>NC_142177.1:1240000-2480000 GCF_026936395.1 Plectropomus leopardus | reverse complement strand
CTTATTTGCTTTTTGAAATGTCACATTTATAGCCATCATTATCTGAGACCTTGGTGCTGCGTCCTCACCTGTCGTAGTCTCCGTTACAGAGCGCTCGAACAGGGATGGTGAACGGCTGCCAGACAGGGTTCAGGTTGTTCTTGATCACCTCGGTCTTGTGGCAGATGGTGAACCTGGAGACACAAAAGAGACACCACATTTGAACTTTATGCTCAGCATGATTGGAGCAAGGATGGACAGGAAGTCTGTCCCTTACAGTGGTTTCACCTCCTGTAATGTATCTTAATTAGATGTTTTGTTTGTATGTCTAATAGTGTTTGTTCCTGGCTTAGTTTTCAAAGGCAGCTCATTCAGACACGCACAGCTTCTTATAATCCATTGGACTGAATCAGCTCTGCAGCATGAGACGGCAGAGAGAGAACAGGTTCACAGAGGGTTTGATCCTTAACTGCATGTCTGAAATATTGAAGGATACAGTAAGTACAGATTAGAACTTCCTGTCTCAGTGTCAAGAAAATCTATTAGCCCTTCATCCGTCTGACGGACATGAAGCTTTCAAACTCCTCATGGGACCAGATCCAACAGAGAAATCTGCTGGCACCTTTTCGCTCTCTGTCAGTAACAAGGGAAGAGTGGGCACACTCAGCTGAAGGCCAAGCAGATGGACTGTACTGTAATGGTTTTACAGTCATGTAACAAAACACACACACCTGACAAAAACACACACTTACGTGCCATCCTCATTGCTCCGGTAGAAGACAAGGAACGGGTCGGACTTGCCGAAGAAATCCTTTTTATCCAGCTTGTTGGCACAGAGCTGCATGGTGGCGATATCCTGGAAAAAACAACAACAGATTTATTTATGACATGGCTTTGTTTGTGCTCAGGCTCACAACTGGGCTTTGAATTAAACACCATTTACTCATTAGTTCAGTTGGAATTGAGCCTTAACACTTGAGAGACCTGAAACTTTCCCCTAACTTAAAGAAAAACTCTACGTTGCCATGCACAGTGAAGTTGAGCTTCAGTTATAGCTATAGTTTAGACTGTTTAATTGGACTACTGTCCTTGTCCCAGTATACAAGCAGCAAGGGAGAATTCATTTATTAACAGAAGCATGTCCGACTCCGCCACGATAGGTGGAGATATGCCTTCTTTCAGCTAGTTGCTATTGGACCTTCTTCCGGTTGACCTATTACGTCACATACCAAACAAGTTAGCAAGTGGCAAAAAGGTTGTGTGTTGAACAGTGAACACATGGATAACTTTGTGGCACTGTGCATTTCACACATTTGCTCAAACTTTTTGTTGATATCTTTGTATTGTTTTTTTTTCTTCCCTTCTTCTATTTCTTCTTTTGTTTTTCATGGCTTTCTTCTACAAATTTACGCTGTTTGACCTCTTGGTCAAAGGGGACTATGGGGCATGTGCAGAACACCTAGGCCAGTTCAGGTCTGATTGAGGCATATAAATGAAATAGAAATAAATGGACTTTAACTTTTTCATGCAAATTTGTGCTTTGAGACGATTTTTAAAATGAAAATCTAGATTTTCTCTTGAACTTCTTCTGTCCCTCTCTTTGGGCTTCCATAGTTCATAGTGGCCTGCGCCTTGATGACAATGAGGAGCACATTCCCCAGAAAGGCTAAGTCTCGTCAATCGTTTGGAACTGGTTCTGTTTAGTAGCATCAGATCTTGAACAAACCGCAGTCTGCTGCAAAGTTTGTTTAAAGGCTGTTGCAACTAAAGGCAGCAGCACAACTGATTTATTTCAACAACTCATACACTCAGCATGCAGCTGAGTGGGAGAAATGTGTCTCACTACGAGATGCAGAAGACTGTGTCGGCCCACAAGCAGCCGGTAAAAAGCAGGTGACATTAGTGGAATCATTTTGTGTCACACACAGGAAAGTGTCCCACTGCAAAGCTGTTACTGATGCAGTCGCGCTGCATATAGATAAAGATACGGTGGCCATACGTACAGTGAAAAAGCCTGCAGGTTTATCCACATGATGAGAACTATCCAACCCAGCTATGTGCTACCAAGTCGCCCTGCCTCATCTGTACAACTGCACATGTGAAAATATCACAGAGAGCTGAGGGGACATTGTTTGACTCCATTACAACAGATTTAATTGCAAAATTGTACAATATTCAAAACTGTGCAATATACAGTACTGACTGGAAGCTCTCTACATTTTTCAGTTTGCCTTTGTTCATTTTCATTGCTAAAATCAAAGAAAAAATTGTAGCTTGTTTTTAAGAAGGAAAAAATTGCTTAAACTCATACATATAAATAATAAAATGATTAGTAAAATAATAAATAAAATGAATGGGATACATAGACGGTGATTCAACAATGGAAAGTCAAACAGTCCTATTGAACACAAGTGAGAAGAAACTAGGGTATAGTTTGGATAAAACTAAAACCAGAGGACAAACAATGCAAGATGCAGGACTCAAACTGTTTATATAAAGTAATAAAAAAAAAATAGACCAAAAACAACAAAAAGGGAAACACAAATAAAATGAATTGAAATATAAAAAAAGTTACAAAGGTAAAATAAATAAAACTAAATAAAAGAAATACAAAGATGACATCACATGAAAGCAAAAATAGTGTTTTAACATTGTTGAGCACTAGAGCTACTGGTCTACCACTGTCTCGCCATCCTTCATTTTTTTTTTTTTTATGTGTTATTGCGTGACTTTGGTATTTAAAGAGTAAGTTCAGATTCACTAAAGTCACACAATAGAAAACATAAAATTTCATTGATATACAGTTTAGTTTTTAAGTTTCTTCCAAGGGAAGTTTAGCCCATGTACACCACAGGCAGTTTGTCCACTAATGTGAGACATCTGCATTAATGTAATAACCCAGTATGTCAAATCTAATATCTGATACACCAGTTTGTTATCAAAACCTTAAATCCAGCTAATTTATGAAAATAAATCTAACCAGGGGTGTTTTTATAGACACAGGCTTCATGACCCATAACTAATAAATGTGAATGTAAACTTTGTTCTGAGGCCCTCAAGGACTCTACAATATACCACCATCACTGCTATGCAGTCTGCTGTGTGACTTTAACCCCCCCCACACACACACACACACACATTCATATGCATGATATGGAATGAGGAAGGTTAAATTTAATTTTGTGCATATGTTACAGCAAACTGCTTCCTCAGTATTCACATCATTAGCAGCATGCATGTAATTGCATATGTTTGCATGTAATAGCACATACTGTAATAGCGTGTGTGTGCGCGCATGTTTGCATGTGCTTCTCCCTTTGATTGGAGTGTCTAATTATTTATCCACCGTGGCAAGAAAAGTTAACTATAAGACTGCATAAATAATTCATGAGCGCCTCTCATCATTACTTTGAAGGAAAAGTAGAAATTCACTTTCCCTCCACTTGATGCAGATGACAAAATTATTCAGTGGTCATTTAAATTCACTCGGTTCGGCAAAGTTAAAAAAAATGGAAACAAAGAACGTGACTATCATGAATTGAGATGGCGATGCTTAATTTTTGGCCCCTGACTTGGACTTTTTATATCACAGTGTGTGTGTGTATATTTGTGTGTGTGTGTGTGTGTGTGTGTGTGTGTGTGTGTGTGTGTGTGTTGGCCTAAGATACTAACCCATGATCTGATACTAACCCGACAGTTGCTGAGCTCCTCAGCTGTAAAGATGATTGTTCCACACTTCTTCCCAGGAATCCCACTGAGAGACAGAGACAGAGTGTCAAAGGTAAGTTCAAAGGTAATGGACATTTTTTACCTCCAAAACAACTACGTTTATTAACCCTTTGAAAACTAGACAAAATGGCTTAAGTTCTTTGAGAAATACACAAAGGCTATGAGCCAACAATTAGCAAGACATTTGTAAAACCTTTTTAAAAAAACTTGTCAAAAAATGCCTGAAATTAGTAAAAAAAAAAAAAGTAAAGTAACAGAAGAAAAATAAAAAAGAAAATGACCTAAAAAAGTGCTAAGATAAAATAAAAAATAATAAATATAAATAAAGATACTAACATTTCTTTTCGGTAATCTAACTTTAAAAATATAATTATATATATTGTTTCTTGACATTTTTCCAAGTTCTCCAAATTTTTAAACAAAATTTCTTTCTTTTTTATTATTTTTTTGTTTTAGGTAATTTACTCATCACTTTTAAACTGTTTTTTTCTGCAATTTGCATAATTTATTAATTTCCAAATTAGAAACTGCTTATTTCTCAAATGCAAAGAACAGACTATTGTGAGCAGCAAAATTTTCCTCTGGGCAAGCGTATTTGTTCTCCTAACCCATTTTACATCAGATTATTATTATTCTTTTTTCAAGCAAGTGTTTTCGAAAAGACTGACAAATTATATTGTCCTTCTCAAAGTGGCACCAGATCAAAGGAAGGCTTGTTGGTTCCATCAGACGCACATGGGATGGACAACCAAAAAACATAGCAGAAACACATGCAGTGTTTACAGGGGTAAACTGGGCTTTGAATAGCTTATCAGGGTGTCCCATTTCATACTTCTAATTTTACTTAAAATCATGTTTGTAGTTACATTTTTATCGACCTTGCGAAAAAATCAATAAGCAAACAATGCAGTGAAGCACATCAGCAATTTTAGTAGCAACACAGAGCTGTCACTGTGGACTGTGGTGAGGACAGAGAACCTGTGGACACATGTCAGTAGGATCTACAGAAATGTCCACAGTGCAGCAGATAGTGGAGTGAAAGAGTGAATGACTGAGGAAAAGGGACCTCCAAAATGGAATGCTTTGGAAGCAATAGAGGTTTAAAGTTTGCATCATAAATGTTTCATGCAGCTGACATGAGCCTACATGGTTTCTGACTTCCTCTGTTCAGGCGGGACCTGATTTACTTTACAGATTTGTGCAAAACTTTAGCAATATTATCAAAATATCGAACACAATTGCAAGATAACTGCGTAAGTGATATTCTGGGACTTCTCCTCTGGTGATAACATTCTAAGAAGCATGGTGATGGATGTTCAAAACATTAGCAGCTTTATTTCTATTGCAGCCATCGCGGTCATTGTTTCTAATCCAAGGTCACATAGGCGAGTTATGGAGCGATAATGGAAAGGCAAGCCTCTTATACATGAGAGCGGCCATGTATGAGGGATTTCTGGGAGGTGATGGTCCACAATTTCACAGAGGAATTGTGGATTAAAAACTTTCGGATGATTTGCTCAACTTTTGAAGAGCAATGTGATGCAATAACACCTCTTGTAGCCCAGCTGCAAATTGCCAAAGCATCATGTCACCTAGAAAAGCCAAAAGTGTTTCCATTGCTGTTTTGTGAAATATGGATTTTTCGGTCACCTGAAATACCACTTCATGCAAGAGCAAAAACTTTTTTGCAATATATTTGAGTTTTTTCGGAATTGATGTGTTTTCGTTAGACGTATGTTATATTTGCAATTTAAATGTGTGCAATTTGAGGGATAATGAAAACCTGCCTATTATCCCTGCATCTGCTGATCTGACTGCAGCCAGTCAAATTACATCCTGGTGATTTATCACAGCAGTTGAGACAGACACACTGACCCCAGATCAGATCCTCACCACTCACTATTATCACATATAGGAAGAAAAAGAGGACGATGTGCTCTGGAGAAACGTCACCAATCTTGTGTCTGATCACAGCTCAGTTCCTGCCCTGGAATTTCTCTTAGGGGAGATGCGACTTTTCATTCAGTGATGAATTGTGGAGCAATCTCTGTAATTGTATTGAAATTGGATCTGGATTAAAAAGCGAGGTCTGAAGTCATTTCTCAGAGGGAGAAATCTGCGATACAGCAGAGGCTCAGAGCTGTTTTCTGCTCCATCTTTAAGCTGCTGGAGGACACTTTGTTGCTGCTGTTGCTTCTTATGTGTTTAATAAACCTGCTCCAAACTAACAGAAAAGCTTTCATTAATTTTCTGCATAACTGAATACAAAGCAAATTTTAGCAGCCGATTTATCATACACAAAGTCATAATAATGATGCATGACATGTTTGTTTTAGATTGTGCCAAATGAGGTAAAAAGGCTTCTTTTGGTGAAATGACAACTTGAGAAAAAAAATAGAGCTGCTTGATGTGACCTCATGAAGATACAGTGAAAAGCAGGGAAAGACAGAAACTGATGAAGATAATGGACAGATGACAGACAGAATGGGAGTTAAATTGGGCATTAAACATATTTTTGGCCCACTGAACAAGAACCTGTCTGCTATTATCTCCCAGTTTTTTTTTCCTGTCATTATTTTTGGACTTTAGTTAGATCTGAAACACACATAAATACTGTGGCAACCCAGGGGATTTAGAGGCAAGATGAGTCTTTAATTAACTTCAGGGAAAGGGGTAGAGATTAAAGTTCAACAGAAGATTCCTCCCGGAGTGGTGAGCCTGCGTATCCTGGTAAAAGTGGTTCGGGTTTCTGTGCTCCTCAGTCTCCAGGCATCCGGTCTGGTGTTCACAGATTCCTTCCCTGTTGTAGACTGCCTCTCCCTCTGCAGCCTGCAGCCTTGTCTCTGCATTGTTCCCCTATTTACCTGATGGGCTGCAGGTGTGTCCACTGCCATGTGCCCAGTGGCTGCAGCATCTGCACTGGGTAATAGATTGCAGCTATCACCTCCCCCAACCGGAGCCACTGGATCCACCCCCTGTGCTGCAATGGCTTGTGTGACTCCTCTGGTTTGCCACAATACATACACACGTACAAACACAAAGTCACTGCATATTACTGCCCTAGACTGTATAAATAATGGAGGTAGCTACTGTAAAGTCACATGGTGGTTTGTGGACTGCATTTTTTGAAACCTCCAGTTTGGCATTGTGGCCATCATCATCTTAGTTTTTTGGAGCCAGAAGTGTATTTGGAGGAAAGGTATCACTGGAAATCACAGAAATAATGTTTGGATGCGCCCTGATTTCCCTCGCTGCAACAGCTGAAACAACCTGAAAGCTAAAGTGGGGGGAATTTTAACCCCCTGCAGGTAACATATTTAAGGATGCATGTTTTTATATTTTTCATATGTTCCCAACACGTTCTCATCCCAAGTTGTCACATATTGCTGCTTTGTCAGTGGACTTCCCGTCTACATATTACGTTCTAGGTACCCTTCTGTGTCTGCTGTTGATGCCCCAGGATGCCACTACCAATATCAACAAAAGCACATGGTGGGATTATAGTACAAAAGCAACTGGTTATATTTAGGCAACAAAAGAACATGGCAACCAATGTCGGACATCAACAGAAGCACATTCTCAGGATTAGGAAACAAGGGTACAGATGGTTAGTTTAGGCAAAAGAGGCACATGGTGGGATGAATAAAAATAACAAGAAGCAAACATCAGACTCCCAGACCCCCTCCCACCCACCATTTAGCGATCCTTTATATAACATTGTTAAACGCAGCATTTCAACCTGATGCTGTCCAGCGGTGTATCGTGGCAGGTTTCATCCAGCGGTGTTCTCAACTGACACCACTGCCACCACCACCTGCAGATGTTGTCTGGCGGTGTATCTTTTTTTTGTGATTACATTTTTTCTTTTATTGACATTTCTTATATGGCATATAAACAGGTCTTTCTTATAATGAGCGATAATAATACATACAATCAATATCATGATATGCCGTCCAGTGGCCATGTGCCCAGTCCAGCCGTGTATCATACAGCCGCAAGAGATGGCTTTTAGTGTCAAGATGTTACGCCAAAAGTACTGCGGCAACTAACAACTTTGGAATGAGGACAGGCCATCTAGGCAACGTGTTTTTATACTTTTTATCATTTCTCCTGCAGACTCCTCTATAAAGTCTACTTCTTTAGGTCAATTACTCCAAACTTTTCTATGTGAAGATTTTAACAATTTGTTAATACACTATTCATTTCTTTTGTAAATTGTTCTGGTCTTTGATCCACATAGATCCAAAAACTTTCCTGTAGGACCACACCTGTCAAGTGTTTGGTCCATTTCTCTCTTCACACTGACAAAAAAAACCCTGCCTAATTAAAAGTTTTCAAGTCAAGTGAAACTCAGAAAAAAAGTTGGAAAACCTTTATCATTCACTTGATAATTCCTTGTGGCTGCGAGTGACACTCCACCCCACAATATGACACAGAGATGTGTTCTATCCACTTGAAGCTGCTCCGCTGCGAGCAGGCGGGCCGACGCTGCGCTGTGATTAAAATGCCGGCAGAGATTCAAGGATGCTGCCATAAACATCTGTGACACACATGCAGGCACAAACAGAAGGGTAATACTGTTGCACACACACAATATATTCTCCTTGAGAGGCTGTTTCCTGTAACCTTGAACTGTGGTCTCGCCTCAGTCAGTCTATTATCAATTCCTCAGCCTCTGCTGTGGACACAATCACATAGCCCTGGCTGCATGAGGACAAATTAAACTCCTCACCTTAAAATGGCTTCACTTGAAACAATTAATTCCTACACCTTTAACTTTCTCTCAGTTTGTTTTTCTTTTTAATCAATCTCTGCTGACCCTCCTCTATAGAAGAACGCTAAAAGTGATGTATGAGCGTCTGCAGGCTGCAATTTCTCCCATAATGACTTTTGCATGGTCACGTGGAGCGGTGGGGATACCTGCAGCATGGCAAACCCACACACACATGCACACATACACACACAACACCACTTGTCACAGAGGGTCCTATTTCAATTCTTGCTGCAACACCACTACTAAATGCTCAGTGGTAGTGAAGCTGCAGCCACCTGACTGGAGTAGAAGCACAGCAGGATGGAAGAAATCGATATGGCAAAGATGAAGAAAATATCATAAAGATGGAAGTCACCAAAGAAATTGTGTGTGGATGTATCAAGTCCTTCAGCAGGAGTTTTCCCACACATTTCTTGTCCTCCTCCCACATCTTTTACTGCCTGATGTGGGTCCCCACTCCCACACACGTTATACAAGCAAACACACACACACAAACACACACACACGCAACCACACACACACACACGCACACATGATTACACAACTCTAAACTGAAAGGGCAAAGACTGAACAAAAAAGCTCCAATTAAATATACTGCCATTCAGTATCAGACTTACATTAAATTTGGGGATGCAAGAGGCAAATCCAAACGAGATCTCAGACCAGTGATACCCAATTTATGACCTCCTTACTGGCCCCTGACAGGGTGCTGGGCGGCCACCCAAACATTTTCTTATTTACAAGAAAAATTCACGCTTGGAATTGTTTTTGTACTTTCAGTACACATAAGGTGCCAGAGTGCATAAATGGCTTCAAAATAGAGTTGTTTATCAAAAACAAAAGTGCCAGTGGAGGATCCCCCACACTCCCTGAGCTGAGCCTGTGATGTCCTAAACTCCTAAAAATGTCCTAAGTTCCTTAAATTTCTAGATATGTCCTAAAATCATAGAAACGTCCCCAAATTCTTGAAATATCCTAAAATTCTAGAAATACCCTGTAAATTCTAGAAGTGTTCTTAAATCTGAAAAATGTCCCAAAGTCCTAGAAATGTCCTAAAATCCTACAAATATGTATGGGGCTGCTGCAACTGGCACCTGGCCTCCTTCCATTTTTAAAAAATGGCCGCCAAGCAAAGCAAGCTGATTATCTCCGTCCTTGACTCAAGGCTATACTTTTGTAATATTTCATTTTTCAAAAATCATTAGCCAAGCAGGCTGGAGTGCAACATATACTAAGCACCGATTTACAGAGAGAATCTTATAGAAATCGAAAAAGGGAGTGTGAGTGAGCCTTTAAAGTGAGTAGTATATGCAACAATGCATGGAACCATACAGGAAGATGTTGCTTCCTTTCATCCTGTTTTGGAAGGGGCACAATCAGAGGCTTCCTCCAGACAACCTCACTGGCTGTATGCCATCCTACTCTAGTGACCATCCTGATCACGTGAGCGCAACATTTTCTGTCTCTCCCTGTGTAAGTCTGGACTTTCTGCCACAGCAAACAATTTCAAGTGCACAAAATCAAGCCGGGCTAATCAGAGATCTGTTCTGTAGCTGAACAGGTAAGCAGGACTGCAATTATAGTGGATGACGTAGCTGGCAGTCCGCTGCTTTCAAAACAGAAATGGTGGCTCTCACAGAGTTTGTCGCGGTTTGTCTGACTGGATTTGGACTAAGCTTAATGTACTAACTGGCTCTGTTGATGATGAAGAAGATGTTCCCTTGTACAAATCCATTGTTGTTTCACCACTGATTGGCTATTGGAGGAGTGGATATGAGTTTCAAAGCTGGGGATAACAACCATGCATATTCACATCGGTGTTCGCGAATATACAATGGCAGTGTACTGCAAAAACTTCATGGGAATTGTTGTTGATGAGATACACGTCACATACAGAAGGTGAAGATAAATAAATTGTATTTTTTAGATCATTTTTAACTGAAAACGATATTTAGAGGAAAACATGCTAGAGCTAACATCAGGATTGGCTGAAGGAGTCTGTCTGTCAAAGTGAGCAACTCCTGCCCACTGAAATCATTTGGGTTGGCAGAAAGTTCAGACTGACAGAGAGAGAAACAGAATGTTGAGCTCATGTCATCAGGATGGTCTAACCAGGCTAATCGTACTCATCCAAAATAGTAAAACTAATTCATGAAAAGACTCAGCAAAGGTTAAAAACACATACATGCAGTGGGCTGCCCCTCTGGGTTTAGAAGTAAAAATGATCTTTCTTATGCCAAAAATAAATTACAGTATGATGTTTCCTTGACAACGGATTTATGTTACTAGCAAAACTATGGAAGAAATGCAGATAATTAAATATCCACTCAGATAATGGTATTGTTGCAATGTGGGTAAGGGGGAGGACTTTGTAGGAGACAAGGACTTGACCAGCAACCAATGAAAATGGATGAGGGTGGGGTTGATGTGCTGCATATATACCCATTTTACACCCACATGCAACCAGTTCCCTTCTGGTTCCCACATCAAAGCATTCTAACCATAAAGAAATTGGTTCAGAACCAGAAAAGTTGGTTCTCAGCTCTAACCAGAAAACAGAAGGATTTCCTTGACATCTGTAGGTATGTTAGAAAGAGAAGATGGAGAAGCTAACAACATAGAAGTCAAGTGAGGAACTGTCAGACAAAAAAGGCTGTGCAGTGGCACTTGTAATATCAGAACAAAAGACTGCAAGTTATCAATGTAATCCGCAATTTAGCGACTACTGTTTACTTCCATTGTGCATTGTGCAACACCTTCTGTTGATGACACTTTTTTTTAACCTTTATTTAACCAGGTAACGCTTACTGAGATATCAAATCTCTTTTTCAAAAGCAGCCTGGCCAAGAGGCAGAAGAATTTTATACAATACATAACATGAGAATTAAAATATTCATAAAATAAATAAAAATAAAGAATAAAAAGTGCTTTGTCTGATTTAAAAACATTGACAATGCCCAATGCTATCGAGTTCTTTGGTTCTACAAAGTTCAATGAAGCTGTCAAGTGGGATCAGTTCTGACAGTTTTAGTTTTGCTTGCAGGAGGTTCCATGCAGATGGTGCAGCATAATGAAATGCCTTTTTACCAAGCTCTGTGGGGACACGAGGGACAGTCAGAGTAAGGCAGTCATTGGATAGTAGTCTATAATGTCCTTGATTCCTAGTTTGGCCATGATGGCGGATGATCTGATCATTTGGGAGTATTTAAATGGTACAAGTATAGCGCATTGGGCTACACATTGGTTAACTGGGGCCGGGGTAGAAGTCTCTGATGTTGATAAATTTGACTTGACATAAGAGAGAGATACACTAGTAAGGCCTAGGTATTCAGAAAAAAAAGCTGTTGGTGGATGGAATTTGCTGTAGATTTAGAAGTCAAGGGCACTAAAGCAGAAGTCAAGGGAAGCTGTCGGGTGGGGGCATCAAGGGGGCACAGTAGCCAGTAGATAGTGGATAACAGCATTCTAGGGTGATTTTGCTGGTTACAAGATGAAGGTTATGACATCATGGTGCAGGAAAGAACTACTTTTTAGGTCATCACATGGTCTGTAAGGGTCTTGAGGTGTGTGGTGATCTTTTACACAGCCTCTCCTGTTGATGACCACTGGTCTTTATGGTATGAAGTCCAGGACCAGGGGACAGAGCAGGAGAAGGAGATGGTTGTGATGGGGGGCAAGAGAGTCAAGGCTGAGGGGAAGGTGCTTCATTGAATTGAGCTACTAAATGGGTCAATGTAATGTCACTCAGAGCTGGTGCACTCACTGTCCTGATGTTCTTGAATGTGACTTACTTGTGAATTGCAAAACCGTGACTTAGTTCTAAGTTCTTAGTTCTGCTTTGGAGTCTACTTCATCAGAAATCTCTAACATTGTTGTGCTCACTTTACTCCACTACTGTAGAGGTGCTCACAGTGATATTGAGTTCTATAGAGCTGAAGTTCTAGAGATGACATTCAAGTTATATAACCTCTCTGCAGCAGTTAATACTTGATATACATGTGGTGAGTATACAACACTGATTAACCGGGGCTCTCACCAGTGAATGTGGAAAGCAAGGAATCAGCCTCCCAATGACGTGTGCAGTGCAGGGAATCCTTGTCAGAACCATAAATTAATGCATGGAAATGAGTATAAATGCAATTCTTTATAAGCACTGTGGAAAGCGTAGCGTCTGGATGGCCTCCACTGCTGTCTGCAATAGATGATGTACAGTGCCTTTGTTGTGGGGGTGTGTGGATGCTGTGTGATTAAAGCAGGATAACATTCATGCATGAGTAAGAAGATGTGGAAAGTAAATATAGTCATATACTCGAATTACAGGCGAACTATGCAGATTTTAAACATCAGAGAAGTTCACTCATCAGTCCCCCTGTGCCAGAGAAAAGTGTAATGTTTTCTGTGGCTCGAGAAGCTTTATCAAACCCGAGAAAATAACCCAAGTAATACCATCGTGATGTCATTTGGAGATGTCCCTGCTTGGACTTGGACAGTGCATTTTTACTGAGGAGAAAGGGAAAACAGGCTTTACAAACTGTGGAATAGAGTTTGAAAGTTTTAAGTATTAACTGAGCAAACAGAAACTGACAAAAGGACATGCTCAATCTACAATACGGGAAAAGTAGGCTCCAGTAGTTTTGGAGCTTTATTCATACTAGGGACTGAAACCAGCATTTTCCTGTTGCCTCTGATGCACCAATTTGACTAAGTTGAATTTTTTCTCTCTCCAGAGACAACACTAACACTAAATGGTTAAATTACAGTTTCACTGATTCTTACTCTTATTTTGCGAGTGTGTTTCACTACATTTATAGTATCTGACTGCTGAAGTGAATAATTACTTTTAATTAATAATTACTGCTTTACCAAGGAAAACTGTGGTTTGACTTTTGAGTAAGTGCTTTAATCTGGAAACAGAGCAACATGGGTACAACAAAGTCAGATGGTGCAAAACATTTGCAGCCAAACATTATCCAAGGTTTCTGAGGGGTTCAACAAGCTCAATGTAGGACATTTCGGACCTTTTAAATAACATTATCAAATTATGCACACGGCAGGCAAGAAAACTTTAAGGGCCTGATTTGAGGAAACTGAATTCTATATTTTTTAAGACTTTTCAGAACCTGCAGATATCTAGCTATTGTCAAATAAAAATGTCAACACTGGACAAATATGCAAAACCCTGGAATATATTAAAGAGCAGTGTAAATAATGTACTGCTTTCTCATCGGACATATATTGTGTGGTGTGGAATTGTCCCATGTAGACATAATTTTTAAGGACATTGTGTTGACATAAGCAACTCAACAGATGCAGTTAAATTCTTACCCATTGTCTCTAGTTCCTTACTGATTCCTTGGTTCAACTTTCTTGGCTCTCCTGACAGTTCAGGAGCACTCACTTTTATCAGGAAAATGGGAGATAATACAGCTAAAACTGTTGGCTTGTTTACTACCTGTATGAGTTAACTGCTGGTTCTTTTTTACCATGTTACACCTATTTTTAGTGACAACACTGCGTTCCCAGATCACAGCTATTAATTGTGTACAATGTAAAATAGGGAACAGACATAACCTCAGATCAACAAACATAAACCCAAGAACTGCAGCAACTCCGTGCATAGCAAGTAGACTATGGTTGGGCAAATGTATATAAACTATGATCACTACTACTTTCTGCACCAGACATTTGCACTGAATGCAAAGTTTGTTCCAATTTAGGTGTAATTTCAGGGGATATTGCACTGCAAATAAGATTGACTTATTTATGAATTAACTTTTACTAAACCCTCTTGGGGAAATTCAGTTTTTGACTCACATATGTGAGACTAGATCCAGTTTAGTTTCTTTAGTTCTGGTGGGAAAGTCATTATTGACTGTTTTGGCACTTTACTGATGCACAGTCCTTTTAACATCCATGAAATTGCCTTCTATTGTATCCCTGTATGTCTCTTTACCAAGCAAAAACAAAGAGCATTTCACATTCAAGTTTCCTCACAGTTCAGGCTTCACCAAACATGTTGCACTTTCAGAACATGCATTTTTTTACCATGTAGGTTCCTGGTAAAGTGTGTCTTTATGATATTAGACCTGTACTGATATATATAAAGTACAGGCTGAATGTTTATGTGACATATTTAACTAGATATGTTATTCAACTTCTACTGTGCTTTACTCAATGTCAGGTGTAGGTAATGTGAACACCATAAACAATGAAAAAGTGAGACAGGCTTGAATATATATAAAACACCCCTTAGTTGTCTTGTCACAGTGATAGCAGATAATATTAAAACTTCTTCAATCCCTGTTCTTGCAAAAAGTGTATAAATTCAAACACTCTCAGTGACCCATGTCTATCTTTGTCTGTTTTCAAAACCTTTCAAGGCATGTATTTTTTTTCCCCCTGTAATTTCAAGGATCCATGGGAAAATGACAATCTTAGTCCAATTTTGAACTGACAGCCTTGATGCATAAACTTTTATCTCCTCATTTTTCCTCTGCTAATGAAAGACTCTAAAAGACACCTATTGCTAGGCAAGACATTTGACCAGTTCAACAATGAGTTGTTAGCCACATCTTTTATTCTCCGTGTGTTTACCTTATCATGATGGAAGTGGGAGTTTTAGCTGCTAGCAAGTTGGACCAAGCTAGATTGGCCTCCGTTCAATGGCCTTTAATGAAAGACATCGGACCCTCCAGTTTTGAGTTTAGGCTTGGTGCAGACAGTGCTATTCCATGAAAATATTCTTTAACTAAAACTAAAAAAAGCTTCCAAACAAACAACTGACCTTCTGAAGATTCCGAAGCCTGCTGGAAGACAGTTGTGCAAAGCAGTATCTATAATCCTCAAATTGCGCAAATTGCGGAAATGCAGCAATTTAAAAAAAACAAACTCCCATTTATTGTAAGAAAGTTTTTACGCTTGCATGAGGTGGTACTTCAGAGGATTTGAAAAAAGCAATATTTCACATAATTTCATATACAAGAGGTTTGACTTTTCACTATCGTTCACATAACATGCCTGCGTGGCTAGTGTGGTGGCTGCAATAGAAATAAACCAGATAATGTTTTGAACATCCATTGCCATGCGTCTTGAAATGTTATCACCAGAGAAGTTGCAGAACATCAGTCAGTAGAAATGCAGTACTGCCTAGTGCTGAAGTACTGCGGTAAGTGTATTACCTCACTTGCGGTGCATCTTTCTTTGTGTCTGGTAGTGTTTCTGTGCTGCTCATGCAAGTGATTCCCAGCTAATCTTCTAACTTACTCCTTTGGCTGCTTTTTGCTTGCCTGTGATTGAAACTCACTCGAGTTTTACACAAACACTCACCGCTGCCTTCGCATTTTTTTCTGTTTAATCACATAGCCGCCCACTGTTAGCTCGTTAGCTACTTTAGCTTCAGCCCTGGTTAGTGATGACTTGTCCCTCCTCTTCTCCCTCTTCTGCTGCTCTCTCCTGCTCGTTGTGTCAGATGTTTAGTTACTCCTCTGACTCCTTTAGCGATAATGGTACTTGTAATAAGTGTAGCTTATTTGCTGCATTGGAGTCAAGGCTTAGTGACCTGGAAGCGCGGCTCCACACCGTGGAAAATCCCTCTGTAGCTGCGAAGTTGCGGACCAACATAATGTAGCCTAAAATAGCCATCCCCCGGCAACCCCCGTGCAGCCGGGAGGCTGGGTGACTGTCCGAGTGAAGCATAGTAAGTCTAAGCCCACAGTTCACCACCCACCCCCCCTTAACGATTCAAATAAGTTCTCCCTACTCAGCGACACACCCGCAGAGGACACGACTTTGGTAATTGGCAGCTCTGTTTTGCGAAATGTGAAGTTAGTGACACCAGTAGCCATAGTGAAATACATCTCTGGGTCCAGATCAGGCGATGTCGGGTCAAATTTGAAGCTGCTGTCAAAGGCTAAGCGTAACTTTGGTAAGATCGTTATTCACGTCGACAGCAATGACACCCGGTTACGCCAATCGGAAGTCATTAAAATTAACATAGAGTCGGTGTGTACATAATCTTCTCTGGACCCATCCCCAATCTGACCAGTGATAACATGTTTAGCAGCATATCATCATTCTACCGTTGGCTGTCGAGGTGGTGTCCAGCAAATGAAGTGGGCTTCATAGATAATTGGCATTCTTTTTGGGGAAAACCTGGTCTTATCAGGAGGGATGGCATCCATCTCACTTTGGATGGAGCTGCTCTCCTCTCTAGGAATCTGGCTGAGTTATTAGAGGCCCAAAGCCATGACGATCCAGAGTTGGAACCCTTTAATTGTTTAAATCTAAAATAAGCAAAAGGGGTGTTGTACAAGAAAATCTAATTAAAATGAACACATCTGCTGTCAAAGAGCATCATAGTGGGAGAATTAAATGCGGACTTTTGAACATTAGATCCCTATTATCTAAAGCTCTTTTACTCAATGATTTAATATCGGATAATCATATTGATTTATTTTGCCTCATGGAGACCTGGCTATGTCCTGATGAGTATGTTAGCCTGAATGAATCCACTCCTCCTGGTCATATAAATAATAATGTTGCTCGAGACACTGGCCGAGGAGGGGGAATCGCTGCTATTTTTGATTCAAGCTTAGCAATTCATGCTAAAGCTAAACTCAATTATAGTTCATTTAAAAGCCTTTTTCTTAGTCTTTCTCACCTATCCTGGAAAACTCTACAGCCAATTCTATTTGTTATAGTTTACTGTGCCCCCAGCCCATTTTTATTTGAATTCTCATAATTTATATCAATTTATATCACCTTTCGAGAAGAAAATAATGAAACAAAGAAAATTAGCTCCGTGGTTTAACTCCCAGATTCGCAAATTGAAACAGATATCGCGAAAATTTTGAAAGAAATTGGCATTCAACCAACCTGGAAGAGTCCCGTTTAGTCTGGCAGGACAGTCTTAAAACAGGCCCAAAAACTCATTAGGGCTGGGTAAAAAAATCGATTCATCAGTGCATTGCAACATGTTTTTAGCCAATTCAACATCCATTCATAAAATCCTGAAATCGATTATTTCCGTTGTAATGATGGCCCGCTCCCGTGAGGGCAGTGTGAGTGCCGCCAGAGTGTGATTGACGTTGTTCAGACGCCCCGCTTGACCGCCAAACAACATCTTTTGTTTATTCATTAAAATGGTGACAGTGGTGCGAGGTAGCAGTGTGTTAAAATCAGCGCCAACAACATTAAAAGCCGACGTTTGGATACACAAAGTTGATAATAGTTACGTTGTGTGTGCCTCGTGAGTCAGTGTTAAAACACTGCAACAATACGACGAACCTACATAACCATTTGAGCCGACACCACGCAAATGTTTTGCAACCTGTTGCTAACGCTAAAGCTGTGGATCACTCACAAATGCAGGTAGAAAAATCCTGCATAAATGTTTATTACTTTTGTTAAGTTCGTCTCAGGCAAACTTGCTCTTGCACTTTTCTATACTTTAAATTTGTCTTAGTTTTAATTTGTATTTGATAAAGAATAATGTAATGGTAAAATAAGTTTTGGTGTCAGTTTGTTCTAAATCAATACAGATAATGCACGTTTTATTGAACACATATCAGAAGGTATTCTAATGAATTATCTGGGTATTTCTGACATCAACACATAACTGAATCGATATAGACGGAACTCGATCAATATCGAACTTTATGACTTTATGAGTTTCTTTAAAGATAAAATTAAAACTTTAAGAGATAAAATTCATCACCTCTTGTCCTCAACCGACCTGACCTCAGACACAGGTAACTTGGATATGGCAGTAAGGCCTGACATTTATTTGGACAGTTTTTCCCACATTGACCTTTCATTGACTCTCTACATTGATTTCCACATCCAAGCCATCAACATGCCTAGACCCCATCCCAACTAGGCTACTTAAGGAAGTTTTGCCCTTAACTGACAACTCTTTGTTGAAACCAACTTTCGATTCAGAGGTTTTAGCAAACTATAGACCGATATCTAAGCTCCCCTTTACTTCTAAAATCCTTGAGAAAGTGGTTACTAATAAACTTTGTGACTTTCTCCAAGATAATAGTTTATTTGAGGACTTTCATTTGGGTTTCAGGGTTCATCATAGTACAGAGACAGCACTAGTAAAAATTAATAATGACTTATTGATTGCCTCTGATAGAGGACTGTTTTCTGTATTTATCCTATTAGATCTCAGTGCTGCATTTGACACCATTGACCATCAAATCTTACTTCACAGACTGGTACACTTAATTGGTCTTAAAGGAACGGCACTAAGCTGGTTTAATCATACTTATCAGATCGTTCCCAATTTGTTAATATTAATGATCAATCCTCCGTGCATACTAAGGTCTGCTTCGGAGTGCCACTAGGTTCTGTGCTTGGACCAATCCTTTTCACTTTATATATGCTTCCCCTCGGCAACATAATTAGAAATCACTCTGTAAATTTCCATTGTTATGCGGATGATACGTAACTTTATCTATCTACACTGAGCAGTTATTGAGACTACAAACATGTCTTAGGGACATAAAAGCCTGGATAAGCCGCACACAAACACCTCAGAAATTCCTTTTCCAACAATGTAATTTCTCTAGATGGCATTACCTTGGCCTCTATCACATCTGTAAGGAACCTCAGACTTATATTTGATCAAGATCTATCTTTTGCCTCCCATATAAAACAAACTTCAAGGACTGCTTTCTTTCACTTCCGTAACATTGCAAAAATTAGACATATCCTGTCTCAAACAGACGCAGAAAAATGAGTACATGCATTTGTTACTTCTAGGCTGGATTACTGTAACTCCCTATTATCCGGTTGCCCCAACAAATCTCTTAAATCTCTGCAACTGATGCAGAACACTGCTGCACGTCTTCTAACGAAAACCAAGAAAAGGGATCATATTTCTCCTGTTTTAGCTTCTCTGCACTGGCTCCCTGTAAAATCCATAATTGAATTTAAAATCCTCCTCCTTACTTACAAAGCTCTAAATGGTCAGGCTCCATCTTATCTGTCGCAGCTCATAGCCCCTACCAACCCTCAAGATCCCTGTGCTCTGAAAATGCAGGGTTACTTGTGGTTCCCAAAGTCTCCAAAAGTCAGATGAGAGCCAGAGCCTTCAGTTACTGCACTCCTCTTTTATGGAATCATCTTCTAGCTTTGGTCCAGGAGGCATACACCGCTTCCACTTTTAAGGGTAGACTTAAGACCTTCCTCTTTGATATAGCATATAATTAGGACAGGTTGCCTGGACCAGCCCCTAGTTACATAAGTTTACATAAGTTCAATCTGCTGGGGGACTTTCTAAGGTACACTGAGCTCCTTTTTGTTTACTGGATTACGTAAACACTGTTGCCTTTCCGGAGCATTTGTACTCCCTCATTTCCTAGTTTTCCTGGACCCTGGCTGCAATCTTGCCTGCGCCTGATCATGGTGATAACTGTGCTGATGCTGTGATCCTGCGTTTGGTCGTGCTCGTGCTGTGGCTGCACTGATACTGTACCTCTGGCTCGCCTTGATAGTGGTCTTGGTTTTGCCATTGCTGTGGACCAGTCTGAAGCTGCGCCTGTGATGTGGGTCCCGGTTGCGCCGATGCTTGACGCGACCCTCTACTGCCATTATTATGCGTCATGCCTCCACTATCACTATATGCATGTGACTCTTATCAACGCACACAATATTTGCGCGTAACATCACATGCTGTCATAGAGTGCATTTAGTAATTTTACACCTATCACTATTGCAATATGACATGTCATTGTTACCATTATTGCTGTGCATCTCTCCCCTACCTATCTATCTATTGCATGTCTGTTCATCCTGGAAGAGAGATCCCTTCTCAGCCGCTCTTCCTGAGATTTTATTTTATAAATAAAATTGACATGACTTGACTTACTGTGGCCCTGCGTCCCACAGAGGATGAAGAGGAGTAAGTAAGTAAGCATAGCATGCTTAGTACTTTCCACTTTACAGTATATGTAGTCACAGGTTTTCATTCTTGAGGCAGTCATTCAGCAAAAATTCAGAGGCACTGAATTGGGTTGTCAAGGTCAAGACTTTAGTGTTGAATGACACACAAGTACCAAAATGTTTTCTTTTTAGACGGTCTGCAGGTCAGGTGTTTCTGAAACATTATTGTACTTGAGTGTCTGCTTTGCTGCAGTAGCCTCAGGCTCTAATAGAAAGGTGCTGGAACTACAGAAGTAAAGTTTTTCTTTCCTCTTTGAGCTTGTCGATTACCTAATAGTTTTTTACATTGCTTTGTTTTTTTCCAAACAAATTGTGAAGCAATGTGTACATTTAAATACTAGTCTTAGAGGAAGCAGAGGAACTTTTTGTTTAAACAGGCATCCTGCAGGACAGAGGTCATTAAAAAAAATATTCTGCCCAGCAACACTGTTTCTCTGCTGCTTGGCTCTCTGTCATGGAGACGTGAACACGGAAGAGGAGATGGGGTGGAGGGTGGGTTACCGGTAACAGTGGCCTCTGCCACACACCTCTCCTCCATCCCTTTCTCTCCTGTCACCCACTGACGGGGATGACATGGCAAAAGGGCAACTGACAGCATGAGCAGCTCATTCAATTACACAGCTCTCTGATGAAAAACTTTATGTTCTCAAGAGAGAGCAGAGGATGAAGGGATGGAGGGAGGAGAGAACGGAAGTGGTCTGCGTTTGGGAAAAGGCAGAGGGATGTGAGTCAGGGTGACGATAGGCGGAAAGCACTAGAAGGAAGTGAAGTAGTTGAGAAATGTGGAAGAAAAGGGCATGTTCACATAAAATATTAGGATGTTTGTGAAATCTTCACTTTTATAGTTTGCTTGGCAAGGTTAGAGTAATACCAACAGAACTTGTGTGACACCAAGTCACCAGGTCCACTCAGCCTTTCCAAGCTAGCAAAGCAGTTTAACCATTCAGCAGTGTGTTGCTTAGTAATCTAATTGGATTTTGGTCTCCCATCATGACTTGAAACAGCAGTTTCTCAGTTAAAATGAAAAGCAATGAGCACCATGGGGGTACTAACGAACAGCCAGTCATGGGTTGGACTAACACTGTTGTAATGGTAATGGACCTCCACTTGTATAGCGCTTTTCTCATCATTCGACTGCTCAAAGTGCTTTAACACTATGAGTCACATTCACCCATTCACACACACAGTCATATACTAACAGTCAAGGCTATGGTGCAAGGTGCCTATTCACACAACAACCGTTTGTACACAATAACACACTGATACAACAGCCATGGGGAGCAGTGTCTTGCCCATTGACACTTTGACATGTTGACTGGAGAAGCACTGCATTGCACCTTCAAGTTAGAGGACAGCCCTCTACTTCCATAGCCACAACCGCCCCATTGACATGCTGAAGTCATGCTGTTTTCAAGCGGTGCGCTGGGATCAATGAGGAGTAATAGCAACAATGGTGAGCCCTACAGACAAGATACAGACAAGATAGACCCGGCTATCAAGGCAGACCTAACTCAGCATGTCTTTTCAATATTGTCGGGCATCATTTGTTTTACTTTGCTCCGCTCCACTCGTAAAGAGTAACTTACCCCCCACTTTTGGCTGAAGTGCCTCCTCCGTGGAATGTGAAAAAAAAACAAAAACAAAAAACAAAATGGGCAGGGCTGGGAGGGGGGCTAAGACATGGCCAGTAATCCAACTGTTGATCATCAGGACCTCCCTGCCCCCCTACACACACAAATATCTGTTGGTGACAGGCCGGTGACAGGACAAAATAGAAGGTGACAAAATAGAATTACCGCCTAGTTGTTGCATACTTCCGCTAACCAGTTAGGTTGCAGTTACAGTTACATCCATGTCTGTCCAGACTGTAGCTGTGATAGTTAAAAAGTTCTTCAAATATAGATGCTGCTGCAATGAAAGTCTAAAACTCTAAAACATGGATGCTTCACACACATCTCAAACCCGACAACACAGAAGATCTATACAATCAGCACAGTTTCAAGATTAGCATCACCAATTCAGCTTTTCAGAACACTATGATGTCATGGTAAGGTTGGCCTTTCACTTTTTGGATGTTAAAGGTCATTACTTCATCATTCTATCCTATACAAAATGTTTGTGATTTTAAAAAAAAAATCTTAAGTTGTGGTAAAAAGCATGTTTTGTGAGGTCACAGTGACAGGGATTTAACCACCAAATTTTAATCAAATCACATATGAGTCCAAGTGGACCTTTGTGCCAAATTTTATGAAATTCCCTTTCCTGAGATATCGTTTTGAAAAAAATGGGACAGACAAAGGTCACAGTGACCTTTGACCACCAAATAATATGCTTAATATGCTCATCCTTGAGTCCAAGTGGATGTTTCTGTCAAGTTTGAAAGAATTCCCTCAAGGCAATATCGAGATATTTTGTTCAGGAGATTGGGATGGACTGAAGAACAACCTGGAAACCACAGCTGTCACTGCCACAAAGGCATAAAGATGAAAAGGGGGAGAGAATTAAAGGAATTAGAATTAAAGAAGGATTAAAGCAGGTTATAGCATTCTTCCCTTTTCTTCTTTCTTCCACCCCAATTAAATCTCCACTGAGACAGACATCTCTACCCCCCTGTCTCTTTTGTTCCCCTGCTCTGCCTGATAGTAATTAGATAACAAGCAGTCACCCACTACAAAACTTAAAAAAAAAAAGTCTATTTATTCATCTGCGTATGTGAGCAGACCAGAGTGTAAAGGAAAGACAAAATTACCTCTCTTCTCTCCAATGAGTAAAGAAGTAAATTAAATGAAAATAAAACCTTGCCATCCAAAACTTTGTACCTGATCAGAGACTCGCGATGAGAAACCTACCCATGCTTACAAAAAAAACAAAAACAAAAACAAAACTGAAACCAGTTCTGAAAAAGACCTGAAGACGATGAGACCCTGTCTAATGTGAACCTGTAGCAGTAAAAAAAGAACTTCAGACTAAATATAAATTGGACATGGTCCAAATTTGGGCCAGAAGGTCTTGCCCTTGCACTGGAGGATTGATTTTGTACGACTTGATCCATAGTTGTGTGTCTATAAGGCCAACCTATCCCTCCACTTTAGCTTCTACGACCTGGACTCAGATAACTGGCCAAGTAAGAAAGGTAGCTTTTCTCATTTTGAGAGAAGCTACCTTTCTTACTTGGCCAGTTATCTGAGTTATCTCATTGGGTGTTGGGCTCCTACAAGGTTGTGCCTGGTCACCAGTCCTGGTCGTGATGGTCACAGAAAAATTTTAAGGTCCAACAGGGACTGAAGAAGGTCCAGTGTTGCATATCTGTCTTTTACAGATGATGAGTCTTTGCTGGCTTCCTCATCATTACAACATTCACAATTATGCGTATGACAGGCAGCTGTACCTGTCTGTTAAACCGCCTAACACCAGTAAATTAGCTTCACTACATAGCTGCCTATATGATTTACAAATTAAATGTCCCAAAACATCCGTAGATTTTGTTCAGACAAGACACACTTCTCACTCATGGGCCCCCTTATACTCAATGTAAAGTCTTTTACAAAAAATCTGGGTGATATCCTAGAGAGTAACTGTAACCTGGAGCCACATGTAAAGAAAGTAGTGCAATTCTCTTTTTATCAACTGAATGGCATCTTCAAAATTAGATCACTTCTGTCCTTCAGTAACTGTAAACATGCTCTCATATCCTTCTGCCTCCACTATAGTACTGCCTTATTCACCTGCTAAACAACAGCAGCTCTCAATTGTTTGAAATCAGCGGACAGACTTTTGACCAAAACAAAATTATTCTAAGACATTAAATAATTTTGGCCTCATTTCATAGGCCTCAAGTCACTTTTAATCACCTTCAAGGCTTTGAATGATGTGGCACCATAGCATTTAACTGAGCACCTCACATTGTACTGTCTGATCAGGCCTCTCAAGACCCAAGTCTTGGTCTCCTAACTATTTCAGAGTCCAGGTTAAAAGGAAAGGGTGATTGAGTCTTTGTAGAACTGGCTCCTCTGAAAAAGCCTCCCCCTGAGCACCAGATCAGCTGACTCTGTTGCTGCTTTTGAATGTCGTCAAAAGATGTACTTCTATAGAAAGGCTTTTTCTTTAAGCTGAAAGACTACAATCAATTAAGCAATCATTTATTTGTCACATGGAATTATACAAGGTACAACTCCAGTGAAATGTCATCTAATAGCTCCTTTAACTTTTGCATTGTTTTTAGTCCTTTTTTGCATCTTCTAACATTGTTGGCTGCTGATTTATAATTGCCAGTGTTTTCGGATGGTTCTGGTAATCCAGGCTTTAACTGTCCACACATCTCAACCTCGACAGCCGTATGGTTACTCAACTAGAAATGGGCAGCAACTCCGCTCTTTGTAGCCTAATTCTAACCATGTGCTTTAACAAATGTTGAAGCACATGGTTTTTGTTGCCAAAAACATAACCATATGCTTTTGTTGACAACCAGGTGTTGGTTGTGGCATCCCGGAATGTCAACGGCAGATGCAGGTGGACACCTAGAGCATAATATGCAGACAGGAAAGTCTACTGTAAAGTGACAATATGCAATGAAAACGTGCTGATATGTATGAATATATATGTATGTATGTATATATAAATATAAATATATATGTGTGTGTGTGTGTGTGTGTGTGCACTTTATGTGCAATTGCTTAAAAAGTACTCTATAAATAAAAAATATTATCAAACAGCAGGGACGAGGATTGCCTTCTTGGTGTGTATGGTTGGTCTCAGGGAAGCTGGCACAAAATCAGCATGATGCTGTCTGCAGTTTGTGGTAGTTGGACAGCTCTACCAGAGGAAACCAAATTAGCTGACCCAGTCAGACATCAGAAGGGGAAGCTCCTAAATTAGAAAAGTAATCACCAAAAGGACACTGCATGTAGGAGCAGAGTGGAGAGAGAGGTGAAAGTTTTCTTTTGTTTTTGAATACATAATTCAGGACAAGCATGTCAGGCAGACAGTAACACAGGAGAGGAGGGTATGGCATGTTGGAAAATTGTTTTGTGAACTCTTTTCATCCACTACAGTGTGAGTATGAGAGAGACAGGAGCGCAGATGAGGATATCAGGAAGAAGCGTGCCCCTCTCCAGTGTCCCCCTGGACACGATAATGAAAGATAAAACATGTACATTGACCTTTTTTTCTTAAAAGGAGGACGATTCATTATGCATGTTTGTGTTTCTTGCTTGGCGCTCACTCTCCTGTGAAATTTTACACAGGATGAGAGAGGAGCTTTTTAATTGGCTGTGAGGGGGGATTGTGGGTGATTCTCTTTACACTGGCACTTAAGTAGATTATAGAGGAGTTTTAGCGCACAAAGCAACAGGAAGTGAACAGGAGGAGAAGTTGTTGTCTTTCTGGAAGCTCTCCACCTTCATGCTGGTTTGGCCTACATTCAAACACAGTGTTCCATGAGAAGGAAAACACTTCAAACACCAGAGAAATAATGTTTTAGATGAAACCAGGTCAGAGTCAGACACTTGACAATTCCATAAACATGCATGTAAACTCACTCAACTTCCACTGACACTTAATGGCTATATGTCTTGCAGCATGGATGCAAACACCAACTGTACGCAATGTGCGAAATCTTACAGCATCATTTCCTTTTTGTCAGTTTTGCTCCACATTACATCTCAGCACAAACAGTTCCATGAACACACATCCCAGTTTGTCTGGGATTGTTACTGTTTCAAGCGGAGTGCCCTAAATCACAAACAATAAAAAATCCCTTGGTTTTTAACATTTAATATCAGAAAGTCCAGTTTTTCCACCTCAAATAAAATATAAAAAATAATTATTAAGGTAAAACAAGATTTTTTTTGTTATCGGTTCACGTTCTGTCCGACTCATTATATTCAAACACCATATAAAAACATGAACAAACCACCATACATCTGAGTTCAGCTCAGTGTGTGGATCAATTTGTGTAACGTTGTCGTGGTTGTTGCCATAAGAAGCTCTTTCTGTAAGAACATGACAGTATGCTAACAGTTAGCTGTTGGCATACTGCCACAGAGAAAGTTGATTTTTTGGATGTATGAAGAGACCTGGAAACAGAACCAGTGGTTGGGCTGAAAGTTGCTCAGTGGCACCATAGAGCAGGCACACAAGGTACTTGCGCCCATCAAACTGACAACTTACAGTTTAGTGGTGTCCTAACTTGAATGGAGATAAAAATGATTTAATGTTGAATCTCTTTTAGACTTACCAGATATTAGCAGACCAAACTGATTAAATCGTGATTGTCATTTTGTGTGGGGTTGTTACGCTCAAAAAATTGTATTTACTGATTTACAAATGTCTCCTTCACAATGTTTGTCAGTGGGAAAAAGTCTTTTTGGGTACACTATGCCACTATGTAAAGTGGCTACAAGCGGAGTGAATGCTGGCAACATGGGCAGCTCCAGAGGGAACTTTTGGACTGTTTTGGTACATTTTGGGAGACACAACATATTTTTTTTTTTCTGGTCTGCTGAGGCACTGTCCATGGTTTTGAAAGTTCTGTATGTGTCCATCTATCTTTCTATCTATCTATCTATCTATCTATCTATACATTTTCTTACCTCTGTTTAAAAAAAAGAAAATCCATCCACACAACTCTAGTTTTACAAAATATCTCTGTCCACATGAGAACATAAATTCAACTCCATACTCTCGTCAGCATTAGCTGCCTTTTGCAGTCTCCTCCCTCTTTGCAAAAGTAAAAGCTACCAGAGATCTCGTCACTGTTGATTTCCCTTCAACATAAGGACAAAGATACTAGTGATGCTCAGGACATGCGAAAGTCTTGTCTTCCTTTAACTTCCCATCAACAACAATCCCACTCTAGACCTGCTGGTTCGGCTGAGTCCAATCCAAAACGGTCATCTAGTGGACTTAAATTGTGTACGCTTAGCAGCACCATATAGCTGCAGACAACTCGTTTTGGCCCTGAAGTGGATCAAAACATAAACAAACCGCTAGTTCACCGTAGTTTCTGTCACATGCTTACACAAAGTAACAACGCCAACATGCAAGATTAGGAGATGACGTCATTATTTCCCAAATGCTTTCTTTTGCATTTTTACATGAATCCAAAGAAACTACGTCCGTTTTGGTGACCTACAACTTCGTACAGAAGAAAGGGCCAAAACGTAGAGGAAAGTATCTGATTTGAAAAATATCTGTCTTTAGTGTGTGTCCTGCCTCTGTATGACCAGCAGACTGGTAGCTCTCTTGTAGTTTAGCTAAATAAACTGCTGACCAGGGCAGGATTGATGTGCTGTGTTCACAGCGCCCTTTCCTGAAGACAGATATGGTAATGAGGGAAATTGTTGGCCAAGTTATTACCATCAATATTTTTCACAAAACTTTATAGTAAAAGTGCAAGCTTTCCTATATCCTTTTGTGATACAATGGTCCGCTTTGCTTTCTAATTCACAACTAAAACAAAATTGCTAGAAATAATGAGAGCAGTATAATACATTTAGAGGTTAAAGATTTTGAGTGTATTTAATCAGACAGAGGTACACAATACAATCTGTGCAGTGTAGCATCCACATCTATTGTCTTCTACAATATGCATGGTGTCTTTGCAGCTCCAGGGTGAGCAGTCTGGACAAGAGTCCTGCTTGAGACAACATCTTATCTAGGTTAAAGCCAGAGCCCAGCGAGCAGCTATTAGGCTGCCATTAATAATAAATGGCCAGCAGAATTGAGGTTGAGCGTCGAGGAGGAGCTGTGCAATAGCGAGGAGCGCGTTCATCAGTGAGTGGTGCGATCTTTGCCACGCTAATGGCAGTGGCTGGGAGCTCTGAGATGGAGCTGGAGGAAAAGGAGCAGCGAGCTGTGATACATGTCCTGATGTGGGGAGCTGGTATCAAGTCTTGTTCCGGCTCAGCTTATTACATATTTACCCAGGCTATTTCAGGAGTGAGTCAATTAAGAGAGGCAGAACATGACTTTGTGACTGCAATATAATATCACAGATTTCACTGGTTGATGAATAGTCAATGGTCTGTACAGTGTCCGTGCTAACTGGGGGGTTAGGAGAGGAGCTGGCCTGGAGCTGTTGGCTGGATGTGAGGAAATAGAAAGAAATCTCCCGAGATGCTCTGACCTCTTTTTTCTGCTCCTGTGAAGTGAGGGGGGGTGGTGGTGATGGAAAGAGTGACGGAGGGTGATACAGAGCAGGGTTTCCCACTGCTCCCCCGGTATGGAGCCACACTGGATCTCATTCTAACAGCCTTCATAGCACTGCTTAATACGAAATGGTTTGATAGTACAGCAGCATCTCAGCTGAGGCTTTTGAAACTTTTTAAATTGCTTTATGGTAATTTATCTACTCACGCATGGGGCCCAGGATTCGGTGTTACGCCCCTGTGTATTTATATACGTTTCACTGGCTGTTTTGACGTTTATTCGTGTCATGTGTCAAAGAAGTCAAAAAGAGAAGGTTTGGCTATGTTATATTGTGCCTGCAGAAATCATAAGATATGACCTATGTGCAGTACTCTGTCAAACAGTTAATCGATGTGTCGCTCTGCAGGAGGGGATATGGACACTACAGTATGAACTGCCACTCAGCTGTGACCCACAAAAGCATTCTCGCACATTTACTAAGATTGATTTTAATGACTGTATGAATGTACAGTGGTCTGATCATCATTTAAAATTTTGAATTTAGTTTGTTTCTCACAGCATCTCAGCTGCCCATGTATGAGCTGCCTTAGAGCTGACTGTGCTCTCCGAGTGCTCATTTCTGTCAGAGCTGTTGTTCCCTCCTCTCTGTGCACTACACAGTCACTGTGCTGGTTGTTTTGCACACTACATCCAGATTTCTGTAACACAAAGGGTGGATGACTGTGCCTCATGCAGTAGCATACCTGCCCTGAGAATGGATCATAATGTAGTGACCCTGGAGCAATGATTAATGTGGTGTCTGACAGGCTGTACAGTCTGAATATCAGGATCAGTGCAAAGTCAGTCTGTAGCTAACTGAAGCGTTTATTTAATGCTGAGTGGAAAATGTGATCCTCACAGTACAAACACCAGGCAGACACTACTTCAAAGCAGTATATTATAGTCAGAGG
Source organism: Plectropomus leopardus (assembly GCF_026936395.1). NCBI lineage: Eukaryota > Metazoa > Chordata > Actinopteri > Perciformes > Serranidae > Plectropomus > Plectropomus leopardus. The sequence continues at coordinate 2,450,471 of NC_142177.1, read as the reverse complement.
TGGACCCAAGTCAATGCTTTGCAAGTCACAAGTCTTAAGTCTTTACAGTCAAAAGTCAGAGTCCGAGTCAAAACTCACAAGTCCCAAGTACTAAACTTTAGGTTTCAAGAGAGTTTGAATATATTCCCACAATTTGGAAAAATCATGCCTGTTTAAAATTAGCTTTTATTAGTGAAAACATGTCTATTGGAAGCTGTTGCTTCTCAGACTGTAATTTTTGACCAGCATGCTTTGCATAACACAATTTTTTGTTGCGTGGTATACATTTTCAGATTTTTAAAAAAAATAATCAACAGGCACTGAGTAACAGCAGTACTTTGTCATGGTTTTCTCCTGCAATTAAGGACTAGAGTAGATGGGCTTGACAGGAGAAAAGGCTATGAGTAACTGGGCAAGAAACAACACTGCTTTCACCTTATTACAGAGATTCTTTTACTTTTTAAGGATTATTTATAGTGCATGTGCTGGCCCTGCTCCTAGTTTCCAGTCACCTTGATTACAGAAACATACCTGATTATATCAATTGAGGAAACCCAGAGTTGTCCACACTGGGTTCAGACAGAAAATATCATCCTCTCAGCACTTTGAACAATTTCTGCAAACACAAGGTACTCAAGTGATGGGATTACCCTTGTCACATCAAACTACAAATAGCTCCTTTTTCACATTTTCACTGAATCATAATGGCCACCTGTCTGAGATGACAAGTTATTTCTAGTCAGCATATAGTCTCAGTCTAGAATAGTCACAGACAAGGAATTATGTTTTGCTCCTTACATCAGCCTTTGGCAATGGATACGTTAGAGATAAAAACTGAGAGATGAAGAGAGAGACGAACCATGTCTGTGTGATCAGGAAAAAGTGCTCAGATTCAAGGGCTTTCCACTTGGCAAGGTATCATTTGTTCTGATATAGGTACAGAGAGAAATAGACAAGAGAGAGCCTGGGGGAGGGGGGGGATATTACTTTACATGGCAAAGAAGACACTTGAAGGCCTTCCAGTACTCTCAAAAACTATTTTTAATCCCTTTGCTGAAACTTTCTTTGATCCCTGCACAAATTGCCCTCTTCATTACTGAAAACTTTGCTCTGGCTATTTTGTTCTTCTCTGATGACCCATCCTTCTCTATGATTCAGGGACAGATACATACTGATTCTTGGTTCTACACACACACACACAGACACACACACAGCATGGCAGGGAATCTCAGCGTCAGAGCACCCACTTAACCACACAAGATGCTTGGAGGTGTAGTCTTGACAGCGTTGTGGGAGCGCGGCATACATGCCACATGGCCTGAGGCCAGAGTACAGTATGACTGACAGGAGGGAAAATTTGAATGTAAGGTTTGATGAATGAGAGGAAGCACTGGGAGTGACATGGTGAGAATGTCACGCTTTTTAAATGACCGTAAGATACTGCCACCACACATCATATGTGTGAGTAGATCGTCCTGAACAGAAATATACTGTGCTGTCTATTTTTCTTATTGTTTATTATTATATTTTATTTAAATCCCAGGAAAGACCAAAATCAGCAGTGAATATATCTACTACTAAGTGATATGTGTGTTTCTGCAGCCTGATGTATCTTTTTTCTCTGTGCCATAGAGCTACATTGTTGCACTCATAGACTGGATAGGCAGCACGACCCCACTTAACCCCTGCTTTGCTGAAGTGAGTTTAAAATATCTGCAATACAGGCAATACCTTTGAGAGCCGAAGACTGTGCAGTACCAATAACCTGCTGAAACACCCATGCAACCAATCGTGAGCAGCTCTATTGAATGTAAGCACATGGATTGGCTGTCACAGCTGTCAATCATGGTGGAAAAGCCCCCTTTTTTATGGTCTAATAACTCATTAAAACCGAACTTATCAAAACAAACACTTAAACAAACACCAGGGTGTGAGAGCTACCTTCCAAGACAGAAACCATCTGGGAAAAATTTATTTGGCGTGCACTTTGAATTTTTAGTTTGGCCTATGTCCACTCACTAACATAGAGGGATGGGCCTTAGGACTTATATTGCAGCCAGACACCAGGGGACAATCCAGACTGAAAAGACACACTCTGGGGGAACTATCATGGTGCCCATCTTTATATACAGCATGTGGTCAAAAAGTTCAAATAATGTCCTCTCCTAACCACTTTTCCTTAACCTCCAGAGAAAACGTCACGAGGTCAAAGAAAGATGTGAAGGAGAATTCATAAGGACTTAAGAAAAGAGCATTGCGGTTTTAAGAGAATTTGACTGCACTTCTCCTCAGCTCTGTGATGATGCCACAGTGAATGTTATTGACGTGGGTCTGCTGTGATGAAACTAAAATGTTCACATGATGGACTACAAAAAGCACATCCTCACTGAATTGGTTTGCATGCAGAATAAACATTTTTTTTTTGTGATTGTTTTATCTGTTTTCTGAAAATACACTTTATTTTCTGCCTTCTTCAAGCCCTTGGTAATGTGGATCTTAAAAAGTGCACCATTAACACTTAGTATTAATATTATGATCATGACCATAATAATTATTAATATTAATATGAATATTGTTATAATTATAATCTTAATCAGACATACTTCCCTGCGTGTGTACTTGCCACATTGTTTAATGCACATTATAAAGACTAAATGAGGACAACCCAGTGAAAAATAATACATCATTACCAAGGTGAGAATTAAAAATAAAGAGGAATATAGGCTCCCAGTCACATAAGTGAAATGTAATGTTGTCACATGAGATGGTTGCTCACACTCAACCTCCTTTCCCTCATTTTTATCATCATGAATCCTTAGGCTATATGATTTTGTGATAATAGCCTAATAAATATGAATATATGTACAACATCCACTACTGTACATATGATCATTCTTACGTTTCAAATGTGATGAATTGGAAACATCAGTTGTCTTAAAAAAGCCCCTTGTGTTGTGGTTAAGGTGCTAATTCTGATCTTATAGGCTACAAATGTTTATTGTCACTATATTTTCAAAAGAAGCTCTATTAGAGAGAACAGTCAATAGTAAATATTAAATACACATAAAACATAATAAGAAAATAATAACATGATCTCTCTCTCTCTCTCTCTCTCTCTCTCTCTCTCTCTCTATATATATATATATATATATATATATATATATATACTGTATATATATAATAACAAATATGTTTTTTGATAAATTCAGGGCACAGATCTTTCTATTAGCCTGTGTATATAACAGCTTAAGAGGCAGCACACAGCTCAGTAAACAGCTCCATGTTGATGTGATAGTGTTTTAAAGTTGTTTCGGCACATACAGACTGTTGATCTGTGATGCCATGAAACAGCTGATTCCTCAAATAGCGGCCAATGTCGCGTGTCACTTTAAATGTTTTTTTTTAAACATATATTTATTGCACATTTTGTTTGTTATACAAACAGTGAACAATGTAGAACAAGAAGGCACAAGAAGAAACAACAATAATATTAATAATAATAATGAAAATATATGGAATTAAATTAAATGAACTGAAGTGGAAATAAATGAATAAATAATAATAATAATAATAATAATAATAATAATAATAATAATAATAGTAATAATAAATAATTAAATAAATAAATAAAAAGAAGCATTATCACAGTGCTTGTATCACAACACATGTGGCTGTTGAGAAAATATATATATGCATATATACACATACACACAGACATATACAAATGCATATACACACACATACACACCCACATACATTTACATAAAAGTTTAAATAATAAATCAAGATAAAATGAAAAGATAAATAAAACTTCAGTTCAGCTCATCATTCCAGCCATCTACTTCAATATCATTTTTCTCAAGGAAATTACAGAAGACCTTCCAGATTTTCCAAAACTTGTCAAGCTTATTTTTTGAGGTGTAGCTTATTTTTTCTAAAGCAAAGTAAAAAGACTAAAAAGACATCGATGTCAACCATTGTGAAGTGACACATGGTTTTTCTTTTTTCCATGTACGGGCTATACATCTTTTAGCTTCCATAAAACAAATTAAGTAAGGATTTTTCATTTTTGGAGGTCACAAAATCATCCGAGTAAATATTCAGTAAACATAACTTTGTTTCTAGAGGAACGTCCTTGTTAATGATTTGGCTGGTCAGGTTCAACACTTTTTTCCAGAAGGAAAGTACCACAGGGCATTCCCACATGCAATGGAATAAGGATCCTTTCTGATGTTTACATTTAATGCAAGTATCTGGGATATTGGGGTTGAAAAGGTGCAGCTTGCTTGGGGTTATATACTGTCTGCTTATCCATTTGTATGGCTATTGTATTTGTATTTGAGTTTGTATTCACAGTTTGAGTTTGAGCAATAAAACAAGCTCTGTACTGTTCTTCCTCTGTTAAATTTGCAAATCTGATCTCCATGCTTGGAATATGTTTTGTGATGACTCTTTGGAATTACTTACAAACAAATCATATAAAAAAGACACCTGCCCCTTGGAGTCTGAAAATCTCATTGTAAATTCTTCAACGGTAGACAGTGGGGGAAGTTTCAAATTATTACATTGTCTAGCCAGTATGAAGCTTCTCTATTGAAGATATTTAAAGAAATGTTTTGATGGTATTCTATCTTAAGTTCTTCTAAAGACATAAAAGTACGATTATCTTTAAAGAGGTCAGATATTTTAGCTGCACCATGAGATGCCCAAGTTTTAAACGTGGTGTCTGCTCTTCCAGGCTGAAAATCATCATTACCAAAGATAGGAGAAAACTGCGATAAGTTGGAAGTCTCTCCGAGGTATACCAAAGCGTAGTGCCAAATCATTACTGTATTTTTGAGGAAGGGGTCTGTTTGATTAGTTTGTTCTTGTTGGCTGAATATATATACAAATTTAAAGGAATGTTAACTGAATGCGATTCTATAGAAACCCAAGCTCGGGGAGTGTCCTTCACAAAGTAAAACATTGCTGCTCTGATTTGAGATGCCCAGTAACACCACAAAAGATTTGTAGCCTTGGTCCACCTCTGTCATATGGTAGAAATAACAATGAGAGCCTGAGCCTGGGATGCCTATTATTCCAAATGTAGGAGGAGAAAAGCTTTTTAAGTGAGCTAAAAAATAAAAGTGGGGGAGCAAGTGGAATAGACTGGAAAAGATACAAATACCTGGGTAAAACTGACATTTTCAAAATGTTGATGTGCCCGATCATAGATATCAATCAAATCAATCAAATCTTTATTTGTATGGCACTTTTCATACAAAGAGTAACACAAAGTGCCTCACAGAGATTAAAAACAATAACAGAAATGAAAAACATCAATGAAAATCAAGAAAAATACAGACAGCCTGACCCTCCCACCCCCACCTAGACGTACGCAACAACACACACACAATCATGTAGATATTCCCACACATATTCGCAAAGGCACCCGAACATCCACCCTTACCACCCACACACACGCACACATACACCAACACACACCAATTGTTACTAAAGAGACATGGCTAGGCACTGAGACCTGAGGCGAGGGAGAAGCTACCTTTGGGGGCCAACCTCACTGAGAGAGGTCACGGTCCAGCACCGCCGGGGCGCCGCCACAGAGACCATCCCAACCCGGGCGGACAGGAGTGCCCGCACCAAGATGCCGAGCCCTCTAGCCACCCGGGCCGAAACAGTCCACGGTACAAGATATAGGTAATCTTGTCCACCTGTTTATAAGTTCTGTAACTTTATCTGTTAAGGGATGGTAGTTCGTTTCAACAATTTTATCAATGGTAGGAGTGATCTTCACACCCAAATACACAAAACCATTTAAAGATACCAAAAAAGGGGTACGAATTGGAGAGTTGAGTCTCTCACATTCATTCATAAATAATATTACTGATTGCTATTTATTTTATAACCTGCAAAGACCCCAAAAGTGTCACTTTAAATGGTGTTGAAGCAAAGAATTGTGGGGCGGATTCTCTCCTTTCCTTTGGTATAGGATGGTCTGGCGTATCCTATGCTAAGGCAGATTACAAAGGACACATTGACGCACCTTTCCTTAATTTCAGAAGAATTCGAACAGCTCTTACCATGGCAGCCGCTCAGGTACTTTTGGTTCATCTCACTCAGTGAGGAACCTTCCTAAGCAAAAAGAGGTATTCAACCACAGCCACAGTCTATGGTTGCAATGGGTGGCATTTTCTTTCATTACCATAAACACACACATATTTTATACATACTCAATCACACACATCACCCTTCCAAAGTTGTCATATACCACCATACCAGCCAGGACAGGCCTTCTTGCGGTGTCACATTTCTCCTGTATTTCTACCACTTTAGATCCCCTCAACCATGCGCCTAATCTCCACTGGGGTCATCCCAATAAACATAAGAGGGAAATCGGTTGGCAAGGGGCATACCACCACTTTGTCAGTGATGTAAGATACTGATGCAAAAAAGCTACCTTTTAGGGCGATATGATAAACTCCCCGGGTTGAGCAGTAGCCATATTATATGTGTATGGGCAGCATCAGTTGATAACATGGCTCTATGGAACCTGTCTTGGTCGTATGATATGCCCCTGGACAATGTCAGGTTGAAATACCAATGATAATAACCTAATATAATGTGTGCAAAGGCTCCTCTATGGTGGGCGGGAGCGGTGGTAGATGGCTCCAACTAACCATGGACTTTCAGACGGGAGTCTGGTTGCCTATGCATGTAGAGCCAAGTCTAAACCTTGTCCTAAACCTAACCACATGCTTCTGTTGCCTAAATCTACCCACCCATGCCTTTGTAGCCTAATCCTAACCATGTGCTTTCAGGTTGTGGCATCCTAGAACATCAAAATTAGAACCAGAAGGATACCTAGAGCATAATATGTAGACATGGAAGTCCACTGACAAAGCAGCAGGATGTGATGACTCGGGATGAGAACATGCTTTTCTCCCTCAAGCAGTTCTTGTGATTTTGTGTTCAAGAGAATGGGACAGATCTATGGACAGACATCACAAAAACATAATGCCTCCGGTCATGGCTATCATTGGTGCAGAGGCATAAAAAGCAAATATGGAGAAATAACCAAGACTGTAGCCTGATTTGAATTGGATTAAAATGACGAGGGGATATGGAGTATAGATATTCACTGTCCCCATCTGTAAATGAACTCATCTTTCTGCTCAGCATTTTAGTCACCTGGAAATTCTAAGATGTGGTCTGTATTACACATGGACATTTCCGGATCAAAGCCAAAACAAAAAGCCAACAAAATCACAGTATTTTTTAGAGGAGCTCTGTTATACTTTCTTTGCAATCCATTTGCTTGAATTGCATTTGCACTGTTGATTCAGCAGATCAGATGATCAGTGCACCTTCTGGACACCTCTGTGGTATTCTAAACACACAACTTGCAGGGCGACCCCGGAGAGAACTCAGAACATAGTGGAGACACGTGTACCCTGTCTGACCTGGGAACTCCTCGGGATCCCCCAGGAGGAGCTGCTCTGCCTGCTGTGCTGCTGCACCGTGACCCTGTTAGGGGTTGTAAATGGATGGATTGGTTTCCACTTGGTGAACTTTTATCCCAGATGCCTCGTTGAATGACAGCAGCAAGATGATGAGTATCTTGCAAATTGAAAATACAAGGATACATCAATGATAGGAGGGAAAAGTCAGCCTCAGTGCAATGTAATGTATTCCTTTTTTTAACTCTAACATTGGAGGCTGCACTTTATAACTGTCCATGTTTCCAGGCTGGCTGCAATGCATGTTTAGGGCATCCTGGACACTTCTGGTAATCCATGATTTCTGGTTTCTAAATGATTTAACTGTAGTTTTAGGTACAGCTGCTTCTGTTGTTTTACAAATTAAATCTTCCACAGACTCACAGACCATAAATAAAATATGCAGATTACCTGCAGGGTAAATGCTGCTATAAAAGCTAAAGCCAGCTATAAAAGCTTTAGCCAGCTAAAAGCCTCTCTGCAAAAACCCTCAAGAACCCCTCAAGATCTCTCCCGTCACTGAGACTAGCCAGAGCGGGGTGCACCAGTAGAAACAGATCCGTTTTCTTTGCCAGCGTCTCCTCACAGCACGGGTGTGACCGGAGACGGTCAGTGGCATGCTAAGGCATCTCCAGCTAATTATCTATTTGGACAAAGATCAAACACCCCACTGTGGAAATTATGTTCAATGCTCATGCAAGACTGAGCCCTCCATGTGCCAAAAGAGAAAAGCCAGGAGAAAAAGGCATGAACACAAGCATGACAGGTGTAAAAATACTCAAAGTGACACATGACTCACTATTCCACAAATGTTCCCTCCAGGTTCCAATGCTCACACTATTTGTCTCAACAAATCAGGCCTGGATGTAGCCAGGGGGACATATTGTTTCAGTTGTCATCACTATTGTTTCATCCGTGTGGTTTACATATGTGATATGACCACAACCTCTGAAGACCACATTACATAGTATTACATGCATCATTTTAAAATTAGGTGGTCAAAGCACCGTGGGGTTTAGCCACAGAAACTGCTTGGTTAGGTTTAGAGAAATATTTCTATATTTTCAGTTAAAATAACTTTTATTATTAGGTATGGGTTGTACGTACATCATAAAGTTCTCTAAGTATGTCATGTAACATGCAGTAACTACGTAAAAGACCTAAATAATTTAAGTTAAAAGAAAACCATGGTGACTTTTAGTTTCACACAGGACACAAACAGCGGACTCCTGGGTGAAAGTCCTAGGTTTGTTTGACCTGTCCACCACCCTAACCACCTCCCTATGTGGTCTTTCTCACTCTTTATACTACCTAGGGTGCTGTCATATTAACTACAACCCATTACGTGATTTGTTGAACCAGGGAATTTCTTGTCCACCACGACAGAGGATCCTATTTAACTTTTGAATGGCACTGTTTCCATGGTGCTGGCATGTAACTTCAAACATTACGTGTCACCACCACATGATGTCGGGTAAACAGTTTATGGTCATTCAAAACATTTCTGTGTGACCAAGTCTAGTATCCACTTCACATGCTGAAATCAGTGCCTGTAAAAGTTGTCTGAGATTGTTTAAGTTGTTTCTCAGCTGTGACTGGAGCACTGGGTTATAATCTGTTTGTTCTCCTCTCCTCTGTATTCTTTCCCTGTAAGGTTTGAAAACCCACTGGTTGTCCTCTTCTCAACTCCACACTTTGTATTCACTTTTCTCTCTTGCTTCATGTGGTTTATTATTTATGTGCAAAGGCATCATTCAAAATTAAAGTCAGTCCTAAATGGTGCACGCCACAGTTGGGTGTCTTGGTGTCTGAGGAACTCACATTTTTGTGCTGCATTGCGTTCAGCATTACCACATTACCGAACACTAGAAACTCTGTTTGAGTGATCTATTTTAACTCAGATCTGCTGCAGGGCTGGAAAGACCAAAGAGCAAATATGAAAGCTTCATCTAAATTGATATATTCAAGATCTTCTGCTAATTGCAGAGAGGGCACGCTTTAATTAAGAGGGTTAAAGTCAGTGGTCAGTGATGAGATGTGGAAAATGCTTGCGGGGAGGGAGATGTGAATGAGAGGAGCAGGGGAACCTGCCACAACATATTTCATCTGAATCTTAATCTTATCAGGGCTAAGAGGCGCTCACGATGTGGAGGGTAATTACAGGATTTGAAGAGGCAGCGAGTCTCCATGATGCTGCTCTGCTCATCTATGAGGCTGAGAGCAGAGAGAACAAGGACAGGGACGCTATAAATATACCTGCCAGCAATCAACAGCCCAGACATTTTGAGTTAGGCTATTGTACCCATAGTGATTTAACTGTCTGTCACAGTCCGTCAGTGTAATAAGTTTCTGAAAGCTTTTAATCCAGCACTGCTCATTTAATTTTTAATCACATTCTTAATGAAAAGGCTGACCAAAAGCATACATTTACTGAGCCGGCCAGTGTCTGTCTAAATCCAAAAACAGGAATGGAAAAGAAAAAACAATTATAGCTGCTGTGCAGCAATGGGTCAGGGCTGGTATTTTGAGGAACAAGAAGAAGATAAAGCCTAATCTAATAGCTAAACTAAACATACCTATTAGTGTTCAGAAAGGGAGGAAGGAGCACAAAAAGAAATGAGGAAGAAGGGGGGGATGAGGTAGAACAAAAGCAAGAAGAGGAAGAAGACAAATAACAAATCCACAAGGATCCATCAGTTGAACTTTCAGGGCGAAAAAAATTGTAAATGTATACACAGCACAATGTCTGAGGAGGCAAAAGCATGTTTAACCTGCACCACCCGAGACTTTAAGCCTTTAGGCACCAGTGGCACCAAAACAAGTTGTTATCAAGTTGAGCTACCTTACCAGTGTAGAATCTGAAGGTAACACACTGTGATATGGCATAGCAGCTACACAAAGGGCAGATTTCAAACTAGTGTCAAACATTCAGTTATCAAGAAAAAAAAAAGAGAATTTGCATACTTCATCTAGACAACGTAGAAAGCACCTGGAATTTTTTTTTTTAACAAAGCTTGATTGATCCTTAAGTGAAGTAAATGATCATCTTTTTCCATTGACTGCTATTGGCTACATGATAGCAGAATTCAAAATGCTGTCAAATATTCCGTTTTTGACATTTAATTCTGAGACCAAACACACTTCATCTACTCAGACAGAAAAACATTTTCTTTTTTTCATGAACATTGGAGCTTTATTTAGCGAGACTTTGCAGTAGCTGTTTACAGTGACACATTTCTATGTTGGCTCAATTTTTAATCATTCAAAAATCTGTGTAATGTGTTTGTGTATGACAGTCTGAAGATGCTGCACAGTGAGTTTAATACGAATTAAGTAAAAAAATTGGGGGTCTAACAGAGGGATGGACTTCATAATTTGCATGAGGTCAGATTTACAAAAGTGTCTTCACGATTGGGCTTACAGTTAAGTGAAAGCTGCAAAGCCTCAGGCCACACAGATGATTTGATCTGAATTTTCAAGGTTTTAAACTTTAAATATTTGCTGTAGCGCCACCATCAGGACTATTGGCCCCCGATTCCCATCAAAGAGGTTTAGCAGGGGACTGGACCTATGTGTTAAATGTGGTTTATTTGCTTTGGAGGACGAGGAGGCGGGGGAGAGAATATAAGCAAATACAAGAAGGACCTGCAGCCTAAAAATGCTCCATGGTTTCATCATTTCTTTCTGGCTGTACGTGATCAGAGAAAGCCCTGCTGAGGACACCAGGCTTGTGTTTCAGTGGGAGGTTGGGGGGTTGGTGAGTGGTGATGGGGTATCCTGTCACCTTCCTCCTCTGCTGATTTAGCTCTGAATCCCCAGCTCATACATCTCAATAAAGCACCTCGACAGCTTGTTCCTGTTGTAAATGGATGTTTGCTGGATTTAATTTATTTGGGGAACATGACTCGATCCTCTGCACTGGAGGAGATTTAATTATGCATGTATGAAATAAATAGGGAGGCTGAGGTGGCAATTCATGGTGGCACGGTGACCTATTGATGAGCTTTGAATTATCGAAACAGAGGGAGGAATGGCCCCATGAATGTATTTCACATCATGTAACTCCATAATGGAAACTACCAGGGCACATTTCTCAGCATGAGCCACAACAAACTCTCCAGGATCTCTCAGGAGCTGTCAAGGATTTAATAATGACGAAGACCCACTGAAGGCATGAGGAGAAGTCTGCTCTGATTAATTTTCTATGGGATGTTAGAGAATCCCCATATATACTGTGTACTGTACCTCCATGTGGCTCAGATGGCCAGAAACTGATTACATCTGCCTGGGCTTTCCTGGGCTGCATGCAAATAAAAGCTGGCCTTGTCTCACATATTTGTAGGAAGTTCTATCTCACATTAATATGCCAGCGCTGGAGGAAGTCCTGGTTGAGCCAGGCCCCCAGAAAGAGCACTGGGCAATTTTCATAAAGGCTAAACAATGGAAGAACAAGTCTCTCTCTCTCTGTCAGTTGATGCTATTGGGCCCAAAATATTTTTTTTCCCATGGTCTTAAATGGCAAAAGAGACATCTGTAAATCAATGAATCCATGTTTTTCCATGTACTTAATATACGTTATTCAATTTTGTTGTAACAGTACTTTATGTAATTTTATTTAAAGAATTTCTTTACCTTTATTATTACCTTTAACAGTACTTTAATTTCCTGTGTGTATCATAACAGCACTTTTTTTAACTTTATCATAACATCTTAATCATTTTAAACCACTTTATCCACATTTATCATACACTACTGCATTTAACTTTATTATAATACTTTAAATACATTTATCATAAGACTGCTTCATTTAACTTTATTTTATCAGTGCTTTCTTTAACTTTAATACAACAGTACATTATTAACCTTTATTGTAACAGTAGAATATTTATAAATTTAGTATTTTAATAGTCTACAGAGGTTTAAATTTCAAAATATCAAGATATCATGTATCATTATATCGTCTAAAAATATCTTTATATTATTCATAGGTAATATTGCCAAGCTCCACTTCTAGTTGATAATTTTTATGTTGTCATGCACTTTGCAGGCATGTTTAGGTCAGCCTGTGCATTATGGATGGTTCCAGCTCTGTAGCTTTGGACTAAGCTACCTGGTGAAACTGCTGCTTTCTCTGTAAGAGGTTTCATCTCTGTGAGGGTAACATCAACATGTCCATGTGTTTTGGCTGCCATTTGGTTTCTCTTGTGAGTTCCGCTTGACACTGCAAAGTCCTACATAACCAGTTTGACTTTTTAAAAAAAAACTTTTCTTTGCTTTTGGATAGGTGAGCTTTGGCATTAAAATGGCTAAATCCCCTCGAAAGAAAATGCCACGTAAACGTTTTTTAAGTTTGTAGGTTGCTAGCTTGGAGGTTGTTGTTTTACGCATACTGCTAAATGAAGTGCGACGCAAAACGAGCTTCATGTAATGACAGTGAAGTTGTTTGGATAGCGAACAAGTATCCATAAACTACCAAAAACACAAGTTTCCATGAATTCTTTTCACCACTTTGTATCATTAGCTCGATGACGGCTAAGATTAGCATTTCCCAGGCTTACTTCATGACAAGCTATCTATCATTAGTTTTGCCAAACAAGGAAAACAAGCCAATGAAAGTAATAACTGCTAATGGATCTGCATCATTTCTCAATGTTTATATGCTATGAGTTCCATCATTTGCCTCTCTTACCTTTTTGTAGCACACGCTGTGTGTGGCTCAGTCCACAGGGAGAAACACAATGAGGCTTTCTCACAGCAAACAGTTTGAGTCGTCACAGTGGGTACAGGTGTCACTAATGACACTAATGAGGGCTCTGTTGTATTAAAGTGTTCCAGTGAGATGGACAGAGAGCAGGTATGCAGGCATCCTGAGATCAAAGCAGCTACATAGAATTCTGTCATAATTAATTTCATTTTTAACACCTGTGCTTTTCCTCAAAATGTCTTCTGTTAAAAAAAAAATGTACTTGGGTTTGATTTTGATGAAGTCTGGCACTATCAAGAACATTTTAAGAAATTTATCACCAAACTTTTTCAGAGAACGTTATCCAGTTCTAAAGAGGATCATCCTGGGGACTAAAAGAAACAACAACAAAAAAATGCCACTGAAAGCATTACTAAACCATTTCATTGAAACAATCTCAGAACATTATTAGAACAAAACGTGTTATTGTGATTTACAGAAAGTGCTATGTTTCAGCTGAAAATTCAGGTACACACATCTAACACATTGTTCTCAATACGATAAAGTGCAGTCTTCTGTTTGTTGTTCTGTTGTTGTCATGTAAAAGGTTTTATAAAAAAAAAAACACATTGTATTCTGTGTTGCAGCAAAATGCTCTATCTTTGTTAACATTACATTATAGGGATGTTTCATAAAAAATGTGTAATCTCAGGCTTCAATAACATGTTCTGAATGTTGCTTTGAAAATGTTCTCCCTTTGTTATCATGTAACATTGTGGGAACGTTTAATAAAAAACAACATTTTATGATCTGTTACCTCTCAACATCACCAAAACAACCTCAGAATGTTGCAGCTAAAATGTTATTTAAGCAATATCACACAAGAGGGAGTGATGTTGTGCTCAGATATCATCACGGCTGTGATTTGGTTGTAGTAGATTATTACAGCTGTGATGATATACAGCACAACACACGACCTCGAGTGTGATATTGCTTTTATACAACAGTTCTACAAGCGCCTTTTATTTGTTAATAGTAACAAGCAACAACAGATTGTAATTTGTTTGTTTAATTAATGATTTTTTTGGGCTCCACCAACACAAATAGTTCCGCAACCGCTGGACGTGACAGCTGTTGCCTAACAACACATAAACATTTTACCTGCACGCTGCTTGCTATTGCTTAGTCTTCATGTTCTGCACAGAGCAGCTGCTTTGTATCATGGACATTTATCACTGTGTTTTCAGTGAAATCAGAGTCTGTTAACAGACACTTTGGTGGCCTGTGTGATTACTTTGATCAGATAGTTCATTGCTCCGGCATGTGTCCAGTCACTACCATGATCTCCGTCACCTCGAGTTCCGATTCAGACAGCGTGAGTGTGTGTGTCGGTGTCCCTCAGACTGCGGTTGGTGTGAAACAAGTGTGTCCCTGTCTCACTGCACATCATTGTAACATCTGTGACAGCTGGTTTACTTACAGTGAAAACCCGTCCGTCACAGCTGCTCCCTCCTTGGCTTCCTCATAACTTTCAGTAACTACAATGCTACGTGAACAGTGCCAACTAGCTGTTTGAACCTTTGCTTACACTGTACTTTAAACATATCCCACTTTTAAAACATATCCCACTGTCACTCTTACTCTAAGTAGTGGATTTTTAACAGCTGTGAAGTGGAGTGCTACATGCAGAGTTAAAAGTTAACAGTCCCAGTGATGTTGTACTCCTTTATCAGCACTCATGGAATGCCTCTCGACCAATCAAATTGCTTGGTTGTAACTAACTATTGTATAAGTCATAGTTAGCATTTAACCTTGTCAGGAACATTTTTTGAAATAATAAACATCCTTAAAAGGTTCTTTGAACATGAAAATGTTTATTTTAAAACATTATACAACTCGCATGTAATGTTAGCCAATGTTGTGGGAACATTCCCTGCTAGCTGGGTTTTGGCTTTTCAATATCTAAGTCACAAGTCATAAATAAAATTAACACAAGGAATTAAGATTTTTTTAAGACTATTTTTTGGGTAGTTTTAGATAGGACAGCTGTAGAATGACAGGAAATGTGGGAGAGAGAAGGAGAATGACACGCAGCAAAGTGCCACAGGCTGGAATCGAACCCAGGCTGCTGCAAAGGCCTTGGCATATGGGGCACACACTCCATCAGGTCAGCTAGAGGCAACCCACAAAATCAAGATTTTTAACAATGTGGCTGGCTGTGGCCAATGGCTGGCTGAAGCAACATCAGAGATGTGAGCATTTTTTTAACAAATATATTTGGGTTTTTACAGTTTTACAAATTATTTACAGTATAACATAAAAGAAAAACAAAACAAGTAGTGTGCAAGGAGACAAGGACATTATTTATCCATCGAATTTCATGTCAGGACTTTATGTACACTTCTTTGCAATGTTCAAACTGGAGAAAGTTCATTAAGACATAGATAGGGTAATAATAATAAAATAAAAATAAAATAATAATAAAATAAATAATAATAATAATTATATATATATACATATACATATATATATATATATACATATCTATACACATACACACAGAAACACTCAGGCCTACAGATATACATATATACATACATACATACATACACACACAATCAGGCATACACATCAAATAATCCAAGGTGCATTGTAATCAAGAACCCAAAAAGTAAGTAAGTTTTTCAAGAGCAAGAGAATTTGACAGGCTAGCTAGCCAAACCTGCAGAAGTGGTCTAGATGTAGATTTCTAGGATTTAGCAATTGTGTGTTTTGCTTGTAAAAGACAATATGTTGTCATTTTCTTATTCGATTTGGTTAGCTTACAGTTTGTCCTGCGGGGTCCGAAGCATTTACTTTGAGTGTTCAAAGCAGGCCCAGTCACCTGAATACTGCAGGTGCAGAATAATTGAGTAGGACTCCGGTTCCATTTTGTGGGTTTTCTCTCTTTGAACTGGGGCCATGATTTGTTGCATTGTGCTGTACTTTGCATATCTATTTTACAATAAAATAACATTTGTAATACAATTTTCAGATATTTCTTTTTATGTCATTGAAGGCAAAATTATAACATTTAAATCACTGTTTTGCTTGACAGACTCCCTTTCACAAAAATGCATTTTTCTTAGCTTTCTAGAAAAAAAATGTCATTTTTGATGAAACTAGCCCTTTATTCAACTTCAGTTAAATCAAGAATGGAACAAGGTGCAAACAAACGTTTTTTTCCATGATGAAAAAGAGAGTTTCTACTTTCATTTGAGCTATTCTGTGTTTTCAGAGTCTTTGTACAAAATATTCTGTGGATCTTGAAAGATGACTCAAAATGGCCAGATAAGCTAGCACAAGCCACTTTCCATTATATAATAGGGCTGGCACTCAATGAGTTAACACAGGTATCTGGAATATTGGGACTGAATTTGTTTAGCAAGGTTGGTGTCATCTAGGTTCTCATTAACCATTTAAATTGCATTAATTCAAAATGGGGGGTTAATCTCTAAGAGTGCTTAAGAAAAAGAACAAATTAGTCATTTCTTTTATAGCCTGATATACTTCCAAACTTGTTAATAGTGTCCATCAGGCTACGTAGTGATTGCTTTAAACAGGACATAAACAAAATAATGTCATCTGCAAATAATCCGATTTTATTCTCCATACCATTTAATTTAATGCCAGTAATATTCTGATTATTACTAAAGGCAATCAAACTTTAATCCAAGTGGACAAACAACTGCCAAAACCGAAAAAGGAAAATATTTCGTGAAGATACTGATGCTCAACGCAGTCGAAGGCTTTTTCTGCGTCAATAGAAAGTAATGCTGCGACTGGTTGTTCTGTCTTTGCATGAATGATATGCAGGACCCGCCGGACACAGTGGAAAGCTTGGCGACCTTTAACAAAACCATTTTGATCAGGATCAGAAAGAAGAGGGAGGTATCTCTCCAGCCTTCGTGCCAACACTTTAGCTATTATATTAGCATTGCAGTTTATCTGGGAGATCGGTTCACAATTTGTTGGGGTTCCAGGTTTAAGTAGTAAAATTATAAAAGCGCAGGGAGGAAGGTAATTCACCTGTCAGAAAGCTATCTTGCAGTATATCTAAAAGAGGCTGTAACAACTTGTTTTTAAATATTTTATATAGTTCTACTGGCAGCCCATCAGGGTCAGGGGCTTTATCTCCTTGTAGTTTGTCAGGAGCTTCAGATAATAAATTTAGTGTAATAGGAGAATCCAGTTCAGTTTTTGCTTCTTCACCAAGTGTGGGAATCTTTATAAGGTAAAAAAAAATGACAAAAGGACTTACTGGTGGAATGGCATTCTGCTGTGTATAAGTGTATAGTAGGACTCAAATTGTTCATTTATCTTTTGGGGATTTGTAACTTTGTCTCCATTTTTAGTTATGATCTCATTAATTGCTCTCTCATTTTGCAGTGTTTTAATACACCATACTAAAAGCTTTCCTGCTCTCTCTCCCTGATCCCAGTATGACAGCCTTATTAGTGGATAGTTTTTGATATTTTGCTTTTGAAATCACTAGTTACTGACATATTTCCCTGGTAATATTAATTTGTGTTTCCTGTTCAAGCTCCTTCATATTACTTTCCAGTTCTATCATCTGTAAGTGTTGTTTTTTTTATTTATTTTTTGTGGAGCCCATCATCTGCCCTCGGTTATAGGTCTTAAAAGCCTCCCATCTTATTGAAGCAGCTGTTTCAGTTGTATTTTGAAGAAAGTATTAATCTATATTTGAACCAACATATTCCAGAAAACGAGGGCTACGTAGCCAGTGTGGCTTCAGCCACCAAGCGTTCTGTCCTTAAAAAGCTGCTGAGGCAGAATACTTAGGCAGAATTAGAGCATGGCCAGATATAAGGATGTTCTTGTACATGCAATCATTAATTTTAGAGACATTGGAATTTAATAAAGGATAATAATTTATACGGCTGAAAGTATTATGGCTGGTGGAATGGGACGGATATTCTCTCTTCATGGGATTTCTTTCGCTCCAAATATCTTTTAAGTTTAGTTCAAGCATAAATTGAAGAATAATCTCCCTACTTCTTGAGTGAGAGACAACTGACACTGAGGATCTGTCAAGTTTTGGATCTAGTGGGCAATTAAAATCCCCACCTATTATTATGTAACCATGCATTGAGGAGATTAATAAGAAAATATCATTCTAAAAATTGGGGTTGTCTAGTAGGGACCAAACAGATTAACCAAAACCAAGTCTTGATTTAATAGCGAGCCTTGTATAATAATGTATCTACCAGCAGGATCCAAGATTGTTTTTTGTATATGCAGAGGTATGGATTTGTGAATGAGTACAGCAACACCCCTCGCATGTGATGAAAAAGAGCATGTTATTACTTGTCCTGGCCATCCTCTTCTTAAACGGAAAGTTTCATTGGAGAGTAGGTGTGTTTCTTGTAGAAATATAATTTTTGGGTGGAACTGTTTAAGTCTATTCATTACCTGTTTAGGTTTGACAAGTTTTCTAAGGCCTCTTACATTCCAAGAGATCACCCCCAGCTCGATATTATCATTCATTTACAAAAAACCTAAAATCGGCAGTAAAGCCCTGTTTATACCATTTATCATCGTCCACCGAAACAAGCACCCCACAACTTGAATAACAAAACAACCCTAACAATAAACATTTATGAACAAGCCCCAAAGTTTCCCCGCTGTGAGAAATCTTCACAGAAAAACCTTCCGTCCCACAAATAAGAACTCTGATATTTTCTCTGATTCTATAGAAGGAGCAAAAAAGATGCCCTACCTTGGAGACTCAAAACTTTTTCTCCACCCCCTGATTTATTAAATATGAATCACCCAATAACAAAACTACGTTGGATTAAATAAAAAATGTAAACGAGGTACTGATTAAACATCAACATAATTGTTATTGTGTATAAGGCACTACAAAATACCACTATTTTCAAAGGACACTCATAAAAGTATGCATACCCAAGTCTTTTGAGTGTTTGAGAGAGCAGTGTTGTGTTTACTCAGGCCACCTGGCTGCCCTCTGTTGGCGAGCCTGGCGGATGAATTCCTCCACCTCCACTGGGGTGTTGAAAAGATGTCGGGTTCCCTGGTGGAATACTCTCATTTTGGCCGGAAAACATGAGTCCAAAGTCAATGTTCAAAGACCGGAGCTGTTGTTTGGTCCCGTTAAATTGACTCCGTTGTTTTTGTACCTCTGCAAATAAGTCCGGGAAAAACATCTTGGTAGTTTGCCGACCTGGTAGCCTGTGGGCACGCTCGATGATAAGTGGACATGTGTCCGGGCCAAGAATCTCTGGCAGCCGGGTTTGAAGGAAAGATGCTGCATCCCCTTCCTCGACTGCCTTGGGTAGCCTATTAGCCTTGGATCTCCGGTGCCTGTTCTTAAAATCATCCAGTTTCCGTGTTAGCTTGTGAACTTTATTTTGAAAGAATGTTTCCTTGCTAGCAAGCGAGGATATATCATCTTCTGCTTTACGGCTGTGGGTTTCGGCATCAGGTAGCCTCCCAGAGAAAGCAGCAGTTGCCTCTTTTATTTCTTGGTTGGATGATATGTCTTCTCGGAGTTGTCTAGAAAAGTCCGTTCTCAGTAAATGGATTGCTGTCCGGATGTTAGCTTCATTAGCTTGACCACTAGCTGCACTAGCAATAGCTTCATCCTCCCCCTCTCTGTCGAGCGAGGTCTGGTCTGAGCTAGCATCAGCCTCCTTGTCCAACACGACCCTCCTCGAACTGTTTTTATTCCTATTTCTCAGCATTTTGGAAGACAAAGTCTCGTAATATTAACTCACAGGCAAACTTTGTCAGTTGGGTGACCCTAATATGAAACGGAAATGCAAAAAAGGGGCCCAGTGGGTCAGAGCTCAAAATCCCGCAGCCTCTCAGGAAGACGCCATAAACGGAATTCCCCAGATGTCAGCATGCTTAACTATTTTATAACATAGTTTATGTGAGTGTTTCACTGTATAAACATTAATATCTTTGTCTTTTTTTTTTTTTTTTACTGCAACTGTACATTGTAATTCTATGTAATCTTGATGTAAATATTCACCTTTTTGTCCTTCTTTTTTACCATTACTGTTACTGTATGCACTTCATTTCATGTACCCTGATATCTTTTTTTTCCCTCGTCGTTTATCTTTACTAAAAGCCTAACGCGGAACATGAGTTGAAAACTAGCAGTAGCTATAATCTCTATATGGGAAACATCAGTTACTAAAGCTTGTTTGTAACAGGCCGAAGTTGTACTATATTCATATGCATTGTAAAACAAATGATCAAATAAACGTATTAGACGTATTAGAACGTATAGAATTTGCTAAAAAAAAATATTTTTTAAAATGACACACAGAAAACCTGGAATATTTGTGTTCTGGTGTAGGAGTATCCACTGGTTGGTTTCTGGGTAAATTGGGTTGGGGGAACGTGTGTGTCTTGGGCTTCATTAGGTGCCTACAGCTCATTTTTGCCCTGGGACCTCGTTGCTGGTTAATCAAAGTAAATCTCTATGTTTATATCTATCTAGCAGCAAGAAATTACCGAATGGTGGAGAGGTGTGAAAGCTGGAAGCAGACTTTCAGGAGGTCTGTCAAGGTTCACCGTCACCCTAAAACCATTTCCCACACATTTGCTCCCAAGTTCCCAATTCAAAGCTCATCTCATTTTCATGGTCCTGTGATGTTTCTCCATTACAAACAGCCTTGCCACCCAGAGTCTCCCACACAAGAACTTGAGTCTCCTTTCCATGGCAACCCCCTCTCTGCATACATCAAAATAAACACAGACAGGCACAAGGACACACAGACGACACAAACACAAACTTCCCGCTCTGTCAAAACTTATCCGATGTATCAAAGGCATATCGACACGCTTTGATGTTACTTTTAGATTGTAATCAGAAGCTGTCAGAGAGAAGCGGAGCGACAGGTTCGTGTCGGATGAGTTCATGTTAAACACTGGGTGGGCCAAAAAACACCAGAGCCATGGAGTGAAGTGACAAATTAATGCAAGGGTCTGTTAACAGGCAGAAGTGATAGGGATTGATCAAAGAGCTGAGCTTGTGCCAATTTGCTGTATCAGTGGCCCGCTGGATGGGAAAAAACATCAAGCATGCATCTACATATGGCTTTTTAATATTTAATCAGACAGACTGCCAATAGAAAGAGATTTACATCTAAGAGGCAAAGCCCTCATTAAGCACAAAAGTTAATAAAGTGTGCCAGCTGATACAGGCACTGCTCATTAATAATCCTTTTGTCAAACCTCAGATGACTATGCTGTGTGAAGTATTTGGTTTGGCTGAGATTAACAGCACAAGTTTGTCAAAAACTGCATTTGAAGACCAAAGTGGAATCAAGCGAGGGGCCGTGTGTCAACAGATATCTGCAGAGACAGACCTCACAGCTCAGAGGGCCACAGAGCAAATCAATTACGGCTCTGAGGGACTCAAGACCTCCCAATACCCCCCTCCATTATTCAGTCCTTCACATCTGAGAGCTTCACACTGGCTGCACTGTAAATACCAAGCACAGGAGCAGGCCTGGATCTCTCCTCATCATATTCAAACCAATTTGATGTGTGAGGCAGCTGAGGAGAAATTGTTGGAGAGCAGAGAAGTGTGGTGTCATTAAAAAGAAAGAGCCTGGATAGAAATAACTGACAAAAAAGAAAGAAAAAAATCATGTATGTATGTCAGTTGCAAGCAGTTGGAGAAATAATGGAGAGAAAAATCTAGGGCGTGCACATGTGCAATAATCTGCATATTTAATCTGAACCTCAAAGTCACAATTTTAGAGGTGACTGTCAGACAGTCAATATATGCTAAACACTGGAATAATAAAACTGTGAAGGACAATCAATCAATATTTCACAGACGCTTTATATAAAATAGCATCATGAGTGCCCTTCTCCTGTTATTACAGACACCTGCCTTACTGGTGGGCCTGATGATGCTGGTTGCTATGGATACCATTCAATCATTGCAGGTCATAGCTCTCTCAGCCATCGCTTCATGTCAACAGGTGGTATAATAAAAATAGCAACAGTAAAATTAAACTTTCCATCAGGCTTGTTATCATAGTTTTTATATATATATGCATACACATATGAAGCCAAAAGCCACTTTTGTCAGATGAGAACCCGCTAGAACAGAACCACTGGCACTGTTATCATACTCTTGCGAACTGTCGGACAGCACCAGGTGTGTCCACATGCAGCGCACACAGTTGCTGTCACTTGAGAATGCAACTGAATGAAACTGGACAGCGTCAGGTTTAACGCTGATGGTAACAACGTAATATAAGGAGCATGAGAGTTCATATATGCAGGAAGGTGGGGAGGTGGATGAGTCCCACAAACAACCAAAATTTGTGCAGGATTTACTTCCCGTGTGGATGTGAGGATTTTTTTCTTACACCTTACAATGTGCCTCTTTTGTCTGAATCTAACCATCCGTGACTCTGTTGCCGAACCATCCTGACGATCCGCGTTGGTTGCCATGTGATGATGTATAATCATAAGTACCACGCTACGTCAACCCAGCATGTGCATTTGTTGACATCACTGTAACAACATCCCTGAGCGTAAACAGCTAAGGATACCTAAAACATCATAAATAGACGTAGACGGTCACTGAAAGAGTGGCACCATGTGACAAGTTGGGATGAGAACGTGTTGTATGTAGTTAAAAACTTAACGTTGACTTTTGGTTTCAAATGGGACACAAACAGCCGTCTTCTTGATGAATGTCCTGTGTGTATTTGACAAATCCACCACTATCGTCAAGCATCACCAGGCATTTCACACTCTTTGAATGAGGTCATTGCTGTGGAGGAACATACACTGAAACTAGTTGTCTGGTGCATCTCTTACAGATGCTAAAGATTGCACGGTGCACTGGAATTAAAGACAGATAGACGCTGATCATGCATCAGTATTTGGGAATGAGAACTAGGTTTGACATTTCAGTCCACATATATTCTTTGTTACAAAACAGAAGTGTTCATCAACAACTACTCCAACCAGATCTGTTATGGTCTGTTTCTATTTGGGAATCTTAAATATCACATTTACTGCACCTTAAGCAGACCTTTTTCCAGTGAGTCTTGTCAAGTGTTAAAGTAGCTACACTACTTTATGCAGAGCTTGATTGGACTACATTACCAAAGCAAAAGAGGCGGTTCAGTCCAGGTCAGCAGGTGAGTGATTGTTATTACAGACCCATATTTTAGCCTGTGAGAGCTTCGGAGCTGCCTAAACAGAGGAGCGTGAGTCGTGACTAGGTGCTTGAGGTGGGTTTCCCTCGTAATCCTGTCCTCCACGTGTTAAATGCCACAGGGCTCTCTTCCTCTCCCCACCCAGCGTCTGAAAATAGAATCCTTGCCATGGCTCTGATGTCATCTTTAGCACAGAAGAATGGAGCAGCATGGAGGAAATGGCTCACCCAGCTGGATTTTACAGCTGCACACAATATAAAGTACACTTCACGCTCTCAGTTGCCTTGGAAACCTGTCTGCCATTAAAAGAGGATCAATATACTTTATCATTTCCATGTCAGTGTGTCAGGTGTGGGTCTATGCTTTAAAGTTCTTCCAATTCAGGCCCATGTGCCATCATAGGTTTCCTCCTACAGGTTATCATCATCCCTGTCAGTATTTAGGGCCCGAGCACTGAACGGTCTATTATGGATCTATTATAAATCTGGATACAGCGCATGAAGCAGAGAAAACTCTTTTCCGGGTTTAGAAAAGTGTAAAATACCTATCTACTGGCCCATAGAGCATGCGTAGAAGTGATTAACGACAGCCGAACGCGGCTGAGTGTGGCCGAGTGTACCCGAGTATTGACTCCAACTCACTGGCTCGCTCACACAAGTTACCCGAGTCAAGTGCTCAAAGCGAACAGCGATCATTCACAAGCATTCCTCTCTTAGTAGCTTAGCTTATTAGCAACAGCAGCTAATCAGCGGTATACAGATAGCGCTGCAGTTGGCTTTAATGTTTACAAGATAATCAGATAATTGTATATTGATCTCTCTCTCTACACAAACACACACACACGTACACACACACACACACACACACAAACACACACAGTTTATCAGGGAATCATATCGTAATCACGACCGGAGAAATTAAATTAACAGAATCAAAATGTGTTGTGCCGACAAAAATATGATAAAAGGCGGTACCTTGTAATATTGCCCCGTGTATTATTACACACCTCAACTTTAAGTAAATACTATGTTCAGTACTGTTTAGTAACTGTCACTAGTGCTCCGCGCTGCTCACTGATAACTGGTAGTTTGAATACAGACCGCAGACTGTATATACGGTCTCTGATACAGACACGGTAAGACGACCATATTACAGCTTTACAGCCAACAGTGTATGGATGAGTTGAAAATGGTAAAAATGATGAATTATGATTCAAAAATATTGATTACTCCGGCTGGCACAAAGCCTGTGTTGTGTCAGGGACTCCAAGAGTTACATGTGCGCTTCATGTGGTAGAGTCCTGCGGGTCCTATGCGCGCTCATTTTATGTCTGGAGAAAAAACAAATTCCAAATCTCCATTCGGAAAATGGTGCATTTTACGTCTTTAGGACTTAATGTTTTAAATAATGGCTATTAAAAAATGCGTTCTGAAAAGTCAACATGTCTCAAAAAAATTATCAAGTGATTTGAGAAGGTCTCTTTCCCAATGTTAAGCAAATCGGGGAAAGTCTTTCTGGGCCAGTGTGCATCACCTGATGCTGTAGTTCCACATTTAGCCACTATGTAAATTTTGCTTCAGAGGGTGGCGCACTTCCTGGGGGCCTGGCCTGAACACATCCATGACTCTATCAAGTTATCATGACAGGGCCACCTACTGGAGACAAGGAGTTATATGTTTTATATTTTGATGTGCACCTCCTTACAGGTTGACCATATTCAGCTCAAACTTGGTAAGAAAAGCTTTGAGACCTCCTTGCTATGTCAAAGGTTTTTCATGAACATTGTTGCCATGGACAAAATGGTCTTTGCCGCCAAACAGGAAGTTGTTGTAACTTTACTTTGCATCAACTGATTGGTCCCAAATTTTACAGGTGCGATCAAGGTGAAGCCCTGAACCAAGCCATCAACATGTCAATTAAGTATGATAATCATAGCGCCACCAACTGGCAAAAGGAAGTAAGCCTCTTATCACAACTATACTTTGATTTACATGACATTTACATGGTTTGGTCTACAAATGATGTAGACCAAGATGACATGCATTGTGTGGTCCCCAGCGCCACCTAGTGGCCACAGGAAGTAATACCCCATATGTAATATCTAACTGAAGGATCGAAACTCTCCGCCTGCTTGTTCCGACTTTCACTGAAATGAAAGATTATGGGACATCAAACGTTTTTCAGTTTCTGAGTTTTCGTCACACTATGTGGGCATGGCTAGGTTGTCAACTTTGATGTTTCGCCATTAAACAGGAAGTTGTTGTAACTAAACCAGACATTGTCCAATCTTCCCCAAATTTGTCATGCTTGATAAGAGTACAGAGAAGAACACATCTGCATGGCTCACTTGAGTTATCGGCATACCACCACCTTCTGGAAACAGGAATTTTCATGATTTATATTTTTAGTTGCATCCCCTTACAGGGGAACATTCAACTCAAACTTGGTAACAAAAGCTGCTGTAAGACTTTTATGATGCCTCCTTGTAAAGATCACGTTTTCAATGAATGATGTTGCTGTGACAATGCAGTATTCACCACCAAACTGGAAGCTTCTGTAACTTCAGTTTGCAATAACCGATTAGCCTCAAATTTTACAGGTGTGAACAGGTTACGGCCCTGAACACATCAACATGTGATACTCAATGCACCACCTACTGGCAACAGGAAGTATGCTGCATAACAATATCATCCTTTGATTTGCATGCAATTTATATGGTTTGGTCTACAAATGATGTGGACCAGGATGACTTTGATTTTGTGTTGTCTCCATCGCCACCTAGTGGTTTTAGGAAGTATTACATCATGTGAAATATGTCAAGCAATGGTCCAAACCTTCTGCATGCATTTTCTGACTTTCACTACAATTAAAAATTGGGGCAGTTGGAGTCACGCCAGTTACCCCAAGATTCATGGGGGTGCGAGGGCCCTTTCATCGCTGCTTGCAGCTTTAATTATTATTATTATTATTTTCTCAAATGAATTGCCTTTTTGAGGGCTTTATCGTATTCCAAAACTCATGAAACTTTGCATACTTATCAGGTCTGGTGAAATATTTGATATTTTAATGGTCTCGTGCGTGGGTGGGAGGAAATGTATTAGTGGCGCCCCCTACAGATTTTCAACGAAGCAGCCCCTGCAGCACGTTTTACCTAGACCTGCAAAATTTTGGAGGCCTGTGTAACACCCCAAGACCTACAAAAAAAGTCTCTTGGTGCCATACTGTAAAACCAACGGTTTTAATTTTGGTGTAGTTTTGGCCATTTTCAGGGGTCGTTATTTTTAGAACTTGTCCTAGAGCTTTCATCAGATTGACTTCAAATGTAATGGCTGCATTCATAAGACCTTCGACACCAAAAGTTATCACACTGTGTGAGCCTTATGAGGCATCTAATTTGCATGTTCTGCTATGAACTAGGAAGTAAACAGGAAGTGGTATATAACTCTGCTGTGAATGGTCCAATCTGCCCCAAACTTCACATGTTTAATGAAAGTCCTGCCCTGAACACATCTATATGACAATATTAAGTGATAATGAGAGTGCCACCTACTGACACAGGAAAGGCAAAGTTTTATATTCAGTTAGAAAACTGTAAAGACCTACATGATGCACAGAAATGAAACTTGAGTTTCATCAAACGCTGTTGCCAAAGTTACACATTATTTGCTGTAAAACCGGAAGCACTTTTTTAGGGGCAAGGCATGCACCAAAACTCACCAAACGTGGCACACACATCAGAAATCCTAAAATGTGATATTTGATATGCTTTTCTTTGCTTTGATGTGTCTAGATGGCTCTGGAGTTCCACCTAGAAAATTTCAACAAAGCTGCAGTGCAGAAAATGATGCTGGGGTGGTTTTGAAATAGTTGCACTCTATAGTTTGTCCAGCAGATAGAGCTCTTACTCCATTGTTTACCATAATCTCAGCCATATAAAAGGAGTAGATTACAGCAAATTTAGCCCTCCCACAATCACACAGGCTGACTGCTTCCCCATTTCACACCTCTGGAGGTGGCAGGTTTGAATCTACATCTCACATAGAGAGAGAGAGGGAGAGAAAGAGTCAGAGAGAGTCACAAACACCTTCTAAAGAAACTTCACAGGTATCAAGCTCCAGAGAGCCCTGACACAATCACACAGGCTGGCTTCTTTTTCACACTGCAGTGTTGCCCTCTCCCAGAGAGATGCAGCCGCACCAGTCAGCGTCCAGCAAGTAGCCCCGACGTGCGTGGAGGTACGAGGGCCCGTTCATCACCGCTTGCAGCTTTAATTCTGATTGAAACTGCATTTGAACTGTGAGATGTTTGTGTGTGCAGAGCAAACTTTCTGACATTGAGTAGAAATTGATGTGTCAGAGGGCTCCATCATTTAGAGCTTGTGTAAATACAAATCAGAGTTGAAGCATCGTCAGTCATCCACATGGAGGCAAGTCCATAAAATCAGAATATGAATATGTTATCAGGACCCACTAATTTTTGAAACATGCATGGATGAAATTCACAGTCTGATAAAAGGATCGACATCAATTTCATCTGAGATACTGTATGCTCAGGATAGACATGGCCAACACACATGTACGCACACACACACAAGCACATACACACACACACACACACACACACACACAAAAACACACACACACACACACACACACACTGTTGCCTTTCAACTGATGTTAAGATGTTGCACACTTTTAGAAAAGAAGGTTCCCCAAGGGTTCTTCCAAAAGGCTGAGATTCCACCCAGAATCATTTGCTTATTAAAAAAACAAAAAACCTTTTTAAAGAAATTTTCAAGGTTTTTTTTTTCAAAGTAAGGGTTCTATGCTGAACTAAAACTGCGATTAGTGAGAGAGAGATATGGGTAATGTAGTCAGTTACTTTTTTAAGGGCTCCCTTGGGTGGGTTCTAGATGAAATCCTTGAAATTGTACTGATTTCTCAATAAAACTACCTGGCTGTAAAAGCAAATACTTGGGAAAAAAGGATTCTCTATAGAACTACCTGAGTGGGTTCTAGATGAAATCCTTGGAATCTTGGAATATAAAAGGTTCCATGGTAGAACTATCTGGGTTCTCGATAAAATCCTTCGATTAAAAAAGGGTCCTCTATAAAACACACTGGGTGGGTTGTTTCTAAATCCTTGTAATTTGACTGTTCTTGGTAGAACACCCTAAGCTGGGTTCTTATCATTAGAGAGTAGAAAGGTTCTGGATAGAATTCCCAAAGAGGATTCTGGGTGGAACAATTAGACCATAGAAGGGTTCTGGGGGCTCTGTTAATGTAGGAAAATGAGTTTATAAGTTTTCACCTTTAGCAGTTTGCTAAACACACACTGAACTTGTTGCTGAATTGCACACACACGCGCGCACACTCACACACACAATATAGATATCAAATTTCTCATCTACCTCAGGTAAGATGGCAAGAGGTACAGTTATTTAAGATTTGGCATTTTAGTCATATAGCTTCACTTGATGGGACCCAGGCATCAGTTCTTTCCCCCAACACACACACACACACACACACTGAAGTTGGTAGAATCCGGCAGTGGCATCCAAGGGCATCAGTTTCACGCTGTCATTGACAAGCTGTGTGAATTAAGAAATGCTCCCAAAGGCTTCAACAAAGATAACTGACAGCGAGGGATTCACAGCCCAATCAGCTCTGACAACAGAGGAGGGTCTCTGGAATATGATTTATAGGTGGCTGATCATTAAATGTGTGCTTTATGACTCTGAAGTGGAGTTCTCCTTTTGTTTATGTTCTTATTTTAGCGGAGGGTTTTCACCAATCAATCCTATGAAAACTCAGGACACATACAGTATGACAGGGGATATCATTCTACCTAAGTCCTTATTTATGTCTCCAATAAAATAAAATAAAAGAGAATCTCTAATCACCTTAAAGTTTAAATAAGCTTGCAAATGAGTGGCATCGGTTCAGAAGTTGATTTTAGGATGTTGGGAGTGTCTACCTGTTCGTCAAAAGCATCATCAGCATGCCTCCAACACACACACATGGCCGCTTATCAGTTACAACAACCATCTAATTATAGACAGAACATGTGGAAGCCTTCCAGGCTCTCAAAAGTCATAAACAAGGCACGTGGTGAAACGGTAGCTTCATCTGGTGTCACGTTGTCAGCCTCAGGCCAACACACCAATCGCTGCTCTGCTCTCTCAAAGGAGGGAAGAGAAGCTGTCACTGTATCAGACCTGCTGGCCGCAGCCAAGGTGATAGGGACGGATCGATCAAGAGCGCACAGGTGTCTTTCGGAATTGGATCATATTTTTTATATTCTTACAGTAGCAGGTATTTTAGCGACACACCTTGAGTGGCAGAGTGTCATTTTTAACTTTAATATCTCCAGGATGGATCATAGCAGAGGTTGGGCTAGAAATATATTCTAAAGATGTACTATGCAGGAAATGTCACAACGTTCTGATCCCAAGTCATCACATGTGGCCTCCTTGGAGTGGACTTTCGTGTCTACATATTACACTCAGGTATCCTTTTGCATCTGCTCTTTACATTTGATGCCGCTACTGTGATGTCAACACAAGCACATGGTGGGATGATGCTGCAGGTTATGTTTAGGCAACAAAAGCACATGGCAACCAATGCTGGGTCACCAACGTCACATGTTGGCAGAGCTGGTTAGGATTCCATACAGACGGGAAGTGAACAGACTCCATGCTCTATCCATGCATGAAAGTTGGGTTTGTTGGACTCATCCACCACCCGTCCCAGCCACACTAAAGGCGACCTTGAGCTCCTTACATTGCGTCATTAGCAGCAACGTTTCAATTTGATGCTGTCCTGCCATCAGGTGCCATCCCACCATCTGCCAGCATGTAATAACACTGCGACAGGCTCTGTCCAACTGCGTTCTTAGATGACACCATCCAGCAGTGTATCATGTAGACGTGAAAGGTGGCTATTGGCATCTGGATCTTCATCAGCACTGAAAAAGCGGTGGTTATTGGCGACTTTAGAATGAGAACGGGCTGTACCTGCACACCGTTATTTGGCCGAGGTTGGGGTGGGGAGGAAATTGGAAAACACAGGCCAGAGTCTCTGCAGATAAAATACATGCACATAACACACTTTTCTAGTGTGTCATGAGTGATGATTTAGAGGGATTACTTTTGTATGAGTCTATATATTGTCTTTTTAGGAAAATCCTACAGATTCTAAGTCAAGTCAAGTCAAGTCAAGTCAAGTCAAGTCAAGTCAATTTTATTCATAAAGCCCATTATCACACAACAAAGTTTGCCTCGGAGAGCTTCACAGCATACGACATCCCTCTGTCCTTAGACCCTCACATCGCCTAAGGAAAAACTCCACCCGAAAAAAAAACCCTGTAATGGCGGAAAAACAAGAGAAAACTCAGGAAGAGCGACTGAGGAGGCATGCCTCTTCCAGGACGGACAGACATGCAATAGTTGTCGTATATAACAATTAAATTACAATAATGACAAAAAGGAAAGAGAAAGAGAGAGGAGAAGAGAGTAGTAGAGAGTGGGAGAGATGCAACAGCAATAATGGTGACAAAAGTATGTCATATAACAATAATGTTAGGTGTAAAATTACTAAATGCACTCTATGATAGCATGCAATGCTATATGCAAACATTGTGTAAAGAGTCCCATCCATATATTGCTAGTGGAGGCATGACTCATAATAATGGCAGGAGAAGGTCGCCTCAAGCAGGATCACGGCATCTGCACAACCAAGGCCCAGGACACAGACACAGCTTCAGACAGTACCACAACAATGGCAAAACCAAGACCACGATCAAGGCGAGCCGGAGGTACAGTATCAATGCAGCCACAACACAAGCACGGCCAAATTATACCTTTAATGATAAAACATGTCTAATAGCATTTGATTTCATTCATTCAGTTTCATTCATTTTATTGATACAGAGCAAGCTTACAAATTATGAATTTATTAGAGCATGGAGAGAAAAAAATGAACAGAGACACTGACTGTGCGGATGAGAGATGTTTTCCATGAAATCAATCCCTCTTTTTCTGTCTTGCTTATCAGTGGCATCACTATTAAATGGACTGCACTGCACTTGTAAAGCGCTTTTCTAGTCTTCTGACTACCCAAAGAGCTTTCACACTACACTTCACATTCACCCACTTACACATTCACACATTGGTGGCCGAGGCTACCATATAAGGTGCCACCTACTCAGTAACCATTTACACGCAGCATCAGGAGCAATTTGAGGTTCAGTGCCTTGCTGCCAAACTGCCAACCCTCTGATTAGAGGACAACCCACTCAACCCACCAGAGCCGCAGCCAAACCATGACTGATAATATTGTCATTTCGAGACTAATTAATTCCAATGATGATATTATAGTATATCAATACATATTCACCCTTTCTAAGAGCAATAAACTTTTAATTCTGAGGACTATTCAGACATTAAAATATGAAAAATATTTAACTTAATTTATATTTTTAAAAAAAGTAATGAACACCTGGGGCATCCACTCTACAAGGTGAGCTACTGGACACTACATGTGCAAAGGCCTTTGTCTTTGCTGTAGCAGCCGCGGGTTCAATTTCAGCCTGCGGCCCTTCGCTGAATGTCATCCCTTTCTTTCCGCCTTTTCATTCTTAAAGCTGTCCTATCAATTAAAGGCACAAGCCAAAAAGAAGGTAATAAATAATATCTAGGCCAACAACAAGGTTTATATAAAATAATAATACCTCTACAGGAGCAGATCAAAATTACGTAAGATATAATACAAAATTTGGCCAACAAAAATAAGTTATGCCTCTAAAAAGACAAGCTTAGCAAAGTCCAAGCGACACCACAAAGTCAAAATATTGGCATTATCACGATATAAACTTTTCTTATCATATTAAAAATCATACTGGTATTATTTAGTACGATATGATATGGTAAACTCATAGTCTTGACCTAAAGCACCCTTTTTTCTTTGTTTTATTTAGTCATGTCGCACCAGTTTCAAAAGTGTTTTTCTACTACAGAGACAGATTAGTTTTATGTGAGGACCGTCTTTATACTGGCTTTTTTAAATTAACGGGAGCTCGCCCTCAGTGTTCCAATCTGTCAAAAATGACAGATGGCCTTCAGATTTTTCCATCATTGAAAAACACTCAATGATGGAAAATACTAAGTAAACATGACTTCTGGTTCATACTGTTTATACTTCAGTATGTAGGCTACATTTACACTTGGGAGCTTCCCAGTATAACCACAGCTTTCCAGTACTGACCGATGAGTCGCTTCTGTTGAAGCGTAAAAGCTTAGCTCAAGGACGCTTTAATTATATCTGAAGCAACTGCTGACTGCCTGGACATTAGTCTAACTTTAGTCCAGGAGCTTCTGTCCTGCTGAATGAAGTCAGGGTGCAAGATGCACCATATGACTTCCAGCAATGTCCATAATGATGTTCATAAAGATTCCTCAACCAACATTTCATCCTCATCATGAAGAGACTGCCAGGTAGCCACAGAAGATACTGACAAGAGATCTCAGCCCTGAGAGTGGAACTGCATCTCTCATCAGGGTGACTCACATCACCAGCATCTGCACAGTTACTGCTTCAACATACATGACCTGCTACTTTTTATTAACCTATTTTAAAATGACTATACTCATAGTGTGCCTGCATCATCAGCTATTCGGATTTTTATCCACTCATATCATCAAACTGTGTTGTATAATTTTACTTGTACATGTTTAACTATATTGTGTGCCTTTTTTTAATCCATTGTACATACATATTGTATCTTCATATTGTATTTTTTAATTATTATTTTAGCATGCCTTTTAACATCAGGCAAGGGACTAATGAGTGACTTAGGTGCATTTACATTTGTTTAAATGTGGATTAATGTATACTGTACACATTAAATCACACACATAAACACACATTTATCAACATCAGGAAAAGTTGTGTGGGGCTTGGACTGAATGCAGCAGACTGTGAGAGGATCCCCACAAACAGCATATGCCAAGCGGCCAGTCAGACCAGAGAGGAGAAATGTAACCAAAAGCACCAGACAAAGAGAGGGAGGAGAGCCAGCATCAGGGCAAGGCTGACCCGACTTGGACCAAGAGCTGTTCCTCTACCAAGCCTTCTTCTGACCAATGTGGATGAGATGTAATTGAGGCTCACTCAGCAACGGGAGATCGAGGACTGCTCCAGTCACATCTTCACAGAAACATGGTTAACCCCTAAATCCTTGATCAAGCTGTTGCACTGGATGGGCAGACCTTGTTGGGAGCCATAAGGAAGCCAAAACTCTGATGCAAATTAAAAAATGCACTGCAGGAATTGTATGATGCCATCAGCTGTAGCATGCCAAACAACCAGAAGGAATCTTTAAAGATCAAATGTAGCAGGATCAAGGACAGATGTAATTTCATTTTTTAAACAAAGTTTAAATGTGACTTATAAATCTACCTTCTACCTTCTACAACCACATACACCTGAATGAATACATGTTGAACAGTGAGGTCCAACTGTAAAAAGTGTGAGAGCCATGTGCCATTTTTTTGCTGAACAAAATTAAGGCACATTGCTCAAAAACTGACTTTCCATCTACAAACGCACATCACTGTTGGCTGATGTAGTGCCAATGACCTGACCTGACCTCCAACAAATCTGTGTGTTTTAACTGAAGACATGCAAATGTTCCCTGGATATTAAAGTCATGCATTGTGGGAGGGGGCTGTTGTTTTTTGCTGGGGAGGTTTGGCGTCTGCGTTGCTTTGGGTTCATAGGTAGGCGGGTTGAATAATTACACAATTACCTCACTTGTCTTTTTTGGATTCGGCCAGCTTGGGATTTTGGGCCTAGGCACTGACCTTTTTGGATTGAAGCAGTTAGCTTCTGTCTGCAGTGTATCTGTTGTTATCTGTCAATTATCTTGAGTCTGTTCTGGTTATGTGGTATTAAGTGTGTGGGTCAAGGTTACCTTTGCTTGAACAACAGGAAAAAGAGTTCAAGTAATGGAAGATCTCTTTTATGTATGTTTTTTGGCTTTCTCACGATTAAAGAATTGAATATGACTGTGCACATGGACAGCATTGTTGGAAATGACTTATATTTCTCAGTTACACATATCTACATTGAAGTGAATGGGAAGCAGTGTGATGTGACTGTACCTCAGCAAAACCAGTGTATGTTACTTTGAATTTTTACCGTTACATGTTTATTCAGGTAACTGGATTCAAGTGTCGAGTTCAGCCCTTTGAACACTTGAATTTAATACCAAACTCCATGATTTTTAAGGATTTGTTTGTGATGAATGAATCAGTATACAACAGCACAACATCAGCTGTTGTTTCTGCATTTTGTGGATAACATTAAATAATCATTGTTCCAAACACACTTCCCAGAGAGCCCTGGGTGCTTCTCTTTCCATGACACTTCAAGTTGCACAAAATGAAATTGCGACAATAAAATACACCTAGTGGAAACCCGTCAGATTCATTGGTCATTTTTTAAACCATATTTAAAAAAAAAATCAAATAATTCTGAGAAGCTTCATTTTGCAAAACTGCAATGGAAACACTATTTTGGGCTTTTCTAACTCAACGCTTACTCGGTCGTGATGCAGCAGGCCCTACAAGAGGTGTTATTGTATCATATAACTGGTCAAAAGTTGAGCGGATCATCCAGAAGTTTTGAATCTACAATTCCTCTGTGAAATCGAGGACTATCACGGCTGCTCCCACGTGTAACGTGTTAACTCCCCTCCCTAACCCTAACCCTAACACGCCTATGTGGTCTGCCATTGGAAATAATGATGGCTGTGCAGTGACTGCAATAGAAATAAACCTGCTAATGAACATCCATTGCCACGCTTCTTGGAATGTTATCACCAGAGGAGAAGTCACATAACATCACTCAGTGGAAACTCAGTCATCTCGCAGTTGTGTTTTATTTACATTCCAAACGGATCATTGGAGTTTTGCACAAATCTAAATTGGAGACCTTCTGATATCTAGTCACATTGTGTGTATGCTGTACTTACGAGAGTGTCCTCTCCAGCCTGCTGCCAGTTGAGCCAAGGATTTCCCCCAGTGTACAGAACATCTGGCCCAGGAAGTCCTTGATGGAGAAGAGGAGACAGCATACAGTTAATACTGCACAATGCAGTCCAATTAGAGGCAATGGGTCATTTGGGGCAAAGGTGCAGTGTCTTGTTATCAATCAAACCACCGGTAAAAGTAATCAGATTTACTGTGGTGTGCAACACCAGGAGAAAAATGTCTAATCTGTCAGAGAGAACCTCCTGTGCTTCTTGTGTGTGTTATTCATAGGGGACAGTACCTGGTCAAGAACAAATATTCAGGTTCTCAGGCATCCCTCTGAGAGGATTACCAAACAGGAAAGTGAATTTAAATTGTTCCTGCTCAGCACAACAACCACAGCAATGCAAACTGACAGTGCATACAAATGGGGAAATGATGAGCAGTCTACGTTAATGACAATATGTATATGCTCAGTTAGATTATCAACCCTTGGATGCCACTGCTGGATTCTTCGAACTTTGGTGTGTGTGTGTGTGTGTGTGTGTGTGTGTGTGTGTGTATGTATATATATATATATATATATATATATATATATATAAGTATGTGTGTATGTGCATATGTCTACATGGATGGATGTGTTTATGTGTGTGTGCATAGAAGTGTATTTGTGTATACACTCACCGGCCACTTTATTAGGCACACCTGTCCAACTGCTCGTGAACGCAAATTTCTAATCAGCCAATCACATGGCAGCAACTCAATGCATTTAGGCATGTAGACATGGTCAGGACGATCTGCTGCAGTTCAAACCGAGCATCAGAATGGGGAAGAAAGGTGATTTAAGTGACTTTGAACGTGGCATGGTTGTTGGTGCCAGACGGGCTGGTCTGAGTATTACAGAAACTGCTGATCTACTGGGATTTTCACGCACAACCATCTCTAGGGTTTACAGAGAATGGTCCGAAAAAGAGAAAATATCCAGTGAGCGGCAGTTCTGTGGGCAAAAATGCCTTGTTGATGCCAGAGGTCAGAGGAGAATGGCCAGACTGGTTCGAGCTGATAGACAGGCAACAGTAACTCAAATAACCACTTGTTACAACCGAGGTATGCAGAAGAGCATCTCTGAATGCACAACACGTCGAACCTTGAGGCAGATGGGCTACAGCAGCAGAAGACCACACCGGGTGCCACTCCTGTCAGCTAAGAACAGGAAACTGAGGCTACAATTTGCACAGGCTCACCAAAATTGGACAATAGAAGATTGGAAAAACGTTGCCTGGTCTGATGAGTCTCGATTTCTGCTGCGACATTCGGATGGTAGGGTCAGAATTTGGCGTCAACAACATGAAAGCATGGATCCATCCTGCCTTGTATCAACGGTTCAGGCTGGTGGTGGTGGTGTAATGGTGTGGGGGATATTTTCTTGGCACACTTTGGGCCCCTTAGTACCAATTGAGTATCGTTGCAACGCCACAGCCTACCTGAGTATTGTTGCTGACCATGTCCATCCCTTTATGACCACAGTGTACCCATCTTCTGATGGCTACTTCCAGCAGGATAACGCGCCATGTCATAAAGCTCGAATCATCTCAGACTGGTTTCTTGAACATGACAATGAGTTCACTGTACTCAAATGGTCTCCACAGTCACCAGATCTCAATCCAATAGAGCACCTTTGGGATGTGGTGGAACGGGAGATTCGCATCATGAATGTGCAGCCGACAAATCTGCAGCAACTGCGTGATGCTATCATGTCAATATGGACCAAACTCTCTGAGGACTGTTTCCAGTATCTTGTTGAATCTTTGCCACGAAGGATTAAGGCAGTTCTGAAGGCAAAACGGGGTCCAACCCGGTACTAGCAAGGTGTACCTAATAAAGTGGCCGGTGAGTGCTTGTATGTATGTTTATGTATATGGGTGTGTATATATGATATATTATTGTTTTACCTTGTGTTAGTAATTTGTATGGTATTGTATTGTTAGGAACTTTTTAATTCAGTTGTAATATGTGACATTAAATAGAGAGTGAAAGATGTCTGGTTGGACAAGATGTCACTTTATATTCTACTTAGTTGTGATGAGCATTTTTCACTATTTCTGCACTTTATAGACTAAAAGATTAATTGATTAATCATGAAAGTAATACTTTAGTTTAGTTATAGTAACATTATTGACTAATGCACTAATAAATAACAATTGTTAATTGCAGACTCACTCACTCAGTTGCTGAACTGTGATTCCATGTGTATATAAGGAGCTTCATGGGGTTGATGGAAAACAAGATGCCATGATCAAAAGAGATCCAGTCAAACCTGATAACTATGGAAAACCAAGTGGCACACATGATGGAAATCTCCAGCCCATTCTCATTCCAAATTATCAATGCATCGCTTTGACAGTGCTTTCGGCATATGATCCTGGCATCAAAAGGCACTGTTTGCATCGATATGATAAGCCCCAGGACAGCATCAGCTGAGAATGCAGCCGAACAGATGTTATTATACACCGGTGGATGGCCAGATGGCACCTGCAGCATCCACATAATATGAATATTCACTTGAGAACATGGCTTGACGGAACCCTGTATTGTCCACATGACACACAGAAGGACAGTGTCAGTTTGAAACATTGCTTGTAACGATGTAACATAAGGCGTGTGAGGGCGCGCGAGGGCGCCCATAGGGTAGTCAGGACGGGCAGTGGATGGGTCAAGCAAATCCTGGACTTTCACAAGGGAGTCAGGTGCTGGCTGTCTGAATGTGATGTTTCTTTCTACACCTCACCGTCTGCTTCCCTCCCCTAATCCTAACCATCTGTGCCAGCATGTGCATTTGCTGACATCCCGGTGTTGGTTGCATGTGTTTGTGTTGCCTAAACATAACCATGTGCAGCAAAATCCCACCATGTGCTTGTGTTGACACGTTCTCATCCCAATTCATCACATTGCGCCTACATTCTGCATCTACTGTATTTATGACGTTTTAGGTATCCTTCTGTGTCAGCTGTTTATGCTCCGCAATGCTGTTAAAGTGATGTCAACAAATGCACGACAGGATAAAGCAGCATGGTTCTTATGTTTAAGGTAAGGTGTGGTAAGGTAGATTTATTGGGCATTTTTTAAACAAAGTTTAAAAACCAAAATTTCATTCATCCTTGATCCTTCTACATCTTTGAGTTGAAGGTTGAGTTGATTAGAATCAGCAGCTATTGTGAAGATTCCATCTGGTTGCCTTACAGAGCAGCGCTGACCATCACAGTGGTTGGGATGAAGCAACAAAGCCAATGGTTAGGTTTAGGCAAAAGACGCACATAGTAAGGTGAAAAAAAATCCCTACACACATCCACATAAGAAGCAAAGTCCAGACTCCAACATAAAAGCCGTTGTTTGTATCACCCATCCACCTCCCCAGCCACCCACCATTTAAGCACATTGTACTCATTATATTATGTGGTTACTGGCATTATCATTACCTGACGCTTTCAGAGTTTCATGCGCATACAACCACTTCTGTTTGGCAGCCTTCTCAAGTGACCTCACCCGTGTGTGTTGTATGTGGACGCGCCCCTTGCCATCCA
Source organism: Plectropomus leopardus (assembly GCF_026936395.1). Taxonomy (NCBI): domain Eukaryota; kingdom Metazoa; phylum Chordata; class Actinopteri; order Perciformes; family Serranidae; genus Plectropomus; species Plectropomus leopardus. The sequence goes on along the minus strand of NC_142177.1, from coordinate 2,411,481 downwards.
ACTGTCCACCGGTATATCATAACAATGCCACTCCTCTATCTGAGCAACATTCTCATCCCATGCTATCTAGTCATGATGCAGTTGGACGTAGACATTTTGCCATCACACTTGTATGCCAAAAGCACTAAAAGAGCAGATGTACTTGACGAGTTGTGAGTGAGAACAGGCTGGAGCAGGGTAGAGTGTTACATGTAGATGTGAAAGTCCACTACAAAGCGGTAACATGTGATAGAATGTGTTGGTATTTACTACTGGAGGTTGAGTGATGCATCGTAAAGCTAAATGTGTTTTCATAAATTGGTCCTTAAGTGAAGTGTCAAAACAGTTCATCATTAGATATGGCATGAGATTTGTCAATAAAAGAAACAAAAGAAAGAAAGACAGAAAGAAAGAAAGAAATTAAGAAGTTGTTGGATTTAGATATTTCACTAATATATCTCAGAGATGAGCAGATGGTGTATTATTTGTGCAACAGTGTGAATCTCTTGTATGTCTGAGACAATGCAAAGATTTTAGAAAATGACCATGAGATAACAAGTAGAAATGAAACAAAGGGATGATGCGTGGTGTCAGCCTACCTTCTGCTCATCCAGGTGGGGAGGCAGGGAGGAAAGGCAGACACAAGTTAGAGCAAAAGTTGAAAAGACATAATGAAAACATCTCAAAACAATTTTTAAAGGTACTGACAAAGAAAAAAGAAGAAAAGAGTTGTTCTGAGCTTACATCAAATGCTGTTAACAAAAGTGTAACAGTAATTAATTGCTGCATACACAATAAAATTGTTAAATAACTTTTGAAAAAGGAGAAATACACTGAACAAAAATATAAACGCAACACTTTTGTTTTTGCTCCCATTTTTCATGAGCTGAACTCAAAGCTCTAAAATATTTTCTATATACACAAAAGACACATTTCTCTCAAATATTGTTCACAAATCTGTCTAAATCTGTGTTAGTGAGCACTTCTCCTTTGCCGAGATAATCCATCCCACCTCAAAGGTGTGGCATATCAAGATGCTGATTAGACAGCATGAATATTGCACTTGTGTGCCTCAGGCTGGCCACAATAAAAGGCCACCCTGAAATGTGCAGTTTTGTTTAATTGTGGAGGTCTGGGGGGGTCAGAAAACCAGTCAGTATCTGGTATGACCACCATTTGCCTCACGCAGTGCAACACATCTCCTTCGTGTAGAGTTGATCAGGTTGTTGATTGTGGCCTGTGAAATGTTGGTCCACTCCTCTTCAATGGCAGTGCGAAGTTGCTGGATATTGGCAGGAACTGGAACACGCTGTTGTATACGCTGATCCAGAGCATCCCAAACATGCTCAATGGGTGACATGTCCGGTGAGTACGCTGGCCATGCAAGAACTGGGATGTTTTCAGCTTCCAGGAATTGTGTACAGATTCTTGCAACATGGGGCCATGCATTATCATGCTGCAACATGAGGTGATGGTCGTTGATGAATGGCACAACAATGGTCCTCAGGATCTCGTCACGATGTCTCTGTGCATTCAAAATGTCATCAATAAAATGCATCTGTGTTCGTTGTCCATAACATACGCCTGCCCATATCATAACCCCACCACCACCATGGGCCACTCGATCCACAAAGTTGACATCAGCAAACCGCTCACCCACACGACGCCACACAGTCTGCCATCTGCCCTGAACAGTGAAAACCGGGATTCATCTGTGAAGAGAACACCTCTCCAACGTGCCAGACGCCATCGAATGTGAGAATTTGCCCACTCAAGTCGGTTACAATGACGAACTGCAGTTGGGTCGAGACCCTGATGAGGACGAGGAGCATGCAGATGAGCTTCCCTGTGACGGTTTCTGACAGTTTGTGCAGGAATTCTTTGGTTATGCAAACCAAATGTTGCAGCAGCTGTCCGGGCAGCTGGTCTCAGGCAATCAATGGAGGTGAACATGCTGGATGTGGAGGTCCTGGGCTGGTGTGGTTAGACGTGGTCGGCGGTTGTGAGGCTGGTTGGATGTACTGCCAAATTTTCTGAAACGCCTTTGGAGACAGTTTAGTAGGTAGAGAAATGAACGTTTATTCACGAGTGACAGCTCTGGTGGACATTCGTGCAGTCAGCATTCCAATTGCAAACTCCCTCAAAATTTGCGACATCTGTGGCATTGTGCTGTGTGATAAAACTGAACATTTCAGGGTGGCCTTTTATTGTGGCCAGCCTGAGGCACACCTGTGCAAAAATCATGCTGTCTAATCAGCATCTTGATATGCCACACCTGTGAGGTGGGATATCTTGGCAAAGGAGAAGTGCTCACTAACACAGATTTAGACAGATTTGTGAACAATATTTGAGAGAAATGTCTTTTGTGTATTTAGAAAATGTTTTAGATCTTTGAGTTCAGCTCATGAAAAATGGGAGCAAAAACAAAGTGTTGCATTTATATTTTTGTTCAGTATATAAAGCTTAAAAATTTCCTCATAACCTCAGTCAGCTGGTTAAAAAGAGAAACGTTTTATATTTTATATCCTTTACCTTCAGTCAGTAAAGTGAGTAAGTGAGATACAAATAGACTTTTCAACCAACCTATTATAGGTTGATGAAACCTGTAAAGCCTTTTTTTTTACATTACATTTTAATTATTTAGCTAACAGTAGTAATTAGTCACAAGTGTTTTTTACTTATTTAATACATCTACTGCATCTTGCTGGTTTCAGGCCTCCATACCAGTTGGGTCTTGATCTTGTGGAACATATTAACAGGATTTCACAAAGGCTGCTTACATGTTTGGAAAGGTTGGAGCTCCTGGTGTCCACGTTGTACCTGCAGTTTGAGAAAAAGACAGCACAGTTTAGGTGTTTTTTCTTTGGAATACGCACACTAACAACCAGTGGTGTGGTGGTAGTTAATTTTGTGGGTGTACAAACAGGTAGGGGTCAGTTACAACAGAGGAAGTGCGTATACTCATACATATTCCAAAGGTTTTTTGGCTGATAACCAGGTACACTGTAAACAGCCAATCGAGCAGGCCAATATACCCCAAATACCTGTCTATGCCCTCCACTACACCACTGCTAACAACCCAATGCAATAGACATTCAGGTAGGAAAGACAGAAAGTATAATCTTACTGTGGAATAAAGGCCTACCAGTTCTTCGCTTTAACCCTTTGAAACATAGGTCAACATTACTTTTCTTGCTCCTGCATCCTTCAGATACCTTTCACAGGGTCTTAAACCTTTGAAATCTGACCAAATTGGTTTGATGTCTTCTTGAAAATGTGGGATGAAAGGCAATCAGCAACTTGGCAAGAAATGTCCCACAAACTGCAAGATTTAGTAGTTTTAGAATAAAAAAAAAAAGAAAAGAAAAATGTCTACAAAACTGTATTTATAATCATCATGGTAACATATTTTAAATTATGTTACAGAGTTATTTTTAAGCACTTTTTCAGGGTAAATTCTGCTAATTGTGCTAATTTCGAGGTATTTTTTTTAACTTTAACTTTTTACTAATTTCTTATGAATTTCTATCAGGTGGTCTTTTTCTCAATAGCCTTCCTTCCATAAATAAAAATCAAGCCAACTTGCTTTCAATAGGTTAACTCATTATTATGATATAAGTTTTAAATGTACGATATGCTATACATATATATATATATATATATATATATATATATATATATATATACATACAGAGTAATGACACCATCAGCATTTAGACTGGTTTCCTATAAGCCTTGCTTTTCACAATGTAAAAGAAGGACGTCAACCATTATGCAACCAAAATCTACAGTTACAATAAATATGTAAGTTCTTTGCAGTTACTACTCCCGGTAGCAGAAATCATGCATGGTGGAACAACCAAAGTAACTTTGGATTTTCTGAAATTTTGAAACAAATGCAGTGTGACCTGTGTTTTTGATTGTGTTTTGTCGAATTGTACCAAACCTCGGCCAGAAAAGTGGACTGGAGCTCAGGTCAATTCTTATCTTACCCTCTTATCAAAACCATTGGAGTCGCCAAGATATTCTACAGAAAGACACTTGATGCAGCAGGATCAGATGTGATAGACTTAGTATGCAATTAGCACGCATGAAACCAAGTCACCCTGGGAGTTAGATTGTCTGAGAACAAAGAAATATCATCTCATATACCATAGAGGCTGTTGGAGTATTTAAGTATATGATTCAGTGTTCATACTCAGTCCTTATAAGAGACAAGATATATTGCTGCATAAATCAGTGTCCTGGATGATAGTCTAACCTTGGAGGTCAGTTGTGAGAGTGGGAGCATGACGTGAAGAGAACTTGATATGTGGAGATAAGAGGAGGAGATGTGCGGAATGGATGTGGGTCAGAAGGGAATGGATGTGTGGTGTCTATAATTTTGTTCAACAGGACACCTAGAAGAGAGAAACAATTCCTAATAAGGGATTGTCCTTGAAGTTGACCAATCCTAAAATGATGCCATGCTGAAAGGGGAGCCAGATAATGAGGGGAACCAACCAGAAGATGACTCTACCTTCATTCACATTTTCTCATTGTAATAGTATAAAAGACTAGATCAGGGAAAGACAGGTTGTCAGAATGCAGGCTGACTAGCTGATGTTATTGGCTAGGGAGAGGCATTCCTGAGCTCTGTAACTGCTCACTGCTTGCTTGAAAAGATTCACTAAAAGGTTTGAACTTAAAATTCTAAATTCTGTGTGGACATTCAGTTATTTACTGTTTATTGAGTTGCTTTTAAGAATTCTGAACATAGCACTCACCCTGGGAGGGTGAGAGTTTTTTCTACTTGCAGCAACCAAGAGAAAAACTCCTTCAAGGCTCCTGCCTCCCCTAAGTTTCAACCAATCATAGGTTTACACATCACATTCTATTCCCAAGTCATAACATGTTGCAGTGGACTTTCACATCAACAAGTAACGCTCTCGGTATCCTTCTGCATCTGCTATTTACATTCCGGGATGCCACTATGGTGGTGTCAACACAAGCACATGGTGGGATTACACTGTTTGTCTAGGCAACAACAGCAAATGGCAACCAACACCAGGAAACAAACTTTTATGGATGGTTAGGATTTAGGGGAAGGTAGCACATGGTAAGGCATAACATCACATTCAGACAAGTGGACACCGGACTCCTAAATGAAAGTTCAGGGTTTGTTGGATCCATCCACTACTCCTCCATCCACTCTCGTGCTCCTTATACCTCGTTATTACTGTCCTGCCGCGTATCATGCGGACATGACAGGTTCTGTCCAGCCGCGTTCTCAAGTGACGCAACTGGTGCAATCCGGCCATCCACCACCACACAATAACACCGCAACTGGTTCTGTCAGGCTCACCTGACGCCAACCAGCAGCATTTAATGCGGACAAGAAAGGTAGCTTTTGGCATTGCACTCGTACACCAAAAGCACTGTCAAAGTGGTGGTTTTTTTTTTTTTTTTTTTACCAGTTCAGAATGCGAACAGGCTGGCTTATAATAACATTTCTTACTTGCCCATATCCATGAGGACCACTACTTTTTAACAGTATTTCCATCCTGGCCACATCCTTCAAGGGGAGTCCTGTAGTGCCCACTCAGCACCTCACACTAAAGCAGTCAGGTCTCTCTGGTCTGTGCAGGTTAACATCCTTTTAAAGACATTTAGCAATTTTTGTTGAGCCTTTAGATCTGGAAGTTATCAGACTTGAATTTTTAGGTTTTGAACCTTGATCATTGTTATAATAAATAAAAAAACCAAAAGAAAACATCAGTAGTTGCTTGGCTGTGAGGAAAACACTAGGTGAGTGTGGAAGGGGATGGGGGGAGTTGTATGTCTCCACTTTGGAGAAAAAATGAGCTCCTTCCTTGTGTATCTTATTTAACAAGCAACACAGAGATAATGGACAGCCCTCCTGGGAATACAAAGATAAAAATCATGTATGGTAATTAAATAATTAGATATGGTGTTCATCGGAGGGATGGGTGATAAAAAATAAATGTATGGATCTGGAGCAACATTTCTATATAATGAACTCTGGGATCAACGTGCAGACCGCTTCCTCTGTGGCAGATGTGTTGCTTCTTTCTCCTTTTCAAGGCCACCGAGTCCCCAAAAGGATGTCCTCTAAGAGCTGTCACCAGAGGCTTCTTTGAAAAGGACTCTGTTCATGTTTGACAAAGGAAATCCACTCGTGTGTCGAATAATATTACACAGACATCATGTATTCTTCAGCTCCTCAGCTCTCTCTGTGGATCTCTCTGTCTCCCTCTCTGCTCTACTCATTGCTGTCAGCATCTTTCTGAAGTCTGCAGAAAGGACGGGGGATGACACTGAGCCTCCGCGGAAGCCTGACACAGTCTTTTTACCTGTTCTCCGATCTCTTTCTCCACTTGAGTTACAGGGCCACATATTTAACCTGACATGCTCGGTCCTGCAGGAGTTCCATGGCTGCTTAAAGTAGATGGAGCATGGTAGTCTATAACGAGGGTGTGAAAGGAGTTCTCTGGTGCCTCAGAGGAGGAACGGCAGCGAGTACTGTACCAAGCCAGCTGCCTCAATTTTACTTTAAAGATGCAGAGTACATCTCAGCAGTGTTGGGATCTCTAGAGAGCAGCAGGCTTACAGAAGACGAGTGACAAAGCCTCTAGATTAGTTTTTGTGCTGAGGCCCTGTGGACCAGCTGCTCCCCTGTTAGCTGGGGGTGAAAGCAAAGCTAAGACAATAAAATCTGATTTCAAACATTTCAACGGCACAGTCTTCAGTGTGTGTTCTACACAACAGTTGGCACAAAAACTTCCCCAGTTACTCAGGCTTTTTCACACACTCTACAGCAGTCTCTGCATTTCAAAGTGAAATGATAGTTTGTAAGAAGGAATGTTGGTAGGACAGTTTGTTTTTGTACCAGGCTCTTCTGCCTTGTTCTCCCTTTTGTCCTCTGTCTTTAATAACTGCCTTCCTCCATTTGCCAGTATTTGTTTTCCTTCTTTTTTCCCTCCTAAAAATAAGGCATACATATACACAGTGGTGTCGTTAGGCCTGGGCGTCCAAGGTTTCAGCCCCAAATGTTTTATAAAAAGCCCTGGATCGAAATACATAGGCTATATATATTAATCAAAAACAAGAAAAGGCCTAATTTTGAAAAAAAAAAAAGAAAAAATCAAAAACCTGTCATTCCATTCATCCTTGTACTCAAATAGATGCACTTTGATACATTCCACCACTGTTGTCATAAATGCATACATTTAATTATTTTTCCATCTCTACTTTATACATTTTTAATGATAGCATTTGGAAGGTGTTTTTTTTTTACTCAATATTAATGACTATCAACTTATATTTTTCTCATCACAATTCATAATCAATCTAGAAAGTAAAAAAGTTTTTGAGAATAAATAATGTGCCAGAGTGCATAAAAAAAGCACCAAATCAGAACTTGTTCAAAACAAACAAAAACAAAAAAGCCACATGCAAGGCTCAGCAGCAGACAAGTGTGTGTGTGTGTGTGTGGAGGGGTGTGTTCCACTGCGAATGGAATCTCATACTGGAGCCAATAAATACCAAAGACAACTACAGTCATTTGATCATTGAGCGAATACTGGTTGTAACATTTTCCATCACGTTAAAAAGCCTGATCATGGCAGGTGTCGGTGGGTATTCTGTGCAGTGAGAAAGGGGCTTCAGAGAAAAGTAACATGGCATGTTCTGCAGCATTACTTGGTTCCAGCCATTTCCTGTCACTACCAGTATTCCCCAGGGTTCTGTCATGGGCCCCATCTGTTTATCAGTTGTACTTCAGCTTGGCCATATCCTCTGTAAATTTAACATCCATTTCCAATACTATGCAGATGACACCCAGCTCTACCTATTCACCAAACCAACCTCCACTCCCCCGCCCAAGAATAAACTTTATTTGTATAGCACATTCCATACAAAAAAATGCAGTCCAACATGCTTTCTTTTAGTTCCCAGAATGTTCTTCTTAAAATTAGGGCTTACAATCTCCAATTTTTATTTTTTTTTTGACATTGTTAACATATAACATGACATCAAATTAGAAAAAAAGAAAAGGCGGCTTGTACTCTCAGGCCTCAACAACTAGTCTGAATTTTGCTTTGAAAATGTCCTTGCTTTGTTCTCATGTAACATTGTGGCAATGTTTTATAAAAGAACATTCTATGATCTGAAGCCTCTCAACATTACTAAAACATCCTCACAATGTTGCAGTCAAAACGTTACATCTTAGCATTTAACTTTATAGGACCATTACTTAAAAGGTTCTTTGAACATTGGATTAAAATGTTTTCTTAAAAACATTATTGCAACTTGTAGGTAACATAATCCAAATTTGTGAAAACGTTCCTTGCTGAGTTGGACAGCATAAACCCTGGTCTATAGGGTCAAATTCCTGTGTTTTTTACTCCCAACCACTTCCTCACTATGACAACTTAAATTTAAAAAGGCAGCAACAATGATTCCTCCAAAATGTATCTGTGCAGTAAAAAAAAGTGGATTAGGAGACAAAGTAGAAGACAGGGCTCCTTGACCACCTCTCTGTGATGGACAGGTGAGGGTTCTGCATGGCCAGAAAAGACACCAAGACAGTGTTGCAGCGTGATGGGACTGACAGCTGTGTGGTGAACAGACCAACACACCCTGCATCAAGAGTAGGTGGAATGTAAGTAGCTGAATTGCCAGCTGAGAGGGCACGAGTTATTTTGGGAAACGAATATAACCTCAGCACCCACTAAAATTACTTGAGATGCCTGCTGCTTTCTGGGGTTCACGTTTTCTCGGTTCAGTATGTGCCAAGTGTCGGGTTATAGGGCTCTGAAGAGGAAAGCGAGAGCCAGAGACTAATGGAAATAATGGAATTGAGAGAGAATGTGAAAGAGCCACAAGCTACATATACCACCAACCATGGCACTGCAGCTCAACCAAAAGTGCCAAATGCAGCGCTCTCTGCCATTTAAAAGTCACTTCACACCCCTACTCACTCTTTCATTAAATCTCCATCCTCTGTGAATCACCACTAGTCTTCAATCTCTCCATTCCTCCATTTCAACTGAAACCCTCCTCCCCCCTACACTTGCTTTGAAAAAATCTCCTTCTTCAGCGATGTCAAATTGAGCCCTGTGCCGAGCTCGGGAGGTATCAAATGAAATTACCACACAGTAGGATAAGCCTGTGAGCTATGGCTAAATGAGATTGGAGTGTGGAGGAGCAATAGAGTTGCAAAAAAAAAAAAATCTAATGACCTTGATTTACATGGCAGGCGGCAGGAGAGCTGGAGGGCTTATCAGAAACCAAGGTGAACAATGAAAACAGTTTATGTTTTGATGCGGTGTAAGTCAACTTAATTTTTCGCCATATCCCTCTCTTTAATCATTATATTTCTTTGTGCATTTCACATCACACTGTGCAAAACTATAGGGATCTTTTGTGAACTGAGATCCACACGTTTGAGCTATAGTGGATCAGAATGTGATTTAGGGATTTACAGACTCCTGAGAGACTGCTTTATTAAAAAACATGGATTTCCTCCTCTTCATAGCTTTACTCCAAGACATTCACCCATACTCGTAAAAGTCAGCAGTAAGAGCATTACACTGTGCAATCAGTAAAGTCTTAAGCGGATTCATACAGTAAAGTCATCATGGCGGTGATTAGTGCAGTGGAATCACATTACTGTTATATCAGTGTCAGCCGGTGAAAACCAACACTGTAATGAGAGCTTACATTTTTAACACACACATCATCATCATCTGCCACATGTGGAGGCAGACTGCCCCAAAGAGAGACTAAACCAAATTCAGATTTATGTTGGGACAAAACTTTCAGGGGTCCTAAAAATGTACACTGTGTAACTTTTTATATGATCTTGCAAAAATCTTTTTAGATTCGTCTTTACAAAGACCAATAGCACTTGAAGTTGCGATTATCACGTCAGTACGTAATAATCTCAAGTTAAAAAAAAAAAAATAAAAAATTGTGAGTAGAGACAAAATGATTCACTGATCATAAATGCAGTATCTTCGATTTATTTTTTATGGGATACTTTGCAGATTGTCATCCTGCTTTGTATCGAAACAATGTGAGTAGTTTGTGTAAATGAACTAAACCTCCCTCTATCAAACCAACTCCCAGATCTCTTCACCTCCTATCCCATCACAAATCCACTGGATGGTGATGGGATGATAAGGCTGTTGCTCAAACTACCAGCCTGTTGTTACTTAAACTTGTCAAATACATCTGCTCTGGCAGTGCTTTCCAGTGTACAAGTGTGACACCAAAAGCTACATAGGGCATCCAACCGTAACATGGCTGGACGGCGTCAGATGGTGTTGTTATTACATGCAGGCAAATGGCTGCATCCACAGGCAATGCAAGACCCTGCAGCATACCTTCATGTGCATTTTCTGACATCCCGGTAAGGGCATCCCAGAATTTAGGAGCCATTCTTAGTAAAATGCATGTAGGATGCTAACTCCTTACCGCTCTTCCTGAGGTTTCTTCCTCTTTTTTTTCCCCGTTACAGGGGTTCTTTTTGGGGAGTTTTTCCTTGGGTGATGTGAGGGTCTAAGGGCAGAGGGATGTCGTACACTGTAAAGCCCTCTGAGGCAAACCTTGTTTTGTGATAATGGGCTATATAAATAAAACTGACTTGACTTGACTAACTGTCCTGAAGAGGTCACTATTGTGTATTGGATGTATGTCAATAATGACAGGAACCATCATGCAAAGGCGGTGCATTGCTAAACACTTTTTGACATGTGTCATGTCATGCTGATGGTAGTTGTGAAAAGGTGTTCTTTGTATGTTGTTTATGGACACAGATGGTGAGTTCTTGTGTTTCATTGAAGACCACAATGATCAGAAATAAACTGCATAAAAGACAAGAAAAGGCAGAACTCTTGTTTTCACCAGACAAACAGCTGAATGAAGGCAGTTGAGCCTATCAATTCATGGCTCATTTATGCAGCCCCTTAGCGGATTTCAGTTTAAGCTTAGCCGCTATACGGAGCATAAACATAAGGATACCTAAGATGTTATTAGTAGACACAAAAGGTCACTGACAGAGTGGCACCATGTAATAAGTTTGGATAAGAACGTGTTCAAACTACAGATTGTACCTCCACACGCTCGTATGGACCCCTGCCCGTACCATGGGTACGGACAGTATAGGAACAGGTTGGGTTTCATGTATTTGAAAAAGCCATATTCTAAAAAACTACACTGTGAACACTTTTTGGGCTTTTACAGCTCACATGATGCTATGGCTATGTGCTTGTCGGTAAGAGATGGCTCCCTCTGGCATGATGCAGCAGAAATTGAGCAGATCATCTGGATGTTTTGAATCCACAATTCCTCTGTGAAATCGTGGACTATCACCTTGCATAACACGCCAACATCACCTTCAATGATGGCTATTGCAGTGGCTGCAATAGAAATAAACTTGCTAATATTTTGAACATTCATCACCATGCTTCTTGGAATTGCATCGTAAGAGGAGAAGTTGCATAACATTGCAAAAGAATTACTTATGGAAACGCAGTCATCTTGCAATTGCTTTTTGCCAACATTTTCGAAAATGCTGCTTGAGTTTTGTGCAAATCTGTAATGGAAGCCAGCCAACAGCCCCTTTCTTCTGTTGTGATAAATATTTTTTTAAATTATTTTTTTAGTCTATCTGGCCTGGAGAAAATGAGAAAGTATGGTTGTATATAGTTCAAGCCATTCAGAAGGCAGTTCTGCTCAGTTCCGGAACAGCTACAACTTGGTTAGGTACAATATGCATTAACGGAACATTGTAAGTGTGCAGCTTATACGTGATACCTCTTGTGACCTCAAGAAGTTGAAGAGAAAGGATACTAATGGCAGGACACATTTTAATTGCTTCATTACAGAAAATTGTAATTACATTTTAAATGCTTCAAAACAGTGGACAACATTACAAAAATCACATGCCTTCATTTTTTTTTCATTCAAAGAATTCCTCGTGTTTTTGGTGTATTTCTCAACATGTTTTAGTGAAGATTTGCCTGACACTGTACATCCGCAGGTTTTGGGACTGTAAAGAAATAAGCTATATTGAAATGTGAGGGAGGGCAGGATGTGGTTTACATCCTCAGTTTGCATCATGGATAAGGCCTTTCTTATTCACAGCCTCAGTCTGGAAAAGGCAGAGAGCAGTGTACATAGAAAAACCTAATTACACACCACTGCACGGTATGTTAAGTTAAGGTCTGATTCATTCCTTTAGGGTGCAGAAACAAAATGTAGAACAGCCTTAATTACATTTTTCTACACCAGCCAACAATGGCAACACCTGTGCTCTCAGTGTGATGGAATTTAGGCTATTAGCACTCATGGCTAGCTTTATGGTCTTTGAGTGTTTGTTTGGTTCTGCAGTGGACTGGTCGGGTGGGTGTTTGAATGAGCTCACACCATTACAGGTTCAATGGCTGATGCAGCTTTCTTTTCTATGATGTTGTGCTCAGAAATCGTATTGCAGAGTTCAGATAGTGTTGTATTAAACCTGAACTCTGTTGAAACACAACAATTTCTAAATAGATTAATCCTGTTCTTTGGTCATTATTTGATGCTATTTTGGACTTTATAACTTTATTGAAGACCTTGGAACAATATGTAAAAATCGCATTACTAAGGCATTTATTTTTATTAACTAAATAAGTTTTGCTGGGTATAAGTCAACAACCAGAAACCTAGCTCTAACTAAATGTTGGAGATACTGTTGTTCTTAATTAACTTATATTTTTAACATATTGGTCACTCAGATATGTTGCCTAGTCCAAAGTACAAATCTACATTATAGATTTTTCTAAAGAAAAAAATGGCTAGTATACTTAATGGCTTATACTTTGCTTTTAGATGGTGAACAATTTCAACACCTTCTCTATCGTTTCGGTGTAAAGATGACAGAAAAGAGAGAGGGCCATAAGAGTTCTTGTGAACCTGTGCAGCTGTTTGTTCCTGCCATGCTGCTGAGTTCAGGATTGCATGGAAACCCTAATACAACTGCTGCTGAACCACCTCAAGATATCTGGAAATAAAAAATGGGCTCTGTGGGTTCTTATGAGTATCCCCTAAAAGTGACAAGGCTTTTTTCCAGTTAATATTTTGTTGCTTACAATCAGTGTACTCCTTCATCCATTCATCTGGCCAACCCTATCCTTAATGTCCTGCTGAACCATTTGATAGAGCACGTTTTGAGTCACTATATCTGAGTGAAAAATGTGTTCAATTTAACTGGATTGAGCCATCTTTACCATTCGGTATATATGTGTTATGCCAAAAAAAATCCACTTGATGTCACTGTGTCTTTAAATAGTTTCAGTTCTCTTCCTACAGGAAGTCAGTAAACAGAAAGCTGTAGATGCATTCTGAATTGCATACTTTTTTCATAGTAAGTATTGCAGTTGCCCCAGCAAAGCACGTGCTGTTGCATGCGGTGTGCACACAAATGGGACATACTACTTCTTCATAACACTGCACCCTAAACTTTGACTCTCTTTATCATTACCATAGTAATGTAAAAAAAAAAAAAAAAGCTCGCCTGAGGCATAGGGTGTCAGAAATACTCACTCTGAGTGCCATGGCACACATTCCGGCATAATATAGACCATTCATGAACCATTCAGAGTGTTGTTGGTATGTACAGTTTGGTTATCCAGAGTACCGCACTCTTGGAGTGGCAGGGCGCGCAGAACGGAGCACAGAACGGAGTGAATGTGTGATTAACTACACAGTTAGTGAATTCATGTAAAATAGAACGCTCTGTTTCTATGAACAAATGCTGTCTCATTTTTGTCAAGAGCATCAGGTAAGGTTTACCAACACTACAGAAAGACCAACCCTAAAACCTCTGCTGTTTTTACTTTGCAATGTGGTTTTAACTCTTGAATTATAGCTGGACACTTTTTCAATTCTTACCATTTATATTCATGACAATAAAACTTGCTCGCATATACATTTTCTCCATCAAAAAATTTTTTTAGTTTATTTTGTTCATTTTAAGAATTTATATTCCTCATATAACGTTTTCACTGGTCATCAGTCACTTGAACAAGCTGTCAGCTGTCATTGTAGCTACAGTCATCAGTCGATGTGATGTACATATCCGCTGCACAGAGGATTGTTGGTAAAAAGAACCAGAGAAGCATGCTGGCTTGCATACTGCAAAATGTGACTGGATATTTTGGGCATATAGCATTTGACATACTATATATTGGGACATACTAAATCTTTTTTTGCCACGATATAGTATGCTAGTATAGGCATTGGAACTCACAGTCTACGTGGTGAGATTGTCAAAGGTAGGCGATAATCTTGTACATATTGTAGTTTCAGAGCTCTCACTAAACAGATAAAATCCAAAAAATAAAAATCTCAGAAGGGTCAATTTTTTTTTTTTATGATTCTCTACCAAACCATCGATTTGTTATATTTGTTTTTGTTATGGTATTCAGTTTGATCCCTAGCCACCATTTTTCCAGTCACACTCTATAAGACCTCCTCCTACTGACTTCTAATAAGCTAGCTGCTAGCTATAAAACAATGTATATATATGTTTTTATACATTGTAAATTTGTCTTCTTAATTTAATCAATCTGTTGTCATAATTTGTTTTTTTAACTTTGCCTTGTAAGTTCACCTTGAGCGTTTTGAAAGGTGCCTACAAATAAAATGTATTCTATTTTTTATAATTAAAATTGGCTATTTGCTAAGAAATTGAAAATCTTCATTCATTTTAGTTAATTGATACATTTACACCATAAATGGCTTAACTGTTTGATATAGGCCTATAGTTAAACTTATAGTGGTCTTAGGGAATAGCAAAACAAAAAAAAAACATTAATATTTGTTCCATTTCTTTTTTCTTAGTGAGGACTTTATAGGGTTAAGGCGAAGAGCAACTAGTAACTTTATCTGTCAGATGTGGAGGTTGCAGTGCAAAGTACATGTCCCTCTGAAATGCAGTGGAACAGAAGAATAAAGAAATACAGTATATCATGGAAATACTTAAGGACAGGCACTCATATTGTACTTATAGGTCAGTACATACATAGGAATTGTATATGTTTTGAAGATCAACACATTCAATAACCACCGGCTAAATCTGGCATTCAGACAATATATTTCTAAAGAGAAAATCACAGTGACAATACTTTATGATGTGTCAGATGTATTGCTTTTTGTTGTCATGATACATCATTGGGTCCATTCATCTCCCATTTCTTAGGAAATAATACATCACTGTGCTCCACATCTATCTATTGTGATTCAGCGGGCTAAAAATAGCCTGTGTGGAGAGGTGGGAGTTTAATAATTGATTCCCTCTCCAGGGATGCTCCTTTTTACTGGAATCTCCTCTCATGACCTCGTATCAGGGAGACCACAGCACTCTCCCGGGACTCTGTACATCCATATCTGGGCCATGCTGGATACTGTTTTTCCTGCTCCTAACACTATGTTTTCACCATTTGTGTTGTTTGGTAATGTAAGGCTGTATAGTATGAATGAATATCTGTATGGAAATGAATGAATATCAGTGCTAAATCATGGAAAAGAGGCTAACAGAAAAAAAAGATATTTTATTTGTATATATATAAAGAATACATAAAGGTCATGAGACAATTATACGTGTCGGTGAGTTCAGCAGGCAGTGAATGTAAATAATGAGTCAATGATAACTTTGTGACCATTTGGGTGGCATGACATTACCTCTCGACACCCCGTTGACACCAGCTTGTTTTCTGGAGATGGACTTAAATTTAGATTGAATTGGGATATCTGCTCTGTGTGTTTATCACATGACAATCAATCAGTCAATCATATGTCACATGGAAATATACAAGGTACAACTCCAGTGAAATGTGATCCCATTATCTCCTTTAACTTGTTCTCTGTTCCTTTTTGTGTCTTGTTACACTGTTGGCTCCTGCTTTATAATGGTCCATGTGTTCAGATGGTTCTGGTGCTGTTTTTATCCTTTGGTGTCATGGTTTCTGGCTGTGGGATGATTTGTTCACATGTCCCGTCCTCAACAACACAACTGGATGGTTCTGCACAACAGCCACCTCTAAACTGCTAATAGTAGTGTTCCACAGCAGGAACACTACCACACCTTACATTACCCCCATTACTGTAAAGCACATGCCTCCTCTCCTTCTCCTCTGCTCTGTCAGATCAGCGTATAGAAAGAGAGCCTCCTGGTTGAATGGTGCTGTCCAGGAGTTATCCAAGTTTTGGTCAAGATTGAAAACCTTGACCTTGATAGCTAGCAGCTAGCTTATTAGAAGTCAGTAGGAGGAGGTCTTATAGAGTGTTGAGTTTATTTCCACATGGTAATCACAGACTGTATATAAAGATGAACAACGCATCCCCATTTCCTCCAGCTGTAAAGTGAGGCTAAAATATTGCGGGTATGGCTGCTGTTATCTTGTGCTGGTGATGTCATTTGGAGAAAGAGTCTGCGATAAGCGTTTTCTGTAAGGGGTGAGTTCCCACCAAAACTAATCACAAGCAGCTCCATTGATTGCAAGTGGACGGATTGGCTGTCACAGCTGTCAATCATAGTTGAAATCCTAACCCTAACCCTAAAAAACAAACACTTGAACAAATATAAGGAGATGAGAACTACCTTCGCTGACAGAAACCACCGATGGGGGAAAAAAATTTATATGGCGTGTACTTTGAGATTTTAGTTTGGCCTATGTTCATTCATTAACATGGAGGGGTGGGTCTTAGGACCTGTACTGCAGTCAGACACCAGGGGGCGATCCAGATTGAAAAGCTACACTTTGAGGGAGCTGTCAAGTCAAGTCAAGTCAATTTTATTTGTAAAGCCCATTATCACAAAACATGGTTGGCCTCAGAGGGCTTTACAACATATGACATACCTCTGCCCTTAGACACTCACATCGCCTAAGCTGTCATCTTGCTTATCGTTATATACAGTCTATGATGCCAATGAGTGACTCTACAGGCTTTTGCACACAGAGTCTGTACTTTTTTGTGAATGCATTTTTTTAATGCATAATCTGTGAAAAATTAAAAAAAAAAAAAAACAACTTACACACAGAAACATTGCACAGAGTCCAATGCATTTTATTGTTCTATTTGTTGCAAAAAAAAATGCAATACAAGACACATTTTCTCCCTCTGAGGTACCTTCCTGGCTGTCTCCATTCTCCCTGTAATTGCATTTGGCACACAAGTTGCATGAGGGGACTGAGCTGTCCTCCTATCTGTCTTGTTCACTTTCTCTGTCTTTGTGCTGTCCTCATCCTCCTCCTCGTCATCGTCCTCCACCTGAATATCACTATCTGACCTGTGAGTGAGATATTTGAGTTATGAATACTCAAATGGAATACTCAATACTTTCTTCACAATTTTTTTGGCCAAATAACTCTCTTAAAGCTTTTGACGGATACAAAAATATGTTAAGAAAACTTCAATGTTGGACGGAAGTTTTAGAGTCAGTGTGTAAAAGTGACACGATGAGAGTTTTGAGTTATTTTCAGTGGTGCAATAACTTCGTACGAAAGAAAAAGGACTCAGTGTGCAAAAGCCTTCAGTCACATGACACTACTGTCCAAAAGAGACATGATGTCATGGCTCCGGCTGTGACTGTGACCCCTGTGTGTTTTGGGCATGGCTTTCCCCCACAGGGCTCCTGATTCAACCTACACTCCTGTCTGCAAATCATCAGCATGCAGTATAAGAACACAGGGGCATCACTCATCACCAGATTGTTCCACCAGACTGCTAGTAATGTCTATCTTGTGCTTTTTGAGCCTGTTTATTGACAGTTTTCTCCTGTGCTTCGGATCACCAGCTTCCACAGCCTAACCCTAACCCTAATCCACACCCTGCCAAGCATGCCCATTCATTCATCGGCTGGCTTTTCACAGCCCCAGCAGGTCCCAGATCCTCTTCTTCCTGTCAGACCTGCCTGCTCCTCCATCTCAAGCTTCCCACTTTCCCCCAATTATCTGCCCTAATTAACCCACCATAATCATCCATCCCTCTGAACACTAAGCCCAAACAAATAAAAGCTTAAATCTAGCACATATTTAGCAGAGCTGAAAGTTTCGCATCTCCAGGCTAGTTAAGTTCCCTTTTTTATTTTTCTCCTCATATTTCATGTCTTGTTTCCTGTCGTGTTTCCTGTTTTATTTTGTCCTCTCCTTCTTGCCCCTTCCATCTGTGTGCTCCCAGTCTGTGATTACCTGATGTGTGTCACCTGCTTGATTATCTCCACCTGCGTCTCTTTGTCTCCCCGCTCCTTTGTGTATTTAGTCTCCTCTTTCCCTTCCCTCTTTGCCAGTTTGTTTTGTACCTTTTGTCGACGTCCCAGCCTTTCCCTGTGTACTTTAGATATTTTTCTGACCAGTTTTTCTGAACTTGACTTAGCCTTTAGCCTTCTGCTCTGGATACTTTTGCCCATGTTTTTTGGACTCCTATGTACCGACATTTTCCCATTAAGCGGACTTTGAATATGCCCAATTGTTTTTTTGAGTCGTGCTTTTGGGTCCTGTTCTTGGTTCAGTCATTACAGTACGAACTGGCCATAAATGGACCCAGCTGACTCTGACCCTAAGCGCAATGCCATCCAGGCATAGGGTCACAAATTCGCCCAGCACGACGACCAGATTAATGTACTTCGCCACCATGCAAGAGAGCTTACAGAGCGGCAGGAGTCATTGATGACCAGCTTTGGCAACCAGCTGAACACAGTCATCCAGATGATGCAAAATATGTCTCTGCGTGCCAGTGACGCAGATTCAGCAGTGGATTCACTTCCAGGTCCAGTGGTGGAGCCTTCACCACCTTCACCTGCTCCAGCCTCGTTCCCTCAGTTGTCCCAACCAGAACGTTTCTCTGGGGATTCAGGGTATTGTCGAGCCTTCCTGACTCAGTGCGATCTCCACTTTGAGATACAGGCTGCTGCATTCCTTTTCAACAGAGCTAGAATTGCATTCATCATCTCATACATGACGGGGAGAGCAGAAGCCTGGGCTACAGCAGAGTGGAGCAGAAACTCACCTGTCTGCAGCTCGTTATAAGCCTTCATAAAGACCTTCACTCAAGTGTTTCAACACACCACACCAGGTAGGGAGGCTGCCAGGGCTTTGGTGAGACTATGGCAGCGACAAAGGCGAGTTTATGCAATTGAGTTTTGCACTCTGGCGGCCGAGAGTGAGTGGAATCCTACAGCTCTTTTCGATGCCTTTTTGGAGGGACTTTCCAAAAATTTAAAGGACCGTTTAATGCCTCTTGATCTGCCTAATGACTTGGATGATTTGATTGCTCTAGCAATTACAGTTGATAAAAGACTGTTTGAAAGAGAGAAGGAAAGAGGCAGGCTGAGAGAGCGTCACTCCCCACCTTGCCAAAGGAAGTCACTATCTTCTGACTTACCCTCTTCATGGAGGTCAACCTCAGTCAGTCAACCGATGACTCCCCCTGTCCCTGTAGAGCAGCCCATGCAATTGGGCCAGACCTATTTGTCTCCAGAAGAGAAACAGCGTCGGATGAACGATAGGAGGTGCCTTTCTTGTGGGCAGTTGGGACATTTAATTGCAAACTGCCATGTTACGGGAGATGGAAGACCTGTACAAATAAGAGCTGTGGTGAGTTAAAATCTGATTATTTCTAACCCTGACCAACTTAATTCTCAAGTGAGCAGTTCTATGGGCAAGGTTACACACCGCACTGAATCACTCACACTCTTGTTCCCAGACTCCCATTCTGAAAGGATCAGTTTCCACGTTTTTGATAACCCCAGCCACAAAGTTATTTTGGGACATCCTTGGTTGAAACTGCACAATCCACACCTCAGCTGGAACTCAGGTCAGATAAACTCATCGGGTGAGCATTGTAACACAAACTGTTTTTTCAAATCTGTTCAAGTTGGACTTAAAGCTCCTCGTGTTACTAAAAACACAGACCCTATCCTGAATTATCCTGAGTCCCTTCCTGTTATCATGATTTGAAAGAGGTTTTCAACAGGGCCTGGGCTAAGTCTTTTCCACCTATATAACCTATATAACCACCTATATAACAGACTATATGACTGTGCCATAGACCTTCTCCCAGGTACCTCTCCCCCCAAAGGAAGGCTTTATGCCCTGTCTGGACCTGAAACTAAAGCTATGAAGGAATATGTGGAGGAATCTTTGGCTGCGAGGATTATTCGACTCTCGTCATCGCCTGCTGGAGCAGGTTTTCTCTTTGTGGATAAGAAGGACAAAGGCAAATTTCTATAGAAAATTCATCAGAAACTTCAGCACCATTGCCTCTCCCCGTCATTCCTATCACGGAAACTCTCATCTTCAGAAAGGACTTATGACATGTTGGCGGTAAAAGTGGCCTTGGAGGAGTGGAGACACTGGCTGGAGGGAGCTCAGCAGCAGTTTGATGGTCAGATCACAAGAATTTGTGATACCTGAGAACTGCTAAAAGACTCAACTCAAGACAAGCAAGGTGGGCTTTATTTTTAAATCAATTTCAATCAACTTTACCCTATCCTTTGTCCTGGTACCAAAAATGACAAACCTGATGCTCTCTCTCAAGTTTTTCACTCTGAATAGCCCTCTTCAGATCCCTCTCCCATCCTTCTTCCCTCCTGCTTTATGGCTTCTTTCACCTGGGGAATTGAAAAGAGAGTTATGGATGCTTACCAGTACTCTGTCATCCCAGCTAGTTGCCCCCCAAATCGTCTGTTTGTTGTCCCAGAGTTACATGCAGAGGTTATTCACTGGGCCCACATCTCTAAGATTGCCTGCCACCCTGGAGTCAACCAAACTGTTTTTGTGCTGAAACAACACTTCTGGTGGCCCTCCATGGAAAGGGAGGTATCTGAGTACATTTCTGCCTGTCCTGTTTGTGCTGCTAATAATGTCTCCCGCCAGCATCCCTCTGGTCAGCTGTTCCCACTGCCCATTCCTCATCGACCCTGGTCTGACATTTCACTGGATTTTGTCATCAGACTTCCACCATCTGACAGTAACACCACCGTTCTCAAGATGGTGGATATATTTTCTAAAATGGTAGACTTTATTCCTCTGCCTAAGTTGCCTTCAGCCAAGGAGATGGCTGAGGCTTTGTTGCAACATGTTTTCTGTGTCCATGGTTTTCCTAGGGATGTGGTGTCGGACCCGGGCCCCAATTCATCTCCTGCTTCTGGAAGGATTTGTGTGTGCTGCTAGGAGCTACAGTGAGCCTTTCTTCTGGTTTCCATCCTCAGAGCAATGGCCAAACAGAGAGGTTGAATCAGGAGTTGGAGACTGGATTACTTTACCTTACCTCACAAGATCCCCACTCCTGGACCAAACACCTTACCTGGGTTGAGTATGCCCATAATACACTTCCCTGTTCCTCTTCTGGTTTGTTGCCTTTCCAATGTGTATATGGCTGTCAGCCCCCTCTTTTCCCAGCCCTAGTAAAAGGAGGTCAGTGTTTTGTTGGCTCTGGCTCTGGTTCGACATTGCAGGCTGTTGTAGGAACAGGCTTAACGGGTTCTCCTTTGTAAGTTGGACAGTTAAAAGAAGGCAGATGATCACAGAGGGAATCCACCTCCAACCTACAAGGATGGAAAAAAGGTGTGGCTATCTACCAGAAACCTTCCTCTTCATGTTGAATCAAGAAAGCTCGCGCCCAGGTTCGTTGGCCCATTCCCAATATCAAAAGTTATAAATCCAGTTTCTGTGAGGCTCAGATTTCCCAAAGCTATGAGGGTACATCCCACATTCCACGTCAGTCAGCTGAAGCCAGTTAAGGAGAATCCATTGGTCCCTTCTTCCAGACCCCCTCCTCACTCTGGTTCATCGATGGAGGCCTGGTCTACACCATACGCAAGCTCCTGTCTGTTTGTTGCCGTGGCCATGATAGACAATATTTGGTGGATTGGGAGGTTTACAGCCCTGAAGAATGCTCTAGGGTGCCTGCCAGGAACACTGTGGACCCGGAGCTAATCCAAGAGTTTCACAGGACTCATCCTGACAGTCCTGGGCCGTCAGGTATTGGTCGTGGGGGTGGGGTACTGTCAGAAATTTTCTGACCAGTTTATCTGAATCTGACTTAGCCTTTCGCCCTCTGCTCTTGATACTCTTTCCTGTGTTTTTTGGACTCCTATGTCCCGACCTTTTCTCATTAAACAGACTTTGTCCAATTGTTTTTTGAGTCGTGCTTTTGGGTCCTGTTCTTAGTCCAGTCATTACAGAAAGAGGGGCAACTGGAAACATCAGTGGCTACATCATACTCTTATGGGATATCAATGACTGGTATTTGGTAAACTGACAGGTGTCACCAGAGAAACTGAGTTATAGCTTGTGAAAAAAACTTGATTTTGATTGTAAAATGCATGAAAAAAATATGTGAACAGTCATTAGGTTTTTCTTTGGCAAGTGACTTTGGTATAAGCGGGATTATGCCCTTGAACAAGAAATGAATGGCCTCGACGGATGGACAATTCACACATCCCCATTTTCCATCAGTTCCTCATAATGGACATTCCATCAGGTATTATATCTTATTTATTTGTTGTAATTTATTTTATTTTGTAATAAATGTTTACATGCAATTATGTAGGCACACTAAGCACTTAGTCATCAAGATAAGTACACTTCATTTTTCTGTTAAGAGATCAGGGCAGGCCTTTGTATTTGTTTCCTACATTCTGGTCCTTTTTAGTGATGCAGTGACCTGCACAGTGTTTTTAGTCCTTATCCAACTCTCTTGGAAAATGTAGCTGCATTTTGCATTTTAAAATTCACATGGTAATTTTGTGAAAGTCAAGAAGACCATTTTTGAGTGACATTAGTGTTACATAATTTTATATCATTTATGATTTAAACACCTTTTATGTACACATAAATTGTTTAGAAAAATCTTTCATCAACGAAAAATGCATTTTGAACTTTATAAGCTTTTGAAGATTAATCAATGACAGATCCTCAACATATCACCACTTTTACTCCTGGTTGAGCACTTTGTGGCATTCCATTAGTAATTCAGGGACAATGTTCACTTATGTTCCCCCGCACCCTACAAAATGTGCACATAGCACCAGAAAACAACTATTTGATAAATGAATTCCTCCCTCATTAGTGAAGTAAAAACACAGAATAGAAAGTCAAAGCATGCACTCACAACAAAGATTAGCTGTCATGTGTGAAGGACAGGGATTCAGGTAGCACTGACAGCAGCCACCAAAACCAATGATGCAAAACATGTGGGAGGCAGAGCATGCATGTTGCCATTGTGTGTGTTATATTTTGCCCTACTTAATAATTCAGCATTAATGATTTACTTTGTCAGGAGATTAAGACTCCTTACTAAGAGGGGCAGCTGCTGTCCCAAGGGAGGAAGCTTCAAACCCAGCGCTCAATGCAGTGAACGACCACAGAATAATGATTGAGAATAACAATTGCTCTACAAGAGTTTTGTTATTGGCAAACAGCACACATTGCCAATTTCCCCAGTGTGGGACTTATGAAGGATTGTCTTATCTTATTTACATTTCAAAGTTCACCACAGTTGGTTACTTTTTTGAAGTAACAAGTAGTGTGCAATACACTACCTTTATTAGAAATAACCTCAACAAAGAGGAGCAGCGTACAAATTATTCAGTTAGCAGAAACTATACCAAAAGCACTGGACAAAGGTAGGGAGGAGGCTAGGTGAGGCTGACCCGACTTGGACCGGAAATTAGCCTTCTTCTAGCTAATGTCCGGTCGCAGGAGAGTGGAGTGGATGAGATGCTATTAAGGCTCACTCATGTTGGAGTATGTAAGTATATGATTCAGTGTTCATGTTCACCCCTTAAAGAAAGATGAAACATAATGTTCAAATAGGATAAGAGAGAAGATATATTTCTGCATGATCAGTGTCCTGGATGATAATCTAACCTTGAGGGTCAGTTGTGAGAGTGGGAGCATGACGTGAAGAGAACTTGATATGTGGAGATAAGAGGAGGAGATGTGCGGAATGGATGTGGGTCAAAAGGGAATGGATGTGTGGTGTCTATAATTTTGTTCAACAGGACACCCAGAAGAGAGAAACAATTCCTAATAAGGGATTGTCCTTGAAGTTGACCAATCCAAAGACGATGCCACGCTGAAAGGGGAGCCAGATAATGAGGGGAACCAATCAGAAGATGACTCTACCTTCATTCACATTTTCTCATTGTAATAGTATAAAAGACTAGATCAGGGAAAGACAGGTTGTCAGAATGCAGGCTGACTAGCTGATGTTATTGGCTAGGGAGAGGCATTCCTGAGCTCTGTAACTGCTCACTGCTTGCTTGAAAAGATTCACTAAAAGGTTTGGACTCAAAATTCTAAATTCTGTGTGGACATTCAGTTATTTACTGTTTATTGAGTTGCTTTTAAGAATTCTGAACATAGCACTCACCCTGGGAGGGTGAGAGTTTTTTCTACTTGCAGCAACCAAGAGAAAAACTCCTTCACTCAGCAATGGGAGTTCAGAGACTACATTGCACACATCTTCATCAAAACCCCTAACATCCCAGATCAAGCTGTTGCACTGGATGGACTGACCTTGTGGGGGGCATTTGGACAAGGGACTCTGACGCAAATTCAAAAAATGCAATGCAGGAATTGAATGATGCCACCAGTAGCAACATGCCTAAGGAACTGGATAGAGTTTTCATAGTAGTTGCTGATTTTAATCAACTCATCCTTCATCTCCAAAGATGTTGCGGGATCAAGGACAAAAGTAACTGTTTTTAAAAGTTGGTTTAGAAAATAACCAATAAATCTACCTTCCACCTTTTACCTTCTTCTAATTTTAAGCTATCACTCACTTTCACTTATGTCAGTTAAGATGACCATGAGGTCAAATCAGCTGTGTGTAATTGATGCTTGATTCTGAGAGTAACTTGATGGCAATTGGTAAGTGGTAATATAGGGAGTTGCAGGGTGACTGTAGAGTGGGCGGGAGGGGCGATGGTCCCACAATACCCAGACTTTAATGCCGGAGTCTGGTGTCTGAATGTGATCTTTTTTTTCTACACCTCACCATGTGCCTCCTTCCCCTAATCATAACCATCCGTGCCAGCATGTGCATTTGTTGATGTCCCAATGTTGGTTTTTGGATTTTTGTTTTGAAATAAAAATGTAAAAAAATCAGGAAATGAACTGTTTGCCTACGACCGTTTAGAAACAGGAAGAATGTTTCTGAAATGTAACAGAAGCTTAGAAGTTAGAAGTTAGAAGTTGAATTAAATAAAGTTGCATTAAAATTTAAAGAAGCTAGAAATGCAAAAACTCAAGTAGGTTGCCAGTACCTCAAAATTGTACTAAAGTACTGTACTTGAATAAATATACTTTGTTAGACTCCATCATGGATGTTGCTTGCTATTCTGAAGATGACTCTTTAGTCATAGAGGTAATTAGATTGCCTCCAGTAACTGAAATTAATTCAAACAAGTAACCTGTGTCATGTTCACTTTCCCTTGCTTATAACAAAACAAGTTCCATGAAAACCGGTTCAGAATTAAACAGGTTACAGTCGATTTTGTTGTGAAATCTGCATCTCACCATACACATGTATTTGTTTACTAGTGGATCGTGACCTCCCCAATGGGAGACCCATCGTGCGAGCTCAGCCAGTGAGGTATCACAAGTATTTTAATTCTTCCTTCTTCCTTCTGCTATAAGCACATCAATACATTTTACCAAGGTGGAGCAGGTGAACAGCTATAGGTTCCTTGGAATTAATATCACTGAGAACCTATCTTGGTCATCGCACATCACCACCCAGGTTAAAAGAGCACAGAAAAGGCTCTACTTCCTACGGAAACTTAGTAAGGCTAAATTCACTAAATCACCAAATCACCAACTGGCATGGTTTGTGCACGGCCGTGGACAGGAAGGCTCTACAGCAGGCGATTAAAACTGCCCAGAACATCACTGGTTTTCATCTACAGAGCATCAGTGACCTCAGTGAAGTGAGGTGTCTGCACAGAGCCCAAAGAATACTGAAAGACAGCAGCCAGCCCCAGCCCAGTCTGTTCACCCTGCTGCCGTCTGGAAAAAGATACACACGTATCTGCTGCAGAACCATCAGACAACGGAGCAGCTTCTTTCCCCAGGCTGTGAGACTCCTTAACGCCTCCTTAGACACCAAAAGATGTAGCAGGATTTAGGAACAAATTCTTATTTCATTTTTGACTCATAAACCTACCTTGTACCTTGGCAATAATCTTTACTTCACTCACCCGTCTCTCCTGATTGAACTAATTTTGTCTCCCCTGTTGCTTAGTTACCTTCTGATGAACACAAGCTAGACATCAGAGTTGACAATAGTTTGATTTAACTCCTCATCATTGCCTGCTCTGGACACAAATGTCGATCATGCAGTTCTCTAAATAACCTTTGAGGTTCTAACAAACATATCTGTTCCGATTGAAGAGTCTTCAGTTATCGACTGAGGATCAGGATCGGTTCAGTCAAAAGGAGCAGCCTGCTGGTGCTGATGTTCACAGTTATTGAGCGAACAGTGATGGATGGAGTGTTGAAGAGCTACTGAGATCAATATGAGGGTTGTGATCCTCTCCTTCTGTCTGACCCCATACTGACTCTTTCCTCTGAGCCCCCTGCAGGGCATTGATCCCTTCCATGGAAAGAATGGATGACTTAAAGTGAAGTCCCCCCCCCCCCATTTCTGCCTTTACCTGCTGACTCCCCTCTGAGTGACTTTACAGTAAAAGTCAGAGTGTGGAATGGATCGGTAACTACAGAGAAGCACCGCAGATCTGCAAATAAACAACAACACTGTTCTCTTTTCTTTGAATCCTCGGAGATTAGCGTGGGCCTCTACAGGCTGCACAGCTCATTGTGCTCATATGCAGACTTTAAATTTCTCATTTAATTCTCTTCATGAATACTTCAGAACATCGTAACTTTCAAGTTCTGAAACAAACAAAATAACTCTGAGATGAATAATGAGTTCTTGACAACAGATTTGGAGGGAAGTAGATTGACAAAGATGAAGACATAATGAAAGGCTGCATGAATACTGTGTTTTAATGAATCAACTGCTTATCTAGTGATGCTCAGTTCAACCATGAAATGAAATCAGCTGGGCCACCGTCGGTTTATCAGCAGGACTTTTTAAGCCATTAAAAAAGAGAATGAGCCAGTGGTGGAAAGGTTTGATAAAGAAACAATTATAAGCATTTTAAAGTGATTTCAAATTCATATTTCTGCATCGTTTTGTATCTAACACTGTGAACCCAACAGAGAGAGACTGGCAGCAGCAGTTGGGATTTAATTACCTTGCTCAAGGGCAGTGTGGTAATGAGAGACACAAGCTGTGCTTGTTTATATCCCCTGACCAGATTCTTACCCGAAAAACTCTTTGAGGCACTGTATATAACAACAAACTGGGAAAAAATAAATACATTTAAGAGGATACTGACATTTGATTCTTTGAAATTAAACTTGCTGTCTGCATGTATACACACATGCTCATAGGTGCGGATGGTCTGTGCGGTCACAGAGTTTTGGTGGCAAACAGATGGGTTACAGGCATAACCAAAGTGATCTGAGCAGACCCTTACAGACTCCAGCATCCACCATGATGCAGAAAGTATCAGTTTGTGTAAGATTTTATTGAACCTATTTGATCAAAACATCATATTACAATCAGTCATTACGGAGTGTTTGTAACTTTCAGAACACATTTATTGTTCTTTTTGTAGTATTGTGTATGAAAAAAGGTGAGGAGCAGTGAATGAAGGCGTGTCTCCATTGCAGATTTGCACATTTGCGATGGCTATGTGCTTGTCCAGTTCCTGCAGACAAGCACATAGCCAGAGCATCAAGTGACCTAGAAAAGCCAAGAAAGTGCCAAAAAAGTATTTCCATTGCCGTTTTGTGAAATATGCCTTTTTTTCCAATCACCTGAAATACCACCTCATGCGAGCATAAAAACTTTTTTGTGATAAATTTTTTTTTCAAAATTGACATGTTTTCATTGGTCGCACTTTATATTCGCAATTTCAATTTGTGCAATTTTAGAGTTAATGGAAACCCATGAGTGCACTGCCCATGTGACATTATCAGAGGAAATCGAATATGACACCTACACAAACGAGTTCAGCAAGATGATTGAAATATTTCAGGAGTAATTCATATAATTGAGAATTTGTTTCTTAATTTGAGTAATCCAATAGTATATGTTAAAAATGACATTTTAGGGCATGCATTCAGTAATGTGTAGTGGAATACATTTTTAAAGCAACCCTTCTAACACTGGATGAAAGTCATCCACTCTTACAGTTTTTATGCTAATCAGCTTAGACTGGAGGCTTCTTCACCTTGCAGGTGTGAGTCAGCCAGCCAAAATCAGAGGAGTCCCAACTGAAGTCATTTCCTGGTATAACAAAGGAAAGAGACAGATCGGAGCTGCAGAGAGCAAAGACGGAGACGTTCCCACTTACACATCAAAGCGAAGATTCTGCTTCTCTTCGAAGAAGAAATCAAGAACAAACTTCCTCACAAAGTCGGGGTTCAGTGTGTTATCGATCACTTCTGTCCGGCCAAACTGGAGGAGAGATGGAGAGAAAGAGTCAACACCACACTGATCAATGTTGACATGCAGTGAGAGGGGAAGACAACAGACACTGTCGGAGGCGAACTCCTACTGTCAGGCTGATCTTTTGTAAGTTTTTAATTTCTCAACCAGCAAACATTTTAAAGTTAGACATTGTTATGCAGTCTGAAGTAGATTTAAGCCCCACTCAAAGAATCATTTAATACTTGAACTGCCAACAAGAGGGGGGGGGGGGGGAGCATCAGTAAGCCCAAATACTGCATTTCTTGAAGCAGGAAAATTTCATCTATTTTTTAAATAATACATAAGAAAATTCAGTTTCATATTTTTTTCAATTGCTTTAAATCATTACATACAATCAAAGATTTCAAAATAGGCATTTAAAATTAATCCAAAAACTTCAAAAAATCAAATACATCTGGGATAAAAATAGCCTTTGTTATTGGTAATAAACGGCATAAAGAACCAGAGTGTTGTTTTTATGGGGGGTCAAAATTACTCCTTGCAGTGGCTGGAGGTATAAATAATAATTTTTTTTTTCTTTTTGTCCCACAGCACTTGAAATTCAGTAGATGATCAATAACACAATTCTAAGAGAAGTTGGACATAGAGAAATGTAGGGTTTTATTTGAACAGAGATACATGCATTTGAAATTATCCAACAATCTCACATGGAGTAAAAATGACCTAGTTCCATTTATGCTCCATTTGTAAGTGTAATGCAATAGATGATTTGGCTTTCTTTGCCTTTGGAAGCTCCACATCGGTCATCACGCAGGAAGAGCTGCCAGAGCTGCTAAGTCCAGCGATAACAGAATCAATTTAATTGTCTCATAATCTTACAATGAGAAACGATGGCTCTGCTGAGTCCATTTATCCGCATACTTTGTAGGTGGATTCCGGTTAAGTTAGTAGAAGCAGAGCTGGATATTACTTTTGATCAACACAGTTTTTAGATAAATGTGTTTTGGGCACAAACTGTAACCCTGTGGCAGCTACACTGGGGGCCAGGTCCCTCTGGCTAGATGGCCCCTCACTGTAGATCAGGAATACTCAACATGCTTTGCCTCAGGGCCACTGCTGCAAAATGAGAGGAGGCCAGGGGCCAGTTAACCCTTTAAAACCTGGATCAAAATGAAGTAGCATTAAACAGAAACAATCAAGGAAAGTCCCTCAAAATTGCACTTAAAAGGGACACTTCGCTGATTTTCAACCAGCTTTGTATCAAAATAGTATGTGTAAATGAACTATGATAAACCTGTATCTAAATACTGCCGTTAGATACAGGTCTACCCCTGTCTCTGATGAACACAAACAGCATCCTCACATTAGAGACTCTTCTGCCGATTGCTGAACAATCACACCCTCATTCCTGCGCTCATGCTCTCTGGAAGATGACGGTAATGAGCTAGTTCCTCCAACTCCCCCAACCACCACCTCTGTTTCTGCTCTCCTCTGTTACTGACTGAGCAGAGATGAGAGGATCTTCTCCATCAGCTATTACTCTCTGTGGATGGATTTCAAAGAGTGGTCCTGATGCATGACAGCAGCTGCTGAAATCTTCAATTTGGAAAACAGTCTCATTTATTGCCAAAAAGTTTTAATGCTTGCATGAGGTGGTATTTCAGGTGATTCGGAAAAAAAAACATGTATGGCAAAACTGCAATGGAAACACTTTTTCAGCTTTTTTAGTTCACATGATGCTATGACTATGTGCTTGTCAGTAGGAACTGGCTCCCTCATGATGCAGCAAGCCCTACAAGAGGTGTTATTGCATCACATAACTCTTCCAAAGTTGAGTGGATCATCCAGAAGTTTTGAATCCACAATTCCTCTGTGAAATCGTGGACTATCAGCTCCTAGAAATCCCTCGTAACTGGCCACTCCCACGTATAAGGGGCTCGCCTTTCCATTATGGCTCCATAAAACGCCTATGTGGCCTTGGATTGGAAATAATGATGGCTAGTGTGGTGGCTGCAATAGAAATAAAGCTGCTAATGTTTTGAACATCCATCACCATGCTTCTTGGAATGTTATCACCAGAGGAGAAGTCACAGAACATCACTCAGTGGAAATGCTGTCATCTTACAATTGTGTTTTATTGACATTTTGAAATTTCGAAAGTTTTACACAAATCTCTAATGGAAACCTGCCTACTGTTATGAGATGGCAGAGTCATGTTTTCAATACAAGCCATCAAAAAGTAAATCATTCACTGCCTTGTAAGAAACTTAAAGTTGTCCTTCATTTGTTGAGCATCATGTTGAAATCATATTGTTGAGATGTGTTTCTGTTATGCATTACAAGACAGCAACAGGTGAGTTTAACTTGACCGTAATTTCACCCATCTGATTGAAGGAGGAAACACAGCTATGTGATTACAAAGCTCCAAATAATCACATCTATGTGATGACAAAAGCTAGTCAACGGGATAATGAGCGGTTTGCACTGCATTCCACAGTGTGATGGCACTGATGAACGGTGGTCAGTGGCTGTACAGCTTGCCAGCCAGTCAGCATAGACAATAGTGATGGAGTAATTCAGACAGACTTTTTCCATGCCAATGTTTTATGTTAACATTTTAACACAAATGTTTTTTAAGAAATGTCTATAAAAAAGGAAAAACAAAGAAGAAAATCCAGGTTATCACAAATATATTTAGCTTTACTGTACTTTGGCTCTAGCCTGGAGGAGTTTATTACTTTTTAACTGTTTGAAAGAATTACTTTACATTATCAGTGCATGAAAACTCAATTTACCCAGTCCAACAAACTCACATTTCTGCATTTTTATAACTCACAGTTTTGAGTTAAAATAACTCATTATTAAATTAAATCTATACAACCTGCCATTTCAAATAAAGATGATTTAGCTTTTAAATTTGTACACATCAAATGTATATATTTGGCATGTGCTTTATGTTGTTTCCACCCAACTGTATAAAGACTGACAGGTGGGGACTCATGATTGAGACACTAACGTTAACAAATGAAACAGACACTAGACGGGATGTGTACAGAAATAAGAAATGTGCTTTAGACCAGTGGCTGTAGTCACTGTAACTTTCAAAAGGATATACAAAAAGTTGAAGGTTTTTCTTCGTCTTGGAGATGAGGGGCAGATAAATCCAATTTTTATGTGAATGCTTGAGTTGATGTTGATCAGTTGATGTCTCTTAATATCAACTGTTACTGCACCCACAGTCCCACTGATGCTTTCAGCAGAGCTCTTTGTTTCGTATTTACTTGTCAAGTATTCTCCCTGACTTCACAGAGGAAGACTTCTGACACGCCTCGAGGAACAGGACAGGGAAAGGCTCATCGAGGTGGGGTGAGGGGGGGCAGATATATTGGCTTACTGTTGCATCACAATCTTGTGATCTAGCAGTGACAGAATCATACTGTGAAATACTTGCTGCCTGTAAATAATAACACAAAACAACTACCTGCAGGGAGTGGGTTTTTTACAAATGGTTATAATAAGCTGTCACTAATTTTGTTTTGATTTCTTTTTTTTTTTGACATCAAGAGGACAGCAGAGAGCAACAAAATCTCAAGAGAAGCTCTGGACATATCCTGCAAGTTTCATGATGATCGGCCCAATGTTTATGAAGGTAGATCAGTTTATGTTGCTGAGCCTTACCCTTTTTTTTCAACAAACCTTTGTTAACTTTTGATAAGCTTGGTCCAGTAATGATCCATGGTAAAAAAAAAATGGACCTTCAGTTAAGAAGGAAATGTCAAAAAGGTCAATGTAGATGGATGCCTGTACCAACTTTCATGTAAATCTGACATATGTTGTAAGAGTTTTGACTTTTTAAAGTTGACTTTTTATTACAGTGCCCCTATCAGGCCGATTGGGGTCATATTTCTTGGGTATCATTGTCATATAACTCCCAATCATTAGTGAAAACTTCATGAGTCTACAATGTACCATGTTATGTAAATCTGCAAAAGCATCTCTAAAATGTTGAATTAAACAATGATAATTCAACACAAAAACAAGTTTCAGCCCTTTCGGGCTTGAACCCCTACACAAAATAAATATGGATTTGATGGTATTATTTTGTACCCTGATAAGATTTGGCAATAAGTAAACTGCAGAAGTCCAGTCATGGAAAAATTATTCAATGCATTCAATGCATTTAAATGTAATCATGTATAATAATGTTATTGTTTGGCTGTATGACTCTTCCATTGTCATGGCTTCAGTACTTCTGGAGCCCTCAAAGTCCCTCACTGTCTGCACGCAGGCATGTGAGGAGGCTCCAAGGTGTCTGAAGGCTGAGATACTGCAAAAGATACATAGCTATATGATGTGTGAATTGGACATTATAAGGGTGAAACATTGCTCTGTTTCTGTAAGTTTTTATTATGTCTTTGTGAATATACATATATGCTCTACCAAGACCTCTCCGATCCAATTTTGTGGTGTCATTAAACTCATAAATTCATTTACGATTTATTGTGGCTCGTCTTAGTATTTCATTTAAATATTTGTATTTTTTATTCATCAAGATAATTATTGACCAAGAGTACAAGCTTTTTCTACATCAATTTGCCATTGTCGGCAGGATCCCAAAAGAGACGGACACTGGCTAGGTACAGAATGATCTCTTTTACTCTTTCTTAATCTTAGTGTGCCACCTGACAGGATTACAGAACAAGAGAAAATTGTACTCAATTGAACATTTGACGTGAGTAAAAGTGAATCAAATAAATGATGTGAATCAGACTGTTAAGATCACTAAGGTAGTGGACAAAATTCTTACTTCCTGTTTCTGCATCGCTCCCCTGATTAAAAGAAAAAATAGGCTAATATTAATAAAATTATTTTATGAAGTACTTATATTAATTATGGTAAAATTCCATTTACATATTTGGCAGACCCAGGGAAACATGTGTTGTTCATGCTGGTTCAATGGTGCACCTAAATGCCATAAACAAGCAATTATTGCTGATCAGTAACACCTGTGCTATTCTAGTCATAAGCATGTCCTTAGAATGTACTATGGTAGAAAACAGGAAAGAAATGAAAATGTACATCATGCAATGTGCAGAATACTGGTTGGTCTCTGCTTTGTTGGGAAGTGCTGCCAAACTGGGAAGAAAGCAAGTGTGGTTAATAAAACAACCACCAAAGTGACTTAAAGGTCTTAGATGCATGATTATAAATGTATTGAAGGCATTGCTGTTTTATTGACCCAGTTATGTTCATAGTGAAATTTAAAGTTTCCTTCACACCACTTAAAATACTAGCTGATCTAAAAACAAATCAATCAGAATTTTTCAAAACAGTCAAAGTATGAAGCTACAGCGCAAGTTTTTTAACTTTTTTTTTTAACTTCTTTTTTGTGGTCGTAAATCACAAGGGGTTTCTTGTTTTATGAGTTTTCGTGAAAACACATCCAAAACAAGGTTAGGGATTTCAGATCTTCATAATTTTTCATACACACATTGTCCAGACTCTTATAAAGTAGATTCAAAAAGAAAAATGATAATCTGTTGATTTTTCTTGGCACAGTGTTCATATTGTGCACAGTATAGAGACATTTGATAAAAAATCTCTAAAATCTCTAAAACTTCTACCCCAACTCACAGACACACACACATTTACAAACAGACAGACACACACACATTACACATTACACATTATTACGTCTACTAAAAATCTTGAAATTGGTACAAAAGGTAGGTATTATTACAGACAAAAAAAAATCAAGTGGTAATTGTGTATAAGGAAGTATAAATATAGACTAATAACATGTTTGACCTGCACAGAACTCCCCTCTGCATTATTCTTCCATTAAACATGAGCTGATCCAATTGCAAAACATACATAACTCACAATATATAGCTGTTAATACAGACCTTCACCACTGACCGTATAAACTATAAACTCACCAATGACCGAACTTCATTTCAAAAAGAAAATGAGAAATTCACAACTACACATTAAAAAGGGTAGCATCCGTTTCTCAGTGCTCCTGCACAGGCTCATGGGTGACTGGAGCATATCACAGCAATTTAGACTTCCTGGCTTCCCCAATATCCATTTCATTTGACTTTGGAATGTAACTGGAGCACCCGGAGGAAATCTGGCACCACAATTTACAGCCAGTGCCTTGCTGTGCAGCTACAGTGCTAACCACTGTTCCTCTGTGACATCCAAACAATGTATTCTGTATATTAGAGACTCAGGCAGCAATCTGAGTGTTACAAATGAAGCTACATTGAAGATAGGGTCCCCTGTGAGGCCAGTATGTGTACATAGACAGCTCTTTAAAGCAATAAGATGATGTAGAGTTAGCACAGATCTGTTCAGGAGAGCAGGAAGGGCAGTACAGAGGCTAATGAGCAGGACGTTGGCCTCTATGGGATGTCGGACCATTCAACAGCAAATGAAAATGGAATATAGGACCTGCAGGGGAATTTCTCTGCTACTATTCTTCTTTGTCTCCTCTACAAACCGTACTGCACTGTGGGAATTTTGAGATGAATTTCTTGCATGACATTATAGTAGTAAAAGTTGTCAAATGTTGTCATGTCAAAGAGGTTTGGGACCATATTTATGCCCAGTGCAGCCAGTATAGGTTTTTGCAGGCATTTGACCATTGGCTATGCACTGATTCCTACAGTACTGTTGCTGTGCTTTCCACTCACACACTGCATGTGCATGCTACAGTTTACAGTAAGAATGGTGGTGGATTTCAACATGTTCTTATCCCAAATTGTCACGTTGCCACTTTGCAGTAGACTTTTAGTTCAGTTCAATTCAATTTTATTTCTAAGGCCCATTAACACATTCACAATTTGCCTTACAGCATACATCATCCATCTGTCCTTGGTCTTCTGCATCTACAAAGGTATCCTGTCAACACATATTACTTATGTGAACACTTGTGTGTGTGTGCGTGTGTGTGTGCAGTTTTAGGTACTGCACAGCAAATTTTGTTTTACAAACAATATTTTGTTTTAAGTTCAATGACCATATAAAGCTATTCTTTTCTAAGCACATGGTGGGATGCTGCTGAAAGTGATTATGTTTAGACATCAAAAGCACATGACAACCAACACAGGGACGTCAACAAAAGCAAATGTTGGCACAGATGGTTAGGATCAGGGGAAGGAGACAGTGCTTTTGGCTTAACAAAGCCAAAAGCACTGAGCTGGAATAACAGCGGGTCTCACTCCCAGATCATCTAAATAAGCTGCTCTGACAAATGAGATACCAGGCTGTCAAGTAACTCCAATGTAAACCCATACACAGCGGTGGTCCGCGAAATTACTAATTTTACTACCTAGATTAAAAGATTCCAGTTCGATAAAATTTGTCTAAAAGAGCCACAAGATTTAGGCCACCATTTAAGTTGGCAAAGTGACTGACTTCAGGTTTGGTGCTTTGCCAACTTAAATGGCAGTCTAAAGAAGTTACTGACTTGGGCACACTCAACCTCCGTAAGTCTCTTGTGTTTTCTGCTTTATGCGCCAATGAGCATCTCTCATAGCAATGAACGGGCCCCCACGGCTGTATCTAGACTTTCTTAATACGTCCATGCGTGAAACTAAAAGTCAATATAGAATTATTTTCTTACATCAGTTGTTAGTATGGTGAGTCAGCTCATGTGATCCACACTTTTTCTATTTATCCAAATGTCTTTATAAAGCACCAGAACACTTAATCACATCATTATTCACATATAAGCACTGTCAGGAGTGAGTTATTGTTGCAAAGGTAAGACAACTGTAATATTTAGATATATATACTGTAGATTAGTGAGTTAACACGGTTCACAAACAAGATGAAAAGAAGAGTCTGCCCCCACTCTGAAATACCAATTAAAGCAGAAGGTAGAAGGCTAGTTAATTAATTGGATGTTTTTTCTGTGTAAAAAATACAAATAAAAATAATTAAAAAATAAAAAATAAAAAAAATAAATAAATAAATAACATATATATATATATATATATATATATATATATATATATATATATATATATATATATATATATATATATTTTTAAATCTGTTATTGCATTGCTGGCCTTGTGACTTGTGTTGTGTGTCTGAATGGAGGGCAAAAGTGCACTTTACACACATTTACTGCAGTACGTTGTATTGCTGTCAGTGCAGAGGTCATAAGTTACTCCTGAAATGTTAATGACATGAAGATATAAAGCTGTCTGATGTTTCTCTCTGTGGCTGTCAATAATTCAGTTGTTTATGATGAGATAATGCTACTCTTAATTTTGACAGTGTAAATGGAACTCGTGATGTCACAATAGATACAACAAACAGCTTAGTGAGAAAAAGCTACTTGAATCATTAGCTGCCAAGACAAAAGATGGGGCTGAATTTCAATAAAATCAGCAAATGAAAATGTTAATTTGTTCAACATATTACTGTAGGTGCTGCTAAGTCCATTTGGTCATTGAAATACCCACATTTGGTCAAACAAAAATTGCTGAAAAAGACTGAAAAAGACCCAAAAGGACTGTCAAATGATTATTTTTTGTGATTAACTGAAGAGGTTCAATAGCTAATTGCAAATAATCACAAGTCAATGTGGTGGGATTCTCAAAGGTAGGTAAGCATAAATATTCAAGACATTCACAGTTTCAGAGGTCTTACTAAAGTCTTTTAACTTCATGGAAAAAATTAAAATCTCAGAAGATTTTGTGTGTTTTAAAACATGTTCTACCAAAATGTTGATTTGTCCTTTTATAGTAAAGTAAGTGATGTTAAGCTGATGTAATTAAATTGGCTATTTGTCAATAAAAGACAAAAAGCCCTTCATTCATTCATATTTATAAATAGTTACATGGCAAAAAAAATCACATTTTTTCATTGTATGTTTTTAATTCCCTTATTTTGCATTTCAAAACAGTGTTGAAGTCTGTATTGACACGATTCATTAATTCTTACCAAAATTTTCTTGATTAGAAATCAAATGACAGCAAAATACTGTATATGACTAGCATAAAGTGGGTATGTTTGCAAAGGGGAGACTCATGGGTACCCACAGAACCTATTTTCATTCAGATATCTTGAGATCAGAGGTCAAGGGACCCCTATGAAATTTCGCTGCAGTTTTTCCATTACCAAAATTTAGCTTAACTTTGGAATATTATACCAGCTCTTTATTGGGAAGCTGGCATGATATGGTTGACACCACTCCTCAGGTCATCTAGTTTCATATGATGCCATTATCATCACTGTAACTTTAAAAATTGGGTCGGTGCATCCTCTTAAAGACGAGCATGTCGGCCAGCGATTAACGCAAATAAAAAAATATATACGGACCTTAATCACATTGGGATTAATGCGTTAATGCTGAAAGCTCTAGTTACAAGAGATGCACCATAAAGCACATGAGGTTGAATTTATCTTTTAAAGCATTTGCTTTAAAAAAAAAAATAAAAAAAACCTAAATGTGTAAGATACTACATGGAGAAAACATCAAACTTTCTCACAGGTTCTTTAGTTGGAAAAATTGTTCTTTTTAACAAAAAGGTTGGGTTGGGTGATTTTGCTAAAAATGAGAATCAGTATTGATAATTATCCATGATAACTGCGAAAATGACCATATTGATCAAGAGTTTTATTACAAGCCAAAGGTTATTCATTGTTTAAAGTTTAACAAGTGAGGACTTGGAAAACAAATTTCTTTCCACTGCTTGTCCTGATTATCATTCTTTCTGTCTCTCTTCAAAAAATGTAAATACAATTCTATAATAAAAATAGAAATAATTGGGTAAAGGACCAATTGACTGATCAGTCAGTCAGTATGACAATATGTCATATAACAGTATGACAGTATGATAAATCTTGAAAAACAACCAAACTGAAAATATTTTGTACTTAAAAAAAAAAGTAATTTGAACATATTGGAGCATCTGCAAATTCGTATATATATTCATTGATTAATGCATCAATGTAATTTTAGTTAACAAAATCTTGTCATCTCCACTGCACACAGTCCATAGTTACGTCAGTGTCAAGTCAGTCACAAACACTTGTGTTAAGGAATTGTCCATTTACAGATTTGTTAGGAAAACTTTCAGTTAATTCTCACTTCAGTCATTCTGATCTCTGATACTAATCAAGATAAGAAAAGCTTTCACTGTTTGTTGTACCTTTGTTATATTTCTCCTTAAATAAAAAAGTTCAGTTTTTATGCCCTCAATGTAAATTTTCTGACATGTAAAATTATATTGAATACCAGTATTTTTCATGGTATTGAAAGTATTAAATCGATATAGAAATTTAAATATTGTGACAGCACTTCATTACAGAGAAATTACTATATCCCATTGTATCAGTGCTGTTGCTATTTTCAAACAAAACCTTCATGTGTAAATGCGCACAGTGTCTCATAGCCGGGAACACAGCAGCAGCAGACAGCAGCTCGGCTCTCTATGTTCACATTAGAGAACATCATTAATATTTTCCTCAATAATCATATATTATTTCACCCACTCGCAACCCATCTGCTATAAATCGGAATGTTGTTGTTAGTGTATGAGAGCTGCAATGATGACAGTGTAAACAGCCTGTTGGCTGGTATTTCAAATGTGTGCAGCAGGCTTATCATGGTATGATGTTGTTACAGTAATATTAGTGCAAGAAAAAAAATCTCTCTTTCTCTTGCTTGCTCACTCCACTGCTCAGTAAAAGAGTAGATGTGCATCTACTCAGTACTTAAGCTGTTGCTTCAGATCTACTCGTCGCCAGAGTATTACTCCTGCCAAGTGGTAGATGTTCCTCACGGCCTCTCAGTATTTATCTGTTGTCTCCGAGTTTTCCGGTTTTTGCCTGTGTGGCTAGCTCCCTTGTGTTTTTTCCTCTTGTCTCAGAGATGCCTCTGCTCCTTGCTTCCTGTTCCAGTCGTCAGTGTGTTCGCCCGTCTGCCTGCCTGCTTGCCTGCCCGCTTGCTCACCTGTCTACCTGCCCACTCGCTTCCCACTCCCATCTCCTAATGCTCACCCAAACACCAAAGACCTCACGGAAGGGATCCTCACCTTGGTTTGAACTGGTTCGTTTATTACACGTGGAGATGCACGGAGCTTTCCCCCTCACATGACGATCGAAGGACGGTCCGACTTTACTCACCTTCCCCCCACCCAGCTCAAACATCACTGTAAATAAATTGCACTCTTGATTCACCGAAATTCTTGTCTGGTGTCTTGTGTCAGCGCTTGGGTCCCAGATATGACCAACCAGTCCCATGTATGGTACATGAGTGTTTTATTGTGCACAACTTTGCTACTCTGAAGAGCCTAATTAAGCCTAAAAGTTGACCTCTTAAAAGATACAGTAAAGATAATATCTGCTACATATGAAACAACACCTCCTACATAAGAGAATATATCCCTCGTAAGAGATAATATCTCCCACATATAAGAATATTTCCTACGTACAAGATAGTATCTCCTACATATGAGAATATCTCCCAAGTACGAGATAACACCCTCTACATAGAAGAATTTCTCCTATGTGCCAAATAATACCTCCTACTTAAAAAAATATTTCCTACGTACCAGATAATATCTCTTGCATATGAGAATATCCCCTACATATAAAAAAATACCTACTACATAAGAGAATATCTGTAACATAAGAGATAATGCCAAGAATATCCCCTACATGTGAAATAATGCCTCCTACAGATAAGAATATCTCCTAGGTACTAGTTAATATCTCCGACACATAAGAATGTCTCCTACGTAGGAGATATTGTCATATGTAGATATTGTAGGGTTTACTATTAATGATTTCACAAAATATTTGCACAACAAGATTTCTGAACAATCATCAGTTATGTAGATATAATGACTAAGTGTGTAAAGACAAATAATAGAACGGTTAGACATCACTTTTTTGTTATGAAACATTTAAAACTAGGAAAAGACAACACTTACAATATTACCGAATCCAATATATTGCCAAGTCAAAGTTACAATAAAATCATTCATCCATTTAGCATCCATAACCCATCTAACATTGGACGAGAGGCAGAGCACACCCTGGACAGGTCGCCAGACTATCACAGGCTCTAACACACAGAGACAGACAACCATTTACACTCACAATCACACCTACAACCAATTTAGAGTCTCCAGTTAACCTGCATGTTTTTGGACTGCGGGCGGAAGCGGGAGAAAACCCACACTGACACACACAGAGCATGCAAACTGCCAGGTTTGAACCTGGAAGCCTATGAATACCAAGTCATTATTACAGTCTCTTTAATCCTCTGTCACTATACATCATTTTTATTCCTTTTATCAAATTTGAAAATCATATTGAGTCTAGGTCCCAGGGTTTACTGCTTTCAGCTTGACTGACAGTGATTGACCAAATCAAGTTTCTAGCATGCTCATAGAGGCAATATATCTTTTAAACTTCAAAGTGAGTTGTTGGGGAAATATTAGGTTGCTTGGAGCGATAGAGCAGTAATCCTACCACAAATTTAGAAACTGTGCAGGATAAACTCTCGAGCATCCATCTAAGCACAGACATCACAGTTGGAAAATATCATAAAATGCCTCTTGCTTCTTAGAGAAGATAAAGGTATCTGGGAGCATCCTAAACTTTATTTCCGCTGTCTTTCTATCTCAGCAGCGGGCCAAAGCTTTTCTCCTCCTGCCGTGGAACTTCCGGGGCCTTTTGCCTGTGATTACAGCAGCAACGGAGGCACATGGTTTGGCTGTGAATGTTTTTCACTGCTCTTTATTTTTATAAATCCGAGCTG
This sequence comes from Plectropomus leopardus, assembly GCF_026936395.1. NCBI lineage: Eukaryota > Metazoa > Chordata > Actinopteri > Perciformes > Serranidae > Plectropomus > Plectropomus leopardus. The sequence continues at coordinate 2,370,155 of NC_142177.1, read as the reverse complement.
ACTGAGGAGCAGCGGAGCTTTCTTCAGGCCTGGGTTGCCAGATTGGAATGAAGCCACAGTTGGAGATCTTCCATATGGTTCCAGGTCCCACTCTGCTGCCCACTTCCCTTACAGTCTCCTTGGACAGTACTGTAGCTGTCTGTCAATGAGCACAGGAAACAAGCATCCTCCCTGCGACATGTGTATTGTCACCAGCTTGTAGTGTGTGGGCTGTCGGAACACATTGGCAGATTTGGCTCGAGGCACTTTTTGATGCAATTAGCAGAAATCTAATTCTCACACTAATGCAGAGAAAAAAAATAATTACAGCTCTGCCAGAAACAAACTATCTTGTGGGTGACAGAGAAGAAACTGTACAGAAAACTTACTGAACAAAAGAAGAAGCTGTCTAAAACAGCTTATTAAAAGATACTTCTTGTCAGTGCGCGTGTTTGTGAGTGTGGAGAAAGACAGCAAGACAGCTCATATTCTATTATATGAAACCAATCTTCTATTCTACTCCTCGTCTCTGTCGGTGTTGGGCTTGTTACTCCAAACACATAATATAGCGCTTCTTTTTCTTTGCTGTTTTTAGAAATAATTCTACTTATTAGTATGTAGGAGCAGTTATTTTTAGAATTGCATTTGTTTCACCATACAGCATATTTTTGTTTTCACCAAATAATAAACTAGAGTTCTTACTTAAATTGACTATGAGGAAAGATACAATGCGAGATTTCATTGTGTATGATTGGTTCTATGGAAATGTTTATCTCCTACTTGTTATTGGCAGAGCTTACCTGCTATGCTAACTACAGAGCTGCTAAGGACAAAAATTTACTCATATGGTGTACATACTTTTACCTTAAAAAAGTAATGCAATTTGTTAATAACCAATGTAAGCATGAGCCAGGAGGCTGTCACACAACCTATGGGCTGCAGCCTGTCATCAGCCATATTATGGGAGCTCTGATGCTACATTTTCTCAAACATTTTCTCAACAAAGGAGAGGACTGTCTGACCAACATGTTCTCATCCTAAGTCATCAGATATTGCAACTTTGCAGCGGACTTCCACGTCTAAATATTACATTTTAGGTATCCCTCTGCGTCTGCTCTTTGTGCCCCTGGATGCCCCAACTGTGATGTCAACTGTTACAAGCCAGCACCGGCAATAAATTAATATACAAGCTAACTCTAACCTGGAATGGGTGAAACAAGAAAAGAAGTAGATATAAGACAGAAAGGACTGGTTTCATAAAGGGAAACGCTGCGATAGGCCAGCTCACCTACACACCGGTCAATCAGGCCTCCGGCCGTGTTTGTGCTAGATGACGAGGCAACAAGCCCAAGCTTTGTCAAAGTTCAGATTAAGTTTATTTGGTATAAGAAACAAAAAAGTGTTTCAAAACGAGATTCTCCAAATGTACCATTTACCTGTCTCTGGTGACATAATTCAAGAGCAACAGGGACACGTTCTGTGCGCACCTCAGGGATGGTGCGTTTGATACAATCGGAAATCACAGCTCAACCCATAACATTATGAAAACCAGTCCATTGAAACAGAAGAGAAAATAAACAAAAGAAGAGGAAAGTGAGATGTCCTGTAACTCCTAACACAACAAATGCACATAGTGGGATGATGCTGCACGTGGTTGTGATTAGACAGCAACAGAACATGGCATCCAACACTGGTATGTGCACAGAAAGAACATGGTCAGGTGTATAAAGCATCATATTCACACGGGAAGCAAATGTCAGTCTCCTGCATGAAAGTCCAGGTTTATATGACCCACAACCTGCCCATCCCATCTGCCCTATAGTCACCCTCACACTCCTAACCACACCATTACCAGCAGCGTTTCAATCTGACACCATTATACTGCATTGCATACGGACATGACAGGTTCCATCAAAATGTATTCTCAAGTGACGCCTCCGGTTCATGTCTTGGGCAGACCTGGCGAGTGACGCCTGACAAAGGGAGTGCACCAAAATGCTGCGTGTAATACATTGACTTTAGATCAGTATCTTGTACAGCCCCACCTCAAATAACCCAAACTGCCCTTTTAATTCTTTTACTTTTTTAAGTGATTTTAAACATTAAAAATTGTAGTTTTCTGTTTATTTGGAGTGAAAGGTATTATCAGATTCTGCTCCTGGCCCCCAAACTGTCTGGCCCCACAAAAGTAATAAGTTGTTCTGCTGTGACATGAGTTAAGTATTTCCACCAGACATTGCTACATCTGTCTCTCCCTCTCTTGCTTTATTAGCTTATTTCTGACAGCGCCTGTTTGCCAACCTAACCTGTTCCCCCAGAGGCATGCACAGCCATGCTAACCTACTTTTTCAACAACTTTTGGGGAATAACAATATTAATGATCATATCCCAAATTCAACTGACGTATTTGTGTCCACATTGAGGGGAGTTACATGCATTTCTGGATCCCTGCTCCCTTGGGACACACTCTCTCTCCCTCTGTCTAGCTGTCCTCCTTTCTCTCTGTCTCCTAGCTCCTTCACTTGTAGACTCGTCATTACAGATGCAGCAGGCTCAAATAGAGTGAAAGTTGCCCTGATTGCCTCCTTGCTGTAAGGCTGTTTTGCTGCTCACACTACAATGCTACATGAAGACATGCGCGCGCACGCACGCACACACACGCACACACACATACATACAGACAGTTTAATTGACTATCTTGTACCGGTACCCCCTCGAGCTTACTTTAGTCATCAGCTACAGAGAGAAAGGGTCTTCTGAAATCAGCAGATGCTCCTCTACCACTGTCTTGCATCATGCACTTGATTGAATGTGATGCAACTCTGTAGTGTGCAAGGACAATGGGGACATGTCCAAGGGCACTCATTATTTTAGATGATGTTATTGCACCAGCGTGGTGTTGGTGGCTCATAGTGTCATCCAGGTGCCTACATTGGAAGAATGTGTGTTGCAGGGTATACTGATATTTAAGGCCTTTTTCTAATACTTTTCTCTTAAAAATGGTTCAGCAGTCGGTACTATTTGTCTCCGGTAAAAGTGACGAAGTGCCGAAGATAATCATAGCCTTGATGATTTATAGCGCAGCACAGGACCTCCAGTGTGATGTTGGTTTTATATAACAATTCTACAAGCGTCTTTTATTTGTTAATATTAACAAGCGACAACAGATTATGATTTGTTTGTTTATTTAATGATTCTTTTTGCTTAGCCGACACAAATACTTTCGCAACCGCTGGATGCGACTACTGTTGCCTAGCAACGCATAAACATTTTCCTGCATGCTGCTTGCTAATCTGTGTTAGCTCGGTCTTCATGTTCTGCACAGAGCAGCTGCTGAGTATCATGGACATTTATCTCTGGGTTTTCAGTGAAATTAGAGTCTGTTAACAGACACTTTGTGAGATGTAGATGAGTTAGTTTGACAGACAGATTATCGCTGCAGCGTGTGATCGCTCACTGTGGTGATCTCCGAGTCTCGTATCAGACAGCCTGTGTGTATCGATGCCTCTCAGGCTGTCGATAGTGTCAGACGAGTGTGTCCCTGTCTCACTGCACATCCTTGAAATATCTATAACAGCTGGTTTACTCAAAGTGAACGGCGGTTTACCAAAACCCGTCCGTCACAGCTGCCCCCCTCTGGGCTTCCTCATAACTTTTAGTAACTCCAATGCACGCACAGTCAGCTCAAGACACACTTCAAAATTCTCGTCCTTTCTTGCTCGCTCCAGACTCCTCTCTCTCTCTCTTCTTCTCTCCTCCCTCAACCTGACCATCTGACAGCTACGTGAACAGCGCCAACTAGCTGTTTGAACCTATGTTACGCTATACTATGCATTTCCCTCCTACACTCTTACACTAATAAACTAATTTTGAACGGCCGTGAAGAGAGTTAAAGAGTTAAAGTTAACAGTCCCAGTATTGTTATACTCCTATATTGCCACTCATGGAATGCCACTTGAAATTGCTTGGTCGGAAGTAACTGATGTATAAAGTACAATAACAGCATCAAGTAGCCTAAACATCAACAACCTTCAGATAGTCTAAAATATTCCAGGAGGTAAGACACAAAAAAAATATATTGACCAAATATATATACATGCATACATGCATACGTGCATACAGTACATACATACATACATCCATACCAACACAGCCCTTAAACTCAAAATTCAGATTCAGACAAAACAAATGCATAACTTTCAAATAGTATGTAAATCCAGTTCATAAACTGATAACTTTCATATTGAACAGTCTGATAAATGCAGTTTTATGTGATTTTTCTCCCCTTCCCAAGCTTTAAAAAGATAGTCAGACAAAGCAAAAACATTATCAAAGAGATACTTCATTAAGGGGCCATCTTCCATATGAATTAAATCAGGGTCATGATAGTTATTTTTTTAAAGAAAGTTTCCGGTTAATTATGATACATAGGACAGTATAAAATAAAATGAAATTAATTTTCCACCTCGTTTAACCTGCAGTATTCACAGATTATTTCATCTTCAGACACACCCCTATATCTCCCTGTTTCAATGTGTAGCGGTAGTATTCCACATTTACCTGTGCAAACAGTGATCTGCGGCTTTTGGACAAATTATACTTAACATATTTTTCACATTCATAATTACATTTTCACATTATTAAATAAACAGTAAGTTCTCATTGCACACTTATCCCTGCAATGTTTGTAGCTTTTATCTGTTGTTTTATTGTATTTGTTTTGTCTTTGTAAAGTGTCCTTGAGTGTTGAGAAAGGGACTAATGAATAGAATGTATTATTATTATTATTACAATGCCAAATAGTGCCACAAGGTGGTGCCCTCTTTTTGTTTTGTTGTTAGTTGAGTTGAGCACAGTACTTCAACCGACATCAACACGAGAGGACTTGCAACAATAACAAGTTAAAGGTCATGTTGTCTACTACTCATGTATGATCACAGAATATAGTACTGTGGAGACCTGGGATGTATGTAAAGTAGCAGTGTGGAAATCCCCATTTCATCATCTGTTGACTCTTTTACCATTCTGCTATCCAGGAGCTACTGCCTACTAGCCTATGCTGCTAGCTCTCTGCACATACACCTCAAACATTACACTTAACTCTTTCCCTGTCATTGATTAGATTTTCTCAATCAGTGTTTTCACTAACAGGGGACACTGTTATAGATGTTGTGCAATAAAACAACATTTCCACGTCCAAAAAAAAAAAAAATGAACAAGACGATCTCAGGTCCCAGGGTGAGTTGTACAGGGGTTCTTTTTGGGGAGTTTTTCCTTGGGTGATGTGAGGGTCTAAGGGCAGAGGGATGTCGTACACTGTAAAGCCCTCTGAGGCAAACCATGTTTTGTGATAATGGGCTATATAAATAAAACTGACTTGACTTGACTATCTAGCGGCCTACTTAGCAACAAGAGATAGATTTAGCGACTTATTTAGATCATCAGGGAACAGGGAGGAAATATATTTTCATTTATTCCCATGCCCGCTCTGCAAAACACCACTGTAAGCAGTCATCAGGCCAGCACCCCAGGCCCCCTCTCTCTTTCTGCTGCGCCAGGTGTGAGTGTGACAGTGACAGACAGGACGAGAGGACACGGTGTGAGCTCACGTGTAGTGAGTTTCCAGCCCGGTTATGTTGAGAAAACAAAGTGATATCTGATGTTTAAATACCTCCAACTCATAACAAACAGAACTACACGTAAATATGCAGAGGTCGCATAAAAGCTGTTATCTAGGGACTGCTCTGTAGCTTTGGTGCTTCCTGACATTTTGGGGAATGTTCCACTCTGTAGTTCCGCTGTTACTCAAACTATTTTCAGCATTATTTTTGTACATTCAAGCGAACATAAGAAAATAAGAGGAAAAAAGCAAAAAATGTAAAATTGAAATTGATTTTGCTCTTAAAAGGGCTTTCTTTTACAAAAATGCAATTTTCTCAGCTTTATGTCTGCAATGTCGTTTTTTATGAAAATCAGATGTTCAAGTTCAGTTTTTTGTGTGTATGAAAGCTGAAGAGCTGTTCTTTATCTTGATGTATTCATTGTTTATATAATCAAAACGCAAAATATTCTGGAGGTCTTGAAAGATTAGGAAATATGACCAAAAATGCTTGCACTGGCTGGCAATTTAATAAAAATACTCTGGCGGGTCATTCCTAGCAGTTCCGTGACTGTGGAGAGTAAAACTTTGTTTCTCAGTGGATTTAAGGCTCTATAATGACTTTGAGAAACGGATCAATTGGAGCATAAAATTGGTCGCCACTTTGGATTTGAAAGTCAAAAATAAATCAAATAAAATGAACTACATCAATTATGTATTTCAAGACCCAAAAAGTCTCAGAAATCATGCCCTGTACAGCATTATAAGCCAAACCATTAAATGAAGTTGTCCAGCAGAGTTTCAGGAGCAGGACCACACCTCAACTACACCTCTTTTAGCTTAAATACCCTCCTAACCCTCTCCTTATCTTTTGTTCTCATATTCTACACGAGCACGTACCAAAACGCCACTGAGCTTCTCTTCTGTTTTATTGAATACGATTCACATACTCACCCATTTTGAAGTATGGACTCCATCTCCTTATCCCTGTCAGATGACAATCTGTTTGGACAAGGCCAGGACGACCACCCTCAATGTTTCCGTCAGGCTGTACTGGCATACCCAAAATCCAACGCCGAAAACTTCTCCATTGCTTCCTTTCCAGAGACGCCGACCTACGACATACAAAAGCCCCCGGCCGAGTGAGCACTGGCCACTCAATCTCATCCATGGTCCATATTCCGGCTGGTTCTTCTCTGCTCAACATACAAGGTTACAGTTCAGCCGGTGACTCCTCCGCTTCTCCCAGTCCTCCCCCCTCGATGAGAAAAGAGGACGAGGTCACTCACAAGCAGCTCTACACTTCCGCGGTTCTCCTACTCCATGGCCTCAGAGGATAGCGGCAGCCTCCCGCCATTATCCCAACTCCGCTGGCTCCACAACTCACCGGGATGCCAATTCCCCCGGCCTCTCATCCCGTGCACCATGTAGTTCCTTTCCAGGGTTTTGGTCTCTTTTCTGATCCTTTTCTGTTGCAGAGGGCATCACCTGCCTTCACCCCGGCCACAGCTAATCCTCCTATCTACCATCCCAACACTTTCATCAACACATATCTGTTCCTCTCCAGTTTCCCCCAGTCTGCGTAAACAGATTCTTGATGGTAATTACATGGATCTCGCACGTCTTCTTATGCCTTCTCTTCACCAGCCTCCAAGTGACAGATTTCTTGAAGGCCACTAGGAGCTCCCTAGTGGCTTTCACTACCCAGTCCAGAGAGCCAACACCCACAGAATTTGCATATTCTTTCTCCTTCCCTCGGGATGTTCTGTGTTCCTGCAGCAGCAGCCCCTCCAGCACCCATACCTCCACGGCCAGCATCTGCCCCTCCCGCCATCTTCCCTGCATCCAGTGACGTAGACAGAAAAGGCAGGCCCATTATGCATCAAGTGTGTCGAGCCATCTGCAACAACTTCAACGATGCTGGTTGCAACATGTTACAGTTCCACTTTCTCCATGTCTGTTCCTTCTGCAGAGGAGGCCATGCCAGCCCAGATTGTCCTCATAACCCTACTTTGCAGAATCTTGGCAAGTACGTGTTGACACCTATTATGTTCCAGCCTTAGCTTCTGCACTTGAAGACAACCCGACCCTGCTTTCATGCAGTTTCTCATTAGGGGCTTCAAGGAAGGTTTCCACCCCGGACTTTTGATCTCTCCATCTTCATCTTTCGAATGCGAAAAAAATGCAAAAATCTCCTGTCAGCAACAAATGACCCGGAGTCCGTCAACAACCTGCTTCTGAAGGAAGTCAAGGAGGGCTTCACATTCGGGCTGTTTCTAACTTTCTGTGTCAGCCCCTCGGCAACGCAACCAGGAAATACTCTGGAAAGAAGCACATTATAATAGATCTCTCAGCTCCCCATGGTAGCGCTATCTCTAGCATTAACAGCCTGATCCCAAGTGAAGACTTTTCCCTCCACTATGCTACTGTCAACCATGCCCTCATCAAATGTGCCGGGAAAGGGTCCTGGCTCTCAAAAGCAGACTTCACCAGTGCTTTCAACGTTCTTCTCATCCACCCTGACTTCTGGCAATTCTTTGGTGTTCGCTGGCATGGTGCTTATTACTTTGCCATCAGGCTCACCTTTGGCTGTAAAAGTCCAAAACGCTTCGACACCTTGTCAGAAACACTTTGCTGGATCCTGTTGAACATCCACAACCTTCTGTTTCTTGTCCATCTTTTGGATGTCTTCCTTTTCATCACCCCTCCTTCATCGCCACCAGCTTCCGGTCACACTGCACTCACATAAGTTTTCTCCAACCTCAGCGTCCCTTTCTCCACAGAGAAACTCAGGGCCCTTCCACATCCCTTGAGTTCCTCGGTGTCACCCTGGAACTGTTTCAGGCCTCACTTCCACCTGAAAAGCTCAATCGTATCAGCCTTTTGATCTCAAATTTTCTCCTTGCCCCGAGCTGCACCAAACGTCAGCTCCTTTCCCTCCTAGGCCACCTCAATTTTGCATGCCACGTCATTCCCCAGGGACGGGTCTTCATATCTCACCTGTTGTCTATCACTTCTTCTGTCCTATCACTCTTAACCTCCATCTCTCTTGGCCCATCAAGCCGTACTGAGCTCTGCTTCTGGCTCTATCTCCTGGAATGGGATCTCCTTCTACGACAACCAACTGACTCACCATCACAACATTAATCTGTTCGCTGACGCAGCTCCATCTGTCAGTTTTGGGGGCTTTTACAACGAGTGATAGTTCGTAGGCAAATGGCCCCCAGAGTTGGAAAGAGAATGCCAGGTCATCATAGTTGCTGCCATCTTGTGGGGCCATGAATGGTGCCGAAAATATCCGCATCTACTCAGACAATCTCACAGTCATTGATATCATAAACAAAGTTCGCTCCAACTCCTCATCAATCATTCTGTTCTTGCGTCAGCTAATCTGGCACTCTTTCGCACACCTGTACATCCTCCGTGCAGTTCACGTTCCTGGCCACTTCAATGTTATCGCTGACTCACTCTCTCATTTCTCTTTTAAGAAGTTCAGAAGCTTGGCCCCTCATGCAGATGAACACCCGACTCCAGCTCTTCCATATTCAGCCTTGATTTTCAACATCTAAATCCATCTCTAAGGCCCCTGATCATGGAATCTCAGAACTCCATTATCAATAGCCTGTCCCCTGCAACTCTCTCATCATATTGGTCTGCTTGGAATTGTTTACACCACTTTAACGACAGGCGTAACATAACTTTTCCATCATTTGATCTCATCACCATAACCTGCATTATCACCAACGCCTATCTGCCATGAGAAACTGTCAAACTGATCATCTAGTTGAAGGTGTGGTCCTTGCTAGTGAAGTGAAGCTGTCCAGCAGAGTTTCAGGAGCAGAACCTCACCTCAACCACGCCTCTTCCAGCTTAAGCCTCTGGGATCATTATGGACATTTTTGCCCAAATGGATCATTTTTCACGTTTGTTTTTGCAATCATTTTTGGCTGTGTTGATGCATGTGATATTATTTTTTTGTAGGAAGGTTTTCTTCTTCTTCTTTTTTCCAATTTTAATTTTTGTACTGGGTCTATGGGAACTAGGAATAAATTTAGTACCCTTTAAGGCAGGCATGTCAAACCGGTCCACAGGGGGGCCGGTGTGGCTGCAGGTTTTGTTTCCAACCAAGTAGCAGCACACCAGACTTGACTCATTTAATCAACTGATCTCCGTCTTCAGACAGTTGATTGGTCAAACTGTGTGCTCTTGGTTGGTTGGCACAAAACCTGCAGCCACACCGGCTGTGGACCAGTTTGACATGCCTGCTTTAAGGCCATTAAGGACAAAAATGTCCACTTCCAAAACCTTTGATAAAAATACTTTTCCCAAATTTTTTGGCTTGAATCTTTTAATCAACTTCAGTCCTAATCAAAACTATCAAATGATTAAACATTGTTGGTATTTAAACCCTTTAAATGCAAATACATGGGGTCACTGCCATTGTTGACAAAAGAAAACAACAAAAAATGAGATATTTTTAATATAATAAATGAGGGGAGGCTGTCTTTTTTATCACAGTCTTGGAGTTGTCAAAAATTAGCAACAACATTGATCTTGATGCATTTATAGTTTTTGTGCAGGGTCAGATATACAATTTAGGACCCGTTAAAGCCACTAAGTACAAAAATGCCCACTTTCAAAAACTGCTATAAAAATTTTACAGATTAATATTTTTTTTCACTTTTTGGGGTTAAATCTTTTCATCAACTTCAGTCTTGATCAAAACTACCAAACATTTATTTCTTTTCAGGATTTAACCCTTTAAATGCCAGTCTGATTACATGATGTCACTGCTTTTAATTACAAATACACACACAAAAATGAATTATTTTCAATATAATAAATGAGGGGAGGCTGGGAGATTTTTTTAAAATCACGGTCTTGGATATGTCAAAGATTAGGAACAACATTGATTTTGATGCATTTATAGTTTTTTGTGCAGAGTCAGATTTATAATTCAAAACTTGGTCAAAAATATGGACAAAAATACATTTTCCAAAAACTGCTGTAAAAAAATATTTCAGAATAATATTTTTTTTCCCCAATTTTTGGATTAAATCTTTAAATCAACTTCAGTCCTGATCAAAACTACCAAAACATTCTATTACTTTCAGGATTTTAACACTTTAACTGCCAGTTTGTTTATATGAGGTTGCTGTTTTCAAATGAAAACAAATGGGAAAAAAACACACATTTATGAAACTCACAGCAATTACAGAATATAATGATGCATTCTGTAATGTCAGGGTTTTATTTTGGAGGAAAATAGTAAAATTTGTCATTTTTATTTTATTCTACCAAATGACAACATTTTCCCATCATAACCCTATGCATGAAATGCTTGTAATTTCTTGGATTCTGTGCCTGTTGAATTTTGGAGCCCTGCCAGGTATTAGAATAAATCTACGCAACTAATATGATGTAGGTGTGTTGGTACAAAGTGTGGTCTCAGCTGAGAAGTGTGTGTGTGTTCAGTGTGCATGTAAAGAGAGAAATATTTTCACAATTTTCCCCTCGCAATTTGCACTTGTCTCTCTCTCACACAAGCATGCACACACACGTGCACGCACGCACACGCACGCACACACACACACACACACACACACACACACACACACACACACACACACACACACACACACACACACACTTTCAACCCCCTCATACATTCATGCACATAAGATATTATTCAGTATACCCAACATGTTCTAACTCCCTACTTTTCACATGGTGCCGCTCTGTCGGGACCTTCCAAATCTACCCATGATGTTTTATGTATCCTTCCGTGTCAGCTGTTCACCAGGAAGAATTCCTCCGACACGCCGGAACCCGCGTCGTCATCACCAGAGGGAGGACCATCCACCAGCTGCAACGCAGAGGCCCCCGAGCAGCAACCCAGCCCGGACGTCCCAGGAACAGGAGAAGGGGGAGCCGGAACAGAGGCGGAGGAACACCGTCTCCGGACCGCACGGAAGGGCTGATCGGGATTCAGGCGGTGGAACTCCTTCATCAACTGGTCATCCCAAATCTGCCGCACAGGAACCCAGGACCGCTCCTCTGGGCCGTAACCCTCCCAGTCCACCAGATACTGCAGACCCCTACCCCGTCGACGGGAGCGAAGCAAGCGACGCACCGTGTAAGCCGGAGCCCCATCAATGAGACGGGGAGGCGGCGGTGGTCAAGAGGCGGGCTGCAGAGGACACTCCCTGGCTGGCTTGACCTTGGAGACGTGGAACGTGGGATGGATGCGCATGGAGCAGGGCAGTTTGAGGCGGACCGGCACCGGGTTGACGACCTGTTCCACAGGAAATGGACCAACATACTTGGGAGTCAGCTTGCGGGATTCCACCCTCAGGGGAAGATCCTTGGTGGACAGCCAAACTCTTTGTCCGACCCGGTACGGAGGAGCCTGGGAGCGGCGACGGTTGGCCGAGGAGGCGTAGCGAGCGGCGGTCCGCAGGAGTGCAGACCGAGCTCGGGACCAGGTGCGCTTACAGCGGCGGATGAAAGTCTCTACTGACGGGTAAGCAGTCTCTTTTTCCTGGTCAGGAAACAAGGGAGGCTGGAAGCCGTATGCACACTGAAATGGTGAGAGCCCGGTGGCAGAACTGACCAGGGTGTTGTGTGCGTACTCCACCCACAAAAGTTGTGACGACCAGGAGGCGGGCTGATTGGAGGCCATACACCGCAGTGCCGTCTCCATCTCCTGGTTAAGCCGCTCCGACTGACCGTTCGACTGTGGGTGGTATCCGGAAGACAGACTGGTGGATGCCCCCAAGAGCCGACAGAATTCCTTCCAGAACGCCGAGGTAAACTGAGGGCCCCGGTCGGAAACCACATCTGTAGGGAAACCGTGTAGTCGGAAGACATGCAGGAGCATTAGTTCAGCAGTTTCTTTGGCAGAGGGAAGCTTCGGTAATGGCACAAAGTGCGCCATCTTGCTGAACCGGTCTACCACTGTCAGGATGGTAGTGTTTCCTTCCGACAGTGGCAGACCGGTAACAAAGTCCAGAGAAATGTGAGACCAGGGACGATGAGGTACAGGGAGTGGGTGCAGGAATCTGGCAGGGGCTTGGCGGGAGGTCTTGCTCTGACTACAGACTGGGCAGGCATTGACAAAGTTCCTCGTGTCTTCGTCTAGGGTGGCCCACCAAAACCGCCTTTGCAGGACCTCCTTAGTGCGGGAAACCCCTGGATGACAGGTCAGACGGGAAGCATGGGCCCACTGCAGGACCTCGGACCTGAAGTCTTGGGGAACGAACAGACGACCCTGAGGGCATGAACTGGGGCCCGGCTGGTCCTCCAACGCCGACTTTATCCGCTCCTCTATCTCCCAGGTAAGAGCTGCTAGGAGATGAGAGGAGGGAAGAATGTTGTCAGGCTGGGATGAGTCCCCCTCCTCCTCCAGGAACTGTCTGGACAGTGCGTCGGGCTTAACGTTACGGGAGCCAGGGCGATAGGAGAGGGTAAACGAGAAACGGGTGAAGAACAGAGCCCAACGAGCCTGGCGAGAATTCAGTCTTTTGGCTGTTCTAATGTACTCCAGGTTCTTATGATCTGTCCATACCAGAAAGGGAACAGTGGTGCCCTCCAGCCAATGGCGCCACTCTTCCAATGCCAGCTTAACCGCTAATAGCTCACGGTTGCCAATGTCATAATTCCTCTCAGCAGGGGAAAGGCGCCGGGAGAAAAAGGCGCAGGGATGCAGCTTTTCATCTTCTGCTGAGCGCTGAGAGAGGACGGCCCCTACCCCCACATCCGAGGCGTCAACCTCCACCACAAACTGTCTCTCGGGGTCGGGAATGAGGAGAATGGGTGCCGAACTGAAGCGTCTCTTTAAGTCTTGGAAGGCCTCGTTAGCAGCTGGGGACCATCGGAATGGCACTTTGGACGAGGTGAGGGCAGAGAGGGGAGCCGCCACCGTGCTGTAGCCATGAATGAACCTGCGGTAGAAATTTGCGAACCCCAGGAATCGCTGCAGCTGCTTGCGGGAGTCGGGAACGGGCCAGGAGGAAACAGCGGAGACCTTGGCAGGGTCCATTTCCATGCGGTTGTGTCCGATGATGTAGCCAAGGAAGGAAACAGAACTGGCGTGGAATTCGCACTTCTCTGCTTTTACAAACAGGGAATTCTTTAGTAGGAGCTGCAGGACCGTCTGGACATGGTGGATGTGCTCCTCTATGGAACGAGAGAAGATCAGGATGTCGTCTAGGAAGACAAAGACGTATTTATTCAACAGGTCCCTGAGAACGTAATTGACCAGAGCTTGGAAGACAACTGGGGCGTTAGTGAGTCCGAACGGCATCACCAAATATTCGTAGTGACCCGTGGGAGTATTGAAGGCCGTTTTCCATTCGTCTCCCTCTCGGATTCGAACCAGATGGTAGGCGTTGCGTAGATCCAGCTTGGTGAAGATCGTGGCATCTTGCAACAGTTCAAAAGCCGAGGAGATGAGAGGAAGAGGGTAGCGATTTTTAATGGTGATCTCGTTCAGGCCCCGGTAGTTGATGCAGGGTCGAAGAGAACCATCTTTCTTTCCCACGAAGAAGAATCCGGCCCCTGCAGGAGACGAGGAGGGCCGGATGATTGCGGCGGCCAACGAGTCTTTAATATAAGTCTCCATGGCCTCTCTTTCTGGTGCAGACAAGGAGTAGAGACGACCCTTGGGAGGAACCGAGCCAGGCAAGAGGTCGATGGCGCAGTCATAAGCTCGGTGCGGAGGCAGAGAGGTGGCCCTGGCTTTATTGAACACCTCGCTGTAGTCAACATATTCAGCAGGCACCATGGACAGGTCTGGAACAGAGCCGGGATTGGTGGATGGCGTGGGAGGAGCTGGTCGTTGTAGACAGACCTGTTGACAGGAGGGAGCCCAAGACAGAATCGAACCCGTGGACCAGTCTATATGCGGGTTGTGACGGCGAAGCCAAGGGTACCTGAGGATCAATGGCAATCTCGGAGAGTTCAGAATGTGGAACTGGATGGTCTCACAATGACTCCCTGCCAGTAACATGGGAACGGGAGCCGTCTGATCAGTCACCGTTCCCAGGAGATGACCGTCTAAGGCGCTGGCCGGCAGGGGACGAGGAAGAGGGACCAGCTTCATTCCCAGCTGACGAGCGAGCTCTTTGTCCATCAGGTTGACATCGGCCCCAGAGTCGATGAACGTGGCGAGAGTGTGTGAACCGTCTTTGAGCTGGAGCTGAACATGGAAAAGAGGGCGAGGGCTGGGGGTAGAGTTCTGAAATCAGCTCAGCAGTATGTCCCCCTCTACTGCTGAGCCCGCCCTTTTACTGGACATCGGGAAACAAAGTGGCCGGCCTGTCCACAGTAGAGACACAGGTTTCCCCGTCGTCGTCTCTCCTGTTCTTCTGTGGTTAGCCGAGTGTGTCCCACCTGCATGGGTTCCGCTCCTCCCATAACTGGATCTGAAGGAGGTCTGACGAGTGCAGGAGAACCATGCAGGACGTTCTGGCCCCGACGAGCACCTCCCTCCCGGATCTGCTCTCTTCTCCTCGCCTGGATGCGTCGGTCTAATCGTGTGGTGAGTTCGATTAACCCGTCTAGAGAGAAAAGGAGATCGAATGAGACCAGTTCATCCTTTATATATGGGGCTAGGCCATTGAGGAAGGCGTCACATTGGGCTGCCGAGTTCCAGTCGCTTTGTCGAGCCTTCGTCCTGAATTCAATGGCAAAATCAGCCACCGTCCGGTTGCCCTGTCGCTGGCTCAAAAGTCCTCCGGTGGTGTCAGGACCCACAGGAACCGGACCAAAAACCTCGCGGAGCTCCTCAGCGAAAGCAGAAAAAGACACACAAGCCGGCGTGCCTCTCTCCCACTCCGCAGTTCCCCATAGGCGTGCTTGACCAGTGAGATGGTTGATGGTGAAAGCGACCTTTGCTGCCTCTGTGGAGAATGTGAGTGGTTGCAGTGCGAACAGGATTGAACAGTTAGTCAGGAATGGATTGCAACCCTCCGGATCCCTGGCGTATCGCTCCGGCATCCCTACCCGGGGCTCGTGAGCGATGCTTGGGGGTGGTGCAGGAACGGGAGCAGACTGGACCGGACTCGGAGCAGGAGCGGTGTGCTGAGTCAGCGAGGAAGCCATTTGTTGGACCTGGTTAGCCAGTAGCGTTAGCGCCCGTTCCAACGCCGAAGCGGACTGACGAGCCTCCGCCGCGTTGGAGGTTAGTTGAGCCTCATGTTGCTGCAACATTCTCTCAACACGGGCTAAGCGGGACTAGAGAGCGCTGGAATCTGCTGGGTCCATATTTGGCCAGATTGTACTGTAACGGGTGGTTGTAGGACCCAGATGCAGTACGCCAAAACGCTCGTTCAGTTGGTAATAACTTTTATTTAAACCAACACAGTCAAAGTTCAGCTTACAGGCAAAGAGTTCGTTCTTCAGGCGGGAAGCCCTAGCAATGTCTCTGGGTATCTCACGAAGCGAAGAAACGAAGCTTGTACCCACAGTGGCTGGCGAGGAGAAAACCCCGTAGCTCCACGAGCCGTCCACACGTGCTGGAACGCCGACAGGGAACGAGCAGAGGAATGGTCTGGGACAGGCAGGGGTTCGATAACCAGGAAGTCCGTCCGCGGAGGTAACAGCACCGACAGGGATCAGGCAGAAGGAGCGTCTTAGCCGAGCGAAGGAGTCTTTACCAGGAGAGCCGTCAGATTTCCGGAACGCCGAAACTGAACATGTGGTTGAGGACAAAGAGCAGGTAGGTTCACGGGGAGTCAGGCGAGGAGAGCAGGTCAGGAACAGGCAGAGTCGGCAACGGGAGATCTGGTAGAGAAACGCTGGAAAGACATGCATAGCGCAGAGGAGCATCTGGCAACGAGTGAGTGAACTGGAGTGTCTTATATCCTGCGCTGATTGATGATGAGCTGCAGCTGAGGGGAGAGCAGGCTGCAGCAGTGGGCGTGGCTAGCAGGTAGAGCAGAGCAGAGGGAGGGTGAGTGGAAAAGTACTGGCAGCAGGTAAGGAGGAGAAACAGCAGGTCCATGACAGTGGTTAGGTTTAGGCAAAAGAGGCCAATGGTAAGATGAAGAAAAAACAACATCCACAAGGGAAGCAATCTTCAGACTCCCTCATGAAGGTCAGTTGTTTGTGGGCAACATCCACCTCCCCACCCATCCTATAAGCATACTCATGCTCCTTATATTATGTGGTTTCTGTCAGCGTTATTATCTGATGCTATCCTTCAGTATTTCTTTAGTATATTTGAACAGGACCGGCTCTGTCCGGTCACGTTGTAAACTGACACCACCTGCGCGTGTTGAATGTGGACATGCCTGGTGTCCTCCACAATGCCATCAGTTCTTTCCGGCCATGTTGTCAAGTGACACCGTCTGTGTGCATTTCATGTCAATGCATCTGGTGCCTTCCAGCTGTTCACCAGCGGATAACCTCATTCTCATTTGTGGCCTTTGGTGTCACACTTGTATGCCTTAGGAACTGACAGAGCAGTGCTCTTACTTTGTCATCTGTACCAACACACCTACATTATATTAGTTATTAGTGTGGATTTATTTCGGTGCCTGGCAGGGCTCTAAAATTCAACAGGCAAAGAAACTACAAAATAACAAGCATGTCATGTGTAGAGTTATGATGGGAAAATGTTGCCATCTGCTAGTGTACAGTAATTACGACAAATTTTACTACTTTTCTCCAAGGTAAAACCCTGACATTACAGAATGCTTTATAATATTATGGAGTGGCTGTGAGATTAATTTATGTGATTTGTTTTTCATGACAAACAGTGACATCATGTATTCAAACTGCCATTTATGGGTTAGAATCCTTAAAGAAAATGATGATTTGGTCATTTTGATCAAGACTGAAGTAGATTAAAAGATTTAACCCCAAAATTGTGAAAAAAATATTAATCTGTAATATTTTTACAGCAGTTTTTGGAAGTAGACATTTTTGTCCTTAATATCTTTAACGCATCCTAAATTATAAATCTGACTCTGCACAAAAACTATAAATTCATAAAAATCAATGTTGTTGTTCATCTCTGACATATTCAAGACTGTGATGTTTAAAAAAAAATTCCCCAGCCTCCCCTCATTTTTTATATTGAAAAAAAAATCATTTTTTGTGTGTACTTTTCATGAAGAGCAGTGACATCATGCAATCAGACTGGCATTCACATGGTTAAAATCCTGAAAATAAATAAATGTTTGGTAGTTTTGATCAGGACTGAAGTTGATGAAAAGATTAAACCCCAAAAAGTGGAAAAAATATTAATCTGTAATATTTTTATAGCAGTTTTTGGAAGAGGACATTTTTGTCCTTAGTCGCTTTAACAGGTCCTAAATTTTAAATCTGACTCTGCACAAAAAACTATAAATGCGTCATAATCAGTTTTCTTTCTAATCTTTGACAAATCCAATACTGTGATTTTTAAAAAAAATTCCCAGCCTCCCCTTATTTATTATTTTGAAAATAATTTATTTTTTGTGTATATTTTTCATGAAGAGCAGTGACATCATGTAATCAGACTGGCATTCGAAGGGTTAAAATCCTGAAAATAAATAAATGTTTGGCAGTTTTAATCAGGAATGAAGTTAATGAAAAGATTAAACCCCAAAAAGTAGAAAAAAATATTAATCAGTAATATTTTTATTGTAGTTTTTGGAAGTGGACATTTTTGTCCTTAGTGGCTTTAACAGGTCCTATATTTTAAATCTGACCCTACACAAAAACTATAAATGCATCAAGATCAATTTTGTTGACTGTGATAGACTGTGATAAAAAAAAAAAATTCCCAGGCTCTCCTTATTTATTGTATTGAAAATAACTCACTTTTTTGTTTGTTTGTTTTTTCTCAAAAACGGCAGTGACATCAAGTATACAAACTGGCATTTAAAGGGTTCAAATACCAACAATGTTTAATCATTTGATAGCTTTGATTAAGACTGAAGTTGATTAAAAGTTTAAGGCAAAAAAATTGGGAAAAGCATTTTTTATATAGTATTTTTATGAAAGGTTTTGGAAGTGGACATTTTTGTTCTTAATGGCCTTAACAATTTTTTTTTATAAAGTGATCCCAGAGGGTTAAATACCCTCCTAACCCTCTCCTCCTCTTCGCCATGGCGGATTCCCCACCAAAGCTCCCCCACACCGCACTCAATCATCTGTCGCATAATGAATAATTCAGTAAATTTATGTTCATACCAATTCCATTCGTATTAATAAACTGTCAAACTGATCATCTAGTTGAAGGTGTGGTTCTTGCTAGTGAAAAAAGTAATTTCATACATGGAAGCTAATTGGGATTTGGGGGTCTTACAAAAGTTGCTCACATTTTTGCGAGGTGCATGGGGGCTAAATTTGTTTTTTAATTTCCATAGACGACAAATCCACTGAGACACAAAGTTTTCCTCTCCACGCTCAGTGAACTGCTAGGAATAACCCAACTAACTGGTTGCTGGAGGCTACGCAGAATTTATTGAGGCCAGGCATTGAATTCCCACCAATGCACCTATCTGACCCAATCCTGAGCAGCACCACTTATTGCGTGCACATGGATTTACACACACAGCTGTCAGTCATGATGTCAAACTCCCTTCTTAGAGCACTGAGTAACTAATTAAAACCAAACTTAAAAACAAAACACTTGAAAAACATGAGGGTGATGAGAACTAGCTGGTCATATAGGTCATATTTCCATCACTGCACTTACACGTTGTTTCATTTTTTCTTGCACCTTCTTCTTCTGCCATAGTTTAAAACAACGAAGTGTTCCCGCTTGTTGGTGATGCTGGCTGCCGATTGGCATCAGATAACTGTAATTAAAGTAACATGCAGCAGCATCATACACCTGCAAACTGATCCATACTGCTCCATGGGTGCATCGACCACTGCTCTACAGTGTGTCTGTGTGCATGTGGTGTGTGTGTGTGTGTGTGTGTGTGTGTGTGTGTGCATACAACTCAGCTGAGAGCCTCCGCTCCCTGTGAGACTGATTGGGGCTCACTGAGATTTATGTGTATGTGTTTGGATCCCCGCTGGGATGAGACTGATTTTCTTTGATAGCACAAAGCACAAATTACTGCAAGAGAGAATGAGAGACACTGAGGCAGACAGGAGAGAGAGGAGAGCGAGTGATGAGGTTTTCTATATGTTTACACAGCCGCAGCGTCCCAGGCCTACTTTCCAAAGCATCTCGGATGGTTTTCCAATTTATGAATTCCTATATTTGGCTCCTCAGGCTTCACGGAGGGGCTTAGTTTTTATTACATTCTGTTTGCTATAAACCACTCTGATCAGTATGACCGTCACAGGACATTTTGTTTCACACCTGCTTAGACTCTATAGTCGTGACCTTAATGGAGGAAAGCACAGGCCGTTTGTTTGGGGTTTTCTTAAACGTGCCGAGAATGACAAATGCATTTTTAAATGATTGCTGTTATTTTCAATCCTGGCCTTGTTTTAGAGGATTTGTTTTCCTTTTTTTGCCAATTTGTAGAGTGGTGGTTTAATTTCATTAGTGACTGCTTTTTCTGCTCCTGCTACTTCTCAATACATACTCAGCCAAACTCCAAATGCATTTCAAGGTCAGGTCGATTAATTATTATTATTTTTACTATACTGTACTCTTTGTTGAGGTTTTTATAGGCAATCATTATGTAGCCTCCCAGAAGTGTTCCCTATGTATCCAAATCCCAACATTCAAATTTTGGTGGAAGTATGAAGCCCATGTTTTAGCATCAAAATGGTATTTATCCAAGCCCTTTTAAAAACTTCTTCCAGTGTGATCTGATGTAGGTTTCTGCATGTTGATGTTGCTACATATAAATCCCTTAGCCTGCCTAATGTGTCTTTTTGTGACTGAGTTCTGTGTTATTGATCCTCCAAACTATTTATATTCCTCTAAACTCCTAAACATAACAGACGCTAAGGAACGTACTGCTGAGGAAAGGGCTGGGCTTGGTTTGAAACTGAGCATCTGAATATAACATAGCATTGTGAAGCATCAGAGCTCTATGTCTGTATTCACTAAATATGCACAAACCAGGTACCTATTATTCCAGTTAGAAGTGTTCTAGGCATATCGCAGTGGTAGGAGGTCCAGCAGCATAATACATAGATGGGCAGCATCAGTTGAGAATGTGACAGATAGAGCGTGTTGGCATCCACATGCTACACCTAGGCGTCAAGTTGAAACACTGCTAGTAATGACATATTATATGGAGCACAAGGATCCCTTTGGGGCAGGTGGAAGGGGCGATGAACAGGTCCAGCAAATCCCAGACTTTCATGAAGGAGTACAGTGCTCACTTCGTATTTGAATGTGATGTTTTTTTCTTTACCATACCATAAGTCTTTGCCCAATCCTAACCATCCATGCCAGCAAGTGTTTTTGTTGACATCCCAACATTGGTTGCCATCTGCATTTATTGCCTAAACATTACCATGTGCAGCATCATCCCACCATGTGCTTGTGTTGACATTACAGTAGTGGTATCGTGGAACATTATGAGCAGACACAGAAGGCAGCCTAGAATGTAATATAAAATTCCACTGTAAAACGGCAACATCTGACGACTTGTGAAGAGAATGTGTTGAGTAGTTGAATCATTACAGCTGAAGCTCATCTTATTTAATGGTAAAGTGTATATTAAAGCTATATAAATATTCACAGTAAAATACTGAACTAATATTAATGCCAGGAGGCTTAAAATATCATCACACACAAGTTTTACAGGCCATCAATACGGAGAAACAACCATCCCTTCAACAAACTACTACACACCACTGGTCTCTGCTACTATACTGCCGTGTTACCAATACATATCACATGTCCAATGTTACCACCACATGTGCAGACATACAAAAGGTATTTGTACCTGCTGTTGATGGAATTTAGCCATTTACAAAGGTATTATACCCCTCTCAGTCCATTTTCGGCCGCATGTGGGGACCATCATACTTTGTGCCAGGTGCCAACTGAACTTGCAGCAAAGCATCATCTTTCTAATCAGCCCAGTTATCACTTTAATGTTTAAAAACTGACTAATTAAATAACTGAACTCTGCATTTGAAAACCAAAATACCACTTTATCTGAACATTACATTTAAAGACATGTCACTCACCTCTCTCCATTCCTTGGTCCCCAAGCCTTGCACGTACAACACCACCACTGAAAACACAAACAAATGTTCAGGTTTAACAGTTACTTTTGCACTTTCTGCATTTCAACACAGACAATAATCTCAAAGCTACACATCATGGATGCAAATTATTAAAGGTACAACACTGCAGCACAGCTGGCAGTGTTGCCATACATTTAAAAATGGCACAAAAGTTAAAATAACTATAGAATAAAGATTAATAAAAGCATAAATATTTATGAAATGTACTATTATATTTTGTGGGAGACATACAGTTCTCTATCCATGAAATATGAATGAGAGTGATACAACAAAAGACTAAACTTTGATTGTGCCTGCAAGGAAATTAGTGTTGCTGCAGAACAATAACAGGGTACCATGGGGGGAAAATCCAATTTAAATAATAATTGAAATAAAGTCATTGAATGTATGAGGTTTTAAAGAACTATTGTTAAAAAAAAAAACATTGTCAAAGACTTTAATCTGAATCTCCTCCTGTTACTTGTTGCAGAAGGTTGATTTATTTATTGAATACTAAATGATCTCTTTATGAAAACAAGATAGTGAAGTGTGTGGACTCAACCAAAGCGTTTTTTGTCTACCAGTAAATTAATTCCTGCCAAAAAATTAAAAAAAATAAAGTTAAAGCTGCTCTGTGGGCTTTTCCTGTAATCAAATGGTAATGGTAGATGGAGATGCATTTGTAGAACACCTTTTTAATCTTCAACCACTAAAAGCGCCTTTACATCATAGAGCCTCATTCACACACACACACACATGTTCACACTAGTGGCGTTCAGTAACTTGCTTAAGGATACTTTGACATACAGACTGAAGGAGATGGGGATTGGACCACTGATCTAGCTCCGCCTCCTGAGTCATACCTGCCCAAAACTTCACATGCATTGTTTACCAGCCTGTCCTTATTCTGAAGTTGTCAAATACCAACACTTTTGCATGGCTTTCTGTGTAAGACCCTAATGCCAAAAGCCAGCTTTCACATCTGCATGATACATCGCTGTACTGTAGCAGCACATATGGACATATCGTGCATGATGTTATGATATGCTATCAGACGGCCAGCATGATGCACAGAGGGTTGGCGTCAGTTGAGAACACAGCCAGACCAAACCTGTTGCATCCGCATGATACGCTGTTGTACGGCATCAGTGTGAAACACTGCTGGTAATGACATAATATAGGGCAGTTGGGAGAGACAGTGGATGGATCCAACCCACCCTTGACATTCATGTGGGAGACTAATGTTTTCTTCCCATCTGAAAGAGATGTGTTTTGTCCTTACACCTTACCATGTACCCAAACCTAAGCATACATGCCAGTATGTTCATTCATTGACTTGCTGGCGTTGGTTGCCATGTGCTTTTGTTGTCTAAACATTACCAAATGCAGCATCATTCCACCATGTGTTTTTGTTGATATTGCGGCAGCGGCATCCTTTAACATAAAGAGCGGATGCAGAAGGATACCTAAAGCGTGATTTGTAGACACAGGATTTCACTACAGAGCAGCAACATGTGGTGAGATGGGATGAGAACATGTTGCGTTTACTGTCAACATTTCTTTTATATTGTCATCCTTACTTTCCACAATATCTTATTGGTTATGACAAATACTTGACAAATTATTATGGGAGGGTGAGGCAACTAAGCAACACCTTCTCACTCCAAACTCATCAAATATCTACACATTGGACTATGAGCCTTGGACTCATTTGGCCAAGTCTTTTGTAGTGTAAACCAGTGGTGGATGAGGTACATGAATGCCAAACTTGAGTAAAAGTACAGATATCTCCCCAGAAAATGACTTTTATAGAAGTTAAAGTCACCTATTACAATATGACTTTAGTAAAAGTCATAAGGTATGTTATGGTTACTGTACTTAAGTATAAAAAAAAACTACTTTTACGATATTTTATGATAAAATTGCTTAAGTTTTGAAAGTAAAAGTACAAGTAAATTCTATTATTCAAAGCAGTCAGAATTTGAGAATGAAGAAGTTTATTTCTTCTTAACAAACACCACCTTAAAAATAGAGCCTACATTATACTAGGAGATAAAATAGTCTGTTCTTTACAATTAAAATTATAGAAAGAAAAAATCCATCCATCCATCCATCCATCCATTTTCTTCCGCTTATCCGGGGTCGGGTCGCGGGGGCAGCAGCCTAAGCAGGGAAACCCAGACTTCCCTCTCCCCGGCCACTTCATCCAGCTCTTCCCGGGGGACCCCGAGGCGTTCCCAGGCCAGCTGAGAGACGTAGTCTCTCCAGCGTGTCCTGGGTCTTCCCCGGGGCCTCCTACCGGTGGGACGTGCCCTGAACACCTCACCAGGGAGGCGTCCTGGAGGCATCCTAATTAGATGCCCGACCCACCTCATCTGGCTCTTCTCAATGCGGAGGAGCAGCGGCTCTACTCCGAGCTCCTCCCGGATGACCGAGCTTCTCACCCTATCTCTAAGGGAGAGCCCAGCCACCCTACGGAGGAAACTCATTTCGGCCGCTTGTACCCGCGATCTTGTTCTTTCGGTCACTACCCAAAGCTCATGACCATAGGTGAGGGTAGGAACGAAGATCGACTGGTAAATTGAGAGCTTTGCCTTTCGGCTCAGCTCCCTCTTCACCAAGACAGACCGGTGCAGAGTCCGCATTACTGCAGACGCCGCACCGATCCGCCTGTCGATCTCCTGTTCCATCCTTCCCTCACTCGTGAACAAGACCCTGAGGTACTTTAACTCCTCCACTTGGGGCAGGACTTCATCCCCGATCCGGAGGGGGCACGCCACCCTTTTCCGGCTGAGAACCATGGTCTCGGATTTGGAGGTGCTGATTTTCATTCCAGCCGCTTCACACTCGGCTGTGAACCGATCCAGTGAGAGCTGAAGGTCGCGGCCCGATGAAGCCAACAGGACCACATCATCTGCAAAGAGCAGAGACCTAATCCTGAGGTCACCAAACCGGACCCCCTCAACACCCTGGCTGCGCCTAGAAATTCTGTCCATAAAAGTTATGAACAGAATCGGTGACAAAGGGCAGCCCTGGCGGAGTCCAACCCTCACCGGAAACGAGTTCGACTTACTGCCGGCAATGCGGACCAAGCTCCGGCACCGGTCATACAGGGAACGGACAGCCCGTATCAGGGAGTCCGAAACCCCATATTCCCGGAGAACCCCCCACAGGACTCCCCGAGGGACACGGTCGAATGCCTTCTCCAAGTCCACAAAGCACATGCGGACTGGTTGGGCAAACTCCCAAGCACCCTCAAGGATCCTGCCAAGGGTCCAGAGCTGGTCCACAGTTCCACGACCGGGGCGAAAACCGCATTGCTCCTCCTGAATCCGGGGTTCGACTATCCGGCGGACCCTCCTCTCTAGTACCCCCGAATAGACCTTACCAGGGAGGCTGAGGAGTGTGATCCCCTGTAGTTGGAACACACCTCCGGTCCCCTTCTTGAAAAGAGGGACCACCACCCCAGTCTGCCAGTCCAAGGGCACTGCCCCCGATGTCCACGCAATGTTGCAGAGTCGTGTCAGCCACGACAGCCCCACAACATCCAGGGCCTTGAGGAACTCCGGGCGGACCTCGTCCACCCCCGGGGCCCTGCCACCGAGGAGCTTTTGACCACCTCGGTAACCTCAGCCCCAGAGATAGAGGAGCCCACCCCCGGGTCCCCAGGCCCTGCTTCCCCAACGGAAGGCGTGTCGGTGGGATTGAGGAGGTCTTCGAAGTATTCCTTCCACCGATCCACAACGTCCCGAGTCGAGGTCAGCAGCGCCCCGTCGCCACCATACACAGTGTTGACGGAGTACTGCTTCCCCCTCCTGAGACGCCGGATGGTGGTCCAGAACCTCTTGGCCGTCCGGAAGTCGTTTTCCATGGCCTCGCCGAACTCCTCCCATGCCCGGGTTTTCGCCTCAGCAACCGCCGCCGCCGCACTCCGCTTGGCCTGTCGGTACCTGTCTGCTGCCTCCGGAGTCCCACAGGCCAAGAAGGCCCGATAGGACTCCTTCTTCAGCTTGACGGCACCCCTTACCGCCAGTGTCCACCAGCGGGTTCGGGTGTTGCCGCCCCGACAGGCACCAACCACCTTACGGCCACAGCACCGGTCGGCCGCCTCAGCAATGGAGGCACGGAACACGGCCCACTCGGACTCAATGTCCCCAGCCTCCCCCGGGACATGGTCGAAGCTCTTCCGGAGGTGGGAGTTGAAGCTCCTTCTGACGGGAGACTCTGCCAGACGTTTCCAGCAGACCCTCACTATGCGTTTGGGTCTGCCAGGTCTGACCGGCGTCCTCCCCCACCATCGGAGCCAGCTCACCACCAGGTGGTGATCGGTTGACAGCTCCGCCCCTCTCTTCACCCGAGTGTCCAAGACATACGGCCGCAAGTCCAACGATACGACTACAAAGTCGATCATTGAACTGCGGCCTAGGGTGTCCTGATGCCAAGTGCGCATATGGACACCCTTATGCTTGAACATGGTGTTCGTTATGGACAATCCGTGGCGAGCACAGAAGTCCAATAACAAAACACCACTCGGGTTCAGATCGGGGGGGCCATTCCTCCCGATCACGCCCCTCCAGGTCTCACTGTCGTTGCCAACGTGAGCGTTGAAGTCCCCCAGCAGAACGAGGGAGTCCCCAGAAGGAGCACTCTCCAGCACCCCCTCTAAGGACTCCAAAAAGGGTGGATACTCTGAACTGCTGTTTGGACCATAGGCACAAACAACAGTCAGGATCCGTCCCCCAACCCGAAGGCGGAGGGAGGCTACCCTCTCATTCACCGGCGTAAACTCCAACGTGCAGGCACCGAGCCGGGGGGCAATAAGTATTGCCACCCCTGCCCGGCGCCTCTCACCAGTGGCAACTGCAGAGTGGAAGAGAGTCCATCCCCTCTCAAGAAGACTGGTTCCGGAGCCCAAGCCATGCGTCGAGGTGAGGCCGACTATATCTAGTCGGAACTTCTCAACCTCGCGCACCAGCTCAGGCTCCTTCCCCACCAGAGAGGTGACATTCCACGTCCCCAGAGCTAGCTTCTGCAGCCGAGGATCGGACCGCCAAGGTCCCCGCCTTCGGCTGCCGCCCAGCTCACATTGCACCCGGCCCCTACGGCCCCTCCTACGGGTGGTGAGCCCACGGGAAGGAGGTCCCATGTCACCTCTTCGGGCTGTGCCCGGCCGGGCCCCATGGGTAAAGGCCCGGCCACCAGGCGCTCGCCATCGAGCACCACCCCCAGGCCTGGCTCCAGGGGGGGGCCACGGTGACCCGAACCATTGATTGATGTCATCATAGGGGTCTTGTGAGCTACACTTTGTCTGGTCCCTCCCCTAGGACCTGTTTGCCATGGGTGACCCTACCAGGGGCATGAAGCCCCCGACAACTGAGCTCCTAGGATCACTGGGACACGCAAACCCCTCCACCACGATAAGGTGGTAGCTCAGGGAGGGGTTTAAGTTTAAGTGTTCATGCCACTTGGTTGTAAGGCTTGTTTGCTTTTGTTTGTGTGTTTTGTTTTACTTTTATTTTTATTTTTTTTACATGTTTGAAATAAAGATTCATTCATTCATAGGTTTACTTTGTTTTTAGCTTTACTTCCTGAGGTTTTGGTCACAAAAGTATGTAAAATTAGTTAGTTGTTACTAATGTGACATCACATGACAAATGATACTAGCTGTTATAAAAAGTGCTGGTTTCACACAGGACATGAACAGCAGTCTCCTGAGTGAAAGTCCTTCGAGTGTTTGATGCATCTACCACCCCACCCGCCCAACCAACACAGATTTTCTTGCTCTTTTTACTATGACTCATCATTTTTCCTCAACCTGCTCCCTAATGTGTCCCCCATTTCATGGTTTTCTAGGCTGTGTCAGAAACCACCTACTACACTAGCAGTACGTACTGATTTGGTCAAAATGTACTATGCAGTATGCGAACAAAAGCGAAATCATGCTGATTCGGAAAAAGTCCTCAGTATGATTTGGACCAGTCTGCCTCGCCTACTGTTTCCCGCAATGCATTGCACAGAGAGCGCAGCTGTTGTTGTCCAGTGGCTTGAGCCCAGCCATCACACAGCTGGGCAGACCTAAACCACCAGATGGGGTCCTTGGCTTGCTCTAGTGTTACACTTAATTAATTAGGCCTTGCCAAAAGCATATTTTTATCTTTCAAGGTCATTTACATTACTTTTATCAGTAAACCACATACCAATGTATGCTAGTAGGAGTACAATTATACAGGAGACAGGAGCAAATTTATTTTTTATTTTGTAAAGATTATTCTTTTGGCTTTTCATGCCTTTATTATAGTGCAGTTAGAGAGTGACAGGAAAGGGGGAGAGTAAACGGGGATGACACACAGCAAAGGAATGCAAGCCGGAATCGCACCTGCGCTGCTGCTTACATAGGGAACACACTCTACTCGCTGGGCTAGAGGCCACTCTGACATGAGTAAATTTTAACCACCAAACCAGCTTGGGCCTTCATATGAACAAGATACACTCAGAAAGTTTAAAAGGGCACTCCGTATGATTGATACAGAATAAAGAGGATAATAGTGTTTTCCAAGCAAAGCTAAATTAATACTGGAGGAACTCGGCAGTAATGCAAACGTAACAGCGGTACATTTGGTCACTTCCAGTCGTTACAAAGGCGTTATTCATCTCACAGGTAAGCCCTCAACACGATTGTCTATGTATATCAATTGTTTACTTTATTTCAAACCGTAAATGGATGTTACGCAGTAGCACTTTTGCTATTGTTTGCTTCCGCTTTCAAAAACTGGAAACAAGCCATGCCTGGCTCAGTACACTGCAAACGGATCGAACAGAACAGCCATACTGCATGTTACTGTAGAACGCACGTAGTATGCAGTATGTAATATGTAGTGGAAACTGCATACTGAGTTCAACTGTAGTATGCGGTATGGTGTTTTGAACACAGCCCTACTGTCTTCTCTTGTCTGTCAAGTGTGTGTGTGACTTGTCTGTCTTTGTGTTATTTAGAGGCGTGTCCTCACTACACTTCTGGCTCTGCTGCCCAGCTGCAGCTGATCTACTCATCGCCAGTCATACAAGAACTCCAGGCTTTCCTCCACTCAGCGCCACATTATCCCATCAACACGTGGTAAAGTAATTGACCAAACCAAGTTTAAGCCAAGTTTTATTTTTGTGATTAAGCAGCAAGATGTTGTGAACCATGTCCTAACCATGTCTTGCCAAAACACTGAGCCAAGGATCCAGTCTCTTTACTTGAAGCCACATCTGCCAGCCTGCCCTTCTCCCTTCCTCCCTTTGCTCAACCAACTTGCTTTAGTTATCAATGAAACCATCCAATTACACAACATCAGTCTCTGAGTACGCTTCTAGGTCCAAAACTAAATTTAAACTGCTTTCATGACAATGACAGTAAAACTGTCCAAAAAAATGACATTGGGTACATCTCATACTGATGCTAAAGGGTCCCTAACTGCATCAATATCTGTCACTGCGGGACTCTGCCCAGGCACTGGTATGAGTTGGGAGTGGCACCCAGTTAAACAAAAACACTTGGTTAAGGTTACAAAAGGTTGAAACAAACGAACAAACAAACATAAACCTTTGGATTGTGAGCTCCAGTTCTCCACAGGAAGACTGGATGTGTGACATGTCCATCCATGATGGTGTCCATTACTGATTGCTTTGCTGCATAAAGTAGCAGGTATGTAGTATCAAGCATCCAAAAACCAAATGTCATATCTCCACCTTTCCTTCTTTCCTCCTGTCTTCTTTCTTTTTTTCTCTCCTCTCCTCTGCACATCTCTTCCTTCTCCCCTTTCCTTCTTTCCTTTACTCCTCCTCCCCTCCTCCTGTTCTCCTTCTTTTCCCTCTTCTCTCCTCTCCTTTCCTCCTTTCTCATCTCCTTCTTCCCTCTACTCTTCTGTCCTTCTCCTGCCTCCTTTCCTTTCTGTCCCTTGACATTTATTTCTCCTCTCTTCCACACTCCTTTTCTCCTCCACATGTCCCTTTCTCCCCTACCCTGCTATTCACTCAACTACTTCTCCTCCTTTCTTATCCTCTCCTTCCTCTCCTTCATTTCCTAATTCATCATTTTTCCTTCAATCTCCTCTCCTCTCCTCCACTGTAGTGCAGAGAAAGCATCATGTTTCTGCTTCAGTGGGACAGTCGACCACAATGACCGAGCCACCCCTAGGACCCATACATCCCAAATCTCTCTGCTCCTCCCTTCAAAGATGGAAAAAAGGAGAGCAGCAAAGGGGAGGAAAGGAAAACAGGGTCAAGCTAAATTAATAAATACCGAAACAGAGAGAAAGAGGTTAGGGATGGTTGGTTAACTGATTCCATTTGGTTGAAAGAGAAGCATTTATGGGCACTGACCAGGCTTGGTGTGTGTGTGTGTGTGTGTATGCGTGTGTTTGTCTGTGTGTGTGTGTGTGTGTGTGTGTGTGTGTGTGTGTGTGTGGAGGGGGGTTGGGGTGTTGTTCATCCATAAAGAAGACAAACACATACACTATGTATGTACTTTACTTGATGGAGGCCAGCACTCCTAAAACATTTAGGTGTGTGTGTGTGTATGTGTGTGTGTGTGTGTACATGTGTGTGAGGTTGGTTTTCTGCTGGAGTTAGGACTACATGAGTAATTACATAGGATGTCATACGTATGCTTATGGGTTTTTTGTTTGTTGTTTTGTTTTGTGCCTAAACATTGCAGTAACGTATAGAAAAAGCAAGAGACAAAGAGAATGAGACAGAATATGGCTCAAAATGAATGACAGTTGTTGCGCAATTGAATATTTTTCTGTAGCGAGGTGTCATTTAAGGCGACATCAGCCTTCCCTGGATAGGGAAGTTTGGATGTTTAGCATGGATCACCTCTCCATAGAATGTAGTGTAGTCGAACACCACATTTAACTGTGACCTCAATAATAAAAATATTATGTTTTATTAAATCCTAAATAAAATAAAACACATCCAACGTACACGTTATTGCACAGTGGCAGATGACCAGAAGGCACCAGGCGCGACCACATGCAAAGCTCACAGAGGGCATCACTGGAGAATCCGGCCGAACAGAACTGGTGGCATTATTTTCATATGCTGCCAGACAGTCAGATAGCAGTGGGCACATCCACATGCAACATCCACGGGTGGCCTCACTTGACCTGGCAGCCGGACAATACCAGTCCAGTGTGCATGAAATGCTAAAGGACAGTGTCAGGTGATAGCGCTGCTGGTCACCACCTTATATAAGGAGCACGAGTGCACTTAAAGGGTGGGCAGGTAGGGACGTGGATTGGTCCCACAAACAACTGATTTGCCAGGGAGTATGGTGTTCACTACCCATATGGATGTGTGTTTGATTTTTCTACACCTTACTATTTGCCTCTTTTGCCTTACCAACCATTATTTGGTGCCAAATCCTAAACATTGTGATGGTCTACATGGCTGTGTAAACATAAGGACTGTGCTGCTCCATCCCACCATGTGCATTTGTTGACATCACCATAATGGCATCCTGGAATGTCAACAGCTGACACAGAAGGATACCTATAACTCCATAGGTAGACGTGGACGGTCCTGACAGAGCGGCACCATGTGATGAGTTTGGAGTGAGAATGCGTCTCTCTGTCAGTCTCTTTCTCTTAAATACACACATGCTCATGCTAACACACACACACAAACACACATCCCTGCGCTCAGTCCTTGTCTCAGTCCTGTCAGTTTTGCTGCTATTATACATAAAGCTGTTGGATTTTGGGTTGGGTCAGGTGGTTAATTGACACATACTTGGGAGGGTTGGCTGGAAAACAATTTTTTTTCTTTTGGTTGAAAATGTTGTACACATATGATTCGTTCATTTGGACACTTTACACTGGACATGTGTCACATGTCCTGTGAATTCCTTCTTCAAAATGGCTTCTGGCTCTCGCTCCCAACCTTCTCTGAAGAAGGCTGCAGGTCTTTAGGACCTGCGCTACCCTTTCGCCTTTCACACCTAAGCTCACAGCAGGAGCTGCAGCCTTGTCTCAGCTCTACCTTACCAGCCTAAAGAGACTTTACAGAAGTTAGAAAGCCACAGCTAACTTCTCAAGCCAAAAGGAGAACAGAATCGAGATAGCACTGAACTGCTATCTCTGTAAGGACACCAGGACCGGCCAGCCTCCTCCTGGATGCTGGGAACTGTACAGATGTGACTGAACAGGAACCTCTTTTCTTCAGCCAACAACCCAAAGAACTCTTCTACCACTCCTGGATTGGCAAGTAGCATCTGGGCATAGCATTAGGACATAAAGTAAACAGTCTTGCTCAGCCTGTACTTGTCTTTTGACAAATCATGCAAAACATGCCTCACACAGACAGGGTCTTGCATGCAACTAAACATTCTTTTTTCTAACCAAGACACCTTATATACATATTTGATCACATACATACATTCAGAAATTGGCGCTCAACAGAAGCACACAGAGAAGGAACTTAAAGTTCCCACGTTTTCTTTGTTCCTTTGTCTGACCAACCACATGGTCAGCTAAGGCCTTCTCCACTCTGCGGCCATCTTTGATCCAGCATCTTTGAATCTGGCATCTTCTTTGTGCTTCTGTTGTTAGTCAATACACCTCTGCCTCTTGATGTGTTCACGCTCACACCTTCTCTTTGTCTCTCTCTCTTTCTCTCTCTCTCTCACACACACACACACACACACACACACACACATTTACACATCCACAATTGTATATATACTTGCATATATTAGCAGTTAGAGGTGTTTTGTTTAGCATTGGTTTTCTTTTTGAATAAATGTTTTGGAATCATACTTGCTGTCTGCTTAATGTTGTACAAAAGTGTCGTAGTCTCCAACTACTGTGTCAAGAGCTCTGAAATCCTTCAGTCCTCACTATCAATATGGTAATTTTGGTGATAATTATTAATTTAATTATTGATCAGAGTTCAAATTGATAATTTAGTGTATTTTATGAGAATGTTTTTATTGATTGGCTATCATTTTCCCTTTCTGGGAATGGTGCCCCGTGAATCAAGTCACATTATTTAACATAATATATAATTATTTTGAATAATCATTCATTATTTCTGATAGCCATACTTTAACAGTTGGTGACCGTCGCATGAGGCCTAATCACAGAAAGGGTTTAAAACGAAATCCCTAAAATGTCATAAGATACTATGTTTAATGAATCACAGTCTCATTCGAAAACCTTTGTACAAGTTTGGATTATAAAAGAGTGACAATCAGCAAAGCCTTACTTATTCTAGCAGATATACTTTACATGATGCACAGACAGAGGAAGAGGTGGGAATTTATGGGCTGTCCGTCCTTCATTTCTGAGCACAGAAACCCATAGCAGTTTAATATGGCCATGCCTGCTCAGACACTGAGTGAAAAACATCTAACTCTGTCATTTTTCTGGGAAAAAAAGTTAACTTCTCCCCATGTCACACCTTCTTTTGAAGCTCCTCTCTGGCAGGTGAAAAGAAGTGGACAGAGACGTCATGAGTGGAGGATACACATTACTGTCAACAGTGGGAGCTGACAAGGACAGCAGTACAGGGCAGACTCACATTTGAAGAAAGGCTAAAATAAAAAAGCACTGCACTGATTTAAAAAAAATGGCTTCATGTAACATGTTTTGTTTAACGTTTTGGTAATTTGGGGTAGATAACATTACATTTTATCATACAAATGGAAGGACAGACTGGACTGCCTTAGTGACTGTAGTTTTTTTAGGGAAAAAATTATAGAAACCTTGAAAAAAGAGCGACTGAGGAGGGGTTAGGTTATTGCAGACAAAGGGTAAGGGGTAATTGCTGACAATTAAATTATAATCAATGACAAAAAGAACATATGGGAAAGAGACAGAGAGAGGGAAAAAGAGAAAGAGAGGGAGAGAGGGGGAGAAGTGCACCACAGCAATAATGGTAACAATAACATATATAAACTGTAATAGACATTCAATTAATAAATGTTATATATGATAGCATGTAATGTTGCAAATATTGCAGTTTATGTAAGTGGCGACAACAGTCACACATATATAAATAGTGGAGGTATGACTAATAATAACGGCAGTAGATGTTGGCGTCAATTTGGATCATGGCGTCAGTGCAACCAAAATCTAACAGCACTGCAGAAACTGTATTATGGAGAACTCATGGAGGGGCATTTTGAAAAGAGGAGATTTTATATTCCTGTGCTCAACTTCAAAGCAGCAGTCAATTGATGGTGGTTTGGGTCTTTTTAGTGTGGAGGCAAAGATTTGAGTGATGGATTTTCGATGTGAGGAGAAACCCATCATGAAGAGCTTTTCCTGGTCAGTGCTGCCCGCCTAAAGGATGTGAGCAGATGATAGCTGGAATCACAAATCTAATCTCACAGACATTTCCACGGAGATGAAGGCACGGCTGAAGCCCAGCAGTGACTGTAAACACAGTCATCCACACTTGGTGCGGGAACAGTTTAAGCTTTAAAAGAGAGAGCTATCCCAGCTATGTTCTTAGTGTTCCCAACATCTGTTTTTCTTAAAGTGCAGGTAACATACTCTATAAACATCAAACAATGTTATTTTTTGTTATTGTTAACATATCACCTTCCATTACATTTTCATCTTAAAAATAAGGGCTGTAATCTCAGTCCTTAATAACATTTTTTAATTGTTGCTTTGATAGCGTTCTGCCTTTGTTCTCATGTAACATTTTGAGAATGTTTTTATAAAAGACCATTTTATGATCTGTCAACTCTCAACATCACCAAAACATCCTCAGAATTTTGCAGTTCAAACGTCATGTCTTTGTCAGCATTTAATTTTTAAAGGAACATTATTTGAAATGATAAACATCTTTAAAACGTTCTTTGGACATTAGATTAAAATGTTTTCTTTAAAACATTATTGCAACTTGTAGGTAATGTTAGCCAATGTCGTGGGATCATTCCCTGCTAGCTGGGATGTGACTTTAGAAATGTAAGTATGATTCAAATGAAACATACAAATGTAATGTATCTGTGGTTCACAGAAACGTACAATGTCCACATTTTCTTCCGGCAACTGGGCCGGGATATTTCTGCCATTTGCCACCAATAAAACGGCATCTGACCTCTAACACACAGCCGCAATTAATACAGAATGTTACCATTTACTGGCTCTCTCTAAACTGGGTCGTTTATTTGAGCATTGATCCACCTGGTGAACAGGTTCAGTCATTTAACAGTAGCTGTCAATGCTGGGTGACATTATCAGTATGTATTGACCGTGTCCTGTTGTGACCGGACGCTAGGGTCAGATAAAGGGTCTAACTGGGGACATAAAAGAGCTGAGGGGGCATCATGGCCACAGCGAGTCCAGCTTCCCTCTTTTCCCCAGTAGGGAGGACAGGTTTGAAGTTCAGGACCCCTCTGACACAATCATTACCCTCAATCATGGCTCCCCACCTCCACCCAGCCTAGAAAGAAAGACTAATCTATGGGATGTGTCAATAAAGAATCCATGGCCTGCTGACTGACAGTGTGCAGGTGTGTGTGTGTGTGTGTGTGTGTGTGTGTGTGTGCGTGTGTGTTTGTGTCTGATTGCCTAACTGTCCCTACTTGACTGTAAGCAAACCCAGACATATGTTCTGTTCAAAATCGGAAGTTTCTTTCTGAACCTTCAACTTCTATCAGAATGCTACAGTTTTATAGCTTAGACGTAGTTATGTAATATATTCATACATAATCCCCAGTGTGTTGGGTTGATACCCTTGTTAGGTAATAACACCTTTAAAGTGACATGCAAAGATGATATTAGTCATAAAACCGAGTTAAGAGGCAGCACATAAACCAGATAACTGTCAGAATCTTTCATTTAACAGCTGCTGAAATTAAGTTCATGAATGGAAATCAGCACATTTATAAGATACCCTTAATCCTGACTGATCGCCACAGTAGAAAATCTCCTTTCTGTCTGTCTGTCACTATTCACTCACATAAAACTCTGGGAAATGATTGTGATTAATGCTCAGTTTATCACAGATGACATTTACTGTTTTTCCTCATACATGCAGCAACATTTTATAAAATCAGAATGTTTGCTTGAGCTTCCTGGCTCAAGAGAAGTTTTATCATCTATTTAACTATAAATCATCACAGTGTGTTGGTGCAGCACCAAACTACATCTCAGATGTATTTAGATGAATTATCAAAGTCATGGTGTGGGCAACGTAAACATTATTTCAAGTTGACTTTTGGTTAGAAAAGACATGTTGAAGTGTGAAAGCAGTTCAGCATCTGTCTCTGTCTGTCTCTGCCCACTGCGGGCAGCTAGCGAACCCCAATTTATTGACGAGACTAGTTGTTGAGCTGTCTGTAATATGATGTTTAAAGGGTTCTGATTTTTTGCTCTGCTGTCAAAATATCTTGTTTGACTCGAGAATGATCCATGACTGATGTTCACACATTCAGAATTTAATTTGTTAACCTTTTACTTACACTGTGGCACTTTGTTTTTTTGGGCTTTTTTTTTGAACAACTAAATACTATATTATTGTTTTGACTTTTTATATTTTACTCTTCATATGTTTTCTGGGTGTGTTTTTTTATAAGCCAGTATAGGTTTCTACCACAACCTCACATATACTTTTTATATGTTTTAGAAATAGATGAGAAAAAAACTTCACAAAAATGTGCAGTGTTCATAACAATAATGAATCAAAAGTTCATCAGCATGCATCAATCCTTTTAGGAGTCGTCAGGTGATGCATTCTCCAAATCGAGCACGGAAACAATGTCCATGTCGCACAGCCAAAGTAAAAGGAAAGCCAGCCCCTTTTGACACTTAAGCCATTTACCCCTTTAGTGCCCTATCTATGCTATCGTCAAGGCCACCATTAAGAAAAATAGTAATTTTACCTTGCTGACCACAGGAGCTGCTGGTCTACTGCTACCTCAAACAGTTTGTTATTTTGTGTTGAGTGTCTTTGGTGTTTAAAGGGGTTAGTTCAGATTCACCAAAGTCACACATTGACACAAACTAACTAACTGATTGATGTTAAATCACTGTTTTTCTCAGTGGAGTCCGGCTTTGAGGTAAGTGATTTAACAGCTTCGGTTTAATGTCACAACTCTCTAAGTGGGTTTCTGTTAACCCTTAAACTGAAACTGCAAATATAAAAT
Source organism: Plectropomus leopardus (assembly GCF_026936395.1). Taxonomy (NCBI): domain Eukaryota; kingdom Metazoa; phylum Chordata; class Actinopteri; order Perciformes; family Serranidae; genus Plectropomus; species Plectropomus leopardus. The sequence continues at coordinate 2,333,292 of NC_142177.1, read as the reverse complement.
ATGCCTAATGGAAACACATCAATTTTGAAAAAAAATGCAACAAAGTTTTTACTCTCACATGAGGTGGTATTTCAGGTAATTATAAAAAGCCATATTTTGCAAAACTGCAATGGAAAAACTTTTTTTGGCCTTTCTAGGTCACATGATGTTGTGGCTATAAACTTGTCAGAAGGAACTGGCTCCCTCAGGATGCAGCAGGAGCTACAAGAGGTGTTATTGCATCACATAACTCTGCCTGCCTCTCCAATCTAGGGACGTGCTGACAAACATTTACTGTTTGTAAAATGATATCTATAGATAGAAGCACCCCATCCGACCCCACTTCAAAAAATCTGAACAATCATTTTAATAGTGGTTCAACTTCCAAACAGTGAAAAGCAATCTGAGGCTTCACCCTGTGGTTATCTGGCTATCCATGAAGGCTGCTCTGCAGGGCATTCAGTTTGTGGTAGCAACAACAATTTTAGTGGAGAAATTATGCTATAGGTCCCATTTAAAAACTAAAATGTGAAATTATTCAAAGAAATAGAAAAAATTTATTGCAAAAAAGGACACTTCTGTAGTAATTACTGATTGTTAAACAGGATGAGAAATCTTGAATCCATTAACCAGATCCAAATCTACAAACTGAAATTAGATACATTTCACAAAGATAAACTTGTGAGAGTTTGTTTTGGGGTTGTGAGATTTAAGGTACTGTCAGGACACACATAAACACCACGCTTCTTATCAGTTCCCAGAAGTGTGAAATGTTGCGCAATGTTCCATCAAATAAATCTCAGTTGGTTTTTAAAGCTGCAAAAAAAAAAAAAAAAAAAAGACAGGGATGAAGCCCTGGATGTTTTATCTTATTTTAGAAGTCCCATGTCTACTTTTCAAGCAGGTTGTAGCTGTTAAAATATGGCTGGTGGTTCTACGTCTTACACGTGGATCGACATCAGTTTTCTTGCGCTGCGTTCAAACGCGTTGTAAATGCATTAAAACCTCTGACATCTGACAAAAGTCTGATTTCTTTTAAAAACATGGGGGAAAATGCGATGAGTGACTTGGCAAAAAAGTGATAAGAATAACCTGAAAATAAGGCGGGCGGGGGGATAATTAGATATGGTAAAAAACATGCAAAAAATGTTGCAAAAAACAATATCTATAAATCTTATAATTATAGATAGATAGACAGACAGAAGAAACTGAAGTATCCTTGGGCAAGATACTAAACCCCAATTTTCCTTCAATACTGTGTTATCAGAGTGTGTGTGTGTGTGTGAATGGTTACTGAGTAGCAGGTGGGGCCTTGTATGGTAGCCTCGGCCGGCAGTTTGTGAATGTGTGTGTGAATGGGTGAATGTGACATGTAGTGTGAAAGCGCTTTGAGTGGTCAAAACATTAGAAAAGTGCTATACAAGTTTATACAACAGTTAGCTCTGACCAAGCAATTTGATTTGTCGAAAGGCATTCCCAGAGTGCTGATATAGGAGTACAACATCACTGGGACCAGTGTTGCCAACTCCTCTGTAAGGAAAGTAGCTATTGGCTCTCCAGAAAGTCGCTAGAAGTAGCTAGATGACGTAATCAACTAATTTGCATAATATGAAACTCTGAGAGAGGCAAAACTAATAGAAAAGGCTGACCAGGTAGTTTACAAACTAACTATTTATGTATTTACAAATTTATTTTTTCGTTTTCTAGTGACCTGATAAAAACAGAGTGAAACAAAAATGTTGTCTTGTAGCTTATATTTGGCTAGAGGAGAAGAGGGACAAGAAACTGACTGAGTGTGTGAGTGAGACTGACTGAAACAGAGAGAACTGTGTGAGGGATTTTGAGGTGTGAAATTAAAAAAAAGGGGGGGGGTATTTAAACAAAAACATAACATCTCTGCTGTAACTGTACAAAATCATCATCTGTGATTAGTCGTAAGCTGCACACGCGTGATTCATTTGCAGGGCAGACAGCTCTCGCTCAGAGGAGCCCAGGTTGGGACTGCAGCGCTGCTGGTCAGACATGCTGCATGAGTGCTGTGTGAGTGGTGACAAGGAGACGGCAGCTGCCCTTACTGTGCTCAGCTCTTGTGAGCGCAGTTGTAACATGGAACCGCAGAATTGGATATATTAGATGCTTTTTGCAGACATTTGTCAACACAATCATTCCCAAAATGACCAGAAAAAGTCACTAGATTTGTCGCTGGTCGCTTTTGACTAATTATACATGCATTATATATTATATATATATATATTATATATGCATAACACGAAGACAGAGCGAACACAGATTAGCGAGCAGCGTGCAGGAAAATGTTTATGTGTTGCTGGCGGAGCCAAAAAAAAAAATTGTTCTATGAAACACCTGAAAGGTGCAGCTTGGACACATCCTCAGTGATGATCCCAGGGTCTTAAGGTGTTTCGGGTCTCAGATCATCAGACACCCTCACCTGGGCGACCCAGCCGGGGGTGATCAGTCCCCAGCTTGTGTCCAAGCAGAGCGCTACACCATGGATCCCCGCTCTTATTACACAACCACCTTGAAGCTTTTTCTGCAGCTTCAGTGATGTTCTTGGTGGCCTTCCTCTTGCGCAACCCTTGAATGCCACAGAGCCTGAATGCACGATGCAGAGACTGACCTGGAAATCCCCTGCAGCCCACCTCGATTGGTTCACAGTGGGCTCTCCAACCTCTCTCTCTGCAGGTTCCCACCAGCTCCAGGTATTTGGTCCTCTTACGCTCATGGGCCTCCCATATCCAGTCTTCCCAAGGGACTGTGAGTTCCAAGAGCACCACTTGCTTTGAGGAGTCTGATGTTAAGACCACATCTGGCCTGAGAAATGTCCTTGCGATGTGCTCTGGGAACTTGAGCTGCTTTTAGCTGCCAGTCATGAGCTGAGGCTAGCAGCCGAGTTGAGACCTTGCACTTCTCTTGAGTTTTGTCCCCTGCCCTTACAAAGGCGATATTGTGCCTTGCTGGGAGCTGATGTTTACTCAGCTGGATTTCCATGCAGATGATGTCAGCTACTGCCTTCAGTACCTGGTCATGGAGCCATGTATATCTTCCTTCTCCCAGGGCTTCCGGGCAGCAGCTCAAGATGTGCTCCAGGGAACCTCGTGCCAGACACAGTGGGCATGCTGGTGTTTCTGCTAGTCCCCAGCTATGCAGGTTAGATGGGCTTGGGAGGACATCATACACCCACTGGATTAGAAATTTGAATCTTGCTGGTTCTGACTTTCAAATTTCTGTCCAGGTTATCTTTCGGGCAGATGCATGGTCCCAATTGCTCCAAGCTCCTGGCACATGGCCACTGTCCTGCTGCTATGTTCCTCCTCCACCTCTGCATGGATCCCCTCCTGAACAAGCTGGCGTTTCTCTCTCTCCCTTGGGCTTTGTCGTAGTGAGGTCTTGTATGGCTACCAAGTCCCACACGTCCAACTGCCACAGGGTCTTACAAGGACACTGTGCCTCAGCCTTGCTTTGCATGGTCAACTTCCTCCTTCTGACCTCAATGCCTGCAGAGGAAACTCTGATGTCAGATGAGTCTCTGTAAAGTAGCACCTCCCAGACTCTGGTGACTTTAAATTCCTCTGTCAGGCTGGTGAAAGGAAGTTGCAGCTTATTTGTGTGACCATAAAGAGCAATGCTGCTTAGACTCTTCGGCAGGCCCCGCCACCTCCGAAGGAACTTGCTGATGTTGCGCTCGAAGCCCTCCACAGTGGATATTGGGACTTTGTATATCAACAGTGGCCATAGGAGTCTTGGCAGGATACCATGTTGATATATCCATGCCTTGAACGTCCCAGGTAGGCTGGATTTGTCCACTGTTGATAGCCAGGTGTTCAGTTCCTTCTGGGTTGACTGGACCCCTGCCTTGTCTCTCAGGGTACTGTTGAAAATCTTCCACAGGCTTTTCACAGGCTTCTCCGACACTGATGGAATTAGTAGTTCATTTACCATTTACCTTACAATTTGCAACCTTTTATATATATATATATATATATATATATATATATATATATATATATATATATATATATATATATATATATATATATATATATATATATATAAGGGAAAGGACATCAAGCCAATTTGCTCGGGTATCAAAGGGTTAAATCATCTATCCATCCATCCATTTTCTTTCGCTTATTCAGGGCCGGGTCGTGGGGACAACAGGCAGAGCAGAACATTCCAAATGTCCCTCTCACCAGCAACGCTTTCCAGCTCAGCCTGGAGTAACCCCAGGCGTTCCCAGGCCAGATGAGTTATGTAATCCCATCAGCATGTTCTGGGTCTGCCCCAGGGCCTCCTACTAGTAAGACATGCCCAGAACACCTCCAACGGGAGGCGCCCAGGAGGCATCCTGATCAGATGCCCGAACCATCTCAATTGGCCCCTTGCGACCTGAAGGAGCAGCAGCTCTACTCTGAGCACCTCCCGGTTGTCCGAGCTCCTCACCCTATCTCTAAGGCTAAGCCTAGACACCGTGCAGAGGAAACTCATTTCAGCCGTTTGTATCGGCGATCTCATTCTTTTGGTCAATACCCAGAGCTCATGGCTATCGGTGAGGGTTGGAACATAGATGGACTGGTAAATCGAGAGCTTCGCCTTCCGGCTCAACTCCTTCTTTACCAGAATGGTCCTGTGGAGAGCCTTGCAAGGGTAAAGAGCTGATCTGTTGTTCTATTACCAGGACGGAATCTGCATTGTTCCTCCTGAATTCAAGGTTCGACAGTCGGTCAGAGCCTCCTTTCCAGCACCCTTGAGTAAACTTTCCCAAGAAGGCTGAGCAGTGTGATACCCTGATAATTGGAGCACACTCTCCGATCCCCTTTTTTTAAAATGGAAACCACCACCCCGGTCTGCCACTCTACAGGCACTGTACCTGACCTCCACGCGACACTGAAAAGGCGTGTCAGCCAAGACAGCCCAACAATGGCCAGACCATTCAGCATCTCAGGGTGAATCTAATCCACACCTGGCACCTTGCCACTGAGAAGCTTTTTGACTACCCCAGCGACCTCTGCCAGAGCTATGGATAAAGACTTGCAGCCACATCACGGCAACCCTCTCGTTCTCCTCTCATAGCGATGCTCAGCCGGGGACTTGTGAGTATCCTCACACCCGCACACCACAGGCTGCAGACTCAGGGTGAGTCATGAGACGGAGGCAGCTGCCTTCAGGAAGAGATGCTTTGCCCAGTCAGGGTACAGATAACGTTATCTTGTGTCCTTTGCTCAGAGCAGTAAATTTACAGCTCACAGCAACTTAATACCACACAGTCTTTAGCTTTTGTTTGATATCAGTACCTTTGACCGTTGCATCTATTACCAGGTTCCCTGAGAGTCTTGTGTCATAGCTCCTCCTGTACTTTAAGAGGGTTTTTCTATCACAAATAAATATCACTGTGACTGTTCAACAGCAGCAAACAGCACCACGTCTACCTGGGAGAGGGTGTTACAGTTAGAGAGTTCCTGCTTAACCTCCGTTTTGTTTTGACTTTTTTGTTGTGTCAAGCAAAAAGCAGGCCAAATTCACCCGGGTTTTTTCCAGTTGTAGTGTACGACTCATGTTCAAAGAGAATTTCATTTCTTTTGGTGATGGTGCTGTGTGTGTTCTGACACTGAGATCTAAGGCTCATTCATCTGAGCTACAGAGTAGCAGTCACTGTGGAATACACGAGCCAACAGCACTTACACACACTCACTATCAAACATCTCAACACACACACAGGCATGCGTGGACACATTGATGACAAACACACACACGAGGCAAACAGGGCATTATACACACCAAAAGGCAGGCTACTGTATATTAAACACATTCACACTTTGAACAGTCGAATTAGAAACCGTTTTTTGTTTCCCTCAGTTGCATGTCTGTGAAACAAACCAGTGTTTAGCCCATCCAAGAACTTTTTCAAAAGCACATCATATACAGTGGCCAGCAAGGGTAAGCATTACAAATAGATAACAACTGCAAAGGAAGTAATATCTTTATAAACTTAACACAAGTAAACATCAATTTTATGGCACATGTGCAACATTTAGAAAAAACAATGCAAAAAGCCCACAACACAGAAGAAACTGATTCTACAGGGACACTAAAAAGTAATTCACATGGCTGGGACACGTTTACTGTTGCCATGGTTTTTGGTTTACAGATAGCCACAATATGTATTATACTGCTCTAGTAATATTTGAACAAAATAATAAGAATTAAAGGACTGCAAAGCTTCTCAAACTGAACAGCCAATCAGAAAAAAAAAATAAGAATCATTGATAGATGGGGAGATTAGTCAGGGGTTGTGCCCTGTACAACTAAACTTCAACTCTAAACTATCTGGTGGAAAATGGGCCCCAGCAACCAGGTTTAAAAAAAATGTCTTTAGTAAAATGATACATTGGGCCTAATGCAAAAGGCGATGTATGAACAAATTTTCTGTTATTTTTGCTTGTATCTAGGATTTTTGTGTATTTTGTTGGTACCCAGTGATATTTGGGATTCACCACTGTTTTCTTATTTTTGCTCTTCTCTTAGGTAAGAGGAAATTTTACAAGTAATCAGGAGCACTCTTTCTAAGATAAGAGAAAATTATCTTCTTATCTATCTATCTATCTATCTGTCAACTATCTTCTTATTATCTTTTATCTATTCCAGTGACCAAATGGCTGCCCGGCAGAAGAGAAAAAACAGTTTTATATAAGAGGAACATATAAAAGGTGCATAAATATCATTTAATCAAATTTAGATAATGTTTTAGTGTAATCAGAATTACTTGATAATTAAATTTCAGGGCTAAAGAAATACTACTATACTTTTTCTATTGATCCTACTATTATCCTACTATCTACTCCACTACTCTTCAGAGTGAAATATTGTACTTTGAATGTTTCTGCATGATGCCCAGTTTGATCAAATTAAATGACATTTCACTACAACAGGCAAAAACAATGTTATGTTCCCAAGATATAGCTGAATCATTGATTCTCTGAATCATTTGTTCTCCTTTTCTCTATCTCTTTCTCTGGTCACTTCTCCCAAAAAGCTCAACGTTGCACTGATCCACTTCTCACTGCTGTATCTCACACTAGGCAGGTTTCCTTTAACCCTCAAACTGTGCAAATTGAAATTGCAAATGTAAAATATGCCTGATAGAAACGCAACGATTTTGAAAAACTCCCATCTATTGCAAAAAGGTTTTCACACTCAAATGATTTGGTATTTCAGGCAATTAGAAAAAGCCATATTTTGCAAAACTACAATGGAATTGTCTTTTCTAGGTCACTAACTAACTCTTTTATAAGTTGAGCAGATCATCCAGAAGTTTGGAATCCACAATTCCTCTGTCACATCGTGGACTATCACCTCCCAGAAATCCCTCGTACATAGCCACTCCCACATATAAGGGGCTCGCCTCTCCATTTTAAATAAGTGCAGTGGCTGCAATAAAAATATAGCTGCTAATGTTCTGAACATTCATCACCATGCTTCTTGGAATGTTATCACCAGAGGAGAAGTCACAGAACATCACTCAGTGAATACATAGTCATTTTGCAATTATGTTTTATCGACATTTAAAAAATGTTGCTAAATTTTTGCACAAATCTGTGATGCAAACCCGCCTTGTGACAGCTGTTTATTTTCAGTCATTCCTTGTCATTTACCATTATGTAATGTGTGTATTATGTATTTTTCCCTGAATCATTTGTTTTCCTTTTCTGTCTTTTTTCTCTCTGGTTGTCTTTCCCAATACCTCAAAGTGTCGCACTGATCACAGTAACTTTGTGGTCCACCTCTCGCTGCTCTATCTCACATTTAGGCTATGTTTGTGTGTGGCCAGCAATCATTAAGTGTCAATAATCCTCTGGTGGTCCGTCACCCTAACTGGGAGCCAATTTGATTGAAAGTGTCACTCACTGTGTTACTGCTCGCTGATGCTTGCTGCGTGCACTGATAAGGAGCATGATGTGGTGTTTTAATAATCGCTGCATGAAATTGAACACAGTCACTTTGAGTAATGTCTTGTGCGGTGTAAATGGTGGGGGGGGTGAAATCACAGCTGAGCTGGAATTACAAACATTGAGTTAGATAGAAACAATGAATGAGGAGATGGCAGCAGTTACCTGGATCTGACTTGGAGAAGGTGTCCATGTCTAACAGATTTCTGTAACAGAAAAGAGAGAAAACAGATTTTTGTCTGTCAGAGAAACAGAGGATACAGTCAGATTTAGCGTACAGTTTTAATCCTCCTAAAATAATTGTGAAGCACCGGGCTTCATCCAGACTGGCCCATTAAATATCTTTAACATAACAGGACAACAGCATTGAAAGACACACATATCCCTTTTCAACAGTCCACAGGCTGGCTTGACTTGGTTTGGTTAGTTTTTGCCCATCAGCCCAGCTCTGCAGAGATTTGCGTCTCCATTAACCCTTTGAAACCTGGAGCAGCAACACTTTTTTTGGGCTGCGTTAGACACCTTTGACAAGTATTTAAACTTTTAAACCCTGAACAAATTGGTTTGATTTCTTACATTGGGAAAAAAAAGGCTATGATCATCTTGGCAAGAAATTTACTACAATTTGAAAGAAATTAGTAATTTATAAAATTGCTTTTTAAAAAGTTAGGGAAAAATGTCTAGAACTAAAGCGTATTTTTAATTATTCATAATCAGCCACTTTTCTGTAATCACACATTTTACCCATACAGAGTATTAATTTCACTGAGTCTCACACACACACACACACACACACACACACACACACACACACAAACTTAAGATGCACAAAAACAAAATGCAGACACCCAAACAGAAGTGCACTGTAAATTCATCTCAAGTCACAAATTTAACAGACTTTTATCAAACATCAAACTTCAACAATTTTCGAATTTTAAGAGTTGTAATGTGGTTCAGTTGGAAGTTCATGGTGACCACAAAATTCACATAATACAGTAAACAAGCCAAGTTAACCCTAATGTGTGCTAACTACATTAACAACAGACCAAAAATATGCAACATTTTTTTCCAGCATATCAGATAAAGCCAGAGTACTGACTCAGGGCCCAAAGCCCTCCTGTACAACAGAGCAGCATGAAAGTGGGTCTGGATGAAATTGTTATATATAGTCAGTGTATGACATACAGTAACTGGAGGTCGGCACGCTCCTTGTTTGCAGAAACAGATGAGGCAGGCATCCCACAGGATCTGATATCAGAACATATTTATGCCACTTTAAAGAAAGCATGAAATTCACTATCATTCTAATGCTGTTTAACTTTGCATTCAGGTCCAGCTGCGTCATGAGCGTTTTTACATACTTGCCTATTCACAATGAGTATTACTGGAGGATACCTCTAGAGGGCACATCAGAGAGCTCAGGCCGTATTCAACTATTGCATGTGTTGGAAGTAAACAGCAGAAGTGGTGACATTGAGGAGGTTACTATCATGTTAATGCTGAGTTCACATCCGCTCTGCCTCTACACTGCCCCCGCTGTTTATATACATAAGGCATCTAGCAACCGCACCACGTTAATTTTTAAAGATCACAGCTGACCAACATGCCAAACCGACACAGGGAATGCTTGGCAGCTATCATGTGTACATGTAGTTAACAGCAAGTATCTGTGGTCTTCGTGGAAGCTATATTTTGAGTTTTTTCACTGCTTTACCTTGTTGTCACACAGCCTTTTCCTTTGGTGCTACATTTCTTATCCTCCGCTGCTCAACTGCCTGGGTCAGAAGTTCTGTCAGCTGCTGTTATGCAATCCGACCAAAATGTAACACTCTCAATGCACCATCCATTTAGACTAATATTGTATTTTTTCAGTGGGCCATTTTTAAGTGACCTACCTAAAAAATTAAATAAAATTCAAAAAAGGTGCATTTTGATATCAACTCCTATACAGCATGGTAATGCTGAGCCATGAGGTGCTGTTTCTGCAAACCAGGAGCGCATCAACTGCCAGCTACTGAAGGTACTGGTGAAGGTGATGTCATAAAACACATTTTTGGCCCTAATTCAAGAATCCATTTGCTCAAATTTCACACAAATGTCTAATAGGATATAATGATGAAGTTCTTACATTCTTTATCCAAGAGTCCACTGACAAAGAGCAAGATGTGACAACTCGGGATGAGAATGTGTTGAGTTATCAGGTGTGCCTGTGATGACAGTGGCACATGGTTTACATGGCTCATGGATCAGGTAGGAGGGCCCCTTAGCAGAATTCTGCTTGGGGACCTAGGGAGGTCAGGACTGGCTTTGAATGACACCCTGTTGCTCAACAGTAAATGTCATATGTGTTTTTGTGAATTGAGATTTTTCTGGGGAGAATCTGAAAGCTCATTTCATTTTGACTGTCTGTTGGGTTTATTTCTTCATTATAGTCTGAAAACTGTTCAGTAAAAAAAACTTTAAACCCTGTGTGATAAAAGCATCTGCGTGGGGGGAACCCATATGGCTCTTACACACTTGTGTTTTAGCACCACAAACTGTCACTGTTGGGTAGGGTACAGTTACTGTACTGAGGTCCCCGCATGAATATGAACATGAACGTATTGTATGTTAACACCAACAGTCCATAAACATGTGAGGATGCTCAGTGTGCTGCTGCATGCGATCGCTGTGACTCGCTTGTCGTCACCTCGACAGCCACAGGCCCTCCAGAGAGGATCGTTTCTATCTGTCAATTTCTGCTTCTCGGCTCTTTATTCAACACTGTGTTTGTTATCGCAGTCAATTCTCACTAATGTGTTAAGTTGTTAAGAGGAAATTGGGTCGTAATCCTGGCAGTGATTTGATGTGTGTGTGTTAGGATGCTCTTTGTGTTTGTGTGTGTGTATGATTCATTTCCCGAGCTCCAGCTACAAAATAAGGAAACATCAAATCCTCTGATGTGTCAGCTTTAATATTATTGACCAGGGAGTTTGCACCTTAACTAATGCCATTCCAATTTTTTTTTTTGCGGTGGGGGTTGTTGGCAGATGAGCTGACTGGAGAAATTCCAAAGACACAAATAAACAGAAACATATTCCAGTTAAGCCCACACAGTACTCACTGACTGACTTAACAGTTATACTTCATTTTTTTTATTTGAAAAGAAACAACAACTTTTCAGCTTCAAATGGACATTAGTCTTATTTCTATAGTTTTATGGCACTGTCTGCTTTTTCCAAAGCTCCCTGACCATCCTACCACTCCTGTTTCTCGCCCAGTCAAACTTCATTGTAGTGATGAAACTGTGTTCCCACATCTCAGCAGTTACTACAGTCACCATCACTTATACACATTATAAGTGATAGAAACAATGGCTAAAACTATTAAAGGGATAGTTCTGTATTTTTTAAGTAGGGCTGCACGAGATACTTATTGAAGTGCAACCACCAGATTCTAATCAGTTAATTCTTTGGTCCATGTGGACATTTGTGCAAAGTTAAAAGAAACTCTGTCAAAGCCATCCTTGAGATATTGTATTCATGACAATGAGAAGGATGCAAGATGACAGTGACTTTGACCTTTAACAAAGTCTAATCAGCTCATCATTAAGTCCAAGTGGATGTTTGTGTCAAGTCTAAAGAAATTCCCTAAAGGTGTTCTTGAGATTCCACAAGTATGAGAGGAAGCAAGGTCAAGGTGACCTTTGACCACCAAAATGTAATCAGTTCATTCTAGAATCCACTCGAACATTTGTGCCTAATTTGAGGAAATGTCCTCAAGGTGTTTTTAAGATCTTGTGTTTACAAGAATGGGACAGAGGTGGTCACAGTGACTTTGGCAGTTCATGTTTCCCATTTAGAAAAAAAGTTCATCCTCAAGTTCAAGTGGATGTTTATGCTAAATTTGAAGAAAATCCCTCATGGTGTTCTATAGATATATTCACTACATTGGGTGGACAGACGGATGGACAGCCGAACAACATAATGCCTCCGGCCTCTACTATTAGTGGCCCTGAGGCGTCACACCTGACTCCCCAACACATTCTCTTCCCAAGTCGTCACATATCGCCCTTTGTCAGTGACTTCCTCATCTCTATATTATGCTCTAGGTATCCTGTTGCATCTGCTGTAGACGTTCCAGGACGTCCACCAAAACGTTAAAATAAGCACACGATTATGTTAAGGCAAGAAAAGCATGCGGTTAGGCTTAGAAAACCTTCATATGGGACATGAACTACAGGCTCCAGGGTGAAGTCCAGGGTTTGTGTAAAGTCATTCGTTCAATCTTTATTTAGCCTCGATGGATCATTGAGAGCACGTTGAGAAAAATACACACAAGTACAACAAAAAGAGCTTTAAAATAATCTAACCAATTAAAAGCAATTAAAATGATGAAAAATCATTTCAGACACTTGCAGACTGTGACAGAATTATTGGTGATCAGAGATCTGAATTGATCAATTGGTAAGAGTGAACTGAGTTTCAGAGTGGATTGTAAGATGTTCCATGTGTTGGGGGGAGAGAAGCTAAAATGTTAGTTTTAACTCCAAGTACCTGAAGTACAAGCCAGTCACTGCATCCACAGTCATTAAGATCAACAGGACCAGTATGACAGTGTGGAGGTATAAGGTGGAAGATCACCAATAACAGCCTTGTGTACGAACAGATGTCAGTGATAATGATGTCTCTCTACCAGCCAGTCCATTGTTCTCCATTCTGCATGAGCTGTAATTAAACCTTGACTGAGAGACTTGGTAATCATTGACTGGAAACATTGACTGGTAATCATTGGTCAACTGGACCCAGAGGCTGCTGCTGAAAAGCATCACTTTGTGCATGCATATGTGATGCACATGTGTTCACATGTATTCACTATTTCCCTGTCTGTAGCCTCCTGGAAAATCCAGGGACATAAACACCAATGTATTCCTATATTATATATATATATATATATATATATATATATATATATATATATATATATATATATATATATATATATATATATATATATATATATATATATATATATTCAGTTATCAGTTTCTATTATAAGTATGATGTAGGTGTTTACTGGTGCCGTATCACTGGTATAAATAGCCTTACAGATGTAAGTGTGTGTTCATGTGTGCCTCAGACTGCTGGCTGGTACTTACAGTATATCTGCATGGAGATGGCATTTCCTCTGGGCTTTACTGCCAAGTCTTTTTACTTTTTCATTACTAAATCACATCATTCCTTTTGCATGTTACCTTGTAGCTTTTATTTACAAGTGTAGACATTTCTTACATAGTGTGTGATGTTAAAGAGGTTGAACATCAGCAGAATTCCAAAAAATGAATTGAAATGAAACAAATATATCCATCCGATAATGAGGCTAAAATGTATGTTTTTCCATTCATTTTTTCTGTGATTTCCCACTAAGTTGCGTTGCATTTTTCCTCTTTGAGTGTATTGAGGGATTTATTAGGTGTTGCTTTTTAGCAGGGGCTCCACTTCAAAAGGGCAACTCCCACATGCGTGAAAAACAAGGGGCAATGTACCACTAGAGAGACCATGCTGCTGTTCTGCAGAAATACCACAGAAATCCCACATGCACATGACGAGGCTGCTGTCTCTGTTCTGAACACTATGCAGGGTTTTATGCACTTTACTACTGCACTTTTGCTCCGAGAACAGAGAATCTGATTCGTCTTTGAAGCCTAATCTCTAAAACACTAATCTTATTTAGGTAACAGAGGTTTTTGCTTGTAATGTGGCCTTATTGAGACCTTCAGGACATGATATGGGGTAGGTTTGGTGTCCAATCAGAGCCCTCCCCTGCTGTGATTGACATTCTCCCACTGAGACGTTCTGGCTCCCTGTGCTCGCTGACCTACCTGGCATTTCAATCTAAAAGCACTACTGAAGTCACTTTTTTAGCATCAGACCACCACAGAGTGAGCAGCCGACACAGCTGCACTGCAGCTCTCAGCTGCCTGCAAAGTAGCACAGTAGAGAACACCTCTGAAGCTTATGTGATCATACATTTAGTTTATTTACATTCTTAAATGTGTAAAAGAACATGTACTGTTTCATCCTCATTTAAAAAAAAATAAGATAAAGAAATACAATTATTTTTTATTTCAAAATTTAAAAGCTGCAGAAAAGGCTGTTCCTACTTTACTGCATGCATGCATTGTTAAAAAGATGTTGTTTAAGTTAATGAATTTCAGTTTGGCCAATGATCTGGCCTTTTTAACACTTAGCCCCAAGTTGTCACATGTTGTCACTTTGCAGTGGCCTTCAACATCTACAAATTTCATTTTAGAAGTCCTTCTGTGTCTGCTATCTAAATTTTATGATGCCGCTACTGTGATGTCAACAAATGCACATGGTGGAATGAAGCTGCACGTGGTTATGTTTAGGCAACAAAAGCACACGGTTACCAACACTGGGATGTCAAGAAATGCACATGCTGGCACAGCATCTTGATTAAGATTAGTTGAAGGTGGCACATGGTGAAGTAAAGGAAAAAAAACCAAAAAAAAAACCCACTACATTCAGACGGGCAAACACAAACACTGCACTCCTGCATGAAAGTCCAGGGTTTATTGGACCCGTCATGGGTACCTTGTTAATGGCAGCATTTGATGATGCTTTATTGCTGCTTTACATGAACAAACAATAGGTTCTGTCTGGCTGAGTTCTCAAGTGACTTCGCCCAAGCACATATCATGTGGACTCTGCAGGTGCTGTCTGGCAGCGGTTCTTTCCAGATGCGTTTTCAGCTGATGCCAGATGGCGTTTCATGCGCTTGCGGAAGGAGCCTGTTGGCACTGCACACTCACGCCAGAAGCATTAACAAAGACATGTTCTTCTACAAGTCTGGAATGAGAACGGGCTGCATCATTGCGGTCAGCAGTTAGAGCTGCAGCAGTGGCTGTGACACACAGCTAAAAAATCAAATTCCTTCTTGGAGTTTATCTCTCACAAATAAACAGCCTGAATCCACTTAGATATCATAGAAAAGTTGCTCCTCACAGCTTCTGACATTGCCCTAGAATCTTTTTTTTTCTGTATTCATTTATTTTAGTATCAAAATCCTGTGACAGTTTTCTGTACATCCTTGGGGACACTGCAAACAACTACTGCTAAATGCAAGTATGAGTGAATTGCTCCCTCTGTGTTGGGAGAAAGTTGCTACACCAAGCGAAGGAGCTCAACTATCTCGGGGCATTGTTCATGAGTGAGGGTAAAACGGAGCGTGAGGTGGTTTGGCGCAGTCAGCAGTGACACCAGCTCATGCTTCACTGCTGTACTGAAGAGAGAGCAGAGCCGGAAGGCAAAGCTCTCGATTTACCAGGCCATCCACATTTTGACCCTCACCTACAGTCATGAGGTTTAGATAGTGTCCTAAAGAATGAGATTGCGGATACAAGCAGCTGAGAGAGCTTCCTCCGTAGGGTGTGTCGTCTCCACCTTAGAGATAGGGTGAGGAGCTCAGACATCCAGAGGGAGTTCAGAGTAGAGCCGTTGCTCCTTCACATTGAAAGGGGCCAGGTGCAGTAGTTCTGGCATCTGATCTGAATGCCTCCTGGGTGCCTCCTGTCAGAGGTGATTGGGCATGTCCACATGGTAGTTTGCCCCGGGGCATACCCAGAACATGCTGGAGGGGTTACATATCTTATCTGGCCTGGTAATGCCTCTGGATTCCCTAGGAGGTGCTGGAAAGCATTCCTGGGTAAAGGGACATCTGGAGTACCTTTCTTAGCCTGTTACATGGTCCAGCCCCAGATAAGCAGATAAAGAAACTTGCACAAAAATGTCCCACAAATTGCAAAAAAAAAGAGTCAATTTAGAATTTTTTTTTAAAAATAGGGAAAAATATTTACAATTATACTAATTGGATTATATTAATATAATGTATTGTGTTGTGTGTTGTTTTTATGACTTTTTAAGTGCCTTTGTAAAGTTATTTCTTTGTTTTTTTGTTTGTTTGTTTTATCTTTGCTTCTTTTTTTTTTTTTTTTTACAAATTTTTAGGTAATTTTCTCAAATACTAATTTCTAGCTAATTTGGGGGCAATATCTTAGCTCATATTTTTCAAATGTGCATTAGTGTATTTAGTCTGAAATCTCACACAGACATGAAGATACATGTATTCATCACACCCGTTTTGTTGAAACCTGAAGAAATTGGCTTGACTTGTTTAAAAGAAGGGAAGAAGGCAATGAGCAACTCAAGAGAAATTAGAAAAAAGTTACAAAAATATTACCTCAAAATAAGGAAGAAAACTAAAAAACCATGACAAACAAGAAAAAGGCCCTAAAAAGTAAGTAATAATTCTGTAACACTTTATTAAATAATTAATTATAATAAAAAAAATTAAAAATTCAAAATCTACTCAATCTTGCAATTTGCAAATTTGATTTTAAATCAAACTAATTTACTCAGAGTTCAAAGGTTGTGAAAGGTGTCTGAAAGCAGCACAAGAAAAGTGATGCTGATCCAGGTTTCAAAGGGTTAAGAAAATAATTTTTGCCTTGTCATTCATATTTCTGGCAGCCCAGAACTCAGGGTTGGATGGTGGGGGGTAATGGGTTTAATAGGTGCCTTGCCTGCACTAAAGGGGAGGTCATTTGTTTCCTCCTGTCTCATTGAAACAGTGGTGCAGCAGTGGTAATCAGTGCAGACTGCAGGGTGGCCGCCACGCTCAGCTTGTCTAATAGGATCTAGAGGAGCGGCATTTGGGTGGCAGGCAGGCTGGCTGCCACTTATATAAGACAGAAGAAAAACACTGCTTCTTTCCACATTATCTGACTGCCTGTCTAACCCATATACACACTGACACATCATCTGACAGAGCTGTTTACACACACATATACAGCAGGCTTATCCTGTAGCCAAACCTGAGTCATTTCTCTAACCTGCTCTTTAAGGTGGAGCCTCTGCATTGGCATTGATGAGCGATCAAATCAGATTTGTGTATTTACACAGCCTAATCAGTTTCTGTCATTACAGATCTATTTGACACGCTCTGACAGCTTTGGACATGATGACAAGCCTGTTAAGTGTAGAGAAAAGACCTTGTCACATCCTGTGTTTCATCACTGAGTTCCGATGGAGGCTGATAGGCAGAACAGCTGCCTGTAACTGATCTAATAAAGGCTTACAACTGTAAATCCACACATCCACCTCTTCAGAACATTGTATACAACTAGCCTCAGGCTCACATTTCAGAGTAGACCTCTAAGACCTCCCTCTTTGATAAAGCTTATAGTTAGTGCTGGACCAGCCCCTAGTTAGGCTGACAAAGGTGTTAGTCTGCCAGGAGCTTTATATGATACACTGAGCTCCGTTCTCCTTCTCTTTCTCTTCATCTGCAAACACTCATGCCCTATTACTGCGTAACACTAATTTGGCTTCTTCTCCAGAGCATTTCTGCTCCCTTGTTTCATAGTTTTCCCAGATCATGGCTACTCCTGGAAAGCTGTGCTGATGCTGTTACAATTGTTATATGTTATTGTTACCAGTATTGTTGCTGTGCATCACTCTCCCTCTCTCTTCCTCCCTCTCCTTCTCTTCTCTCTTTTTCCCTTTCCTATATATCATTTTCATTTCATCTACTGTTCTTTACAATATCTATTTCACTTCTATCCATCCTGGAAGAGGGATCCCTCCTCAGTCGCTCTTCCTGAGGTTTCTACCATTTTTTCCCCATTATAGGGGTTTTTGTGGGGACATTTTCCTTTGTCACTGTGAGGGTCTAAGGACAGAGTGATGTTGTATGCTGTGAAGCTCTCTGAGGCAAATTTTGATTTGTGATAATAGGCTTTATGAATAAAATTGACTTGACATCACTATGGTTGCAGTCTGGTTGCCCACAACTAGAACACAAGAAAAAAACAGCTTGAGCCCTCTGTTATTTTTTTAACATTTACTTTCCATAAAAGTAGTTTTTGTGTAAAGCTGTACTGCAGATGTCTGCAAAGTCCAGACCCCAGTCCACATCCAAACCGAACAATAGGTCTGTTTGGATCCAGCCCACACACATTTCCTGCTTTGAAAAAAGAGTTTTATACTCATCAATAAATTGTTAGTTTTGTAGGATTTAGTCTTTCTGGAGATTGTTACAGTGATCCCATCCAGAGATTAAGTCCTAAATGTAATTGTTTTCCCCTGTTTGACATTGTTGTTGGTATTTAACAAGTTGGGAGTGCCAGTGTGTTGATTTTCAGCTTTTAATGACTAAAAGCATTATTAAACTTTTTTTACGGTTATGCGTAGGCACTGGCAGCACTTGGCAATGTAAAGATTACGGTTTGATTTAAAAAAAGGTAAAGTCCATAGTGACATGAAGCCTGTTATTACCTTGTTAATATGTAACCAGGACCACAGTCTCATCTTAGCCTTAAGTGCTTTTGGTTTCTCTGGTTTGGCAATTCATTCACCTCGACTTCCTCCACACAACTTTTATAAGGTGCAAAAATGTAGCGTCTCCCTCACTAAATCAGAAACCTTGCCTTTAAACATAGTCCAGGCAGCAATTATGTTTCCCCTCACAATATAATTAGAGAAAACAATCAGTAGTAAATAAACTTAATTATTAGAGGACAGAGTTGGGTTTAAAGATTGATTGAATGGCACAGAATTAAAGTGCTGGAGCACTGCTTCATGAGCATTAAAAAAGTTAATGTTAGGTATTGATCAAGAGGAGATGCTTCTGCTACAACAGAAAGACTGGGGAGACACAACTACGAAAAAGAAAGGCTGTCTCAAAAGGAATGCCAAAATCCATGTGTGGACAGAGAAGACAAAGGACATGAGAATTGAATATTGAATTTTGAATATTGAATGAAGGAGAAGAGTTGTTAATGTTCTATGAAGGCAACTATGATATTTTGAGTTTGATATTTTGAAGACACTGTGGCAGGCAGCAATATCCATTTGATTCTGGCTTGCGGCCCTTTGCTGCATGTCATCCCCATTCTCCCTCCCCCTGTCCTGTCACTATCTGTCTGTACTATAATAAAGGCAAGAAAAGCACAAAAAATGATCTTTTAAAAAAAATGGACTAGCACTTGTTTAGTTTGACATCTTAAAACTCGATTTTCACAACTTGTCAGATTCATTTATTCATTGGTGGGCAAGGCTACTGTACAAGGTGCCACCTGCTACGCAGTTTCAAACACTCAAACACATTCAAACACTAACGGTACAGCCATTGGAAGGAATTCAGTGTTCAGTATCTTGCCTAAGGATACTTTGAGATGCAGACTGGAGGAGCTGGGGATCTAAATTAATGTGAGATCGTGTGATAACAAAACAATATTGAATAGTAGGGTATTCACTGAAAGAATTTATTTGAAACATCATACAGTGTAATCATGTCAAAGGAGCAGGAAAATATCAGCCACCACATCACATGGGGGAGGGGGGTGCTATTTGTGTCCAGTTTTGACAAATTGAGGTAGAGGAGCAGACTGACATGCATCGTGAGGTCCTGAGCCATTAAGTTCGCTCAACAGACACCTGTTTTAACATTAACATTTGTATTGTTACATTTATTCATTTATTCGTTTGAAAAATATTTTTGAATAAAAAGCATGAAAGCATAAACAAAGGCTTATCTACAATAGTGTCAAGGGCATCAATCAGTTAGCACGACATGACATGTCGCGTGTGACAGAAATCTTAGGCCTATCACATTTAATTTTTTATCTTGACATGGAAAATGATCCTGTTATCTCAGGAAAACAGAAGGGAAAAAATATGAATATATGGCCCTTCCATAGATTATTTATGTAATCTTTCTGGCAGCCTTTTTATTTGGTTGTGTTTTTGTTTCACTCAATGTTGTATTTTCTGTCTTGCCTTTTATGTCCTTTCAGTATATTCTGTCATTTAAAAACTGAAAACTGTAAATCTAGTATTTAACCTTTTTAAACTGGCTTGATTTCCTTCAAAAACAGGGGGAGAAGGTGTGTGTGTGTGTGTGTCTGTGTGTATGTGTGTGTGTGTGTGTGTGTACATTTTTTTCCTGAGACTTAAATTTAAATCTGTAATCATAATAATAAAAGAGTTTTCTAAAAACTAGGTTCAGGTTGTTTGTTGTTTGGTTATTGGTTATTGGTTATTTGCTTTAAAAAAATAATAATAATAAAAAAAGGGTCTTGCAATTTATGAGACATTTCATCCCAAGTTGGTCTTGGTCTTTGCCTTTTTCCCTTTTTTGTTTTTGAAATATTGTTTTTGAAAGAAACAAAATTTGCTCAGGTTTTAAAGGGTTAAATAGCTTGTAAAAGGTGTCCAAATGCATCACAAGAAAACTCACATCAACTCCGGCTTCAAAGTGTTAAAATAAATATTAAAATGAATAAATAAATAAATAGGCTAAATAAATATTCATTGGAATATTGCTGAGCATCAGTGAAGACTTTCCATCTATGTACCATTTTGTTTTCGAATTGTGAGGAGCAAGAACAGCCTCCTCTTCTTTTCTTGTCCCAGTGTGGCATAAAACAGCATCTCGTAGAAAACACTTAGCACAGGTCTGAGTGGTCAACTGCAGCTGACTGTCCTGACATTAACTCATTCTGTGCAGGGACACGAACCTTCCCAGCTCTCCCCTGACACTCATTTCCCTTTTCCACTTGTGTTTTATCCACTTGAACAGTGCCCTGTGAGTCTAGCATCTTAACCTGAATGAGGAAAGCAATCCACCTCATTACCACCTACAGTGGCTCTGGGCTACAACACCAGGATGAAATCCTTAATGGAAAAAAGAGACGGGAGAAAATAGATGGACCGGGGTGCATAGAGACAGACTGATTTATTTTGCCTTCGGGCCAAATCCTCCTCATATTACAAAACAAGTTGACTTACTTAGAGATCTAAAAAGTGCAGCGGAGTCACAGAGCAAGAGAGCCTTTTAGAAATGAAGTCACACATTCACCTCCAGATGACCTCCCCTGACAATACACCAATGCTCGTGCAATCATGAGACAGCGTGGGTACATAAAACAAATTTTTTAAATCATCCAAATGTCAAGTGTCTGTCAAAACACATCAGGCACATCCTCTCAGACAGAGGATGATGAAAGAAGCTGATTTGGGAGGATGGTGATGATGACGGAGGCAGCAGTTGTTAAGATGAGAAGGAATAACAAGATCACCACAACGCAGCAGCTCAACAATACAGTTACAATCCACCTTCAACGCTGTTTCTGTCATCCGAGATGTTTTTTTTCATGTCGCAGATTCAGCTGATGATGCATGTCAGCTCCAATCAGCGTCAACACACAACTCTATATGACTAATTCACAGCAAGATTGCTTTTCAGGATGAAGAAGTATTCCAAATGTTGTTAAATAGGACTGTGGAGCTGAGGCTAACCTGATCAACAGTCCCATTGGTCCCCTGAGACAGGAGGACCAGTTACGTCGTGTGGTCAGGATTGAGATGAGGGGGGAAAGCCAAACTGCATGAATGGATGGAAGCAATCACAGTTTTATTTAGATGGGCCTAAGATTTTCTTTACATCAGTGTGACCGTCCTCCCCATGTGAAATTCACATTGTGTGTCCAACCCGTTCTCACTCCAAACTCATAAAAAAGTGCCACTCTGTCAGTGCTTTAGGCATACAAGCATGGCGCTAAAAGCCACCTTCCATGTCCACATGCAACATGCACGGGTGGCGTCACTTCACAACACGGTTGGACAAAACCGGTCGCATGCACTTGAAACGCTAAAGAACAGCATCAGGTAATAACGCTAAGGAGTGTGAGTGCGCTCATAGAGCGGGTGGGAGGTGGATGAGTCATACAAACAACTGAATTTCGTGTGGGAGTCCGGAGTTTGCTTCCCGTGTGTGTGTGTGTGTGTGTGTGTGTGTGTGTGTGTGTGTGTGTGTGTGTGTGTGTGTGTGTGTGTGTGCATGTGTGTGTGTGTGTGTGTGTTTGTGTTTTCTACACCTTACTATGTGCCTATTTTGCCTTAACTTAACCATCCATGACTTTGTTGCCTAATCCCAACCATCATGTCAGTCCATGCTGTTGTGTAAACATAAGGACTCACCATGTGCATTTGTTAACATCACAGTAACAGCATCCTGGAGTCAGTCAGCATGTCTCTGGACTGTGGGAGGAAGCCGGAGACCCCGGAGAGAACCCACGCAGACACGGAGAACATGCAAACTCCGCACAGAAGGGCCCCCGCCCGGACCGAACCCTGTTCCAACCGGGATTCGAACCAGGGACCCTCTTGCTGAGAGGCAACAGTGCTAGCCACTGTTAGTGGAGTATATATAGTGGAATATATATATATATATATATATATGTATATAGATAGATAGATAGATAGATAGATATAGATATAGATATATATATATATATACACATACATGTCTTAAATGGACAAATGTGTATCGTCAATGTATGTTCACTAAAAGTGCTTGTTTTTCCCACTATTTTAAGTTTGGCTCCACTTCTCAATCCAAATCTCGATTTTTTAACATTTTGGAAACAGAGATGCAAGGTCACCAAGCTATTGTGTTAGGACGTCCTCACCAACTCACGTTGAGCAATCTTAAATTTATCATTCAATCAAGTTTAAAAGTTTAAAAACTATCATCAAGTGCAAACTTTGTCAATTAATAATTTTTGGGAAGCAAAACATATATATATACACACACACACATACATACATATACATATATACATACACACACACACACACACACATATAAATATATATATATATATATATGTATATATATATATACCCAAAATCCACTGGATGAGGTGCAAAGAAACAGCTGTTAACAGTTTGCAGCGCATACTTTCTCTGGTAACTCTGTCTTGTACCTTCAGTCAGGTTTCTACAATGGGGGAAAATGGGAGGTCCTGTAACATGTTCCGGCAGGATCCGGTTCAAATTAAGCCCTGATGCTTTCTCTGCCTGCTGGCCGCCGGCTGTTTACAGTCCTGTAACTTCTCCCTCCACCACTAGGTGTCGATGTGCCTTTTAGCTCAGCAGCTGTTCCACCAGTAGAGACTGGAGACGTGGTGCATACAGTGCACTACATACAATGAGTTAAAGAGAGATGCACCTGTATTTATGACAGTAATGAAAAACATACCTTTGTGATATCTAAATACCCTTGTGTACTGTATTAACCTGAAACCCCCCCAAGCCTATATCCAACCTCAAAAGCAGTGGTTGCAATCTACCAAAAAAATGGAAAGCTGATTGACGCAAGAAATAGCATGACATTTTCATCATGAATTGATACAGAAAAGGCACAAAGGCATAATTTACTAGAATGCAGGAAATCAAGTGTTTGATGCCCAAACTTTCTTTGGGGAGGACCCCTCACCCAAAGCTTACTATGTGTCCCCCAAAATGTTGAAGAGAAACATATGCCCTTGACATTATGTATGTCAGTGAGCCATCGTGCACAGCAGCAGGGGCTGACCCACCTGAATGGGAGGCAGCTATCATTGACATGTGTAATGACACTGAGACAGGCCTGCTGGGGTCAATATTATTATTATTATCACAGTTTCAGCTCCACAGCTAAAGGTTTCTGCGATATATTCGTCTGATAAAAAAGATGGAATCAGTCCTCAAAAACCCAGCTCTCTCTCTCTCTCTCTCTCTCTCTCTCTTTCTCTCTCTCTTTCTCTCTCTCTCTCTCTCTCTCTCTCTCTTGCTCTCTCTCTCTGCTGCATTTGCAGCTGATGTCCACTTGATCTGCAGTGTGGATCCTTCTGGGGCCCACTGAGCCAACCTCATTCTGTCAGTGTCAGAGAAGTAAAGCAGCCCCTCTCTAACCCCTCTGGACTGCTGGGGCCCAGGGACACTGAGGACCAGGAGCACCTTGTTGCAATCAGCAGCCTCAGGTTCTTTTAGCATATAGACAAAACTGAGGACTGAAGTGACACACTGAACATTCATTTCTCATCTGCCTATCATTGTGCCAGGTGTACTGCCAGGTTTACTTCCCGGGGCCCCGTGGCAGCACCACTAACACTCTATTTATATTTAAACTTAAAGCAGTATATTAACTCCAGTCATGTCCCTGTCCAGCTGACAGTTCCATACTCATTCTCCTTTTATAGCCCTGCTGCTTCTTCACACTTCTTGTCTTTGTCTCTCTTCTCCTTTCATTTTGTTGTCCTCTCTACACTCTGGCTTTTCTTTTGTACACACACACACACACACACACACACACACACACACACACACACACATACCATACAGTTCTGTTCATATTTAAATTGTAAGAGGTCATTAGGGCCGCGTTTAGACGAGAATGCCTCCACTAAAAAACTGAGTCTTTCCTTTGAGGTTTTAAAAAAATGTGATATCATATGATAACATTTTGAGAATGATTCTTGTGTACATGGATCTTCAAAAAGTTTGGAATGGGTTCTTGTAAAGTCATGGAAAGGTTTCGAAATTTTGTCCATGAAAATGTGAGGGAACCCTGATTATATCGTTAAACTGGTGATCTGACATAAACTTTTTAAATATGCTGGTTTGTAACAGTAGTGGGGTGTGAGCTCATCACATGCTGCTCAGAAGCTCAAAAAGCTTTGGCTCACACTTTTCAATACCAATTATATGGTAAATGGTAAATGGACTGTACTTGTATAATGCTTTTCTAGTCTTTTTGACCATTCAAAGCGCTTTTACAGGACATGTCACATTCACCTATTCACACACACATTTACACAGTGGTGGCTGGGGCTAGTAACCATTCATACGCATGCACACTCCGATGACACAGCATAGGGAGCAATTAAGGCTTCAGTCTCTAGCCCAAGGATACTTCGACATGTTGCCTGGAGGAGCCGGGGATCAAACTGCTGACCATCTGATTAGAGGACAACCCAATCTACCTCTGAGCCACAGCCGCCCGATATTCTATCCTTCCGGAGAGGAAACACTTGTAACACATTGTTATTGATTTTACCAAGTGTTTCTCCGCTGAGTAGCCTTTAATTAAGAGTCATAACAGGTGTCTCTGTGCAAAATCAAACATCAGCCTTTGGTGTTTTGATGAGGGAATGAGCCGGTGCCCAGCGTCTGACTCTCACACAGTACAGCCTGCTGTCCACCAGCAGCTCCCAGCACACCTTCACTTCTCTCTTTATTTCCTCTGCTGTATCTCCATCGCATTTTAACACCTGTCCATGATGCACACAGCCACTTTGACCACAGTTCAAAATATATTTATTCTCCTTTACAGTTATACTTTATTATAAGGGGAAGATTATATACTTAAGTACGGCTTGTCTATTGCATGAAATCATGATGAATAAATGCATGAATTAATGTAGGATGTATCATCAATTCCTGCTGCCCAACATTAGTATATTATCGTCTCTCTATGACGTGAATAGTTTGCACTTTGTAGATCATCAGTTCAGAAATGTCAATACACTGAGATTTCACATACATATTAATTGATTATTTTTTTAAAAAAAACTAGATTCCTCTGACATACACCCTATTTCAGGACCATGTATTTGCTCAGCCAATAAATAAATAAATAATAAATGCATTTTAAAAAACAGCTTTTGGGATGGAACATGAATTGTTACACAAGGTCACCATTACTTACCTGACTTGTGTCCCCCAAGTACAGTCATGTTGTGATGCTCATTTGTAAATGATTTATTGACGAACATTTACTAAAAGCAACTACCTGCTAACCATGAGTTGATCATTACTTAATTACGATTTCAATAACAATAATGATATTAAATTAAAAAAAAAAAAAAAACAAGAGGAAAAATAATGCAAGGTGCAGGATGCATTTTATAAAGATGGGTTTTGGGAAGTGATCTAGAAGAAGTCATTGATTCTGCAGCCTTATCTCCTCAGACAGGTCGTTCTAAAGCCGAGGGGCCCTGATGGCAAAATCACCGTCACCTTTAGTTTTAAGCCTTGACTCTGGGTCACTATGATAATATCTGGTCAATAATTTGTAGCCCTTGAAGAACAAAATATTCTTAGTAACAAATATCTAGTGGTCTGTTCCATTTATTGAAACATTTGAAACCTGGATCAACATCAGTTTCCTCATGCTGTGTTCAAACACCTTTCACAAGTTAACTGACCCTTTGAAAACTGAGCACATTGGTTTGATTTCGCTTGAAAACATGGGGAAGAAAGGCAATGGCCAAACTGCTGGTAAATTAGTTAAAAGTGACATGAAAATGACCAAAAATGTTGTTTTAAAACTGAAATGAGGATTATGAGAAAATGATCCACTAAGAAAACTAAGAAATATGTCCAGAAAACTATATCTATAATTGTAATTATTTCATTTTTAAAATGATGTCACTGAAAAGTTTAATAAAAAATATGACATTTCAGCATTTTTAAGGCCATTTCCTGTTTTTATAACCTTTTCTACTATTTGCAACATGGTTAACATATGAGCTCAAAGTTAAAAAATGACAGAATTCCCTTCATTAAAATTTGCATTGAAGATTTATGCACAAGGTGTCTTGTGTCTAAGTTGTCCTTTATGACTTTTTGGTTTATCTTTATTGTTGCTATTTTTCTTTGTTTGTTTTTTTTTTTTTGTTGTTGTTGTCATTGGATTTTTTTTTTTTTTGTTTGGTATTTGGCCACAATGTGTGCTTTAGCTGATGTTTGATATAGTAAGTGTATGTGTGTAATGTGTGTAATTAGATAATTAAACACATTGTTTTGTAATTCAAGTAATTCAAGAAAGCGTTGCCTCATTTGCAATAGTTTTATTAAACCTGCATATTTATATTTCTACTGGTTTATAGTTTTTCTGATAATAAAAAATAAGCTATTCCTATCGTGCCATATTTTATGTTTTTGTTTTGTAATAAAACACAATATAACCCTTTAACACCTGAATCAACATACACCTCTTGTACGCATTCAGACACATTTTTCACAAGCATTAAACCTCTGAAACCTGAGACAATTGGTTGGCAAGTTGGCAAGAAATGCCCCACAAAACGAAAAAAACAATTGTGCAAGTGACCAAAACATTATTAAATATAAAACTATATTTATAATTCCTAAAATTAGATATTAGATTATTTTTAGCTCTTTGTTTGTTTGTTTGTTTGTTTGTTTTTACGATTTTTTAAAAGTATTTTAAGATTACTTTATTTTAAAGTTTTTCTGAATTCTTGCTTACTCTTAGGCCATTTCTTGTAAGGTTGATTGTTGCTTTCTCCCCATGCTTTTGAAAGAAACAAGGACAATTTGCCCAGGTTTTAAGGGGTTGAAAAAACTATCGTTGGTATAACTGCTTTTACCACTTAGCCTTACAGTCTGTGTGTGTGTGTGTGTGTGTGTGTGTGTGTGTGTGTGTGTGTGTGTGTGTGTGTGTGTGTGTGTGTGTTTGTTTGTGTGTGCGCGCGCGCTGCTGGAGCACAGTCTCCATGTGTTAATATTAGATCCTGCACATAAAATGATTTACAGTCATGTTAAATCATTACTCTCCATTATTTTCTCCCCCTCTTCAGGCGTTATTAAAATAACCATTGTTCAAAGCACAATCCGCGCTCCCTCTCTGTGTCTTCTCCTCATTGTCAGTTGGCACATTTAATATCCAGGCGCTCATGTGATCTCTCAGAGTTGAGCTCTCCGGAGCTCTCCAAGGTACTCAGAATAAATCCTGCTACTGTTGGTTACTGCCACCCCAAGCCCCCCCGCACTTCTACACCCACAGAACATACAAATTCCTCTTTAGGAATAAAGAGTTGCTCCATACGCGTTAAAGACACACAATACAGATTAGGAGCGCGAGGAAAAGTCTCACACGACGGAAAATGGCTGGAAACTACGCACAAGAATATCTCAGCCTCTGCGGCTCTTACCTGCAGGAGACGGTGATCTCAATCTTTGTCGCAGGTACGGTGGAGTTGAGTGGGTCGAAATCCCCTATTGTCGCCATGGCTCGGGCTGTTCTTTAATCACTTCTTGTCAATGCTTAAAGTTGTCACTTGTATCACAGCGCTAGTTTTCCAGAGGCTGAGATGTGTTTGGTTGCATCCGCCCGGGAATGAGACAAGGAGAGAAGACCGGCCGGCTCCGGGTGAACGAGTTGTTGCTGATGACGGTCGCTGGAGCGCAGTTGAGGGTTAGGAGGCATACCTGAGGATGAGGCTTTCATTCATGGCGAGAGAGAGAGAGAGAGAGAGAGAGACGCGGATCCAACAGATCCTCTCCTCCTCCTTGTTTCTCTCCATCCATCGGCAGGTGGAGGCAGAGAGACCTCCACAAGTTTTTCTGCTGTTTCTGGTCGCAACTTGTGGCCCGAGGATGGAGAATGATTAGTGCCACAAGGGGTGAGGGTGGGGGGCTTGAGTGAGGGGCAGCATGAACAGGCTTTAAAAAGGACCTCACCTCTTTGGATGCAAAGATGCAAAAAATGTCATTCTATAGTATGTCCTAGTAAGAATCATGGAAAACGTCACAGTATAATGCGTCATCCAAAGCTCATTAAAAAAAAGTCATATTATAGAATATTGTCTAAAACATCATAAAAAAACACTAGAGTATAGTATGTTATTATTAAATCATAAAAACAAAATTGTGAAGTATTTCCTTAAAAATTCCTAAAAAAAAAAGTCATCCAAATGTGCAAAAAACACCCCAAAACTATGTCATCAAAAAATCATGAAAAACAAAATATTAAGTCCTCCAAACATAAAAAAATTTCATTAAAAAAGTTTGTAAAATATGATGTTAAAAAATACATAAAAATGTCATTGTACAGTACGTCAAACAAAAATCTTTAAAAACGTCATAGTATACTACATGGTCCAAAAACCATTAACAATGACATTCTAGTATGTGATCGAATAATGCATGAAAAAAATAACATCATAGTCCAGCATGTCATCCAAAAACCACGAAAAACATCATAGTATAGTGTGTCATAGAAAATACATAAACAACATCATAGTTTAGTATGTTTTGCAAAAATCATGAAACCGTCACAATGTAGTATCTTCTCCAAAAACCTTAAAAAACATTAAAATATAGCATGTTGTCCAGAATTAATTTTAAAAAACCAACAACAACAGAAAACGTCATAGTATAGTATGTCATCCAAAGATGCATTAAAACTCTACAGTATATTGTGTCGACCAAAAATAATAAATAACATCATAGTATATTGTGTCGTCCAAAATTAATCAAAAAATGTCAGAATAAAACGTTATGCTTTAGTATGTCACCCAAAATTGAAATGGACTGCATTTTTTTTCTTTTTTTAATTACATATGTATTTAATATATTTTTACATTACAGGCATATTTACACACCACACCACCACAACCAGAAAGTGCAGCGAGAAAGAGAAAAAAAAGGAAAGTACACCATCTTATATACAGCTATGTATATATAGTTCAAAGATTCCAAGATGTGTTCTCCCAGCATTTTTGTCCTTCAGTCCATTTAATGATTATGAGTAGTGCTTTAATCAGGGCCCGAGCACCGCACGGTGCGAGGACCCTCTTGAAACTAAAGGAATTCTTCTTTTTATTATCATTAGGGCCCGAGCACCAAACCTCTTGAAACTGAAGGAATTATTATTATTATTATTAGGGTGCCTGCACTGCGTAGCATCAAAAAAAAACATGTGAAGCATCAGGAGGTTTTGCTTCGTGGGTAAATCATGTGGTTGGTGTACCTGAGGTTGGAGGTTCAAGACTTTTTTGGGACAAGTGACTTTGGAAAGGCTGCTGTCCAAAGCCCAGAGCTAAAGGGACCGTCAAAAACATGCGACGTGTCAGGAGATTTGGCTCATTGGGTAAATCAGGTGGTTGGTGTACCTGGGGTTGGTGGTTTGAGACTTATTTGGGGCACTTGCTTGGAGTTCCAGAGGTTGTGGAATCAAATTCCCTTTCTCACATCCGAGAAAGGTGTATTTTAAAGGTATCTAGACAAGAGAGGGAATTTGGGTGGAGAGGCTCCAAGGGAAAGGAAGTGCAGTCAAGAGACAGGAAGGATAGTCAAGAGGAGACATGCAAGCACTTAGCTGATTATCAGCCTGACTCATGTATCAGTCGAGTTTCCAACAGACTTCACTGCCGATACTGAATTTTCTGTTTCAACACCATATGACTCTTACGTCAGTAGAGCAGACAGATATGTCAAGCAATATTTTATTTTATTTATGCCATAAAATATAATTTGGCTGTAGATTCATACAGTTTAGACACCTATTGTTTTTCATGTAACATTCATAAAGTGTACGGCAGTGCTCGGTCAGTAATAGGGTTACTGTGAAAAAGATTCTACTCTGTCCCTTCTGTCGGATGATGAGGAGTTCAGGTGACTAGTAATAATAATAGTAATAGTTATTTGAACTATGCATACACACACTGGCACTTGCTGGAAACACTTGTTGGCCAGCAAGGTGAGGAATGTCCACACCTCCTTGAGCGACTACAGTGTGATCCTTCTGGTTGCCACTTTGGGGGGAAAAAGAATGATACAAAACTGCGGCCGCTACAGTAGCTTAGCTCTTTGCACTGTTCAGGGTATTCAGTGCGTGCTGCGCATTGATGATGCAGTGACGTTTCTCTCTGACCAATCAGTGGTCTGCAGTGCGTCCACGTCACCTTTTAGTAGCACCAGTGTTGCCAACTCCTCTGTAAGGAAAGTAGCTATTGGCTCTCCAGAAAGTCGCTAGAAGTAGCTAGATGACATAATCAACTAATTTGCATAATATGAAATTCTGAGAGAGGCAAGACTAACATAAAAGGCTGACCAGGTAGTTTACAAACTAACTATTTATGTATTTACAAAGTTGTTGTTGTTGCCATATAACTATAATGTTAGCTTTTTTCTTTTCTTTTCTAGTGACCTGATAAAAACAGAGCGAAAGAAAAATGTGGTCTTGTAGCTTATATTTGGCTAGAGGAGAAGAGGGACAAGAAACTGACTGAGTGTGTGAGTGAGATTGACTGAAACAGAAAGAACTGTGTGAGGGATTTTAGGGTATGAAATTAAGAAAGAGTGAATATTTTAACAAAAACATAACGTCTCTGCTGTAACTGTACAAAATCATCATCTGTGATTAGTCGTAAGCTGCACACGCGTGATTCATTTGCAGGGCAGACAGCTCTCGCTCAGAGTGGTCACGGAGTCCACTGCAGGTTGGGACTGCAGCGCTGCTGGTCAGACATGCTGCATGAGTGCTGTGTGAGTGGTGACAAGGAGACGGCAGCTGCCCTTACTGTGCTCAGCTCTTGTGAGCGCAGTTGTAACGTGGAACCGCAGAATGGGATATGTTAGATGCTTTTTGCAGACATTTGTCAACACAATCATTCCCAAAATGACCAGAAAAAGTCACTAGATTTGTCGCTGGTCGCTTTTGTCTTATTAAGTCGTCAAGGGGGTCTGAAAAGTCGTTAGATATAGTAACAAAGTCGCCAAGTTGGCAACACTGCTTAGCACTAGTGCACTACAATAAACACTTGAAGGGCTCTGCTCAGTACCAAGCCCCCAGGAAGTGCGCTGCGCTCTAATGCGAAATTTACACAGTAGCTGAAAGTGGAATTACACCGTCACTTAATGCACACTGGCTCAGAAAGACTTAACATTTGCTTAACATTTGGAAAGAGATGTCCTGAAATCACTGAATTTAAAAAAAAAAAAAAACACATTAACTTTTCAGAACAAATTTTTAAATAGTCATAATTTAAAACATCAAGTCATAAAGACATAAAATGCGCCATTTTCCGAATAAAGAGGTATTTCTCCAGACATAAAAAGAAAGCACATCAGACCCATGGGATTCCACTGCATGCATGTGCATGTAATTCTTGGAGTCCCTGACACAACACAGGCTTCGTGCTGGCTGTAGTAATGGATGTTTTTGCTGTCCTTCATTTTTAAATCATAATTCATCATTTTTACCATCTATGGATGTCTTACCATGTCTGTATCATAGATTGTATATACAGTCTACAGTCTGTATTCAAACAACCGGTTATCATTAAACGTAGCATTCACTTGAAGTTAGGCTGGTTTTTTTTTTGGTTTTTTTTCTCAAATATGTTTATTGAGCTTTTTATATTAACATAACAATACAAAAACAACATCGAAAACAATGCACAGTACAACATTGGTCTAGACAGCCAGTGCACATACATATTTTGCAAAATTAAAAATAAATAAATAAATAAATAAATAAATAATAATAAATAAATAAATAAAGTAAAGAAAAAATACACCCCAGATCACAGTTCTAGAAGTTTCAAATGACCAGGTTGTAGGTACAGTGTTGTACAGGTACTGAGGTAAAGTACAAAGGCTAGCCAAGGACAACACTTGAAAGCACTGAAGCCACTGTGGAATTGGAAAAGTGAAGGTATGGAGTCCAAATGTCCATAAACTGTCCTTCTGATGAGTGAAGCAGACAGGTCAGGTACTCAAGGGGAAAACATTCTATAATTATCTTATGCCAGTTTGATTTGGTGGGGGGTTTGTCGCAAAAAGATGTTCTTCCTTGCTGCATATGTAAGAATGTTGTACAGTCTGGTAGAGTTGGCATCCACAATAGTATCTTGACTGGGGTAACCCAGGATTAAAGAAAGAGGGTCCATGCGTAACACAACGCCAAATATGTTTTCCAAATCCTGCAAAACATCTGTCCAATATGCTTGAATTTTAGGACAAGACCAAATACAATGAGTATAGGTACCCACTGAGATTTTACATTTTAAACATGCAGGTGAGAGTTGAGAATTCATTTTATGTCTTTTGTTAGGAGAGATTTGTAGACGGTGGATAGTCTTGAATTGCAGCAATCTGGCACGGTTACATACAGAAATTTTCTTTGTTTGAGACCATATTTTAGTCCATTTATCCCCATCAATATTTATACTAAGTTCGTGTTGCCACGTCTGCATAACATCTTGTACATTTATCACATCAGTCTGGCTTAGAACATTGTAAAAGCGAGTAATGCATTTCTTAGCTGGGCCAAGGAGGAGTAATTGTTCAACTGCAGATGTAGTAGCATCAGTATTGAGAGTAGTTTCCCTGTTTATGAAGTCCCAAATCTGCAGGTATTTAAAAAAATCGTGTTTGGGGAGACTATACTTTTCTTGAAGTTGTGCATATGATAGCATTGATGCTCCCTGAAATAAATTATGCATCCTCTTTATCCCTTGAGTTGCCCAAGTGCTATAGCCAACATCCATCATGCCTGGTAGGAAGTTAGGATTGCCCTGAATTGGGACCAATGGAGATGTTTGTCCAGACCTCCCTTGAAGCTTTTGCGTAATAAACCATGCTTTTAATGTATTAGATATTATAGGGTTGTTTTTGCAATGGCTCCTGGCTGTCTTTAAGTCTTTGAAGGCCAAAAGGCCTGACAGGGAGCCTGAGGTCTGTGACTTTTCTAGACTCAGCAAATCAGAGGTAGGATCCTCCTTGACCCATTCTGCTATAAATTTTAAATGGGATGCTCGTTGATACCATTTGATGTTGGGGAGATCTAGACCACCCTTCGAACAAGGGAGTTGTAGTTTTGTTACTTTTAGCCTTGGCTTTCTCTTGTTCCAAATGAAGTCACTCAACCATCCATTGAGCAATTTCAGTACCTTGCCTGCCAAGAGTAGTGAGATCATTTGTAGGGGGTATAACAATCTTGGTAAAATATTCATTTTGATGATGACGACTCTACCGAGCAGTGACAAGGGGAGTGGAGACCATCTGTTCAGGTCCTTCTTTATGGAGTCTAAGAGGGGGTTAAAATTAGCTTTAAACATTTCGTGAAACAAAGGTGTAATGTTAATGCCCAGATAGACAAAACCTGTAATGGACCATCTAAACGGGAATGACGGTAGTGTGTTAGTTCTATCTCTAAGGCCTCCCATTGGCATAGCCAAAGATTTTGAGAAATTGATTTTGTAACCCGAAAAACATCCAAAGATAGTGATTACATCAACAAGACGTGAAACAGAAGTTCCAGGCTCCAGCGCATACAGTAAAACGTCATCTGCGTACAGAGAAATTTTATGTTGAATCCCACCCACATTTAAGCCTATTATTTCAGGGTCTTGCCTTATGGCCTCAGCAAGAGGCTCTATTGCAAGAGCAAAAAGGGCGGGGCTAAGAGGGCAGCCCTGACGTGTTGAGCGATGAAGTGGGAAATTGTCAGATCTATAGCCACTGGTGATGACTGCAGCCATGGGGCTTTTATATAGTAGTTTGACCCATTTGATGAAATTATCTCCCAAATCAAATTTATGTAAGACATTAAACAGGTATGGCCACCCAACACGGTCAAATGCCTTTTCTGCATCCAATGAAATTACCATGCTATCAATTTCCTGTGTCTGACAAATATTGATAATATGTAGAAGCCTCCTAACATTGTAACTAGAACTCCTACCTTTGATAAAGTCGTCTGATCCTCTCCGATGAGAAAAGGTAGAACTTTCTTGAGACGTAGTGCTAAAATTTTGGATAATATTTTAATGTGCTGATTCAGAAGAGCAATAGGCCTGTATCCTGAGCAGTCCTCAGGGGACTTTCCTTTTTTTAAAATTAAAGTGATATTGGCTTCTCTTAGTGAGTTGGGAAGGTTATCAGTGATGAAAGAATGTTCCAACATTTCCAAGAAGGGGTCCACAAGCACATCTTGAAATTCCCGATAAAATTCACTGCTCAAGCCATCACGCCCTGGTGTCTTGCCTGACTGTAGGCCTTTAAGTGCTAATAAGGCCTCTTCCCTGGAGATGGGGGCATTTAAGTCACGCTTTTGGGGACAGAGATGGTTGGAAGGGTTAGTCTCCCTAGAAATGATTCCATCCTATCTGTGACTCCCTGTGGTTGATCTGATTCATACAACTTAGCATAAAATTGTTGTAGTA
The DNA here is from genome assembly GCF_026936395.1 of Plectropomus leopardus. Lineage (NCBI taxonomy): Eukaryota > Metazoa > Chordata > Actinopteri > Perciformes > Serranidae > Plectropomus > Plectropomus leopardus. Next base: position 2,298,486 of record NC_142177.1, on the reverse strand, counting down.
TTTCTATGCATACTTTGAGTTTTTACTTTGTTAAATGCTCCTCCTACATTTCTGTACGGAAGCCCTAAGCGGACGTGTTTTTTTTTTTTTTTTACAAGCCGTTTTCTCGATATAACGAGATATTATCTCGTTATAACAAGATATTATCTCGTTATCTCGAGAAAACGGAGTTTGTTTTCCTGAGATATTATCTCGTTATCTCGAGAAAACGAACTTTGTTTTTTGGTTTGTTTATTTAAACTTTATTGAATGAACGTCAGAAGAAGAAGTGGCGGGTGGAAGATGTGACAGCAGGTGCCGTGCGATGTTCAGCGCGGACAAATGCGTGCAGGTTCTCGCCCCTGCACGTACCAAAAAGCACCGGAGCAACAGTATAATAATCTAGTTATGATTACTGATGAATTTGGGGGATGTGCTCCTATAATAATCATCTTATCTTGCGCATTTGTCCGCGCTGAACTAAAAAAAAAAAAACAAAGTTCGTTTTCTCGAGATAACGACTTAATATCTCGGGAAAACAAAGTTCGTTTTCTCGAGATAACAAGATAATATCTCAGGAAAACAAACTCCGTTTTCTCGAGATAACGAGATAATATCTTGTTATAACGAGATAATATCTCGTTATATCGAGAAAACGGCTTGTAAAAAAAAAAAAAAAAAGGGCTTCCGTATTTCTGAGCCCATTAGATCTGAACAGTTTATTCAGTGAACAGCAAGAATAATTTAAGCCCATCAACAGTTGATTAATCAGATAAATATTTCATGAATTAATAATTCACTGAAACATTCCAGTGTTCATAACTCTGAGGCTGTGAGGAGATGGAGTTGACTTAATAATCACAAGCTGACTTGGTTCAGGACAGATCCCAGCAAACATCTGACCTGCTGAGATGTCATGTGTCACTGTGTGTGACCTCTGACCTCCAAACTCAAACACTCCCTTCACATGCTCCTTGGAAATATTTTTTTTAGCATATTTACCGTATTTACGAGTTACGAGCACAAGAACGGCCCTCCAAAGTCACAAGTGGAAACTTGAGAAACTTCAGTAATACTGAAATTGCTGAGTTGTGACATTTGCGTGACCTTTCAGGGCAGCAGAAACGGTGGAAAGCATGTCAACAGTGTCAACAACTGATGGTAAAAAACAATATATTTTGTTATTTTGGTCCTAGTTGCTATCATTTACTCTTAGTTGCACATTTTAGTATCTGCATCTATAAGCTGCAGCAAGCAAGCAAACTTTGAACTATAAAGAATGACGGGCATGTACACTGATATTGATAACACGTTATGTTAACGTTATTTTTGCCAACTTGACATCATAAATGCATAAACATAATGGGAAAAAGTAAATTCATGTATTAAATGTCAATTTTTGATAACATGTCAAGTCTAAATGGTATTAATGTTAACTGCTGTCTATTTTAAGTGACCTGCATAAAATATAAAAATATATAAAAATACAATATAAAAAAATATTTAAAAAATGGAAACAGTTATCAGTCTCTTGTTTAAACACTGTTAGTATTACAATGCAACCTATCCTCTTTGTAGCTTCCATGTTGATCCCACTTTACGACCTTAAAGCACATGAACACAACAAAGTCGGAGGAATGACTTCCCAATTCGGGAACTATGACCCTCCAACATCACATGAACGCAGCAAAAGTTAAAAAGGCACAATTTGTTCAGACTAACAATTAAATTTGCTTTGATTCTGATGAAGTGGGAATTTGAAAGCATTCACTTATTTAACTGCTTTATGTAATCACATTAGATCTGACTTGTACTATCTGTGTATAGAAAACACTTAACATCGGCTTAGCCGTTAATGGAAGGAGACTACAGGGTGTAAATAGTTGATATATCTCACTGTGGATAACAAATACATAAGAAGCTACTGAGATCATCTGCTGATGCCAAATCATTTGAAAACGACAGAAATACTCAAGTCACGAAGATGTTTGTTTTGTTGTTTATTCACAATCGCCACCTGCCGCTCGGCTCACCTTTTATCGTAGCCGTTGCCTGCCAACAATTAAGAGCAATTCATAACAAAAAAACAAAAGGTAGAATTACTTAAAAATGCATCAACTGTACAAAGAAATATCTTCACACAGAGAACATCGGGACGAGTGCAATGCAGCATTTTCATTAATAAGAGATTCTCAAATAAAAATAATATGTAAAACAAATAAAACCATCATACGCTGCAACTGAGTCAAACCTGGAGGATGTCATGCAAAACCAGTGAGTGGAAAAGTGATTTGAAGTAGATCAGGGTGAAAGATGACAATGTTTTTGCAAGTGTCCTTTGAAATTCTAAAGAAAATATGAAAGCTCGACTGAATTAGAACTCATTCTCAGGAAAAACACCTTAAAAAGACATTTTAAAACCCGACAGGGAGATGAGAGCATGCCTGAAAAACCGACTCGTCTCAAATAATGCAGGACAGATTGTTCTGCTGTCGGTTTGTAGAGGAGTACAAAATTAAACCGCTTCTTCCACAGCTCATGCAGAGATCTGATACATGCAGCCAGATGAACCAAATGTTCACGTGTTCCTGAATGCATCAACCATAAAGAGACGTAAACTCAAAATGTGATTTTGTGGAACAAGGAAAGCAGAATTTTGGCTTTGAATCTAGTAGAACACCAAATTCTACCAAGAAAGAACAGTCAAACACTTTGGGAAATGCTCTCATTCTAATTCATTCTGAGAGTGAGATGTTAAAATCCAAACCACTTTCAGGTCTGCGCGTTAAGTTCAGAGCCTGAGTCAGGAAACGGTTAGCCTAGCTTTGCATAAAGACTTTAAAATGGGGAAAAAGCTTTCCTATGTCTAATGTCTAAAAGAAAATACACCAACACCTCTAAAATGTATTATACTAGAAACACCACAGAGTATCCAAACAAAGTAAAAGAAAAAACAAAAGTTAAGTAATTATTTTATGAGAATAAAGTTATAATTATGAGGAAAAAGTCATCATATTATAAGAATAAAGTCTTAATATAATGAGATTAAACTTGTACATTTACAAGAAAAAGGATGTATAGAGAAAAGGTCCATCCTGGGCTTCCTGACAAAATACAAAGTAAACAGGCCTGTTTAACAGTGTCCATTCACTAGCTGTACACATTCCTACTGCTTAAAATAATAATTCAAAAGAGTAGGCCATTCTAAGCATCATGAAACTAGACCTGAACCCAAGCTTTCAGCATAAAAGTCCCGAACATGAACCATTCATCCATCACTTCTGATCATTCAGTTATACTTTGTAGCTTTTTATACTATATTGGCCAATTTTCGGGTCTTAATCCATGACTTTATGTCTCACAAAATTACAAGCTTCATCTTGTAATATTGTAACTTTTTTTCTTGTAAATTTACTAGTTTTTCTTCCCCTCAAAATGGTGACATTATTCTCATAACATTATGACTTTATTCTACAAATCTACTTTTTTTTTTTTTTTAACATGTCTCTAATCCTCTGTCATAAGATAAATCCAAGCAGCAACCTCCAAGGCTAAAAAAATGAAGCCAACACTGAAGTGCCAAAACCTGCAGTTCCTCTGATGGCCACTTGAGGCTGTCTCCAATCCGGAGTCAATGCCCATAGACCCCCACATTAAAATGTCCCCACCAGATGAAATGAAAATGTTTGGTACAAAAAAATAATGTTGGTCATATTGCTAATTTCAACATTTGTTTCATATAACATGTCTGTCTACATTTTAGTAAGGCCAAAATTATGAATATTTAAGTCATATCAAAGACCATTGGTCAGATTCATCCCTCAATCCTCCACTGCTCCACTCTCTTGCCCAAATATGGTCACCTCTAGCTCCAAAAAACCCAAGAAGGCGAAAGCCGAAATATCGAACTTTGTCCATTAGCTATACAGTCTATGGATACAACATGGTATTTAAGCTTTTGAGGTCTCGTTATGCATATTTTTTTTTTACTTTAACAAAGTTAAGCTAACCATTTCCTCCCCAGTCTTTATGCATATCAAGGCTAAATGCATCCTGCCTTCAGCTCATTATTTAATGCAGAGACATATATAATTGGTGTCAATCTCCTCATCTCACTATTAGAAAGAAAGATTTCCAAAAATCCTACTAGAATTATTCCTTCGATCAATAAAATACTCTTTGCCTACAGTCTTTCTCAAAGGCAGAAATACACTCTCATTCATCTCAGGGCGAATGACTAAAATCCATCTCATCACCATTATCAGGGGTCTCTATAAGACTCAACAGCTTCATGTTACTGTACAACAACAACAAAAAAACCCAAAACAAAAAGACATATAATCTTGCAACCACGTGAGTGATAACAGGGAAACCCCAAAAGCTTTATTGCAAAGCTAACGCTGCTAATGCTCTACGGTCCAAACTTCCATTAACAACAAGCTGCAAACAGCGGAAGCTCTTAAAACCATTAAGGAAACAGAAATACACCTGAAACTGGACCAGAAGAAGAACAGATCTGATCCAGCGATACTGAAGATAAAAAAGGCACAACAAATGGTCCTGAGGTTTAGCAGCCGTCAAAACCGTTTGGCAACACCGACAAGCTCGTTTCAAATAAAATCCTTCCACAGAATTCATGTCTGTCCGAGCGTGACCTGAAAGAAGACGCACATGCTTTTTGAACGACTTGTGTGTGATAATAGCTGGGCAGAAACCTCAGCACTGGCAGGAATCACTAACCTTCCTTCAATGGAGTCCGATGAAAAAGAACATTGAAAAGGCCTTCGGTTCACAGATTTGCTACCACAATGCTCAGTGTCTCATGTGCTACCTTGTCAGTGCTACTGAAGAAGAAAAGCAAGAACGCAGAAGAAAAAGAAAGACGATATGGACTCAAGTGGAGGATATGGAGACATTAGACTGTGAAACGATTGCTTGAAAATGTTTGTAACTTAATTTTCTGGGTTAAGTTCTTCGAAATTGTATGCTAAGCGGGGCCATTCAGTCCCTGTGGATGTTTGATGATCAAAACATATTTTGTAAAGCTATCTTATTAAAGGATACGATCAGATTCTATCTTCCTCACATGCCATGCGTCCTCTGAAAGAGCTGCAGGCTGCTGTAATCATCCCTTCTAATCAAACTGACTATGAACTTTGACAAACTATTCTCCCAGCCTTCGAGTGTGATCATTCCGAACAGCTTTGACCTTTAGACATGTTCGGATACCACTTTGCACAAACTAGTTTGTGTGCTTCAGTTGAAGCTTTAGCTTCAAACAAAGTGCTTGCTGGGTCATCGAACAGTGTAGAAAACCCCTCCTCCTACAGCTTTACAAGTCAGAATCTAGGCCTTTCAGAAACCGTACATCAGGCCGTTTCACCTGGTGACTGAGCAGGTGTGCAAAGGTGAGAATGTAGACAGGATATCAACTTTTCTCGCAGCACCATAAGTGCCTTCAACAACAAACTCAGAGTGTGCGCTCTTATCACTACCTAAACATTGCCTCTAATTTTCTCTATGACAGCAGGCTTTTTCACTTCAAGTACAGCCTTTCAGAACACGTAGAAAGGCTTTTGTATTGAGACATGGTCAGACAACATGCCGTATGGATTAGTTTGTTGCGGGTAGCAAACACTCGCCAAGACTGAAATCCCTCCAGTCACAGTCAGTCAGTTTGACTGAGGTTACATGGAAAAGAATAACCCACTGATGATACTTATTCTGGTTCTGATCATATTCAGGATATGGTGTTAACATGAGCACAGAGGAATCGAGCTAGCAACATTCCACATTTACACCACAGTAGAGTACTCCAGCTAATATATTCAGATTTCTCATAAACAGATACATGATTTACATGGTCAAACACACAGATGGAATATTGTATGAAAATGCCCGATTGGTAAACAGGTTATTCATGTCGATGTAAGCGCACCCACAGAATGTGATGTAAGACCAGGACACAGCAGTGTCACTGTGTGTGTTTCCATCCACATCTTTTCATGCACACTTTCAGTTTGCACAAAAAAGACATGAATGGAAATGCCCCAAAAGTCTTAAAAAATATGATAAATCACAGTTAAATAAAAAGTTTTACCCGCAGGGGACATGGAAAAATAGGCAAATCAATAAAAGGTAAATGCGACAAAGGGACTGTTTACATGGCAATGGTTCTTGCATGAAAAATGTTAAACTTCTGTTGTGGTGTGGCCTTTCGTTCACATGACAACGGCATTCTGGGGGCCTGAAAAACTGTTGAAACTGTGTTCCAGAATGTAATAGATTGAAAATGCCACCACCTTCTGACGCCATGTAAATTAGCAATGCGCGGATCATTATGGTCGCACTTGCGTGGTGTTCTTCTATGGTGTGTCATTGCAAAGTTACACCGCCAACTACTGGCCTGACATGCATGCTACAGCATTTTTGGTTGCTTCGGTGGATCCGTGAACACGAGGAGCATTTCCACAATGTCATCATATGATCACAGATTTATTTATTTTTTTTACGCAAAGGAAAGACTTTTCTGTTTTTTGCAGCGCCATTCTCATCTAAATGTGAGCGCAATGAAATGTCATTGTATAGGCAACTGCAAACTCTCTTTGTTGCCTCTGGAAGCTTTTAACAGCTGATGCCGGCACACATGGCTGTTAGCAAAACTCTTCCAACATTTCCATTGACCAGTGTACTCTCTGTTATTATACATTAATTGGTGTCCTTCATCTGAGGTTTGACTGGGGCTCTTTTAATAACCTCATCTCGATGCACCCTCTTCTTCTGAGGTGAAACCTGACAGAAGAATCAGCACAACCTACTGATTATTTCGATGAACTTCTAATTTTCGTATAACAGTAGAGGATGGAGAACCACATCAATTTGCATTTTCTGGAAATTTGGTAAAATGTTTTACTATATTTGGATGGAAACACAACTCATACTGCTGAAGCCTCACATTGGCTTCAGCTGAAAGAGGAGCGTACAAATCACCTTACTGCAAGTTTGGAAAGAAGACAATACTGAAAACACTGGATAAGTCTTTCAGGGCACACATGGCATGTGAGTACTGCGTTAAAGGTCCAGTGTGTAGAATTCAGTGGCATCTAGTGGTGAGGCTGCCGATTGCAACCAAATGAAACTGTCAAGCATGTAGGAGAGCAACACGGCAAATGTGAAAACACAAAAGGCCACATCTGTTTGATTTGTCTGTTTTGGGCTACTGTAGAAACAAGATGGCGGACTCCGGGGATGGGGACCCGCTTCATATGTTGATATAATCTGCTCATTCTGAGGTAAGTCTTAGTTTGAGGTGATAATACACTAAAGAAAACATAGCAATGAATATTATATTCCACTTCTGTCAATATACCCCCTAAATCTACACACTGGACCATTTAACCCTTTGAAACCTGGCTGGATTTCTTTCAAAAACACAGGAAGAAAGCAATGAGCAATAAAAGAATCAATTATCCCAAAATTTGTGACAAATGAAATGAAAGTAAAAAGAAAAAGAACAAGAAGAAAGAAATGATCTAAAAAGTAATTAAAAATGTATCATTTTGTAACATAATTTTAAATATGTAATTATCATAATTGTAAATGTAGTTCTACCCAATTTCTTTCTTTTTATTTTCCTAGACATTTTTCCCTGACTGTTCTAATTTTTTCCCCTATCTTTTTTCAAATCATTTTCTAAATCTACTAAATTATTGCAATTTGTGGGACATTTAACAGCAAGTTTCCCATTGCCTTTTACCCCCATGTTTTTGGAAGAAATCACACAAATTTGCTCAGGGTTCACATGGTTAGTGCAGAGTTTATAAGTCTTGACCTCAGCGTTGTGCTCTCTTCAATTTGATTCGATTTCAATCAACTGTGCAAGACTAGAAAAAAACGCTTGTTGCCATTTCTGTCAGAACACAATAAGTGCTGCATTCATCTAACCTTTATAATCCACCTCAACAACACAACATTCCTCTGCTTGGAGCAGTAAGAATAGCAGCACAAAACAAAAGACATAAAAATATTAGGGCTGCCTGTATATTAGGACGGTCACTGCAAGGACTCTGAAGGGATCTGAAGGAATTCGGAATAGATCAAGGAAGAGCAGAGGAAGGAAGAAGTGTGAATATTGTGCCTGTAACAGGTACATAGCCCATGTTCTCAACCATTTACATTTCAACAGCTAGACAGCCTTCTTATTATCCTTTTTGATACTGTGGCTGAAACCGTTTCCCTCCCTGAATGTGAAGGATGAACTCCACATTGAAGAAATCTAGAGAAATGTTGGAGCAGCACAGAAAAAAAAATGTTTGTAAGGTATAAAAAACAAAATCAAAGGAAATTGAAGAAAAAAATGGAGAAAGCTTCACCCCTGGATAGAACAGAGATGTTTGGCACTTTATTGTACTGAGTCCAGGCATGTTGGATCGACTGTGGATGGAGGGATGGATGGAGGCAGAAGGAGGGTCTGAAGTCACATTGAGAGGGTTCAGACGATGGCGTTGGTGCCTCGGAGGCCGACCCCGCGGGCGAATTGCTCCAGCAGGCCGGAGATGGCGCCTGAGGGGCTGGGCGCTGAGGACTTGAGGCCAACAGTGGAGCTGTAGGCCGCCAGGAAGACTTCCCGCACTGCCTCCAGACGGGCCTGACGCTCAGAGGGGAAGGGACACCTGGAGGGGAGAGAGGAAGGAGGGAGGGATGGGAAACAAGAGGGAGCGAGATAAAACATGAAGAAAAAGGTTAGGGAGGAAAGTCCTACTTTAAAAATGCTGCAAAAACAATAACACAAGAGGAAGTCTGCCAAGAAATCAGCAGAGTGATGCAGGCGGAGGCAGTTTGGATCAACCCAATAATGTACTTCTGAATTAACCATCACAGAACTCACACACTCGTCATTATCGCTCCCTTCTCCCCAGCTCCTCTCTTTCAATCCAAATAAAGACAGATGGATGCTATTTTGCCTTTTCTGGCTGCGAGTGATGCTGCTGGGACCCTCAGTTCAGCAGTCAGATAAAGCTGAAATTAAAATGCATCCCCTGAAGGGAGCAGAGAGTAAAAAGATGAGTCAGAGGGAGAACCTGGTGAGAATATCATGTCCCCTGACTCTCATCCTCGTCTGGGGCTGGGTTCAGCGGGGGGGCACAGAGCAGCGACAGAGGTTCCCCAACAGGAACACAACGCTGCTCATGTTTTAAATGAACACATACACAAACACACTTTTGCTTTTTTAGAATATCAGGATGACCAAGATACAGGATCAGAGTTCCCAAACATTTTTAATGACAAAATTTAATGTAATTTATGTATTTTTGTGTATTGTGTATGTATTTACCTCATGTAAACGACTGCAGCAGCCAAACTATGAATGAATGCAGTGATCATTCCCCAGCTAACATACTGTATGACAAGCTCGACTCGCGCAAAAGTTACCTCACTGAAGGCCATTCTCTCCATTTACAAGCAGGCTCTTTAAGTGCTAGACAGAAAACCCAAAACTCACCTTCACTGCAAAAACATTACATCCTCAGTTGGGAAAATCCAATGAAATACGCTGACATCTGCCTGATTTTTAAAATACTAAATGGTAAGGCTCCTCCACCACTCAGCACTGTCATTGGGCAGAAAAACTCTAACAGCAGAAGAGCCACCAGGTATGCACTGAGAGGGGACTGTGAAATCCCTGACAGGTCCAGCGCCTCCAGCCAAGCATGCTCCTCTGTAAGAGTTTCTCAACTAAACCTACACACCTTCACACAAAGGCTCAAGGCCTGGCTCCTGGAAAGTCAGACGTGAACATCTGTAATCAACACTGTGCATTGTTCGCTAAAGCAATACTGTTGTTATATTGGCAAACCTGCTGCTAACTTACCTTATTTCCTTTGCCTGATGCCAGGCGGCCAGCTTTGCATGAATATGTATGAAATATCTATTTTAGTGACAACCTGTCTAACTTTGTGCTGCATGGCCTGCCTGTGTTTTAGTGCATACTAACATATTACTAACCCATAACTGCATCTTTTAACAATTTTGCTTCTTTGCTGTAGCTGCTCTGCATGTCTGCATGTCATGCTCAGTTGTGTGTCACTGCCTCACACTGTGTGCATGACTATTTGTGCTAAAATACTACATGTTGTTGCTGTGCTGTTGTTTTATACTGGCGTTCTGCTGTTTCTTATAACTTCCGGTTCCCTCGTCTCAAAGTCTCTGGGTTTTTTGAATGGGTTTTTGGTAAAATGCCTTAAGTAAGGTCTGAGGTTACAACAGGCTAAATATATTTGGAGTTTTGTTCTGCAAGATAAAATCTGTCCGTATTAACCCAATTTTTTAACTTTTTGCGTATCACATCATAACAGTGTTTGTTGGGGACGTTAGATGTCATCACACCAGAAACAGAAATTACCAATGACACCAGCAGTTGACACAGCCATGATCATTAGCTAGATCAGGTCACGTTAACAAGAGAGAGTTTTGTAGAAAATTAAGCGTACAAAATCAAATCAGTAGTTGAACAATTCCGGGTAGTAATGTTTAAGTTGTGCGACCGCAATGTAGTTCATGTATAGCCTAACTGTTTGTATGTATTTTTATGATTATGCATCCTCCATAGTTAGTTCGAGACTCTATGTGTACCTCAAGGAAGACCTACCTATATATGGCAAAGTCTTAGTGCCTGTAAGTTATGCTTGACCATGGATACCTGAGCTGGACCAGTGCCACTAAATTTAGCAACACAAATACATGCCTCATTCCTCAAAAAAAGTCTAGTACCTGACATGTTAGTAATTGATACCTACCATCTACGTCACAGCATTGTATAAATACTGCCTTTCTATGTGATCGGTGTCAGCCAGCTTTCTATGTTCTGTGTCAGTTAGTCTGCGTTTAGTCTTGTCTCTGTCTGGGCTGACCCGAGCGCTCGTCTTTGCTGTACTTGTCATTTTGTAGGCTTTGTTTTAGTTCATCTTTGTACTCATCTTCATTTATGTTGTACTCGTTTATTGTACTCATGTTTGTTGTAATTGTAATTTTAAGTGTATACTCATACTTTTACTCATATTAAACGTGAGCTGATCGAAGCTTCAACAGGTGTCTCCATCGTTCGGAAGTCATGACAGAAAACTCATACTATCACTAACAATAGCTTTTTGTTTCTGGTGATTTCATTTACGCTTCAAAACACAAAAAAGTGGTGTTCATCTGTGAAAATTATCATGCTGAACAAAAAATTCAAGTATCATAAACTAGTGTATGTCACAGAGCTTATGTTTGGCGATCATCGATAATCCCATTCAAAAATCCTGTAAGGTTTTTGTCGAGGGAACCAGTGCGATGCTAATTTACGGGTTGGCCTTCACCAAACTATTGCTTCATATGGCTCATCTTCAGCGTTCCTGTTTGTTGTAGCTGTTGCTGCCTTTATGTGTCCTGCTGCCCTTGTCAGTTGAAGACTAGTTTGATATCTAGCACTGGCACATTAACAGAGATGTCGGCTAATGTGTGCTGTCCTTATTAATAAATAAAAGGAAATGAAAAATTGCTAAAATTTTCCATGACTTAAAGAGGAAGGAAATCCAGGCACTCCAAAGATGTGAAATGTGAAAAACAAGGAGGAATTACATTAGAAAGCCTTTAGTATAGAGAGTAAATCATAAAAAACAAATATGTTTCAACCACCGCAGCTTCTTCTGTAACAGATTGTGGTTAATGGGTATATGATATCGTCTCATATCGATCGCAGGCCCATCAACCCAATCAAATGGAAATTGTATTGTGGCAGACTTTGTGATATTGACAGATATTGTATCCTTGTCCAAAGTATTGATATAATATTGAATCCTGATAAAACTGGTGATTTTCACCCCTACAGTACATACATATATGCTAGCATTATCCAGTGACACAAGTCCCTAATTTGATTTAAACATTGGGCCCTGCACCAATCAGGGCAAACTTATTTTCATAAGAACGACAGAAAAAAGATGCACACGGTTTCCTTAGCAGAGGCCGAGAATCACTGTCAAACCCATACCTTAACTTAATCTCCTGTAATATACACTAACCTTTCTTTAACCCTTTGAAACCTGAGCAAATTGGCTTGATTTGTTTTAAAAGGTTGTGAAGAAGGCACTGAGCAACTTTACGAGAAAAAAAGCAAAGTAAAAAGTAAAAACAAATAAGAAAATGACCTCAAAAAGTGCTAAAAAAACAAACTAACACTAAACAAAATATGTGGGACATTTTTTTCCAAGTTGCACATTGCAGATAGCATTTTTTTTCCTCATGTTTTTAAAAGAACATCTCTGGCTTCAGAAGTTTAACTGAGTTCCAACAGGAAGACTGACAGTAATGATGGTGAGGTTGTACAGTATTACTCACATTCGTCCACTGGGTCCTTCATCCTGAAAACTGAAGGGCAGGGGGGAGTCGTAGGCAGCAGCCACAGCAGATGAGGTGGAGGAAGCTGAGGCCGCAGGTGGAGGGAAGTGAGCGTGGTCATGGATGCTGCCACAACCCGAAACTATTTGCCAACTCCCGTACTCTGTTGAGAGCGAGGAACCTGACCGAGTGTAGTCTGCCGCTAACCTGAGAGAGGCAGAGGACAGAGAGAGGGAGGATGAGTCAAAATGACTAAATGACAGAGAGACAGTAAAATTACTGGGCGACAATCACAGATAATACATTGTGAAAACAGCTGAAGAACTTTTTACCACCGGACAATTATTTATTCCACAAGTGAAGAAAGTGGGGAATTGCTGAACGTGCTGGTGGTGGCTCATTGTAAACAACGCTAGCCAACATTAGCCAAAGTGTCAACAAAAGTGTAAGGGGAGATGTAATTTTGGGAACTTTTTACTCAGCTATAAAGCTAAACCGCAGGCTCTCCAGCTCTCTGCTGCAGCCTCCTCTACATAGACAAATCAAATATGTGAAGAGCTGAGTTGACAGTTTGACTGAAAGCATGCTAACTTTAAGAGCAGACTTAAGACCTTCCATTGACAAAGCTTATAATAAGGGCTGGCTCATGCTTGCCTTGGACCAGCCCCTAGTTAAGGCTGACATAGGCGTAGTCTGCCGGGGGACATTCTATGATACACTGAGCTCCTTTCTCCTTCTCTCCCTCTCTTCATCGGCATGCAACACGCATGTTCTTTTACTGCACAACACTAGCTTAGCTTCTTTTGGATCAATGTATTTTCCTTTTTATTTGGTTTATTTATTTACATAACCTTCTAGCTGAGGCAGTACAGACTTTAGGGATATGAAGCATTTGAAGATATTCTAAACAATGACATCAACATAAGCAAAAATACCAATGTTGACACTGGCGGACCATTTCTTTTTCAGACTGAGCCTTGTCACTTTACTGTGACCAAGAAAAAGTTGTATTTCTGTTTTAGAAGGATTACTTTTACTTTACTATTACTTAACATTTTTTGGGTTTCTATTGTATGTATTAATTGTGATTGAAGGTCTTCTTTTATGTCAGTAATTAGTGGGAAAATGTATATACACAGAATGTGAACCAAGCAAACTAATAGTTTTAGTGTCAGAGCAGAACACCAGAGGAACTCTCTCTCATTGGCCATGCATGAGCTGCAGTTTGAGGCCACAGGCCCTGCTGGCAGCTCCGCAGCGAAGGCACTGCGCCTCTGGTGATCATCCAAAATTTACATTACTCAAGCTAAGTGCGTGTATAAAAATAAGATGGCACACAAACTTGGACTGGCCGATGGAGTTGTGTCGACTTACTCACCTTCTTCCAGGGACAGCCAATGGGCTGCTGCCAGTGCGTGTGACACCATGTTCTGATTGGTTGGAGGAGGAGCTGGAAGACCTGGCCTCATTGAGTGGATGAGAGAGGTGCTCATCCAGAGGGTTCTGTTTATTCCAAACAACCATCTGAGGAGAGGAGGTGGTGCCTTTTCTCCTGAGGGGAGAGAGAACGCATCAGCATCCACAGAGTGAACAGAACCAGCAGCTTGTAATGAAAGTTTGTCTCCAATTAGTATAAAATGAAAAAATAGCTTTGAATTGATTAAAGTTTATTGATAACACTTTCTATGAAGACCACATCTTTAATACATCATGAAGGCATTCATGGTGAATTATCAATCAGTCAGTAAATCAATCACTTTTTATTTATACAGCACCTTTAAAAAAACCCCGAATTCAATTCAGAAAGAAGAAAAAATGGATCTTAAAATGCAGAATAAGTATAAACCATAAAATTGTGAGACACCGTGAGATACTTCATAAAAGCCGACTAAAAAGACAGGTTTTTAGTTTACGTTTACAAGTATCAATTTTTCCAGCCCCTCTCAGGTCCTCCAACAGGCTGTTCCAGCTTTTGGGAGTGTAATGGCTAAATAATTAGAATGCTTTCATAATGCCTTTTGACTACACTCATAAACGCATATAATGCTTACTGATGCTCTTTCTGTTCTCTTACTTTAATAAATACATACAATCATAACATGATATGTTGATTGTTGATGTGTGTATAGGTTAGCATAGGTATTTATAATGCATTATAAGCCCCATCGTTCAACCTCTAGTTTATAACTAGTCATAAGCATCCATAAGACCCTTGATACTTATAATTGACATCTATAATGTGTCTAACTAACTCTAATCTAACTGTTGATATAGTACATCAGAAAGCATGATGTGTGTTTATGAGTGTACTCATAAAGCATGATGGATATATTCTAATTCACTATGAATGCCCTCACAATGCATTATAGATGTAATCTTGTTACAAGTTTAATTTAAGTAACTTAAAGCATCTTCAAAAAAAACATACTTCCTTCTCAGGATTGACTGAAATGAAAACATCTGACAGAAGTCTGCTGTTTTACTTTTATTAAATTGAACCGAAGGCCCTGTTAAGGTTTCTGCACTGCACAATAAAATTTTTCATTAAAATGTCATTAATTAAAATGAGACCACACTGTTGGCAGAGAGGGGTCATTTCCACTGTTATCTCCATTTGAAGGTCACAACATATACATGAAGGAAATCGTCAACCCCCCAGCACTGCAGCATTAACTGATGCCACAGTGTGAAAACCCTGAACCCTCATGAACTTACTGAGTGTGTGTCAAAGCCCGGGCGTTCATCAGGGTGGACCTTGGAACTGGCCTGTTATACTGATAATTTTGCCAAGTTGTAAGATGCTGTCTCAATATTGTAAATGGTTTTGCAGTGTTATCTTCAAATTACTGATCTGTTGCTCAAACTGAATGTCCTGGATCATATTCCATCGTCTAAATGGTATTCATATTTTAAGAAAGACAGTCTTTTGATAAGAGCCATGTGTCCTATGAGTTGCGCTGATGTGCAACTGAGGCCCACCACAATGGCAGCACTCTGCCACCGCTCCCTGATCCCTCTAGCTCGAGTCAAGCGGCTGAGTTTTATTCTGTGACAAGTGAACATTTTTCACCTTCGGAGTTTGACAAGGCAATTAAGGGTGATAATTACTGTAATCTTATGTTCACAGAGATACCTGAATTTAAATTAACACTCAGTATGTTTACATGATGTTTAAAAAAGTTGAATTATTGTGTTAGTCCAACTAAAACTATACTTTTAAAACACACAATACACATGATAACTTGACTGTTACAGCACACTATGAGTCCTTACTACAGGTGATTGTTGATTTGTGTATAGGTGAGCATAGGTATTTATAATGCATTATAAGCCTCATCAGTCACCTCTGGTTTGTAACTTGTCAAAACCATCCATAAGACCCTTGATACTTATAATTCAGTATAAGTCTCATCTATAATGTATTATACCTGTTAGTCCAACCGAAATCAAACTAAATCTAACACACCCAGATAATTCAATTGGAAGTCAAGCTATTTTGTCATGTAAACACCTTAGTTGGACTTAGACTTAGACAACTGATATATGCATACTCTGTGTTTACAGATAGGGACTGTTCGTCACTTATGAGCAGGGACTTGCATTTTTAATTTTGGCTTAGGGACATACAACTTAAAAAGGTAGTATTTTATATTTGTTTTAAACAAAAAAGTCACACCCCAGCCACTCCCCTCCTCTGATAAATAAAGTGCAGCCCCACGTCACAAGCACAGAAGCTAAATAATGTCCTGCTGTGGATGGGGCTGCAACAAAACATCCTTTAGACACCTAAAAATCAATATCAGGCTTAACAGGTATAAGACGGACAGATAACCTTGAGGTCAACACAGTACATAAATCTACAGATGAAAAAAAAACAGTGTGATATTCTACACCAGTGAATGGTATGCAAAATTTGCTGTTTTCAAAACATTAATAAACAATGAAGGATTAATATTACATCTTTGATTTTTTATATATATCTGCTATGAATAGTACTTCTTTCCCATTAACAAGTTTCAAGGAAATTGGAATAATCCTTCCTGTGAAAATATGCAGGTAAAGTATAATAAAAAGTTGGGATTTGGCTCTGTGGCTATATTTAGCAAGACTTGTTCCATTCTGTTTTTTGATGTGGGATGAAATAACTAGATTAATAATAACTAGAACTAGAGAACTGTGATCAAACTATATTTATACTACACATCATAGACATATACAGAAAATCAAAAAAATGCTGAAATTTAGCTCTGAGGGCCAAACTTCAAAAAATCATAACTTAACAAAAGATTTAAAGTACAGCTATAGGATTTTGCATAGTCTCATGGATTTAATAGGAGTTTCAACTTTTCTTTTTTTTCAAAGACAATTCATGACATGAACTGGGAGGCCTTAGGTGAGTTGGCATGGAATGACCCTATAGCATAGGCTACACTTAAACTGATATTGTTTTTTTTCGGTGCCTTAACACTGATCAATGAAAGCAGAGTTTGCGCAGTGCTGTTTGAATATATGTGTGTGATGTGACAGTTTTCTAACCTAAGTTATTGTAAATAAACAATTATGATTGCGAGGTGATCTATTGTACAAATTATACATGTCTATTGCAACAAGATGAATGGGGGCATATGTCCACATGCCGTGGTGGAGTCAGACATACTTCCGTGAATAAATGGATTCTCCCCCGATGCTTGTATACTGGGACAAAGACGGCAGTCCAATGAAATGACCTAATCGAGATATAACCGTAGCTCCACTGAACTGTGCATGTGAATGTACTGAGTGTCTTAATGATTAACTAGTATGAAAAGGTGTATCTATTTACTTTTCAAGACATACATTACAATTAAAATGTTTGTTTTTTTTTTTTTAAGAAAACCTGAATTTTGGGAGCGTATGTGTGTGATACTGACCAGCTGGAGGCCTGGGGTTGGCTGGAGAACAAGTCCACAGTGTCGTTGGTGAGGCTGGAGGCTCCGCCCACCTCCTCAGTGATAAGGGAAAAATCGCTGCTCAGACTGGTCACACTGCCGCGATCCCTCGACTCTGAAACCAAATACAGCAAACATGTTGAGAACTGAGTGTAGACAACCTGGGACACTCTCTGAATCATTGATATGCTCTGAATATTGTATTCAACTCAATTTCAATATTTCTGTTATAGCGGCCTTTAATCGAACATCATTTCCCATGAACTCTAGACCTTTGCGGGTTAAACGTCAGAAGAGAGCCAGGGTGTCGCACTGTGTTCTATAGAAGTCAGTGACATCGAATATTTTAGACAGGAGCGATCACAAAGAAAAATGAATTTTGAAGAGTGTTGGTGAATATTTTAGATATGGATGAAACATGAACCAACCTACAATGACTTACACATGCATGCTTGTTTTTTTTTTTTTTCTGTGCTCACAAAGTAATCTTTCACTAATCATGCAAGGTTTAAATACCATACTGCAAGTCAGAATTGGCTCTCTGTCTAATAACATTAATTATGGCTACATTCCATTTACAGGAGGTCCTGATATTGTACATGCTAGAATAGCTTACTGGGAAACTTTATGTTACAATGAATTGCACCTGTGTTTTTCCCATAATAGTTATTCAGAATGTCTGCTGTGAAAAACATCTTTTCTTCATACTGTTCCACTGAAACACAGGAGAGCCTGTGCAGTACTAAAAGCCTTTAAGAGACATATTCTGAACGTTGCTTTCAGCAGCTTTTATCTTCCCCTCCTCCTCCAGTTGTGCCAGAAGTGTCTATAAATGTACTTTAAAACGAAAAACTCAGTACAGAACAGAAATGATAAGCCATTTAGGGCTGTGAAATGGATATACTTTGACATAAAGGAGTATACTAATGCGAACGCAAAACTCTACTGAAGGTTAAAAGGCTGCAGACATAAAGGTTTGTGACGCAACATGTTTTGGAATGAAGCCTTGCAGTTCTCTAAAGAGATGAAAGCGCTGTGTTATCAGCCACAGTCTCACTGTTTAGTCTCTGGGCCGACACTGTCTGTGCTCGCAGCACTCTTAACCTCTGTTATTCCTTATTGCATCAGACCAGAGGCGAGTGGCAGGAACTCCCAAAGATGCTCAAGTACGTCACCACCATTAAAAATAATGACACATTTAACACTTTCCCTGCACAAGTTTGGAACTTTTCTTTTAACAATGTAAGGGGGTCAAAAGGAAAACATGGGTTTCCACCGTCACAGAATACAACCACCACTACCAAACTCCATGAAGCATTAAACTTGCAAGTAGCTGACAATGTTAGCTTCAATAACAAGAAACTCTGGGTAAAATTTAGCTTTCTGTACAGGGACACCAACGTGTACAGAACGAAGATGTCAGACTACTCCAATTATACTTTCTTCACCAAAATTAGCACACAAAAACAGGTTAATCCACTAAAAATAGACTATAGACTGCTTTCCCATTGCTGCTAGAGCAGAGCTATGTACACAGCACTGCAGCAGATAAGTATACCTTTCTCTGTGTGTAGGGGGGTTGTTCTTGTGTGTCCATTTGGAAAGGATGGAGAACAGGTAAACAGTAGACAGCAGCATGGACAGAGGTCTGTGAAAACTTTACAGTGGTTACTTCTACTTTAATATCTCTTCGTTATTTGTCTGTCTTTCAAACTTGGTGCAGACTAATTTGGATCGATGTCTTAGCGCTGCTTATGAGGAGACAGACAGTGTTTTGTGTCAGTTCATCACTGCATCTTGCTGGTTAAGGTGCCAAATTAGCTTGTTCACCCAATAGTTGTGTTTCCATCAATGCCAGTTGGAGCCAGAGGTGATAAATACCAGTGACTACTGCAGAGTCATTTGACCTGAGTGTGTATGCTGATTGAACACTTTCCCATTGCATTAAAAAGCCAGATATTGTAACTTTTTTTGTGCAGTGGAAAAGAGGTTTTAAACACATGAGAGCTGTGCCCATTAAAAACACGCCTGTTCAGACCAAGCCCAGCGCTCGGCCTGTGATTTTGCTGCTTGCAGCTTTCTTGGGAACCGCTCATCCAAACAACCTCACAATCAACACTGTTCTTCACTGAGTTCTGGGCAGCACACCTGGGCCCAACAGCTATAAATTTATTATGATGTTGAGCTATGAAAAATATTAAATTACGTTGCTATTCTAAGTCACTGTACCCAAAATAATGTGCAAAAGGCCCCCAAAGCACTTATGCAACTCAACTATACACTAGTTACTTGCTGTCTACTTCTTCCCTTTACTTGAGAGGAAAAGCACTGCAACTGACAGGGACATGTTACTGGTTACATCCCAGATTCAGATTTTACTCACAAAATATAACAACTAAAATATGACACATTATTGTTCATTAAACTATTTAGCATTGCATTAGATTGAAGACTCCACCATGAACAGACATTTAGTAAATGTAATTACATTGTGCTGATAATGCCTCTCTTTTTGTTCCCAGCACATTAATTTATTTGTGACAGGCCGTCACCACTAAATCATCTGCCACCAAAAACTGAGTTTTGGTGCTGGACTGTCATCTAGGAACTCTCCTGATATAAATATATATACAGTTTTTTTTTCTAAAGTGCACTTGGGTCAGACACAGTGAAACTTAAAGTTTACTTTCACTTACAAACAGCTTCTCTCATCTCACACATGGAGAGCTCTGCCTGCTGCTCTGAGTTCACGGACCGGCAAAAATGTGCAAATGTGGAGAGATGATACAAAGGGCCACACAGGCATTAAAAAGATGCACAAAAGAAGAAATAAACAGAACACCCCTGCCCCCACCCTGCTACCACCACACATACACTATCATTCTGTGTGTGAAATAGCCTCCCAACATTCCCAATGAGAGAAAGGGTGTAAAGTAAAGCATCGTGGTGTTTGCCTGGAACCCCCAAATCACTAAACCCGCTCCTAAAACACACACTGAAGTCGCCACACACACTCACAAATTCCAGTGAGATTCATTAAGTGAGTGTATTAATTTTTAAATTGGTCACTTGTTTTGACATTACCACTGTGGTTAAGTAGAGTATATTTAGTAAGCGCAGGTATTTTTATTAGAGTTATATGTTAGCGTGGTAAATTTACACAATGGATGAAGGTGAACGCGTGCTCCACTTAAGCTGCACCATATATTGTACAAGTAATGGATGTAGATACTATAACATCACTAATTCATTTGAGGACTGTGGTTTTGAAGTAATGTAATTAGGTGTGCCAGGCTGTAAATATGTTTATTTCTACAGTATAGCTGGACATTTTAATTTGGGGATCTAGGGGGATTGACTCACTTCTGGAGCCAGCCTCGAGTGGCCATTAAAGGAATTGCAGTTTTTGGCACATCCACGTTAGCTTCTTTTTTGAACCTTGGAGGTTGCACAGAGCTACAGAGCGAAGTTAACTCGTTTATTCAAAGTTAATTCATATTGACTGTGTCACATGTCCAAACTGAATCAAATATGACACTGCACATCATTGGGTCACCCGCTGCATGTGATGTAGATCACATTAATATTTCTGGAAATATGTGGAGACACATTCTTTCCTTGGCAGTTCAATAATAATGAGCTTCATAAATAAAATTCATTAGTGCGTTGAATGAGCACATCTATCAAAGGTCTATCAGAGGCACCCTGTCTGCAGGGATGAGTGCAGGGAGGAATGTATGAGATACACTGACTTACTTAACTGGCAGAGATCCTCCACAGTGAAATCACTGTCTTTGATGTGGGAGTTCTTCCTTCTGAAAGAAAAAAATATGATGATGAAATAACATCAGACATCAAAGACAGAAAAACAATGCCAGATTCACGTGGCTGACATTTCCCTACAGCAGCTGGATATTCAGTCAGTTACTCCTTTACGGTATGAGGTCTACTACAAACCTTTTGCTACTAAGGCTTTATTATAAATCTAATCTTGAATATAAGACAGACAGAAAGACAAAAACAAAGAAAGAAAGAAAGAAAGAAAGAAAGAAAGAACAGAGGAAATAATGAACGGAGGAACCCACCTCTGTTTCTTAACAGCAGAGAACTTCTCTGAGACAATGTGCTTCAAAAAATTGAAGCAAAAAAAGAAAATCTGAGGGAGAAAAAAAAACATTTGCGATCAGAGGGGAAACACAATAATCAAAAGTCAATGACTGAACTCTTACTTTGAGACAGCGGCACAGTAGGTTTCCTAATACGTTCTGTCCTTTCACATCAAACAGTCCTCATACATACTTTAGCTAGCTGCTACCTCCAAGTACAAAAATAGAGACTGATGTCTCTTAAGAAAAATGTTCTTTGGCAAGATTTTATTTGGTTCTACTAACACTAATACTATTTTCATTATGTTTTATGAACACATAACAGTCATTGTGTTTAGCTTCTCCCTAATTTAGCCTTTTTAGTGGTCTCTACAGCCTTTCGCTTTTTAAATAAATCTTTATTTCAACAGTGCACAAAAAAACACAGATCAAATGCACGACCAAAATGCACAAAAATTTATATCTTAAAACTGTACTTAGTAACTTTTATGAAATCTAACTTTTTGTCCTATTTGTTGAAAGTGTCCCTATAACCAAACAGCACAGACAATCTGTGAAATTAATCATATTGCTGCTCTTTGAATGGCCTTATTGCACGTGAATGAATACAACCAATCAGAGCCAAGGAGTCTCTAAGGGTGCAGCCCCACTATAGGCGACTTCACACAACCAGAAATCCGCTCCCATTCATTTTGTGTTGAGAAGCAACTGATTTCCTGTACAAAGCATGCTGGGATACCTGGCGAGGTACCTGCCGAGCTGGCAGCTAGTTAAGAGGGTGTGACAATTTCAAAAGTTCAGATGTATCTCACATGACTCAACTCCACTCAAGCTGCAGCTCCAGTGACTTACAGCTCTTCATGAATTTAAGTCAAGTCAAGTCAACTTTATTTACATAGCATGTTTATAACAACCAAGTTGACCAAAGTGCTTTACAGGGTAAAAAGGGTAAAAACATCACACAACCTAAAACAATGTAAAAAAATTATACGCAATATCAACAAAAACAGTAAAATCTGTTGGGATAAAAACATTTTCATCTTAAACGGAGGCCAGGGAGAAAAGTTGTGTCTTCAACAAAGATTTAAAATGCTCTAACATCGGGGCAGATCTGGTAGTAAGTGGTAAGCTGTTCCACAGGTTTGGTGCAGCTACAGCATAAGCTCGATCTCCCCTGGTTATAAGCCTTGTTTTAGGCACATCCAGGAGCAGCTGGTTAGAAGTTCATTTAAATAATGCCCTGCCAAACCATTAAGTGCTTTAAAAGTTAACAAAAAGATCTTAAAATCAATTCTGTAATGAACAGGGAGCCAGTGCTGTGAACGCAGCACAGGGGTAATTTGGTCCTTCTTTTTCGAGCCTATTGTGAGGGCGAGTGGCCGCATTTTGGACCAGCTGCAGACGTTGGATGGACGACTGGTCCAAACCAACATAGTTCAAGAAAGAACTTAAGTGGAACTTTCTGGGATAGAGAATGGGTGGAGGATTGTGGATACGAGCAACCAGTGGGGCAGGGGAGACGCGAATTGGGGCAAATTGGTCGCGTATAGTGGGGCTGCAGCTTCACTTCCTGCTTCGCTACAGTGCAGACGCTTCTTGCTTGCTCTCTGCTTCACTTTTATTTTTCCTAGTTTTCTCCTTTTTTCCTTCTTGTCACAAACTCCAACATATTCAAGGAGGTTTTATCATTTGGAGAATAATCTTTGGCATTGGGATTATCTACTTTTTCTTCAGAAGGAACTACATGTATTGACACAGAGCCATGGCAAGGGATGGCTCCGACGAGCAGGAGCTGCAGTATGAACAGACCCTGTGTTACATGAGTGTGTCAAATCCTGTAAAATCAACAACAGGCACATCATGCCAGAACTGCTGGAAATATCTACAGGAAATCGCTACAGACGAGGATTTTTACACTTGAAGCAGAAAGAGGACTTCATGAGACACTCCCAGTAACATCTAATGGTAAGACAGCTAAGTCTACCTCAAATATTTTAAACCTGGATGACACAGTGTCTTTCCCAAAACTTGCTAGAACGGGAACAGAATGATAGCACAGCCGCCTGGCATACACTTGGTGCTAAGCCAAAACAGAACAGAATCAGAAAAACAAATGCTGGTATCACAGGAAGAATTACAGCATCGCCAGGCATACAGCTAAGAAACAAATATCAACCACTGTGTGAACTAACTGTGAATGAGGCAGAGAGCAATTTTATAAATGGGAAGCAGGGAATTAAAAATGATCAGATTCAAGAGGGGAAATGTGAAATTCGCTGTGGCATACAGAAGAAGAGGTGCAAGGCACTCAAGGACAAAGGATCTGTGCCAGAGGTGAGGGCGTGAGTTATCCTGCTTGTGGGAGACGGTGCTATCAGTGCTGTAAACAATGAGAGGATCATCACATGCAGCTATCCAAGTGCTGAGGTCAGTGACATAACTGGACTTCTCTCCCAGGAGCTGTCAAACCACCCTGGAATCAAACAGGAAGTTTTAAAAAAGGATTTCTTAGAACTTTTTCACAGACTTGACAAGCTGAAAGTTCCGTCATTCATCAGTTGGCCTCTCCCAACGATTGACAGAGGATCAATAAGCTCAGTCGCCTCCTTGCTTTGAATACTTGGCTTTTTAATGCCTGTGAGTCTCAAGGAAGAAACTTTATTGATAACTTCACCCTGTTTTGGGAACGGGTGGAGCTCCTCAATCGCATGGGTCCCCATCTGGATGGACGTGGACTGATGCGACTGACAGACAATCTCTTGCACTGTCTGAGGAACCAAAAACATACCGGGCCTCCTCTCCATCAGCCAAAGTCTCACCTGCAGAAGGAGAGCCAGCCCCAGGATGACAACACTGACACTGCTCCACCTGCCTTCCCTGTGGATTTCCTTCAACGCCACCCCCACCTCCACCACAGCCCTGGACCTCATCATCACCCCAACCCCTGCCTCAGACCCCATCACCACCCCCATCCCAGCCCCAGATCCACCCATCTCTATCCTCACTCTCCTCTAATTCAGTGACATCCTTTCCCTCCCCTGTCTCACCTCTCAGGCTCACAAGCTAGATGGAGGACTTGGTAAAGTCTCGGATTAAAATGATCCCACTCACCCCCAGTATGGCCAGATCTCAGGCACTACCATCACCTATACAACACCCACAAGCACCCACCCAGTTTACCTGCCCCTGAAAGCCCCCCAGGTGCCCTGCCCCTCCCTCCTCAACCCCCTGCAGAGGGCCACCTCGGCCTGCACCCAGACTCCTGGCCTCTAGGGCCTTAGGCAGCACAAGGTCATCTGCTATCACTGTGTGCAGCCACTAGGACACCCTGGGCCTCTGCTGTTCCAAAACTGTTCCTCATTATCTGTCCTTTAGCAATCTGAGGCTCGGGGAGAGAATAAACATCCCGAGTACAATCGCTCCAGTCTCAAGGCAAAGAATAGATAAGAGGTGACAGTAAGATCCTCCAATCCTAAAAATCTGATTCAAATTCCCTGTCAGCAGAGTATCTCAGGCCCTGCTCAAACAAACAAACCTGAAACTAGCTGTACTTAATATCAGATCCTTGGGTGATAAATCACTTTTAATCAATGATTTTATAACCTTATAACCTCTTATAAGCTTGATTTTATGTTTTTAACTGAGATTTGGTTGGACAACAAAAATGGAATTGCTGTTCTTATTGAATCCACCCCACCAAATTTTAGATTTGAGTTTGAAGCATGACAGAACAAAAAGGAGGTGGTGTCTGTGCCCTTTTCAGGGACAGATTTCTTTTTAAGAAGCTGTCATTTGGTGAGTTTTTATCTCTTATCCATCCAATTTGAAACTGACACAATCTCAAACCATGTTGATGATCTCTTGAACTCCTGCACTTCTGAAATTGCAAATGTAATTGATGCCATTTCTCCTGTTAAGGTGAAATTAATAAGTAAAAGGCAGAAGGCACCGTGGAGAAACACTCCTTCTGTAATGGTCCAGAAAAGGGAGCAGAACTAAAATGGCGTAAGTCAAAGCTTCACGTTCATTTTGAAATCTATAAAGAAAACGTACGCATTTATAATTTGACCTTGAGAAGTGCAAGGCAGTCATTTTTCTCTGATCATCAACAGAAACAGTAACAATTCACGTGTGTTATTTGCTACCATGGACAGATTAACTAACCCTCCTGTTCCAATATCTCCAGAACTAGTTTCCACCAACAAATGTAATGAGTTTGCTGACTTTTTTAATTGCAAGGTTCAAGGCATCAAGACTTGTAATTAACTCTTCAATGCCAAAGAATAATGTGCCATCACTGCAGGTTTCCCAAGGTAACTTACTAAGTATGGAACAATTTAAAGCCATCAGTGCAAAAACACTGGAAGAAATTATCTCCAGTCTCGGTTCTTCCACCTGCTGCCTTCATGTTTTACACACTAGCCTTCTTGAAACTGTTCTGAACAGTCTGGTAAAACAACTCACTCTTATAGTTAATCTGTCTTTCCAATCGGGCACTTTTCCAAATGCTTTGAAAACTCCAGTCATCAAGCTTTTCCTAAAGAGGACCAGCCTGGATGTCATTGTACTGAACAACTATCAGCCGATTTCAAACTTACCTTTTTTCAGTAAAGTTATTGAAGTTGTCCACCAGCAACTTTATAAACTTTATAAAACTAAACAATTGCTATGATAACTTTCAGTCAGGTTTTCGGTCCCATCACAGCACTGAGACTGCACTCATAAAGTCACTGCACTCACTATTTTAGTGCTACTGGATCTAAGTGCTGCCTTTGACACAGTGGACCACACAATATTATTAGAAAGACTAGAAAATTGGGTCAGACTCTGGCACTTTTCTTAAATGGTTCAAGTCATATCTTCATGACAGGAAGTACTTTGTCTCAATAGGAAACCGCAAGTCAGAGAAGATGACTATGGCATGTGGGGTCCCACAGGGGTCCATTTTGGGACCCCTCTTGTTTAATCTCTATATGCTTCCATTAGGCCAGACTATGCAAAATAACAAAGTAGCCTACCACAATTATGCAGATGACACACAGATATACGTATCACTTTCACCAGGTGATTATGAACCTGTAGAACGTTTGTGTCACTGTTGAGCAAATCAATGATTGAATGCATCAAAATTTTCTCCAACTCAATAGAGATAAGAGCGATATCATTGTCTTTGGGCCATGGACTCTCTCATAACTTGGAGTCAAGCAAAAAACCTTGGGGTTATCCTGGACTCTGATTTAAATTTCCACAGTCACATCAAATCAGTAACTTAATCTGTGGCTCAGCACCAAAATATATCTCTGACATGCTTGTGACATATGAACCCTCAAGGACCCTCAGAACATCAGGGGCCGGCCTACTGAGCATCCAAGAGTCAGAACTAAACATGGTGAAGCAGCATTTTGTTATCATGCAGAACAAACCTGGAATAACCTCCCAGATGAGATTTGACAAGCCCAGACTCTGATCACTTTCAAGGCAAAGCTAAAAACATTCCTTTTTCACACTGCCTACTCCACCTGCTGACTACCAACTTATTTTAAATTTGATTGTAAATAATTTTAAATGATCTTTTTACCTTTGCACCTCTTGTCTGCGCTTTTTTAAAAGTAATTTAGTAATTGATTTTAACTTGTTTATCTTATCTCTTTCTGTTTTATTGTAAATCTGTATCTTTTATTGTGTTTTTATATTTTATTACTCTGTAAAGCACTTTGAATTGCCCTGTGTATGAAATGTGCTATACAAATAAAGCTGCCTTGCCTTGCCTTGCAGCATAACTCAGCAGTCAGTCATGTAATTTTACTGTCACCATCAACTACAATAATTGTAAAAAGGGACTCTTTACTGTGCTGGTCAAACAGGTGAGCTTTATGGGAAAATATAATGGAAAAATCAGCTCAATATTTGTTATAAAAATTATTAGAGCAATATGTGTATTTTCAGCATCTACATCCCCAAATATTTCTTTTGTAAGCAAAACTTTTTTTTTCTGAGTGCATTATATAGAGATCACACAGGAGAGGCTGCAATAACCTGTAAAGTTGGAACAACTTAGTAGTTTATAAAGTTTCCAGTGGTTTTGACACATCACTGAAATCAGAGAGAACAGGACTTTATCTTGTTTGGAATTTTAAACCCAGGGCAAAACATTTTTTGGCCTTTCCATTCCATTTGCTTGATCATGCCCTATATCAAATATTTTTATCATAACCTTCTCAGAACAAAACCATTTTTCATGTTGCTTCATCTCAAAATCTGACTGAATGTTTGATGTGTTTCAACCTCAAATATCTCACCCTACTGTATCCCCACTTTGTGATATATCTAAATCAGACGACGGTACCCTGCTGTATATTTTTTGAGACTGCCCTCTGATTAATCCTTTCTGGTCAAAATTTTTTCTTTTTTTTTTTAGAGATTTACCATAAGACTCTCTCCAGACAGAGATCTGACTTTCTCTGGATGCTCTGAGGACTGTTTAATTTTCCGTTTACACATTCAAACAAACCTGATGATGAGCATGGTTTTGAAAAGCAAAACAAAACAAAAAAACTTTGTCCTGGAAGACATCGATCCTACCATGCTTTAGAAACTGGCTGCATGAAATTATTCCAGTCACGCACATGCAGAAGCTGTGATTCAATAATTCAAAATGTCAAGATAAATGGGAAGAATCCTGGGGTCCTTTCTTGCAACACCGTGACTCAATCTGACTTTATGTATATATGATCAGGACTTCTTCTTGTATTCTGATCACGTGTTTCTGTTTTTATTTTGTTTACACAGACCCTGGCTACAGCAGAAGATATATGCTGTTATGGTCCTGGGTCCTTAAAACACATGCATATGATGAACTTGATTTAGTTACTGGTAACTCCTCCTGGATGTGTGTGTATGCCTGGGATTGTGTGTGAGTGTGTTCGACTGCACTTTTAAGTGTTTGTGTTTTGATTTATGTGTGGCTTATGTCCTCACAATTTGCCAATAAAAAAGATATATATATATATATAAATAAAAAAACCTAAAAGGAATATTATTAACAAGATGATGACTTAGCATCCCTGTCAGTCTCCTTCCAGTAAATAGAAGCTACAGTGTATCATCATACTCATAGAAAAAAATGTAAAAATGAATTTGCAGACAAACTTACCTCCTCTCCTTTGGAGAGTCGATCTGGCAGCATGTGACTGGAAAAGACACAGAGGAATATAATGCATTATATGCCAGCTGCCACTGATTTATGTCAAAAACACTACTCAGCATTCAACTAATTATATTAAACTGCATTGGGAAAAGAAAGCCAATTTAGAAATATCAGAGGAATCATGGCTTCAGGTATGGGAAACTCAGTCAACCTCCACAAACTCTCTGTTTTGGAGAGATATCTGCTGGAAAAATTTGACCTGGTTCTTAATTATCCCCAATCAGAAATCCAAATTCAGCAGGTCTCAGCAGTCATGCTGGAGGGAGAGCACATAGGTTTTGATGTATCATACGCATATCTACTGTTCTTGTCCATAGTGTCTGTTCAGGTTTTTTGGGAAAGAGTGGACCATTTAATATCATTTAGTAGGATTCTGGATGTGAGAAATGATTTGCCTTTTACCTCTCTGTGCTTTGGAATTATTTAAAAAAAACTCAATAAGAGGGACACACACCTTCTGAAAATCTTTATGGCTGCTGGCAAAAAACAATGACAAAATACTGGTTGCAGAGAACCTCCCCCACTATTGCCCTTTTTGTCAAAGTAGTTAATTCCATTCGTTTAATGGAAAAAATGACTTTCTCCCTTAGACTACAAAAAGACAGGGGAGATAAATATTGGGAGAAATGAGATTGTTACAATCACCAGATTTTGTAACATTAGTCTGTCTCTTGTTATTTTTTAACCTATTGCATGATAATGCCCAGACCTCATGCCTGTTTGGAAAAAACAATAAAAAATAAAAGGAAAAAGGAAAAAAACCCTCTACTCAACAAAATCCCATGTTTTCTATGTAAAGACGCATGTTACAAAGAGTTGACCAGGAGTACAAACCATTCCTACAAAGTAGTCGGCGCCGTTTATACTGTATTTTCAATAGTCATTTCGCAGTGTATTGATGAGCTTTCACCACAGCAGGCCGCCGCTCGGTCAGTCAATGTTGGGCCGACGGTGAGCATCTGTGACTCTTGTCACTGAACTGTGTCCTTCACTGTTGGCCCTCATCAGCGTTATTCTGCTTTTTTTCCGCAGATTCAGCATGTTTAATCAACGCTGGCACAGTGGAGCATGTCGGCGAATGAAATCACTGTGATTGGTTCAGCTCAGCGCATGAGAAGAGAAACAGAAGTGAGGAATGTAAAGATACAGCTAAAGTCAAGCGGCAGGGAGGTGGAAACAAACTTGTTATATGAGGTAAGATTATTTTTCTTTAGCCACTGAGCTCTTTAGCAGAAACGTCTCCTGAAGGTTCGTGTTTTGGGTAAATATGTTTTGTTCTGTCAACATTAGATTGTGTTGATAATGTGTTAACTGGCTTACTAGTGTAATGGTGGTCTTCTGGTTTCCTGTTTTGAATGACTTTTACAGATGACCACCATCTGCTGGTATCTCACGCAGGTGCAGGACTTACGCACTAGCTGACTGTCGTTTTTGTGTTCATATGCAACTTTTTGGCCGAAACACAGCTACATGAGGTGATAGCAGAGGGATTTAATCGCCCCTGGTTCTCTAATATCAGTTTGGCAAGTCTGGGCCTTAAAAAACTCATATTGTCTTTAGATGTGAGAGTCTGAGAGACTCTAGTCTTTTCAAAGTCTTTTCAAAGTCTTCAAGTGTGTGTCTGACGTCTATGAGAAAAGGAGCTTTTTTCAGAATTAGGGTGAACTTGCCCTTTAATTCAGCCAATCAAAGCATGAGTCAAGGACTTCACTGGGGATCAGAAAGAGCACAGGCACTGGAGCAGAATCCACTATGCTTTCTTGAGAGTGGTTTTGTAACAGTTATTTCAGTGCTGCTCACAGTGTTTGTGGCCATGAAAGAGAACAGAAATCAATAGATCACTCCACAAATAACCTGTAGTCCAAATATAAATTCAGTTGTGACTGATGAGGTGAAGTGCTGCAGCTCCAGCACCTCTGGGCGCTCCCTGTGGCTCTCTGCTTCATCCAACTCCTTCTTCACTGATCTCTCTCTCTCTCACTTTTACACACACACACACATTTCTTCTGCTTGGCAAATGTCTCGAGGGCTTGGGCAAGCCTGCTGATGTATAATTACATGGGCTAGCTGGCAGTGAAGGGGCTTTTTACGAGACTGCCTCTGATGGGCTCAAATTGGAGAAATCATGCTGTTAATTATAAAAGGAGAACCCAGAGAGGGAGTGTGAGTGTGTGTGTGAGTGTGTGTGTGTGTGTGTGTGTGTGTGTGTGCGAGAGAGATAGAAAACGTGGAGAGTGGGAGGATAAAAGATGTGGTCAAGAGCAGAGCCAGAGCCCTTGTCTCATGCTGTCCTGGCGTCCCCCTCCCACTGCTCCCACTGCTTCACCAGTCAGTTCTCAATTACCCGTTGCAGACAAACATGGCACGTCTCAAACCAGATGGCACTGACGAAATGCACCTCTAAAGTATTCATGCCGGCTAATGCGCCATGAGTTATGGCTCACCGTGAAGTCATAAAATTATGATAGTGGACGATGTAAATGATTATTTTTACCCAAAGAGGAACCAGTCGTAAGCAATGGTCAGATAAAGGATCTCGGCTGGCTCCAGGCTGGCATGCACGGCGCCATCCTGTGAAAAATATATGAAAAGAAAGAGTCAAACATCTCAAACATCGCATGTTAAATTAAATGCCATGAGGCCAATCGTCCAGAGAGTGTCACGCAGCTTCTTTCATCCAAACAGGATTTCTACATCTGTCTGAAAAAAGCGCTCCATAGTGGATGTGCGGTCTGTGGTTTTATAAGCAGCTTCCAGTATGGACCACATCTTGAGTAAAAGATTACATATTTATAACATAAGGCTTCTATTTTTAGTAAAGCCGATGAATACAGAAGAGGCTAATTAAAAGGCGTGTTTGAAATGGTAAATTTGTTGTATATGGAGATGTATGAATGAGGCCGAGGCAGATGGATTCAGCGTGGGATTAGTAAAGTCACTAATTAATGTTGGAGGGGCCAAATGAGCTGCCGGGTGACGGACTGTCATGAGTAGAGACACCAGGGGAGAAGAAAGGAGATGAAAAGAAAGGAGGAGAAAAGAGAGGAGGAACTTACTGCCCACAGGGAGAGCCTGAGGAGGGACACAAAAAGAGGCGTTCGGTCCCAGCCTGATATGCAGTGCACCAGGAGGCCACTCTCATCTGAAACAACACACAACACAAAGTTCAGGATCAACAGAGGCACTGCAGAGTGCTTTAGGAAATAGAGACCATAGCCATTATATGATTGTTCAAATCAACGTTTGAATAATCCAGCTTTTAAGTTACACTTCACCCACAAAATGACCATTTCTATATTAACCATAACCCTTTTCCACCAAAATCACCACTGCACATTGTGTTTTTTAAATACAGGTAAACTTGCTAAAAACAGGCTTTAGACTGCTTTCCCATTGCCAGTAGAGCAGAGCTGTGTACTCGATTCTGCAGCAGACAAGAATGTGTGTGTAGGTTGTTTTGGTGTGTCTGTTTGATGTCACAAACAGACTGGAGAACAGGTAAACAGTCAACAGTAGCATGCAGAGAGGTCTGTGTAAACTTTGCGGTGGTTGATTCTGCCATCAGGGCTCCTGGACTCTGGAACTCTCTGCCTGAGGATATTAGGCTTGCCAACACATTGCCCGTTCTTAAATCATTGCTTAAAACATATTTTTATAGGAAAGCTTTTCCTTCTAATGACTGATTTGTACATTTATGATATGGAAATTTTGTGTTTTATTTCTTTTTGCTCTGTTATTTTAACTATATATTTATTGTAACTTTATATTTCTTTGTTTTATTTATTTTTAATGCACTTTGTGAAGCACTTTGTAACTTTGTTCAGAAGAGTGCAATACAAATAAAGTTATTATTAATATATAATAGTAATAATAATTATGATATAATAATAATTTGATGATATATCATTTTTACTAGTATCATTATTATTATTATTATCATTATTATTATTATTATTATTATTATCATTATTATTATTATCATTATTATTATTATTATTATTATTATTATTATTATTATTATTATTATTATTATTGTCACTTCTGTTTATATATCTCTTACTTATTTTGGAGGAGATGGGCAGTAAAGAGTGATGGCGCTTTACTGCATCTTGCTGGCTAAGGAGCTGACATTAGCGCATTAACCAGGCATTGTGTTTCCATCACTGCCGATCAGAGCCAGAGGCAATAAATACCCATGACCACTGCAGATTCATTTATCACAAAACACAGTTTGCCTCAGAGGG
The DNA here is from genome assembly GCF_026936395.1 of Plectropomus leopardus. NCBI lineage: Eukaryota > Metazoa > Chordata > Actinopteri > Perciformes > Serranidae > Plectropomus > Plectropomus leopardus. The sequence continues at coordinate 2,265,644 of NC_142177.1, read as the reverse complement.
CTTTACAGCATACAACATCCGTCTGCCTTTAGACTCTCACATCATATGTTAGCTGGGGTTTTTTGTGCAGTGGAAAAGAGGCTTCATTCTTTTGTAAAGAAAACTTTCTCTCACATGCCTTCATGTTAAATCAAAAAAACATTCTCCCTGAATTCAAATAAATAGGGTCCACATTTTTAACAACAGCAAAACTACATTAAAACATCCATTTAAAAACTCACACAACTCATGCAGTAAAATCCAAGTCTCATTTATCCAGTTGTATGCTGAGTACACCCTAAACACATGCATTTCACCTAAGTTACAATATGTAGCTCTTCTGCCAAGGAGTTGTGCACCCTGAGAGTGCCTGAGCAAGTAGGTGACCAGGCACTCATCTGTGCATGAGACAACATTTTAAAAATCAGAATGTATCTGCAAAAATGCTTGTTTTTTGTTTGTTTGTTTGTTGTTTGTTTTTTGAAATACTGAGCATATGATAAAAGAGACTTGGATTATGCTGCACAAGTTGTCTCAGAGTTTGTGACATTATCTTAATAAAGTTTTGCAGTTAAAAAAAACCAAAGGTCCCATTTACTTCAATTTATGACAGATGTTCACCTTTTTTGGATTCCCTGTTTATGCAAATAAAAAAAGCATTCAAACAATAAGTGTAATTCACAATTTCAAGGTAAAATCATGGGCGCCGACTTGGGCTTAACACTGAGGGGAACAGAAACATGTAGGCAATGTGTGATGACGTCATGTCATAAGGAGACTGCGTGCTCTCACTGAGTTTGGGCCGTTGTTGGTAGTTTACACTATAACAGCTTTTTTTAGCTATATCAGCGTGTCTGGCTGATATCTCCACATGGATGAAGGAACGCCACCTTCAGCTAAATCTGTCTAAGACCGAACTCATGGTCTTTCCAGCTTGTCCATCTGTTCAGCCTCGGATCAGTGTCCAACTTGACTCGCGCCTACTTGTGCCCACAAACTCAGCCAGAAACCTGGGTGTCATGATTGATGACCAGCTGACCTTTAAGGTTCATGTGGCCTCAGTTTCTCGGTCTTGCCGTTATGCCCTCTACAACATCAGGAAGATCAGACCCTTCCTGACCCAACAGGCCACACAGCTTCTGGTTCAGGCTCTTGTGATCTCACGCATTGACTACTGCAACTCTCTTCTGACAGGCCTCCCTGCATGCTCATTCAAACCTCTTCAGATGATCCAGAATGCAGCAGCACATCTGGTCTTCAACCAGCCCAAAAGAGCACATGTCACCCCGCTGCTAATTTCTCTTCACTGGCTTCCAGTGGCAGCCAGGATCAAATTCAAAGCACTTCTCTTGGCTTACAAAACAATCACAAGAACTGCTCCAGCCTACCTGGAATCCCTGATCCAGGTCTACTCTCCTTCTCGCCCACTACGCTCTGCATGCGAAAGACGCCTGGTGCTTCCAGCCCAGCACGGCTCTAAATCTCTAGCCAGACTCTTCTCTTCTGTTGTTCCCAAATGGTGGAACAAACTTCCAAACTCTGTGCGTTCTGCTGAGTCCCTTTCTACTTTTAAGAGACAATTGAAAACTCATTTGCTCCGAGAACACCTAGGCACTTAACCTGACTCTTCTCTGCTTTGCCCTTTGGGGTAAATTAAGTCAGAAGGTCCAAAACCCAGCACCTAATGATTATCTAGCACTGACAAAGTTGTGTGATGTTGTATGTTGACTGTCATCGTAAGTAGTGATACTGAGATTGTTGAATCTCAGATGCTGAGATCACTACTGGTTATTACTTTGGTTTCAAAAAAAAAAAAAAAAAGGGGGGGCTGTGCGGCACTTCTTCTGCCACTAGACGGCAATACCTGTGACCAATCAGACCTGAAGCACTTTTTGCACTTACTAAGGGTTTTTTCCTTAAGTCTAAATTCTTGCTTGTGTTGTACGTCGCTTTGGATAAAAGCGTCAGCTAAATGAAATTGTAGAATTGTAGAATTTTCAACATGCAAATATCAACACTAGTATTCTCTGGTTCACCTTAGTGTTATACACTGAAGGCTTTTCCTTTACACTGCTGTCTCTCTTTACAGTCATCTGAAGGCAGCAGGCATCTGTACCATCTGCAGTCTGGAACTGGAGTGGTGTTACACACTGTCAAACCGCAATTATGCACAGCAGATCTGCTGATATAATTATGTGCAACCAGCATCAGACTGTTGTAAAATAACCACAGACTCCCCTCATGCTTATGAGCGCTCCGCTTTTCAGTCTTTAAAACTAGTGTGTTCCAGTCTTTCACCTCGTGAATCCACCTTTAGAGGAACACCGGTTATTGGGGTAACGGCTGGGTGTCATGTTTTTTTTTTTTTAAGACAGGCAAAGTGTCGCCTGGAGCTCCACATTTTTAATCACAACACAGAATGGTGTGATAAGCAACATGATGTGATAGAGACTGTTCAGGTTCCAAACTTATTTTTTTTATACTAATTTCCATCCCAGACAACACTAAGTTTCCTCTGAGGAGAACTCTCTGCTCTCTTCTCAAACGGTCACGGGCGAGCTCTGTGATTAACCCTTAGGGCCCCGTTTTAATATACTATTAAAATATTACACACACTGGTATCGCTCTGCACACAAAAAGCAATTTTCAAAATCAGATATATTGTACATTAATATTATTTTCTACTTTGATCAGGTAGTCAGGTAGGTCAGGTAGTAATGACACTATGTTTTAAGATAAAAAAAAAAAACATAAAAAATTAATTATTTTCAATATATTACAATGCAAATCAGATTTTTTAAATGTTTTTTTTTTTTTTTGGATGATCACAGCCTGGGATATGTCAATGATTAGCTGCGACGGTGTATCCAGTGGAAAAAGCATGTATTTTCTCCATATGCCTGTAGTAAAAATGACAAATTCCAAGTCAAAAGCCCAGAATGTCACCCAGAAATAATACAATGCATGTTTTTCTGCTTTGATGGCTGTGGGATCAAAATTTTCAGTATGAATGGGTTTCAATAGAGCATTCTCTGCATATAACAGTCTGAATGTAAGTTAGTTTCCACAGTAAATTTAAGACTTATAGTAGAAGCTGATTTTTTTTCAAGATTTAGACAAAAATACACAATCTTGCCACAATGTATGCCATATTCATGAACACAGCCAAAATGAACAAAAATGAAGAATGAAAAGCATGTAAAATGCACCAAACAGTCCCTAAGTGTTCAACAGGTTATAAAGAGTGAATGCAATGTGCCACATTTTGTCACAGCTTTTAATGCACTACCAATAATAATGCCATCCACCCTGCGTCCCACCTACCAAGAGTGTGTCTGACACATTCCCGAAACACTTGGCAGGGCGCACCTGACTGTGATTTAGCCGCGCTGTTTGGTTCACAAACAGTACTATCCTGTGGTGTCTTCTTGTGCGCACAGAAAGTAAAGGGAACAAAAAGTCTTGCCATCCCCCCTTTTCCTGATATGCAAACGTCATTTTGTGGGTGAAGACATGGACACTTTAGGACTTGAATGTCTAAGTTTTAGTTTGTATAGCTTTATGTTTTTGAATGCATGTTTCCCTCCTCTCCCTCCTCGTCTTCCTTCTCCAACAGCTGCTACTTTGTCGGTTTGTGTCCGACTCATTAAGTTGCCATTTAGTCCAAGATGGTATTAAAAAAACAGTTACAAGTTACTATCCTCATGAAATAAAGACACTGTCAAAGTCATTTCCCGAGCCATGTGTCACAGAACATCTGAGCTGCTGATTGTTTAACTTGGTGGGTCATTTATTTTGCACTGTGTAAATGCTCCTGGGGTGTGAATGTATGTGTGGCTCTGGGCTGTAGCATTATACAAATATTTGAAAGAGGGAAACAAGTACTACACACCTACATTTATGAAGCTGCGACTAATTTTATACTACTGTATTATTTACTCAATTTACACAATTTAAAATGTTCATTACAAATTCCCAGAAACCAAGGCTATATGTTTATATATATTTTTGTTATATTTGCAGCCGATTATGCTCCTTTTTTGTGTTGCCGTGTAGCTTAGTCACTCAATTTTCCAGAACCCAAGGCTACATATTAAAATTCCTCATTATTCCTGATCAACAGTCCAAAACCTTAAGATATTTACTCTGCTATTACATAAGACAGAGAAAAGAAGCCAGTCTGCACACTGAGGAATCTAGACCCATAGAACATTTCATGTTTGCTTGAAATATGACTTTAACGTGTAAATGATCATTTAAATTGACTATGGATGCACAATATTGGATTTTTTGCCAATATCTGAAATGCTGATGTAAAAATAACCACATAATATTAGTGATCATAAAGTCTCTTTTAAAGTTTAATTAACATCATATGATGCATACTTTTACCGTGATGGCCCACACACAGATGGAGACGTGAAATAAAATACTTTTCAGTGCATATTCATTCATTGTGCAAAATAAGAAAAATACTTCAACATAGAGTTGATGTTTTGTACATGGTGTGTTTACTCTGTCAATAATAAAAATAATTTAAACAATATAATAATAATAATATTGTGCATCCCTGGAATTAACTATTAAGTAAATAAACACATTCTCAAAAGTAGAAAAAAGCCAACTTTTTTATATCATCTTCATTTGTGCCATAATGAATGAATGCGTCATTTTCCCAGGAGATCATATCTTGTGGCAGATGGAACTTCATACTGAAGGAAAGGCTTAGGCTCCATCTACACCAATACATTATGTTTTAAAATGTATAACTAATGCTAAGTTATAATGCTGAGCATCTGCACTACTCTGGCGCTTTGGAAACCCTCAGATGGAGACCTGCTTGCCTTGATTTAGTTTGAAAACTTTGGGGTTGTGTTTTAGTCTGGATTTCCACTACTCGTTCTGCTTTAATCATAATAATCAGTTGATTGGTAGAAAATGCATGATGTTACTTTAAATTAAATGTAGTACTTTTGATGAACTCAGGAAGCATGTTAAGGTCTTACTTTGATATCTGCTGACTAAAACTTGGGCATAAAGATTTAGTTGTCTGCAAGAATAATAAATCAAAAAAACGTGTCTTTTCCTTCATCTAATATGAACCAAAGTCGCAAACCTAAACTTACATTAACCCTTTAAATCCTGGATCAACATCAGTTTTCTAGTGCTGTGTTCAGATGTCTTTCACAAGAATTTAAACCCTTAAAACTTGAGCAAATTGGTTTGATTTCTGTCAAAGACATGAGAAAAAAAGGCCATGATTAAAAAAAATTGTTAAAGGTAATAACTAAATGAACAAAAATTACTTTTACTGGAGAGGGGGGGGATAGAATTATTAGAAAATTATCAAGTGACGGGAAAATATCTAGAACTTTGTTTATAATTACTTTAATTACATATTTAAAATGATGCTACAGAAATATATTATCTTTTCATTTGCTTCTTCTTTTTGTTTTTTTAAGGTCATTTCCCTTTCTTGATTTTTTTTAACTTTTTAATAATTTCTTGCTGATTTGTGGGTCATTTCTTGTTAAGCTGCTTATTGCCTTCTTTCGATGTTTTTGAAAGAAATCAAGTAAATGTGCTCAGATTTCAAAGGGTTAACCCTTAATACACCTCAAGTGATTTTACTCCCACAACCACCACCACCTACCATCACTGTTGATGATGTGGAGCAGCAGCTTCAGGTAGTTCTGGGTCTGCTCCACCAGGTCCCACGACTGAAACATACACACAGACAAACACACACACACACAGACAAACACACACACACACACACACACACACACACACACACACACACACACACACACACAGGCAAAGACACACACACACAGACAAACACACACACACACACACACACAGTAATTATAGTGTTGCTACAGCAGAGGGTTATTGGTTGCAGTGACGTTTTAGACCAGACAAGTTCAAGTTGGACAAATCACCTCACAGCACAGTGTCAGTCAGTATCGCACAGCATGCAGCTCATTCCAGCTGTTTGTTTAACTAAATGACTTATTCTAAAGCAAGTCTCCTTGTTGTAAAAAGGAGAAAGAGGTTAGACTTGGCACACTAGGCACACTGTGTTGCAAAAGCTGAAAGGCCTTCAATAAATGGGCTTGACACCTACACGTGTCAACTCACAATCCTCATCAGGGCATGGCATTGAGCCCATTTATTAAAAGGCTTTTTAACTTTTAAAACACAGTGTGCCTTGGAATTTTTGGGTTTTGACCTAACGACAAAAGAAAATCAAGTCTAACCTCTCCCTCCATTTTTGGTCATTTTTGTCCTTGAATCCATAATCACTACATTTTTTTTATGGTTGCACTATCATTGTATACATATTTCTTAGAAATTCAGCCCCACATATATATTTGGTACTTTTGGATTCTAAAATAAAAATGATGTGGGTTTGAACAATGTTTGGCAGCACAAAGTGAGTCAGTAAGGTTTAAACCACACTGCAACTGGAACTGTATGGGGGCAGTGGTTATGAAATCATGACCACAGCACTTTGCAAGTTGGACAACAGATGGCACTGACACACCACAAATAGCACAGACAAACAGTGTGCCATGGCTGGCGGAGTGAGTGTGTGTGTGTGCGTGTGCTGGCTGAGGACAACAGTGTGAATCCACTGAATAATAAGAGGAGCAGTAACCTGGTATCGAGTCCAGTCAATGTTCAAGTTCTGAGTAAAGCACAATGGGATTGTCAAAGGAGCGTCCACATAGTCCTGTGAGAGGAGACACAGTGTCTTCAGGTTAATGTGACAGAACAAAGCTACGGTATGATCACAGAGTAAACAGCCAGTGAACAGTCTGTGTACCTGATTCCAGTTGAACACCAGGCCCTCTGCTGTGTAGTCTCTGTCTTTGTAGTCCTTAAAAAACTCACATCCTAAAAAGACAGAAAAAAAACATAGCTACTGTATGTTTCTGTACTTCGAAAAAGATTATTTGTCAGTAAACACTTTTTGTTTGTGCCTGTTACAAAAAAAACAAAAAAACAAACAAAACAAATACAAAACTAGAATTACCGGCTTGCGGTTGTATGCCTCCACGAACCAGTCAAGTTACACTTACAGTTGACATCCATGTGTGAAAACATGAATGCTTCAGACACATCTTGCCCCCAGCAGGACAAAAGATCTCTATAGTCGACGCAGTTTATGGTGGACACCCAAGATCAGTGTCACCAGTTCAGTATCTGACTAAGTGTCTCCTCTTTTGTTCCTGAAATATGTTGGACTGTTGAGTAATGGCCCGTAAAGTGTTTTTGCAGAACGTTGTGATGTCACTCTGAAGTTGACTTTTGACCTTTTAGTTTAGTTTATTAAGTTTATTTGAATCAGGGACAATGTAGAGAATAACTTTGGTCTCAGAGGAGAAAAAGATGCTTTGTACCAGATTTACTAACTAATTTCCATCTCTAGTCCTTGGATATAAATTGTCATTACTTTGTCTTTTTAAAACTATAAGACATTTGAGTGAAACATTGTCATAATTAGTGTATGAATTCCTGAGTTATGGATAGAAACATATTTTGTGAGGTCAAAGTGGCCTTGACGTTTGATCTATAACAACCAAATTACGACCAGTACATTCTTGAGTCCAACTGGACGTTTGTGCCAAATTTTATAAAATTCCCTCAAGGCCTTCTTAAGGGTGCTGAGTTCATAAAATTAGATTGATGCAAGGTCACAGTAACTTTGAAATTTCCTTCAAAGTGTTCATGTGATACTGTGTTCACAAGAATGCCACGAACAAGGTCACAGTGACCTTGACCTTTGCAATATGACCACAAAAATCTAATCAGTTTATGCCTGAGTCCAAATGGACAGTGGTGCCAAATTTAAAGAAATTCCCTAAAGGCTTTCTTGAGACACCTTGTTCACGAGAATGGGACGGATGGACAGAGGCATAAAAAGATTTGATTTGATTCGATAACAAACTTGTCTATCTTATATGCAATAAGTTAACATCTGCCAGCAAATAGTATCAGCGTGTGCAATTTACCGGAGAAGCTCAAGTAGAGTGACTGAAAAAGTTCCAATGAGGATTGTACCTGGGTAAGGCACAGAGAGCAAGGTGAAGTCTGCATAGCGTTGGGCCTTGTCTGCCTTCTCAGAGGACGTCACACTGCAGAGACAGACAAAAGGCACAAAGAGCCATATGAGATACATAGTGAGCATTCATGCGCACATACAGTGTTTTAATACACATTTCACAACACATTTATACTATATACTACACAAAACAAAGTCACTGCCTGTTTCCTGCTTTTCTAGCATTAATATTATGTCTTGCCATTCCTTACATCCTTTTTGAGTTTGTCTAAATGTGTTGTGCTCCTCTTTTGATATCTCCTTGTGCACACCTTTCTAGTCTGGCTTTTAACTGAACTTTACCTATTTGTTTATTGACTATTTATTTATACATTTTAGTCTGTTTTACATTTTTATCTATTGTTATACTTTGTGCTGTTATCTTTTCATTTACCGTTTATCTACTATTTAAAGTATTTTTAAAATGTATTATTTTTATTATTATTATTATTATTATTATTATTATTATTATCGTTATTATCATTATTGTTATTATTATTATTATCATTACTTTTTTATTATTGATACTACTACTACTACTAGTTCTACTACTATTACTACTACTACTACTAATAATAATAATAATAATTTGTATCTTTTAATCTATAGGTTTTAGCTTGTATCTGGTGTTTCCTCACTTGGAAGCGTTGCCCTCCCTTCTCTGACTTAATAAGTATGCTTATTTTAGTACTTAAATTAATATCATTTAACTTAACTTAATTTAATTTATTCAATTTACTGAATTCGGACAATGCACATTCATCAACATATCAGCAGTAAGCATGTAAATATGCCGGAATAAGCAGAATTGCTAAATTTCATCCATAGTCCTACTTACAAGGTCTTCCTTGATATTTAGACAGAACTCTGTTGTTGTTAGCACACTAGCACCAGTTCCATCTGCTCTACATGTGACGTTAACAGCTGCTATTAACAATTACAGTGGGTTAGCCCTTAAAACACCAAGAATGGTGTGACAATGATTACCAAGCTGTTTGGACACAGAGCTGGATCTAATCAAAGCCAGGCGAAGGCCTGCCCAGCTTACACAAAATCACAAGCGCACTGTATACACCAGTCTCAATTAACGGCACAATCTGCAAAACACTCCTGTCAAACATAAAGACACTGAGTCAATATTCAGATGCCTCCCACAGGGTTTCTTTCAACAAAAACTGGTGGAGACAGTGACCTGGACAACAGCCCGAGTGTGGATGAACTAGTCCGTGCTGTTCCTTACTTTAGGCCAAACTTAACCTTCTTGTTCTCCACCATCAGGTCACAGATGTAGCGAACCGAGAGGTAACGTAGCAGCTTAATGTCGTGGCCCCGAACCTTGTCAAAGAGCTGCGAGTCCCCGTTCCTGAAGGAGGAGGAAGCAGGGAAGGGAGGAGGGAGAGACGGAGGGAAGGAGGGAGAGACGGAGAACACCAAGGACGTAGAGGAGAGAGGAGGAAGAGGAAAATTAAATGAGAGAAAGACTGGTTGAGAAATGGACTTTCTCAGGATACATTTTTTTTTCCCCTGATGAGACGATTAAAAGTTGTCTTCAGTCAGTAACATATTACTTTTTAATAGGGGTGTAGATCACAAGTTTCACCATGTTATGATATTATAATGATTCTATGAATAATTTAAGTGTTGGTGTCTGTCAGAATACAATTTATGGGCCTGTAACTGATGTGAGTTGATATCAGTAAATATCCCAATTAGAGTTGGGTACTGTTCACATGGTCTGGAGTTTGGTACTGGTTCCCTGTCTAAAGTTAAGCCCAGCTGCTCAGCAGACTCTTTTGCTGGCCTCAGAGCTCCATGGCTGGCTTCCATGTTTAGGTGCTATGTGGCACTTTTGTCTCTTGTTTAAACCCAATGTTCTCACCCAGACGACCTCTCAGGAACCGAAATTTGGCACCAATGGATTTAAAATCAATAAGCACTCAGTACTACCTATGTAGTTTAGTTGGCACAGAGTTAGGTACCTAAGCCTAATACTCTGCCTTTTTCTTGGCTGTTTGCCATTATTTGCCTGGGGGGAAACTCCCTTTTTCGGAACAATTGCTCCTACTATCCATGTGATAAAACACCGTAAATGTTAAGGATGGAGGTGGACAGAAATGGTGACATAGGCATGCCATGGAAATGTCAAAATAAAGGCATATGTATCTACGACTTTGGATCATTATCATGGGATTAATGTATAGATCCAGATGGATGTATCGTTAAACCCCTACTTTTTAACACTTTGGTGTCCTGCATCATTGTGTTTCATTGTTATCATGACTGTCACATGCTGATTTAGCTCACCATCAGACCAGTGTCTGGTGTTCACTGTACACTCATCTAGATAAAGATGTGTTTACCTGACAGCACTCTCATCCTCTGGAACCTCCTCCGGCTCTGTCCATGTGTCATCAGTGCCCCCTGAAAAAAAACAAAAAACAGAAGCACAAAGGATGAATATCTTCACTCAAAGTGATGACAAGAACTTAAACTCTGTTTACCATTCAGACAATAAATACTTTGCATTTTTTTATCAGAAACCTGTCTTGTTGGTTTTAAGGTCACAAACAAGTTTAGTTTTAAAGAATAAAGAATATCAACATCAATCTATCTATCTATCTATCTATCTATCTATCTATCTATATATATATATATATATATATATATATATAATTTTAATTATATCAAATACATATATATATATATATATATATTTAATGATGTTGTGCGATATGACATATAGATCATAGCATTTCCACTGTTTTCTAATGTTTACGACCGACGAATAAACATCAGATTCAACGTTAATGAAAATGATCAAAAGTTGCAGGCAGGCATTGTGAAAGTGAATGCACTATGCACAAAAGTCACTAATAACCCCTTATTGACCGCTCGCCCTGATCGTGGTCTGGTCCTGGTTGCGCCGATGCCTTTGGACACCTCCCTACCAACATATGCATGAGACTCTTATCATCACCCTCAACATCATCATAGAGTGCAAATAATAATTTCACACCTATCGTTATTGTAATATGACATGCATCTGTTTCTATTATTGCTGTGCCTCTCTCCCCCTCTCTCCTCCTCTCCTCCCCTCTCTCTTTCTCTTTCCTTTTTGCCACAATTGTATCTCATTTGATATTTATGACATCTATTGCACGTCTGTCCGTCCCGGAAGAGGGATCCCTCATCATCCTCTGTCGCTCTTCCTGAGGTTTCTTCCTTTTTTTCCCCGTTACAGGGGTTCTTTTTCGGGAGTTTTTCCTTGGGTGATTTGAGGGTCTAAGGGCAGAGGGATGTCGTACACTGTAAAGCCCTCTGAGGCAAACCATGTTTTGTGATAATGGGCTCTATAAATAAAACTAACTTGACTTGACTTATTGCACAGGTAAAGTATGTGTATGCACAGCTACAATAAGCACAGTAGCTCAAAGTTGAAGCAGGAAGCTGGTCTGTAAACTGTGATGGATTTTTATTACAGACGTTTTGCTTCAAGATTTTGGACACAACATGTCTGATCGTCTTGTACTGCACTGTCAGACATCCCACCACTCTTCTTTGTGAGTAATCTTTTTAGAAGCTGATAGAAATTGGAAAAATGGAAATAACAAGTAAGACCCAAGTAGTATTATACTTCAAAAAAGCCAGCACTGTTACATAAATTACCTCATTCACAACAAATGATAGAATTGAAACTGCAGCCAACACGTCAGAGGCACACCATGATGTCTTCTAAATGTCAGACTTGCTTAAGAAAAAAAGATCTATCAAGTGAACAAGTTTTGTTATTTTTATCCTTTCATCACATTTTTGATATGACAGTAGGTGCCAGAAATACAAATTTCTTTTTATTGTTTTTACTTGTTGACTTGTGAATGCAGTTAAGCCCGAGTCACTTAGAGGAACATTAAGTGTCAGTAGGAAAAGTTTGACAGCTGTCCGAAAACAGACTGACTATTAACATGTCAGAGAGCACACAAGCAACGTCAGCCCGCAATGGAAAATAAGTCAACCACAACTTCCCTGTTAAGGTTATATTTAAGTGTGTGTGTGTGTGTGTGTGTGTGTGTGTGTGTGTGTGTGTGTGTGTGTGTGTGTGTGTGTGTGTGTGTGTGCGTGTGCGTGTGCGTGTGCGTACCTGAGAAGATGTAGTTGTAGCCCGTGCGTCCATACAGCTCACCCCATCCTGCCAGAGTGGACGACCGGCAAATATGCTGCGATGAGGAAAAAAAGTGATTCTGGATCAGCCTGGTGTCTCACAGCAGCATGTTGTTACCGTAACTAACATCTCGTCACCTTCTCAGCCTATACATACAGAAAAGAGGTAGTGGCAGCAACACAACAGCTGCCTCATTTCTTTCTAAGCGGTAACACCTGGAGGGATTTCTTATTTTGGTTTCTCCCCGTTACTGTGTGTTCTCATACAAGCTGCAACGCTGATGTTATTTTAATTTCACGCTCTCTGAGGCAGTGAGGTCTAATGTCTTCAACTCTGAAAGGACAGCTACAGTGGAAGTATTAGATGACACTAGAAGATCTGAGGAATCCAGTGGTACCACGGTATGCTAGCTGGTCGGGAAGTGGGCTAAATAATGTTGTAACACTAGGATAAATTTCGGCGCGGGAAAAACCAGTATGGCCACTTCATAGACTCAAATAATACCGAGACAGCAGACCAAAGATGGCATCTATTAATTCCTGTGGAGTTGCTTGTCCAGAGCAAAAAGTTCAGGTAGAGCTGGGCTACATAGCTTTAAAATCATACTGCTATATTTTAAAGCTATATCGCCACTCACAACATTTACCTCAATATTTTTAAATGTCCTTTAAACTAATGTTAACTACCAAAATATAAAATTATTTAATGAACTACCAATTCTATTCATGTATTGTAATGGTATCCCCCCCTCGTAGCCATTTCAGTGTAATGAAACTTTTTGAGAATTAATATCGATGTATAGAATGACCTATAGTGACCTCTAAGGTAATCACAGCCTAAACAAACTAGAGACCTCAGGCATTCAGAGGATGTTTCGCTATGGTGACAATAAGAGGGTTTCTCAGCAGTTTCAAAACAGAAGTGCTCACCATCCAGTCACTAAAAAAATGTCACCCTTACAGAAATCGTATGTCAAAAGTTTTTGCTTCCAAATCACAGCATGGATTTTTCTGTGGTATTTCTTAAGGTCATGGTGGCTTAATTTTTTTCAATTTTTTAAGTGGTCAAAAATGCTTAAATTTAGCACCAAATCTGAGTAACAAATGGTATCGACACAAAAATTGCTGCAACAACTTATGAGACATAAACATGAGAATCACGAATGAGACTGGCATTCATATACTTTCATCATAATGTTATAAGCCCTTGTGCAAACTTTAAAGCTTGAATGGGCACCTAAACAAAACACTGTGTTTATTACAGATTAATGACCTAAAAAGCTTGACTGAGCTGCATCTAACATAAATGTTCTGGTTTCCAGCTTCCAGATGTTGTATACCATGTCTATGCAGCATATTCTGTTGACCTGCTATCTCCTCATATAGATCCCTCCCCCCCAAAAAGCACACGTAAACATGTTAATCCAACTGAAATTGGACTAAATCAAATTTCTCTTAATCAGACTAACACACCCAGAAAATACGATTGGAAGTCGAGCTATTCCGTCATGTAAACACTTCAGTCGGACTTGACTCAGCGTTCTGTGTGTGCTCCTTGTCACTGTGTCAGCCTCCCTCTGTATTTACGGATAGGGACTGTCCCTTACGTATGAGGGAGAGAGGAAGGGGTGCTGCAAAACAGGTAAGGCTTTTTTTTTTAATGTAAGCACTGTGGAGGGGATTGTGTTTTTAATTTTGACTTAGGGAGGGAAATACAACTTGAAAAGATAGTGTTTTATATTTATTTTAAATAAAAAAAGTCACACCCCAGCGACCTCCCTTCTCTGATAAATAAAGTACAGTCCCACAACACGGAAGCCAAGCGATGTATCCCATTGCTAAGGGCTGTCTTACGGCAAGGTGAAACTGTTAAAATATTCTAAATATTGCGTAGGCTGCACTTGAACTAACATTGATTTTTTTAAGTTTTAAGTTACTGTAAGTAAAAAGTTGTGACTGTGATTGGGTCTATATCATAGACTGTATTAATAATATAGGTTTATTGCAACTAGCTGAAAAGGGGAATATCTCCACCTGCCGTGATATAATGGACATGCTTCCGTCTAAAATGGATTCTCCCCCAGTGCGTCTATGCTGGGACAAGGACAGGAGTACAGTTAAATGGCTTAATGGAGCTATAACCGTAGCTCCACTAAACTGTGCATGCAAATGTTGTTAGTGTGTCTCTGACAGCTGTACCCACCTTGCCATTGTAGAGGATGACAGGACAGACGAACCTCCCTCTGCAGCGGGCCAGTTTACTCCGGTTCACCAGGTCCTGCAGCTTACTGATCTGCACTGTGCTCTCAAACCTGCACACACAAACCAACACATTATCCATCAGTCTTTTAAATGCAATTTAGAGCATAATATAAAAAATGTGATTAGAAAGAAGCACACTGATACCACCAGATAATTGAACTGAGCTCATCCTCTGAGATGTAGCTTACACTTAAGTGAGACATTCAGCCTTTGAGCTACAACAGGACGTGAATACTTTATTACATTTACCCTAACTGCCCGCCTGCTGCTATTTTAGCCATGAAAAGACGAACACTTTGAGGATATCTGATGAGCATTAACAAGACCTCATAAACATCTAAGACAGGCATGTCAAACTGGTCCACAGGGGGGCCGATGTGGCTGCAGGTTTTTGTGCCAACCAACCAAGAGCACACAGTTTGACCAATCAACTGTCTGAAGATGGAGATCAGTTGATTAAATGAGTCAAGTCTGGTGTGCTGCTACTTGGTTGGAAACAAAACCTGCAGCCACACCGGCCCCCCTGTGGACCGGTTTGACATGCCTGATCTAAGATGATATTGGGTGAACCAACACCCAGCAAATGTTTTTTGTGACTGAGACTACATGAAGCTGTCTACTATAACAGTGCTTGTTTCTGTGTGAAACCATTTGTGTCCACATTAGCATTTCCACGTTGTTTTTGTAGACTTAAGTCCATAGTGAAACACCTAAAAAACATGGAATGGCTAAATCTCTTCTTCACCCTCTTTCAGGTTGGCAAACGACAAACATGCATCATAGCCAACACTTGATGAGAAGCGATTGTTGACCAAACAACATGAAGACAGGTTAATGACAACAGCTGTGCCAAATCACGTGTTATATTGACCTTTACAGTGCATTTCAACAGAAAAAGTCAGCCATTTAACAATTTATGTAATCACTGTTGGCCCAGTGTGTAGGCTTTATGTGGCTATATTGGCAGAAATAGAATATACTATTAATGATTATATTTACATTAGTTTATAATCACCTGAAGCTAAGAATGGTTGTGTTTTCATTACCTTAGATTGAGCCCTTTATGTCTACACACACGGGGGAATATCTCCCACTCAGTCTGACATGTCTCTACAGTAGTCCAAAGCGGACAAACCAAACACTTTTGGAGTCTGCTAGATGCAACTAAATCCAACACACTGGACCTTTAATCTGACTATTATTTTCTCAATTCCTAATTTAGTCTATAAATATGTTTATAAGTGTGAAAAAACAATTCCATTTACAATTACTCCTAATCAATGGGGACGTCTTCATTTTGCATGTTTTGGCCCATCAGCAGACCGAGACCTAAATATATTCAGTTTGGTGTCATGAGTGACAAATAAAAGCAGCAAATCCTTACCAGAGAAAGTTTCGCATTTGTTTACTTGAAAAGAATACTGAAATTATTAATAAAATGTCAAAATAGTTGGCAATTTATTTTCTGTTGATCAAATAAGTAGGTATAGAGAAGCAAAAGTGTGCACGCATATCAAATCCAAAAATGTCAGTTAAAGTGCTCAACTGACCGTTTGAAATTAACGTTTGATTTTCAGGCCTTTATTAACTAATGAGACAAAAAGCAGACATTCCACTCTGGGTATTTTATCCATAAACAGTTTCTCAATTAATTTTCCAAACAATTTATATTATCATTAAACATATTTCAACACTGGCATGTAGAACTACACTATTAGTGAAAGAGGATTTTGGCCTTCTTGCCCAGTCCTGGCTGGCAGCTGTGCATATTTGGTGTGATTTGATACAGATCAACATATTGTTTCAACACTACTGAGTATCATTACAAATAATACTGCCTTGAAAGCCCTTTGTAAGTGGGTTTATTGATCACAAGTGGCTTAGATGATATTCCTCAGTTTGTTACTTTGAATCATGGGAAACTGAAAGACAGACCGTAAAATGAAAACATAAAAACATTTGAGTGGAAGGAAAAGTTTTCTGTGCTCATGAGGGTTATTTTCCAACAAGGTGACTTTTTGTAAATACTGTATATAAAAGCCTTTTTTAAAAAATAAATAACGTGTTTCCTCCGATGTTTAAGAACATCTTCTATTTCTAGCACTACACTGGAAAATAGTCAGACTCTATTAAGCAGCAGTGAGAAATAAGGACTTCTGAATCACTGCAGATCATTTTCCATTTCTGGCTACAATCTGACAAAGCAGTCACTCCGGCCCCTCGGCTGCCTTTGATGGGATCAGGGCGGCTGGAGATGGACGCTGACCTTTGCTCCCTGCACTATAGTAAGGTGTGCGTGATTACAAGAGTGACATAAACAAACAGGAGGGTAATTGGTTACTGAGTGAACTGAACTTTGTATTGGAAAAGTTATGGTTTGTATAAGTATTGGAGCGGTACCTGTCTCTCTCCACATCTGTGCATTCATACTCCAGAAAAACGATCTGCCGGGGGTAGTGACCACACACGTCTCCATTGGAGTTATGGATGATACTGTACTTGTAATCTCTGGCAAATAACTCCAGACAACGCTTCTCTATAGCCTCCACCTGCGGGGAAACAACAACAAAAAAAAAAAAAAAACAGAAGTTATGCTAGTGGTTTAAAAGGAAATTCATTTTTCATCAGGACAATGACAGAATTTGGGAATAAGTCTTTATAGATCAAACTAAATCATACAATCAATTGATCAAATTGTATTTCGTAGCACCTTTCAAACAAACTGAATGTAATATAAAGTGCTTTACAGTTTGATTAAAGAAACAATAACAGCAGTGAAAATATGCAAAAATGGATCTTAAAAAATTGAATACATATAAACCATAAAATTGTGATAGTGAGACACTACATAACAGTCAGACTAAAAACACAGGTTTTTAGTTTACGTTTAAAAGTGTCAATATTTCCAGCCAGCTCCTCTCAGATCCTCTGGCAGGCTGTTGCAGTGTGTGAGCATAATGGCTAAAAGCAGAATGACCAAATGGGTTACTTAACTAGGTATAGCAAAGTATAGCCACAGAGACTTCTCTATAGTTTATGATATTCAACGCTGATCAATCATAAATATCTATGAAATTATATGGAGAGTAAATCCACAAATATAAATTAAATCAGGCATCTTTTAGAATTAGGGTTGCACAATTAATTGAAATACTAAATCGCAATATAGCCAAATAAAATATCCAAATTGCAAAAGCTGCAATCTTTTAATGTGATAAAGATAAAATGTATTGCAAAAAAACATAACAGATAAAGAATTGTGGTGCTACAAAGATGACCTGGCCAAGAAACCATATTCCAGATGAAAGGGAACGGGTTTGTTTGTTACAGAAACCAGCAAAAATCACATCTAGGGATGCTCGATATTGGATTTTTTGCCAATATCCAATTTGCATATATATAACAACCCATCTGGCCGATACCGATATTGATATATCCACTTTTTTTCTACTTTTTTTTATACAAGTCCTCCTGTGTGGCATTTAAGATCATGGCAATTCAAAGATCAGTGGCACTTGCCTGATAGCAGGCAACTTCTCAAATAAATAGAAAACTACATTGAATTGGGCAATCGCTATGCTCAAGAGTTTTTCAACAGCATGTGATGCACTTCAAATATGAATAAAGGCTATGATAACAGGAGAGGGGTCTCAACAGCAACATAAACATGCATCAACATAACCCTGGTCTGACAGGGTAGACAGCAGTGCCTTCACCTAAAAACACTGTATTTTTATAGATATCAAGTCCAGCTAGGTGGATCTACTGTATGCCGAATTGAGCAGTGGCTCTATAAGTTAATTAAGAGCTCATTAGTCACTACCTACAGTTTGTGCTGTCTTGCAGAAGTACAAGATCATTTAAATCTTCATGATGCTGTAATGCAATTCGGTTCATGATGCACAAAATAGACCATGGGAGGTTTTGAAGTTATTAAAGCACACAGAGTAATAATGACCCTCTCGGTCTTACCCGAGGAGTGACTTCTTTTGCTCTGTACTGCATCTTGGAAAACAAATCAATCAAATCCATGATTTCCTCGCTCTTTCTGACCGACAGCCCGGAGGCCGTGAAGCCGCCGGCCGCGGAGGGGGAGGCGGCCATCATAGCGCCTCGACCCGCGGTGGTGGCCTCTAGGCGAACTCGACCTCCTTCAAACACCGCAGAGCCTTGTCCTTTGGAACGGGAAGACCGACCAGGCCATCCCTTCCCACCCAGCTTCTTCCTCACTGCCCGCTTGAGGGGGCCGGAGCCGGGGACCCTTCCTGAATTCAGGGCACCGGCGGGCTGCTCCACTCTCCGAACGCGACCCGTTAGCCAGCCCGCACAGCCGGCCACTCAAACCGCTGCGGCTGCTGCTGATACCGGAGTTAGCACCACGAGCTAACAGGCTAGTTCAGCGTCCCAGGCGTAGGTAGGTAGTTTCTACTGACTCAAACCCCCCGTATACTCATTGAGACTATTTCATCACCACTGTTTGGTTTGTGACAACAGGTGAAGTGATGCTCGACTCCCAACACCAGCTGCCTCAGCTCCGGTCAGCTGGAGTCAGGAAATCTCCCGGATCCGTCCCGGCCTGCTCACGTTTCCTCAATGTCACGTCTTCATGTTTCCTTAGTGACCACGACCGTGACGGTAAACAGATTGAGGTTATACAGTAGTCGACCCTGTGGCTTCAGAGTCGCAATATCGCATATGTTGTTGTCGATAAAAGCCGCAGCAGTTAGTCTGGTGTTGCAATCTGTGTACTACAGTCTGAAGGTACAGCAGGCGGTAAACAGGAAGTTGACATGAGCACGTGACACAGCCATCTCCCCCTTTAAATGACGTTTGTTGTTGTTCAGATCAAGCTCTGACGTTTCGGACTGTCTGCAGCCAGACACTTTGTTTACTCAGAGGATCTTCCTTGGACACAGGTCTTCCATGCATATCCAGCTAGCTGGTTTTAAAAACGTAATGAGAATGCATAATGTTATATGTGTGTGTGTGTGTGTGTGTGTGTGTGTGTGTTTTGTTGGAGTGTTCTTGAAGTTTGGGTAACATTTTCTATAAACATCAACAAATGTTTGATTGTTTTTTTTTAAGATATCACATTACTTAATAACATGTTCTGAATGTTGCTTTGAAAATCTTCTTCCTTTGTTCTCATATAACATTGTAGGAACGTTTTATAAAAGAACATTCTGTGATCTGTCACCTCTTACCATCCTCAGAATGTTGCAGTTATAATGTTACTTCTAAGATTAGATCAACATGTTTTCCTTAAAACCTTATTGCAGCTTGTAGGTAACATGAGTCAATGTTGTGGGAGTGTTCCCTGCTGGCTGGGTAGGAGATCTTATCTACATACTGTAACTTACTCCTGACCACTTAAAAATAACTTAGCCTACAGGTTGGATGTGTGAGTCTTCTTTTTTTATGAATGAGTACCAACTCTGTGCAACCAACTCTTGTGCAACTCTAAACACCAATTTTTAGTCACCCCTTCACCCTTTTTTTCCCTGCAAAGTTTTCTTCTTTTTTCAAAAGGATCAGGTACAGACTTTTTTTAAAGAGCCATGTACAGACTTTTTTTTTAAAGAACCATGTACAGACTTTTTTTAAAGAACCATGTACAGACTTGTACTTAGCTCAAGAAAAATGAGTCTATAATGTAATAAAGGGAAAACATCCAAAGCATCCAGCAATAGGATAATTCTATACAGAAGTAAAAATTACAAAAACAAGAGCAAACATAAAATAATCTACCCAAACTTCAGGTCTAACAAACAAACATTAAATATACATTCTGGTTTTGCTTTAAAGAGCTGAATTTTTATAATTATGGGGGTCCTCAATGTTTCTTCAGGCCAATAACCACTTAGCTGAAAGAGAGATGGAGGTGGCACAACTGAGTTGCAGTTTACTCTTGAAACAAACAAACAAAAAAAATAATTTGAGCAATAATTTGGCGACCTTTCTGCAGTGACTCTGGGGGCCTCCTAGGGGTTCCAGACTCTCTGTTGAAAACCCAGGTTCCTTTCACAAGTATTTAATCCTCTGAACCTTGAGAAAATCAGTGCATTTTTTCAGAAGCATGGGAAAAGGGAATGAGCAACATGGTAGTAAATTTGCCACAAGAAATTGCTATGTCTAGGGAAAAAAAAATTAAGAAAAAACTATGTCATTAAATAAAATAAACACATTTAAATCATTCTACATTCTATTGCTTATTTATTCTTTAACTGTCTTTTTCATTTGTTTGTTGTTTTTGTTTGTTTGTTTTGTGCATGTTAGTGCATGTGTGGATTCTACTGGCCAGAGTATTGTCACTGCTTTGCACCACGCTCATATGGCAGTTACTGCTTATCTAACAGTGGTAGACTGGTTTCCATGAACCCTAAAATTGTACAAACTCAAATTGTGAATGTACAATACACCTAATGGAAACATGTTAATTAAAAAATAAAACGGAAAAACCTCCCATTTAGTGTAAAACAAAGGTTTTACACTCACATGTGTCTTAGGTGGGGCGGCACGGTGGCGTTGTGGTTAGCACTGTTGCCTCACAGCAAGAGGGTCCCTGGTCCCTGGTTCAAAACCCGGTTGGAATGGGATTCGGTGCGGAGTTTGCATGTTCTCCCCGTGTCTGTGTGGGTTCTCTCCAGAGTCTCCGGCTTCCTCCCACAGTCCAAAGACATGCAGGTCATGATTGGTGGCTCTAAATTGCCCTTAGGTGTGACTGTGATCGTGTATGTTTGTCTGTATATGTGTCGGCTCTGCAATAGTCTGGCGACCTGTCCAGGGTGTACCCCGCCTTCCGCCTGAAGAAGACGGGGATTGGCTGGGATTGGCTCCAGCCCCCCACGACCCTTACAAGGACAAGCGGTTACAAGTCAAGTCAAGTCAAGTCAGTTTTATTTATATAGCCCATTATCACAAAACATGGTTTGCCTCAGAGGGCTTTACAGTGTACGACATCCCTCTGCCCTTAGACCCTCACATCACCCAAGGAAAAACTCCCCAAAAAGAACCCCTGTAACGGGGAAAAAAAAGAGGAAGAAACCTCAGGAAGAGCGGTAGAGGATAGTGAGGGATCCCTCTTCCAGGACGGACAGACGAGCAATAGATGTCGTAAATAGCAAATGAAATACAATCATGGCAAAAAGGAAAGAGAAAGAGAGGGGGGTTGGGGGCACAGCAATAATAGAAACAGATGCATGTCATATTACAATAATGGTAGGTGTGAAATTAGTAATTGCTCTCTATGATGATGTTGATAGAGATGATAACAGTCTCATGCATATGTGAAAGGGAGTTGTCCAAAGGCAAGATCACAGCATCGGCGCAACCAGGACCAGACCACGATCAGGGCGGGCGGGGGGCACAGAATCAGTACAGCCACAGCACGAGCACAACCAAAGGCAGGGTCGCGGCATCAGCACAGCTATCACCACGGTCAGGCACGGTTACAGAAAATGACTGACAGTGTTTCGGGTGTTCTTAGTTAAAAGCCATCTTTCGCAAACATCAATGGAAACAGTTTTTTTTTTCACTTTTGCAGGTCACATGATGTACAAAAGAGTCACATGACATTTAAAAAAAAAAACATGGTGTGGTATGTGTGGAAGAGGATGTAAGAGAATGAGATCTTCTTAAGTCTTACATGAGACAAAGAAGTTACGATAATATTGAATTTGAAGCAGCAACAAAATGTTATTTTTTATCAAGCCCTCCAAGCAGATGTGAGGAAGAGGGGTTTTCATAAAAGGGACTTGCCTTTCCATTACAGCTCACTTAACACACCTATGTCGCCCTCAGCTGGAAATAATGACAGCTAATGCGGTGGCTGCAATAGAAATAAAGGTGCTAATGTTTTGAACATCCATCACCATGCTTCCTGTAATGTTATGGCAAGAGAAGAAGTCACATAACATCACTCAGTGGAAACACAGTTATCTCACAATTGTATTTTATCAACATTTTGAAAATATTGCTTAAGTTTTTTGCAATAATAATTATAAATAATAAATAATAATAATGCTGAGGATGTTAGGGAGCTACTCAATCCCTGTTTCTTGACCTAAAGGGATGAGAAGAGAAGTCCCACCAGGAATTCCAAGCCCTACTTTCTTGGACTCAGATGAAAACCCATTGAAACTGGACACCCACAATGCTGGTTTAGGGGTCTGGACATACATACATGCATTCATGCATTCACTCATTCATTCATTTAATCAACCAACCAACCAACCAGTCAGTCAGTCAGTCAGTCAGTCAGTCAATCAATCAAGTATGTGAATACAAGCACAAACAACAAAAATAGTATTAATAAAAACCAAGAACTGAGGAAACACTACTGTAAGTGAGGAAACATCAGAGGCCGGAAAAAAAGCTATCAATAGAAAGATTAAAATGAATAAATGAATAAATAAATAAATAAATGAATAAAATGATAGTATTATGAATAGCATTAATAAACAATAAAAAAAGCAAAATATTCAAACTGTAAGAGGTAAATGAAAGGATAACAGCACAAACTAAAATAATACATAAATAATAAAAGCTAGACTAGACTTCTCCATCTGGTGTCCTGATGCTCAGGTTCCTCACTGTTTGCATTACACACCACTGAACATGTCACTGAAACAACACCACACATGTAAATCGCTGTTTTGCACGTACAGCATGCCACGACAGATTAGTAGACCTTAAAACAAAGGACATGTCAAAAACCTCTTATCACCCTCAGTAAGAATCTACAAACATTCCTGTGTCGAACCCACCATCTCATTTCTGTAACAGTAACCAAAGTAACTTTCCACATCTGTCTGCCAATACACCAGATGTTTTTGGATGTTTATGAAGAAACAAAAGAGGTGTCTGTGTTAGATGCAGCCTGCAGCTTCAACTCTAACTTGGAGGAGACCTTTATGACCAAAGTTATTAAATAATAGTCCCCCCTAAATACCATCCAAAAGCTGGTTACAGGAGCAGATTACTTTTTTTGTTTTTTTTTTTATTTTTCATATTTGTTCAGCCAAGGACAAATTCACAGGTTGGTCATTAGAGGGCTGCAACAACTTTCTAAGTACTGTGCTGTCTCTTAAGGCCTCATGCCCATGGCACAAAATCCTGTTAACATCTGGCTTTTTAATAATTGGAAAGTGTACAGTTGGCATTCACACCAATGGCTCTGCAGTAGTCACGGATATTTATCGCCTCCAGCTCCGATTAGCATTGATGGAAACACAAAACCTGAGTAAACGCATTCATTTAAGCTCATTAACTCTTGAGACCTGGATCGACATCAGTTTTCTTGTGATGTGTTCAGGTGCCTTTTACAAGATTTTTGACCCTTTGAAACCTGAGAAAATTGGTTTGATTTACTTTGAAAACATGGACGGAAAAGACAAAGTCAAACAATTTGCAAGAAATTAGTAAAATGTCACAGAAAAATTACCTACAAATTAGTTTAATATCAATAATTTCATATATCAAATTATGCTCTGTCTCTCTCTCTCTCTCTCTCTCTCTCTCTCTCTCTATATATATATATATATATATATATATATATACATTTGTTTTTTTAAATTTATTTATCTATTTTTATGTCTAGCTTATTTGTGGCCCATGTCTTTTAAGTTGTTTGTTGCCAATTGCCCATTTTTTGAAAGAAATCAAACTAATCTGCTCAGGTTTTAAAGGGTTAATCAGTGAGATGCAATGACACACCGCCACTAGTTACCCTCCGTGTCTTCCTAAACAGTGCTAAAACATCGATCCAAATTAGTCTACACCATGTTTGAGAGACATGAATAACTAACACATTCTCATCCCAACTCAGCACATGGTGCCACTCTGTCAGTGACCTTCTGCGTCTACTTATGATGTCTCAGGTATCCTTGTGCGTCAGCTGTTTGCACTGTGGGATACCTTGACCATGATGTCAACAAATGCACATGATGGGAAGAGGCAGCAAGGTCCTTATGTTTACACAACCAACATGGCAGTATCCATGGCAGGAACATGGCAACCAATGTGCACTGTTAGGATGGTTAGGATTAGACAACAAAGTCACAGACAGTTAGATTTAGGCAAAAGATGCACATAGTAAGGTGTAGAAAAAAAACAAACTTCACATGAAAGTCAGTTTTTTGTGAGACCCATCCACTGCCCCACCCTCACGCCCTACTCATGCACCTTATTTTACGTAGTTACTGGTAGCATGATTACCTGACCTGACCGGTCCTTCAGTGTTTCATGAGCAGGTTCTGTCTGGCCACGTTCTCAAGTGACACTTCCCATGCACGTTATGTGTTGATGGCCCAGTGCCGTCCAGTGTTTAATAGCAACCCCACCACTTCTATCTCAGTCCATTCTTATCTGACACTGTCCAATCGCTTTCCAGTTGGACGCAGAAGGTGGCTTTTGGTGTTACGCTTGTACGCTATTTGACAAGTTCAGAGTGAGAACAGGATAAATAGAGACATACTCCTATCCCTTGACAACTGAGTACTGTGTTTGTTTTTAATGTCAAAACCTGCTGTTCCACTGGTCCACTCATTTGCACATGTATTCTTTGGCATTCTAGGCTATTTAGGCTATTAGTGTGCTTGTATGAGTTGTTTTTATTTGGACATAAAGAAAGTACTTAAAATGTGTCTTTAGTCAGAGAGGAATGTGTGTGTGTGTGTGTGTGGGGGGTCGTAACATTTCTGCAATATCAAAAATGTGTGCGCGCCGTCATCCACAAGTCGTCGACGTTCCTCGGATGCGCGCACGAATAGAGAGAGCAAGAGAGAGAGACCTGGAGAGTGAGTGGCAGTCACAGCATCCAACACAACAGTCATGGGGTTGTTGTGCAGTGATGGAGGACTGATTTATATTTTTGTACGTTTTTCACACATTCTCGGACTTTCGTCGTCTCAAATATTCCTTTTTGGTTCAGTGTGATTCCTGATTGAAGCATGTCAAAGGCTGTCTCTGTGTCTCTGTTCCTTTCTTTTGGATCATTTCCTTTGGATTCATCGTCATCATTTCGGGGAAACTCGACTAGTGCGTCTCGCATCTTCTTTGAAGCCTTTTGGCTGTGAATGCACAGGGACACGGTCACGGGCGGAGCTGATGTGCTGAGATAAGACAATGCTGCTCGTCCCGTCCATCAACCGCCGCTGCTTTTGGCTCCGTGAGCTCGGCTGTCGGCTCCGCTGTGTCTTTACGCGCTGAGAGGAGCGGAGGAGAGGAGAGGCTTTCCCGTCAGCTGAATCACGCTTCAGCACTCAATTGATTGACTGATCAGAGGGGGAGGACGGAGGGAGGAGGGGGGAGCATTTGGATGTGAGATTACTCCAAAAATATCTAGATCTGCTGGATGATTGAGCTCCAGGGGGAGGGGAGGGGGGAGTCACTGGACCTTTGAACATTTGTTGCAGAGTTTTTTTTTTTGTTTTGTTTTTTTCGTTTAAAAAAAATCTCTCCTCTCTACCTGCGGACAGAGGAGGATAAAGGGAGATCGGGAGTAGAAGGAACACCAGGTTGACGCTGCTGTTCGGGGGGGTTGGGGGTGGGAGAGTAAAAATGCTGCCTTCGCAAGAAACCTCCAAAATCTACCATGACAACTACATGCGCAACTCTAGGGCCATCGGGGTCCTGTGGGCCATTTTCACTATCTGCTTGGCCATCATCAACGTGGTGGTCTTCATCCAGCCCTACTGGATCGGCGACAGCGTCAGCACCCCCCAGGCCGGATACTTCGGCTTGTTCCACTACTGCATGGGCAACGGGAACTCCAACCGGGAGCTCTTGTGCCAGGGCAGCTTCTCCGACTTCAACTCCATCCCATCGGGAGCCTTCAAGGCAGCGTCCTTCTTCGTGCTCATGTCCATGGTGCTCATCCTGGGCTGCATCACCTGCTTCGCCCTCTTCTTCTTCTGCAACACCGCCACGGTCTACAAGACGTGCGCCTGGATGCAGCTGCTGTGCGGTAAGGATGGAAGACACTTTGACTTGTTTCGGGGGAGACAGGGGTGGGTGAGTCGGTGGTGCTCTCAACAACTGAGGAGAGGAGCATCACTATCCCTCCTCAGCTCTCGTGTTTGGCTACACCAGGGATACTCTACTTGTTTGGCTTGGGGGCCACACACGATAACAGGAGACTAGGGGCCAGTCGCAGTAGACCAGTACACATTTAGGACATTTCATGGAATTTGTTTATAGAATTTTAGGACCTTTCTAGGATTTTAGGACATTTTTTGGATATAAGCACATTTATAGGATTTTGGGACATTTGTAGGTTTTTAGGAAATTTCGAGAAAATTTCTAGGATTATAGGATATTTCTTGAAATTTTAGGAGGTGTTTCGGATTTTAGTATTCTAGAATCATAGGACCTCTCTGGGATTTAAGGACATTTCTACAATTTCAGGATATTTCAAGGATTTTGGAGTCTTTCTAAGAATTTAGGACATTTCTTGAATTTTACGAGGTTTGAAACATTTTCTAGAATTTTAAGACATTTCACAGATTTTAGCACATTTCTGGGATTTTAGGACATTTCTTAGAGTTTTGGACATTTCTCGGATTTTAGGATATTCCTAGGATTTTTGGATATACTTAGGATTTTAGGTCTTAGCTGGGACCTCCGTCGCCGGGTATGGGGGTCCTCCACTGGCACTTATTTTGCTAAACTGATAAACTACGTCCTATTTGATGCTGTTTTATGCACTCTGGCACCTTATGTATACTAAAAGTCAAAATTAATTCCTAAAATAATTCACTTTAATTTTTATTATGAATGAGAAAATGGTTGGCTGGCCAACAGGCCACAAGTTGAGTATCACAGGGCTGCACCTTATCTTTTTTATCAGAAATGCCACCTTTGCCCAGATCTTCCACAGGATAACCACAGCAAAGGCACTGATCTGCATGTTCTTACTGAACTGAAAAAATAATATATGTATCACCAGTCATTATTTTGCTGTGTCACTAAACATTTGTTATCATGTAGATGTTTGGAAGCCTTGTTGGCTGGTCCCTCTTTAAAACCACCATCACCCTGACACCATCTTCATCTGACTGGTTGAAATAATGTCTCAAGAGTGTAATTGTGTGGAATTATGATAATGAGATGCCTTCAGCAGCATTGCATTAAAGATCACAGCTTCTATTTTGGTTGCCATATCAGCCTACCAGATTAGCCTGCATTATGCATGATCTGCACATGCATTCCAGTAATGTATCTCCACTCAGTGCATTCATGCATCTGTGCAACACTGGAACAAACTCCATGTAAAGGCTATGTTGTGAATGTGATTGTATTAGGAGTTGCAATAAACTGTAAGATGGACACAGCTGAGGATATCAGAGAGGGACACTGGACCAAAGTAACGCTCAGTTTTCATCTGTGTATGATGCAGTGTTTATGGATTGTGTGTATGGATTAGAAAATGGCTGGGGGGCCACGTTGCACCCTATCTGGGGGTCAACTTGAGTACCACTGATGTAGTAGCCGTTAAATGTGTGTATGTGTTTATCCCCAGGCTGGTGTTTCCCATCACTGAGCGCTGAAACAGATTGTATCAGTTCAGGTGGAGCATACAAGTGTTGCCAGCTCAGTAAACATCAAAGAATCCCCTGGTAGATTCTTAATCACACAAACTGCTAGTTAACAAGATGCGATGAAACTGACTCAAATGTGTTTTAAAAGGGCCGTGTGTTGATGGCAGGTTTTCACCATGTTTAAGATGAGGTTTTTGTTGCGTTTCTCTCTGGACTCTGTGAGATTAGTTCTTAAATCATGGCTTCAGTGTTCTCGCTGACAGGGTACACAGTTGTGTATGTGTGGAGGGAGGGAGGGGTTGGGAGGGGGTTAATTGTGCATTGGTGTGGAAGGGCTGACATTATCTGGGAGGAGGTATTGATGGCTAGATTATTCCTTTCCACAAGGCAGCAGGAGCCAGGCCTGTGTGAGTGCAGGACCTTTAGAGATTATCGACTTTTCTCCACACTCTGTGGCTCTGTGTCCTCAGAGAGAAAACAAAGAGAGATCAAAACAAAGAGACATTTGGACAAATAAAGAAATTAAGAGATGGTTGAGAGGGGAAGTAAAATATCTTTAGACAAGAAATCAAAAATAAAAGATAGTTGTCCAACAGACAGGTTTCCTATTTCCAAACAAACAGGATGTGAGCATAACTAAAATGACTCATGGAACTCCAATGAGAAACAATGGCTCATAATGGTAACCCAGAAGCTACGCAAAATTAGCTTCACAGGTAATCTGAGACTGTCCTCCCTCATAAAAAGACACCATAGATCATTTATACTCAGTTTATGCTGCATTTATGTGCTCCTTAGAAGGTCCCATTTCTCAAGTTGGAAAGTCTTTCTCTCTTTGGAGTGTTCATAAGCTTTAAGTCGTGTTGTGAAAACAACATGGACGCTGCTAAGAGGATGTGTTGTATTTTATTGTTCAGAGGATTTAAAGAAGAGTTCACTCCAAACTGAAAATTCAGTCATTATCTACTCACCCTCATGCCGATGGAAAGTTGGGTGAAGTTTTATAGTCCACTAAACATGGGGAACAGCGTTGCATTCATCTCCCAAACGAATGAAGCCAATTATGACCAGGATTCAAACGTTTAAAAAATGCATAATAAATCCACAAAATGTCTCCATACTGCTTGTCCAAAGAAACCCAAGAGTCCTGAAGCCCAGACACACCAAATTGTTTTGAAAAATGTCACTGGCGTCATGTTTTCAGCCTAAACTATTAAACTAAATAGCAGGTGGCACCTTGTGCAGTTGCCTGAATGCAGTGTATGAATGCATGTGTGAATGGGTGAATGTGACTTGTAGTGTAAAAGTGCTTTAAGTGGTCAAACAACTAGAAAAGCGCTACACAAGTGCAGGTCCATTCATTAACTACTTAAATTACTTAAATATTGCTACACCTGACAGATGCTATAAATAACTTTTTTAACTATTCTAAATCACTCTGTGTGGTCAACAGCTAATAGTTACAACCTAAAACTCAGATCAAACTTCGAAACTAAGGAGCGCTGATCAAATATAAACCAAGATTGTTACTTGCATATTTCTCACCTCAAATGTTTTCAGTAACATGTTTCACTTTACTGTTTAACTGGAATACAAAGTTGTTCCTTGCCAGCCGACCGTCATTGCCAATGTACAAGTTGGCATTATGTTACCCACCAGCGGAAGCGTTTATTGGTCTGATGCAGCGTGATGCATTCTGGTAGTTGTAGATTTTCTACCTGTTGTCCTTTTTTTCTGTTTTCTCTGGTCATGTAGCACAAATTTCATAAGTATTTGCATCTTTCTACTGCAGAGATGTCCTAGTTTTATTATAAGGCCATCTTTTCAGCAGTAAAATACTTGCAACAAAATTTTAAGTTACATAAAGGATGTTGTGGGTCAACGCCGAGATTCTTCCCCTAAACTTAACCACACTGATAGGGGCGCTACTTTAGGAAGCGCTCCTGTGGGTTATATTAGAGGATAGGAACAAACAATGTATTTATTTGTATGGATTGGAAGACTTGTTGTTTTGGCTGTTTAACCATTGAGACTATGACTCCTTAGATGAAGTAAGCAGCAAAAAACTAGATCGTTTCTGATTGAGGATGTCCTCATGTTACCTCTGTCCTCCCCCTGTGCCTCTCATCATTGCTGGCTGTCTGTGGTGCACTCAGGTCCAGAGGTAGCACAGAGGTCCTGTGTAATGCCGCATGTCTGTCATCAGGTGTGTCTCGGGCCATTAGGCAACATAATGAAGGAGAGCTTCCTGTCTGGAGCGTCTCTCAGCAGGCTCAGGGCTGGCCAGTCAAAACTGAATCAGCGTCTCCTCCTGAGGGAGCCCAGGCCACACAGAGGCAATGCATATGGAATATAAAACCTTGAGGGAACTGGTGTATTTAGTCTTTTGGTGACCCTTCCTTTTGCAGTCCGCTAATTACTAAGTATTTAACTGGGAATTATTTGGTAATTTATAGTGTATTATTAGCTTATCACAATTGGTAAATAAGTAGGTAAATGCAGAGAAACTACAGAATGGTAACAAACACAGCTTCATTTTACATTGCAGTTTCATCTTACCCACTGAGTAAATTGTCATGTTTTACAAAGTAACGTTTTGAAAGATATTTGGATTAAGTTCATTTTTATTGCATGAAGAAGAGAGTAATCTATTACAAATGATATGGTAGGAACATGGTTATACCATGGTAACAAACACAGCTTCCTTTTACAGTACAGTTTCATTTTACTAAGTAAATTATGAAAACTTCTGTAAAAAAGTACCCAGTATTTAAGACGACCGCAGAAAACTGTTGCTAACAGGTAAGTACAGATGTAGCCATGAATATTATCTATATAAGAAAAAGTACTTAGGTGGAAAGTACTATCTTAATTCTTTGGAAGTACATTATAAAACTTGGGCTATTACTAACATAAACCCTAGATAGCTACAGTTATAACTTGAATTGATGGGTAATAGAGGAAGTGTTTCTATGAAATTCTCACCTTCTTTCTTTTGAAGTATGCAGTTATATCAGAGGTAGTACCAGCATAAACAAATCACAACTATATCCCACAAACAACCATCTTTTATGCAGGGCTCCAGAGTTCGCTACCCTTGTGAATCTGAGTTGTTGTTACTTTTCTACACCTTACCATGTGCCTTTTTTGTCTCAACGTAACCAACTTTGTTGCCTAATCCTAATGATTGTGACAGCGTTGGTTGCCATGTGCAGTTGTTTAAACATAAGTACTGTGCTGCATCATCCCACCATGTGCATTTGTTGATATCACAGAAACGGCATCCAGTGGTTTAAACAGCTGGCGTAGAAGGATACCTAAAATGTCATCAGTAGATGCAGGTCACTGACAGAGCGGCACCGTGTGACAAGTTAGAATGAGAACATGTTGGTGATAATTAACTCACGTTTCTGCAGCCTGTTCTCATTCTGATGTAAACAAACTGCCACTTTGTCAGCGTTTTCATGTAAGATCCTGACACCAAAAGCCACCTTTTGTGTCAGCATAATACACTGTTGGACAGCATCAGCTGAGAACATGACCAGACAGAACTGTTTGCTGTGTTATTACATGGACAGCTGGACGGTACCTGCCACATCTGCGTATCCACTCAGGTGAGAACACAGCAGGATGGAACCTGTCGCGTCTGCATGCCACACCACTGGACAGCGTCAGGTTGAGTTTAGGTTTAGGTTAAGTAGCACGAAGGCCCCTATAGGGCAGGTGGGAGGGCGGAGGATGGGTTGAGCGAACAACAAACTCCTGCTCAAAAGTCCAAGGTTTGTTCAACCCATCCACTGCTTCCCATCTGAATGTGATGGTCTTTTTCTACACCTTACCATGTGCCTCCTTCCCCTAATCCTAAACACGTGTGTGCATTGTTGACATCCCCACGTTGGTTGCCATGTGCTTGTGTTTTCTAAAAATAACCATGTGCAGCATCGTCCCACCATGTGCATTTGTTGACATCATGGTAGCGGCATCTCAGAACATCAACAATGGATGCAGAGGGATACCTAAAATGTAATATATGAACATAGAGGACAACTGCAAAGCGAGAATATGTGACTACTAAACTCAGAGTACATATTTAATTTTACTTTACCCAGAAGGGTTCATCGTTGAATTTACCAATGAATAACAGAAACTATGGATAAACTGACATGTTATTTAATTTTAATTTTATTTTATCAAATCAGTGTTCTATAGTCATAAATAAAGCAAACTTCATGTTTGTTTGAGATGCAGCCAGAAATAATGGCTTCTCCACATCCTTGTTCCTAGGCTCCCCAGGCCTGCTGGTGATTCCCATCGACACACTGAGTATCAGCCGTAGCTTCAAGGTGTGAAACTGAGAACACACTTACAGTGCATTAGTTTTACACTTCTCCTCTCAAAGCACAAACATTCTGAGAAATGTTGTCACATTAGTTCATGATTTTTAACAGCATCCATCTCACCATGGGAAAAAAAGCTTTTTGTCCTTGTGTCTCCATAGATTACAAGGAAGCAAAATAGCACATGCTTTTTCTCATATCCATATGTGAATATAGCACAGGGAAACATGATCTTACTGACGGATAGAATACAGTGTTCGAGAAAGATTCCTGTCATGCTCAGATAATTCAAAAATAAGGAATCATCCATGAATACCATTTTTCCTGTCTTATCTTTCCCTGAACTGGCAAACAAATCATGTGATGTTTGTGACTATTTTAAATGTTGGCATGAGCTCAGGTGTAGGCTCAGTGACCTATAAAAGATAGGTCCCATCGGTGGTTTGCTGGGTCAGTGCACAATAGTGCAGTACAGACGAGTTTGGTGAAAATTTGACTGTCTGCTCCAAAGGTGCCAGAAAATGCTCTGATGGAGAGCTTGATATCCCAAACAACACATTCTTCAGGTACTGAGCAAAGAGAATTAAAGTCCTCTAACTCTGACAGGTCATCAGAGGGAACTCACTGAAAGAACCTTTTTGTAGCACACAGGCTGATTGGACGGTCTTGTCTAAACTCTGCGTGCTGCCAAAGTCATACCATTTCTCAGAGGCTACATGCTGTGCAAAGTCATCCTGAGTATTTAGTGTCACTGTGTTGTACATTATTCACGTATTACTCCATCATCCTGTAGCACGCAGGATGAGCTGATGCTGCCTAACTGGCATTTGTCTCATGCTAATTGCATCATCTATACAGGGATGATTTGGTTCTAGTCTTGTGTTACAGGGGTCCCTGACCTCTTTTAAATGCCAATGTTTAAAGCTGCAACAGATTGTTGATTGTCGATTCTTCCATTATTTGATCGAAAGCAATCTGTCCGCATTTCTTAACTGATCATGCAAAAATGCCAAAAACTTGCTGGTTCCAGCTCCTCAAATGTGAGGATTTGCTGCTTTACTTTCTTCATATTTGATGTCAGATGAATTATTTTGGACAAAACAAGATGTGAAGACATCACTTAGGACTGTGAGAAGTCGTGATGGGCATTTTCACTCTACGTTTTGGCACTACATATATGGATGGCTGGATGGATAGATAGATTGATAGACTTTATTGTCACCTCTGTGGAAAATACATAAATAAATAATAAAAGAGAGCACAGCCTACAAAACAGTAGTTTCCTAATACAATAATTCTGTGTTCATTGCCCCAATGGCATAGGGACTAAAGAACTGGTTTTTGGGACCCTAAATCGATGGCCAGACAGGAGCAGCTCAATTTCTGAGTGTAATGGATGTGAGGAACCTGCAATTATATGTTTGGCCTTCCTCTATACAGCACTGTCAGATAATGTTGAGTTGATTCTGTGACCTGCCAATCGCCTTCCCTGCAATTTTGACAGTCGCACACCATAGGTTTAATCCGGCTGTGTTATCAACTGATGCCACCCATCTGTTTATTATATTGCCTACCTACTGGCAGCATATCATTACATTGCAAAATGTTCCATTTGCAGCGTATCATACTGCTGTGAAAGGTAGCTTTTGGCATTGCTGTCTTATGCTGAAATCATTGACGAAGGGAGACAACTTCAGAATGAGACCGGACTGGAACTACACAAACTATATTACAAACTAGGCATTCCCATAAGTTGAAACATTACCAGAACATATTTGTAAACTGAAAAGTGAATCATAAGCTTTAAAGTCTATAACGTAATGACCATTTCTTTCAATTTAAAATCATCACAGCTATTGTTAATATTGATGAGAAAGGACAACAGCAAATAATGATAACCATCCCTTGCAGCATGCCAGCCCACATAATATCTGTCCACAATGGGAATGCATGTGACGAGGACACAGCTCCGTCTTCTCAGCATTGGCAAAAGCCTCTCAGAAAGAGAGTTGTGTGGTGGCAGCAGTGCAGCCCTTGTGTCTGAGTTGTGTAGGAGAGAGAGAGCTCTTCACTGATACACAGAGACAGAGCAGTAAATTCACTTCCATTTACAGCTAGAAAGACAAAAGAGGAGGAGGGCTTCAGCAAAGTGTTCTGATTGCCATCCTGAATTCACAGGGGAGGCAGAGCAACATGAAGCAAACATCTCTATTATGGATTTCATCTTCTTAAGTATTCTTATGGAGAATATATAAGTAATTTGATGACTTAAGAGCGACCTGCAAGAGACGACAGATAGAGAAGAAAGACATTTAATGGATGCTAAAATGATTACACTGAATATGAGTGAAAAAGAATGACAATAAAGAGGTAAAGAAATCCAACAGATAACAGACAGGATTGAATATATAGTGTATATATGTGTTTGTAAGTGTGCTGCAAACCGAGACCCTGCTACTGCAGAGCTAATCTACTATGAGAGGGGAGACTGCCCAGGGTTTCACATCACAGCAGCCCACTCTGTGTACCCATAATTTTCAGTTCTCTCCCTAGAGGTTAAGCCCAGACCAATTACTCTCTGCGGCATGCAAAACCCATCACATCTGACCATCAAGACTTCCTTGCTGCCAGAGATAGCACAGTGAGGGACGCTGGGATATGAGCAAGTTGTTGTAAATTGGAGTTTGACTTGCAACTATAGACAAATCTTAAACCTTCCTGTTATAAGTAAAAATCATTGAAAACTTGTCTGCATATTTACCTCACCCTGTAAAGCCTGTATAATGTGCATGAGTCGGGTTTTAGAGTGAATCACGGCTCTGAAACAGCTCAGGTAAAAATAGTCAATGATCTCAAAATCAACAGAGATGCGAATAAACTCTCTATTCTAGTGCTGTAAGACCTCAATGCCGCTTTCAACACTCTGCTAAATAGACTTTTCAAAAAGTGTATTGGTTTATCCAGACCTGTCCTTCAGTTGCTTTCAATCTATTTAAAGGGAAGGATTTTCTCTGTTTCCCTTGGAAACATTACATCTAAAGAAGCCTGCGTTTTCTTTTGGGGTCCCACAAGGGTCAATTCTTGGTCCACTTATTTTCAACCTACACATGTATTCTGTCATTCCTATGCTGATTTTACACAGCTTTTTGTCTCACTTTCCCAAGACGACCCCAGTCTGGTAAATGAGCTTGTTATATGCATTGATGACGTCAACCACTGGATGTCTCAAAACTTTTAACAACTTAACAAAGAAAAACTAAAATTCTGATAATAGGTCCAAAAGTGCAAAGGCAGGAAATTGAATCAGTATTATCAGCATTTTACATGAATCACAGTGAGCATGCCAGGAACCTAACTTCTAACTTCTAACATTACATCACTACCACCACAGAAAGATAGCTTTCTAACATTTAAAAAACACCATTTCCAAACTAATGTTGCTGGAAATTAATGTATGGACCAAAAACTTGGTCCATACATTAATTTCCAGCATATTAGATAGTTGTAATGCTCTCTTTGCTGGACTTCCTTAAAAGACAACTGGTAGGCTCCAGTTCATTCAGAATGCTGCAGCGAGAGTGTAAACTGGGACTAGGAAAATGGAACACTTCACACCTGTACTGAAAACACTCCACTGGCTGCCGGTACAGTACAGAAGTGATTTCAAAATATTACTGCTTGTCCACAAGGCCCTAAATGGTATGGCTCCCTATATTTCTGACATGATCACTAGCTACAGCCCAACCAGATTCCTCAGATCATTGAGCATGGGTCACCTAAATGTGCCCAATTTATGGTAGAGTGTGACTGTGTGTGTGTGGGAGTGTGCTAGGGTTGACACATGTCCCATATAATACAGGCTCATCCCAATTTGTCCTGTATTTCTGAATGGATTAAGGATAAATTAAGTACTGGTGATACTTGTATATGTTTACCAGGTGTGAAGTTCCACTGGGATTGAATGTTTTCATAATTGAATAGCTAAACAATGTTATTCATAATAATTCATGCATCAATTCATCTTATAGCACATAGTTCTGGCCAACATGAATAAGCAGCTATATATGTTTGCTGTATACAATGTTGTGTTTGTCAAACTGTAAAATGATGAATTGCTTGTGTTTGTTAAAGCTTATATTTTTTGCATTAAGTAGTACAAAGACATATGGTCATTGACCTCAGAAGAGATAATGATAAAATATGGCGCAAAATTCAACAATTGAATTAATCACATTGTTGTATTCAATATTGTTTGTCTGGCAAGAAGGCATCACATGGACAGTATGATGGGATAAAATGTGGTGCAGGTATGCCAGTATTAGGCCCTGTGTGTGTGTGTGTGTGTGTATGTGTGTGTGTGTGTGTGTGTGTGTCAGTGAGGAAGCAGCCTAATGGAACTGGAGCTGGGCCTAATGATCTTGGGCTGGCTGCAGATGATAGTTTAATCAGCTCTGTGGTGCATCTCCACACCGGGGCTTCTTCTGGCTGCTGGGCGTGAAGGAGCTCTGCATCATGCCAGCAGACTGCAGGACTTCACAACAGATGCTCTCCCAGTCAGAAACAGCAGAGGGACAGCTGCTCTGCCTCAGACCAAATGACCAACACCTAAACTATCACAAAAAGAGAAAGGATAGAGGGAGAAAAATCATGTACAGAACCACATTATTGTGTAGAGTTCTGAATTTAGATTATTTTGAAAGTGGCTAAATACATTTCCAGAGGTTCCATTTCCCCAAACAGACTTTGATGTGTAAGATCAGTGGAGATGTTCTGTAAATAAAAGAGGCTCAAGAAGATGTGCTCATATGCAGAGTGCCAAAATTTAAAGAATGGTTAAATGATTGTTTGGTTTTACTGGTCCCAGAATGAATGTTGACATCTTAATCCATTTCTGTGTGGTGATAGCACTAATTGGGGCCCGAGCACAAACCGTGTGAGGACCCTCTTTGAATGCAAGGAATTATTATTTTTCTTCCCAATGAATCGCATTTTTGGAAGCCTAGACATGCCCAAAAACCCATGAAAAGTGGTATTCTTGTCAGGCCTGGTGAAAATGTTCATTTTTTGGTGGTTTTGGAAACGGCTGTGGCTCCGCAGCGCCCCTAACGTGTAGCCCCAATGCCCAGTTTAACCTACATTTACAAAAATCAGTACACTTATGTAACATGCCCAGACACACAAAAAGCCTCATGGATCCAGCCCCCAAACCTGAGAGGAAATCGACCATTTTGAATTCTGTGCTGATTTTTGTCAATTTTGGGTCTCGTGCTTTGGCAAACTTGTCCTACAGGTTTGATTTCTTGACATAAAACAGGACATTGTTGTAACTTTGATGTACATTGTCTGATCGGCCTGAAACTTTTGGTACGATAAGGGTCCAACCCTGTAGACATCTTTATAACAATATTCACTACTCTTAATAGCGCCATCTACTGGCAAGACCAAGTAAGCCAATTATCACTGGAGTTACATGATATTTCCATGATTTGGTCTACAAATTATGTATACCAAGACGGCATGGAATTTGTGTCTCCTCCACTGCCACCAAATTGCTGCTGGAAGTACTACACCATGTGAAATAGCTCACTCCAGGGTCCAACCTCTCTACGTGCATTATCCAACTTTCACAGTCATGAACGACTGCTTTAGTTGGTGTCTTAGTTGGTGCAAGGGCCCTTTCATTGCTGCTTGCAGCTTGAACATGGTTTTATTCTGTGATGAGCAACTAAACCAAACCAAAAGTCAATGTTATTTTCATAACAGCGTAATGTACTAGTGTTTCTACAATACTATGCTATACTATAAATTGACACGCCATCCCTTAGTGTTCAAAACTGAAGCCTAGGGGGTATAGACAGTGATTTTGACTTGTAGGGCCACCGACCAAGCATCAGTATTGATGGATTGGGACTGACAGTGTGTTGACATATGTGGTTGTATGGGTTGAAAAACCTTTTGAAATAAACAACTGTTTGAATCAGTCATAAACTTTATATGTTGATAACATTTTATTGTCGTCTTTTCAGATTATTCTGCTGCCACCAAGAGGCCAAAATCAGTGAATGCAGCTTTAATGTGCATATCAATAAAGCGTATTTACTTCTCCCCAGTGTACTAAACTTCAGTAGTTCATATATTACATTATTAACAGTAATTGTGATACCTCATTCTATCTCTAGAGAAGTGATCAGAACCACTTAGGACTTTTAATTCAATTAAACTGTCCATGGTAGAAGAAGAACAGTAACTTGTTCTATGGCAGGCCTGGAAATGCATTTCCTCTCAGCCCAACACATGCTGGGAGATAATGATGTAATTGGCATACAATAACAAATTGTCAATCAGTAGCTAATATATATTTATTGATTTTGTGACCATTTAGATTTGTATGCTGGTTTAAAGAGCGAGGCCTCAGGCAGTTGAAGTTTTCTAACGGAATACTTTGCTTCATTGAAACACATTTCAGCTTCACACTGCCTTTGCCTAATACCCCCAAACTCAGGGGTCTAGATTATCGGAGTATCGGATTAGAAGAGCATCTCTTTCAGCTGCTCCTCTCCATTAACATCCCATTTGTTTACCCATCTTACACAGCATTTAACATGGATGTGGGAGGGAATACATTTGACAATGAACACACAGAGGATGACTGGCAAGAAGTCTGTACTTGCAATGTAATGAAGGAAACTTGAAACAAACTTTTTCACAGATTACATATAACACCTTCTATTCATAACAAGATGGATAACAATTTGTAAATCATAGAGAAAAGGGTATGTTGCATTGATATTTTATTTAAGTGATATACATATTCTTGGCGAGGTAACTATATATCAGGTTTTTGGAACTACATAGTCAAAGAGTTTAGTGATATTTTCTAAATTAAAAAAGGTCCTATTTTGTTTGCTGCCAGCTATCAGCAATACCAGAAGTTTTCCTACTGGGTTGCTTGAGGATTTAGGCCAATGCAATGTAAAATACATGTACCTGTGAAGCCCGTCGGTGGATGAAATCACTCTGAAATCACTTTTTTTTCTTTAGATATTAAGGTCTTTAGCAGAAGCATTTCCTAATATTGTGTGTTGTTGTTCACTGATGCTCAGTAAATATGTGTGCAATCCTTGCTGTCCTCTAAATGTACGTGGGGTCTAATGTTTGACTTCCAAATTTTCCTTCCTGTTTTTGTGGGGCGATGATTTGGGCCACCTGAGGTTGATCAACATGTCCTCATACATTGGATCCTGTGATATCCAAAGAATAATATTATGTGCTAAACATTAAAGGAAGGGAAAAGGAGCATGGCTGGGCATCATTAGATTAATACAAGTTAAGTTACTTTGGTTAAGTTTTGGAAAAGAAGAA
Source organism: Plectropomus leopardus (assembly GCF_026936395.1). Taxonomy (NCBI): domain Eukaryota; kingdom Metazoa; phylum Chordata; class Actinopteri; order Perciformes; family Serranidae; genus Plectropomus; species Plectropomus leopardus. The sequence goes on along the minus strand of NC_142177.1, from coordinate 2,225,898 downwards.
TGGTGAGGACATAGCCTAAAATTTGTTTACTCAGAGTTTACAAGGTCCTAAAATCCTGCGTTTTGTGACCCATTCGCTGCTTTCTACTAACTGGACCAGTTCTTCCTTTACTATTATCAGCACACTGGTCACGTGATTGCAACCTTCCAAAATTTTTGAGTAATGCATGTATCATTGGCTCAACATTACATCATATGTACGACTTTTGGTGCATTATTTTTCGTAGTAAAATGTACAAACAGTACATGAGAACAGCCTGTGTTGAGATCTAATGTAATAGTGAGCAAGAGCACATTACATATAAACATAGTTAAATCTTACCCCTAATTTCCACCAGATTCGTGTGCAGTCCAGCTGTGCGCCGTCACGGTAGATGGAGCAAATATATTATACTCTAGTTTATGTGTTAATATCCACTTGCTCCACTGCGTTGTGTATCGACTCCATCTCAGCTCCCGGTGTCTGGATGCTTGCAGATCAGATATGCAGGGCTCCTATTTTTACAGGACGCCTGAGCACTTCGCATAAATTCAGCTGAATTTAACGCAGAGCAGACAGGAAATCAGACAGTGACACAACATTAAAACACCCATTTAATTTTCTGAATAAAAAACTCCATGTTAGCATCTGATTGTATTTCACTTAACTACATCAACAAAATGTCAAAATGAGTGGATCCAGGCCTGTATTAATACAGGTCTCACTACCGACAACAATTTATTGGGAGTTATTGGAGTGAACTGAGTTATTACTTGCTGTACTGATAAAATGTGCGCGATTCTATAATTACTGATTCGGTAGTTCTGTGCCATGTTGGACTCAAACTGCAACCTGTGGGAATTGACAGATGAGGGAGCACAGAGTAAAACCGCAGTAAATGCAATACACATGCAAACGGTGGAAATCCTGGGTTAGGAGATTGTAAGACGTGGTTCTTGTGGAAAACACCTCAAACATTGATACAGTTTTATCAATGTTTATCTGGATAAACGATACACTGCAGAAACATTGTGCAAACACAAAAAAACACTGGCACAAAATTATACAGACCCAGAGAAAACAATCACCGTCTGGATGCTTGCATGGAGCAGCATCAGCTTTCCACACACAGCAATGCTCGAGCAACTGGAAGTAAACTGAGCTGCAAATCAAGAGAAGAACATTACACAACAGATATGATGACGCAAGCTTGACTCTTGTTTAAAATGGCCCCTTTGCTCTAATGAGCCCTCACCGTTTCTTTTCTGAAGTGACCTGAGACATGTGTGACGCTGACTGCTGAGTCTAATCTGGTGTTTGGTCCGGGGCAGATGATGATACATGTGTGAGCCGCTCTGTGTGTCTGCAGCCTTAGACACAGTTCACTGGACCCTCCAAATCCAACATTACATAAAGACTCTCTATATTCAGAGTTAATGGCCTATTTTGGGACACATGCTACTCGGAAAGCAGTTTGTATTTTTTTTTTCAACACCACTGCATGCTTAGTACTCCTAAACTCGAGAAAATAACAAGGTTGGTAATTCCATTGATGTCCTGCAACATCTGTAAAACAAACAGCAATAGAATGTTTTATTCATATATCCCGTGTACTATATACAGTATGTGTCAGCTCCGTCCTTCAGGCAGTATTGTGTTTATCTCCTCTGTGACTCAGAGTTTCTCTCTGGTTCATTAGTGCTTGACATTTTTTGGAGTGTGTTAACTGGACCAACATGGATCACTCATCCATATGTTACATGACACATTTTATCACATTTTTTTCATTCAGTGTAAATCAATGGACAGGCACTGGAACAAGAAGTGTGCTGGTGATGTATTTAGTCATCAAGGCTTTTAAGAGCACAAATGTTCAAATCAGCGGGGGAAATCTCCACAACAGCACTGACATCATCGTAGGAGGTCAACAATAGAAGGGATATACACTCTGAGCGAGCTAAAGAAGTGAGAAGAAAAGATGTTAGCATCTTTAACTGGTGGCAACTGCCAAAAGTCACCTGCCAGTTTCAAAATTTGGATTTGATCAAATTGTTATATGGAAGTTAAAAGTTTATTTCTAAAGGTAACAATGCTGCAATTGACATTAGGTCTTCTGTGGTCATCTGTAAAGGACATCGATAGATACTATTCCAAAACCTTTGAAACCGGAGCAAATTGGTTTGATTTCTTTCAAAAACATGGCAAGAAGGAAATGAGCAACTTCACAAGACATTGCCCAAAAGTTAGCAAGAAACTACTAAAAAAAAAGTCAAAAGAAAATGACCAAAAATAAGAAAAAAAAAGTATTAAAAAAAGTACAAAAAACAACAACATGTTCAGAAATGTCGATTCTGCTGTGGTCCAGGTCCATACTTAAATGTCTGACAACATTCACACTCATTGGTAGCACCTGCCGGCTAACTTTACATAAAATATGATTTGGTGATCTGAGATGTGGGAAACTCCCCCTTCATTAGTCAAGTTCAAGTTTCACCTGACAGCCAATTTACCAGTTTGTACCAAGGAATCCATATTGCTGTGATGTTATTCATGTTTATATGCCTGACAGACACAGCACGTTGACTTGCAATTTAACCTTGAATCCTGAATCCTCAAAGTGGATATCAATACAGTCAAAAATAGGACAGTGGCAATAAAAAACAACCCCCCCCCCCACCACCACCACCACCACCATTGTGGAGTGCTGTTCTGCCTGTAAGACATGCAAAGGCATTTGCAATTTGTTGGAAGGAACTAGAAATTCAAATCTGTTGTGAACAAGTGCCCACTGGTTTGAGGGTTTGCACATGTTGTTTTGAGAATATTCATCCCCATTTGAGAAATGATTAAGCAATTGAGAAAAACTGTAACATAAAGGGGCAACTCAGATTTTAGGTTTTTACCTTGCTTTTAACAACACGAAATAATGAATATAAACTTTGCATTTTGTGCCACTCTCTCAGTTGTGTGTGAATTGCCACGAGTGACAACAAGAGTGGCAGCAAAGCCTCTGTTTCTGGATGTTGAAAGCTGCAGAGGAGAAGAGTACTTTGCCAAATATTTTCCATAGTTGGAGCCTTTTTGTTGACAATTGTTGTAGGAGGCATCAAGAGAGAGGATTTTTAAAAAGAACTCTTAAATGCAAATTTTTGCATTTTTTCAGCATTTCCATAACAACATGAGGACTTATTAATGCCCCTCCTCACCTATCATAGTTCGTAATCCACATGTGAAAATCCAACAGTGTCATTGCACCGCTGCAAGAAAATGAGCAAGTAAAACAAACACAAGTCTATGAAGTCGTGTATTTACTGCTGGAAAATTTACAGTCTTTAAAGAGGCCATGAGCTGCAGTGTAACAAGATTTAAAAAAATATTAAATAAAAGCTCAGGGGCTCAAAAGAGGAAATAACTAATCTCCTCTCTTTGTGTCTTTCTCAGTGGAGCTCTCTCAGAATATGAAACACACATCAATTTTGTTATAGTTTTTTTTTTTTTCTTCATTTTTTTGCCTCTCCTTTCAGAAGAACAAAAGAACTGCATTTCCCAGGTACCTTTGAGGCTTTGGGGTTTTAGAGGCATTAATAAAGTGTGTGTACAGACTGTGAGGAGGTGGGATAGATGACCTAACTGACTCTGTTCATTCAAGGCTTAAACAGCCCAGGAAAAAACACCATCTCAGACTTGAACATGCAAGAAAAAATGAAAATAAAATAGATGAGCACTTTTTCAATTTCTCATAGCTAATTTAAGTATATATATACATCATTTATTTAACATATCTGCAAAAGGATAAAATGTTAGTTATAGAATGCGAGGTTATTGTTTTTTGAAGTAGCACTACATGTATATACTGTTAAACTGTTTTGCCAAATGTGCAGCATTGCATTTCCCTCAAAGCATATTTGCTGTGCAAGTTAGCACCTCCTGCTTCAACCTTTACCTTCCGTGCTTACTGTAGTTATTTGCATAAAGTTATCATGTGCAATCAGGGGTTAATAGCCACATTTGCAATTGCATTTATTTTTAACCTCAAAATAAAATTGTTTACTTAAATGGGGTGAAATATTTACTGTATAAAACCTGTGATTGTCTGCCATATGACCTTTCAGAGGTGTATTTTGAGGTGTTACTTGTGGGAAGTTTAATGTTGTCAAAATAATAAAAAATGATAGCCAAAATGACAAAAGAAAAACAAAAAAAAACAAAAGACCCAACCCAAAATTCCTTGTATTGTAAGGTAAGGGTCATGGTCATGGCAGTTGGATTGGTGTATGCATTAAGCTTCACTGAGAGGCCCTGCACTCCCATGGGACACCACACAGGTGATTTCACATGCTCCTCCAATCCGTTCTCATCCCAAGTCATCACATATTGCTGCTTTGTCACGTCTACATATTACACTCTGGATATCCTTCTGTGTCTGCACGATATTCCAGGATGCAACTACCGATGGGAGATGTCAAAAAAGCACATTGGTGGGATAATGTTACAAAAGCAATGTGGTTATATTTAGGCATTAAAAGCAAATGGCAACTCAGTAACAGCATGCTGGCATGGATGGTTAGCATTAGGAAACAAACATCATTACTGGCAGTGTTTCAGCCTGATGATGTCTAGTGGCATATCATGCGGACCCAACAGGTTCCTTCCGGTCGCGTATCATGCTGCCATGGCAGGTGGAGTCGATATTGTTGTTAGAAAACACTTGGGTAAGATGGTATAATGACTTACGTTGTTGTAATGTTCACTATAAGTGCATGTTTGCATGACAGAGATGGACAGATTTTAAGGTTAAGGGGTGTGTGTGTGTGTGTGTGTGTGTGATTTGCACAGAATTTAGATATTTGGCTTCACAATTAGTGCAACTGTGACACATGCAGCATTAGTCGATACAACCAATTATTCCTTGAGCTGTGCTCCTACAACTGTCAGCACAACACGAGGACAAGATGTATGATCACACACACACACACACACACACACACGCATGCACACACACACTAACACACATAGACACAGTATCCCCTACGGTCCCCCAATTTGTGAAACATTAGATGCAGTCATGATCCTATTGAGATTGTGAAGAGGAGAGGAAGACGAGGAAAAGAAAGAAAGAAAGAAAGCATGAGCAGGTAGAGGGAGTTGAGGAAAAGAAAGAATGAGGGAGATAAAAAGGAGTGAGGAGGGAGCATGATGGAGAAGCAGGCTGACAGAACTAGATGAAGGACAGGGAGTGAAAAAGAGAGACAGAAAGAGGAGCAGACGATAAAGGTGAAAAGATGGAGGGATCCCAATGCAGGAAGGGAAGGGAGGTGGGGGTTGCTGTGGCAACTGGCCGGACCTATGAGAAGGAGGGGCTGGGGAGCTGGAGTAAAATATGCATCTGCCTTCAGTTCAGAGACCCTGTGCACATGGCGAGACGATAAACAGACATGAGGACAGTGAGGAGGATGGTCAGTGTGTTTGTTGTGAGGATGAGATGAGTCACATGAACGGGAGAAAGTCCAAGGAACACACAGCGGCAGTATACACACTGACAGGCCAAATACAGCAAACAGCCAGGACACAGACACACACATACACACAGACCCCTGGTGCGTTTCACAGCTATACTTACACATTACTAATTGGGTGTGAATGTGAAGCATTCACAACCTATGTTCTTCTCCATCTTTATTATTGTTTGTGAATGCAAAGCATTTGAATGGGAAGCAAACACCAGACACCTGCACCAAAATCTGGGTGAGCGGTACCCATCCACCCATTACTGATGCCGTTCTGTGGCGTCACTTGCGTACTTAAACCAAAAGCAGAGTGTTATGATTTCTGAATGACAACAGGCTGGACTTGCACAGGTAGTTGCTGGGCTTACCCTGCATGGTACCAGCCCATGTGCTCTAGTTGGATGAACATACTGCCGAATCCAACCATATGTGGTAGAGCATCCTGGTATTTTTGACATACCACATCTGAGATACTATGTACTGGTACATACTAAATCTTTTTCTGGCATACCATTTTGTGTGGTAGTATGGGTGTTGGAATGTTCAGTGTTCCACATCATCTAATGTGGACTACAGTAGAGCCATGCCCCCTCTTCTTTTTTTTAATAAGCATTGCTGACAGTGAGGAGGAGAGGAAGCAGAAGGCTTGGCAAAAGAGACATTTGAGGAGTCCAAGATTTTTGGGACCTACGTACTATTCTACTTTTTCAATAAATCCAGATTCCTGTCAACCCTCTCCACCTTGTGATGGGGATAAACATGCTTTAAATCATAAAGTGCGAGCAGAACGATGCTTGCTTGCTATTATATGTCATGTCCAACAAGTTGAGTTTATAATGATGTAATGAACATTAATGTTTTCATGGTTTAATGACTAAAAATGCGTTAACAGGTTATTGGTTTAACGGGATGGGATTAAGGTCTGTACATAACGCCTTCTTTTCTCGTCCCTTGACCTCCATATGTTTGAATGAAAATGAGTGTTCTCATTGCAGACATACCCACTTTATGCTAGTCCTATGCAGATTTTGCTGTCATTTGATTCCTAATCAAGACATTCTAGTAAGAGTTGCTTCACTTTGTTAATATGGACTTCATTGCTGTTTTTCTATGCAAAATAATGGAATTGATTGATGGATGTGATTAAAAAATGCCATCAATCACAATTAACTATTGAAATTCTGCGATTAATTAACTCTGCGAGTTTTAAAAATTTGTCGTTTCACAGCCCAACTAAAAATGTGACACACAGAGATTTCATGGAATTTTGCAGATTGGTGAATGTGAAACAGTTTCATAATGGAGCTGAAGAATGGCCATTCTTTTAGTGGAGACAGTCAAGATGATGCTCAAGTTTTACTGTGGCCCCTATTGTCAGTGTGCATTATTACTGTGGAGTGAGAGGCTGAAATAAAGCCTCAGTGTGTGAGGAGAACACTGAGTGACTGCAAGAGAAGCAACAAAGTACCACTTCAAAGTATAGTGTCACAAAAATGGGATCAAGTCAGCGGCAATCTAGAAAGCCAGGCCACACACACACAGACACACAGAATTTCTTTTCACATGAGTGAACTAATTTACAGACAATCCTAAATCCTTGATGTTTCTAGCATACATGAGAGCACACACACACACACACACACACACACACACAGGGTCATAAGGAGGAGGGTTTTCTGCTGGGCAGTGTAACCCTCTCAGCACCCGTGACACACATCTAAGCGAGGCTGGATGAATTATTAAGACTGAGTCTTGTTCACTTGTGTCAGCCAGGCAGGACTAAAGGAAAACCACAGGGAACACACACACTCTTCAAACCACATTAAACCCGTCGTGGCTGCCTTCAAAGCATGCTGCACAAACTGGATGTCATGTTTTCAGTGTGCCAGCAAACACAGAGGGAACACAGCTCAAACCTGCACAGCGTCTGTAGGAATCGTGGATAGTTGGGACATGTTCAGCAGCTTGTAAAACTTTCCCAAATCTTACAAGGGTCAGTGCTGCGAGGAGCTCCAGACATCTGACACAAACACCAGAGCACATGCACTCACCTGTGTGCCTGCTCACTATTTCACCATCCACCTTTTTTCATTTGCAGTTTGGGACAAATTGTATGTAGTATTGCGGAGTAGTTTTGAGACAGGTGAAGTCTATATAACTGTTGCCCCAAAATTCTGTGTATATACAACTGATGTGAAACAGCAAATACTATAATAAATATGAATATGATCATATGAAGGCAGGATAAATAACACACTAGACTTAAAATGCTATTGTGTGAAGGCTGAATTATTGTCACAATTTATTGTCAGGATGCAAGAAAATTCAAATAAAAGCTATGTTTCCACAGAGAAGTGGTTTTCAATCTACAAAAATAAACAGGAGGTCTGCGTTGCTGTAATGCATAGTTACATTTCTAGAGAGGTGCACATCAGGCATTGGGTATGCTTCTATGCAACCTTGAGCCTGCATAGTAGGAACGGCATTGATTCAACACAGAGGAATAAATCATGCTGAAGTTGTAACTAATGACTTGTCTGTATTTCCAGCTTTGGAGCAAAATACTTTGACCTATCAGCCATTAATATACAGCTTTTTCCTACACATTTAAAAATCTCAATACATTTGAAAATCTAAATACAGATATGGAAGGCTGTTTCACTTTCTTTTTTTTCTACGCATGAGCAAATCTGATTACGCACACACACATTCTAAATACTAGTTTGCAGATTCCAGTACACTCACACATTTCAATTTGTATTTAGAGATTCTTTTAGACATTAAAAAAATCTGATTTCATACACATGGATTGAGATACTGTTACACAACTCTCCACACATAGTGGCCAACAGTAGCTTACAATAGTGGCCCCATAAATCTTCACTGTGCTGCCATATTCTTAGTCTTACTAAAGTGGATGTATATCATTAGCTCCTCGGAGCCCCTGCAGCTCAGTCTCAGAGACAGTGGGGATTTCCTCCTCCTCACTCTTCTCACATCAGCTGAAACCTTCAGTCCTGGCTGTCCCTGCACACACTGAGCTGTGCATCAGCTGGGCTTCCTCTGGTCTGTGCACAGCTCCCAACAGTAGCAGTGGTCCAGTAAATGAGGCATTCAGGGACCCATCTGTTAGGGCCAGCCTGGCCTCAGCTGGACCCTCTACACACCAGGGGACTACTCCGGCCTTTTGGGAGCATGCACACACACAGTTTTTCCACAGGAGAACAGGATAAAAACATTTGTGCCAAATGTGCACAAACACACAAAGACGGAGGCCCTCTGATATAATGTGGGAGTGTTTATAATACACATATTTGGAATGCATTTTAATTTGTGCAGAGGAAGAGAAAATAGTCTCTCAAGGCATTATGGTTAACGTCAGCATCAGAGGAAACCAACCACCTGTGTGTGTGTGTGTTCGTGTGTGGTCTGAACAAAGATGATCACATAAAAAGCTATGGTTTTTACAGCATGTGCTGTGCTGAGACTATTTCTTGGTTATCAGAAGCCTGCTGCAAACAAACTATATTTAATGTATTAATTAGCAAACTTTCGAGGTGTCGGGAGGATTACTTCTAGACTTTGGACACAGACTGAAGAGGAGCATCAGCTCAAAAAGTTGCTCATGGATGCAAGTTTAGAAATGAAAAAACTGAGAAAAAATGGCCCTCATTTATCAATCTAACCTAGAAGCCAGCACAGATCTGAACGCATAAATAATCTTGCAATAAGGTTTATGTGTGATTCATTCAACATTCTTATCTCACCAATCACAATGTATGAATGATCTGATGTTAAAAAATAGTTGACAACATGGACGAGAAACTTCACTGAGCTAGAAATTAAAATGCTGACATCTCAGGTCCAAATGCATCAACTGGCTTCTGTTTGGCAGCCAGAAACATTTCATTACTCTCTTACTCTCTCTCTCCTTCATGTTAGCATGTTCTATGTCTCCATTTCTGTCTCTGTTCAAAGACTTGCCTGTGCAGAAGTGTAGAGAGAAGAACAGGAAGCGGAAGAGATTGAGTGATGAGGATTCTGGAAATACCAGCACAGCAGACTTATAACCCAGAGTGAAACGAAAAAATAATATTGTCTTTTCTCCTCCGTCTTCCGTCTTTTCTCTCACTTTCATCTTGTTAACTTCATGTAACCTGCTGTTTTACACATAAACCTATTTTCTCTTCCAACCTTCCTCACTCTACTGTTACATTGCCCTGACTTTCAATCTTGCTTTGTTCTCCACTTCAACCTTCCTCCTGTATTGATTTTCTTTCCTGTGCTGCTTTTCAACGGAAAATAACTGTCACCTTGACCCATCGCTCTGCTCACTGTTACACACACTGTTGCTGACACGATCCAATATCACACCAACCAAACGCTATTACACTGTTGTGTATGTGACCACCATACCCATCACACACATTCATTCAATCTTTCCTCTCCCTATTTCCTGGTTCTCTTCATTCCTCCCTCTCTCCCTCTCTGCGCTGCAGCCGTGTGTCTGGTGCTTGGCTGTGTAATCTTCCCGAACGGCTGGGACTCCGAGGTGATCCGGGACATGTGTGGAGAGGACACAGGGAGGTACGCCCTGGGCAACTGCTCGGTGCGCTGGGCCTACATCCTGGCTATCATTGGCATCCTGGATGCCCTCATCCTCTCCTTCTTAGCCTTCGTGCTCGGCAACCGGCAGAGCGACTTCCTGCAGGAGGAGCTGAAGGCCGACAACAAAGGTGAGAAGTAGAAAATGAGCAGTTATTAAATTTTTCATTAAATTACAGGGGACAGAAAGGGCCACGAAAAGCAAAAAGAAATGTGTTTTGTGGTCAAAAAACAATATGCTATGCATCCAAATTATGTCAACTTTTATGTCAACTCAAATAGGATTACATAAGTTAAGAGATCAGCTTATCCAGCCCCTTTCAACACCGAAATCATCAAATATCACTGCTTTTGCAGTGCATTTGGTGTGAGAGCCAGACGCCAAAAGCTACCTTTTGGGTCTGCATGATACGCCATTTGACAGCGTCAGCTGAGAACGTGACCGGACAGAACCTGCCACGTGTGCATGAAATGCAATTGGATGGCATCAGGTTGAATGCTGCTGGTAAAGACGTAATAAAAGGAGCACAGAGGGGTGAGTGGAAGAGGTGGTGGATGGATCAAAGAAACCCCAGACTTTAATGTGAGAGTTGGTTTGCTTACTGTCTGATTTTGATGTTTTTTTCTACACCTTAGTATGTGCCATCCCTAATCCCAACCATTCATGCCACTATGTGCGTTTGTTGACATCACAGTAGCAGCTTCGCAGTAATGGCATCGCGGTAGTGGTATCCAGAAACATCAGCTGCCGACATGGAAGGATACCTAGAGCGCAACATGTAGCATCGGACAATGTGCAGAAGAATCAATTGATCATTTAAGACATTTTTCATGGTAATAAACAAAATATTTACGGCTTTAAGGTCTAAAAATATGAGGATTTACTGTTATTTTTTCCACTGAATGGAATCGCACTGCAACTTAAATGGCACCATACACCATGCACTGTATAGAGTGCAATTGATTAAAGGGAAACTTTGCTGATTTTCAATCAGCTCTGTGACATCACAATGTGCTTACAGATGAAGAGATGGTGTTTGGCTTCCCCATGTGCCACGATTGCCCAGAACAGCAATCCGCCAGCATCATCATAACCATTATTTGTATCCAACTTTTAATTACAGTAGCAGAATATTTGTATAGAGTTATTGAAAGTAAAAATTGCCATTGGTTGTAGTCTGTGGTGGTGCTTGCCAGGGGCTATACTATAGGCGCAATCCTGACAGGGGTTCCAAAGTTGCTCCCAGAAAAAAAGTGCAAAGGTTTAAATACTTTTGAAAGATGTCTGAAAGTAGCACAGGAAAAGTGGTGTTGCTCCAGGTTTTAAAGGGTAAATGAATTGATTTTCATGATTAATGTATTTTTGCAGGGTGTGACCTCAATAAATGAGCCTGTTGTACACATAATTGATCATAATGTTAGCACACAACAGCATTATACAAACTTCACTAGAGGTGTAAATATGCAGCTACTTTTTTGTGATGATGGTAAAGAAAGATGTCTTCAATAGTACTGAATAAACTGATTAACCTCAAAAGTCCTCACACTTGCATTGTAATTACAGCGAACTGCACAGCTGTTTGATTGATATTCATAGCTGCTATATTACAGTAGATGTAGGTGTGTGTATAACTGATGTTGTGATGGGAGATATCGCAGCCTCATCAGAAGAGGTACTGTGTTGAGCTACCTTAAGAGAAAAAAAGAATAACCCCAATTCCTGTGAGTGTGTGGAGGAAGTTACCATGGTTACGTGTCAGATTCCAGAGGGATGAGGCTGTGGTTTCCTCTCTCTGCATATGTCTCTGTTTGTTTCTGTCTGTCTCTCTTTCACACTGTCTCTCATTTCGTTTTTTTGTTTTTCTCTCTTTTGTTATGTGTTTTTGTATCTCTGTCTATTCTTGTTTATCTCTGTGTAAAGCATCTTTTATGTCTGTAAACATGCAATGTGCAAAAACATCGGTTTGCCATCTGGCAAGCTTGTAAAGATCAACTCTGATGTTGTTATAGCACATAACTGCACCTTCTAATTCCTATTTTCTCACCCAATTGATATCTTAATAGTCAACTAGTGCACAGAAAAGAGTTCAGATAGAAGAGGAAACGAACTGGAGCAGCAGCACAAATGCATAGGAAGTCAGTCAAGCAACATGAGCAGAGCTGAGCCGACATGACTTTGATCTGTGCAGCATAAATGTAAAGATGTATCTGCTCCACTTGAAAGTTATGCATGGTTTATTATAACAATGGTAACTGGTATGTACATGCTTTGCTTCATGAGAAAGCAGTCTATAACCTATTTTTAACGATTATCCGCTGTTTAAAAAAAAAAAAAGGTTATGTCCTAATTTTTGTGGAAAAAGGGGTATATGACTTTCTAGGTTCAGGCAACAAAAGTAAAATTATATGACACTCTTTTTTTGTCCTTTTTTACAGATTTTGCTGTGTCAAGGGTAAGTTCACATCGTTATTGTTATTGTTGTGGTTGGAGTGTGTGGAGAATGATCTGTGTTTGGTAATGCATGGCAGAGTGTGTATCTGAACATAGTAACACGGGAAGTACTTAAAGACATAATACTGTATTATACATCTGTTTTGTGCAAAGCACTGAAAGGCTGCAACATTTCTTACTGATTCACTTACTGTACCTTCGCTCAAACCGAAAGAGCAGTGGACTTCTGTCTCCATCTACTTTTTTTTGTGTTTTGATGTTTTGATAATGTAAATGGAAAAATAAGCCAAAAAACTGTGCAAACTTGTTTACACTTGGTCGAGGCTGCAAGTTAGTGTTCAACAGAATATGGAATTGATTTTTACATTAAAGATTCTTCTTCTTCATCCATCTTGTAGATGTGGCATAAATATATTAATGTATTGTTCCAAAGACTAGGAGACCAAAATGTTACTGGAAGTCATTGCCTTTTTACTTTAAAATAAGGATATAAAACACATGCTTTAGTAACTAATGTATGACTCATGATGATTCAGCACAGGATGTGCCAAAATGTTCTGTTGCTAAGGGTAAGTAACCAAGGGGCTGTTTATAAAACAACGGTTCTTGCATGAAACGTGAAACTTTTGTTGGGGTTTGACCTTTCATCCACATGACAGCAGTGTTTTGAGGGCCTGAAAACGTAAACTTTAGAAACCAGGATCCAGAGTGTAATTATTTTGAAAACACTGCCTTCTGTCAGTGTGTACACTGGCAATGCATGGATCTTGTGAGAATGTCATGGCTGCACTTCTCACATGCAAATTACGTTTCAGGCAAATAGCCATGTGCTAGAGGACAACAATAACAACAACTACTGAGCTGTGTTGATGCTGCCGACTCTACTGAGTTTATCAACGCTCCTCCAGTAAAGTGTAGATATATGTTGCAGTACTATTGTGATCAGCTGTCAGTTCTTGTGTGTGCATTCCCTACCAACCCTCAAGAACACTGCGCTCGGAAAATGCAGAGCTACTTGTGGTTCCCAAAGTCTCCAAAAGTAGGATGGGAGCCAGAGCCTTCAGTTACCACGCTCCACTTTTATGGAACCATCTTCTAGACACCGTTTCCACTTTTAAGGATAAACTTAAGACCTCCCTCTTTGATAAAGCTTATAATTAGGGCTGGCTCAGGTTGCCTGGACCAGCCCCTAGTTAGGCTGACATAGGTTTAATCTGCCAGGGGACTTTCTTGGATACACTGAGCTCCTTTTTCCTTCTCTTGCTCCCTCCATCTGCAGATGCTCATGTCTGTTTACTGCATTATGCTAACTCCGTTGCCTCTCCGGAGCAATCCTGCTCTCTTGTTTCCTAGTTTTCCCGGATCTGGCTGCAATCTTGGCTGTGCCTGATAGCGGTAATAGTTGTGCTGGTGCTGTGACCCTGCCTTTGGTCGTGCTTGTGCTGTGGCTGCACTGAAACTATACCCCGGCTTGCCTTGATCGTGGTCTTGGTTTTGCCGTTGCAGCAGTCCTATCTGAAGCCACGCCTGTGTTGTGGGTCTTGGTTGCGCCAATGCCGTGATTGTGCTTGACATGACCTTCTACTGCCATTATTATAAGTTACGCCTCCACTATCAATATACGCATTGTACTTTTATTAACACCCACAATATTTGCGCATAAAATAACATGCTATCATAGAGTGCATTTAGTAATTTAACACCTATCATTATTGGAATATGACATGCGTTTGTTACCATTATTGCAGTGCATCTCTCCCCCTCTCTCCCCTCTCTCCTCCCCTCTCTCTTTCTCTATCCTTTTTGTCATTATTGTACTGTCATTAACCCCATTTCAGGGGTTCTTTTTGGGGAGTTTTTTCTTAGACAATGTGAGGGTCTAAGGGCAGAGGGATGTCGTATGCTTCAAAGCCCTCTGAGGCAAACCTTGTTTTGTGATAATGGGCTTTATAAATAAAATTGACTTGACTTGGCTTCTTGTTTGTTTACACTCACCGCTTTGTAGAAGAACATCTTTATGTACAGGCCCGTGGTGTTCTTCAATTGTGTCATTACAAAGTTACATTGATGCAGTAGAACTAAAGAGATCATCAGTTTTGTTTCACCTTCTTCATTGTCAAAATCTGGCACTTACATACAACAACTCTGTCACATTGACCGTGAGACTCAGGTAACTGGCACTTGTCACACAGTCTCACACTTCACATAGATTTTCTTATGCAGAGAAAAACACATTTCTAACTGATAATTACCTGCACTCTCATGTGAATATTTAGAACAAGCTGACAAGTCTGAAACCCTGTGGCATATTACAGTGGAATAAACAATATGGCACATATGATTGAGGCATCATGAATGATACATTATGTTTACCTCCAGAAGTCATGGGTTTGTTGCTGCTCTGTACGCATAAGAGGTCACTGCAGGCTTGTGAATCAAGCATAACAGCCAGATTGCAGGCAGGTGTACACTGCCAAGTGTGTCGCAAGCATGCCAAAGGCACTTTGGTCATTTTGTGGCCAGGCTCCCTTAATGCACCTGTGGTGTTGGAGCACCTGTGGCGCACTTGGGCACAAAACAATGTGCAGGAGAAGCTGTGTAGAAAAAAAAAAAAATTAAACCCCCATGGTTAATGAGCACATAAGCACCGGGGGTTCTGTGGTTATGTGACAACTGCCAGTTGCACAAAATGTAAACAGCAGATCTGCTGGGACTAGACAATGTGCCACATCACTTCAGTTAGAGAGTGTAGATGGAACTGATACCTGCCGTCCTTCAAATGGATGTATACACAAGTCACAAGCCTAAAGGAAAGGCCTTCAGTGTTATACAACTAACTCACTACAGAAAATTACACCTGGATGTTGGCAAGAATGCTGATTAACAATTATGTCATTATAACAATGGCATATTACTGTCATTATGCAATACAGCATTGTGCCTCCTCCATGCTACCTAGTTTTTTGTTTTTTTTGCAGCACAACAGTTACCATGGTAAAATGAAACCAGAATTGTTCCTGTTTTTTCCCCATAGATAATAAAAATAAATATATGACATTATAACATTAGATATTGTAGTTTAGATATTTTATAACATGAGATATTCAGCTAATACGTTGCCCACCAGACTGGAATTTTCCTTGGTTTTTATTTCCAAATTCTGATCACCGTAAGATTATGTATCATCTTTCATATTAGTTCATATTAGTTATGGGGCTAACCCCCCCGCATTCAAAGCAGTCTACAATCGGGCCTACTCCAGTCTATTAAAAGTCCTGCACACATAATGCCTCAGAGACCATCAGATGTGAGAGTAATCCTGTATGTAACTGCCAGCTATTGTGACAGTGAATGCAGTTTCCGGTTAGCAGACACTACCTGCTGTCAGTTCAGATATCTTATACTCCTCCTCATGAGACAGATGATGTTTGGTCACATAAGAGACGCTGCTAAGGTGATAGATTTTATTCAGGGAACATGGGCAGGCTAAAGGGGCGTGATGAGGCAGACAGAAAGGAAAAGAGAATGAATTACCAAGAAAACAAAAGGTGGTGGCACACTGTAGGAAACATCCTCAGGCACAATGCTTTCCCAAAGAAGCCAGGCCTACTGCGAGTAGAGTGGAGACGTCAAGTCGAGGAAGGCCTTTCACTGAGGAGTGTGTCTGCGGCATTCACCAGGCCCTGCAGCTCTTCTCTGTGTGTACGTCAGCATCAAAGAGAGAGAGGGCAGGAGGAAACAGTACACATGTACACAAAAATCCCACAAACATAAAAGTGACGTGAGCAGCTGGGTGCTGTGGTGCATGAAAAGTATTTTACAAGAGGATAAGATTGGGGAACTGTTAATGTGCCTCACTGTTTGTTTTTTGTATGTTTCAGAATGAAAACAATGCTGTAATATTTAATATGTAATTTTTTTTAAAAATAAATAACCTTTTATTGTGCATCTATTGTTTGGAAGTAGATGAAGAGCCGAATATTTTTTTATTTATTTACATATTTATTTAACCATAATTTAACCAGAATAGGTCCCATTGAGACTAAGGGTGCATTCTCAATCTAATCTGATGCTCTACACTAAAATGAGAGAGCTGTTGTTCAAAGTAACAGAGCATTGTATTTCTGCATGAATTAGCGAACGGTGTAGTCAATCACACATTCTATCTGTTCTGCACTCTGCAGCAGAGCGCGCCCTGCCACTCTGAGAGTGCGGTGCTCTGGATAACCACTTGGTACATTCTAACGGCACTCCAAATTTACGGAAAAAATGAGTAAAATGAGTATTTCTAAACGCACCCTAAAAATCTCTTGTCAAGGAAGCCCAGGCCAGGACAGGCAGCAGAACAAAATAAAGTGCATATAGACAGACACAAAACAGAAGGACTGACAATATTACAGTATAAAACATCCCAATGAACAAAGTGCAGAACAAGCATCTAAAATATCACTACTCACTAAACACAGACACTCCGATGATCCTGTCTCCAAGGCAACCTGGTCTAAATGATGGTGGCACTTCATGTGTTAAATTACATTCTGGTAGTACATTCTGGTAAAATAACTAGCTGTGTTTGTTACTTATGGGACGCAAGGTTGTCATGTAATGTAACATAACTACTTAAAGAACAGAATCACGTAAAATTACGCTTATGCTGCACCGTCCTTAAGTTTACACAACATGAGCAAATGGCGACCAATGTGACTGTCAAGTTATAGATGGTTAGGTTTAGGTAAAGGAGGGACATGGTGAGGTATAGGGAAAAAATCTCACATCCACATGGGAAGACTCAAGAAGACAAAAGTCAGCTGTTTGTGGGACCCACTCAACATCCCTCCTGCCCGCCCTATTAAGTCAAGTCAAGTCAAGTCAGTTTTATTTATATAGCCCATTATCACAAAACATGGTTTGCCTCAGAGGGCTTTACAGTGTACGACATCCCTCTGCCCTTAGACCCTCACATCACCCAAGGAAAAACTCCCCAAAAAGAACCCCTGTAACGGGGAAAAAAAAGAGGAAGAAACCTCAGGAAGAGCGGTAGAGGATAGTGAGGGATCCCTCTTCCAGGACGGACAGACGAGCAATAGATGTCGTAAATAGCAAGTGAAATACAATCATGGCAAAAAAGGAAAGAGAAAGAGAGGGGGGGAGAGGGGGGAGGGGGCACAGAATAATAGAAACAGATGCATGTCATATTACAATAATGGTAGGTGTGAAATTAGTAATTGCTCTCTATGATGATGTTGATAGAGATGATAACAGTCTCATGCATATGTGAAAGGGGGCTGTCCAAAGGCAAGATCACAGCATCGGCGCAACCAGGACCAGACCACGATCAGGGCGAGCGGGGGGCACAGAATCAGTACAGCCACAGCACGAGCACAACCAAAGGCAGGGTCGCAGCATCAGCACAGCTATCACCACAGTCAGGCACAGTCAAGGTTACGGCCAGGATCCAGGGAAACTAGGAAACAAGGGAGCAGGAACGCTCCCGAGAGGCAACAGGATTAGCGTAGTGCAGTTCAACAGACCCAGGCTCTGTAATCGTGAGCCCCAGGCAGTGAGAGTACCACATGGCTATCACAGAGCTAAGCTAAGCTTGCACATGCAATGCAGTAAACAGACATGCATGATTTCTGATGGCGGCATTGAGAGAAGGAAAGGAGCTCAGCGTATCAGAGGAAGTCCCCCGGCAGGTTAAACCTATGTCAGCCTAACTATGGGCTGGTCCAGGCAGCCTGAGCCAGCCTTAATTATAAGCTTTATCAAAGAGGAAGGTCTTAAGTCTACCCTTAAAAGTTGAAACGGTGTCTGCCTCCCTGACCGAAAATGGAAGATGGTTCCATAGGAGAGGAGCATGGTAGCTGAAGGCTCTGGTTCCTAACCTAATTTTGGAAATTTTGGGAACCACAAGTAACCCTGCGTTTTCAGAGCGCAGTGATCTTGAGGGTTGGTAAGGAACTATGAGCTGTGACAGATAGGATGGAGCCTGACCATTTAGAGCTTTGTAAGTAAGGAGGAGGATTTTAAATTCAATCCTGGATTTCACAGGGAGCCAGTGCAGAGAAGCTAAAACAGGAGAAATATGATCCCTTTTCTTGCTTCCCGTTAAAACACGAGCAGCAGCGTTCTGCACCAGTTGGAGAGACCTAAGAGATTTGTTTGGGCAACCAAATAATAGGGAATTACAGTAATCCAGCCTAGAAGTGACAAATGCATGTACTAATTTTTCAGCATCTGTTTGGGACAGGATATGTCTACTTTTTGCGATGTTACGCAAGTGAAAGAAAGCCGTCCTTGAAGTTTGTTTTATATGGGAGGCAAAGGATAAATCCTGGTCAAATAAAACTCCGAGGTTCCTTACAGTTGTGCTAGAGGCCAAGGTAACGCCATCTAGAGAAATTAAATTGTTGGAAAAGGAGCTTCTGAGGTGTTTGGGGCCAAGAACAATAACTTCAGTTTTGTCTGAATTCAACATCAGGAAATTACGGCTCATCCAGGCTTTTACATCCTTAAGACATGTTTGAAGTCTAGATAGCTGATCAGTTTCATCTGGTTTCATAGATAGATATAATTGCGTATCATCAGCATAACAATGGAAATTTAAGGAATGTTTTCTAATTATGTTGCCTAGAGGAAGCATATATAAAGTGAAAAGGATTGGTCCAAGCACCGAACCTTGTGGCACTCCAAAGCAGACCTTTGTATGCGGAGGGTTGATCATTGATGTGAACAAATTGGGAACGATCTGATAAGTATGACGTAAACCAGGCTAGTGACGTTCCTTTAAGGCCAATTGAGGTTTCAAGTCTGTGCAGTAAGATTTGATGGTCAATGGTGTCAAATGCAGCACTGAGATCTAATAGGATTAAAACAGAGATCAGACCTGTGTCAGAAGCGATAAATAAGTCGTTATTAATTTTTACTAGTGCCGTCTCTGTGCTATGATGAACTCTGAAGCCTGACTGAAAGTCCTCGAATAAACTGTTGTCTCGGAGAAAGTCACAGAGCTGATGAGCAACCACTCTCTCAAGGATTTTAGAAATAAAGGGGAGATTAGATATCGGTCTATAGTTAGCTAAAATCTCAGGATCGAGAGTGGGCTTCTTTAGAAGAGGTTTAATGACAGCTACTTTAAAAGACTGGGGTACATAACCTGTCAATAAAGACGCGTTGATTATATCTAATAAAAGTTGTCTAATAAAGGCAAAACTTCCTTAAGGAGCTTAGTTGGGATGGGGTCTAGCAGGCATGTTGATGGCTTAGATGCAGAAACCAAAGTATAGAGTTGATGAAAGTCAATGGGGGAGAAATGGTCTAGATAAATTTCGGGCCTTGCTGCCATAATCAGGCTATCTGAGTTCGGGGTCAGGTCAGTTGAGGGTAAGAGGTGATGGATTTTATCTCGAATAGTTATGATTTTATTATTAAAGAAATTCATAAAGTCGTCACTGCTTAGGGCCGAAGGAATACAGGGCTCTATAGAGCTGTGACTCTGAGTCAACCTGGCTACAGTGTTGAAAAGAAACCTGGAATTGTTTTTGTTTTCCTCAATTAGTGATGAATAATAGTTTGCCCTGGCATGGCGGAGGGCCTTCTTATAGACTTTAAGACTGTCCAGCCAGACTAAACGGGACCCAGTTTGGTCGAACGCCAATGTCTTTCAAATTTTCGCGATGTTTGTTTCAATTTGCGAATCTGGAGGTTAAACCATGGGGCTAATTTTTTTTGTTTCATTATTTTCTTCTTGAAGGGTGCAACAGTGTCGAGAGCTGATCGCAGTGAGCCAGTAGCATTATCGATGAGACAGTCAATTTGGGAATGACTTAAGTTAGTAGTAGTGTGCTCAGGAGTTGTAAGACATGGTAATGATGTCAAAGCAGAGGAATTAGTTTCTTAAATTTAGCCACTGCTGAATCAGATAGACATCTAGAAGAGTAGCTCTTACTGAGAGGCTTGTAGTCAAGTAATAAAAAATTAAAAGTTATCAAATAATGGTCTGACAGAGCAGGAATCTCAGGAAAGACTAATAAATCTGCAGTATCGATGCCGTATGCAAGGACTAAATCGAGGGTGTGATTGTAGCGGTGGGTGGGTTTATGTACACACTGACTGAAGCCTATTGAATCCAAAAGTGTGGAGAAAGCAGAACTAAGGCTGTCACTATTAACATCCATGTGAATGTTAAAATCCCCTACGATAATAATTTTGTCTGATTTGAGCACTAAACTTGATATAAGCTCAGAGAACTCAGATAGAAATTCAGAGTATGGGCCGGGGGCGCGGTACACTATGACAAATAGAATTGGCTGTAAAGTTTTCCAGGATGGGTGAGAAAGACTAAGAAAAAGGCTTTCAAATGAATTATAGTTTAACTTGGCCTTAGTGTGAATTGCTAAGCTTGAATCAAAAATAGCAGCGACTCCCCTTCCTCGGCCAGTGTCCCGCGCATAGCGTGACTATTTATATGACCAGGAGGAGTGGATTCATTCAGGCTAACGTACTCTTCAGGACAAAGCCAGGTCTCAGTGAGGCATAATAAATCAATATGGTTATCCGATATTAAATCAGTGACTAAATGAGCCTTGGTTGATAAGGATCTAACGTTCAAGAGTCCGCATTTAATTCTCCTGTTATGATGCTGTATGACAGGAGATGAGTTAATTTTTATGAGATTTTCATGTACAACTCCCCTTTTGTTTATTTTAGTATTAAACAAATGAAGTGGTCGGGGGACAGACACTGTTTTTATAACATAAACATAATGGGTGTGTGACTGTGCTAGAGGAAGCTCAGAGAAGCGTGTAAGACTGCGACTCCGAAACCTGGTCCCAACTCTGGTTTGTCATGGCTTTGGGCCTCTAATAAAATCGGCCAGATTCTTAGAGAGGAGAGCGGCTCCATCCAAAGTGGGATGGATGCCGTCCCTCCGGATAAGACCAGGTTTACCCCAAAAGGAACACCAATTATTAACGAAGCCCACATCATTAGCTGGACACCACCACGACAACCAGCGGTTGAGTGCTGACATGCGGCTAAACATGTCATCACTGGTCACATTGGGGAGGGATCCAGAGAAGATTACGGTGTCCGACATCGTCTTGGCGTACTCACACACCGACTCTATGTTAATTTTAGTGACCTCCGATTGACGTAACCGGGTGTCATTGCCGCCAACGTGAATAACAATCTTACTGTATTTACGTTTAGCCTTAGCCAGCAGCTTCAAATTTGACTCGACGTCGCCCGCTCTGGCCCCAGGGATACATTTGACTGTGGCCGCTGGTGTCACTAATTTCACGTTTCGCAAAATAGAGCTACCAATGACCAGGGTTGTGTCCTCGGTCGGTGTGTGGCTGAGAGGGGCATACTTATTTGAAACGTGAAGGGGGGGTGGGTGGTGTACCGCGGGCTTCGGCTTACTATGCTTCGCTCGGACAGTCACCCAGCCTCCCGGCTGCACGGGGGCTGCCGGGGGACGGCTAGCAGAGGCTACGCTATGTCGGTCCGCACCGGCTACAGGGGGCTCGCTAGCTATCGCAGCTACAGAGGGATTATCCACGGTGCGGAGCCGCGCTTCCAGATCGCTAAGCCTCGCCTCCAGCGCAGCAAATAAACTACACTTGTTACAGGTACCACTATCACTGAAGGAGGCAGAGGAGTAACTAAACATCTGACACACTGAGCAGGAGAGAGCAGAAGAGAGAGAGGAGCAGGGAGAAGCCATCGCTAACCAGAGCTAATGCTAACAAAGCTAACTGGCTAACAGTGAGAGAGCGGCTGTGAATACACAGGAAAAACCGCTGAGAGGAGGAGACAGCTGTGAGTGATTAAGTAAAACTTATGTGAGTTTTCAGTCACAGATAGATAAGAGCAGCCAAAGTAAGGAACAAGTTAGAAGATTAGCTGAGGATCGCTCGTAGGAGCAGCTCAGAGACGCTACCAGAGACACAGACAAGATACACCGGAAGTGATGTAACACGCTTACCCGCAGTACGTCAGCACGTCACGAGGTCTATTAGCATACTCACACACCTTATAATACATTGTCACCGGCAGTGTTATCGCCTGACACTCTCTTCAGTGTTTCATTCACAGGACCCATTGACGTTGCATGTTTACTCGCCCGGTGCCGTCTGTCGGTGTATAATTAAAACTCCAAAGTTGTAAAGTGACTTAAGGTTGTCATGTAATGTGACATAACTAAGCACAAAAAGTAAGGAAATTTGTGTTTGGTAGATTATTTGTTGTAACCATGCTTCTCGCCAATAAATCTTATACCATAGGAAAGCCTGTTTATTTCCCTTTTTAAATGGTGCCACATTTGTAAGGAACATGGATTTGTGGGATGAGCAGCAGAGCTGAGTATGTGGATTGTGCCCATGAAAAAATTGCCAAATCTTCTCTGCCAATGCCAAACAGCTTTTTTGCTGTTGCTATTGACTCTTGTTTTGAGCTTCTGTTACCTCCAGGTGCTGACAATCAGGTACCTGATTGGCACTTGATTGTCAGCACCTGTGAGCATGGGCCCTTCTACAGTGGTCAGTTGGTTTCTGCTCCAAAAATCGGTATGCCATGTTTAACTGATCTGGATAGGGCCCGTGCGATAGGGCCACTTCAAGGTGGTGTTCCGCAAAACCAAGTTGCGGCATTATTTGGAGTGAGCCCTAGTACCATCTCCAAACTGAAGGCCAAGTACCATATAATGGGGGATGTCAGAGACAGGCCGCAAAGTGCATGTCCCAAGAAGACGATACCCCAAGAAGACTGTTTCCTCACCCTGTCAGTACTTAGGAACCGTAAGCAGTCTTCTACAGATTTGCAGTCAAGGTTAGCAGGATGATATGGCTGACGGCTCTCTGCCCAGACAATTCTGAACAGACTGCATGCAGCCAATTTTCGGTCTCATGGGGCTGCCAGGAGGCCTGCCATGACTGCCCTTCAACGTCAGGCCTGTGTGTGCTGGTGTCGGCAACACAGATTCTGCTTACAGCAGTTGGATTGTAGGGTCAAAGTGTGGAGAAGACGCGAAAAATGCTATGCTGATTGCTGCACAGATAAAGTAACATTTTGTGTGGAGGCAGTGTGATGGTGTGGGTGTGTCATCATTAGAGGCAATCTCAATGCAGAGAGATATCGAGATGAGATTCTGCAACCAGAGGCAATCCTATATCTCCACAGTCTGGGACCGAGCTCTATCCTCCAAGATGACAACGCTTGCCCCTACAGGGCGGGGTTTATCAGAGACTACCTGATCTGAGACGTGACCTCAACCTGATTGAACACTTATGTGATCAGCTTGGGCGTGCTGTTCATGCCAGAGTGACCAACACACCCACGTTGGCTGACTTGCGACAAATGCTGGTTGAAGAATGGGATGCCATCCCAGTGCTCAGTTGAAATCCGTTTCTTGATTCTTGTGCTCAGTTGAAATCACCGTCCGTTTGGCGGGGAGGAGGGAGAGGTGGCAGAGCTTTCGGCTCAATTCAGCGGGGTGGTTTTGAGTCCGTTCAGACCTGCCACTCTGGCTCTGCTTCCTCTTTCTTTCTTTATTTTCTATTACTGCTCTCTGGCATTCATATTTAAGTCGTAACTGCTGATCAATGACTCTAGGATCCTCATTGAGTGCTTATCCTTTTTACTGCTCTCCACCTTGGGTCTGTTGAACTGCACTACGCTAATCCTGTTGCCTCTCTGGAGCATTCCTGCTCCCTTGTTTCCGAGCTTTCCCGGATCCTGGCCGCAACCCTGGCTGTGCCTGATCGTTGTGATATCTGTGCTGGCACTGTGACCTTGCCTTTTGTTGTGCTCGTGCTGTGGCTGCACTGATCTTGGTCCTAGTTGCGCAGATGCTGTGATCTTGCCTTTGGACACCTCACTATCAATATATGCACAAGACTCTTTTCCACACCCACAATATCATCATAGAGTGCATTTGATAATTTCACACCTATTGTTATTGTAATATGACATGCGTCTGTTTCCACTATTGCTGTGCCTCTCTCACCCTCTCCTCCCCTCTCTCTTTCTCTTTCCTTTTTGTCATGATTGTATTTCATTTGTTATTAACAACATCTATTGCACGTCCGTCCGTCCTGGAAGAGGGATCCCTCATCACCCTCTGCCGCTCTTCCTGAGGTTTCTTCCCCTTTTTTCCCCCTCGTTACAGGGGTTCTTTTCCAGGAGTTTTTCCTTGGGTGATGTGAGGGTCTAAGGGCAGAGGGATGTCGTACACTGTAAAGCCCTCTGAGGCAAACCTTGTTTTGTGATAATGGGCTCTATAAATAAAATTGACGTGACTGTGTTGCGCAGTGGTCCTCTGGGAATCCCCCCCAAAAAAGGTGTCCAAAAACACACAAACAGTCTCCCTCTCATCCAGCGAGTAAAAGAGACGCGACCTAGATCGGTTAAATTCAAACATTTGAATAGTGCTCCCTTACAGTAACTTCTGAATAAGTCGGAGCTTTCTCCTAGGTGTGAATTACCGGACCGATGGAGCTTAGGCACGCTTATATTGTTCTTACAGCTCTGCTGGTTGAGGGGCCTTAGCTATTGTTCAGGACATGTGGATGTGGCCAAAAGAAATTGTTAGGGGGGTTTTCCTTTTCCGAAACATTGTAAAGTGGTTTCCATTGAGAAATAACAACGAGGTGTGGTTAAGCTGTGTGCTGCTAAAACTGGAGTTATCTAATTATACATATCATTGCAAACCCCCTAGAACACAGGGCAGCTCTCAGTGTTTATGTTGAAACTGGTGAAGGTGAAACATTGAGTTGCTTGAAACAGCATACATGCTTTATCAACATTTCATTAGACAGATGGTAATAAAACGAAATAAACCATGATGATCTGATTTAAAACTGCTTCCTCTCTTCAGCTCCACCTTGGCTCATCTCTACGAATGGACGGAGTAAGCCCAACCAGTTTTTCCCATTCGTCTCCACGACGTGTTAATCCAGCCCTGCAGCATGTCACCTCTGCATGCACTAAGATCAGTTATCTCTTAGTGAGAATCTGGTGGCTGTCCTCTCCTCTTGTCTTGTGAAAGGCGATGTACTGTGAACCCATTTATACCCTCATATGTTCTCTTTGTTTTGAATTTGCTTCCTTGAGTTGTTTATGTTTTATGCCACTAATGGTATGAATGAAATGATCTGAATACTCTGTTGTAACATATTTCTTTATATGGTCATCTGCTCCAGGCACACCATTCTAAGTGTTTATGTTGCATAGCCAACAATGCTACATGTAGCTACATGCTAACATTAGGGAAACATGATTTTGGTTTCTGATGTTGTTCATTTCTTTCTGATTCTGGATCATTTTCTTGCTGGAACATGTATGTCACGTTTAGAAGATGTCATTGGTCATTTTTTAATGGTATAAAGTGCCACAATAATACATCTCAGCCATTTTATGGTGCAGAGATGCTGAAGTGTGGAAGACCCTGAAACTCTGACCAATCAGAGCAGACCAGGCTTTCTCAGGAGGGGGTTTAACCCTTAGGGACTGTTTGGCACATTTTACACGCCTTTCATTTTTAATTTTTTTATAATTCTGGCTGTGCTCATGCATATGGCTTTCATTTTAGCAAGATTTTTGTTTATTCCTGCAATTTCCAGCTCAGCTCCTATGATAAGCGTAAAATAGCCTGTGTAAACAACATTGTTCATATAAGTGCAAAAATGCACCATTGAAATACATTCAAAAGCATAAAAACACACATTGTATTAATTCTGGATGTCATTTTACACTTTTGCCTATTTTCCACTGGGTGATGTCTTTTTTTTTCTTTTTTTTTACCATATTTAGCATATCGAAAAAAAATACATGCTATTTCTGCTTGGTGCACTGTCACAACTAGTGTTGCTGCTAATTATTGACATAACCCAGGCTGTGATCAGGAAAAAATGAACAAACAAAACACACACACACACACACACACACGCACACACACACACACACACCTTCTTTGCATGTAGTATATTGAAAATAAATCATTTTTTCTTGTTAATTTTTTTTTATTATCTAAAAACATAGTGGCATCATGACAGAAACCTGGAGTTTAAAGGGTTAAAATTCTGCAAATTAATGAATATTTGATATTTATGATTAGGACTGATGTTGGTCAAAAAATAAACTCAATGGAAGTAGGAGGTAATAATATTTTTAAGCTTGATTTTGAAAAGTGCATTTGGTGCGCAGAGCAATGCGAGTATGTGTAATATTGAAACGGACACTAAATGGAGCATTTCAGAAAGAGGGTGAATACATGTGTTTCAGTGCAAAAAATCTGAAAATGATGTTCTTTTTAATGTATTTAACCTGATGACATGGAGTTTGTTGTTTTAGACAACTCTACCTTATTTGATATATTTTGGATGTCATGTTAGAACAAATAATCATGACAAAATATTCCATCTCAACAAAAAGATTAAAAGCTCTCTAAGCTAATGCTGCATTGAAAGGGAGCATGGAAAATGTGAGAGAAGCTATATTGAAGGTGTCACCTTTCAAGCTCGTTGCTTTTGTATGTTTCTTTATGTTGGTTTTTCATCTCTCCGGCTCACACTGACTCATATGTCAGAGCCCCTCTGCCGCCTCCCAGCTGCTGCCAAATGGAGCAGAGTGGCACACATGGGAAGGAAATGAAGTGCAGAGAAAATTATCCAAAATCACAAAATACAAATGATGAGGATGTCAGAACATTGCTGGTGCAAGTTAGACATCTTTTAGTATTTCCAGAACCAAGAATCCAATTCAGTTAAACATGCATTAATAACTAATTTGGGAAATTAGCTGTTGTGAATTCCCTGAATCAAATGAGCGGGGTCACCTGTTGTACCAAAACAGAACTAAAAGAAGTGAATACTGGACATCACATGACCATAAACATGGCTCCCAATAGATAATAATGTTAATCTGTGTTTGCTGGATGTGAAAGTGGGCAGTTCTTTGCCAACATGTGAGCCACAGGCCATGATGGTGGCTGTGGATGTGTGGTGTTTGCATCCTATCGTCCGCACATTGGGCCTCATGCACCAGCATTCTCTTAAATTGTTCTTATATTTTCTTTTAAATTTATGGTAAGAGAAAATATCAGAGAAGTCAACTCCAGATGCACCAAATGCTCTTAACCACCCAAATCTGCTCTGACCAGATATGTTCAATGATAATTCCCACTGATCATAAGTCACCTAGGTAACAACCTCAGGTAACAACTTTAAACACTTTATAAGGGCAGGTGTTGTGCCGTGTGCAAAGACTCTGACACATGGCCAAGACTGGAGAGATGACACCAAAAAAGGCTGAAAAAAGAAGAAGCACTACTGAAGGTGTGAAACTGATGTACTGTTAAATAAACTTAAACAGTGTAATTTCAGGGAAATTTATTGAAGTATTAAAAGTAAAAGTACACATGCAAAAAGGATTAAATAAATGTAAGAAATCAAAAATTCCTCATACATACAGTTTATATGAAAAGCTTAAACCATAAAATGTTTTTGTGCATGAAAAATGACTTACACAATGAAAGAAATAGTTGCCAATTAATTGACTTATTGTTTTAGCTGCTCTTGTATATTTTCATATTTTTGGTTTGTGTGCAGAAATTCTGTTCTGATTCCTTGGTCTGAAACTAATGTGAAGTTCCTGATCTCTGTCCCTGGGAAGTGGCTACATCTACTCATTGAATTAAAAGTGGTTGCAGCCATACAAACTAGTTCTTAAAAAGTGGTTACTGAATATTTACCCTAAGTAACAATCAGGGGTAACTGCTGCTAAGTTTGATTTATTGTTTGGCCTTTTAACTATGTCATTTTTGGAAGTTGTTGCAGATGTTGAGGAAGTGACCTGTTTACATATTTGATTATTTTTATTTTTTAAGTGTTAATGGTGCAACTTGATTTCATAAATCACTTTGAAACTATGCTAGCTGTTACATGGTAGGACTTCATGCAGAGCTGGATGATCAAATCCTGCTTGCCAAAACGTTCTTGTATTTAAATAAATCATTCCTCAGGATGGAAACAAATCTTGTCGTCTGGTATGAACTCTCATCATTTATAATTCAGCCAATAATGGTGGTGTCATTTGCATACTTCACAATAGAGTGCAGAGTGCAGTGGGAGTGCAGTAATCGGTGTACAGTGTGAACAGGAGGGGACTGAGCACACAGCCCGAGTTGAGTGCTAATGTAGAGGAGGTGTGACTGCCAATTAGAACTCTCTGGGGTCTGTATGTGAGGAAGTCCAGTATCCAGTTGCAGACTGTACTGAAACCAAGAGTGTTAAGTTTTCCAATCAGCGTCATGGGAGAGACTGTGTTGAATGCTGAGCTGAAGTCAACAAGCATCTTATTCTCCATTCTCCAATTACATTAAAAAGTCAGATGTTGGGGGGTGTACAGCGGGGAAGGGGCTTCATGCAACAAAACCACAATTCTTAGTTTCAGGTGATTATACACTAATGAAAATATATTAGACTACATTTCTGCTAATAGATGCCCCTAAATCATACTCACTGGACCTTTAACTAGCTGCACTATTTATGTGTTTATTTATACTTTTGACTCTTAAATTATGTAGCTTTGACTCCTTAAAGTGAGCGATGTTTATAGATTAATTATGCATTTGTGACATTTGTCACTTCTGTAGCTTCATGAAACACAACTTTGTGTGTGTCAGTTTAAGTTGAGTGTTGTTTACAGTACAGTGCAGTGTAAAGCACATGGCATGAATGAGTCCTGGCTGTTCCCTCCTGTGTCTCCCCTCTTCTCCCTCACCTGATGAGGCACATTTCTTTCCAAACACATTCTCATTGAACATAATGCTGCAGTCATACTGAAACTGTCTCTCTCTGTTTCTACCTCCAGATTGAAATCCGGGACACCAAAGACCCAAGATTTGGAGTCCAGCGGTTCCACTGAGAACCAAACTTACTCTCCTCCTCTTCCAGTTCCCTCCCTCCATCCATCCGTCCTTCTCTTGCTAATCCTCTTCCCTCCGAATCTCTTCAGGTTAAAGCTCTGATCTTGGCCTGGAGGCCAAACTCCAGCAGTTTGCAAAATAGAACTGAAGTGGCATCACCTAACAGAGGAAAACTCAGTCTGTTGGAAGAGAAATACATCCTGAGAGGAAGTATGATGATCAGCTTTATCAAACTCTGGGATAAGATTATTCATAACACAGAGTATTACTGTCTCATACTGTTGTTAGAACAAAGATTATGAAGTGATTGTCAATGATGATAATGCTTGCAGTAGGAGTATTCTATGGAAATATTTTTATTGAGTGGGGAAAAGGTGTTTTCCAGCTTTAAAAGCATTATGTGAAGGCACTAAGGTGCTACTTCTGACAAAAACAAAAAAAAAGAAATGAAAAAAAAGAACAAGAAAAAAATGATTTTGTACAGCCACAGAGTAATTTTGAAGCCTTTTTCAAGCCAATTTTCAACTGCTCTTTGTATATGACAGAGTCTGATCCCAGGAACTACAAAAACAAAATACTATGTACATGAGATGTTTCTTTGGAAACAGGGTAAAACGAGACATTTTGAAGCACTTTTTATGCCCTCATACATGAAACATTCCTGTAAGGTGTGGAATAGGAAAAAAAGGTGTGTATTCCATTTGTCTTTTAACTTGGCTTATAACTTTGAGCCACCCATCATCCTTCAGCCCACACTACACTGAGAAACACACAAGCTGAGAGGCAGAGAAACATCCTTCCTGTCCTCTGCTATTTCATTTATTCACATCTCACGACATTCTGTTTCCCTTTTGTTTTAGGTACGTTTCCTCTCCCCACTCACTCCTTGTGTTCAGTTCTGCTCTAGTCCACTGTGGTTTGTTTGTATGTCCGCCACAAGGAAAGGCCCTGCATGCTGCATCAATCTCAGGCTTGCAAAGACAAAGCTTCCTCTAAACGCTCAGCGGGCTCAGACTCTGTTCAGTCTCCAACCGGCAGTCTTCTGTACCACTCAGTCCCGCCAGCTGAGGAGTACAGAGTGAGAGGACAGACCCAGCACAGACTTGCATCACCACAACAGACGTCCCTCACTGTGCTGCTCCCCTGTTCCTATTTAACACAGGACCCCTTCTATGGAGTGAGATTAGTGCTTACGCACATTTAAATCTGACATGTTCATTTTTTAAAGGAAGACACAATTAAATGTAAATGCTGAACAAAATAGTAAGGATGACCCAGTTGTATTTTTATGTAATTTTATCTTTAAACCTACAGTTTTAGGCCACTGTCTCAGCAAAATTAACAATCAACACATTCTTGTTCCAAGTTGTCAGTGGACTTCCACGTCTAAATATTACATCTTAGGTATCCTTCTGCATCCACTCTTTACGTTCCGGGATGCCGCTGCAGTGATGTCAACACAAGCACATGGTGGGATCACGCTGCATGTGGCTATGTTTAAGCAACAAATGCACATGGCACATGCACATGTCCAGTGGCATTCCATGTGTACATGAAAGATGCCTTCTGGGGTTGCGCTCTTACAACCTTATTGACCAAGTGGCACTATTTTAAGAGTTTGGAACAGGCTGAAATATTTGCCTCCCCTTCACTTTCATTCAGTTCAAGCCAAGTGACAAATACAAAATTTGCTTCCAGTGACAAAACAAATTTACATCTTTGCATCATGTGGAGTTCAACTTTGGTGAACTTTGACCGTTGATGTTGCAACCTCAACCAATAGAGTATGCAAGGAATGAGTCCTAAAATCCTGAAATCAGTTAGCAATTGATCACCTCTGGTTCCCTCATCTGGAAGTCAATGGGTTTTTTGAATGTGTTTTTAGTAAGAAACCTGAAACAAGGTCTGTGGTTAACATAAGATGAAGAGACTTTAATGATTTGTTCTGCAATACGTCAGTAAATACCTCACTGTGAACTTTGAAGCTTTTATGTGTCTTTAAAAAGGCAGTTGCTAACGAGTGACCATAGTGTAGTTTATTTATAGCTTAGCAATAGCTTTTTACTCCCAGCGATTGCAGTTAGACTTCGAAAGTCCTGAAAGTGGTGTTCATTTGTGTAGATTATCTTGCTGAGCAAAACGTGCAAGTATCAGGACCGTTTGTTAACCACAAAGCTTATTTTCTGCAATGTTCCAAAATCCAATGAAAAAATCCCATAGAATTTTGGCGAGGGAGCCAGGGCGATGAAAGCTTATGGGTTGGCCTGCAGAAAAACATCATCCCTGGGACACTCTATACATGTAGTTTTATGGGGGGAATGAGGGTGTATCAGTTAACACAAAGTGCAACAAAGTACAATAGAAACAGACTTAGAGAGAGAATACATCAAAATGTACATAAAGCAGAAAAAAATGCAGGCAGCAGCATTGGCATCTCTCACTTCACTGTTGCAGCTGTTGGGAGGGAACATTTTACATCTCATTGTAAACTCATGTAATTTTTAGCATAGATACAATTGCAAACAACTGTATGGTGTGCAGTGCCTGTAACATAATGTACATTAGCATACACACCAGACTGGGCATTTTACTGGAGACAAAGATGATTTTTGTGTCAATCTTCAAATCACATAATGTTTGGGATGAATCCCATGAGCAGCTGCAATTATCTGAGCCTAACCCTGGCACTGAGATTATTCTTTTTTAACCCAAATTTAAGGATACACTCCATGGTTTTGTGATAGCTCCCAATGAATTTAAGGTGCAATGTATAATGCCACATGCCTCAGTCTAATTGGGGGCAGCAAGCCAATTTGTCAATCAATCAATTTACCTCCAAGCCAGCTAGCAAAGTATAGGTTTGGAATACAAATGAGGACCATGTTTAACAACAGAAAAACTACATCAAAACATGTTTCTCACACAACTCTTGCAGAAATATCCAAATCTCATTTGTCCAGTAGTATGCTCAGTGCTTCACAATACATGGAGTAGTGTGCCTGGACACAGATGTGGATTTAAACTCTGCTCAAGCGGTACTCATATTTAGATTTAGATCCAGTTTTGTAAAGAATGGACATAGAGGCATATGAGAAAAACAAATTTTACTTCATATTTCAAGGTAACATACAATGAGTCAGTAGGCGAGTTTCCATTAAGCCTCAAACTGCACAAACTGAAATAGCAAATATAAAATACACCTGATGGAAACACCTCCGTTTTGAAAAAAATCACATTTATTGCAAAAAAGTGTTTACACCCACAGGGTGGTATTTCAGGCGCTCTGAAAAAGCCATATTTCGCAAAAGTGCAATGAAAACACTTTTTTAGTCTTTTCTAGGTCACATGATGCTATAGCTATGTGCTTGTCAGTAGGAACTGGCTCCCTCATGATGCAGTAGGAGCTACAGGAGGTGTTACTGCATCACATAACTTTTCAAAAGTTGAGCAGCTCATCCACACGTTTTTGATCCACAATTCCTCTGTGAAATCATGGAATATCACCTCCCAGAAATCCCTCATCACTTATAAGGGGCTTTCCTTTCCATTATCGCTCCATAACATGCCTATGTAGCCTTGGATTGGGAATAGTGACAGCTAGTGCAGTGGCTGCAAAAGTGACAAACCTGCTAATGTTTTGAACATCTGTCGCCATGTTTCATGGAATGTTATCACCAGAGGAGAAGTCGCAGAACATCACTCAGTGGAAACACAGTCATCTCGCAATTATGTTTTATTGATATTTCAAGAATATTGCCTAAGTTTTGCACAAATCTGTAATGGAAACCCACCTATTCATATACAAATGGTCATTTTGCAGGTAATGTATTCTTTTAAGACTCATCAGTAGCAGTTAGTCCTTCTCAACAAATCATGTGTCAGGACCAAGCTTACTGACTACCCTCACTCTCACTCTTTTTTATTGTACATCCATCCACAAATATTAGACTGTCTTTCTCCCTCTACACTGTTATTCAGCTGTGCCAAATGACGGTATAAATCAAGTCGTAGAAACTCCAGCAACGCTTGTAGTAATTAGAACAACTTTCTTAAAAGATCAACATGTTTTGGCTTGTGACTTTCATCAGGTTCATAGGTCAGGGTCATGGCTCAAGCTGTTATGCGTTGGTCTTTTAATAAAGTTGTTCTTAATACTTAAAGACTTGCTGGACTTTCTACACCTTTGATTCATCTCACTTCTCCATGCACCTTGGAAGTAGGCAAAGTTAAGATTAAGATATAGAAAATGTTTTATATTTGACCCCTTACTTTCTATTTAATTGCTTTTTAAAGTGTTTCATTTGTACATGGTTTTATTTCCATTGCCCTGCTGTTGTATTGTTACTTTCTAAGGTTATGGGATGCTGTCATGTCTCTTATATTGAAATAGGGATGTTTGTGCAGGGTTGTTACAGGAAGCATCATACACCACTTTCTCACTATGGGTGTTGTTTTAAGAAGAAAATGAATAAATAGATTGACAATTATTAATCTTCTACTTTTCTTCATTCTACCATTTCGGTTTCTGTTTTAATAACAAAGACAAGTATTAATGTAGAGAGTTCATCATTTAACCTCACTGAGTGTTACCTGTTAAAGAAGAATATCATGACTGTTGCCAGGTAAAAACCTTCCACTGAAGCTCCAAAATGTCAGATTTTCAGGAAATAAGAAACAGCCTTGTCTTAGCTGAAGAAGCAACTCTTTCATTTTGCTCTCATATTTGTGCAGGTTTAAGTTAAAGTTTTTATGTACATGTATGTATTTCTCTCAAATTTTAGTACAAATCAGTTAAAATCCATGTTAGTGAGCACTTCCCTTTTCCCAAGATAATCCATGACAGGTGTGGTCTATGATGATGCTGATTAAACAGCTTTATTACTACACAGGCGTTTTTTTTTTGGGGGATCGTCACAATAAAAGGACACTCTAAAATGTGCAGTTTGGATCACACAACACAATGACACAGTTGGTAAAAGTTTTGAGGGAGTGTTGGATTGGATGCTGACTGCAGGTATGACCACCAGAGCTGTTAACCATGAATGTTCATTTCACTACCATAAGACATCTCCAGTTTCTTTTTTCTATGAATTTGGCAGTAGATCCAACCAGCTTCACAACCTACATGTCCACAATTTTAGCTTGCAAGATGGCCTGAGACCAGCCATGTGGACAGCTGATTCAATAATTAGTTTGAACAACTGAAGAATTACTGCACAAACTGTCAGAAATGGTCTCATGGTCATGTCACTGGCTGGTCTCAGTGCCATCTTGCAAGTGAAGGATCCAGATGTGGAGGTCCTATATGCTGGTTCGCTAGATCGGCCAGATGTTGGAGACAGTTTATGGTAGTATAATAAATATTCAGATTATAGGCAACAGCTCTGGTATAATATATATATTTTTAAACCATTAACTCTGTCAGCCACTGTCAGTTAGCTAACAAGCTAACATAAAGATGAATATAAAAAAATAAAGATGCCAACACACTCATAGAGAACCCCAGGAATGAGTACTAAAACCCAGAAATCAGTTAGCATTTCAGCACCTCTGGTTCCATCGTCTCATAGTCAATGGGCTTTTTGAATGGCTTTTTGGTTAGAAGCCTGAGATAAGTTCTGTGGTTAACACAAGCTGAAGAGACTTTAATGTTTTGTTCTACGTCATATAATATTTCAGTTCAGTTTTTCACTACTGCAAAAAAAACTAGGGCCCTGTTTGTCAAAACTCTACACACAAAAAACAAAATTAGATGCACAAAATACAAAACATTTTACATCTCTTGCAAGAGTAAACACTACATTCAAAAATATGTAAACTCCTCTAAAAATACCTTTGCATCAAAACTTTACACACAAACACCAAATAATTAGATACTTCCACTCACAACTGCACAGTGCTGTGCTAAATCGAAAACACTTTGAATATTTCTACTTCTCTAATGATATGTGCGTAAGTGTAAAAATTCTATTGCTATATGTCATTTTCTTTTAAAGCATGCTGTAAAAATGAACACAAATGCACTGGGGAAACAAAATCGGATTATTCACAATACTCCATACACCTCTTCCTTCTTCTTCTGACTCCTATTTATGTTCTTTAGGTTGTGATTTCTTTGTGATTTGATTGGTTACATGTGTCTTATGTGTGTGCATTCTGAGACCAGGTGATTGCTAATTGAGTATGGTGTTTCAGTAGGAGTGTTCAGCAATACACACACACAGTCTTTCAGTTTCGAATGATGTGTCTAATGTAGAGAAGTGTGTTTGGTGTTTTGCAAATCACTGTGTGTACAAAAGGGGCTGAGGCTGAGAATATGCTTATAGTTTTGCTAATCTTGGCTGAGGTTTTGTTGTAAAGACAGTTGCTAACAAGTGGATGATTCAGAATACACTACGTCATAAGGCAGAGCCGCACCAATTATGTCTTTACAGTCTCATAGTTGCGACAATGCCACCATAGTGTGATCAGTTTATAGCCCAGCGATCACGCTTCAAAAATCCTAAAAATGATGTTCATTTGTGGAGATTATCTTGCTGAATAAAATGTGTAAGTGTCATAAATGTTTGTTTACTACAAACCTGATTTTCTGCAATGATCCAAAATCCAATGGAAAAATTCCATAGGCGTTCTGACGAGGGAACCGGGGCGACGATACCTTCCTTGTGGGCCTGTAGAAAAACATCATCCCTGTGACACCCTGCTTGAGTCGAGGTCTGACTGAGGCATGTTTGGCTGATTCTCACTGGTGTTTCCTCTGATGCTAATGCTAGCCATCTTGATGCACACTGATGTTTCACTGGTCATGCGCAAGCTGTGGTGAGCTCAAGGCCAGATCCAGAATTTCTCAATGAGGGATAAAATGAGTTAAAATATAATTATAGAAATATTAATATAAATATTACATGTATGTGGGGGGACTGTGGGGGATATTAAAAATTATTCAA
The DNA here is from genome assembly GCF_026936395.1 of Plectropomus leopardus. Taxonomy (NCBI): domain Eukaryota; kingdom Metazoa; phylum Chordata; class Actinopteri; order Perciformes; family Serranidae; genus Plectropomus; species Plectropomus leopardus. The sequence continues at coordinate 2,189,481 of NC_142177.1, read as the reverse complement.
TATCATAAATACATATTAGCAGCTTTGAAAGAAAAAATGCAGTCTGAAACAGTTTTCTTTAAAAATAAATAAAGAAATAAAAATCACCCCAATTGTTTTCTTTAAAACAATCACACAAAAAAAAGAAAGAATTGCCAATAGAAGGTAGACTCCCTTTAAAAATCTCCAGTAAAATAAATACTAAATGCAGCCATTTAAAATTGTATGGCCCTCCCCTGAAGCCAAAAATTATTTGACATGTCGGGTTGAGATATGTAAGAAGAGGACACATTCGAGAGAACTCCCAGTCCACTATCTGTAACTTTCCTATTTTGCCAGATTTTTTCTTAAAACTTCGACATATCTGCTGTTGCTTGACCTTGCGCAGACTTTTTCTCGGAAAGATTAGCAATTGTAAGAACTCCAGACCAGCTAACAACCCTGGCCACACGTGCTGCCACAAGTGCTGTGGGTAAGCTAGCATTGTTTGCGGCTAGCAACCTACTAACTTCGACAAAAACCTTGACGGCATCTGAAGAAACCGAGACCACTGCAGTCATTGCCATTGATCAACTGTCTGCACAATTTGCAAAACAGAGGACCTCATTCAGGGAAGATGTCTCCTTCTTGATCCAGGAAGCCATCAAACCACTGCAGGCATCACTGGATTCACTACAGTGAACTCCTTCCACAGTCGCCTTACCTCCATGGAGTCTGTAGCTGGTGATGACTTTGAACAGCTAGCAATAGCTGAGTCCACCATCAGAGTGCTCCAAACGCAAAATCAGTCACTTTTGGGGCTTGACGACCTCGAGAACCAGTCACAGAGAACTAATCTCTGCATGCTAAAAATTCCCAAAGGTAGTGAGGTCCACAAAGACCCAGTGAAATTCATGTCGGAGGTGTTGATGCAAGCGACGGGTCCTGATGTTTATCCTGCATCACCCGAGCTGGAGAGGGCCCACCGAACCCCAACGTTCAGGACCAGTCACTTTCCTGGTTTGTTTCTCCAGATTCCAGCAGAAAGAGGCTTTGCTGCGCTGGGCCAGAAATTACGACCTGAAGTATCAAGGTGCCACCATACAGGTCTATGAGGATGTCAGCCCGGCTCTCGCTAAAAAACGAGCAACATTTAATGGGGGAGAGATATTAGGAAGCTGTATTACCAGAAGTTTTTTGAAATAGTATGTAGCCTGCAGGTTGCCTCAGAGACAGGGACAAGTATAGGCTTAGTTCTAGTTTTGTTTGTGTTCGGGATGTGGGATAGGGTTACGGTAGGGACACCACTAGATTTTTGCAGACTTTATTTTATTTCTTTTTTTTAGAGAGATACCACTTATAAAGCTGTGGACTTAGTTTCAACCTTTTTTATACTTTGTTACTGCTATCACCATTTTTGCATTGGTAAAAGACCAGGTTAGACTAAAGAAGGTTTGGTTGGGCACGTTTTCCACTCAAATTTAAATTCCAAAAAGTGGAATAGCTATATTGATACATAAATGATTCAACCGCTGTTATCTCAGATCCACAAGGGAGATTTGTGATGGTACCTGGGTTCCTCTTCAATAGACCTGTTGTTTTGGTTAACATTTATGCTCCAAATTGGGATGATGATGAATTTATGAGAAAAACTATTTCATTAATACCAGATTTGAATTGTCAACAACAAATTTTTGGTGGTGATCTTATTTGTGTTGTGTTATATGTTATTCCGGTATTGGACTGTTCAAGTCCCAAATTTACATATCCTCCAAAAATGGCAAATTCACCATCAGCCTTTATGGATCACACAGGGGGTGTCGGCCCTTGGTGTTTTCTATTCCCATAAAAGCAAATCCTTTTCGATCTTTTCCCCTGTACATCGCTCATATAGTAGAATAGATTACTTTTTTATTGACAGAACCCTTCTTCCTTTTTTCACAAAAACTGAAACTATAATTGAAGCAGATCGTGCCCCTGTGTTACTAGACCTTACATTTCCTCCTAGCATACGGGAACTCCCCCCTTGGAAATTTGACAAAAAATTACTGGCTGATGGTGCCTTTTGCAATCTGATATCCCAAAAAATTTATGACTTTTTAGCACTAAACAAAACTGATAATATTTCCCCCTTCCTTCTTTGGGAAACCCTAAAAGTTGTTATCAGAGGTGAGATTATTTCGTATTCTGCTAAAGTGAACAAGATGAAAAGAATTAAACAGGAAGAGCTCATTAAATCAATAAGTGTGGTAATGCTCAGAACTCTATCTCCCCCTCCCCATAACTCTACAAAAGAAATTTGGACCTTCAAACACAATATAATTTGTTATAAACTGAAAAGACTGTACAACTTGTGTTAAAATCATGGGATATGTTTATGAACATGGCGATAAAGCTGGCCGTTTATTAGCATAGCAGCTGAAGAGCCGCTCGGTTTCTCAACAAATCCCACAAATAAGGAAAGTAAATGGTGAATTAACTTTTGACCCAGAAGAAATTAATGACATATTTACTTACATCTTCCCCTTTCTATTCCACACTTTACTAAAAATCCAGTTGTCATAAATACCCTTAAGATATGGTTTCAGTTTAGACAGAACTTTGGGTTTAAAAATCTTCTCCACATAAATCCTATATGCAATAATCATCATTTTCCCCCAGCGAGATTATACTCTGAGTTCTCTCTTTGGCAAGGACATGGCAGTTTAAAGTTTAAAGATCTGTATATAGACTGTGTGTTTGCAAGCTTTGAGGACTTAAAATCCAAATTTGACCTCCCATGGTCTAGTTTATTTTGGTATTTCCAAGTCCACCACTTCCTTCCGCACCATGACCCTAATTTTCCAAACATACAGTATCTCTAGCCTCAGGTTAAATGGAACGTTAGAAGCCCCTTTATCTCAAAAAGATTAATTTCAAGAATAAACGACTGTATAACCTCCCTTAAGAACACAACCCTAGTAAAAATTAGAGCAGACTGGGTGGATGAACTGGGGGAGGACTTAGAGGAGGACGTCTGGAAGAGTGAATGACAACTCCTCCTGTGTAAAACTTAACATAATACAGTCCAAAGTCTCACACCCATCTCTCCAAGGCAAGGCTGGCTAAAATATATCCAAATACAGATGCGAGGTGTGATAGGTGTCATAATACCCCTGCCAACTTAAACCATGTTTTGATCATGCCCTGCTTTGACAACCTATTGGTCTGTGACATTTGAAACATTATCAGAAGCACTTTATATTGACTTCCAATCTAATGCAGAAGCAGCTGTATTTGATATTATGGATAGGACATAAAAATATTATTATTATATATTATTATTATTATTATTATTATTATTATTATTATTATTATTATTATTATTATTATTATTATTATTACAACACTGCCCGCATGCAGAAGAATATTATTAAATTGGAAATCAAAAAACCAACCTAGAGTTTATTTGTGGTTGAGCGACCTGATGCATTTCATACAGTTTGAGAAGATAAAATACACGCTAAGAGGGTCTAGAGATGAATTCTTCTCCATCTGGGACCCGGTACTGACATACGTAGGTAAACTGATTCCAACTAGCAGTCATCCCTAAAGTAGTATCTGTCCATGCAAATCACAGCATACTGTTCAACTAGTCATACTGTTTTTTGTTATTTATTATTTATTTATTATTTATTTATTGTTTATTTTGGGGGGGGGGGGTTCTTAACACTTATATATTTCATACAAAATACCTATTCTGTATTTGCTTTCTCACCCTAATATTTGGGCTCTTGTTTGTAATCAAACAAACATACATGAGGAATAAAAAAACAAAAATAATAATATAACCAAAACATTGTCACATGTGGACCCACACTGGAGCTACATTACTCTGACAGCTACAGAAAATAAATTCACCATTATGTTATATGATTGTAATTTAAGTTATTACATACAAGATATTTCCATGATTTTTACAAGTCCAATGACTTCACTATGCCTGGAAAATTTAATTTTAAAATTCCATGACTTTTCCAGGTTTTCCATGACCATGGATACCCCGTGTTACTAAGCAGCACTGTCAGTGTGGACCAAGCCGTGTCCGAAAGACACACACACACACACATTAAAAATAGTCAGTGTTGCTGCTTCCCTTTTTAATAATGTAATCATAATATGGCTTGATTTGTTGAGTGATGAGCATAACAATGTTGATTATTTCAAAGTCATCTGACATCTGAATGCAGTATACAAAGGGGACTTTCAGCACTGTCACAATTCCATCAACACTTCACCCCCAAAATGATCATTTGTATATCAATAACACAAACAACTTTGTAAAGAAATCTGCTTTTCCCACATGCCTCCATGGTGAACAGAGAATCCAAAATCAGAGAAAATTCTTGATGAATTCACAAACGGGGGCTGCATTTAACAACAACAAAACTATATAATTTGTCAACATACTCTCATGCAACTCGTGCAGCATAATCCATAACCCACATCATTTTGCTCAGAACTCCACAAACTGAGTCCACTGATCCCAGTTACTCTAATTTCAGTCACTGTCCCTCTGCTGACCAGTGCTGGGATGTAACTAAGTGCAGTATTTAATTACTGTATTTAAGTACAACTCTGAGGAATTTTAGTCTCATGTGACTTTTACTCCACTATACTTCAGAGACATAAATTGTACTTTTTACCATTACTTTACCAATTAGGATTTTTGCACACAAACCGTATGAAAGTATACAAGTGCAGCTAAAACAAGTAGTTGATTGGTAAGAAAATCAGTTAAAATGTGTTCCAGCTTGCCATATGTTTGAGGACTTGCTCCTTTTTTCTTAATTATTATCATATTATCTTTTACTTATTAAATTTGTTTAAACCTTTTTGCATGCATCATTTTACTTTTAATACTTCAATTCATTTCCATGAATTCACTTTGTTTACATTTATCTAACAGCACATCAGTTTCACTGCTACATGAGGACCGGTGTGTAGGATTTAGTTGTGTTTCGTGCAGTCGGACTGCATTTGTGTGCTGCTCGCTCTCTGGTGTTTCTCCAGGTGCCACACTTCCTTCCTTCTTTGGCTCATCAGAAACATACAGGTTAAAAGCAGAGACATGCAAACGGAGCCAGCAGGCCAGTTTGGCAGCTGAAGTGCTTTGAGTTGGTTGCAGTTTGACGATACTCAAGTTATGGTGTACTTAAGTCAGTGATCTTCTGAGCTGTTTAGAGGGAGGGGGCTAAATCTATTGTTTGAATTATCGACTAAAAAAATGTATTCACAAACTTAAACTTGCTTTATCATTTAAAGAAAGTTGTGTGAAAGTTTTGTGCGCATTTTTATTTGCTTTTTTTTTTTTTAAATAAACCCTAACTTTTGTTTACTTCCTTTGTCTTGTTCCTTTTTGCACCAGTTTCATATTGTTCTTACTCCCCTCAACCCCTGAGCCTGTTTGGGGAACAAAATAAATTGCATCTAATCTAAAGGTGAGAACTGCAGATTGCAACCAGCTGAAACTTCTGCCTTGAGCCAAATGTGAACTGCACACGAGATTCCGAGTACAAAGACTTGCTCATGAAGACGTTTTCCAAGAATCAGTCAGTCATTTTCTGTAAGCGCTTGTCCTTGTAAGGGTTGCGGGGGGGCTGGAGCCAATCCCATCTGTCATCGGGCGGAAGGCGGGGTACACCCTGGACAGTTCGCCAGACTATCGCAGGGCCGACACATATAGACAGACAACTAAGGGCAATTTAGAGTCACCAATCAACCTGAGCTGCATGTCTTTGGACTGTGGGAGGAAGCCGGAGACCCTGGAGAGAACCCACGCAGACACGGGGAGAACATGCAAACTCCGCACAGAAGGGCCCCCGCCCGGACCAAACCCCGTACCAACCGGGATTCGAACCAAGGACCCTCTTGCTGTGAGGCATCAGTGCTAACCACAAAGCCACCGTTTTCCAAGAATCTCCCCTTAAATTTAAGACTAGATCCTGGTAAAGACTTTAGTTATTCACAGTCTCATATTGTGATGTAGCTCATTTTATTTTCACTGGGTGTCCAAACCTTGCAGACTCCAAAAATGTTGATATGCATCGGTCAGAGTTTCTCTACAGGTATATACATTCTCTCATTGTTTGGTAAAAACACTCTTATATTCAAAAACATAATGCTAGTTTTTAATACTAAGATTATACTGCACAGTTTGAGTGAGGGTTTGTAAAGAGATGTTTTGTTGTTTTTAAACGCAGCCCACCGTGACTTCAATACATGTATTCTTTTCTCATTTTAGTTCATTGTAAGAGCTGAGCTGGAAATTACAAGATTAAACAAAATACACAATCTTGCCCAAAATGTATGCCATATGCATGAACACAGCCAAATTGTTAAAAAAAAGAAGAAGAAATATGAAAAGTACATAAAATGCACCAAACAGTCCCTAAGGGCTGAAGACAACTGAATACTGTTTTCTTCAGATCGGTCTGGGCAGGATTACGTCATCACATCATCAACACAAAAATGCAAAGTCTGTAAAATTATATTATTCAGTCTTGAAAAAATATTGGAAAAGAAGCTGTGAAAACACTGTGTACACAAGGCCAAAACGAAAGATAAGATGCTTTCAGCTGTAGTCCATTTAGTGTGGACTGATTAATTGAATCCTATAAACTGTACAGTTGTAGCTTGTGTATGCAAGTACATTCAAATACATAATTGTGAAACTGAAAGCATAAAGAGAAGGGTTACAAAGTAATCCTTCAGTAATCTGCCACATACTGTAGAGACTACAAATGCCGTGCTACAGATGAATAGTATCCATTTCAATCATGCACTTTTTTTCCATCAGTCGATGCAACATCAAGCTCATACATATGAGAGGCTGTTTCAGAAAACACATGCACATGAAACCTAGACCTCATGGAAACATCTCCTGGCAAACCGCACAAATCTCTACACCCCTCTAAGTTAGTTAGCCCACGCTAGCTGTCGCTATTTATAGCCATGACAGAGCAGCTAAAAGATGGCTGGGGGGTGTCAGGCCGCACGGTACGTCAGAAGAGATTGGTGCTTTCTTTGTTGTGGAGCAGTGTGTCCAGACTGTTGGCTGGATTGGGGATAATAAAAGAGATCCTTAGATATGTGCCTCGCAGTCCTCTCTACCGCCCACTCGCTCATTTTGTCATCTCTCCGTCTGCCTGTCTTTGCAACTCAAAGAAGAGCTGTGACCTCACAGAGCTGACGTGTTCTTTCAAGTGATCATCCAGGGGGTCAAATGGGACTACATACACCAGAGGATCCCCGAAAATGTCAGCCACTACTATGCATGTTACTGGAGGATTCCACTAGAGGACACACTAAAGAACTAATACCATATACATATACTATGGAGGATATTTTTGGTCAAATTAAAAGTCCCAAATAGAGAATTTAAAGAAATAGAAGTTTAAAGGATTGTTATTTTACTATACTTCTAGCAATCATGAGGCCATAATTAAACTTAAAAGGAAAAGAAAATTGAAAAATCAAATTGAACATGTGAAATGTAAGTGTAAAGTGACACAAAAGAAAGTGGCATTTAAAATGCAAAAGCTTAAAAGGAAATGCTCAAACTGAAATACTGAAATCTTAAATTAAGAGAAAAGGTGAGATCAAAAATGGCAATGATGGAAATAAGAAACGAGTAACACCAGCTATGTAACATAAAAAAGAGAAATGTAAAAGCTTAAATGGAAATACTTAGCGTTAAAAGATATATATATATATATATATATATATATATAAAATACAGGTTTACCCAAGAAATATCAAGATATATCAAGCATATCAAGATACTGGTTAAACAGCATCATTACTTCCCAGATGGCGTCACTTGACAATGCGGCCTGGCAAAACCAGTCCTATGGACCTAAAGGACAGCGTCAGGTATTAACGTTGCTGGTAATAGTAACCTAAGGAGGGCGAGTGTGCTTATAGGGTGGGCGGGTGTGGAGGTGGATGGGTCCCACAAAGTTTGCTTTCAGTGTGTGTGTGTGTGTGTGTGTGTGTGTGTGTGTGTGTGTGTGTGTGTGTGTGTGTGTGTGTGTGTGTGTGTGTTTTCTACCCTTAACCATGTGTCTCTTTTGCCTAAACCTAACCATTTGTGACTGTGGTGAGTTCCTAGAGTTCCTTCCACAGTGAAAGAGAAGCATACCATTTGCTTACTAAATTATTTGGCAGAGTTACAAATTAGTATAAGCTCTATTTAGGATGGAGGCATGCACTGTGTTTGAGCTGGTTCTGGAGGCTTCCATGGGAACATTCGTAAAATCCAATCTGACACTCTTCACTAAAATGGGGATGCTAATGTTGGAAATACAGTGTTCTATTACTTAAGAGTTAACCTTTGAAACCTGAGAAAATTGCCTTGATTTCTTTCAAAAACATGGGAAGAAGGCAATGAGTAACAAAAGCAGAAATTACCCAAAAGATTTGCAAGAAAGCAGACAAATCTTACCTGAAAATTAGTAACAAAACGAAATAAACCAGACTGGAGAAAAAGGGAAAAAGAAAAAGTCTACTAAGACTTGGAAAAAGTGCTTAAAAAAACTAATTAGAATTAATTATTCTCTAATATTATTTCAAATTCTATAATTATAATTATAGTTTTTATCCTCTGTTTTCCCTTGACATTTTTCCTTATTTAAAATAATTTTCTAAAGCTACTTTTTTTTCAATTTGAGAAACATTTCTCAATTAGTCATTGTTTTTTTTCCCCTTGTGTATACCCCATCTAAAATATAGTAATCAAAATGTCTTTAAATTTTAAGTGACATTCTGACACAACAGAACTGCAGATATCTTGAATTTAGTAATGATCTAATTAGAGAGATACAAAACACAGACAAAAAGTATTGAAGGTATTTTTACATATATTCTCTGCTACCTAATAGTACATTCATATCAATCAGAATTTAATCAAAGGTTTCCCAAATCTGAATTGAAATGTAATTAGACACATTTCAAATTCATGTTTTGACTATGCATGAACAAACTGCAGTTTATGTGAACCCTGTCAGTCTGATTATGAATCTGTTTGCCACATGCGAAATTTGTACGTAAAGCATTAAAATAACGACTCATTTCTGCCCACCTGCAATTGCAAACTCTTATTTGTATGTATGTAGGAGGGTGCCCCTCGTGAAAAATGGATGGGCGAGGACTTCACTTGGTGTAATCCTCTCATTGGGGTTCAATTGAAGCATTGCCTTAGGCAAGTCAATGCACTCCATCCTTTCATCCGTGTCCACCATATGCAGGTTCTCCAGGGGTAACTAAGGTCGGAAAAAAACAGCGAATTCAACAAATTCAACAGATGTAAAGGAAAATTCCTGATTCATAAAAAAAGCTCCAGTTTATCTTCAGCAGCTACAGCACAATCTATGTAAACACACACCTTTTCCAAATCGTCCAGGTTTTGGAATACGAAGAGCTTGTACTTGCCAGGTGGTGGGGGGTCTGTCCAGTTCTCCTCTTCAGGAGGTCTGGCCAGTTCTCCTCCTCAGGTGTCTAAAAGAAGAAAAGAAATTTAAGTTTATTTCCTCTTTATCATTGATTAAGTTGTGGAAAATGTTGGAAAGTATAATCTAAACCACAGAAGAGAATGTTACGAATGAGAACTCTTGTCATGCCTTAAGTCTCCAGTGGCCAGCTTGTTTTACAAAGTATTTTTGTCAATTCCTACCAACATTTAAAAGATGGTCTGGAGGTACACCCAGATACCTCACGATGTTTCACATCTTGAGACAAAACAGTGTCACATCAAGATATGGAACTGTATACTTAGCACTCTTTTGTCCCATGCTCAAAATTATGTGTATAACAAACTCTGTATGTTGTATGGCATCTTTAAAAGTGCAAATGACATTACATCTGCCAGACAGCATGCAGTATTACCTAAAAGGGTATGATTGGTTAGATCTTATGTCCACACCTGCTAGGTGACTTACTGTTTTTTCAGGAAGTGGATCGATTTTAATTTGAATTAAGGGTCCCCTGTGGAGCTTCAGCTAGCCTTAGATATAAACCCTCAATATGTTTTGGAACCAACTGAAATGTGTCCATAGCACAGGCTGTTAAGAGTTTTAAAAAAGGACTGAAAACATTCCTTTATAGCAGAACCTCTGACTTTAACTCCTTGCTGGTTGCTCTACTTGTTTTTATGCTGATATTTGTTATGACTTTTAAATCAGCATTTATGTTGGTTGTTTTATCTGGGGGTTTGCTTTTACATTGTAGCACTCTGAGATTTGTTTCAAATGTAAAGTGCATTATGAATAACATCTAATATAAATATTTTTTTACATAACAAAGATGCAGATGCAGACACAGATGCAGCATCCACTAGGTCTTTCAGGAAAAGAGATAAAAGGAAGCAATCAATGACCTTCTATGGCCTCCGAAAATGGAAGTCCCAAAAACATTTCCGGACACAAAATAAAGAACACTGTCATGTTTGAGCAGATAGTAGACATCTCCTGCAAACTCACTGAATTATGAATCATATCTCTATGTTGCTCAGTTTTTTGTTTGATGGGATTCTCCCTCCTCATACCACAGCCAAGAGGTTGGAAGAGCCAGTCCAAAATCAGTGAGCTTCACCCTGAGAGGATGCATCCGTGGATCCACCAGCATGACGTTATCTAACTTAATATCTGTGTGGATCACATCAATGGTCTTCAGGGCGTTTAATGCTGTGGCCATCTGCAAGTGCAACAGCAGGGAAAACATTTTTGACATTTAGATGAAGGCAAAATAAACGCCAATGACTAAAGGGACCTAGACCTTTTGGATCCTGCAGCCCGCTTCAGGTCTCTCCACGGCAAAAATCTCGTTGGTGTCCTTTTTCAAACATTTGACCACCTCTGCAAAGCCTCCCTGTCCCAGATATGTCAGCAGTTTATAATTGCTGAGGAGCAGGTCAGAGGCCCAGTGTTTACTGGGGTGGCAGGTGCCTACAGATGAATATGCATGCTGTTCCATTCTGAACTGGTTAACCTAAAGAGACAGAAGAAAAGGTCATCATCAGAACAACTCAATGTTTAGTTTATGTTTAACCTTAGATACATATATGGACATGGACAGAGCCTTCTGTCTGTACTCTGTGGTCTTTGTCCAGATTTATGTAGGTTTTCTCATAGGACACAAAAACAGCACACTGTAAAAAGAAACAATTTGTTTTAACCCTTTGAAACCTGAGCAAATAGGCTTGATTTCTTTGTAAAGCAAGGGAAGCAGGCAATGAACAATGTATGAAGAAAAGGGATCAAGTTCTCCAAGTTTAAGTTCTTTTTTCTGGTGATACATTTTCTGAGTCCAAAAAAAGTTTTTGTTCATGTGTGGGGGCGTAAAAAAAATCTTTTTTTTGGGTGAGAAAACAAAAAATTTCAGGAGTGTTTCTTTTTATAATACTCATTTTGAATCTCTTATTATTCAAATTCTGATTCATGAGCACTTTCATTTTACATAAAAGGTTATGGTCATGATGATATTGCAAATAGTGTCCTGAGTAGACAGTACACATTGACCTACAGCACAGGTTGCAGGAATGCAGCTCAACAGTTTAATGCCCCCCCAGCCTCTTTAGGGCAAGATGAGTATTACAAAAAGAAACACTTAGAAAAACTGTCCAGAGAAGCAGGTGGAGGACTTGGAGGCGGTGGAACATGTTGCTTTGGAAACTCTGTGGTGTAAGGAATGCCGGGATCCTTCTGAGAAAGTCCCTAGACAAGTTGTAATACTAGTTTTCAGTGCATGCAGGCCCATTTATGCCAGTGTGATGATAAAAGTTCCTACAAGTCATTAGAATGAGAAACTTTCTCAAAATAATGAAAAGCTTTCTTAAAATAATGACTTATCTTATAATAATGAGAAACTTAATTAAAAAAATAATGACTTTCTCATTTGATTTCTCATTATTTTGAGATATTAACTTGTAGTTTTTGAGATATTATGTCATTATTAAGGGAAAGCTTATCATTATTTTGAGATAAGTAAGTCATTATGTCGAGGTTTATCTTAATATTGAAATACTAACTCACTATTTTTGAGAGATTCAGTCATGATTGTAAGAAAATCCATTCATTTGAGATATAAAAAGTATAATTTTAGAAAGTTTATCAATCAATCAATCAGCCTTCATTTGTAACGCATTTTGCATACAAACAAAATGGTAACACAAAGTGCTTCATACAATAAAACACACACACACACACACACACACACACACACACACACACACACACACACACACACACAAATAAAAAAGCAAATTTAAGTGAAGCACTAAAATAAGAGCACTCATTAAAAACAGGAACTGAGGAAATGCTACCATAAGTGAGGAAACACTAGAGACAGGATAAAACCCAACAATAAAAAAAGTAAAAATCAGCTGATAAATAAAAACTCAGTGGATAAGAAGTAAATTGAAGGACAACAGCACAGAGCAAAAAAGGGAATAAATAAGTTAAAAACAGTAAAATTATATATCAACTAATGAAACAGTAAAACAGATTAAAATGTATAAATAAGTAGTCAATAAATACATTAATGTATATATATACTGTATAGTATATATAAACATCCTTTGTGCCCCCCAATTCTTCAGGCAGACTGTTCTGCAGATGTGAACCATAATAATAAATAGGTGCCTCACTGACATGCCATTTTTAAGATAGTGTGCCATTACTTAAATTTTCATCACAATAGCAGAAATTGGCCTCTGTATCTGTAAGTATCTATGTAGGACTTTGAGACATGAAATCCTCCAATAATCAGCTTTTACCAGTAGACTGTCTGTGTTTGTGGGTTGCTGGCTCTGTCCGAGCGGGCTGGTAGACGGTGTATGAAGGCCATCTGGAGCGGTGAGAATGAAGACTTCCACAAGCTGACAGGCCTCAGAGCAGCCATCTGCTCTCTGCGCTCTCCTCCAATCAGACAACCTGTCATCAGCGCAGCCTGTGCTCCTCACCAACATACCTGTTCACTAACTCACTTCAATTAGAATGTGTGTGTGAGTGTGTGTGTGTGTGTGTGCGTGTGTGTGTGTGTGTGTGTGTGTGTGTGTGTGTGTGTGTGTGTGCCTGCCACCAACAGAGAGGGGAGACCTCAGCGGATTTCTACATGCTTTCTGGAAGGGATTCAGGTCCATGAGGCGCTCAGAGACAGCTGTTCAAAACTAGTCAGTGTGATCACCCTGGTAGAAACACAAGCAACAAAAATGTTGGAAATGCTTTTTAGGGCACAGACAGTGTGAAGCATCTTGTCTTTGCTGACTGCAGTGTACCCTGTGTGTTCCTTAGGCGATGTGAGGGTCTACAGGCAGAGGGATGTCGTATGCTGTCAAGCCCTCTGAGGCAAACCGTGTTTTGTGATAATGGCTTTATAATTAAAATTGACTTAACTTGACTGTGCACAGGGTCTGCAGGACATTTTATGGATACATGGCTTCAGGGACACATATGTGGTAGTAAATTAAAAGGAAGGTAAAATGTGACATCTAGTGACTGTTAAGAGAAAAAAAATGCCTAGACCAACAGACACTTCCAGCCTTGAAGCTGCTGCTTTGTATGATTTATGAACTTTGTGGTGTAAACAGCAAACTGCAATACATCCCTGTATTTTTCCAAAATTAGCAATATCAAAGACAGAGAGGATATACTCAACGACAGTGATTCTTTCTATCACTGAGCTTTAACACACTGAGAAACCAAGTCACAGGTTCTTCTTCTGCACATTATTCACCTGTGGCTCAGTGCTTCCCTCAAGTGGAAAAACACTAAACTGATGCTCCAATAGTAACACTGAATCAAGATGAAATTGATTTAAAAAAATACAAAATACAAAATTGAAGTTGCAAGCCACATTTATCAGGATTCAAACAGATTGCAAGCATTTCAAAGCTTGTTTTTTTTTTTTAATTGACAAGAAGCAAAACTTTTTATTTCATTTAAGATCTATGATGCATCCTATGTCTATTAATGTATACACGAATCATGCTACCATGTGAAAAGTGTCAAAAGTCATCATGGAATGTACAAAGCTTCAAACCGCCTTCAATATAGAACAAGCAGGAATCAAATTCTGACCACTCAAACAATGAACAAATCAGCTGATGATTGTAGGTCATAGTAGGATGAATTATGAATTGAATGTTATTTTTTACTTGAGTTAAAAGTATTGGATATTACTAGAGTTGATTGGATATTTGAGATTTGTCCCCGGAGATTGGGAATTTCAGTGTGGAAATTAATAAAGTGGAATAGGATATGGCATGTCAACTTTTAAGCCACAAGGGTTCACAACAGATGTGCAGAAACAGGAGATGTACCCATGTGCAGGCAGTTCCCTGACAACCTCTTTAACCCCACCCACAGGCTCCAAAGCCAGGAAGCAGCCTCAGAAGATGGCGTTAGAGAGTAAAAAATAATACTCCCAACAATTTAACTGTTGGGAATCAGTCCTGAAATTTCTGGTTTCTGGTGTATCATCAAAGTTTTTAGTGAAAGTTCAAAAAATATAGTGTTTGCCCAGCTGGGGATTTTAGCCTTCAATCTCTGTAACTGCACAACAGGTGACTTTTCTCTAGCACCACTAGGAAAACATGGCTTCTTTCACACCTTCTGACAACTGAAGTCATGATGTTACATGTGCAAAACCAAGGTAGTATGTTTGTCTTTTTTTTTTTCTTTTCTTTTTTTTTTTACAACATTTCTTACAATATTAAAAGCATTGGTGATACAATTCTGAAAAAAGTCTCTATCAGTCTGCTGATTTCAGGTGTACTTTGATGGCATTTGCTTACAGATTAAATGAAATGGAAAGTATTGTGTATACAGTACAAATTACAGGGGGAAAAAAATAAGAAGTAAGAAGAAGATAACAGTAGGACTCCAGCAGCATGTTGCTGCTTGGACATTTAATTATACTGTGACATTTTTCATGTTATCCAATGAATTTTTATAACTTTTTTTGGCAAACTATACAATGAAAATTTTCATTTTATTCTTTGCAATGACATTTTTCATTGCATAATATAGTATAACAGTTTTTTGCCATGCAATACATTGACATCTTTCATGACATATTATACTTTGGATTTCTAAAACTTATTTTAAGCATTTTATACTGCAGCATTTTTCAATCTGTATTATATTATGACATTTTTCACAACATAGTATACAATTCATTTTTATGACTTTTTGGCATACTATACTATGATATTTAATGACTTTTTTTTTGCCACATGATACAATAACTTTTCCTGAAGTTTTTTGCATACTATAGTAAAACATTCTTTATGACATATGATACAATGACATTTTTATGACATGCTATCTTATGAGTTTTAATGACTTTTTTGGCATATTATATTTTCACATTCTTTATGACATATGATACAATGACATTTTTATGACATGCTATCTTATGAGTTTTAATTACTCTTTTGGCATATTATATTTTCAAATTCTTTATTACATACCATACTATGACATTTTTAAGGACATACTATATAATGACTTCTTTGGCATACTATTACAGACAGTTTTCATCACATACTGTACTATGACTTTATGATATTAAGTACAGCATCATATACTCTGACAATTGCTATGATACATTACACTGTGACATTTTTTATGGCATATTCTTGCCATAAAACAACTTAAAACAACCATAAAACAACAACTAACTTCAACTTTTTGGCATGCTATACTACATTTTTCAGAACATACTACACTGACATTTTTTATGACATACCATGAAATGGCTTGTATAATTTTTTTGGCATGCTTTACCATGACAATTTTCATAATATTTTATGCTTTTTAGGTTAAAGGAACAGCGTTGACAGGTAGGCTCTTTCCTTTAATAGATCAAACTGTGAAATGTGGGTTGGAACAGGTAGGTACAGCTTTCTTTAGTATGTTTTTTGGTTTGCTGTCACCCTTTGCCCTCTCCTTGTGTTTATATGCTGCTACTGCTACCGTTGTTTCGTAAAACACCTAAACAATAAACAGCTTCCCAGCCTGTTTACCACCAAAGCATTTTTTTACCTCCCTTTGCCCCTAGGCATAACATCTGTGGGTCGTAGCATGTTTTTCATTATTATTGGACAGAATACTATATTTCAGGTTTTTAATGATTTTTGGACGACAAAGTAAACGTACATTTTTTTTATTAGGTTTTGGACATCATATTGTACTCTGTTCTTTTTTATGATTTCTGGATGACATACAATACAATGTTATATAGGATTTTCAGGCAACGTAGTGTAGATGTCATTTTTTTTTATTTTTAGAAAATATATTGTATTCTCTTCTTTTTTATTATTTTCAGACGACATGCAATACTGTCATGATTTTTATGATTTTTGGACGACAAGCTACACTATAACATTTTTTTTATTATTTTTGGACAACATACTGGACTATGACATTTTTTTAAATAATTTTTGGAGGACATACAGCACTTTTGTTTTGTATGATTTTTGGACGTAAGATATTACAACGTTTTCTAAGATTTTCAGATGACATGCAATACTGCATTGTTTTTTATCATTTTTAGAGGACATACAATGCTATGTTGTTTTGTAGAATTTTTGGACAAAATACTATATTGTGACATAATGTTATGATTCTTGGATGATGGTGTTTTTTGTGATTTTTGGACACCTATACTATGTTGTCTTTTATGATTTTCGGATGACATACTATACTATGACATTTTTTCTGATGATATTTCAACGACATACAAAAAATAAGACTTTTTAATGATGTTTGGAGAACATGCTGTACTATAACATTTTTTATGATGTTTAGAGGACATACTATACTTTCACATTTTTGATGATTTTTCGATGACATAGTATACTATGTCTGTTTTGATGAATTTTGGATGAAATACTTTATTATATCGGTTTTGATCATGTTTGGACCACATACAATACTATTAAGTTTTTGTCAATTTTTGGACAACCTACTATAATATGATGTTTTTGATTATTTTTGACATGATGACATGCTACACTATGTCATTTTTGATGATTTTGGACCACATACTATTTTGTAACATTTTTGATTAATTTTGGACGAAATACTATACTATGACGTATTGGATGTCGTCCAAAAATCATAAAAAGCGATAAAGTATAGTATGTCGTCCGAAAATCATTGAAAACAACATAGTATAGTATGTTGCGCAAAAATTGTCAGAAACAACATTGAATAGTACGTAGCCCAAAAATCATAAAAAACGACTTATGTCATCCCAAAATCAGCAAAAACGACATAGTATAGTATGTCATCCAAAAATTATCAAATATGACATAGTGTGCTTGTCACCCAAAAATCATCAAAAACTTCAATGTATGGTAACTCATGCAAAAACCATCAGAAATGACATGGTATAGTAATTTGCCCTGAAATCATCAAAAATGTCACCCAAAATTCATCAAAAACGACACAGTATAGTTTGTCGCCAAAAAATAGCCAAAAACAACATAGTATGTCACCCAAAAATGTATATATCTGTCTGCTCTGCTGATCATTCCGTGTTGAAATGGACATTTCAGTATCAGTATCAGGCAGAGACATCTGTCAAAAAGCAGTGATCTTTGGGTCAGGCCAGTAACTGAGCCTATATTTTCTTGGAACAGATAAATTAATATCATAAGTTAGAAGGTACAAGGTAGCTTTATTTGTCATTTTTCTTAAACGTGGTTTAAAAAGAAAACAAATTAAAGTTGGCTGTTGTCTTTCAGTATTCTTTGTGCTCTGTGCAGACACCTCACTTCACCGAGGTCACTGATGCTCTGTAGATGGGAACCAGTGATGTTCTGGCCAGTTTTAATCACCTGCTGTAGAGCCTTCCTGTCCACGGCCGTGTATGAACCATGCCAGTTGGTGATGTTTCCAGTCAGTATGCTTTCTATTGCTCCTCTGCAGAAGTTAACCAGGATCTTGCTCTGAAATTTAGCCTTCCTAGGTTTCTGTAGGAAGCAGAGTCTTTTCTGTGCTCTTTTAACCTGGGTGGTGATGTGTGATGACCAAGATAGGTTCTCAGTGATATTAATTCCAAGGAACCTATAGCTGTTCACCTGCTCCACCTCAGTTCCACTGATGTAGACAGGGGTGTGTGTCTTTGCCTCCTTCTTTCTAAAATAAGCTCTAAAATCAAGCTCCTTGGTTTTACTGACGTTGAGGAGGAGGTTGTTCTCTGTGCACCACTCTGCAATCTCTCTCTCTGCATTGTTGATTTCCTCCTGGTATGAACTCTCAACGAACTGGGTAGAGTGTCAGTATGAGTATAGATAGTATTTTTCTATTGCAGTCTCTTGCTTCTTATTGACAAAATTCTATGTATTTTAAGATTATTTTTTTCTTACTTTATTTAACAGTGAGAGCCACAAATTTTAACCTAAAGGTGGAATCATTACAATTCATCCTGCGGGGCTCAAGTACTAAAAATGTCCCCACAGTCTGTATAGAGGATGCTGATATGTTTCAGTTGCGATCAAAGTGATGTACTGCATGTGTGTGAAACAAAGAGATCCAGTCTGTTGTCTGAAATTCAATGAAATGACCATGTGTTTATTTCAAAATCCTCATCTAAGGCATTTAATAAGACACTGCATAAAGACAAAAACAGACACTTTGGAGATGTCAGTACGAATCAATGCTTCATTGTGTCATGGAAAGTCTGCAACCTGAAAAGACGACATAATATAGTTTATCTTCCAAAAATCATCAAAAACGACATAGTAAAGTATGCCGTGCAGTATGTATGTCAATCAATACGCCAGTATAATGTAATGTGAGGTGTAAATTAAAAAAGTTTTAAAAAAAGTTATTGAGACTAACCCTAACTTTAAGAAGAACATTCTGGGAACTAAAAGAAAACTTGCGCTGGTTGCATAGTACCATTCTCAGAACGTTTTTAGAACTAAAAATTGCTAGCTGGGTACTTAGTGATATCAGATCATCGTGTTTCATGACCACACCTAGATTTTTTCAGTGGGTTTTACATTGGATTGGAGCAGAGGAACCACTGTGTTCACATACCTAGACTTCAGTTTTACTCTCAGAACATTTTCAAGGATTTTAGCCTCCAGACCATTTTGACATAATAATAGCAGACATACAACACCATTCACACTCATACTGAAAAGGCAATACTTTATTATTAAAGTGTCTTTAGAATCAAGCTACAGTTCTAGAGATGATTGTGCCAAAAATGAAATTAAGTCAAGTTATGATCATCCATGAGCTGGGTGTTGATCTTGAGGCTTCAAAGTAGCTCTCTCTTCAGGTCAGAGGAGGACAGGAAACAGCTCCTTCTCTCACACTGAGCTGAGATGTGGGAATGCCAGAGATAGTTTCTCTCATTCTCCCTCTCCATCGTCCACAGCAGAGACACTTGGATTGGTCTCCCCCACAGTCCATTAAGGAACCCCAGATCACGAAGCTCCTGTCTTTGGCTTCTCCTTCATGTCGGTGTTTTCAGATGAATCTGAGAGAAAAGGAGTTAAGTTTATAAGGATCCTCATTATCTAACACCCTGTTGTCAGCTGGTCTTCCTTGGTTCATACTTTAACTGTCATATACAAGAAGAATTTACATTACATGCAAAAATATCAGACAACAAAAATCAACAAGCGAGATTTCACATTTTACCGTTCATTCATGAAGTTGATTGCATTAACCCCTTTGAAACCTGAATCAGCATCACTTTTCTTGTGCTGCGCTCAGGCCCCTTTTCAAAAGTTTTTTAACTTTTGAACTCTGAGCAAATTGGTGCAAATTATTTTGAAAGAATGGTGAAAAAGGCAATAATGAGCAACTTGGCAGGAAATGTCCCACAAAAATTGCTAGAAATTAGTATATTTGGAATATATTGTTTTATTTTCAAAAGGAGAAAATGTCCAGAAAACTACATTTATGGATATCATAATGATAAATTTAACATTACATTGCAGAATTATTTTCATTTTAAGCACAGCTTTTCCCCCAACAAGACGAAGCTGTCGTACAACGTAGCAGAGAAAAGTTGCAGCAGTGTGAAACGGCCGTTCAGCTTGACTCCACTCAGCTGCTGGTGTCACCTGCGACTCCACTTGTCAGATAGAGTGGTGAAGTAATGAGTCCTAAAAGGCGGAAGTCCGTTAGCCCTTTTGCACTTCCGGTTCCCTCGTCTTGAAGTCTATGGGTTTTTTTAATGAGTTTTTAGTAAAATGCCTAAAATAAGGTCTGTTGTTAACACAGGCTAAAGATATTTAGACGTTTTGTTCTGCAACATAACATACGTCCGTATAAACCCAAATTTTTTAACTTTTAAGGTTTTACTTGTCTTAAAAATGCAGTTGCTAACAAGTGGCAAATGGGACTACAGTGTTTATTGTGGACGTTAGATGTCATCACACTGGACACAGAGACTCAGTAAACCCACTCATCGTTTACAGCTTTACAAAGTTGCGCTCCAACTTGTAGATTTATCTGTTTAAAATATTTTTTGACTGTGTTCTAACGTGTTTTTACAGTGTTTGTATTGGTGACGTTTAAGTTGTGCGACCACGATGTAGTTTGTGTATAGCCTAACAATAGCTTTTTGTTTCTGGTGATTTCATTCACGCTTCAAAACACACAAAAGTGGTGTTCATCTGTGAAGATTGTCATACTTAACCAAATGTGTAAGTATCATAAACTTGTGTTCGTCACAGAGCTTATTTTTGTCAATAAATGAAAATCCCATAGAAAAATCCCATAAGGTTTTTGACATGGTAACCAGTGCAAAACTAACTTCCTGGTTGGTCTACAAAAAAATGTCATTCCTTCATCACTCTATTGCCAGCATCTGGTGTTCGAAACATAAAACCTGTTTTAACAGCCAATTGGCTCGCAGCAAAGTCTGATGGGCAAATCTCTCCGCAGATGGCGTGTTTACTTGCTGTGGCTGAAAAAAAGCCCTCAGGTCGTTTTGTTTATTTTTTCGGTGTTTCATCACTACTAGCAATGCAGCTGGAGCAACTATCTCACTATCCTCATTCATATTTTCAGATGCTAGAAATTATATTCAGCAATTGTTGAGTTTCGTTTGGGTGTCAGCCTAAATGCCTGCTTAAACTCTGCTTTTGCAAGAACAGAGGAGGCAGGTCAACCACTCACTGCCTTCATCTACTGAAATAATGATTCAACCAGTAAATCCACATCTTAAATAAATAAATGAATTTAGAAATTAATATGATACATTAATCAAATAATCAAATCAAAACAGTTCTATCATCTTAGTAACCATCATTAATTTAATCAATCTCATGCTGTTTCAAATAATTATTAAATGTATTTCTAATAGTTTTTTTTTAAAATATTTATGCTTTGTTTTAAATATTTGTACTACTTTTAAATAATTGTAACACAAACACAAACCACATCAGTGAATCAAATTACTTACTCACTTATCAAATGCTTCTATAAATAAAGTCAAATCTTGGCCTATTACTTTAAATCTTTTTATTACCTTTAAAATATAATTTTCGCTGTGAAGCAAATCAGTCATCAAACAACAAAATCTTATTAATGAATAACTCAGGGATTGACCACACATTTCGCTAAGAAAATAACCATGTCTTATTCAATACAGCCACATAACATCCCATTACACCTGGCAGGAGACAAAAAAAGAGTAGCTTAGTCTTTTTATCTTGTTCATCTGGTTTTCTACCAAGCGATAAGCGATAAGTTGAGAATTATTGACCAGCATATATCTAGAGCCCAACACCATATTACTGCTTTTACATTGGCAATATTATTGACCCCTGTTCTAGGCTCATTCCTCAGTACATCCGTTTGCTCTTGAAATGTCAATGCTGTACATCCAAAGTTGAAATATTCTGCATACATCACCATTCTTGCTTTATCTCATACCAATGGAAGAGGATCATTAAAATACTGAATATAAGAGAGGTCCCAACTAGCTACCCTGAGTAACCCCACCCTGCTGTCAGAAAAGCTACCATTGAAGAATACTCTCCTGGTTAGCTAACATCCCGTTCAGGAAACGATGGTGAGTTTAAAACTTTCTCATTTGATTTTTCTAAGTCACAAACATCAAACCCTAACATCAAATGCAGCACTAAAATCAGCTCATCAGAGCCCCCACCAGCCTCCTGTCACCCATGTTATCTAAAAGGCCTGGGCAGTGTGTAATATTTCATACCTTCATGTACTCAGCACTACAAGAAGACTTAAGGACAACTACTGGGTGGATGAAGACAGAGCTATTATCCTGTGATAATTAGTTTGACGCAGTAGACAGATAAATACAAATATGACAAAGTGACGCCCAGCAGGCTTTTTATGGATGCCTATATACAACAGCTGTAACAGATCTCGGGATACATTGTGACTTGATGAAATATTTACTGTTGGTACAGTAGAGTGAAGTGTATTTACTTTGATTTAATGTCAACATATAATTGGTTGAAGGTTGTCATGCTCCCTGTGTACACACTCACACACCTGCTGGAAAACAAAGCAGTCTTTGGAAGTACTTGAAATGACAGTGTTATTCTGCTAAAATTTCTAAAATACTTTTAGAGGACCTAAACACACTTTTAGGTGAGTAGAGCCTTTTGTTTCATGTTATTTCTATTTTCTTTGGATGTTCCCCTTTACTAAACAACAAAAAACCTACAAAATCATTACCCTAACACACACACACAAATATATGTGTGTATATATATATATACACACACACACACACACATATATATATATATACTGTATATAATATCATAAAACATTAATGTTTCCAGTGTGTGCAACCAATATGCACATTAAAATTTAATTTGCAGTTGTCATAATATAGGACAACAAGTTATATGTCACATGTTCAAATGAAGACATCTGTCACTCCATGTGTTTGACACACAAGCTACTAACTGTTGCACTGCAAGTAAGATCTTGTTTAATGCAAAGTGAAATACCATCAACGTGAAAAGTCGTCTGCGGTGAATTACCAAAGTAAGATGAAGGAGATGATAATTGTCAATTTGTCCATGTTGCATGTGTATTAATGAATTCTTGTATGGTGTGTTTTGGTTACCTTTTCACACCCATCTGATCATATTGTTCCTTTTAGAAGATTGAGCCACATTTCAAGTAAGCACTGAACACCCAAATGCTCTGTTTGGCACACAGTTACCAAATAGGAGGTCAAGGGAATCTAGGAAGTGCTTATCTTTGGAAGCACAGTTAACTTGTGTCACATGCAATGCAGAGTCCCACCCATCACATGTCACCACACTGGCATAACACTGTCTTTTAGTTAACTGCCACATCCTGATTCAGTGTGTACACATTTGCATGTTTTCCTTATGTCACTGCAGCTTCTCCTCCACTGCTGCCTCCACCTGATTTAGTGTTGACACTGATTGGATACTTCCTGGACTGTATGCTTCATAGTCATATTGCATCAATTGTTACATAGCAACAGGCTGCTGTCAATGTTTCGTACGGTAATTTCTGCACAGTCTTTTTCTGAAAGCTGTTTTGAATATTTATTCCCAAATAAAGTCAAATAAAAATAAAAAATGTTATTGGAAATTTCATTCACTCTCTCCATATAAGTATACCTTCTGTGTGTTTACCTGTGTGGCAGTTTGTGTGCCTGCGCTGGACATAGAGGAACATCAGGAACAGACAGAAGCCAATGAATGAGGCTATTGTACAACACAACAGGAAAGAGTAGCTGCCCTGACTGTGGATCACCTGCAGGATGATGGACAGACAGAAAGACACACATACACACACACAGACACACAGGCACACACACACACACACACACACACAAAGTGAGTTTTTATTTCAAAGAGCAGGCCGTTACACTAATCCTTGTGAACAATGATGGTGAGCCAGTTAAACAGTACTGTGAAGAAAATAATACTGTATCAAAAGTCAGGATGTCCCCATCACGTGCATTTGCTGTGATCCTGAGCCAAGTCATTCCACACTGAGTATGTGCCAATAGTCCCTAACCGATATTTCTATTTTCCTAGATAATCCACTATAAATAGGCTTCATTATAAAAAAACAATCCAAAGTTTTGCCTTTGCTTGACTATATAAACACTAGAGCATCAGTGACCTTGGTGAAGTGAGGTGTCTGCACAGAGCCCAAAGGCTACTGAAAGACAGCAGCCACCCCAGCCACAGTCTGTTCACCCTGCTGCCATCTGGAAAAAGATACAAAGGCATCATCTGCAGAACCGCCAGACTACAGAGCAGCTTCTTGCCCCTGGCTGTGAGACTCCTCTACTCCTCCTTTGACACCAAAGATATAGCAGGATTTAGGACCACCTTAAATTTCATTTCTTTTTGAACTACGTTTAAGAAAAATGACAATAAAATTACCTTGTACCTTGTATTGCTCTGCACTGCATTAGCCTATTTTTGTTTGTTTTACAAAATAATATATAAAAAATCATAACCCTTCCGTTAATCTTTTTGGCCTCGTCAACGTCTCAAGTTAATGTGTCTGTCCCTTTAAAAGTATTCTCCTGAGTTTGTTGCTTTGGTGCAGCTTGTGTCTGATTTACCTTATTTCTTTCATTTTCACATATTTTGGGTGGATCATGCTTATGCATGTTGGTTTATTGCTTGTGTGACTTTCATTGTACTTGCAGGGGCAAGTGAGTGTGGTTATTTTAAGCTCTGCACTGCACTCCTCTCCTCCTCTCTCCCTCAAGCAGGGTGCAGAAACACTGTGTGCTATACTTCAGAGCAAACCATGAGACTCTCACATTGAACTGGAACGAAGCGAGGGTTCCTAAGTTTGGTAGGCTAAATAGCAAACATAAAGATACTGCATTTTCGTTTGTCTTATGTTCTCAGACTGCATTTTTGCTCTGTGTTTCAACACAGAGCTTATCAGAGATTACAGAAAAAGACAACTGAGTGAAGGACAGTTGTGGAAGGCTGTGCCCTGCGTTGCTCTGCATGAACATAAAAACACCTGTGTGACAGCTGACACACAACAAAGGATCGGATCACTTTACAAGGTAAATTTAGCTGATCCTGATCAGACAAAAAAAATGCCTTGATCAGCCTCGAGTCCAATGTCTGAGATTGGCTCAGGACGTCCCGAGAAAAGAACCAAGCTATTTGCAAAAATCATTCTTATAAAAGTCATATAAAACACTGATTGTGGAAACCTTGGATTAAATGTATTCATTATTGTGAGTAAAATTGCATTCAAGAAGATAGGACAGCCATAAAAGATGTCTTACCAATCCAACAAGCAGCTGCAGCGTCATCTCTCCTGTGCTGGCACTCGTTACCAACACAGTTGTGGCACAACCTTCAGTGCAGAAGAAATAAACAGAAATTATCTAAAGTCACATACACCCAATACTGATGTAAACATCAATAAATAAATATGTAAATACTAGGACTGTACAGCAAACACTGATGATTGGTGGTATCAGTGTGAAAGGTGAAGTCAGCTAAATCACATGTGAAGCAGACACTGGTACAATCTCCTGGACTGATATATGCCAGTGTGGATTTGTAGATATGTACAATTTTAAATGTATTTTTTTCCCTGATTATTTACTAACTAACTAACTAACTTTACTAACTATGTATTTATCTATCAATTTAATTCTTCATTTATACACATCTTTCAGCTTTTATATTTGTTTGTTATTTTATTTATTGATCTCAGCATTTAACCCTTGGTTAAATGGCTGTGTTCATGCATATGGCATACATTCTTGTAAGACTGCTGTGTACTTTATTTAATATTGAAATTTCCAGCTCAGCTCCTACTGTGTAAACAAAACTGTTACATGCTTAATGTTAAATGCAAAAAATGCTCCATTGAGACCCTTTCAAACTGTCAATGCCATCAAAGTGTCAAAACATGTTTTGTATTATTTCTGGGTGTCATTCTGGGCTTTTGCCTTGGAATTTGTTCTTTTGACTATTTTCCACTTGATGATGTCATTTTTACCATATTTGGCATATGGCGAAAATACATTCTATTTACACTAGGTACACTGTCAAAAAACAATCAATGTTGCTGCAATTCACATATCCAGGCATCATCACAAAAAAATCATAAATAAAAATCTAATTTGCATGTGGTATATTGAAAATATATATATATATTTTTTTTTTAAATCTAAAAACATAGTGGCATCAAGACAAAAAAAAGTCATTTAAAGGGTTAAAATTCTGAAAAATAATGACTTTTTGATATTTATGATTAGGACTGACATTAAAAAAACCTCAATGAAAGTAGTTATAATAATTATAGTAGTAAATAATAAAATTATTAATGTGTAACATTTTTTAAAGCTTGATTGTGAAAAGCACATTTTGTGTGCAGAACGATGTAAGTGTGTTTTTAATTGACCTTTGTAGTCTAGAATGTCCTCTGTGAAGGCCAGCATG
Organism: Plectropomus leopardus; assembly: GCF_026936395.1. Classification (NCBI taxonomy): domain Eukaryota; kingdom Metazoa; phylum Chordata; class Actinopteri; order Perciformes; family Serranidae; genus Plectropomus; species Plectropomus leopardus. The sequence continues at coordinate 2,163,047 of NC_142177.1, read as the reverse complement.
GACGGGAACACACTGCTGATACACAGTCCCAACACACAGGTACCGATGAAGAGAAACACACAGCTGGTGTAGAAGATCAACAACAGGCACTGCACCAGTATGACCCCCACCTGAAAGATTTCAACACACAGACAGTGAGAGTTTAGAGAAGGACTACAAGTTAAGAGAAGCCTGTTTTCTGCTGGAAACTCCCCAAAACGTACAACTATACTTGCAGTGCAGAATATGACCCATGCATTCAGTAACTATCAAAACTTAAAATGGGCCAAAAGCAAACAAATCTTGGCCCAGTTTCTAATTCTTTAATCTGAGTATCACATTACCAGCATCTAGATTTCCTCAAAATATCTTGTTCAAAAAGCCATTGTTTCTTTTTTCTAATATTATTACTTGTGTTTCAACTGTTGTCTTTTGTATTTTTGAGATACAGTTTGCATGAGGCCATCAGTGCAGCCCTCTGTCCACCTGACAGAAGCAACACAAGCCTTGAAGAAGGTTGCAGGAAACCCATGATCACACGGAGGAAACAGAGAAAGCTGTTTCAGCACAAAATGCAGAAATTGCAGACAGTAACTTTTCACAAATTGTCATGGGGCTTCTATGTATGAAGAACAAAAAAGGCTATCAATAAATAAATAAAGGTATATATAAATACTGATATGAATACATTAGTATTGAAATAAAAAATAACTAAATAAACGGAGGGATAAATAAATAAACACTAAAATAAGTAAATTTAAATACAATTAATATAAATAAATCCATAAAAATATAGTAAATAATGACTATGAAAATAAAAAATATGCATTATTGATTTTTAAAAAGTCAATAATTGAACTGGGTGTTAATAAATACTTAAATATATTAACTTTATTTTTGGATACAAGACAGAGAGAGATGGAGAGTCTGTCAGCATGAAACCCCTTCTTTTTTGTACATTATAGATTATCATCTCCATTGAGTCACATATGAGGCTCATAATTCCTGAGTACTGGTTTTAGAATAAGTTAAACAATTTAAATTAATAATGATTCCCATTATTCAAAAGACACTATAGTCATATTCCAGGTTATTAAATAATGAATTCACTATCAGAATGTCATAAAATAATAAAAACGCACTCAGAAGAAAGACAGTAGAAATGGTTCCTGCGCCTCTGAGCAGGAAAACAGTATCAATACAGAAAGTAGGTTGTTATTCATGTGCAGGTGTTTGAGGAAACAATGCTGCTCTGCCACTGATGACTTTATTGGCAGGGTCATCATAAAGAGGGAAAAAGTGAGACCGATTACACAGGACCCAAATAGGAGAGGGTCCCTAAACAGCCTGGAATAAACTTTGTATTGTATTTGTACAATAAAAAAAAAAAATAGGGGGGGGGGGGTGTCTCTAAGGCTCCTCTCACACCTTAAAGGCACAAAATGATTTAGTCCAGCCCTGCACAGGGTTCTGTCTCCGAACACAGCTACTGTAGAGTCAAGTGAGTAACTGCTTAGTGCTGCTGGAGAACCAACAAACACTGTCATGTCTTTTCCCAAGAAAGGGAAATAATGGTTCTAAAAAAAAAAGAAAAGAAAGAAAGCAAATAGATTAGTTCATTCATCACCAAAGGGTGCGACAGACCTCCACAGCACCTGTCTCAGATGCATCACACTGCAACGTCAGTTCGTCTTCCTGGTTATAGTGCTTTAGAACCGTAGCATTGGCTATTTTGTCTTTTCGCCTTTTAAAAGCTTCTTCATGTGTGTCACTTCACTCCCACATGTTCTCTTGTGTGTAAGCTGTCTACAGTCATCTGACAGGTGATGACAGAATGTGATGAGGTAGCTTGACTTCTCTAATTTGACGTGCCAAAAGCCGTGCTTTACATCACAAAGAGTGAATACTTCTGCCTTTGACAGCTGTAGGAGGATGTCATCAATTTTAGGGAGGGGAAAATGGCTTCTTTTAAGTGCTTGATTTAGTGGTTTTGGGTCTATGCAGATCCTTGGCTTCCCGTTTGGGTTTGTAACCGAGACCATACTACTTATCCAATCTGTACTTCTTTCCACAGGTTTTATGATCCCTTGTCTCTCCAAGTCCTTTAGCTCCTCTTTAAGTGGTGCCATCATGGCAACGGGCACTCTGCATTTTGGCAGTTTTACAGGTGGCACACTGTTGTCTATTTCAATGCTATAATCTCCTTCCAAACATCCATCACCGGTGAACACATCCTTAACTCAGTTTTGATTTTCTCCATTGCCATGCGTTTGTCACAGCTTTCCTTATTTTCCACAGGAGTCAGTTAATGTTTTACTATGTTGTCAATGGCCAGGATATTATCATACTACACTTTAATGAACCTCATGGCTTTACTGGCCTTTCTGCACCGTAAGTGGATCCTGGCATGTTGATCCACCACTTGAAACTCCAGTCTGTACAGTTATTACTGTACGGTTGTTTCTGGGGTTTCTGACCTTGCATTTACCAAGTGGACGTAGCCTTGTCTTGTTATATAGCACTTTCCCCGTGTGCTCCAGCTGTATGTCTGGATTTAGGAGATGTAAGGGGATGATGTTGCATGTGGGTCCACAGTTTACCTGAAAGTTAACCAGTTTTTTGTCTATCAACATTACTGCAAGAAGTTGCCGGTTCTGACTATGGAAAGAGGTCCCAACCAGACTGCTCTGAGTCAACAGCTCTGTAGGCCTGTACCCGACTCAGGATCAATTCAGTGGAATCAGATTTGTCCGTGTGATATGAATATTTGGCGATTTCACTGATTTTTGGGGGGAGGGTTTCTTGTCGTACAGTATTACAGTATACAGTTTGAACAGTCTGAACAGAGCTCAGGCAGATACTCAGTGTTACTAGAGAGACTGGATATCAATCAAAAGACAGAGACTGTGTCGTATTAATTTGCTGTGAGCTGTAAATTCACCACTTCCAAGCAGAAGAGAGGAGAAACAGCTGGAATTATCAATGAAATAAGTCCCACACAGCTCCTCTGCTGCCAAAACCCAGAATTGAACCAGGGACCTTTAGATCTTCAGTCTAACACTCTCCCATCTGAGCTATTTCGCACACATCTGCTTCTATGGTGGCCCCCACATGGAAAAATGAAACTAAGTAGCTGAACAATAGCAACTACTCAGAAAGGATCAAATCAGCTGTGACATCAACAATGAAATCTGTACGACATTAAATGGAAAGAGGTCCCAACCAGACTGCTATGAGTCAATAGCTCTAACCATTGTCATAGTTTGATCCCACAAGGGCCCAACTGCTGCCAAAATTCAGAATGGAACCAGAGACCCTCAGATTGTCAATGTTATTAATTAGTTATTCTTTTTTCTAAAATTTTGCATTTTGCATCTAAGGGCTGCCATACTTATTAGTTTCTTCACAGCTCTCAATTTATATGATTCCTGAGATTATGTTAATTTCATTATCCAAAGGTACAATTGGGGGTACATCACGCCTTTATCACTGCATTTATTTGTCCATATATTTAAAGACAAACAGCAAAATGCAGTACATGATATTTAGTTGTCCTTAAAGTACCTTAATCAAGTGTTGAGTATTACGAAGCTCTTAAGTTTAACTGTCATATCCTGTTGTTTGTACAACTCGTTATCCCTCATCATGTGTATTCCCACCCAGTTCAAATATTTGGTTAGAACTATCATACGACAGCTGTGCATGAGCTCTACAAGAAGTTACCGCTCAGTGACAGGCGCAACTTAATGTGGGAAAAACCTGATGCTGACCTGCTGAGCTCTGGCCTCACTGCACTGTGTTATCAACAACTCTACAGAGGATCTGTCTTGCAAATGTTTTTGCGTACCAGACTGAAGATGAGCAGCCTCTGTGCTGTGTATCTGTAGGACAGGTAGATTAAAGCCAGTCTTCCTACTGTGATGGAGGCCCAGAATACACTGTCCAGACTGCCAGCGGTCTTATGGCCCATCAGCAGAGGAGGGGACACTGCGTAGGTGTAGACGAAGCCAGTGTAGGAGCCCTGCAATACAACAAACACAGCAGGCTGTCAGCACAGACAGGAGCTTCCACAATGGTGCTCCCCTTTAAGTTCTTAAAGAGATAGTTTAGGTTTTTTGAATCGGGGCTTCTCCGTCTTCATTCTTCTGTGACTAAGAAAAAAAGTTGAATTTAAAAGGTGCACAGTTGTACTGCTCTGTTTAATAAGGAAAATAGGTGTGAGAATATTACTTTTCTTAACATTTTGTGGGTTGAAATATTACATACTGCCCAAGCCTAAGAAGTTATTTTGTGGGTGAAGTATTCTTTAATATGTGATGGATATCAGACATAGCTTTACTTAGAAAGCGAAGATCACAATGAACTTTACACATACGTGTATCATGTTTGTTTCTTCAGATTTGACTGAGTCGTGACTCAGATAAGGATTTAAATGCAAACTGCAGCAACTGAGTGCTAAGGGTTTTTAAGTAACTTAACTGCCTCCATTAGTTGTGGGTCACAGCGACTCCTGACTGTAACGTGCCAAATCAGCAGCCAAACAAAAAAAACTACCCTCCTCTTTTATGAACCCCAGCATGCACCTTTTCATTTTTACATCACGCAGTATCTTTGCCTTGTGTCTCACCCTCCACACACACCCACATACCCTGCTTTTGAGAGCTGTGTTAAATGCATGGTTGTAAAAAGTCAGCAGAAAGTCTCACTATAATCCCATCAGTGATGAAGAGGATGGCTCCACCCAGGGCATGTACGATGTAGAACGTAGCAGGGCGACCCCGCAGTTTGGCAGGGTTACAGCAACCAAACAAACTGCCATGACCTGGAGAGAGAGAGAGAGAGAGAGAGAGAGAGACTAGGGTTTTGTCATTTCTTTTGACTATAGCACTCACAAGCACACACATGCATTACCTTGACCACTGTCCCCAGCTGGGTTCACACTGGACAAAGAGTCTCTTTCCAGCAGACGTGGTCTGCTTCTGGAGCACGGTAGCAGTCTCTCATGGTACATCAGAGCAAGCACTGCTGCTGGCACAGGAAGCTTTTATGACACACACACACACACACACACACACACACAATGAAGTTATTGTTAACCAATTTAAAAGTCATCACTTCCTGTCAGCTGATTGAAAATTGTGACCTCATAAAAGTGGAATCTGTGTTTTCTTATCTTGTCCTCTGCTTCAAACATGTCTAGTTCAAACAGAAAAACACGGCGGCATCTCTGCTGAGGTGAGAACTTAGGAACTTATTGTTTCACCTCAGAGGCAACATCCAGGCTTACAGCCATCTGATAAAATGCAAATAATATGAACAAAACTGAAAACAAAGACATAATTCTAAGTTGCTCTAAGGGGCAGCAACACACAGTACGTTTCCATGCACTGTTAGGTGGAGCTACAGTTAGAGCTCAAATAGGCCATTTAATTGGACAACTGTCCTAGTCCCTGTACACAAGCACCAGGGGAGAGTGGATTTATATTAAGTATGTCTGACTCCACCACAGCAGGTAGAAATGCCCTTTCAGCTAGTTGCTACTGTACAACAGGTAGCATGTTGAACAGTGATAACTTGGATAACTTTTCGGTACTGTACATTTCACGCTCTGTTGACTTTTTTTATTTTGTATGTTTTCTTCCCTCCTTCTTCTCTTTTGTTTTTCCCAGCTTTCTTCAATGAATTTATGGGATCAAACCCCAGGGCAGAGACTATGGAGTGTGCACAGAGCATCCAAGCCAGTTCGGGTCAGGTTGAGGCATGAAACCTTGAGGTTGACCAACCAACCTCAAGGTGCGTTAGTCTGATTTCCATCAATTCAACTTAGTATGATTTCAGTTGGACTAACAATGTTTACATTTTTTTAAGTCCATTTTTTAGTGGGACTCTTAAAATAATTTCCCTTTTCCAAACATCATGTAACCATACTGACTCCTTGATTGGTGGCACACTATTTAAATAACAAACACTGGATTTTTTAGGCTTGGGGGATGATATCAAGTATTTTCAGGTCAAAAGGCTAAAGTCTAAGTGGAATCATTCGGGTTAAACTCTAAGTCATGCTACAAGTCTTTCTTGATTTAGTCAGGCCCAGCTAAACTAGCTAAAATGGTTAAGTTGGTTGACCAGCATGTTGAATGTATGTTTTTGCAGCATTTTTTTAAGGTTTAGCTGGTCATACCAGCGTGTGATGGTCACTCTAGCTGGTTTAACAATTAAAGTTCCTGTAAAACGCCTACGTGGCCTTGGATCGGAAATAATGACGGCTAGTGTGGTGGCTGCAATAGATATACACAGTCATCTCACAGTTGTGTTTTATCGACATTTTGAAAATGTAACAGGAACCTGCCTAGTGTTGCTGACTTCTGGTTTTACATTTTGGCCTACAACTACATCTGTATACAGTCATGTATCAATATTAAATTAAATTATACACCTTGACGTTCATTGTTACAATGAAAAAACCACACTTGTTTGACTGTATTATAAACTATTTATCATTACTACACACCCTGTGTGGAAAATGAGTAGAAGCTTTTTAGTTTCTAGCCACAGCATGATAAACACATAAAAGACTAATGATAGAAAATTACTTGGTAATCGTTTTTCCTGTTTTTTAGCCATGGGAGTGGCGAAGCATGTGGATTAGCATTGTTGGCCCACTACTTTAGTCCTAAATAATATATCTCAACAAAAATAAGCGATAAAATGGTAAAAAAAAAAAAAAACTAAAAAAAACTGGACAAAGAAACATTAGCATTGCTTTATCTCAGGGCACTGTATGTTCTGAGCATAGACCGTATAAATAATGGACATAGCCACAGGCATGCCACCCATTGGTATGTGGACTACTGTTTTAAAGCCTCAAGTTCGGCCTATTGGCCGTCGCCATTTTTTTTTAGAGCCAGAAGTGACCATATTTGAGTGAGAGGTTGGAGCTGTGAAGAAGTGTGGGTGTGATGGATCTGACTGTGAAGGCGAGGACACTATCAGCAGACAGTCTGTAACTCATAGTGGCTTGACCATAAATTCGCCCAACTTTGGGCCTTAACACAATGTAAACGGGTGAGTCATTTAAAAGTTCGCCCCTCCATGCAGTTGTCATAACTGTTGAAATTTGTTATTTGACCCAAACCATTTTTTAGCAGGCTGTAAACATCTGCATTTCTGGTGTAAAGTTGGGCATTTTTAATATGGAGGTCGATGGGGATTGACTTGCTTTAAGCCTCAAGTGGACATTAGAGGAACTGCAGTTTTTGGCACTTCCACAATAGCTTCATTTTTCAGCCCCCAATGTTGCAGCTTAATCATGAATACTCTTTACTCTTAAGTCAAGTGGCACAACTATACCAAGGTTTTACATCTAGCCTGCCAACCTGCTGCAAGACTCATTGTCATTTAACAGATTATAACTTACAATTGAGTCAGTGTATTAACCCTCAGGGACTGTGCATTTTACACTTTTTTCATTCATTTTTTCCCCTTTTTTTAAATTTTGGCTGTGTTCATGCATATGGCATGAATTTAGGCAACACTCTTTATTTTTGTTTGATCTGTGAATTTCCAGCTTAGCTCCTACAGTAAGTCTAAAACACACCATGGAAACAAATTTAATACCTTCAGACTGTTAAGTACAAAAAAATTTACCATAGAAACCCATTCAAACTGAAATTTTTGATCCCACATCCATCAAAGCATAAAACATGCATTGTTTGCACTTTGTGCGCAGAGTGATTTGAGTGTATATAAAATAAAAGCGGGCTCTAAGGGGTTAAGTATACTGGTATGCATTGGATATTTTTTTTTTTTTTTTTGATAATGCAAACTCACATTGATAAAAGCCATGATCCAGAAAGCGTACGACACCCTGGTGATGACCACACCCTCAGTGTGCAGAGGATACTGGGAGATGTTTGGGAATGCTCCGTGTCCAGCCAGGCTGCTGCGGAGGTGCTGCAGGTCTGAGCGAGATGTGGAGTTTGAGGTCCGATTGGCATCCAGGACACAGCTGTCCTCTGCCAGGAAAGGATCCGCCACCAGGGGACTAACCAGTGCTCCGAGGCCTATGAAGAAGTGCAAGGCCTGGGGCGACATATGAATATAGATCCCCTTGTGATCATACAATCAGCTTCAGAAGTATTTGGACAGTCACATCATTTTTGTTATTTTCGCTCTGGACATCACAACAATGGGTTTGAAATAAAACAATTAGTATGTGTGTTCAATGCAGACATTCAACTTTTAACCCTCTGTAGTACGATGTTGCCTCTGGGTAACATAACAATTTTTGGCTGTTTGAACTCAAACAATACATCCTCGATTATGTTGCAATACCTTAATAAAGAGCCAGGGCCCCGAGGAAACCAACACTAATGTTTATATTGTAATATGACTTTCTGAAGGTTATGTTAAGTCCCCTTATCAGGACATACCTCACATGGCTTGGCTCCATCAGCTTTCTACACAAATATTGTCTGAAAACATCCTTTTCTGTATTTTACTACCTGGAATAAATTGAATTCAAAATAATAGATGAGTAGAGTTTGATTTTTAGTTGTTTAATGGACTCAATTTGATAATTAATTCATCAAATGATAATGCAAATGTTGCCTTGAAGCAACATGATACCATTAGGGAATCCCACCAAGACAGTTTTTGGTTTTGTGTATTTAGATTTTTGTGCTATTAAAATGTATAAAAGTCATTAGAATTTTCTTTTTATCTCCACATATTAACTTGATTAAGTCTAATAATGTTTGCTGTATGCTTCAATGTTTTCCTTCCACAGACAGAATGACTGCAGTATGATTCTGTGACTCTTCCAAGACGAAAAGGGTAAAATAGTTAGATGAATTATAATTAACTTATGTTTGGTTAAGTTCATAAGTTTGGAAGACAAAAAGCTGCTGGCAACCAGCAGCAACACAACAAATAGTGGCAACATACTGTCTGTCAGAACGAAACTGAAAGCAGGCATTTAAATGTAAAACAAATATCAAAAACTGAAATGTAGCACTTTCATGTTTTGAAGAAACATTTTGGTTTGATAAATTATTGATGTAAGGTTTGCTGAAATATGCTTCCACTCTAACCCATTTATTCCTAGGGGCTTGTGCACTGTGCTACAATGTTGCCTTGAGGGTAACGTTCAGACAAATTAACTTATAAAAAGAGTTATTTTTTAAACGTTTTTTCTATATTAAATGGAATGGATCTTAAACGTAAAGGCTTTTGAATATTTCCCATAAAAAGTCTATGACATTTTATTAAACAGCAACCTTCTTTTTAAGCCATTATGATATAGAAAAAAAACCTAAACCTAAAAGGCCTAAAAAAAAAACCTATTGCAAACATGTTTTTACCAACTGCCATCATAATGCATACCATAAAATTAATATCATGTTAAATAAATTTGTCACATTCAAAGCAACATTATACAAGAATTTGTATTTTTGCAATTTGCAGTTTTAGAGTTTTAAATCACTGTTGTAAATACAAATTGCACCTGCAGGTTGCAAACTGTTTACACTGTCCTGATCACTGACTGTATTAAGGATGTAGCTACAGTGATGTCACCCACTGGTTTGTGGGTTTCTGTTTTGAAGCCTCTAGTTCAGCATTTCAGCTATCACCATCTTAACAGTGCCAGGAGCAGCAAGGAGCTGGCACTGAGGTCTGTAAGTATATAGTCTAATTAACCAAAAGGAACTCAAATATGTTGTTGTGTGGTACATATTTTTGTGCTGGTCCACATGAACAGTACAAACACACACACAAATTCACAGCTGTTCCTTCCCCTCCCCCCTCCCCTCCCTCTCCTCTGACCTGCAGGAAGGTGGCTGAGTCCTTCTGGTACAGCTTCACCAGCTGGAGGTTGGCAATGGTGTCAATAACACCCATGGCTAAACCAGCAATTGCCATGGCGACGGACAGCAGTACCACATGGTTACATAGTGGTATGAAGGAGAACACAAGTGAGATGATGAGAGTGCAAGAGAAGAGGGCAGACAGGGAGGACAGGAGACTGGAGGAGACACACAAAGACAAGAAAACAGACAGCATTATGCACCAGATTCATACTATGAACAGTCACTTAGTGAGAGGTGTACATTTAAGGCAGTGTTTTCTTAAACCCTTTGAAACCTGGATTGATATCAGTTTTAAGCAAACTAGTTTGAATTCTTACAAAAAAAAAGTGGGGGAAAAGACAATGAGCAACTTGACAAGAAATATTCCACAAATTGCAAGACATTACTAAAGGGTGACAAGAAAAGTTTCAATTATTATTACCTTTATTATTCCTTTAAGACTCTTAGTCAGCATTGTAAGTCAGATCAGGCTGATTTAAACAGAGAATTTCCAGCGTGTTGTCACAGTAAAGTCACCTTGATGGTCTGCTGCTCTGTTATCTTTACGTTATCACACCTCCACATTATTTTCACCTTGTACTCTCCTTCCTTCCTGCCAACTTTCCACTCTCCTTTTCACCTCGTCCTAGATAAAATTTAGTTTAACATTTAGTTAATCAGTAGTGGCAGCAATCATCTTAGGTCTTTTAGTCTTTGGTCCAGAAATATCTCAAAAACCACTGCATGAACTGCTATGAAATTTTGTACATAGATTCATAATCCCTAGATGATGAATCCTACTGACTTGAGAATCCCCTGACCTTTCCTCTAACCCCACCAGCAGGTCAATATCTTAAATCATCCTGTGAAAAAGCTTAACATCTACTGGACAGATTAGCACATTTTGTACTGGCATTTATGGTCCCAAGATGATCACTTACTTAACTTACTTATGTGATCCCCTGACCTTTTTTTAGTGCCACCAGCAGGTCAGCACTTTTAATTATTCTGTGAAATAACTTAACATCTACTGAACACATGTGCACCTCATTTGGTACAGGCATTCATGGTCCCCAGGTAATAATTCTCGCAGACTTATGTGATCCCCTGACCTTTCCTTTACTACCACCAGCAGGTCAACACTTTCAAATATTCTGTCAAATAGCTTAACATCTGCTAAACAGATGTTCACATCATTTGGTACAGGCATTCATGGTCCCCAGTTGATGAATCCAACTGACTTAGGCAAACCACTGACCTTTCCTCTAGCACCATCAGCAGGCCAACATCTTAAATCATCCTGTGAAAAAGCTTCACATCTATTGGACGAATAAGCACATCATTTGGTACAGGCATTCATGGTCCCCAGCTGATGAATCCTACTGACTTCAATGATCCCCTCACCTTTCCTCTAGCACCACCAGCAGGTCAACAATCTCAATCTTCCTTTGATATAGCTTTACATCTAGTAAATGAATTGGCACAATATTTGGCACAGAAATTCATGGTCTCCCAATGATGAATATCGCTGATCTTAGTGATCCTCTAACTTTTGTTCTCACGCCACTACAACATGGACATTTTTTTTTATTATGAGTGAACTGTCTCAACAGCCATAAGGTGGACTGCTATGAAATTTGCTACACAGATCCAAGCCCCCTTATAATGAATGGTAATAATTTGGGGGATCCCCTAACTTTTTATCGAGTACCACCATCAGATAAAATGTTCCAGCCCACTTCACAAGCTTACATTCCCTCTACTGGTCACAGTTCACTGGCTGCTTAATGTGTGAGGTAAGGCACAGACCTGAAACAACCGTCCGTCATTTGAATGTTGTAGATTTGCCAGTCAAATTTATAATGCAGTCCAAGTTTTAAAGGTGAACTCCTCGGGTGGTCATTGAAATACTCAGAATCCATACATCTAGTCAATCATATTAAATATTCAACCTGTGGTACACTACATTTTAGAAAATAAATATTAGTAGGAATATTTCTTTGCTCTTTAAATATATACAGGAATATTGACACATTCAAGATTGTTGGATGCATTTATACTACTCTTTAACTCTGCATTAATTAATTAATTTATTTACTTTGAAATCAGCTTACCTATGGTTTAGCGTCCCACAGATCTAAACACTGAATGTCTACGAATATTACAATTAATTGCTAAATCAACCAATTTCGCAGTCACATGATTTGTTATAGATCAAGAAGAAAACCACCTAAAATTCTGAACACTACTTTAGGTTTTACTTTAGGAACTTGTTATGGTTCTCTGCTATATTTTCATAAGGAAAATATTGTAATTACAGAAAATACTGTACATTGTCAAACCCCCCAACCTCAGTCCAGAGCATGTTCAGGTAAAATGGTTCACTCATACTTGTTTGTTTGCTTTTTAAATGGATAAATCCATTTATTAGGTCAGTCACTAATTCACTAAATCATTTATAAGATCGGGCAACTTTTCTGAGTGCTTTCCTGTTTCTCTCGCTGCTTGTTTCCCTGGTGCAGTACTGTCTACAACAGACGTGTGTGTGTGTGTGCACACGTGCGCAACAATGATGGCTTATTCTAAACTACTTAGGCTGACATGAACTCACTGCATCATCTTTTATATCTTTAAAATGACAAATTTAGTATGCATTAGGGGTGGGAATCACCAGAGGCCTGATGATACAATATTATCACGGTACATATGTCCCAACACAATATTTTTGCAATTTTAAAGCTGTTGTAATATGCTACATATTGCAATGAAATATATTGCGATATATTAGATATATTATGTCCCCAAAGGAAAACTTTATGAACACGTATTTTATCTAATAAGAAAAAAAGGTTTTAGTCTTTTCATCTCACTTTAGTAATGTTGTCATTCCTTTAAGGGTGATTCTGACTGATAATAATAATTCTGTAATACTGTAATGCGACGATACTTTTTTACTTTATTATCTTACCTTGAAAATCTCATAGCTCTGCAACCTAAATTTGAACCCTAAGCAAATCTGTGCAATTTCTTTAAAAAAATAAACAAAACTAATAAAAACAAAACATGGGGAAAATGCAATGAGCAACTTGGTGAAAATGTTCCAAATATTGCAATAAATCAATAAATGTAGAAAATGACTTCAATAAAGCTAGAGGAAATGCCTATGGGAAAAAGAAAAAAAGCAAAGGGAAAGTTGTTTTAGTTATGACTAATTATTTTAAGCAATTTTTTAAAATTATTTTTATGGATTATTTATTTTCTTTATAATTATTAGTAGTAGTTGTAACAGTAGTAGTGGTGGTAGTAGTAGTTTTTTTTCTAATTTGTTTTTACTGTTTTTTTAGGTAAATGTCTCGTGGTTTTTTTCTTCTTTTCTTCTTTTTCTTCTTCGTGATTTCTTGCAAAGTCCTTGATAAGTACGACAAATACAATTAGGCCTAGTGTTAATGGGTAGGTACTGAATATAAAAAATCAACAACTGCTGAGGTCAAGCAGCTCACGGACACACTGTAGGACACACACTCGCGCACTGAACACACTCACGTCTTCTTGAAGAGTCCTCCCAGGCTGCTGCCTCCCAGCAGGAAGAGCTGTTGAGAGAAGAAGACCCAGGTGATCTGCTGCAGGGTGGACTGGGTCTGACACCTCAGGTCCAGGACGGTGGGCCCCAGGAAGGCAATGCACAGGCCGAAACTGAAGAACACGCTCCAGTAGGTGAGAGTCTGCTGCCAGTGGCGCTTAAACAGCGTCCACATCCGCTCGTCCAGCAGCTTCATGTCGGAGGCCCAACAGCTGCCAGCGGCTCTCTGACACTGAGCGGCTGTGACATGCTCCAACACACACACTGCCAACCAACAAAGTCAACAAGGACTCACCAGTCATCCGGCCTACCACTCCCCACTTCACTCAGAGAGTCCTGTTGAGGGATGTGGCGCTGATTGGCTGATGTCCTAAGGTCCCGCCCCCTGTCTGACTGTTCATCTTTGATGCATGAAGACTTTGGTCATCCAAGTGCTGCATTTTCACTTTAAACAGAAACACAACACTATTCATCCATGAACACACTGGCCATGTTGTACATATCATCACCTTTTTCATCAAGTCATGCAGAAACAAGCTGAGAAAATATTATGGGGCTTTCATTGAGCAAACTTTTAATAGACCATAAAAATATTTACCTTAAATAATTTTGAAAACTGGGAATTCATATTTTTATGACATAACCAAACACAGCGTTAATAATCAGAATAACCCTTTGAAACCTGGATCAATATCACTTTTCCTGTGTACTTTACATACATTTAAACCTTCTAACCTGAGCAAACTGGTGAGCTTTCTTTCAAAAACATGGCAGAGAAAAGGCAGTGAGCAATGCTGTAAGAAATGTTCCACAAATTGCAAGGAATAATTAGATTTAGAGAATGATTTTTTAAAATAAGCTTGGGAAAATTGTTTCATGGAAAAAAAAAGCAAGGGTAAAAATGTATGGAGGAGGGAAAAGGAAAAAAATGAAGGGAAAACTATAGTTATGTGTATCATAATTACATATTTAAAATTATGTTACAGAATTAGTATACATTTTAAGCACTTTTTCCAGCTCATTCTCCGTTGTTGTTTATTGAACTTTCTTTTTCTTATTTATTTATTTATTTAACCAATATTTAGGACATTTTTGAGTCATTTCTTATTTCATTGTTCATGGCCCTCCCCCTGTGTTTTTTGAAAGAATTCAAGTCAGTTTGCTCTGGTTTCAAAGTGTTAATTTGTAACAATGTGCGATTTTTATTTTGAACACTGATCATGAGTGAAAAGTCTAATATTCCTCTTAATTTAATCAGAATAAATGTATCATAACATGTTATTGCTCAAGTAGGTGAAACTGGAAGTCGGCATAATACTGTATGGCTAATACTGTGTGTGATATTGAAAGACAAAGTGTCTAGAGTGCCCTACAGTTAAAGAGTAAACCGGATACGCAGACAAATGATTAGCAGCTTTAATGCAGATGCACTGTATGTAGACTAACATTACATATACATTATAAAATAATTAAAGAAAATAAATATGGACACCTTTAAAAAAAACTAAAGTGACACTGGATCAGATAATGTCATGACAAACAAACAGAATGGCACGTTTGGGATAAAGTCAGTGATGATGACAGATATAGATCATCTGATGTCGCTGCAGTATGTTCCCACTCAGGTCACCAAGCATTCTGTTAAGTAATGATGGAATGTAAAAGTTATGGGAAAAGCACATGAATGAATTTCAGATAGGTAGGTAGATTTGGCTCTTTAACTGCCTGGAACAGATCAGGAAACATTGGATAGTGGTGTCATGTGTACTGATGCTGCTGTAAATTTCAACCTCCAGCTGTGCATCAATTAAAAATGGTGACATCCGGTTGTGACACAAAGTGGACTGACAGCACCATCTTCTGTTCCTCTTTGTCATTGTGTTTCTGCCTCTGTACTGTACCCTCCAACATCTACATTATATCATCATTAATAACTAAGTAGCCAGAGAAAAAGAATTTCAGTACGTCATTTTTTACTTATTTTATTTAACAATTCAATCTATTAATATCACGCATATTCACTCTCTCATTTCATAACAAACCACACAACATACCAGACATACCATTCACACTCACACCTACGGACAATTTAGAGTGAACAATTGACCTGCATGTCTTTGGAATGTAGGAGGAAGCCAGAGAACCTGGAGAAAACCCAACACTGACAGAACGTGCAAACTCTGTGCAGAAAGGCCCCCCCGCTCAGGGTCCAAAGCTCCTCCCACCTGGGACCCTCTTGTTGTAAGGGGACAGTGCTAACCACTGCACCACCATGCTTCCTTTTATTGTGACCATCCAGAAGGCACACCTGTGTGGTAATGATGCTGTTTAATCAGCATCTTGCTATTCCACACCTGCCAGGTGGATGGATTATCTTGGGAAAGGAGAAGTGCTCACTAACAAATTTTAACAATTTGAAAACAAAATTTGAGAGAAAAATATCTATTCAGTGCATAAAAAGTGTTTGATCTTTACCTTAAAGCTGTAAAAAACAAAAGCAAAAATAAGAGTTGCTTTTTAATTTTTTTGTTTAGTGTACGCTTACAGCCATACCACCCTGAACATGCCCGATCTCGACTGTGAGTGTGCAAGGTTATCTGTCTATGTGTGTCAGCCCTGTGATAGTCTGGCAACCTGTCCAGGGTGTACCTCGCCTTACGCCCGATGACAGCTGGGATGGGCTCCAGCCCCCCGTGACCCTTACGAGGACAAGCGGTTACGGAAAATGAATGAATGAATGAATGAATGAATGAATGAATGTTTAGTGTACAAAACTGCAATTGACTGTTTAATAGGGGTTGACTGCTTAGTTTACGGGTAACTTGAAAGCAAGGGTCAAAGCAACAGCTCTCTGGTTACTGGCTAGAGTCCCCACCTCTGTCTTTAATGAAAAGTATCAAGGCGTTATTCATTTCTTCTTACTTGATAACCTGTTCAATTCTATGGATCAGATCCAACCATGAAGAAGTGCTGACTCAAATGCAGCTGTAGATTTACTCTAGATTTCTTCAAGAAGTTTTTCTTCTCATCTGAAAGGCTTCCTCACTTCTGACTGGCTGGGTGCCAAGCATTTAACCTGTGGGCTCATTCACACATTGAGAGTTGGTAAGTTCACAAGGATTGTTTGGCAACATCAAGTCATGTGAGAGAAGTTCTGCTGTCAGCATGATCCATGTAGCCACTGTTGCCATTTCTCTTAGAATCCAAGTGTAGTGGGTGTGGACTTCTTCTACACCCTTTTAAAGGCAGAATTGACAGGCCTCCATTCAACCATTTCTGTCATTCTCCAAAGCCCAAGTTATGAATAGCATGTATAATTCACCCAGCGACTTACAGGATGTGCAGACATGACAGAGTATATAAGACATTGTCGACAACAGCATCATTTTTTTTTAAGTTGTCAAAATGTAATTTCACTGAGCAAACTTCAGCTGGTTTGCTTGTTATCTGCAATCAAGAGAGCAATACGTGAAGATTGACTCAAAAAAAATCTGCTCCTCAACAAAATAAAATGAGTATCCCCCAAGGCTAAATGTTAGGCCCAATGATTTTTAGCCTTTTTATTAATGATGTGCCTGTCCATGGGCTGGTTGTCAGCTTTATGCTGATGATACGGTCATATATGCCTCAGCAAATACATCATCATTATCTATGAAAGGGGTATGTAAGTGGCTTTATCCAAATCAGTTCACCTTGAACATGGGAAAAGACTGTCACAAAAAACAAAACACTAGAATTAGAAAAAATATAGCATAAAATATAGCATAACAGCACAGGGAAAAGAAATTGAGATGGTAAATGTATTTAGGTTTCTAGGTATGTTTCTAGAGTCCAAATTCAAATTTGACAAATGTGTCAAAAAGCTGCCGAAATTGCTTCAAACTAACTAGACATTACATACTAATCAAAGCAGCACAACTGGACATGCATGCAATGATTTTTTTGCAATGATGAAAGACACCAAAGGTGCTGACATAGGCTAGCAACCCACGCCGGCAGTGGTGAGGTGTAGTAGCCTTTCTACAACCACAATAAGCTACAGCCAACATAGGAAAAATACCCCAAGAGTCAGCAAGAGCAGGGGTGGAAGATGACTCACAGGTGGATTACACGGCAAAAGACATCGGAACGGACATGACTATGCATCGGATACGTGACTCAGTGAGGGATAGGGGCACGGACCACTAGGGTTAAAACTAGCAGCATTCGGGGTAAGGTGAGCTCATCTGTGGAGGTAAAAGGTAGTACAATAGTGGGCAAGATGCTTCAGGTTTGTCCTTGTGGCTGACAGAAAGTAACATCAGTCGGAGGCCTTAAAGAGAGAACCATGGAGCAGAAGGCTAGAGTTAGACGGCCAAGGGCAAATGATGGTAAAGGGTGGGAGACAGTTAACAGTGACTTGTTGGTAATCTTAAGTGGGCTTAGAGGAAATGTGGTTGAGAGGTTAGAAAAGATGGGAGAGGTGATTTACTCATATGGTGCTGAGAGATTCGGGTTGCATGACAGAAAGAGGGGAAAGAAAGTACAGGTAGGCAAGTCTAGAAGGCAAAGAGACATAGAGAAGTTAGTTAAGGAAAGGAGACAGTTAAGAAAACAGTGGAAAAGGGCTACAGACAAAGAGAGGGGGCGAATCAGTGTTTTGCAAGAGGAGTTGAGAGACAGGATAGCAGCACTTAGAAGGGCAGAGCATCTTAGGAAAAAGAGGAAAAAGAAAGAATATGCAAGGACAGCTTTTTTTAGGGACCCCTTTGAATTTGCGAAAGGTTTGTTTAATCAGGAAAAAGGGGGGCAACTTAAGGCAACAAGGCTAGAGGCTGAAGAATATTTGAGAAAGACTTATTCAGACTTAGAGGAGAATAGGTGTGGATGTCTTCCACCTGATATGCCTCCATTAGGAGAGATAAGTCAGGAGTTGTGAAGTGGCTAATCAAAGTCCATTCTTTAGCCATCTGAGGTTAGGTGAGGAGTTACTGGCACACAGCTTTGTAAGGCACGCACAAAGACATCGGCTGCATTAACTCAAGCTGAATTTATTACCGAGCTCCAGTTGACTTTTCCAGTGAAATAAAACAAATTCAAACATAACAATTAAACAGAGATGGAGTCGGAAAACTGTTGCACTCTGCCATCTAACCCTCAAACAAAGAAAAAACACTACCTATCAGCGCTTTCATGACCAAAGAAACCAGGTGAAGCGCACACGTCACACAGACATCAGGTTACTCAGGTAATTCAAGATTTAAAATTAAGAAATAAAAATATTTATCTAATTTATTAATCATAATTAAGTGTCTGAAGTAACAATTTTAGTGATGCTAAATAAAGTTATTCAACTCAAATATTCATTTCAACATTTTCTTTTCTTAATTCAAAAGACTTTAAATCTGGCTCCAACAAGTTGGATGTTAGGCCGCCTAGGTGGAAAGAAGTTCAGGAAGTGGTTAGGCATGCAAAGGATTCTTCGGCCCCAGGGCCTAATGGAGTCTCCTACCGGGTTTATACAAGTGCACCTGACATCCTTAAGTTTTTGTGGAAACATTTAAAAATAGTCTGGGAGAAACAAATTATCCCAAGAGCATGGTGCAGGGCAGGGGGTGTCTTCATCCCTAAGGAGAAGGGGTCCTCAGATCTTAGCCAGTTCCAGATGATCTCTCTCCTGAATGTAGAGGGGAAGATTTTCTTTAGTGTAGTAGCGCAGAGATTAGCTGGGTACATAGAAAGAAATGGGTTAATAGACTTGACGGTGCAGAAGGCGGGGATACCAGGTTTTTCAGGATGCTTAGAGCATACTTGCATGATCTGGCACAAGATTCAGGCAGCCAAGAGGGAAAAAGAGACCTGCATGTAGAATTTTTGGATCTGGCTAACGCGTTTGGTTCAATGCCACATAGCCTTATTTGGAGTGCTTTTGAGTATTTTAGGGTGCCAGGAATAGTTGTCAACTTAGTGAAAGCATATTTTCAGGATATTAGATTATGTATAAGTACAGCAGATTTCACAACAGACTGGCAAAGGCTAGAGATAGGTATTATGGCAGGATGTACAATTTCGCCA
Source organism: Plectropomus leopardus (assembly GCF_026936395.1). Classification (NCBI taxonomy): domain Eukaryota; kingdom Metazoa; phylum Chordata; class Actinopteri; order Perciformes; family Serranidae; genus Plectropomus; species Plectropomus leopardus. Next base: position 2,143,586 of record NC_142177.1, on the reverse strand, counting down.
TTGGCATTTACAATGGCAATGGAAGTAATTATCAGGGCATCCAAGTGGGTTGTAGGTGGAGAGAGACGTCAAAATGGGATGTGTCTTCCACCAATTAGGGCTTACATGGGTGAGATGACGATAGTTACTAGAACGGTGCCATGTACAAAGAGGCTATTGAAGGACAGAAGAGAAGAGAAGAGAAGAGAAGAGAAGAGAAGAGAAGAGAAGAGAAGATGTAATAGTTAGGAGTGTGGTTCCAAATCCAAGTGTGGAGAAAATGGAACCCAAGAGTGGCAGTTCAGGACGCAGAGACTGCTCTTAGGCATGCAGAGATAGTAGGTAATGTTCAGTTTGGCCAGGGAGGCTTGGGGCTTGGGCTAAGCGAACCGGTGTAGAATACAGTAGGCGGAGACTGTAAGAGGTGCTCCTCCTGGATGACCGAGCTTCTCACCCTATCTCTAAGGGAGAGACCAGCCACCCTACGGATGAAGCTCATTTCGGCCGCTTGTACCCGCAATCTTGTTCTTTCGGTGACTTTGCATATTTACTTTACAGTAATAACATTTGTAATACAATTTTGAAGGCAAAATTATAACATTCAAATTCCTGTTTTGCTTGACAGATGTCCTTTCAAAAAAATGCTTTTTTCTCAGCTTTCCAGAAAAGAAGTGGTCTTTTTGATGAAACTAGCCTCTACTCAACTTCAGATAAATCAAGAATGGAACAAGGTGCAAACAAACGTTTTTTTGCCATGACGAAAAGGAGAGTTTCTTCTTTCATTTGAGCTATCCGTTTTTTTCAGAGTCTTTGTACAAAATATTCTGTGGGTCTTGAAAGATGACTCAAAATGGCCAGAAAAGCTGGCACAAGCCACTTTCCATTACATAATAGGGCTGGCACTCAATGAGTTAATCTGCCAGCAGAGATCTTGTCATGTGCAGCTGCAAGTTGGCTACACTCTTCTGATCCACATGGTAGTCAACTGTTTGACCCAACAGAATCTGCTTTGCAAGCCAAAAAGTCTGATAAGTGCAATTCTGGTGAGCTTCTATAATGACAGATGGGTACAGAGATAATCAAGCCATTAACTTGCACACAAACACGCTGCATTATGTCATGTCCTGCTGTCTTGGGTGAGAGATGGTAGAGCATGCCTATTTCCTAATGGCAGGCCATATCTGCTGGAGCAGTGCTCTCCACAAAGAACAGATTGATTACAATCTGCCAAGTTTAACATAAACCTAAGTAAGAACTTTTTCACTTTGAGATCAGTTGAGTCAACCATAGACCTCCATTCATTCTTTATTTCAGGGAAACAGCAAATGAACACCACACAAAGAAGTTAAGGTTCCAGCAAAGACTGAACTGAAAAGCAGGTCTAAAATACAAACTAGTGTGATGACAAGATGGAATAGAGGTTAGGAAAAAGAGCAAAGAAGCTCAGGTGCAGGTAACAAGATGATGAGACAGAAGAACAGGCAGAGAGCTGACCTCCTGATAAAACTGAGGAGCAGGAAGGACTAACGAGGCTCATGCAGGACAGCTGTGTAGCTGGGCAATGAGGAAAAGGAGCTCAGGAACAAAAAAATTCAAAACAACTATTACACCCCGGTTGTCATGTGCAGGACCCAAAAGCCAAATGGAGGCAACAGTTACTCAAAGATCACTCTCTTTTCCAGGGAAACGGCAATAGAACATCACACAGTCACATCAAGGCTTTAACAAAGACTGAACTGAAAAGCAGGACTTATACACCAACAGGACTGATGAGGCAAAGAAGCTCAGGTAAGGGCATAAGGTGATGAGGCAGAAGAACAGGCAGAGAGCTCACTGGGTGGGAGAAACGGAGGAGCTGGAGGGACATAAGTGTGATGTAGTGGGCACACCTAGTACCACGTAAAAAAACCAAGCACTCAGGAGGAAAGATGAATGAAGGTTATATATCGATGTTACATGTTAAGTTTTCTATTAAATAAATTGTTGAAATTCCGATGATGTGGAAGTTTGGTTTTGTCAAGCTGTGTCAAGCTGAGCTGTAGGACTAATAGCCCTCCATTTAGTTCACTCGAGCGAGCTCAGTAGCTGTAGTTAGCTTGCAAGCTACTGGCCAGCAGCCCTTTCATGCCAGCTCCTTCCATTGTTGTTTTTCTCTTCTTCTTTTTTTCCTCCAAAAATACACGACCGCATTGCATTGTGGTATACGGGACTAAAATGTAGGGTAAATTGTATGCACACACAAATTTGCTGTGCATTGTCGGTATTTTATAGTGCACTAGCGGATGAAATTAACCGCTGAGAGCACTATAAAATGTTGAACGCACTATATAGTGCACTATTTAGTGATAGGGAACAGTTTCGAACACAGCCTCTGTCTATGCTGATAATTTATGAACACACTTTCTCAAGAGATTAAAATGGGGTGCATCAATTATCGGGTAGAATCCAACAAGGTGCTATAAATGTCAAAGAAAAGGACATGTAGCCAAACAGTGGCTATGGTTACATGCACACCAATATTTCCCTATTATACTCAATATGAAAATATTCTGAATTTGATGAGGGTCATATAAACAACATATTCCATTTAAGTATGCGGAAGTAGGCTGTTTTGATCCGTTGTGCACAAACCAACTCACCATCACTTTGCAAGGTTGAAGTAGACATGCGTGCAGAAAAGCCCACGTCAGGTTGGAAGGTGAAACACAACTGCTTTTAAAAAATGTGAATGACTTGGATAATGACAGATTTTGGATAAACATAATATCGCAGCGCTGACCTTTTAAGAAGGTGGATTACGAAATGAAAGAGTGATCTGTCAGACCATTATTTGATAACTTTTAATTTTTTATTACTTGACTACAAGCCTCTCAGTAAGAGCTACTCTTCTAGATGTCTATCTGATTCAGCAGTGGCTAAATTTAAGAAACTAATTCCCTCTGCTTTGACATCATTACCATGTCTTACAACTCCTGAGCACACTACTACTAACTTAAGTCATTCCCAAATTGACTGTCTCATCGATAATGCTACTAGCTCACTGCGATCAGCTCTCGACACTGTTGCACCCTTCAAGAAGAAAATAATGAAACAAAGAAAATTAGCTCCATGGTTTAACCTCCAGATTCGCAAATTGAAACAAACATCGTGAAAATTTGAAAGACATTGGCGTTCGACCAAACTGGAAGAGTCCCGTTTAGTCTGGCTGGACAGTCTTAAAGTCTATAAGAAGGCCCTCCGCCATGCCAGGGCAAACTATTATTCATCATTAATTGAGGAAAACAAAAACAATCCCAGGTTTCTTTTCAACACTGTAGCCAGGTTGACTCAGAGTCACAGCTCTATAGAGCCCTGTATTCCTTCGGCCCTAAGCAGTGACGACTTTATGAATTTCTTTAATAATAAAATCATAACTATTCGAGATAAAATCCATCACCTCTTACCCTCAACTGACCTGACCCCGAACTCAGATAGCCTGATTATGGCAGCAAGGCCCGAAATTTATCTAGACCATTTCTCCCCCATTGACCTTCATCAACTCTATACTTTGGTTTCTGCATCTAAGCCATCAACATGCCTGCTAGACCCCATCCCAACTAAGCTCCTTAAGGAAGTTTTACCTTTATTAGACAACTTTTTATTAGATATAATCAACGCGTCTTTATTGACAGGTTATGTACCCCAGTCTTTTAAAGTAGCTGTCATTAAACCTCTTCTAAAGAAGCCCACTCTTGATCCTGAGATTTTAGCTAACTATAGACCGATATCTAATCTCCCCTTTATTTCTAAAATCCTTGACAGAGTGGTTGCTCATCAGCTCTGTGACTTTCTCCGAGACAACAGTTTATTCGAGGACTTTCAGTCAGGCTTTAGAGTTCATCATAGCACAGAGACGGCACTAGTAAAAATTAATAACGACTTATTTATCGCTTCTGACACAGGTCTGGTCTCTGTTTTAATCCTATTAGATCTCAGTGCTGCATTTGACACCATTGACCATCAAATCTTACTGCACAAACTTGACACCTCAATTGGCCTTAAAGGAACGTCACTAGCCTGGTTTAAGTCATACTTATCAGATCGTTCCCAATTTGTTCACATCAATGATCAACCCTCCGCACATACAAAGGTCTGCTTTGGAGTGCCACAAGGTTCGGTGCTTGGACCAATCCTTTTCACTTTATATATGCTCCCTCTAGGCAACATAATTAGAAAACATTCCTTAAATTTCCATTGTTATGCTGATGATACGCAATTATATCTATCTATGAAACCAGATGAAACTGATCAGCTATCTAGACTTCAAACATGTCTTAAGGATGTAAAAGCCTGGATGAGCCGTAATTTCCTGATGTTGAATTCAGACAAAACTGAAGTTATTGTTCTTGGCCCAAAACACCTCAGAAGCTCCTTTTCCAACAATTTAATTTCTCTAGATGGCATTACCTTGGCCTCTAGCACAACTGTAAGGAACCTCGGAGTTTTATTTGACCAGGATTTATCCTTTGCCTCCCATATAAAACAAACTTCAAGGACGGCTTTCTTTCACTTGCGTAACATCGCAAAAATTAGACATATCCTATCCCAAACAGATGCTGAAAAATTAGTACATGCATTTGTCACTTCTAGGCTGGATTACTGTAATTCCCTATTATTTGGTTTCCCCAACAAATCTCTTAGGTCTCTCCAACTGGTGCAGAACGCTGCTGCTTGTGTTTTAACGGGAAGCAAGAAAAGGGATCATATTTCTCCTGTTTTAGCTTCTCTGCACTGGCTCCCTGTGAAATCCAGGATTGAATTTAAAATCCTCCTCCTTACTTACAAAGCTCTAAATGGTCAGGCTCCATCCTATCTGTCACAGCTCATAGTTCCTTACCAACCCTCAAGATCACTGCGCTCTGAAAATGCAGGGTTACTTGTGGTTCCCAAAATTTCCAAAAGTAGGTTAGGAACCAGAGCCTTCAGTTACCATGCTCCTCTCCTATGGAACCATCTTCCATTTTCGGTCAGGGAGGCAGACACCGTTTCAACTTTTCAGGGTAGACTTAAGACCTTCCTCTTTGATAAAGCTTATAATTAAGGCTGGCTCAGGCTGCCTGGACCAGCCCATAGTTAGGCTGACATAGGTTTAACCTGCCGGGGGACTTCCCCTGATACGCTGAGCTCCTTTCCTTCTCTCAATGCCGCCATCAGAAATCATGCATGTCTGTTAACTGCATTGCCATGTGCAAGCTTAGCTTAGCTCTGTGATAGCCATGTGGTACTCTCACTACCTGGGGCTCGCGATTACAGAGCCTGGGTCTGTTGAACTGCACTACGCTAATCCTGTTGCCTCTCGGGAGCGTTCCTGCTCCCTTGTTTCCTAGTTTCCCTGGATCCTGGCCGTAACCTTGACTGTGCCTGACCGTGGTGATAGCTGTGCGGATGCCGCGACCCTGCCTTTGGTTGTGCTCGTGCTGTGGCTGTACTGATACTGTGTCCCTCGCTTGCCCTAATTGTGGTCTGGTCCTGGTTGCGCCGATGCTGTGATCTTGCCTTTGGACAACTCCCTTTCAACATATGCATGAGACTGTTATCATCTCTCTCAACATCATCATAGAGTGCAATTACTAATTTCACACCTACCATTATTGTAATATGACATGCATCTGTTTCTATTATTGCTGTGCCTCCCCCCCCCCCTCTCCCCCTCTCTCTTTCTCTTTCTTTTTTGCCATGATTGTATTTCATTTACTATTTACGACATCTATTGCTCGTCTGTCCGTCCTGGAAGAGGGATCCCTCATTATCCTCTACCGCTCTTCCTGAGGTTTCTTCCTTTTTTTTTCCCCCGTTACAGGGGTTCTTTTTGGGGAGTTTTTCCTTGGGTGATGTGAGGGTCTAAGGGCAGAGGGATGTCATACACTGTAAAGCCCTCTGAGGCAAACCATGTTTTGTGATAATGGGCTCTATAAATAAAACTGACTTGACTTGACTTGATGCTGCTCGCATGGTCCAGCGAGTCCACCACCACATGACAAGCAGCTTTTACATGTTTGAAGTTATAAATGACAAGATTAGGCACAATAGTCAGAGTATGCACAGCTTAATGTTAACCGGGATATAAAAATATGAATATTCTTTTTTTTTGTGCATATAAACACACTGTCAGGGTAAACAAAGCTTGCTGGATTTGGTTTAGAGGATGTGGGGATGAAAACACCATTAAAAGTGCCATTTAAGAATGCTGGGCGGAAAATAAATTCAATGGACATAATTTTTGGATGCAAAATAAATGATAAATCAGAAAAATATGATATTATATTAATTTTCCTTCTCAAATAGGCAATGTTCCTTCATGGCTATTCCCTAAGACTTTTGACTTTTATATCCAGTCAGATCTCACTCCAGAGTAATCAAATACTGCTGCTTTTGCAGTGATTTTGGGATAAGATCCCAACACCAAAAGCCACCTTTCACAGCTGTATATGCCACTGTACAGAACTGTTTGTGGTATTGTGATACGCTGCTGAATGGTGTCAGGTTGAATTGCTGAAATTTACAACAAAATATAAGGAACACAAACGTCCCTATATGACTGGTGGGAGGGTGGTGAATGGATCCAACAGACCCCAGACTTTTATACAGGAGTTCCATGTTCGTTTCCGTCCAAATGTGATGTTTTTGTTTACGCTTTACCATGTGTCTCTGTTACCTTAATCTAACCATCTGTGCCAGAGTGTGTTTTTGTTGACATCTCAGCCCTGGTTACCTTATGTTTATGTTGCCTAATCTTAACCATGTGCAGCGTAATCCCACCATGTGCTTTTGCTGACATCATGGTAGCGACATCCCAGAACAACAGCAGATGAGTACTTTAAACATTAAAAAGACCAAAATAATCATGTAGGAAGAGGAGTCTACATCCAACAATTCAAGTTCAGTTAAGGCATTGAATAACAGATAATTTATGGCAGCGGTTTTTGGCCTGTAGTGGGTAAAAGAAATGAGAGCAGATGGGGTGGTGTTATGTATTGACTCTGCAGCAGTTCTTCTAAGTTCACAGAATATGAAGTTAATTAGGGAAGATTTAATGGTCAAAATTTTTCAGTGTTTATTTAGGAGTAGTCGTAGGACCTTGTTGGATACCCACATATGTGGGATTTAAGGGGAAAAAATCTGCAGACCAGCACTTAAATGATCAGACAGACATTTCATTTGGATAAGGGGGATGATTACGAAGCCCCCAAATGGACATGAAGAAAAAAGAAAGAAAGAAAAAAAAATACCTGTAGGCAAAACAGATACAGAGAGAAACTCTCTTTGCTTCAGATTAGGTTACAATGGTAGTTTAGCCAGAGTTTGTTACCTCTCTTTCTAAAATGGAAAACCCTGTGTTCCTCTCGTGTTACGGTTAGCCAACTCAGAGTTTTTCCATAATATAAGGTAATAATTCTGTTGGGTTTTTTTTATTATTTAATTATCAGCAGCTGGGAGAACAATACAGCCAATCAAGACCAGCCCCTCCTGAGATGACTGACATAGAGGACTTGCATTCACTATCTTCGGATGATGTTGGCAATCTTTGTCAGTCCACAAGCAGGTGTAACAGCCACCACAGGTGAGTATATTAATGATAGTTTATGGGATAATGGGCCAGTATCAGTAGAATCCAGGAACAGCTGCAGAGCCTGAAAGTGTGTATTAGCGGAGAACTAAGACACATACACAATTGAGCAGTTTGAATTTGAATGTATTGTACAGAAAAATATAAACATAAAATCACAGACCCTGCCTAACTAAGCCGGCTTCCTAATGTGCACAACCGCACAATAAATGGGCCCAAGAAAATAAAATAAATAAAATTTAAATAATAGTGTCTCCTTTGGAGGTTTCCTCACAGAAAATTAAGAGCAAAGTTCAATGTCCAGTGTGCATTGCTCCTTTATGGAAAGGAGCTGAGGTCTTTTGTGTATATGTGTGTGTGTTCCTGTAGTGTGTGTGTGTGTGTTCTTGTAATGTCTATGTTCGGACTACCCGGGTAGATTTTTGAGTGTCAATCTTATCTGTTTGTGCATGGAAAGAGGAGTCGATGATGCTGTCTTCTGCAGAGGGATCCTGCGGCTGGCCACACCACGTTGCTGGTTCCTCTATAGTCAAATCTCCTCTATGCTGGCTCGCCACTGAACAACAAGTTCAGGTCTCGACTAACCCGGTCTCAGTAAAAAAACAATCTACAGGTGTATAATGCATAAGTCAATCTTTTTTCTCTTAATCAATCTCCTTAACTCATTACTATCATTCAAATTTCCTTTTCAAATGTGATCAACTATGAAGGATAACTACCATAGTGATTAGCTTGACGCTAGTTCCAGTCATTCATAGCAACTTAAAATGATCTGTATTTCTATCTTTCTATCGTAATATTAAAGACTTAACAGTATCACAGCTCCGATTGTTTTTTTTTAGAAAGATCACTTAAAGCAGTCAGAAGAATTAATATGGTGCTCGCGTTAGCATTAGCATTTCTTACCGGAGCTAAAGCCCGCTAACAGCAGCATTTCGTTTCACTTCAGGCTTTACACAGTGTTTCACCCTGATAACAAACAACATATTAGTAGTTGGCACAAGAGGATGTTCTTTATGAATTTCTGGCTGTAAGAGTGTATTTCCGTACCGGGAGTTCTCAGAGGCTGATCGTGTGCTCTCAGGGCAACATCTTCACCCGAAAAGAGTGAATACAGGCTGAGAATCTCCCTATAGCGTACGCGCCACCCTCTGGCAGGGAAGGGACTTGCACTTCTCCACAAAAGCAAGCTTAGTAACCTCATGTGGGTTACACAGGCATGGATCTGAAGATGACTGTTCAATTCCTGCATCAAATCAAGATGCTGACCAGTTGTTCAGTGAAGAGTTGGATTCCCTTCTTGCCCATGCCATCCATTCATCTATTGAAGACGTCAAAGTAGGTTTTGGGCCTGTTAATGGTCAGGATGGTGATGATTATTTCTTCTTCATTGAACTCGTTACCATGTCTCAATGTGACTGAGAACACTTTTACTAATTTAAGTCATTCTCAAGTTGATTGTCTTGTTGATAGTGCTGATGGCTCACTGTGATCAGTTCTCGACTCCATTGCACCTTTAAAGAAGAAAGTAATGAAACAAAGAAAATTAGCTCCATGGTTTAACCCCCAGACCCACAAATTAAAACAAATATTGCAAAAATTTAACATTATTTAATAACACCTCAGAAACTCATTTTCTAAGGATATAACTTCTTTAGATGGCATTACATTGGCCTCTATCACAACTGTAAGGAACCTCAGATTTATATTCGATCAAGATCTATCTTTTGCCTCCCATATAAAACAAACTTCTGGCTGCTTTCTTTCATTTGCGTAACATGGCAAAAAATCAGACATATCCTGTCTCAAACAGACGCCGAAAAATTACTGCACACATTCGTTACTTCTAGGCTGGATTAATGTAACTCCCTATTATCCAGCTGCCCCAGCACATCTCTGAAGTCTCTCCAACTGGTGCAGAATGCTGCTGCACGTGTACTTACGGGAACCAAGACAAGGGATAATATTTCTCCTGTTTTAGCTTCTTTGCACTGGCTCCCTGTAAAATCCAGTATTGAATTTAAAATTATCCTCCTTACCTACAAAGCTCGGAATGGTCAGGCTCCATCCTATCTGTGACAGCTTATAGTTCCTCCTCTTACACTGAGCTTCTTTTTCCTTCTCTTGCTCCCTCAGTCTGCAAATGCTTATGCCTATTTACTGCATTACACTAGCTCGGTTGCCTCTCTGGAGCATTGGTGCTCCCTTGTTTCGTAGTTTTCCCGGATCCTGGCTGCAATCTTGGCTGTGCCTGATCATGGGGATAGCTTTGTTGGTGCTGTGACCCTGCCTCTGGCCATGTTCATGCTGTGGCTGCACTGATACTGTACCTCTGGCTCACCTTGATCGTGGTCTTGGTTTTGCTGTTGCTGTGGTCCTGTCTGAAACTCCACCTGTGTCGTGGGCCCTGGTTGCGCAGATGCCGTGATCCTGCTCGACATATACCTTCTACTACCATTATTAGGAGTCATGCCTCCACTGTACATCAATATACGCAGAGACTCTTATCAACACCTACAATATTTACATGTAACATCACATGCTATCATAGAGTGCATTTAGTAATTTAACACCCATCACCTATGTTGTTCTATGACATGCTATTGTCACCATTATTGCTGTTGCATCTCTTCCCTCTCTCCCTCTCTCTTCCCCTCTCTCTTTCTCTTTCCTTTTTGTCATTATTGTAATTTTTATTGTAAAACTGTTATTTACGACATCCTTTGCACGTTTGTCTGTCCTGGAAGGGGAATCCTTCCTTAGTCACTTTTCCTGAGGTTTCTACCGTTTTTTTAACCGTTACAGTTTTTTTGGGGGGGAGTTTTTCCTTAGACGATGTCAGGGTCTAAGGGCAGAAGGATGTCGAATGCTGTAAAGCCCTCTGAGGCAAACTGTGTTTTGCGATAATAGGCTTTATATATAAAATTTACTTGACTTGACTTGACTTGGACAGTGAAGGTGTGTCAAGAGAAGTGTACTCCGCTTTCTGGGAAGATTTTTTGGAATAGTGTGAAGTAGAAGATGAAAGAGTACAGAGACTGCGACTAAACTATTCTGAGAAGGAATGGCAAGCTGTTGGAAGAGTTTGCATAAGAGGATACTTGGACCACAACATCATACCCCATATTTGACAAAGTAATGTTTGATGAAAATACTATTTTGAATGGCTAACCATAGTTATTTTGTTTAACCTCAAATGGGAAACATGCTGTGCTATCCTGATTTTTAAAATTTTGCTCAAAACTAGTTCAATATTTCTGATGATTAAGAACAGTATGTTCCAAGTGTAAACATCCCTTTTTGAGGCATGTTCCATTTTGTTTGTTTTATACATTTCTTACCCAGAAAGGATACGTCAGTGTGTTCGAATGGCAGAATATTGTTCAATAAACTGTTGAATTCCTCATTCATATCCTCCATTGTTTTGTTTTTGTCTTTAGGTGTGGTTGTGTTCATTTGTTCCTGTACAGGACTGAAGTAAAGGATAAGTTAAACATCTATGACAACACTCTTTTATGCATTTTCCCACAAATTAAAGTGACAGTTCCTTAAGTTCCAGTATAAGGTGCTGAAAAGAGCTACTGTCACTGTTCAAATGCAGATACAAATACAGATCTTGATAAGCAACAACTAGAAGATGCAGTTGGGACTGCCTCTGAGTAATGTTACAAAATGTTCTTAATATATATTACATAGTACTGTTTTTTTGCAAACTTTGTGAGCACAATGACAAATCATTCCTTTCTCTTAGGCGGTTCCAAATATCATTCCATGAGAGTTGATGGGAAATCTTCACAGATGGTCCTAGTCTCTTTATCGCGTTATTTTACGAACACAGAATAAGAAGCATAACAGTTTGAGCTTAGATGTACCTCTAACTAAAACCTATTATGCAGTTCTTCTCTGGTCGAATATGATTTCATTTTGTAATTGATTGACTTTTGATCACTTAATATTTCCAGCTATCTCCCTCTTGCCTTCATGATGGTGGTGTTAGTAAATACTCAAAAGCAAATGTAGCATTTCATGAAACCAATACTGGTTTTATTTTTATGCGACAGAAAAAAGCAATAAGAATTGTAAAGCCATGAACTAACCAACACATTGTTTATCAAATTATATAATATTTCACAAAGGTGAGTACACCCCTCACATTTTTGTAAATATTTTATTATATCTTTTCATGGGACAACACTGAAGAAATGACACTTTGCTACAATGTAAAGTAGTCAGTGTACAGCTTGTATAAGAGTGTAAATTTACTGTCCCCTCAAAATAACTCAACACACAGCCATTAATGTCTAAACTGCTAGCAACAAAAGTGAGTACACCCCTAAGTGAAAATGTCCAAATTGTGCCCCAAGTGTCAATATTTTGTGTGGCCACCATTATTTTCCAGCACTGCCTTAACCCTCTTGGGCATGGAGCTCATCAGAGCTTCACAGGTTGCCACTGGAATCCTCTTCCACTCCCCCATGACGACATCACAGAGTTGGTGGATGTTAGAGACTTTGCGCTCCTCCAACTTCCATTTGAGGAAGACCCACAGATGCTCAATAGGGTTTAGGTCTGGAGACATGCTTGGCAAGTCCATCACCTTTACTCTCAGCTTCTTCAGCAAGGCAGTAGTCGTCTTGGAGGTGTTTTTGGGGTCGTTATCATGTTGAAATACAGCCCTGCGGCCCAGTTTCCAAAGGGAGGGGATCATGCTCTGCTTCAGTATGTCACAGTACATGTTGGCATTCATGGTTCCCTCAATGAACTATAGCTCCCCAGTGCCGGCAGCACTAATGCAGCCCCAGACCATGACACTCCCACCACCATGCTTGACTGTAGGCACGACACACTTGTCTTTGTACTCCTCACCTGGTCAGGGCCAGATTAACACTTCGCTGTACCCTGGGCAACAATATTCAAGGGCCCCATCATGACAACCCCAGGATCACTATAATCTGGCAAAATACAGAATAAATTCCAGTAATATATGTATATATACTCAATACTTCAATATCTAATTGTCATCAAGTGCATTTTGATGTACAGATGTGCAAATGATCATAGAACTACGAATGCACCACTATGTCCTCTTGTCAAGGCCACTCACTCACATATGATGCTATGAAAACAAAACACATCTGCATCAGTATAATGTGGCAAAATTGACCCACTACATTAGGGAGGGAAGTGTCCTCCATTTTCACAAAAAAATAAATAAGCAACCACTTTCAAAGCATGGATATTTATTTAACAACACTTATTGCCAACACAAATGTATTAAATTGATAGAGCCATCACAGAGGAAGTCCACAGACAAGACACAAACAAAAATCCATAATCTGATAGAATTAAGTAGCATTTTGCTCCTCAGCTCATTTTAAACAGAAATCACCCTGGCATCTCAGAATTCAACAGGACAATCAAGTACTGCAATGTTTAAATTTTGAAATCTGCCAGCTTTCTCTCAACAACAATAAACAATTTACAGCATTTTCATGGAGCCACCACAAGGAAAAAAATAAATAAAATGCAGCACCATCTGCTAAAATAAAAATTTTGGTCTGAAGCTCATTTTAACTTGTTTTAAAACAGAAAAAAACCTGTCACATCTCATTCAACAAGACGGGCAGGGGGTTAAACGTTTTAGTGCAACATAAACATATGGAAACCTGTCAATTTCTCTCAAAGAAATGCTAATCTGGCAAAATACACAATTTCTATCCTAAATAATGGGGAAGTGCATGTTTAAATTTGAAATTCCTGATTTCATTTGGCACATCTTACACTGGCATTTTTCTGGACTTTGAATGTGCAAACTGTTGTACAATGTCTTCAAAATCAAGGGCAATAACAAGTTCATGTTCAATGGCCAGGAGAGAAAGTGCAGAGAGCCGTGTCTGTGACATTGTGGTCCTCAGCTCATTTTTAACTCGTTTCAACACAGAAAACGTTCTCTCACCCTCGCAGTTAGACACAGGCAAGGTTAAAAACAGTCTTAGTGCAACATAAACATTTGGAAACATTGTCTTAAGTCCATGTTTCTCAAGAGCTTGCAGCAGCTGTACAGGTGAAGTCTCATTCTGCACAAAGTGCTTGAACTGAATAAGTTCGTCTGACAAGGCACCATCCAGATCTGTCGCATAAGTGGAGCTCAGCTTAGCAGCTCTTTCACGCACATCACAATCACTGCAGTCCTTCTCAAATAAAACTCCAAAGAGGTCACACACATGTGTGTAGGCTTCAATGCGCTTGGATAGGCACGAACAAAGTCTGTCAATGATGACATAATATGTTTCAACCTTAAATCTCTGACTACTATCAGTTAAAGCTACTTCTCTGTCATCACCAGACTCATCTGCAAATGTCTTTCTTTTTCTCACACGTTGAGTGTCAAACTGGTAGTTTTGTGTGGCACTAACAGCGCGTGCGGATTCTTCAAGCTCTGCAAACTGTTCTCGTAGAGTGCCAACATATGAGTGCAGTGACCGCAAAAGGCCAAGAGCAGTAGCTAAATCCATATCGCTTTTTTGGAGTTGGTCACTTGTTGCCTTAAATCTATGCAGTATACGGTCTCACAACATAGTCATTATTACTGTCTCAAGTTTATCAAGCTTTGCAACCGATGCAGCAGCTTCGAGTTTTGTTTGTGTCTTCTCATCACAGTCTGCAGCTATTTTGGCTAATGTATCTCTAATTGCCGCATAATTTTCATTGAGAGCTTTTGTAGAGTCTGCTCTGCAACTCCATCTAGTGGTGCAGAGGGATTTTAGAGTGTATTTAATGTGATGTTCGCTGTTATGGAAAACTGTATGCCAGCGAAGTGTTGATGAGCTGCCGAATGTATACATAGACTGCAACAGGTCAAAGAAAGAGTTAACCTCATCACAGCAATTATCAATGCAGTTAACACCTACGAGGTTCAGCGAATGGGCAGCACATGGTGTATAATGAATTAATGGGTTTTGTTTTTTCAAGTGCGTCTGGAGCCCGCTGTATTTGCCAGACATATTGCTAGCATTATCGTAACTTTGGCCACGACAGTTTGACAAATCTAACCCCAAGCCTCGCACCATTTCAATCACAGCTTCAGCAAGGCTTACACCTGTGTGGCTGTGGATGGGCTCAAACCCAATGAATCTTTCCACTACTCTGCCATCTGCACCGACAAAATGAAAAACAAACGTGAGCTGATCTACGTGTGCTAAATCTGGTGTTGAATCAACGATCACAGAGAAATATTTATCCTGTCTGATTTCCTCTGCTATCACTTTCTTAGTTTTGTCACCCATTAATGAAATAAATTCTTCACACACAGTTGAGGACAAGTAAGATGGCTTACCTCTACCCTTATTGCCATGCTTCTCAATGTGCTCCTTTAAAAAGGGGTCAAACTCCGCTATCAGTTCAAGCAGTCCCAAATAGTTCCCATTGTGCGCGGAGCCGAGCAGTTCGTTGTCGCCTCGAAATGGTAGTCCTCTCGCTCCCAAAAATTTAATAACAGCAACCACATGTCGAAGGACTTCTTTCCAGTACTGCTGTTCTGCCTCACACTGTCGGGCAAGAGAAGCGTCCACTCTGCATGCGTATTTAGACCTGTGCAATAAAGAAAGCATACTTTGTCTGTGTTCTGCGCTTTTTTCGTGATCACTAATCCTCTCTGGGTGTTTCCAATCACAGAATCCGCTGATAAATGCATGCTTTTGGGATGACAGGAGTTTGCACGCATAGCAATAAACTGATCCAGTTGATGGTGAATAAAGAAGCCATTCCCTCGGCACAATTTCGTTGTTTGGGAGACGGCAATGAAGCAAATCGTTAGTAAGGGAGCGTGTCCTACTCCCAAGACCGGACTCCCTTACCGACGCAGGATACTTGGCAGCCCAGTTCTGGAAAGCTGCAGGCCCTCGGAAGATCGCCTCTTCCCGGAGCTGCTCTGTAACAGGCCCCCACAGTGCAGGATCGCCAGGGAGTTGAGACGTTGAGGTGCAGCTCGTTGACTCGGCGAGCGGCTCAGATGGAGGTGTGACCGGAGACCCATCACCGCTTCCCTCAACGGTCGCACTCACAGCAGAATTCGGGACGTCGGCTGAAGATGCTGCCAGGAGCTCTTCTCTGTCTGTGCTGTGAACATGAGCTGGCGCCGGCGGCGGCAGTGAAGAAATAGCTGAGCTGTCCGGCTCGTTAACAGACACTGCCTTAGCAGAATAGTTGGTATCGGTAACTGGAGTGAAATTACCTATTTTCGGTATGTACTTCAAATTTTCTGCGTTTCTGATTGCCTTCTCCTTTTTTAATTTCCGTTTAGCGCTCCCACTTAGCTGCTTCTCCATGTTTGCATTTTTTTGAGTCGCGTACGTCGCGTAGAGGCGCTTGACGTCACACATCCCGCTCAGTGCACGTTGATTTGCGTCACCTTTGATCCGCCTTATACGAGCTGACCAATGAGGCCAGGGCCTCAGTCCACGGTCACAGTCATGGGATGACCAATGAGGAGAGGTTCTCAGCTCACGGTACAGACAGTCACAGGCCAGGTGCAGGATTTCTGTGCAGTGCAACGGCTCCGGGCAGCGGACAGTTTAACTTATAAGCAAGAGATAACCGGATATTTTCCTTATGCCCTCACTGCCCTGGGCCCTTTAGAGGTCGCAGGCCCCTGGGCAATCGCCCAGTTGCCCATATGGATAATCCGGCCTTGCACCTGGTTGCCGACACCATCTAAACCAAATAAGTTTATCTTGGTCTCATCAGACCACAGGACATGGTTCCAGTAATCCATGTCCTTAGTCTGCTTGTCTTCAGCAAACTGTTTGTGGGCTTTCTTGTGCATCATCTTTAGAAGAGGCTTCCTTCTGGGACGACAGCCATGCAGACCAATTTGATGCAGTGGGCGGCGTATGGTCTGAGCACTGACAGGCTGATCCCCCACCCCTTCAACCTCTGCAGCAATGCTGGCAGCACTCATACATCGAGGCCTGTTCTGAGTGGAACCTGTCCTGTTACACCACTGTATGGTCTTGGCCACCGTGCTGCAGCTCAGTTTCATTGTGTTGGCAATCTTCTTATAGCCTAGGCCATCTTTATGTAGAGCAACAATTCTTTTTTTCAGATCTTCAGAGAGTTCTTTGCCATGAGGTGCCATGTTGAACTTCCAGTGACCAGTATGAGAGCGTGTGAGAGCGATAACACCAAATTTAACACACCTGCTCCCCATTCACACCTGAGACCTTGTAAGACTAATGAGTCAAGTCAAGTCAAGTCAAGTCAGTTTTATTTATAGAGCCCATTATCACAAAACATGGTTTGCCTCAGAGGGCTTTACAGTGTACGACATCCCTCTGCCCTTAGACCCTCACATCACCCAAGGAAAAACTCCCAAAAAGAACCCCTGTAACGGAAAAAAAAGAAAAAATAAGGAAGAAACCTCAGAAATAGCGGTAGAGGATGATGAGGGATCCCTCTTCCAGGACGGACAGACGTGCAATAGATGTCGTAAATAACAAATGAAGAAAGAGAAAAGAGAGAGGGGAGGAGAGGGCAGGAGAGGGGGAGAGAGGCACAGCAATAATAGAAACAGATGCATGTCATATTACAATAACGATAGGTGTGAAATTATTAATTGCACTCTATGATGATGTTGAGGGTGATGATAAGAGTCTCGTGCACATGTTGATAGGGAGGTGTCCAAAGGCAAGATCACAGGATCGGCGCAACCAGGACCAGACCACGATCAGGGCGAGCGGGAGGTACAGTATCAGTACAGCCACAGCACGAGCACAACCAAAGGCAGGGTCACAGCATCAGCACAGCTATCACCACGGTCAGGCACAGCCAAGGTTACGGCCAGGATCCGGGAAAACTAGGAAACAAGGGAGCAGGAATGCTCCTGAGAGGCAACAGGATTAGCGTATTGCAGTTCAACAGACCCAGGCTCCATAATTTCGAGCCCCATGTAGTGACAGTACCACATGGCTATCACAGATATAAGGCTAAGCTGAACTACTGAGGCTAAGCTAAGCTTGCAAATGGAAATGCAGTTAACAGACATGCATGATTTTCCAATGGCGGCATTGAGAGAAGTAAAAGGAGCTCAGTGTATCATAGGAAGTCCCCCGGCAGGTTAAACCTATGTCAGCCTAACTATGGGCTGGTCCAGGCAACCTGAGCCAGCCTTAATTATAAGCTTTATCAAAGAGGAAGGTCTTAAGTCTACCCTTAAAAGTTAAAACGGTGTCTGCCTCCCTGACCGAAACTGGAAGATGTTTCCATAGGAGAGCAGCGTGGTAGCTGAAGGCTCTGGTTCCTATCCTATGTTTGGAAACTTTGGGAACCACAAGTAACCCTGCATTTTCAGGTAGCACAGTGATCTTGAGGGTTGGTAAGCAACTATGAACTGCGACAGATAGGATGGAGCCTGACCATTTAGAGCTTTGTAAGTAAGGAGGAGGATTTTAAATTCAATCCTGGATTTCACAGGGAGCCAGTGCAAAGAAGCTAAAAAAGGAGAAATATGGTCCCTTTTCTTGGTTCCTGTTAGAACACTAGCAGCAGCGTTCTGCACCAGTTGGAGAGACCTAAGAGATTTGTTGGGGCAACCAAATAATAGGGAGTTACAGTAATCCAGCCTGGAGGTGACAAATGCATGTACTAATTTTTCATCTGTTTGGGACAGGATATGTCTAATTTTTGCGATGATACGCAAGTTAAAGAAAGCTCTCCTTGAAGTTTGTTTTATATGGGAGGCAAAAGATAAATCTCGATCAAATAAAACTCTGAGGTTCCTTACAGTTGTGCTAGAGGCCAAGGTAACGCCATCTAGAGAAATTACATTGTTGGAAAAGGAGCTTCTGAGGTGTTTGGGGCCAAGAACAATAACTTCAGTTTTGTCTGAATTCATCATCAGGAAATTACGGCTCATCCAGGCTTTTACATCCTTAAGACATGTTTGAAGTCTAGATAGCTGATCAGTTTCATCTGGTTTCATAGATAGATATAATTGCGTATCATCAGCATAACAATGGAAATTTATAGTGTTTTCTAATTATGTTGCCTAGAGGAAGCATATATAAAGTAAAAAGGATTGGTCCAAGCACAGAACCCTGTGGCACTCCAAAGCAGACCTTAGTATGTGTGGAGGGTTGATCATTGATGTGAACAAATTGGGAACGATCTGATAAGTAGGACTTAAACCAGGCTAGTGACGTTCCTTTAAGGCCAATTAAGTGTACCAGTCTGTGCAGTAAGATTTGATGGTCAATGGTGTCAAATGCAGCCCTGAGATCTAATAGGATTAAAACAGAGACCAGACCTGTGTCAGAAGCGATAAATAAGTTGTTATTAATTTTGGCAAGTGCTGTCTCTGTACTATGAGGAACTCTGAAGCCTAACTGAAAGTCCTTGAATAAACCATTATCTTGGAGAAAGTCACAGAGTTGATGAGCAACCACTCTCTCAAGGATTTTAGAAATAAAGGGGAGATTAGATATCGGTCTATAGTTAGCTAAAATCTCAGGATCGAGAGTGGGCTCGAGTTGAGGTTTAATGACAGCTACTTTAAAGGACTGTGGTACATAGCCTGTTAATAAAGACACATTGATTTTATCTAATAAAGAATTGTATAATAAGAGCAAAACTTCCTTAAGTAGCTTAGTTGGGATGGTGTCAATAACATACTTTGCCACAGTATTCAGAGGCTGTTTAACATTAGAGAGAGTCGGTATGATCTGAGGGGAACAGGTTTATTCAGAAAAACAAAGACAAGGACAAATACAAAGCAGAGATGTGTTTCTGTCAGGGGTTAGATTGTGAAACAAATGTGACATTAAATAATTAAATGTGTTGTTCACTTTGCTCCTTTAAAAAGATGTTTAAAAATAAGATAATAAAAAAATATAAAAATGAGTTATGAAAAACAGTAATGAAAATATTGAAACTCCTGGTTGTATTTGCATGGATTAGGGCAGAGGGATGTCGTACACTGTAAAGCCCTCTGAGGCAAACCATGTTTTGTGATAATGGGCTCTATAAATAAAATTAACTTGACTTGACTTGATTATTGTTATTACTAACTTGTAACTTTTGATTTTGTTTCTGTAAAATTTACAAAGTTTGTTCATTTGAAGTGTTACAGTGTGACCCAAACCATGTAGTTTGAGAGTTGCTGAGCTGAATTTGTTCTGTAAAAAGGGTTGGCATAATAAGCCTGAGCTTCAGCCTACCTTTTCGACTGACATTGTATTTTGTTTGTTGTGCAAATGGTGGAACGTAACTGAGTTCATTTACTCAAGACAGGCTGTTTTTCTGACACCATGGTAAGTTTATTTTGTAGAGATCAGACACCTGTTTCTCACAGCACATTACGAAAACATTTATGATCTTAAAGAATTTAATGCTTTGCTGTATATTAAACTAGCCAACAGTATAAAAAAGCAGTTAAAATGAGCTCAATCTTTAACACCAAAAATTTGTGTTACATTGGACTCCACAACTTTTTCCATTGATTTTGAAAAATTACACTTTATTATTATTGTTTTGTAAACTTAAACCACTTTCATGATGCAATTATTCTGTTGATACACCAAAAGAGATTTACATGTAAAACTGGTGCTGTGCTGAAAACTCCAGCATACAAATACATATATATGTACATCATGTTTATTGTGCTGAGGCTTACTGGGTTGATTTAAATCAGAAACAAAGAACCCGTTTACATAAATATCCTCATACTCTGAGGCTTTATGTGTGATCAATAGTGCATGTAAACATCCACTGATGCACCAGTTTATACTGATATCATAGCGATGGATTGAACATAATGTAATGATGAACTGAAACAATCTGCTGAAGCCTAACATCCACTAGTGAAAACAATACATTTACAATCTTGCTACACTTTCTGCCAGCCAAACAAGGAAAAACTAAATAAACATTCATAATCAAATATTAAATGTGATTAACCCGTTCTCATTCCAGACTTGTTAAATACCACCACTTCAACAGTGCTTTCTGCGTACAAACCAAACACCTAAAGGGACCTTTCACGTGTGCATGGAACATGGACAGGCAGCGTCACTTTAGAACACGGCAGGACAGCGGCAGGTTGAAACGCTGCCAGTAACAACGTAATATAAGGCGCATGAGGGATGGCTGGATGAGTCCCACAGTTACTGGACATTCATGCTGGAGGTCGGTGTTTGCTTCCCGTCTGATGTGTTTTTTGTTTTTTTTCCATTACCTTATGATGTGCGTCCTTCCCCTAATCCTAACCATCTGTGCCAGCAGGGTTTGTTGACAACATAACCACATGCAGCGTAATCCCACCCAGTGTCACATGGTGCCACTCAGTCAGTGACCTTCTGCATTTGTGTATGACATTTAAGGTATCCTTACTTATGCATCATCTGGTTACGCTGCAGGATGCTGTTACCATGATGTCAACACATGCACATGGTGGGATGATGCAGCACGGTCCTTATCTACACAACAGCATATGGCAACCAATGCAGACCATTATGACAGTTAAGAACAAAGTCATGGATAGTTAGGTTCAGGCAAAAGATGCACATGGTAATGTGTAGAAAAAAACTCACATCCACAAGGAAAGCTAACTCTGGACTCCTGCAAGAAAGTCAGTTGTTTGTGGGACTCATCCACCTCACCGCCCACCTGCCCTCCTCATATAAGTTACTGGCAGTGTTATTACCTGATGCTTTCCTTCAGCGTTTCTGTGCACTTTCCATGTGGACATTGTTATTGAATAAAATAACAATGCTACCGGTTCTGTCCGAGACCGTTGGACGCGGAAGATGGCTTTTGGTGTCACTCTTGTACGCTGAAAGCACTAACAGAGCAGACATATTTGACAAGTTCAGAGTGAGAATGGGTTTTCCCTTCATGTGCATTTGTTGACATCATGGAAGGACTATCCTGAAATGTAAAGCACAGACACAGAAGGATATCATGAGATATCATGATGACATAGCTGTGGCGTTCAGGTTGCATTTATGCTACTGAAGCTGCCATTACGTAACAAAGTCCACCTGTTTAGGTCGGTCCATTGGAGAATGTTTGGATGCAGGTAAATTGTCCATTATTGCAGTGACAGCATCAGGTTTGATTTCCCGTTCAGCTCTCCTCCTCTGCTCAGCTCCTCCTCTTCTACATTCTGAACCACTGCGTCTTTTCTCTGATGTACCTTGTCTTTCTACTCTGCCTCTCCTCTGCTCTGAGCCACTCCTCCTCTTAAAGCCTCCTGTCCTGTAGTCCAACACATCCCCTCCATAATCCCAAATGGTCCCTCCTAGCCCCCGCACACTACAGTCTCTGGCAGTGGGATGAGGTTTGCCGTTAGCACCTTGAACGGGGTTGCGGATGTTTCCTGAGGCTTGCATCCTCCTCAGGTGGCTGTTGGTCCTCACAGGGCTGCTGAACCTCTGAGCTCGGGCTGCAGAGCTCCTGTCCGAGGAGTGCACCCGGCTCTCACTGTAGCTCCTTTTGGGGAGAGATGTGGGGCCCTTGCGCTCCAGCATGGGACTCAGTCTGGACTGACGGGTGAGGTTGAGGCTGGAGCGGCAGCACGATGTGTTACAGGTGGAATAGCGGATGCGGCAGAGAGTGCAGGCACAGCCGGAGAGCAGGGCAGAGTGGCTGGCCAGAGAGGAGAGGAAGGTAAGGGGGAAGGCACGCTGACACTGGAGGATGCACTTCGGAGAGCTGAGGCGTGACGAGGTGGCAGCGGGAGACATGTGGCAGCTGGATATAACGTCTGACAGCAGCGACTTCCCACCCTCCTCCTGGACTGTCTGAATCTGGCGCCACTCCAGCTGCAGCAGCCTGTCCAGGTACCTTTCCAAAGGGCCCACAGGCCTGGGTCGAGGGGCCCCCCGGCCTTCCATGTTGTAGAAGACAGCCAGCTGACTGAGGCTCCAGGAGTTAAAAGGAGGAGGGAGGAAGTCTGGGAAGTCAAAGCCACCACGGCTGTGTCCTCTGGGCCGGTGGCTGCGAGAGGAGCAGTGATCAGCCTCGATGATCTCTGGCCTCAGCTCAAGCTGTGGAGGAGCCCTAGCAAGGGGCGACACAGGAGGTCTCTCAGATTCAGACAAGTCAGTGTCACTGTTGTCCTCTCCATGGCCACTCAGACGTCCTACCTTAGGTTTTGGTGACGGTCTGTGCTGCAGATCAGGACTTGAATCAGACAGGCGGTGGCAAGGAAAGGCTGGTGTGTGTCGGCTCCCTCTGCCATCTGTGTGCTTTTGTTCCCTGTGGCTGTGATGGTGAGCGGCCCGCTGCACCCTTGGCTCCATCCTGTCCTCTGCAGGGGATGCTGGCTGGGACTTTGTCTCTGAGGTTCCCTGAGCTCTAGAGGGAAAATTACATTACATTATCTTACGATCCAGGCAGCACAGAATGGCATGATATTTGAACTAACAGCAGTCTCACCTGTGTAGAGAAGTAACACGTTTGGTCGAGGAGATGTTGGGTTTCTGCTTTCTTCTTTGCTGCAACCTCTGGAATTACACAGAGACACGTTTAACCCTAAAATCCATGTTTGTTCTTTAAACACATCATTACAGTAATAGTGCAACTTTTTCCACTGACTTCCACTGACATCTTCAAATGACATGCTTTGTCAGAGCAAATGTTCAAAACTCAGAAATATTTAATTTAGAATAATTTAAACAGCAGACATATGCAGAAGGGGAGCCTGGGGATGCTCAAACACCTGCTGCTTTGTCCCTTTATGTCCAAAGAGCTCTTTTGTCAGGGTACATTTTAATTTTTATGAAGGCCTGTTTGTGTCCCTTTTCAGGTGAAAATATAACAATGATGCCAAAAAGCACAAAGACAGATCTGTATTTTAGCAATAATTTCTCGCATTTGATATTCCAGGTAAAACATTATATTGTACATTCAGGGTTACCCCACATTTTCATGGACAAAATTTCAAATCATTTCCATGACTTTTCAAGGATACATAATAAAATGATCTTTTCAGAAAAGCATGTCCTGCACTGTGTCTGCGACACTTGTCAGCTCACTTCCGGAACTTTTCTACACACACAAATGCAAATATACACTACTGCGTATCACAACATCATTGTTGAAACCATATAGTTTGTAGCCCCAGGTCGACACATATTAGAGATAAGTTATGCCGATAGTTGACTTACAGAAGAAAAAAATTGCTGTTATGTTATATTACAAACAAGGTTTTCCCCTAAACATTACTGTAACAATGAGTTTAATTACAAAAAGAATTTGATTTAAAAAAAAAAAAAATCAAATGATATAGCATTTATAATGTTCTGCTATTGGGACAATGACAATAGCATGGCACAGTTTGTTGTTATGCTCCATGTTACATTCTGCTTGGATATGGGTTACTCTAATCCATCAGGTTATGTTGTAAATGATGTTGGTGTTAAAATATTGTCTCATGTGCCCCCCTTTAACTTGGTGCACCTGGCCCTCTGCAGCTCTGTGCAGGGCCCTGACAAACACAGTAAAGCTCACATTAGAGCAGCTTTAATCAGCAAATGTTTGGGAATTTCCGCTCGAAAAAAAATAATAAATTATCAAAACAATTTCCAGTTCATATTCTGTGATGATCTAACTGATAAACTGACTCGTATTTTTTCAGCTGTACTTCACACTCACCTTGTCATTATTATTTTCCTGACTTGGGAGCGCGTACTGCGGCTGCACTGACTTCCTTTGTGACTGCCGTCTGCCCATTTTACTACTGGAATAAAAGGAAACAGATGACATATTAAATACAGCCAATGAACCAAATAACACAACACGCTGATGAAATAAGCAAGAATCATATTCAGTGCATTGCAGTGCCGACATGACGGTGTAATGTGGAGTTTCGAGCCTAATTAAACATATTGAGGACATTTGCACAGTGTATGGAGTTTCAACCATCATCTCCGCGTCGCACCGACGACGGTAGAATACAGCAGAGAGCGCGTGACACAGATACGGGAGCATCTCTGTCGTCACCGTTTCTGACTGCATAACACCGCCGTGTCTGAAGCTATACCTTGCCACATTCGGCCTGTTGTTGCTCCACGCCGCCTTCTTCTTCCACTCCCTGTCCCTGATGATGGAAGCCCTCTCCACGCATTGTTGTGGCACGCGCTCCTGCAGGATTGTGCCCATCCCCGCTTACACAAGGCACCAATGAAAAAGGCGAGTGGGCTGTTCACGGCGCTGTGATCATAACGAGTGGGGGTCGAAATGTTCCAAAAGCACCCCTTATTTTCATCTAAATATGTCTGCGTGATGAATGATGCAGCTGCCGCCCAGCAGGGCGCGCTGCAGCTCTGCTGCGGCTCCTGCAGGGACGGAGCCGCGAGCCTAGGAGACTGAGGAGGAGCATTTAGGCAGCTTTACGCTTGTTCGTCCATGCTTGTATACATACTGCACACTGAGACCAAATGCAAAGAGATAAATAACCTAAAAACAAAAAAAGCAAAAAACAAAACACAGCAAAACATTTCTAGAACAAAAAAATATGCAAACATATTTATTATCCTAATCTTGGAATTTTCTGCTCAGCTCCTACATGTCTAAAATACACCGTGTTATCATAGTTGTTACATTCATAGTGTTAAGTGCAAAGACGCACTGAAACCCATTCAAGCTGCATTTTTGATCCCACAGCCATCAAAGCATAAAAACATTCATTCATGTCATTCTGGGTTGTTACCTTCAAATTTGTCATTTTTACTGTTTTGTTTATTTTTACCTGATGATTTCACTTTATTTTTAGCATATTTGATAGATGAAGAAACAACATGCTATTTCCACTAGGTGCACTGTCACAATCAATCAAAATGTTTTTTGTTTACAAAAAAATATTGAAATGACCACAAAAGTGAAACAGGAAGACACCTTTACAATATTCAAACACATGTAGGTGTTTGTAGAATATGGAGCAGGAGTCCATGGGAAGAGGTGGTCACTTTTGTCCTAGAGTTTACAATGCTTGCAAAGTAGAAACGAGAAGGGTTTCTTGCAGAGGGAACATAACCATAAGAGCCAAACAATAATGCTGCACTAAGGCCAAATAATATTATTAGAATTAATTAACAGAAATAACAAGAACACATAGCCTACCAATAAGAGTAAATGCAATTCAAATAATAAAAACAATAAAACACAGAAATAATAGTAATAATAATACAATTACACATGATCAAGACAGAATAAAAAAGACAAACAAAGCTAGATTAATTAAAACAGATGACGTCACACAAAAACAAGTAAAAATGGGTTTTAAGAAGTGATTTCAAAGTGGTCACTGTTTCTAACAGATGAAAAAAATATATATACATTATATTATTATACATATACACTGTATGGAATTGCACTCCAGTCCAGGAGGAGGCGGTAATGAAAAAACTGGTTTGTCAGCCGATATTAAATCACCAAAGAAGAAGAAGAAGAAGCAGAAGCAGAAGGAAGCAGCAGAAGAAGAAGACGTAGAAGTTAGAGGTGTCGCTCTGTAAAATGTCGCAGTTACAGCAGCTCAGGGTGTTTGTGAACGAGCGTCTGAAGGCGGCAGCAGAGGAGATCTTCGGCGCGGTGGAGAGAACACTGTCAGAGCTCCAGAGGGACGTTTCCGTGTCGCAGCGGGACAAAGAGAGCGAGCTGCTAACGCGAGCTGAGAGAGAGCAGCGGAGGGAGGCGGAGTTCAGCGCAGGTAGGAGCGCACATCTATGACTGTGTGCTAAACGCAGCTCTACACATCAAATAAAACTACTCAATGTGATATTCTACACCAGTGAATGCTATGCAGAATATGCAAAAAAAAATCATTAAAGATGAAGGAGTAATATTACATCTTTGATTTTTATGTATATATTCAATGATTAGTCCTACTTTCCCATGAACATTTTTCAAGGAAATTGGAATAATCCTTCCTGTGAAAATCTGTTAAAGTATCATAAAAAATGGGCTATGATTAGCTAGATCTGTGGCACTCCATTTTTATGCAGGATGAAATAACTTCTAAATGTGACAGAACTGCATTTATACCACACATCATATACATTTTGTTGCAAGAAAGTGAAAACTAGCAGAGATATGATTATTTTTTTTTTGAAAATGACAGATTCCCTCTTTTGGTTAAAAAAAAAAAAAAGTGATTACTGTAACCATTCAGCATTAAAATTCAGCTATTAAAATTAAAATTAAAAGTTTCGTTAGGATCCCTTGGACAACACAGAATAAATTTCAACTCAATTCACAAAAATGCTGAAATTTACCTCTGAAGTGCAAAAAACTTTAAAAATATATAACTTAAAAAGTCAGTTTTCAGTTTTATTTATAGAGCCCATTATCACAAAACATGGTTTGCCTCAGAGGGCTTTACAGTGTACGACATCCCCCTGCCCTTAAACCCTCACATCACCCAAGGAAAAACTCCCCAAAAAGAACCCCTGTAACGAAAAAAAAAAAGAGGAAGAAACCTCAGGAAGAGCGGTAGAGGATAGTGAGGGATCCCTCTTCCAGGACGGACAGACGAGCAATAGATGTCGTAAATAGCAAATGAAATACAATCATGGCAAAAAAGGAAAGAGAAAGAGAGAGGGGGAGAGAGGGTGAGGGGGGGGCACAGCAATAATAGAAACAGATGCATGTCATATTACAATAATGGTAGGTGTGAAATTAGTAATTGCTCTCTATGATGATGTTGATAGAGATGATAACAGTCTCATGCATATGTGAAAGGGAGTTGTCCAAAGGCAAGATCACAGCATCGGCGCAACCAGGACCAGACCACGATCAGGGCGAGCGGGGGGCACAGAATCAGTACAGCCACAGCACGAGCACAACCAAAGGCAGGGTTGCAGCATCAGCACAGCTATCACCACGGTCAGGCACAGTCAAGGTTACGGCCAGGATCCAGGGAAACTAGGAAACAAGGGAGCAGGAACGCTCCCGAGAGGCAACAGGATTAGCGTAGTGCAGTTCAACAGACCCAGGCTCTGTAATCGCGAGCCCCAGGTAGTGAGAGTACCACATGGCTATCACAGAGCTAAGCTAAGCTTGCACATGGCAATGCAGTTAACAGACATGCATGATTTCTGATGGCGGCATTGAGAGAAGGAAAAGGAGCTCAGCATATCAGAGGAAGTCCCCCGGCAGGTTAAACCTATGTCAGCCTAACTATGGGCTGGACCAGGCAACCTGAGCCAGCCCTAATTATAAGCTTTATCAAAGAGGAAGGTCTTAAGTCTACCCTTAAAAGTTGAAACGGTGTCTGCCTCCCTGACCGAAAATGGAAGATGGTTCCATAGGAGAGGAGCATGGTAGCTGAAGGCTCTGGTTCCTAACCTACTTTTGGAAATTTTGGGAACCACAAGTAACCCTGCATTTTCAGAACGCAGTGATTTTGAGGGTTGGTAAGGAACTATGAGCTGTGACAGATAAGACGGAGCCTGACCATTTAGAGCTTTGTAAGTAAGGAGGAGGATTTTAAATTCAATCCTGGATTTCACAGGGAGCCAGTGCAGAGAAGCTAAAACAGGAGAAATATGATCCCTTTTCTTGCTTCCCGTTAAAACACGAGCAGCAGTGTTCTGCACCAGTTGGAGAGACCTAAGAGATTTGTTGGGGCAACCAAATAATAGGGAATTACAGTAATCCAGCCTAGAAGTGACAAATGCATGTACTAATTTTTCAGCATCTGTTTGGGACAGGATATGTCTAATTTTTTGCGATGTTATGCAAGTGAAAGAAAGCCGTCCTTGAAGTTTGTTTTATATGGGAGGCAAAGGATAAATCCTGGTCAAATAAAACTCTGAGGTTCCTTACAGTTGTGCTAGAGGCCAAGGTAATGCCATCTAGAGAAATTAAATTGTTGGAAAAGGAGCTTCTGAGGTGTTTTGGGCCAAGAACAATAACTTCAGTTTTGTCTGAATTCAACATCAGGAAATTACGGCTCATCCAGGCTTTTACATCCTTAAGACATGTTTGAAGTCTAGATAGCTGATCAGGTTCATCTGGTTTCATAGATAGATATAATTGCGTATCATCAGCATAACAATGGAAATTTAAGGAATGTTTTCTAATTATGTTGCCTAGAGGAAGCATATATAAAGTGAAAAGGATTGGTCCAAGCACCAAACCTTGTGGCACTCCAAAGCAGACCTTTGTATGTGCGGAGGGTTGATCATTGATGTGAACAAATTGGGAACGATCTGATAAGTATGACTTAAACCAGGCTAGTGACGTTCCTTTAAGGCCGATTGAGGTGTCAAGTCTGTGCAGTAAGATTTGATGGTCAATGGTGTCAAATGCAGCACTGAGATCTAATAGGATTAAAACAGAGACCAGACCTGTGTCAGAAGCGATAAATAAGTCGTTATTAATTTTTACTAGTGCCGTCTCTGTGCTATGATGAACTCTGAAGCCTGACTGAAAGTCCTCGAATAAACTGTTGTTTTGGAGAAAGTCACAGAGCTGATGAGCAACCACTCTCTCAAGGATTTTAGAAATAAAGGGGAGATTAGATATCGGTCTATAGTTAGTTAAAATCTCAGGAGAGTGGGCTTCTTTAGAAGAGGTTTAATGACAGCTACTTTAAAAGACTGGGGTACATAACCTGTCAATAAAGACGCGTTGATTATATCTAATAAAAGTTGTCTAATAAAGGTAAAACTTCCTTAAGGAGCTTAGTTGGGATGGGGTCTAGCAGGCATGTTGATGGCTTAGATGCAGAAACCAAAGTATAGAGTTGATGAAGGTCAATGGGGGAGAAATGGTCCAGATAAATTTTGGGCCTTGCTGCCATAATCAGGCTATCTGAGTTCGGGGTCAGGTCAGTTGAGGGCAAGAGGTGATGGATTTTATCTCGAATAGTTATGATTTTATTATTAAAGAAATTCATAAAGTCGTCACTGCTTAGGGCTGAAGGAATACAGGGCTCTATAGAGCTGTGACTCTGAGTCAACCTGGCTACAGTGTTGAAAAGAAACCTGGGATTGTTTTTGTTTTCCTCAATTAGTGATGAATAATAGTTTGCCCTGGCATGGCGGAGGGCCTTCTTATAGACTTTAAGACTGTCCAGCCAGACTAAACGGGACTCTTCCAGTTTGGTCGAATGCCAATGTCTTTCAAATTTTCGCGATGTTTGTTTCAATTTGCGAATCTGGAGGTTAAACCATGGGGCTAATTTTCTTTGTTTCATTATTTTCTTCTTGAAGGGTGCAACAGTGTCGAGAGCTGATCGCAGTGAGCCAGTAGCATTATCGATGAGACAGTCAATTTGGGAATGACTTAAGTTAGTAGTAGTGTGCTCAGGAGTTGTAGGACATGGTAATGACGTCAAAGCAGAGGGAATTAGTTTCTTAAATTTAGCCACTGCTGAATCAGATAGACATCTAGAAGAGTAGCTCTTACTGAGAGGCTTGTAGTCAAGTAATAAAAAATTAAAAGTTATCAAATAATGGTCTGACAGAGCAGGAATCTCAGGAAAGACTAATAAATCTGCAGTATCGATGCCGTATGCAAGGACTAGATCGAGGGTGTGATTGTAGCGGTGGGTGGGTTTATGTACACACTGACTGAAGCCAATTGAATCCAAAAGTGTGGAGAAAGCAGAACTAAGGCTGTCACTATTAACATCCATGTGAATGTTAAAATCCCCTATGATAATAATTTTGTCTGATTTGAGCACTAAACTTGATATAAGCTCAGAGAATTCAGATAGAAATTCAGAGTATGGGCCGGGGGCGCGGTACACTATGACAAATAGAATTGGCTGTAGAGTTTTCCAGGATGGGTGAGAAAGACTAAGAAAAAGGCTTTCAAATGAATTATAGTTTAGCTTGGCCTTAGTGTGAATTGCTAAGCTTGAATCAAAAATAGCAGCAACTCCCCCTCCTTGGCCAGTGTCCCGCACAACGTGACTATTTAAAAAAAGTATTTGGAGTACAACTATAAGACTGTACAGAGCCTCATAAATTTAATCAAAGTTTCAACATGATAAAATCTGTGACATGAACTGGGAGGCCCTAGGTGAGTTGGCATGTAGTGACCCATAAATATTCACCCCACCTGAGTCAATACTTGCTAGGACCACCTGTTCCTGCAGCTACAACTGCAAGGCTTCAACTGGCGGATCGTTACAGTCGCTCTGTTGCCAGCAGAGAGGATTATAGCAAGTAAAAATCAGCACCGACACCACTATATAAAAATATGAAATAGAAATACTGTAAGAGCAAACATGGGCACGGTATGTAAATATTTAGATCTTTAAAAAAGTATGTATACAAATATGCTCAGTATGTAAGTGCGAAAACATAAATGTAAAATACAGTCAGCTCTAATCTGTGACCAGTTTTAAATATAATAAGGATAATATGTAAAGAGTGTTTAAAGTCTGTAAATAAAAACTATAAAACTATGCATATGCTACAGTGCAATGTATTAATTAGTATGGTCAAAAATATATGTCAAAAATATTATCTATAAAAATGTGTGCAAATCTACAGTAAGAATAAATACAGAAGAAAGACTAGCAATAAGATTGCCCTTAGCATCCCCACAGCATGATGCTGCTCTGTGTTTCACTAGTGGGGTTTCCATTACAGATTTGCGCAAAACTTAAGCAGTATTCTTGAAATGTTGATAAAACACAATTGCGTGATGACTGTGTTTCAACTGAGTGATGTTCCACAACTTCTTAAGCCATAACATCCCAGTAACCATGGCGATGGATTTTTAAAACATGAGTAGCTTTATTTCTATTGCAGCCACCACACTAACCTTCATTATTTCCAATCCAAGGCCACGTAGGCATGTTATGGAGCCATAATGGAAAGGCGAGCAGCTGGCTCAGGTTCGTCCAGGCAACCTGAGCCAGCCCCAATTATAAGCTTCATCAAAGAGGAAGGTCTTAAGTCTACCTTTAAAAATGGAGAGGGTGCCTGCCTCCCTGACCAAAACTAGAAGATGATTCCATAAAAGAGGAGCGCAGTAACTGAAGGCTCTGGCTCTCATCCGACTTTTGGAGACTTTGGGAACCACAAGTAACCCTGCATTTTCAGAGCACAGTGATCTTGAGGGTTGGTAGGGGCTACGAGCTGCGACAGATAGGATGGAGCCTGACCATTTAGAGCTTTGTAAGTAAGGAGGAGGATTTTAAATTCAATCCTGGATTTCACAGGGAGCCAGTGCAGAGAAGCTAAAACAGGAGAAATATGGTTCCTTTTCTTGCTTTTCTTGCTTCTTGCTTGCTTATCCTAAAACTAAATTATTTCCCATATAATACATGCTAAGGAGATTATTTTGGAGGGAATTATTGCATACTGAAATATATTAAGGATTTGCAACAACATTGATTTCTATGCATTTTTATTTTTTCTGCAGGATCAGATAATTAGAAAAACTCTCTCTCAGACCCCTAGGTTCCCAAATGAGAACTCATTTAAAAATACTACACAGTAATATGTTTTTCCAGGGTATTTTTGTTCAATCTTTCGAACAACTTCAGACTATTAAAAATACCAAATATTAATTCTTTTTAGAATTTTAACCCTTTAAATGCTAGTTTATTTACATAATGGCACTGGTTTTTCAATGAGAAAAACAAACAAAAAAAAATTTCCCACAAAAAAATAATTTCCCTAAAATGCTAAACACTGTCCATTTGTGCACCAATGCACAGCATTTAAGCATTTTCAAATAATTCACTCTTGGTATCTTTCAACAACTTAAGACCTGATCAAATATACCAAATATCCATTCATTTTCAGCCATTTTCTTAAGATATTGCTACTGTTTTTAATGAGAAAAACATGTGTCTGTGCACACAGAGAGAGACCGCACGGTGGGAAATATGACCAGTAGTAGAATAGCCTATAGTTGAGAGCAGGGAATTAGCATGTATTTGTGCTTCAGGGCAAATATGGAGAAAATGATTCAATTGGCCGGAAAATACTAAAAGATAAAATTTTGAAGCCAGTACTTCATTTTGAAAGTCTTAAAAAATGCAATGCATGATTTTATGCTAAAATGGCCATGGGTTCAAAAAAAGACAGTTTTCATGGTTTTATGTTCAGACATTTTTCTCCATAGGGATTTCAGTGCCTGTATTTTGGTTCCACACAGATACACACACACACACACACACACACACACACACACACACATTTTTTTAATACACATGTACACACCATACTCTGACATACCTATCAACACACCCACATCATTTTAGTTCCATATATTTTTTCGGTGGGCTTGCAGTGCTCCACAATATGTTGAAACAAAAAAAAGAAAAATGCCTATAATTGATCTATATTCCAAAAATGACAAAATGGTGAAAAATAACAAAAAAAGGTAAAAACTAAAATTTTGAAGCCAGGAGTACAGGATGGCAGCCTTACATAACAGAATTCATGAATTTATGCTGTCATGGCCGGAGTCAAAAATTGGGTTAGTTTAAATGGGAGTAATAGGTCCCAAAATGGGACTAGGGAGCTGAAAGTAACAATCTTGATTACACATCGTATTATAGACTAATTATGGGGTTTAATAAGTAAAAGCGTTCTCAGTCACACTGAGACATGGTAACGAGTTCAATGCAGAAGGAATCACTTCCTTAAATTTAGCTACTGCACCATTGGACATACATCTAGTATACTAAATCAGGTGCAAAAAGTTTGAAAGTTAATAAAGAATGGTCTGAGAGAGCAATCATCAGTTTTGTTGCCGTACGCAAGGACAAGATCTAGGGTGTGTTTGAAGCAGTGGGTGAGTTTATGTATACTCTGAAGCCAATTGAGTCCAAAAGTGTGGAGAATGCAACACTAAGGCTATCATTATTAATATTCATGTGAATATCAAAATCCCCTACAATAATAACTTTGTCTGATTTAAGCACTAAACTTGATATAAACTCTGAGAATTCGGATAAAAATGGGTATGGACCGGGGGCACGGTAAACTATAACAAATAGAGTGGGCTGTAGAGTTTTCCAGGATAGGTGAGAAAGACTAAGAAAAAGGCTTTCAAATGAACTATAATTTAGCTTAGCCTTAGGATGAATCGCTAAGTTTGAATCAAAAATAGCATGATATAATGTGAGTATTTATATGACCAGGAGGAGTGGATTCATTCAGGCTAACATACTCATCAGGACATAGCCAGGTCTCCATGAGGCAAAATAAATCAATATGATTATCCGATATTAAATCATTGAGTAAAAGAGCTTTAGATAATAGGGATCTAATGTTCAAAAGTCTGCATTTAATTCTCCTGTTATGATGCTCTTTGACAGCAGATGTGTTAATCTTTATTAGATTTTCTTGTACAACACCCCTTTTGTTTATTTTAGATTTAAACAATTAAAGTGGTTGGGGGATGTTTTTATTACACTATGGGTGTGTGACTGTGCTAGAGGAAGCTCAGGGAAGCGTGTAAGACTGCAACGCTACCCCCTGGTTCCAACTCTGGATCGTCATGGCTTTGGGCCTCTAATAACTCAGCCAGATTCCTAGAGAGGAGAGCAGCTCCATCCAAAGTGGGATGGATGCCATCCCTCCTACCATAAACTTCGAACATTAGCCTGCCAGTTAAATATCCCATCACTTTTATTAGCAGAGTGTGGCGACACATATTGGCAAATAAAGGTCTGTCTCAATTAGAGGCTTGGTGTGGTTACCATGCAGGTCATTTTTAAACTGGCGCTACTTAGCTGCTTAGATCGCACAAATATATATATGTTTGAACTTTTGTTGAAATGGACATGCCACATACACGCTTAGATTAGGGAATCTTACGCTAGAGATAGTGTAATGATAATAATAATAGCGATTTTCTATGATTCAGTCATTCAGGTCATCTTACTGAAATGATGAGCTCTAAAGACCACAATAATCCTGGCATATTAAAAAAGAGTGATGCAAGAAAGAGGTTTAAATAAATAATCATTGTATTTCTGTCTTTGCACAGCAACAATTTTGTGTGAAAGGAATTACAAGCTCATACCATATAGACGCCTGTCCCAAATATAAGCCTGTTTAGTTCAGTGACTGAAGCAAATAATAACACGGGCTGTTAGGGGTCGACCGATATTGTTTTGTTTATGATTTGTTTATTTGTTTCGATACTGATTAACCAATCAGTACCAATCGGAAACCAATTTTCATTTACAATAAAAGTGAAAATATTTCTGTCGATTATAAAAAATATTTCTGTGCAATATAAAAAAACTCCAACACAAAAGTTTGTTTAAATGCCTGTAGCAAATGTTTAATCAAAACCAAAACCTTTCAAATCATATACAGCAAGTTCCCAGCAACTTTTTTATACATTTCAGTGAGAAAATCAATGAATACAAAAGTATTCAAAATTAGATTTTGAGATAGGCGAGGAGCTCGGAGTAGAGCCGCCGCTCCTTTGCATTGAAAGGGGCGAGTTGAGGTGGTTCGGGCATCTGATCAGGATGCCTCTTGGGCGGCTCCTGTTAGATGTGTTGCAGGCACATCCAACGGGTAGGAGGCCCCGTGGCAGACCCAGAACACGCTGGAGGGATCACGTATCTCGTCTGGCCTGGGAACGCCTTGGGGTCCCCCAGGAGGAGCTTGACAGTGTTGCTATGGAGAGGGATGTCTGAAATGCTCTGCCTGTTGCTCCTGCGACTCCGCCCCGAATAAGCGGAAGAAAGTGGATGGATGGACACACACTTTTTCTTTAATTAGTTTTATTGGCGATCATCAAAATAAAATGCAGACACAAATAATCATAAATATGCCAAATATCGGTCCCAATAATCAGCCAGGTGGATGCTCTGTCCACCCCTAAAGGCTATTAATTAAAGTTTTATGGCGTTTTCATTTTTTTTACTCGTATTTTGAAGGACGGGGTTATATCACAATATGTCATGTACAGACATGATATATACTTTATAATAATATTATTGTTTCATCCCTACAGTAGCACACTTGACATGTCATATGCATTATAATGACTGTTTGTCTTGAACATATTCTCTCCTCGTGGTTCCTCCAGACTCTCGGGAGGGCAGCAGGTCGGGAGCAGAGGCCTCCAGCTCCACGCGGCCCCCACTCACTGAGGAGCGTCAGGAGCACTGGCCCACACAGGACCTGTTAGAGGATGCTGTTGTTTGTTTGAAGCATGAACAGAACACTGAGACATCGTCCTCCAGTCAGACTCAGACTGTGGCCAGCGGAGAGGGAGATCTTCCTCCTGGCACCTCGACGGAGTGGATGAGAGCAGAGGAGGAGGCAGAGGGCTGCAGGGGGGCGGACTGCTGGCAGCCTGTCTCCTCAGATAGCGGGGACGGCGCTGATGGCAGTGATGCTGAATGGACGGAGAGCGGAGAGTCCAACTCAAACACAAAGACAAAGAAGTCAAAGAGGAAAAGACAAAACAGTCCCAACCTGAAAAATAAGCAAAGCTCAAACCAGAGACCTCTGTGTTGTAAGCTGTGTGGAGAATCCTTCCACTACAGGAGTTCATTACTGAGGCATGCCAAGTCACATGCTAACAGCACGGCCATTATCTGCCCTCCGAACCATGCAGCGTCTGCAGAAAGTGGGACTGAACCCTCAGAGACTCACAGGGAGGACAATCTGTGTTACATCTGTGGCAAAACCTTCACCACAAGGTCCCACTTGAAAAGACACCTGCTGGTTCACACGGGTCAGAAACCACACCACTGCGAGGAGTGTGGCAGGAGGTTTGCACGAGGGGAGTGCCTGAGGATCCACATGAGGATCCACACGGTGGAGAAGCCGTACACCTGTGAGGTGTGTGGCAAAGGATTCAAACAGAGGAGCAACATGATCTGTCACATAAGGACTCACACAGGAGAGAAACCACACCGCTGTGGCATCTGCTCCAGAACGTTTGCTTATAAGAAGGACATGATGAGGCACATGCAAGGCCACGCCAAGATGTGACATCCATCACTAGGTTTCAGCCATGTTAATATCAGTGATGTGCTCCAGGGTCAACTTTGATTTTTGGTTTATTTTTCCTTTTCTGTTAGACTTGGGTTGATTTCCGAGGTTTAACAAAAAGTTTATGTGTTTTTTAGGTTGACAAGGTAGGTAGGAGACATGGTAGAATAAGGCCAAAATTAGACGATAACGGCCCTGTTATATACAGAAAAATCTTTGCTTTTTTAAAAAAAATTCATATGATAACTTTGTGAAAACGATCCTCATGAACATGGATCCACAAAAACACTGTATTGTGATGTCAGGCCAGTAGTTGACTGTGTTACTCTGTAATGAGACACCATAGAAGAACACTGTGCACATAAGCAAAGTGCAGTCTTGACGTCACCATTCTCACAGGATCTGCGCTCTGACACTTCACACAGCAACGAACACACGAAAAAATTGTACTCTGGAACCTGGCTTCACAAGTTTGCGTCTTTAGGCTCCCTAAACACAGCTGTCGTGTGAACGAAAGGCAAAACTGCAACAAAAGTTTAATGTTTCATTCAAGAACCATTGCCATGTAAAAGGCTCCAAAGAAAATGTAAACTGTGCAACGCTGAAGACAGAGGCGTTATAGTGGTCATGTACAGGTGGTCTTTGGATGCTCGAGGTATACTGTGTTTGTTTCATCTTGTGCAGGGCTGCAGGCATGGATGAAGTGAATTCTCAATCAAAAAATAAAAAGTATAAAATGTAAGACCCCTTCAGAAATAATCAACACACTGAGGATGTGTTGATTTGTTGTAAATCCTGCTACATCTTTTGTTGTCTAAGGAGGAGCTGAGGAGTCTCACAGCCTGGGGAAAGAAGCTGCTCCGTTGTCTGGTGGTTCTGCAGCAGATACTTGTGTATCTGGGGTGGCTGCTGTCTTTCAGTATCCTCTGGGCTCTGTGCAGACACCTCACTTCACTGAGGTCACTGATGCTCTGTAGATGGAAACCAGTGATGTTCTGGGCAGTTTTAATCGCCTGCTGTAGAGCCTTCCTGTCCACGGCCGTGCTCCTCTGCAGAAGTTAACCAGGATCTTGCTCTGGAATTTAGCCTTACTATGTTTTCCGTAGGAAGTAGAGCCTTTTCTGTGCTTTTTTAACCTGGGTGGTGATGTGTGATGACCAAGATAGGTTCTCAGTGATATTAATTCCAAGGAACCTATAACAGATTTGGAGTTAGGGAACTATTAAATGTATTGGACCTCTGTGGGTTGCATTTAATTGTAAATAAATATATGTGAAAAACAGATGTTACAGGACTGGTGGTATTTTTCTGAATAACTGACATTAGTGACCACACCAGCTCCTCAGCAATGTGTGCTTTAACCCTTCTAATTATCACAATTGATAGCATAAACAACTTTATGGATGTGGACTGAAAAAATAAGTTATCCAGGCATCGTTATCCTGGGCCGTCTTTAAGTGTTGGTCCAGGACCATCAACAGCATTTATCACTTTTTTTGGAAGATACAGTACTATGGCAAATTTTATGATTTTTGAAAACATATACTATGATGGTTTTTTATTCATATTGGATGACATACTATACTATGACAATTTTCATTATTTTTGGTCAGTGAATATACTATGGCGCTTTTATGATTTTTAGGTGACAAACTATGGTTTTGTTATATTTATTATTTTTGGACGACATACTATATTTTGAAATTTTCATACAGTCCTATGACAGTTTTCACAATTTTTGGTTAACATAGGCCCACTACACTATCGCAGATTTTATAATTGTTCTACAATGGATAAAGGCTCTTATTTAAGTTCTTTATCATGGAGAATATCATGCAATACTGAAGTAATTTTCATGGTTTTTGTACAACACACAACACCATGATGTTTTTTTTAAATGTGTTCTTTGTGTTCATTGTTTTTTTTATGTTTTTTTTTTTTGTAAAACACACAGGACTATGACATTATTTACAATATTTGGACAACATAAGACAGAACATTACATTCCATGATATGACGTTATTTGTCTTTTTTTTTATGACATACTACACTATGGCAGATTTTATGATTTTTGGATGACACACAACACTGATGTTTTTTATGACTTTTGAATAACATATAAACAAACGATTTTCATGATCGTTGGTCAAACTATACTATGATGTTTTTTATTATAATGATTTTTATGATAATCATGTTTGGACAACAAACTCGTCGTTGACATTT
Source organism: Plectropomus leopardus (assembly GCF_026936395.1). Lineage (NCBI taxonomy): Eukaryota > Metazoa > Chordata > Actinopteri > Perciformes > Serranidae > Plectropomus > Plectropomus leopardus. Next base: position 2,104,841 of record NC_142177.1, on the reverse strand, counting down.
TTATGAGTTTTTACAACATAATACAGATTGTGTTTTCATGATTTTTTGAGGAAATGCAATAAGATTATGATTTTTAAGATTTTTGGATGGCATATGATACTATGAGGTTTTTTAAATGATTTTTCTACAAGATGCTATACTATGATGTTTTTTAAGATTGCTGGACGGCATGTATGTGGCTTTTAATGATTTTTGGAAAACACATTATAGTGTTATTTTTAGGATTTTTGGACGACATACTATACTATGTTGTTTTTTTATGATGTTTTGATGACATACTATACTATGTATTATTTATGATTTTTGAACAACATACAATAGTATGTGGTTTTCAATGATTTTTGGACAACATACTCTACTATGTCATTTTTTAAGTTTTTTTTGGCACCATCCAATAGTATGTGATTTTTGATGATTTTTGGATGAATTGCAATAGTATATGATCTTTGATGATTCTTGGACGAAATGCAATATGGTTTTTGATGATTTTTGGGATTTTTGGATGATTTTTTTACAACATAATATACTATGTTGTTTTTGATGATAACATACCATACACTATCATGTTTAATAATTTTTAAACAACATACTCTACTATGTGATTTATACTATTACTATTACTATACTATGTAGTTTTTTGTCAACATCCAATAGTATGTGGTTTTTGATGATTTTTAGACAACATACTATACTGTCATTTTTAGCCCTTTTGGAGGACATACTACACTGTCGTTTTTTATGATTTTTGGACGACATACTACACTGTCGTTTTTTATGATTTTTGGACGACATACTACACTATGACGTTTGTGATGATTTTTCAGAGACTTAATATATGATGTCAATTTTGGGCAACATACTGGACTATGTTGTTTTCAATGATTTTTGGACAACGTAATATTCTGTCATTTCTAACCCTTTTGGAGGACATACGACACTGTCGCTTTTTTTTTGGACAACATACTAGACTATGTCATTTTGTCATATGTCATAGTATGTCATACTATGTTTTTTAACAACATACTATACAGTGTTGTTTTTTTATGATTATTTTCAACTACATACAATACGAAGGCATTTTTATGATTTTTGGACAACATAACATACTATGACTTTTTTATGATTTTTTAACAACATACAATACATTGCCATTTCTGATTATTTGGGTGACATCCTATACTGTGTCATTTTATATGAATGTTGGACTGCATACTGTACTATGGCGTTTTTGAAGATTTTTGGACGACATACTTCACTATGACGTTTTTTATGATTTTTGGACTAAATATTTAACTATTTTTTTTTATGCTATTTTGATAACATGCTATACTATGCGTTTTCGTTGACTTTTGGACAACATACTATACTATGACATTTTTGATGATTTTTGGACTGTACTATGTCATTTTTCATGATTTGTGGATTACATAAACTTGTTGCTTTTGATGACTGGACGACATACTATACAAATGTTTTTTTATCGTTGTTGGACAACATTTTATGTTGTTTTTGATGATGTTTTGATGATTTTTGTTGATTCGGCAACATACTATACTATGTCCATTTTGATGATTTCTGGATGTCATAGTATACTATGACGTTTTTGATGATTTTCATGAAAATATAATATACTATTTCGTTTTCAATGATTTTTGAAAGATATACTTTACGATGGTGTTATTTATGATTTTTGGACGACATACAATACTTAACGTTTTTGATGATCCCTCTTCCAGGACGGACAAACAGATGTGCAATAGATGTTACACGTACAGACCTACAGAGCTGGGTTATTGCTTTTAATATTTTATAATCTTTGTATTTTAACCTGGTCTTTCAGCGTTTATTGTGTTTTGGGATTTTTTTTTTTGTTATTTTGATCAGACAGCACTTAAACTGGTAAACTCTTTGGTTGTTGTTTTTAAATGTGCTCTATACATAAATTTGGAATGGAATGGAAAAACATCTGCAGCACATACTATTAAAATATGACTTGTACCATCAGACATCAGACAATAACATATTTTGTCATGGCAGCATCCAGAGACATGATTCGTTAGAGATCTTTTATTATTGGTCTCACCTTCTCTTCCATTATAAACACTTCCTCTACACCTCTGAAATATCAATACGCCACTTAAGACAAGCAGCTTGTAAACATTTGAAAAAGCATCAAACAATAGAAAACAGGACAGAACAAAGCAAGAACTGTGTGTGTTATTTCTTTTTCAAAGGAGAATTTACATTTAAAGGTACGTTTCAGGGAGAACATCATCAGAAGATACAAATGAAGAAACATGCAAACAAAGAGTCCTCTAAGACTTAATGGAGGAAAGTTTTAAATGGGCTTTGGGAATATTATCCATCTATTTAATAGTTTTTCCTCAAATTTACTGCAAAAATGCAGTATAATTTACCAATTGTACTGGACTTAACTTTCAATCCAAATAAATTAATGTTGTATGGTAGTGCCTAATAACAAATCACTGTAAATCCTGTGATATATATTGTAAAAGATCAGATTCACTGTATAAAATAACAAGTGCATAATTTATCCTCCCTTTGGGAAAATATACATTTCTCTGTAAGCAAACGTCAACAACATTTCATCAAAAAAGGAAAATCTGAGTCATAGAAAAGCGACAGAATCCAATACTGCAGGAACCCCGAAGTGTGAAGTGCAAACGTTTCATCACAACATCTGCATGTACAATATCAACACTATCAAAAACACTTTACATATAAAACATAGATTCAGATTTCTCCCCATAAGGCTTTGATTCTCAAAAATAGCCAATGGCACCATGGGGCAGCCACCTCCCAAATCCACGAGAGGAAAAACAACAGAAAAAAAAACACATGCACAGAGAGAACACAAAATCAGAGAACCCAAGATAGCTCACATCTAACTATCTATCCTTACAAAAATAGAAATTAATCTTAAAATTCTATTGGTGTTACAGGAAAATTAATGATTACACAAAAATAAGGAACAGGTTTTATATATATATTTATATACTTTCTGAGTAAATTTGTTATCACAAACATTTAGAAGCAGGTTGGAAAAGAGACATGGCTGCCAGCTCTAAAACATGGCCTGATTAGATTTACATGCTCTGCATATTAATTCATTAAAACCTGAGGCAACATCGCTTTTCATGTGTTGCGTTCAGACATTTTTCAGAAGTATTTACACTTTTGAATCCCAAGCAAATTTGTGTAGTTTCTTTAAAAAACATAAAAGAGGCAGTGAGCAACTTGGTAAGAAATGTTCCACAAATTGCAAAGAATTAGATTTGTTTTTGTTGAAAAAAAGTTAGGGGAAAAGAAAAAAAGCAAGAAAAGGTATATTTTTAGCTTATAATTAATTATGTTAAATAATTATTATAATTTTGAGGACTTTTTCCGAATAATTTCCCTTTTAATTTATTATTATTATTGTTACAAACTTTTAGATAATTGTTTTCTTGCTAATTGACAGACTTCAATATGAGTCATTTTTGAGTAATTCGTTCTTTTGTTGCTCATTGCCTTCTTCCCATGTTTTTGAAGGAAATCAAACAAGTCTGCTTGGGTTTCAAAGGGTTAACCCATGGTGCTTACTGTATGTACATTTATGCACATGTAAGGTCCTACAAGCTGTGGCACAGCACATGAGCTGCTGTGCCCATGCACACACGCATGTGCGCATGCGCGCACACACACACACACACACACACACACACACACACACACACACACACACACACACACACACACACACACACACACACACACACACACACAAACGAACACACACCTCTGTGAAGTTCCACTCGGAACTTCTGCAGCTCTGGTTTGGTCTATGCAAAGATATGGCATTCATTCAAACAGGAACGCTGTCATGTTCTGTAAGTTCTTTGCTAACTTTACAACTCCGTCCACATGTGGGAGCTAAACTTGGGCTTGGCTGTGGTAAGGCACCGTATGACTGCAGGCTGAGGGGGGCAAATATCTGTTAGTTGAGTCAAAATGAGACCTACATGATTTGCTGGTCGTCCATCCCTGGGTTAGAAAGAGTGTGTTCTAACCAAGTTTCATGTAAACAAGTGCGATTTTCCACATTTACTGGCACAGAAATGCCGCTCTACCTCTGGAGTCTGTCTCTCAGACTTATGGCTTCAAAGTCATTTACAAAACAAGTGTAAACCTTTCATGGCTGATGGTCTGGAGGAGAAGAGGAGGGGGAGTCAGGGGAGGGTTTCTACAGTCCTCAGGACCCGCAGGGTGATGTGTTTGACATGGCTAAGGCTTGGCAAAGTGTTCAGGCTTGACTGTTCAGAGTCAAGCCTCTAAGATTTAGAGGTTCAGTCTGAGGTCAAATACCTGTGCTGACGCTGCAAGCAACATTCATCAGAGGCCAATCATTTACAACAAACACATCAGAGCTGATCTGTAGACAATCAACAAGGCTTCAACATCTGCTGTGATTCTGCTTAATCAGGAACTATTCTGCTTGGCTGTAGTCCTCAGTGTACTTTAAGGAGTAGTTGCACGGTTGGGAAATACTTGCCTAAAGTTATATGACGAAACGGCTATCACTCTCATGTCTGTTTGGTAAATACGTAGCCAGCACTGAGGAAACAGAGAGAGCAGCAATTTTCAAGTGATTTTCTTGTAACTTTTTACTAATTAGTTGCTCATCGCCCTCTTCCCATGTTTTTGAAAAAAATCCAGCCAATTTGTTCAGGTATCGGAGGGTTAATTGATGAACTAAAGAGGCTGGCAAGCATTTCTTAAGCCTCAATCCCACTGCACAAAAACCCAGCTAACATCTGTTTTTTTAAAGTAATGGGAATGCGTACAATGGGCATTCACACCTGGGTCAAACGACTGCAGACACTGCAGGGTTTTTATCACCTCCAGCTCCCATCGGCTTTGATGGGAGCGCAACGCCTGGGTGAACGCGCTAATTTCAGCTCCTTATCTGTCGGGATGCAATAACGCGCCATGACTAATTACTATCTGTGTCCTCCGAAGCAGTTCTGAAACATTATTCCAAATTAGTCTGCACCGAGTTTGAAAGAGAGACTGAACAAGTTAGAGATAGCACTAAAAAGTTTTTGCAGACCTCTGTTCATGCCTGTCCCTGATGTTACACTGACGCACTATACATAAAACAACACACACACACACACACGCCAGCTGACAGAAAGGCCGACTCGCTCTCCAGAGGTGAATTCAGTGGCAGTGGGAATGCAGCCACTCACTCATATTTTGTAGGTTTACCCATGTTTAAAAATCTTGCACATGCTTATTTTGGTGGGAATGTGGAAGAAGAAACTTAGGACAGAGCCAGGCTAGCTGTTTCCGTTTAATCTAAGCTAAGCTAATCAGCTGCTGGTTAGCATCCAGCTACATATCCACTGAGAAGACATGAGAGTGGCAGCGATCTTCTCATCTTACTTTCAGCACGAAAATGAACAGGTGTATTTCCCAAAAACGTTAAAGTATTCCTTGAAATTGTATCATTCTTCACCTTTTGTTTGAAAAAAAATTAAATGGTATTTTCTAACATGATGGCTGCCTTTAACAGTGCAGAGTTCATTCAAAAAGGCAACACCAGAGCAGTAAGAAATGCTGGATTTCTGTGCTGCTGCTTGCAGAGTCGATGCACAGAAAAGATTATGGCTTCTCTTTCGTTCATTCCCACCTGAAAGCTTACTGCTGGCAGCAGACCAGGTCACACTGGCTCTCAGGCTTATTCTACTGTGTACACACACACACACACACACACACACACACACACACACACACACATATCAGAGCATTTACACAGAGGCATGATAAAAGGTTCAGCTCAGATTATGGCCACATGTCATGATAGAAAGTGAAGGTAAACATCCTGTGGGATATGGCTGTAGAGAGCAGCAGGTCCATACTCAGGCAGGTGAGGCAAGGCTGAGAGCTGGGTACAAGATAAAGAGCTGCAGGTAAACATGCACATTATCAGGTTAAAGCACTACCCTTCAGCAAGAGCTAAAGTTAAGGACAGAGCACAACAAAAACAGAAGCACTGCCAGCGGGAGGAAACAGGTTAGTAACCCAGAACAGATCATGTGTGCGTGTGTGTTTTGGAGAAACACACACGCACACATGATCAGAGGGAAGTTCTTTAAAAGGAAAGATTCAGATATTTGCAATTCCACCTGTCTGAGTCTCCAAGAATGAAGAGGATTGTCGCTGCTGAGGGTCCACATGCATCAACTGTTGCCATGGAGATTCCTCCCTCCTTTGAACTGTTGTGACTGAGAATCCCAAGAAGCCAGACCAAATGAATCCATAAGTGCATAAGGAAGGATGGCATCAGTGTGTATGAATGCTGGATAGCATCCTCAGAGTGTAAATGTTCTGAAACAAGTCATCCATCAAACCTGGACTGCCAGCATCTGTCCGCACCCTCCCTCCACACAGCTGACTGTATTGTGATTGTGTGGCAGTGAACCGTAAAGCACCAGAGTGATGAGGAATGGCAACAACTAAGCTCCCACAGCATTGTCCTGGGTGTGGGAGCAGGAGATGCAACAGGAGGGGGGAGGTGTCCTAATGTGCTTTATAACGGGGGGGTTAATCCTATGTCTTCTGAGGGTCTGGGGAGATGGGGCCTGGTGTGTTGGTCCCATCCATACTGTGTACGGGGATCTGGAACTGAGGGGTAAGGACCGACGGGAACTGAAACAGAGGAGAATGTGTTAGGACGCTTTGGACAAATAAAGACATGGAGACAGTCAGAGAGAAAAGAACTGATACTAGATGAAAGCAGAAAGACGGTATACTAATGAAGGCTTTCTCAGCTGGTGGGTCACAGACTCATTCTGAATGGGTCGCAGAGTGTAAGGTAATTTTTTTTTAAATACTACTGCATGGTTGTATGCCATCCAAAATGCACCTATCGATTACATCCATTACACCCAAGATTAGTGTCACCACTTCAGTATCTGACCAAATGTCTCCCCTTCTGTTCCTCATCTATGATGTTGAGTAATGGCCGGAAAAGTGTTTTTGCAGAACATGATGTTATAGTTAACCTTTGACCTCTTGGATACAAAATGTCAGAACATCATCATTAAATCATATTTTAATAGTCATTTGTTTGAAAGTTGAGTGTATGGAGTCTTGAGTTATGGCCAACAATATGTTCTATGAAGTCACCATGACCTTGACCTTTGACCACCTTCAAATCAGTTAATTCTTAAGTCCTTTGTGGACATTTGTGCCAAATTTGAGGACACTCTCCAAGCCATCTCTAGACATCAGAAAAAGACGAATGCAAGGTCAATGTGACCTTGACAGCATCTAATAAGTTCATCCTTGAGTTGACCTAATCATTTGTGCTAAATTTGAAGGAATTCCCTCAAGGTGTTTTTGACATCACTTGCAAAGAGAGAGAGGAATGCAAGGTTACTGTGACCTTGACCTTTGACCACCAAAATCCCATTAACTCATCCTTGAGTCAAAGTGAGCATTTGTGCCAAATATGAAGAAATGCCCTCATTGTGTTCATGATAATAATAATGTGTTTACAAAAATGACACAAACAAGGTCACAGTGACCTTGACCTTTGACCTATGACCACCAGCTCTAATCAGCTTATCCTCAAGTCCAAGTGGATGTTTGTGTGAAATTTTGAGAAATTCCCAGAAGCCGATGTTGAGATATCGCATTCACAATAACTGGCTGGGAAGATGTATGTTCAGACAACCCGGAAACATAATGCCTCCGGCCACAGCTGTGGCTGACACAGTTGACATGAGTAAAAATATGGAGCAGGCTAGTACCAACATTGTATGAGGTTATAGGTTAAGTTTACGTTGTTGTTCATAGGCAAAAGGAGAAGGTGTGGGGGAGGTGTCTGTGCGCTTGTGTTTGCTCATGTGTGTACACATTTTGTGTTTATGTACTGCCAATCTGTCAGTGTGTGTTGGTGCTCATGAGTGTTGCTCTGATCTCAACATAACTTATGTGTATATTTGATGTTTCAAGAAGGTTGTGATGACTGTACATAGTGTTTCTGAAAAATAAATTTGCTTGGTTTGAATTTTATAAAAGTGGGTTGTGACTTCAAGGAATCCTTCATCTGCAAAATTATCATTTGTATAACAATTTCTCAGCTCTAATGGTTTTCTCACATTCCTCCACAGCGAGCAGAGAATCCAAAAAAGATGAACATTCTTCATGAATAGAAGTAAACAGGGACCATAATTGACAAATGCAAAACTGTATAATATTCTTTTACAAACTCTCACACAACTCCTGCAATATAATCCAAGTTTCATTTATCCAGGTGCATGGTCAATTGTAAATGTTTTAGCACTTTACCTTAAACATTTACAATTTAAAACATGTAAGTACCAACAGGTTCTTGCAAGGATGAGCAGCTGCCCGAGCACTCATGTGCGTTTGAACTGGGTTATTAACTGTGAGCTCACACACATGTGCATGCTCGCGCAGGTGTTATAGCATAATGTTTTGATGAAAAGTCATGTACTTGTCCAGTACTCAGCATACAACTGGATACATGAGACTTGGCCTATACTACACAAGTTGTGTGAGAGATTATGAACTTAGTTTCCATTTACTTTACTTCAAGAACGTCCACCTTATTTGGATTCCCAATTATTTTTTTTTAAATTTTATCTTGTGTGCATATGATTCTTTTTTAATCATTCTGTGCTGCCTTCCTATATTCAGACATTTTTGCAGGTCTGCAGCACATATGACACTCATTATTTTTATCCCTCAGCAGCAGTTTGAGTCGCTATGTGGATAATCATTCATTTGGTCTGTTCACAGCCAATCAGACTGATGGATGAGAGGAGAAGCAGAGTGCAGAGTGAGTGAATGCAATCCCTTAGACCTAGCTAAATCAACCGCTTATTTTAAGTTAAGTGCGCTAAGTGCGCCTGGTGTTCTGCTGCTCCATCTGTGACAACAGTGCGCTCTGCTGTGCAATGAATAATGGCACGTTATAATTATTGAAATAGTGCTAGAAAATGTATTTGTGACTGCAGATGAGTTAGTTGTGGTGGCCCGCCACCAAATGAATGTGTGGAAAAACCTGAAATGGTTATTTTGCATGTGAAATAATCTATTGATGGGGACATGTGGGTACTGAGCTGAGACCAGCTGACAACCACTGCTGTAATGTACAGTACTAACCTGGAACAGGTGGGCTCCCTGGCGTCGTGTGGCTGGACTGAGGGGGGCGACTGGACTGAGCGTGCTCCAGAAGTGGATGTTAGACAGCAGAGGACTGGGAGTCAGCAACAGAGTGGGAGTCTGAGGATGGAGACAAACAAGACAGACACAAGACAGTGTTACTGTATCGGAGACCAACAGCATAGTAGACAATGGCTCATTTTAGATTTTCACAGATATACTGTATTTACACAGTAACTGGTAACACAGGAAGTGTACCTTCACCAAATAATGTTCCTAGGTGGTATGTAAGATATTTTTCTCTAGGTTAAGATTTTAAAAAGATAACACAAAAAACTGGCACATTTTGAGCTTTGATCCTACACTTGAAACTGAATTTAAAGGTCAACCCAAAGAAGAGTACAAACACCCCTCCAGCTGAAGGCAAAGGCTGATAAAATCTGATCTCCTACCTGCTTAAAAACTACTTTACTTTTTGGTGTAATTAATGCACGCAATCTACATACAAGTATTCTACATTTACTCACCTAGTAGCAGCAAAAACAATGTCAGTGAGAGGCACTATAGCTTGTCCCACCAGAAATGTAATTTATCATGTCCAATGCCGATGCGATTTAGCCGATGTAGGAAAAACACAAAGAAAAAGAAAAACCTAGCCTGATTCCAGAACCTCAAATTGCTGCTCATATCTGCAATTTATTCAGCAATTTACATAGGTCTGTTGGTGTTTAACCATAGTTTAACCATAGGAGAACAAAATAACAAACAGAGTTTAAGGAATGGGGGTGTCACCTTCCCAAATCTATGATAAATGGCCAGAGGTGTAGTGCTGCCAGAGCGCACCGCAACAACGCTCCACCGCTTCCTTTCTCCAAGTGAGGAAATGGCATATTTAATCCAGTCCTTTTTAAGCAACTGAAGATTCAATCATGACTTAAGGATATTTCATGCAAAGGAGATAATAATGTTCAAAGTTGTTATATTGATATTTAAGATGTGTTGATTGATTCATGACATCAACTTATGCAATGAGTAACATGTAAGGAAACATTCCACCTTCAACGTTGTCAGCAGCTGCTTGCTGTAACCTTTGAGCGGCACAGTGAGTTAAATGACTTTGTATGAGCCAGTCATCTCTTCTTTTTCTTTATCTGTGTTGCATTTACAAAGATACATTACAAAGCCAGCCTGGTAAAGTTGGCCAGCTTGTGTTGTATCTTCACCACCTGCAGGAGATAAAGGCTTGTTTGGCTTTGTTTCCAGAGTCTATCCAGTTAAATGCCGACACTGTAACTTTTCTTCTGAATGGATGTTTCCTTATGGGCTTCACTTCGTATGAAAATATGTAAAATGCTAACTACTTGTGCTTATTCACCTATATTGCTTAATGCCACACTGTGATATTTACTACATCTATGGTATTGTCCTCTACAGGGGTGTGCAAACATTTTCAAATGGGAGCCAGATTGGATATTGTGAAACATACCTAATTGTCAGCTGCCTCTTGCATCAAATGGGTTATTGAAAAGAAAAATCGCATGCAAATGAGACAAACACAACTGCTTCATTGTTACGTGAAAAAGTATTTAACTTTCCCCCACTCCTGTAAGCAGAAGTCCTCAGGGTTGACTTAATGCTTCTTTGCTGTGGCCATGTCTGCTACCTAGCAGGAAATGTCTGTTAGGTCCACTTTCAGTTTGTTTACTGTCTATTTATAAAACCACATCAGTTCTGCCAGCATACCTCCTTCTTCATGCATGTCTACAAACTGTATGAAAGTCCTGCCATTGTGAGGAGAAGCAAAAAAAGCTAAATAATACTGCTTGGTTAAACAATAATGTTGCTGGCCATATATAGCATATTTTGAATGTCAAGCCATGGGCAATTTAAAGTTTGTTTGAGGGCCACAATTGGCCCCCAGACTATGGACATGCCTGGCCTAACATAACTAAGCTCCCCGCCTCCTCCATTCTGCATGTCATAGTATCCCTGGGCAAGATACTCAACCCCAAGCCACTGTGTGAATGTCTAAAACCTGAGTTGCAGGTGGCTCTCTGCATGTGACTCATAGTATTAAAATGCTTTTTAGTGGTCAGATGACTGGAAAGGCCCTATATAAGTGCTGGTCTATTCCCATCTATTTTCAGCTAAACTGTGCATGTGCACACATCCGCGCGCCTGGGGCCTGCCTGTTCTGCTGAACTATCATGCAAGAGATGACAGACTAACTGAAGGAAGAGAAGAAGTGGTGCAAGGAAACACGCCAGCCCTTAGCTTATAATACATGTTTTAATATAAAAAATTAGGGCTGCACCTAATGATTATTTTTTTATCGATTAATCTATCGCTTATTTTTTCGATTAATCGATTAATCTATTGATTATTTTTTTATTGATCTAACTATTATTTTTTTAATAATCGATTAATGTAACAACAAATTTACCGAAAATGACATTTTAAAACACTGCAGAGCATTTTTCCCCAACAAAAAATAGCCCAGTCTTAACTGGTAATCTGTGTTTTACAGTCTGATATAAAGTCTCCAGAATAAAATTAATGCAATTAATTGATGCTAGAGCTTGTTCCACTCAAGTAAAAGGAATGTAGTGCAATCTACATTTAGCAATACAACAGCAAAATAAATAAAACAATGTAAAATACAAGTCACTTTCAGGAGGAGTAACAAAACAGTTACTCTTTGTTACAGTAACAAACCTCAAATCTACCAGTCCAACAAAACATCTTACAGTAAAATTAGTGCAATTTCAATAACACTAACATTTCTCTAATGGAGATGAATTCTAACTAGTACATTATTTCTGCATCAGAATAGTCCAGCCTTAACTGGGCCTTAAGGCATACTGCTGCCTGCTGATATAAGTGCAGTATTTTTCATATTTGTATGCCCATATTCCACTCATTTATGAAGTTATGCAAGCTCCTGCACAACTGACAACCCCATCCTGTAAATGTTTCAAAATAATGCATTGTATCAGCAACTGATGGTATTCTGTCCACAGACAGATAGCTTTTTTTTTGAAAGGGATGCAAGGAGGTTTTTGGGTTTTTAAATTGGGCTCGGCCCATAACTGCTGCTGTACGTTAGGCTGGGGTTGGTCTGAATGTTTGGGCTCTAATGTATGGGACCTGTTGCTCATCATCCCTGGGTTTGTTATTTTTTACTATCACTTTTAACTAGGTCTACAATTAAACGGACCTCTGACAACAGAAGAGACACTGGATAGTTAGTCTTTTAATTTTGAGAATGAACTGTGGGGTCAAATTTCAAATTAAAGGGCTGTTTACAAGCTATCAGCTGTTTTAATCCATATGCCTCAGGCAATTCGTGATTGGCAGAGATCTGCCCTCTGCCTGAATTTCTTTTTTTTTCTTATTATTGTCTGTGTTGGGATGTTTTTAGGGGCGTGTACCACCACAGTGCTAAGGTGAGGATGGGGCTTTATTAAAAGGTATCGACCAGATGCCAGATCATATGCAGCTGGCATCCAAGAGACAACCCAATGGAAACAAATACCCACAAATATATCAAACAAGCATGAATCTGGGGTTTTTACTTTCACTTTTTTTGGCGAGTGTGTTAACAAAGTTATAAACAATCCCTCGGAGTATACCTTTACTGATGATGACTGACAGTAGAGACAAACTCATGCAGATGTGGGCAGACTGGCAGTCTGGATCTCATGATCAGACCTGACCTGACCCACTGGGGAGGGACAGAATAAAAACTACATTGTCTGAAGCAGATCTGTAAGACATCTGACATGTTGTCTGCAAACATCATCTATGGGAACAATCAAACACCACAAAAACAAGCTCAAAGAGGCCTCACAGATTACTGCTGCACTGCTGCCACCTGCTGCTCACTGTCAGTTAAATCTGAAGGTTCTCTGTAAAATGTCAATTCCTATTCTGTCCAGTTTGACAAAGAATAGCAAGGCAAACTCATCATAACGATTAAAAATACATTGCCTTTTTCTCTAGCCTTGTTTTTTGTTTTCAACATTTGTGTCTATAAATGGTAGAAAGCCGATCTAAATTACATTTTCACTTCAACAGTCAGACTCAGAACTAAACTGTGTCTACGTTTATGATGGAAACTCCAAACAACCAATATAGTAAATGTCTAGTTAGTGACTTTTTGAATAATATCAAAACAACATACCTAGTTGAAAACAACTTGATGCACGGCTTCCACTGAGCTAAAAAGAATTGAGTGCTTATAACTTCTGTAAATAACATAAATAAAAAGTCTGAAAAGTCTATGCTTTGCTGTTGATTATGGTGTATGGCATCTCTTGACAGGCAGAGAGGAGCAAAGACAGAGAGTTGGAGAGTTGGAGAGTGATTACGGCTGCAGTCTTTGTGTTGTTGTGTATGAAGCAAGTAAACACACCTGTGTGACATCTGACCTACAGAACGGATCGGACAAAGCTCAACATAGCCGATCCAGATCAGTTAAAAATGCCTTGCAACAGTCCCAATGTCAGTCTTTGAGATTGAATCAGAACATCCCTTGTTATTAAAGCAGCAAGAAGTTATATTTATATTCAGATAAAAGAGAATATAATCACACAGAACAAAGATTAATTGAAGGGGTAGAAATAATGACCAGATTTTTTAAAAAGAGCTAAAAAAAAGTATGGAAACAACTTTGTAGGCGTTATTAAATACAGTCAGCATTTTCACAGTATGGATAGCAAATAAGAACATGTGACATTTCTGCTCCTCAGTTTAAAAATAAAACTATAACTGAGAGTTAATGAGTGCCCAGTAAAAAATAATAAACCCAAAACTGCAGTGGGCTGATCAGTTTTCACATAAAACTGGCAACATCTGTCAAACATCATGTTTCATTTCATCATCATCACTTCATGGTGTTTGCAAAGATTTGACATCGGCAGAGTGCTGCCACCCCACACAATCACCAGTGTTATTGCATATTATGCATCCATTATAGTGCTAGCTTAAAATTTTTTTGGCTAATATTAATCTCACACTTGAAAGAGTCTTGTTACTTATGTTACTAATTTTCTTGTTTCACTATAGTTTCACAGCTGTATGTTTCTATTCTCTATCCCTTTGTATATCTGTAGTTTTTGCACACGTCATGTTATAAGTCTGGCATTTAATTGAACTTTATCTATTTATTTATTTATTGACTATTTATTAATACATTTTATTATGTTTTAATAGATGGTGTTATCTATTTCTATACTTTGCGCTCTTATCCTTTCATTGACCTTTTATCCAACATTTTCAGTATTTTATTTTATCTTATTTATTGATTATTTTTATTTTTATTACTATTATTATTATTACTATAATAATAATAATAATGATAATAATAATAATAATAATCATAATTTTATTTTTTATTTTTTAAAAATATTTTTACTTATAGGTTTTGGCCTGCCTTTGGTGTTTCCTCACTTATGGCAGCGTTTCTTCAGTTCTTGGTTTTAATGTGTTACTTAAGCACTTTAAGTAACGGTCTTGCTTTTTATCCGTGTGCTTGTGTCTTTGTGTGTATGTGAGTGTGCATTTGTGTAACTTCTGGCTTTATTGTACGAAGCACTTTGTGGTACAGTTTTGCTTGGATGAAAAGTGCTATGCAAATACATTCTGATTGATTGATTGATAAACTACTGATACCTATCTAAAGCTATGATTTATCATTTCCATCACTGAGTATTTAAAGTCTGTTTGTACCTTCTGATTCATATTGTCTGTGATGTTATAGAAATGTTTTGCTGAGTTGATTTGAACTCAGTGAAATGTATTTCAGTATTAATGGGGATGACTCCACACACTCTTACCTGCAGCATGGCTGGTGTGAGAGAGGCAGTGGGTAGAGAGGGGCTGCACAGGTTCATGGGGGAGAAGTCAGAGGTGGTGACCAGCAGAGCTGGCGGGCTGATCTGCAGGATTTTCGGTGGCTTGCGTGTCTTTCCTGAGCTCAGAGTGCTGACCGTGGTGCAGCTGCTCAGTGACGATGAACTGGTCTCAGCGTCCACCAAACTGGTCTCGTCTCCTGACAAACCCATGCCACTGTCCATCTGGTGGACAACACACAGAGGACAATTTCTTTCATTAATATCATTTTTTTCAGTTTCAACAGTTGTTTTCTCACTTAAAATGTCTGGGCCAGTACAAGAGGTGTGTGTGTGTGCTTTAGGTAAACGTTGCGCATTTAATATGTTCGCAGAATCAGTAAAAAACAGAAATGCATTCTGATTTAAACTGCAATAATTGCCCACTGGCAGTGTCATGGTCTAATGTGATGAAGAAAATACACCAACACTGTTGTTATAGCAGAACTGAAGTGAAGCCACTAACCGGTTTTGTTTGTCAATCAAAGTGAAATTAAAAGCCTGTTGAATTCAACTCAATTATTTCCTGCTGTGTTAGCAGTTTAGGATGTGGTGCTGTATGGTTACAAATGAATCACACACTGTATACTGAGCTATCATTTATAAAACAACTGATATTTATAATAAAATAAATCACAGGGTCCAGTCATAGTGACACATCCACAGAGATTCATCACATGACTCTGTTCCCTCTGCTCTAAAATGCTTCAGCATCTTTCAGGTTATTGTTTATGTTTTCCAGTCCATGACTGTCACAGCTCTCATAGCATTGTTTCTGGTCACAGCAGGCAAATGTTTATAGTGAACATGACCTAGAAACCCACTGTTTACTACCTGCCCAACACCAAACAGCAGACAGACACAGTTAAAACCCAGCAGATGAATATAGTGGAGCATTTAGCAGCTACAGAGACAGATATTCCTCTAAGGAGACCAAAACAGAGATAAAAGGTTAACTAAAGGTTAAGGTTAAATGACTGCTAATGTTGCTCCGTGTCTATGGATGTGTTACAGGCGTTTGCTAACATGTTCACCATAACAGCTGACAGCTGATATTTCTTTAAAGCTTGTTTGTGCTGCTTCTTAGTGGCTTAAATTCTGTTGTTGCAGGTTTAAAGTTTTGAAAAAAAAGAAAAAAAATCAAATCCACATTCATGCATACGAACTTAGAGGATATTTATTGATAAATTTCGAGTTTAACACTGAAAAACGGAGCCATTCTGCTTCGTTCGGACTGTGTTGGTGTATTTTGATCAGATGTGATTGACAGCATAAGCAAACCAGCCCACCACTGTCATCAGATTCTGATTCAAGAAGACCCGACCAGGCAATCTGATTGGTCAACTAGGCATTTAGAACGTGACCAAATTTAGCATGACAGGACACCTTCCTCATCACTGAAATATTACTACACTATTTCCTTGGCAATACTGTAACTTTCAGAGCTAAATCAAAAAACAAGAGGCTACAATACTGATACAAAAGGGTTTTAAAAAGTTTTATTTTTGTAATTATAACAAAAGAAACTGTCTTTAATGAATATAATTTATGGTTCTGTTATATTGCTGCTAGACTGCCTCTGTTAACATGTGTGTGCCTCCCTTTTGTGCAGCAAGCCGGAGAGAAAAAGGTTTGTGACCGCAGTGAGAATAGCTTTTGAAAAACTTAATGTAAACAAACATAAACTGAAGCCGAAAATTTCAATGAATAAAACATGTTGGGGATTTTAGAAATGGTTCCATCTATCTTCTCCAATGAATTTTGACTTTTGGACTTCACAAAACTCTGGAGTGAACTTTAATTGGAAATATTTGTACACACCAGCTGTGGCAGTGAGTCAATGACATGTTGATATCTTAATAATAACCTATATGTGAAGTTTGCAAACGTAGTAGCTTAATCTGTCCATGGAAAAAAAAAATTCAGGCAGATTTCTTAGTTACTGCAAGACTTGGTCTTGTTTTTCTGTGTGTGATATTCATTTCATTTTGGGAAATCCCACAATAATCTACAAAGCATTAACGTTAGCTCAAACTAGGTTTCACTACACAGGAGTGTGACTGATTATTTTCCAGTTATTAGTCAGATCCCCCCACCAGGAAAAAGTGCTTTTTTAAACATGAATTTCCAAAGGGGATTACATTTTTCTGAATACCAAACTGGAAGTTAGCATAGCCCTGGTTCCCTCATCAAAAAACTGATGGAATTCTTTTCACTTTCAATCATTGCAGAAAATAAGCTCTGTGGGAACAAATGTTTACGATACCTACAAGTTTTGTTCAGCAAGATAATTTTCACTAATGAACACCACTTTCAGGATTTTTGAAGCCTCAGTGCAATCACCAGCAGTAAAAAGCTTAAGTTAGGCTGTAAACGAAACTACACTACAGCAGCATTGCCAACACTACGAGACTATGAAACTGTGCTCAGAGCAGTTCGGTGTGATGACGTTCTGTCGTCTCATTTAGCCACTTGTTAGAAACCGCCCTTTAAAGACACAAAAGTTTTAAAGTTCACAGTGGGGTATTTTCTGATGTATTTTATGTCGTAGAACAAAACGTGAAGGTCTCTCCACACCTTTTTTCAGGGCTCTAACCAAAAGCACAATCAAAAAACACACTCCCTTTGACATGAGGGAACTAGAGGTGCTGAAATGCTTTCCAAGTGTTAGGAATCATTACTAAGTTTCTCTGTATGAATACATTCTGAATCTATCTTTTATTTTGTTGGGAACAATCCCACCACAGTGATGCAGCAAGGACAGAGGCGCTTGCACTGAGGCCCATAAGCATAACTGAAGTAAAGCACACCCTCGCGTGTAATATTGCTTAATGCACAGAAATACGAGACATTGCCCAACACATGGAGCAAGGACAAAAAACAGAATATGTCAAATACATAACCAAAACTTTACGTTTATAAGGACCCAGAGATTACAGGAAGAAGCTTTCAAGTGTGGTATTTCATCAGTTATTTAACTCCCATGGTGTGAGATCCGTGTGTGTATACTAACCTTCTCCTGTGCGTCTGTGGGTTCTGGTGCCTGAGCGTCTGTGGGCTGAGAGGATCCAGACTCGATGTCGCTGTCAATCACCAGCTCCTGGGAGGAGTCAGGCACTAGGCTTGGGGACGGGCTGGCCGAGATCAGGTCGGGTAGGCTGAACGTCGGCTCAGATGGGCGGATGTTTTCAAATGGGTATACAGACTGGGATGGCAGGGAGGAGTGAATGTCCTCTGCCCTCAGGGTTGGAGCTTGCAGAGGATTCAAGTGGTTGGGCATCAGGTCCGGCTCTATGACAACTTCAACAGACGCCGACGGAGCTGGCTTTGGAGGGGTGTTTCCAAACTTGATGACGGACGGCAAAGCAGTTTGCTGCAGCGGCTGTGGTAGCGGCTCCTGGCTCTGCGGTGTGGCAGTGACAGCTCTCTTGTCAGCCATCTTCTCTGCTGGGTTCTCTATTTTGATGGACTTGAAGAGCTGGCGTCCATTTTGCAGTGAGTTGAGGGTAAAGGAGGTGTACAGGCCAGAGTGGATGTAGTCGTTGCGGTTCGACGGCTTGGTGCTGGAGCCCACAGCTGCCGTGCCACTGCGGTCACCTGACTCACCCTCCTGTCCAGTGCCATCTCCCCTCTTTGACAGTTGAGGGACGCCCCCAGCAGCCACATCCCCGCCCTGCGTTCGGGTAGCAACATCTCCTTTCAGGATGTCAGGATAGGACACAAAGCGATAGACAAACTTCTGACCGTTCACCTTCTTTATGATGTTCTGTAAGACACATAGGAACAATGGAACAATTGCAGAACAGGTCATGATAGTTAACCCTTTGAAACCTGAGCAATTTGGCTTGTTTTCTTTCAAAAACATGGAAAAAGCAATGCTCAACGAAAGAAGAAATTATGCAAAAAATAGCAAGAAATAACTAAAAAATTCAAGAAAATTACCTGAAAATTTCTAAAACAATAAATAAATAAATAAATAAATAAACAGATTTTTAAAAAGTCACACTGAAGCAATTTCAGAGCAAGACATTTTAGTTAACCCTTTGAAACCTAAGTAATTTGGCTTGTTTTCTTTCAAAAACATGGGAAGAAGGTAATGCTCAATGAATGAAGAAATGATGCAAAACATGCCAATAAAGAAAAAAAGAACAAGAAAATTACAGAAAAATTAGTAAAACAACCCCGCCCACCAAAAAGTGAAACACCAACCAAACAAATAAACATCAAAGGCAGACAAGATTTAGGAAAAGTGCTAAAAAAAAATTACAATCCATCTGTAACATAAGTTTAAATAATTAATTATAATATTCATGACTTTTTCCTCAACGTTTTTTCCTTTTTTTTCCCTTGACATTTTCCTTGACTTTTAAAAAAAAACAAACACCAATTTCTTGCAATTTGTGGAACATTTCTTACCAAGGTGATCATTGCCTTTTTCCACCTTTTTGGAAGAAATCACACCAATTAGGTTTCAAAGGGTCAATATAAATAACAAAGTTAAAAGGTACATCATTATCATCTAGGCAGAAAACATACAGCGAGGGTATGAACAAGACGCAGTATGCATTTACTAAAGAGGCACTAGGGGTAAAAAATAGAAGAGTGAGACCAAAAAAAAGCCCTGTACATGGGACAGCTCTGTCCTTCCTGTCTGTACCAACCCAGCAGCCACTAATGCTGCAGCCAAACATACCAGAGCAGCCCTGCCCAGAACGCCCACAGGGGCAGACTGCGCTGCTGCCAAACCACAAGCAGAGTGGGAGACAGACAGCTCTCTCCCTCTGTTCGACATGTCACTGAGCAGCGGACTTGAAGCATTCAGAGATGTAATTAACTCGTGTTTTGCTGTTTGCTGGTGTATTCTGGAGGAAACAGTCCCCTCCGAGTCTCCGGCTGCTGCTTCAAAACAACTTCCACATCATGGAATTGGTATAATGATGACTGACAATTAAAATCTGATCTCATACCACACCATTTGATCAAACTAAAAGTAAAAACAACATAAAAAATAAGTGTGGGTGATTTTTGTTTTTTTTAAGCAATTATTTTTCCTAAAAGTCAATCTGGGAGTCTCAGGTACACAGTGACCACCTTGACTTCCTGTATGGGGCCAAGTCAAAGGCTGATCAGGGATTGACCGTATTTCTGTTACTTGTATTTGAAATGTGTATTTCAATTACTTAGGAGTATTTTGAAATTGATCATATATATATATATATATATATATATATATATATATATATATATATATATATATATATATATATATATATATATATATATATATATATATATATATATATACACATACACACTTTTTTTCTAGATGTGCTGCAGCTGACAAGCAGCCGAGACGTGCCTGACCAGCGCTGCTCACGCAGGCTGTTTGGCTGCTCTTACTTGTTAACATGGGTGCCGACATTCTGACATTGTTCTGCACACAGAGGCCATTGTCAGATGTTCAAAAAAAACTAAAAAGTCTATAATTGGTCAGATGTTTGAGGGAGTTAGTTAGGGAGTGCATCCAATCAGGTTTCTTGTGGGAATAACACGGCTTAGAACTGTGAGAACCACAATGTGTGGGGCGCAGGCAGCGGCTGGCTGTTGGTTTACCCAATGCTGGTCTTGTGGTGATAGCATAGTTACTGTGTTCTGTAAACTAAACACCAAAACACTGAGTTTAGGGATAAAATACAGAGCGGTGATGTTCAGTCTACTGTGTCTTCTGCAGGAAGGAAGTTCTGATTTGTTTACCTTGTCGTAGTAGTATCTGAGAGCCCTGCTGAGTTTGTCATAGTTCATGTTGGGCTTGTTCTTGCGGGCTCCCCACAGACGGGCCACCTCCTCTGCCTGCAGCAGTTTGAACTCCCCTTCCTCATTGGTCCAGCAGATCAGCTGCTCATTACTGGAATCCAACAGGAGCTGGAGAAGGAACTGCCACAGGGTGACAGAGTTGTCCATGTCTCTCACTGAAAAAAAAATACAGAGTAGAAAAACCATCAGCTTCATGAAGTGATGCTCACAGCGTAACAATAGGCAGGCTTTCATTAACCCTAAAATTACGCAAACTGAAATGGAAATATGAAATACACCTAATGGAAACACGTCAATTAGAAAAAACTCCTCCAAAAAGTTGCATTTTATGTTTGCATTTGCCACCAGTGGGGTAAGAGTAATATGTTTGTCCCACAACAGCAGAGGCTTTATGTTCTCTGCAATTAGGCGGAAAAACATATGTGCATATATCAGTATCAGCACCGGCAATCGGCCAAAATGAGTCAGAACATATTGGCAAAAATTCAATATGTTGTGCCTACCTAGTTTTAACTAACTGAGACAACAGTCTGACGCTGCTGCACTGTATGAATGTGAGAGCAGCCTCATACTCAGAGGTATCCATCAGAGGTAACTGTCACCAGCATCACTTAGTGATTCACCAAACTGACAGTGAATATTCCCTTTTCTTTTGTGCCTCAGATCTCAGCGTGGAATAGCAGTAGGCGATATATCAAAGCCAGAAAATATTGTCGTGTCATTTTTTTTTGAGTCACTGGCAGAAGACTAGCTTCAGCGTTTGGTCTCTCACACTTTCCTATGGCTCCTCCTTCTCACAGACAGACACTCACACACACACACACACACACACACACACATACATACACACATACACACACACAATGATACATCACACATACTCTTCTTCAATGTGATTCTAAATGTATTGTTTTATTTTATTTATTGTATGCACTTAATGTACTGCTGCTGACTATGCAAGAATTTGCCCCTTGGGGGACAATAAAGATTTCTTGACGTTGACCTCTTCCACCCATCCAGACCACTTTCTCCTGGATGATGATGTGTGAGCAGGTGAGGCGTGTGTTTTTGTATCGGCAGGGCTACAAACCACAACTTTTTAGTTGCAACCACGGAACACCAGTGTGACTTGCAAATATTAATATAAGAACTGAAGAGCCCTTACTTTGTTTCCAGCTCGTAGTGAATAAATCATCATGTTGAAAGGCCCAGTGGTTACAGGCTAACTTTGTGCTAACACCTAACGTCTAACTTTCAACCGGAAGCTTCAAGTTCACAGCAAAAACAACGACACGCCGGGCATGAGACGAGCTGGCTCCCTCAAAATAAAAGCACAGCTTTGATTTAACTTTATTTGAAGGGTACTTGATTTAACTTTAATATATGACAGCAGCTATTTTATTTAACTTTATTATAATGGAACTTTATTATAATGGAACTTGATTTAACTTTGATATATAACAGCATCTACTTTATTCAACTGTATTGTAACTGTGATTCATTTAATATTTTTTGTATTTTAGTAGTCCACAGTAATTTAGAGGAAATTTCAAAATATCATGATATATATTGTGTATTGCAATATTTCAGGTATTACCTCCTTGTCATATTATTTTTACGCCATATGGCCCAGTCTTACAGTGAAAGTCTTTGTTGTACCAATACAGAGCAACTTTTTTAACATCTTCCTGTTTCTCTCTTAAAATGACAGCATGTTTCTTTACCACAAAAAGGGTCATGGCCTTGGCAATGCCATGATGCTGGTCTGATCTATGTGGATCACATGATACCAGTGACATTAAGTAGCCACGCAATGCAGCACTACATTTTATATAAAAAGTATAGTTAAGTAGTACAAAGAGCATATTTTGCATAATGTTATACATAATAAGGGATTTTTATGAGCACATTTTCAATAATATTCAAAACATTGTATATTTAAAACTTTTTTTGAAACATTCTGTTGATTATTAACTGACTCCAGGGCTTGAAGAGTTTTTCTTTAAATTTCATAACTTTTTAAGGAATAATGTGGGAACCGTGTTACAGTGCTGAAGAAACCACAGAGTCTGTGGCATTCCTTAAAAGTATGTACCAACATCTGGTGCAATTGCTATAAATGACTACTCAACAGCCAAGGAATATGAGGCTTTTATAGGACCAGGTGCACTGTTTGGTACAAATGCTGTTCCCTAATGTGGTTCCCACTTTTCAGGATGATAATGCCGCCATATGTTCTGCTGAACTAATTCAAGAGTGAGCAGCTGGAAAAAGTCAAACACCATATACGGTTCAGGGTTTTCAGTTTTCCAATGACTTAGGCTGTTTGGATGGTAAAGAGGGGACCTGTTCGCGTTTGGTCAATGATACTGAAATGCTGTCACATTAAGGCATGAGGTCACATCATCTATGTAAAGCCAGTTATTGGGAAATTAGAAAATGACACCTTGTCATGAATAATTGTTTTGCACTTATCACAGTGACGTAGCTACTGACTAGGCCAAGCCAAGGCCAAACATCTTGTTCACATCTGGCTTTAAAAGAGCAACAAAACACCATGGCCATGAAAATGAAATGGCCCTTTGTTTGAAAGGTAAAGAACATTCATGTATCTATGAATTATTATTATGATTAATCTATCTTTTTTTTTTGTTTTTATTGATCTAACTATTAGTTTTTTATTACTCGATTAATATAACAACAAATTTGACCATAAATAACGTTTTAAAACTTGTCATTTATATTTCAATATTTTATTCAATCATCTTCAATCATGACAGAACATACACTGCAGGGCATTATTCCCCAACAAAAAAATAGCCCAGTCTTAACTGGTAAGCTGTTTACAGTCTGATATTAAGTGTCTCCAAAATAAAATTAATGCAAGAGCTTGTTCCAATCAAGTAAAAGAAATGAATTGCAATCTACATTTAGCAATACAACAGCAAAATAAATAAAACAATTTAAAATTCAAGTCACTGTTAGGAGTAACAAAAGAGTTAGTCTTTGTTGCAGTAATACACCTCAAATCTAGCAGTCCAACAAAACATCTTACAGTAAAATAAGTGCATTTTTGCAATGTCACTGCTGCGTCGCTGCCTGCTGATATGAGTGCTGTATTTTCATATTTATAAGCACAAATTCCACTCATTTATTAAGTTGTATAAGCTCCTGCACAGCTGACTACCCTGTCATGTAAATGTTTCAAAATAAAATGCATTGGATCAGCAACTGATGGGATTCTGTCCACAGAAACACTGTAACAGGGCTTTTGTTTTGAAAGGGGAGCAAGGAAGTTGGAGTCAAACACATCCTTGTATTTCCTATAATTTAAGGTTGTAGACATTTTATTTGTCTGCTTGCTTCTGATGCTGAGTTAAGCCTATGTGAATATCTATGATCATGTTCATGATGTGTCTTTTTGTCTGTTTGATGTCATTGTTCAATAAAGTTTATTCAAAAATAAATAAATAAATCTTTGTATTTCTTCATCTTCGTGACGGAGAGACTTTTAAAAGGCTGTAAAAAGTGGTATAGAGTCAATATAATAATAGTCTATTTCTGCTGACAAAGGTGCATGTCATGCATAAAAGAACGGTGAGCCTCGTTTCTCTAGATGTGCTGCAGCTGACACGCAGTGGAGACACGCCTGACAGGCACTGCTCAGGCGAGCAGTGTGCATGGTCAAATTTGATAACATAAGTGCCAAAATAAAAAACGACACACTCGGCCCTGCTCTTGCTCTCCTGACGCGCGCTGTGTGAAACTGGCCTTACTTCCTCCTTGCGTGGATGCACGTTACGGAAATCGGCGCATTTACGTAACTGATTACGTTGACGCATCGCCCCAGCCCTACAGCCAACTGATTTTAATTTTGATATGAGAAAACCAAACAATACTACTTTTTAGAAACAGGAAGACAAAAAATGGAAAAGTATCCATTCTTCGTTTTTTGTTTCAATAATAAAAATTGGAATGAAAAATACTTGTCTGATTTTTTTTTGATGTGCTAATAAACGGAAATCAGGAATTGAAATACATGTGTGGAAATCTGTCTCAATTTTACTTTTGTTGTGATACGCAAGTTGTTGCAAGTAGTGTACGGCTCATAGATATTAGAAACGTAGATACCTCATCAGCCGTCATGATGCGTCTGCACGGGCACCATATTGGAGAGGTCAAGCTCCACGAGCAAACAAATCCATGTGTTTAGCGGGATGTAGATTTCACTACAAACACTGAAAGTGAACATGACAGTGGTTACTTGTTTGAATAAATTACAAATACTGAAGGGGATCTAATCAGCTCTGTGTTGTGCACTGTGAAATATTTTTATTTTATTTAAAGTTTTTTTTAATGATTTTGTCAAAAGTTTTTTGTAAAAATGTTGTCAGTTGACCACTGATATAATTGTCTCTTACCTAAGAGAAGAGCAAAAATAAGAAAACATTGCAAAAACAATTGTGGATACAAACATAATTAAGTGAAAATATGTTTGTATATCACTTCTTGTATGAGGCTCAGACAATGCCCATCTGGCATTTTCTTTGTTATTTTTGAGTGCCTTTGCTGCTATCTTCACCCGTTTTTCAGCAAGAGTAAGGTTAAAGGTTATAGACACCAGTGCACTCAGAAAATGTTTCCAGACTGGAAACATTACAAACTGGCATGATGTGTGGCCCGGGAGAGCAGGGCTCTGCAATGGGTGATCAAAACCATCCAGGTGCCTGCACAGAGCCCAAAGGACACTAAAAGACAACACCTACTCCAGCAACAGCTTGCTCACCATGCTGCCAACTGGCAAGCCATATACAAATATCGGCACAGAGCAGGATCTTTCCTCAGGTTATAGACTCCTTAGCTCATCCTTAGCTCATCCTCCATACCCGCCATAAGGTAAAATGTTTTTTTCCTTGTGTAGTATAAAGAAATTTGAATAATGGAACTACTACTTGCATTTGTTATGCAAGCCTGTGTTGTAGAATGACAATCAGCTCACCTTAACTCAGGTGTTTTCAGTTTGGCTGTGTGGGTGTGGTTTAGAACAGGTTTGACTGACAGGTCTCTCTCTTATGTGTTACACTGTTTGATTCTTTCAGGTATTTGGCACTTTGTTTCCTCAACAGACTTGCAGTCTTTTGCACCCCAACCCAATCTGCACCTGGAACAGGCCAGCACCAGCATGGGAAACTGGTGCATCCTGCTTGAGTGTTTCATACAAGGCAACCTAAACCTCAGCATTATGCTTCAAGCCTGTCGCCTCAGCTAGGTGCACCTCTGGAGGCTCACATAATTACATGCTGTCCAGAGAGAAGTGACAGTTTCTTTTCACCAGAGGAAAGGCCTCCTGCTGATAAACAACAGATGAAAGATTGGAGGGTTCATGCTGAGAGTGACAATGAACATGAGCTCTCAGTGGGTTTAACTGTGTACAGTGAGGGTGGATATTCTACAAACATCAAATACTACACAACTATTAAGTGTCTCCTAGAGAAAAGTGTCAATCTTTGTCTTCAATACACCTGGAAATTGTTGCCTCCTAATAGGTTTTTTCCTGCCTACTATTGGCAACAGACTCTGTAACAGGCTTGTGAGCTATGTGCTTCAGGTGTATGCTAAATGTATCTGAATGCATTTGAAAGTTGGAAAACAAACCTTAAGTTTTATTTAAGATTACTGTTGTCTCGGGCTGGGCGATATGGCTTTAAAATAATATTGCCATTTTATAAAGGCTATATCGCGATACAAGATATATTTCTCGAAATTTTTAAATGTCTTTTAAACTAATGTTAACTACTAAAATGAAAATGTATTATATGAACTGCCGTTACAATAAAGATAACGCTACTGTCATATAATTTAGTATAGTTATAATTAAATAAATCAAAGCCAGACCCATGGTGCTTTTATTTTGAGGGACCAGGCTCGTCTAGGCCGCAAGTGTCGATTTTTTTGCTGTGGACTTGGAGCTTCTGGTTGACAGTTGGATCTTAGCATTTGCAGACAGTTAAACAGATACTGCAGCGCCTCTAACTGTGAGGATTCAGAGAGCGGGCAACAAACTAACAGCTCTCCAGTTCATATATTATTAATATTTGCAAGTCGCTCTGGTGCAACGTGGTCATAAAATGTGACTAAATACTGACGGTCTGGAGCTCTGCAAAAGTCCTGCTTTACGCGTGTGTGTGTGAGGAAGAGGGCTGCAGGAGAGAGGGAGAAACCAAAACGCCAGGGGCTTGTAAAAACGATGTGACAATTCATACTTAATGTCTGCGATTTACCAATTTTAAAAACTGCAAGTGGAACAAGCCGCAATACTTTTGAGTGTATTCAATATATGCCCCACCCCTACTGTCATCTATTAGTTTTGAGCGATTAAACAAAAATACTGGCTATCAGCGATTTGCTGAGTACATCTGCAGTTGTTTTGTTGGGAGTCAATTTTTGTCTTTTTATTTTGCCAATCCAACAGTCTGTCTGAAGAATGAGTGAGTCACAGCTTAGGGAGTGGAGCACCAGCAGATAGAGACAGCAACACAACATTAAAACATCCGGTTAATTTTCAGAAAAAAACACTCCGTGTTTATGTCTGATTGCATTTCACTTAACTACATCGACAAAACGTCACAATAAGCGGATCCAGGCCTCCAATTCCCCTGAAACTACATAGTGCACTTTTAAAGACAAGTTTGCAGCTTGCATTTAAACCCCAAAAGGTAAATGCAGTTTACTTTATTTGCAGAGGGGAAATATAGTTTGCCTTTCATGTATTGCTAAAATAGAGGCATAACCTGTCATTTGCAATTTGTTCAAAAAGGGAAAAAATAATAATTAAAATCATAAATTAGGTTTGGTGAGAAAAAATCTGAGATCTTATTTTTAGGCCATATTGCCCAGCCCTACTTCACATCTAACTCAGTGAACTGAGGGTTAATTTTGACCAAATTAGAGCTGGTGATTGTTGGAACAGTAGAAAGACGGAAGACTGAAGATGGGTTTGGCGAGTTTTATTTTGTTTCTATCAAATTTGAATGAAGTGTTGTTACGATGAGTAATCAAGGCAACTGAACTAATCTTAATGTAGTCCAGTGAAAAAAAGAAACTTTATAAAATCAGTCTCCCATTCACTGGAGACTTTATACTTCATGACATCACAAGCTTGAGACTTCCTTCACTGGTTTCTGGCTTTGAGAGAACTTTGACTGAACTTGTCTAAGCCATGGAAATAACATGTTAGTATAAAGGTGCACTAGTGCTTTTACCCTAGAATTGCACTGTGGTGCTCACTGTTATAGTGCAGCTTGATGTGACTTGTTATGGCCAGCACGATCCAACGTCAGTAATGGTAAGGGCTGCCTCCCACATGGCAAATGTTCTGATGAGGTGTCTTGTGTTTTGGTCCAGTTACTGAACACACTAGAGAGTGTAGCAACTCCACTATACTTGGCTATGCAAAAATCAGCCCTTCTGTCCTACATGATCATGCTTATTTTCAAAGTTTATGGGATACATCAATGTATTATCAAGCAAGATATAGATTCAATACTGCTCATATCCATGTTGTGTTAAGTTGCGTTATATAACAGCATTTTTCTGAAAAGCCAAGCCAGTAGCTCCAGTGCTATGTGCAAAAAGTTAATGTACAGCCCTGCTTTTTATTTGATATAACTTTACATTTTCATATTGTGCAGCTGTATATTTCCAAACAGGAAAAACCCCCTGTCTTTGCATTTTATTTTAATCACAGTTTGTTTCTGTAAAAGTGCCTGTGACATCTCAAATGTGGCTTTGACTTGCAAATGAACATGCATTGTAGCCCATTTCAAAGAAAATACAGAGATTTTTTTTTTTTTTTTTTTTGTCCATTTCGTCCAGCCCTAACTTGCACAAATGTCACTTCTGGGCCCACTTCTTCATTGGAAAGATTTCTATTTTTCTGATGCTAAGTCTTCATCTTTAATCTTTAATCTTGCCTTGCAGGTTTTGTGTACAATCGTCTCGCAATAGACAGCTCAGCTTCTGGCGGTTTCTCATATTGCCTTGAAAAGCCACACAAGAGGTTATTATCACTAAATTGACACATGCGGCTTTGTGACATTAATCCCAATAATAACTGGTATGTGTTGCTGGTTTTTCATGCGGTATTGTTGCTATTTTGTCCATGTTGCAGACTCAATGTGACTTGTGCTCTTCCTGTCAGTATGTGTCAACAACTCAATGTGTGTGTGTGTGTGTGTGTGTGTGTGTGTGTGTGTAAGCTTCTTATGAGGACGAGTAAATCTGCCCTGACTCATCCAGACCTGCTGGCTTGGAGACACACCCCCCCACACAATCTGTTCCAAACTATCATGTTAGAGCCGCTGATATCGGAGCAAAAATAGGACAGCGTCAAACGGCGGCTAGCGAGAAAGATTACCAATGAACGTTATGTAACGTAAACGCCTGACACTGACAGCAAACGTTACCCACGGAGCGTGGAGATAACGGCAACGAGGTCTAATCAGTCACATAACGCGGGTTAGCCTATTGGATGTTCGGACTGGAGGGATTGGTTCGTATTGGGAGATAGCCCCGGCACCCACACACCGCAAAATAAAAGACCACTTGTTGATGAACTACAGTAGTTTCGTTACCGTCAACACACACTCTGAGTCATCCCACGCAGTGTGAAGTCACAACGTGAAGCTCAAACCCATCTGTCATATTTAACATGCGTGTAAACAGTCGACGAGGCGAACAAATCACAGCACCGACGTTACTTTGCTGGAACTTAACTGAAAGTTAGCTGTTAGCTAGCTCCGCATTAGCTTGTGTGCTAACATTTTACCTCGCTCGTCCAGCCCGATGAATCTCCGAGTCGTCGAGCCGCGTCGAAATATTCCCAAAACATCGCTGGAAAGCTGTCTAATGTGCCATAGGTCCAGAAACAAGTTTCAAACAGAGTGTGGAGGAAATACCGGAACATAAAATACATTAAAGTGCCTTTGGCTTGTACTGACGAGAGCCTTTGAACAGGAAATAATGTGGCGTTCAGGACTCCTGGTACACCTCAAAACCGAGGTCTGCGCCGCCTTCTAAGAGTGTTTGCTCACGGGTTGAAAATAAATTTGTGTGTTTGAAGCTGTTGTTTCTTTGCGTCGAAATTATTTTGTAAATATTATTTAATATTTAATATTATTTAAGTCGCAATGCGAGAGTGCGCTTTACTTGTGCATTTTAGCGCTATTTGTAAGAATATCACGATATGTAAAAATCAGTGTCAACTCAGAGGAAATAGAACATTTAGATAAGTATTCTCACTGTAGAATAAATGTTATACAATATACCTAAAACTCACAGCTTCACAAGTTTGTGTGGCTCACATGTTCCCTCATATCCCCCTGTAGGAGGAAATGACCACCTGTTTGCTCGTTTGCGTACGTCTGTCAAAAATTCCGACGCTTTCGAGGGCCCTGAATGTGTCATTAAACTCCCGCTGAGATCACTTCCTCTTGTGTCTCTGCTTGTGATGTTTATGATTTTGTTGTTACTTTACAGCGCAGTTACACATTTACCAGTAAAACTGTCACCGTACGATGTCTCTAACTCACACCACCAAACACTTTTTGTCTGCACATTTCAGGATTGTGGTTTACAACGTGTTACTACAATCTTTGTCACCAACAACTTTATTTCTTTTTCTTTTCTTTTTTAAGAATTCAAAACAACGATTTAGCGCGCATTGTACACTTTAGCAAACCTTTGATTGATTGATTGGCGTCTTTATTTCGAACATGTATCCTAAAATACAACAAAAACAGCAGTTAAATACATATCAACAAAAGAGAAAGACAAAAAGGACATGATAAATTTGATCCATAGATTGCATCAATTTACTTGGTGAAAGGGAGTAGGAAGAAGTAAAGCCTACATTTATTTGAATCCTACCCCTTTATAACCCAGTCAGAACCCAATTATGTTCCAAACATTCAAAAATAGCCTACTGCATTGGTGGGTTTCTACTTTAAAGGCACCTATAAATCAAAAGAGTGCTTATTAACCTACAATGCTCTTTTACTAGTCTTTACTACTCTTTTTACTTGTAGGTTATGTTTTGTTTTGTTTTTTCATTCCAATAGATGAAGAATCTCAGTGCAGAAATTATTTTATTGTAAAAATAACGATAAATTGTATTAACTTTTTGAAATCAGTTTCTTGTGCTGCATTCATTTGCTTGTCACAATATTAGAAACTGGAGCACATTGGTTTGACAGGGAAAAGGCAATGAGCAACTTGGCAAGAAATGTCCCACAAATTGCAAGAAATCGGTAAGAGGTGACAAGAAAATTACCTGTAAATTAGTTCTTTTTTCTTTTTTGTGCTTATTTTCAGATCATTTTCTTGTTACTTTTTTTTCTTAACAAATTTTACATCAAAAAGAGGATAATAAAATAGAAAACATTAAAATACACAAGATTAAAGTTCATATGACATTAATTACACATTAAAAGCAGGTTTGAACAGCTAGGCTAGGTTTTGATAAGTGCTTTGAACTGGGAGAGGTTGGGATAAATTGCATGACTTTTCAAGGGCCTGGAAAACACAGATGAGAAATTCCATGTCTTTTCTTTCGGGTTTTCTGTGAACCCTGTTCACCGAGGTAGTTAAAGTAAAAAAATAGCGTCATTTTCACATAGACTTGTAAACAATGGGACTTTTTGCAACCAGTGAGTCGCCTAACCCCTGCTGGTCATCAGAAAAAATGCAGCTTGAAGGCATTTCTGCATGCATCACCTTGACTTTTCAGACTTTGCACACAACCATTAAGTAGGTGTCTGTACACAAAATAGTCGATTTTTGCTGTTATTCTGAAAAGGATAATATTTCCTACTACATTACCTACATAGTTAACAATAAATATTCCACTAACACTACCGTTTTCCTGCTGTTCATACTCTGTTTAATGTGCTCTAACATGTTTTTTTGGAATGTTAAAATATGAAAAAGTAGAAAAAAAGTAGAACTGTGCAAGTTCAGCCTTGCTCTTTCATTCCTTCCTTTATCTTGAAAAAATTAGCATGGTGATATTTGTGCATATCCAAAAACCTGTTGATATTCAAGTCTTTAATAATCTTCAAAAGCAGATGTGTTTCTTCTTCAGACCATAAATGAGGGTTTGTCTGCATGTGTGTCTACACCAGCCTTGCAAACTGTTGGCGAGTTGTTTTTTGTACAACGTATCTATGGCAATGCACAGAGCCAACCGTAAACAGAAGAGAAGCCATGTTTCCCAAAGTGCAATAAAACCCCCAGTTCAGACATATTTTCCAAATTGGGCATATACATGTCCATATAATGCCCCGGAAACCTAAACAATCCCAGCATATTCCACGTGTTAATCAGAAAGTGGTAAATTCAGAAAACAGCCTAATTCAGAATATTTAAACAGTCTATAGCTTACTGTTTACATGCCCTACATCAATTTTTCTTTCAACAACAAAGAGAAAAGGCACTGAGCAACTTTATATACAAGGAAAAAAAACATCAGATTTGTTTAAAAATGAAAATGAAAATTTCCTTAAAATAAGCACAAAAATAAAAATAAGAAACAGGAAAAAAATTTAAATAAATGATTAAATACATATATGATTAGAATAATTAGATTTCTTTTTTGTTAATTTTCTAGTAAATGAATCTTGCCACCTTTTACTTATTCTTTTGCAATCCTTGGAACATTTCTTGCTAAATTGCTCCAAGTTTAAATCAGATCAAACCAGTTTACTTCGGTGTCAACAGTCTTGATGTGAAAGGCATCTACATGCAGCACAAGAAAACTGATATCAATCCAGGTTTCAAAGGGTTAAACAATCGTGAAAGTACAGTTATTAATGCTTTGAAACTAAATTAGCTTGATTTCTTTCAAAAACACAGGAAGAAGTTACAAGAGGGGGGTAAAAAAATCTCGATGAAATAGTTAATAATAACTACAATATTAAAATTATAAATGTAGTTTTAGGAGGTTTAGGTTTAGGAGTTTTGAGACATTGTCCATAATTTTATTATTATGAACTAATAATAATTGTTCAATCTCTCTCTCTCTCTGTCACTCTGTTAAAGTAAATTTTCAGGTCGTTTTCTTGTTAGCTTTTTGTAATTTCTTGCAATTTTTGGGAGATCTCTTGTCAAGTTGCTCATTGCTTTTATAGGAAGGTTTTCAAAATAAATCAAACCAATTTGCTCATCTTTCAAAGGTTTAAATGCATGTGAAAGGCATCTGAATGCAGCACAACTCACTGCTCCTCTGATGCAGATTGTCATTAGCATCATAAAAAAAAATCTACAGCCTCTACAGACATGCAGAGCAGAGACTGCAGAGACCGCTAGTATGTTTTCAGATTAACCACCGAGTGGCAGCACATCACAGCAGTGTCACACTCTCAGCAAATGGTTGTCTCATTTACTGGAAACACAGTGCAGCTAAACTCATGTCAGCTGTGATTTGATTGCAGAGATTAATGAAAGACTGATTTCTTACAGTTCAGATTATAGTTTTGCATAGTTTTGAACCGCGTGTTTGTTGACATACAAAATATAAAAGACCAAAATCAGTGAGACATAAATATAATCACACCTTCAAATAACTCGTTTAGCAGGTGTTGCAGTTATGGCTGACACTATGGGGCACTTAAGGGACATTAGCTGATTCTTTGTTTTTAAAAACATTATTTTTAGAGCTTTTTATTGCTCTTATTGACAGAGCAGTTTAGCCCTTTGAAACCTGAATAGAACTGAACGCTTGATTTCTTTTTAAAAACATGAAAGATGGCAGTGAACAACAAAAGAAGAAAGGACCCAAAAGTTTGCAAGAAAATAGCAAAAAGTACAAGAATATTACCTGATAATTAGTCATATAAATTAAAACAAAACATAAAAAAGACATCATAAGACAAAACAAAACAAAACAAAAAGACATCACAAGACAAAACGAAACAAAATAACAATAACTTTAAAGTAAAAAACAAAACAAAAAAACAGGGAAATGCCCTGGGGAAAGCTCCAAAAAATTATAATCATCCTGTGACCTAATTTCAAATATAATACTACTACTACTACTACT
This sequence comes from Plectropomus leopardus, assembly GCF_026936395.1. Taxonomy (NCBI): domain Eukaryota; kingdom Metazoa; phylum Chordata; class Actinopteri; order Perciformes; family Serranidae; genus Plectropomus; species Plectropomus leopardus. The sequence goes on along the minus strand of NC_142177.1, from coordinate 2,070,842 downwards.
ACTAATAATAATAATGATAATACTTTATTCATATAGCACCTTTAAAAACAGTTTACAAAGTGCTTTGATAAACAAAGCAAAGCTAGATGGGATACATAGATGGTGATACAACAACAGAAAACCAAACAGCCCAATTAAACAAAAAGGGAGAAGAAACTAAAATAGCTTTAAGATCAAATTAAAACCAGAGGACGAAATAATGCAAGATGTGCTTTTTTTCAAGCTTTTTATTTTTTTCCCTGGACATTTTAAAAATAATTTCCAAAATTCACTTTCTTTCAATTCGTAGAACATTTCTTGCCACGTTGCTTATTGCATTTTCCCCCCCATATTTTGTAAAAGAAAAAAAAAATGCGAATGACAGCAAAAAGGCACAGGTCAGATTAGAAATCTGGGCTGCTGCCAAGGACTCAGCCAATGTGGGACCCACACTCTGCCAGCTGATCTGGAGGTCGCCCCAGGGACATCAGCTTCTGCAGCAGTTGCTGAAAACTCCCTAATGTGTCCCTGTGTTATATTACATTATTACTGAATAAAGAAACATCAGCAGCAGCTCACTATGAGCTACAACAAACCTGAGTTTCTGCAAAGACTTTGTCTGCACTTCATGGCAGCTAATCAGAGCATTCCATAATTCCTGACAGGATTCTGAAAGCAAGCCAAAAACTTGAGGTCTATTCAGCCCTTCACTCAAAGACCAGAGGGCAAGAGGAGGAAATGGATCGACTTGCTACCTGAGTGAGTTATCACAGCTGAGGGAAACATCTACTGTGTGTGGGTTCACACACACACATACATGCGAACATGAATAATAGGGGACTATCTAAGTGTACTATCCAAGAGGGAACCTTTATTAGCAGTCATTTTAAAAATACAAAACTAGAATTGAAAATTTACTTTTGAGGTCTTCTTTCACAATATTACTGCAAATGTGGTTTTTACAATTTTTTAAAGAAATTGCCAAGAGGGGACCTGAAGCCTTGAGCGACGTCTGCCTATCAAAGGGGGGACATCCATATACTGCAGTCAAACTGGTTTATCCTGGTTCTCTCACCTATAGAGTGCTTCTTTTCACTACTAAAACTTCATTTGTATCTTTAAAAATGGGTATGTAAACTTTATTGCTTGCAATATATCAACATTTTTGTGATAATAAATATTACAGAAATAATACTTGCCAAAGCAAAGTATATCTTTTAAAGAAGGCTCCCATAATCCTGTGAATTCAGTTTTATCTTACTATTTACTGTTAATAACTTTATTGTTGTCTTTGTTTTATATATGTATATATATATATATATATGTATATTTAGACCAGACCAATTGTAACTACCAATGTATCACCAAAAATTCAGAAAAATAAATCTATAAACGAGTAACATTATACATAAAATGATCAGCAATATAATTACTTATTTTAATAAATAATATATTTATTTTAATTAATTAATCACTATAAAATGATTTAACACAAGTCTGTGACTAGACCTTAAAAGCTGTTTGCTTCCAAAAGAAAGAAATCAAACTGTGACATGACAGTTGAGCTCAGGTCCAGAGAAGTCAGTGGCGTTTCTGGATTTTGTTGAATCTGGCTTTCACTTAGCATAGTAGAGTCGTAAATTGCATTTATAGATGCAGTGATGAACTGTGTTCACTGTCAGTGGTTTTCAGTGTCCCCAAGCTCATTTTGTGATATCATGTTGGTATTTAATGCAGTGCAGCTTTATGGGTCAAAGGTCATGGCCATTCATTTTTGGTTTTTAGCCTTGTCCCTTTTATGCAGAGAGATTTCTCAAGGTTCTCTAAATCTTTTCATGCTATTATGGCAGATAGTTAATGGATTTGAACAGCAAATATCTTGTTTTGTAATGTATTCCTTTGTGTTCACAATAGTTTTTCAGTGATGGATGAAACACCTGTGTTTGTTAGTGTATTTTAGCATTATCTAATCTAGACCCCATTCAAAGATGTTTGTTTTTTTAATGACTACAGTCTGTAACACATACTACACACACACACTGGCATGCAGCATTGTCACAGTGCACAGAGAGTGTGCGTGAAGTGAAAGGCACATAATAAATGTTACGATAAGTTCACAATGACACTCAGCTTTACAGGACTTTTACATTCCAGTATTGTAAACTGAAACTTCTTTCTTTAGCACTTAAAAGTTTAACTGGTATGTTAGTGTTTTGATGGGCATTGAAATGGTGATGAGCCACCAACAACTCATCTCAAAACCATCACAACAGGATACACATCTATGAATGGGCCTTCATAAGTCGACTTCTGTTTGTACTCTTTGAACTTTGCACTCTAAAAAAAAAAAAAAAATGTCCACACTCCATTTCCTTTTGTAAGAAAACTAAAAAAGGAGTTTTAAATTAAAATTATGTAACATCAAACTTTGACTTGACCTTTAAAATTGTTCAATTTCAAAATACTTACCTGACCAGTTTTCACAAGTAGTGAATGTCAATCAAGTTTTCAATATACTTGTGTTCTCAGTCTGTACTTAAAGAAATGCAACTTGTTTGTTGGTGCACATTACAGAAGAAGGTCCACCCTTGAGTAGGATATAATGACATGAGTCCACTGTTGGCTGGTACATAATGTCACAAGTTCCTTCTAGATAGCACGGAGTGACGTTCACACTCAACCATGTAAAGCATACAAACATATTTAATAATACTTGTGAAAAAAATCTCATCTGAATAATGTTACATTTCTTCTTCAAATATGATTTGTTAGTATGTTTGTGTAACAGAATATAAAGGCTCAACTTTAGTGGCTGGCTTAACCTTTTTATGGCTTGATACTGTATTAATGGGAAATTATGCCCATTTCTAAAATACATACATATTATTTCTATGATCTAAGGCAGTCTAAAAACATTAGTAAACATGGGCAACTCGCCCCATATCCAAAAACTGGAGTGCTTGTGATGTCATGTGATATAAAGTGTAGAGTTGCTCCATTGATATGAAATTGTGAAAGATTTTCTAGATGACACTGAGAACAGCCAGAACAATGTTATAAGTATATGGGAACATTTTCTGTTACAGAACTGACAACACCAATATAATAAAGTTCATTTTGGGTTTAAGGGATAACAAACATTCTGTTGGTCCCCAAAATTAGGCTCTCGATGAGCAGAAGGAGCAGCTCAGACTTTATACTTCATGACATTACAAGTCTGAGACTTCTTTCTCTAGTGTCTAGATCAGAGATATCACACATACTGGCTGATCCCTTGGCCATGGAAAAACATACTGGAATTCCTACTTTAGATGTTCACCTTTTACAATGAAGGGTTTCCCAGAAAGGACCAAACGATATAAAGGTCAGCAACAGTATTTGCTGATTAATCATAAAATAGATTTATTATCAGACTTTTACTGGAAATTCCCATTAAGAGTTATTACAAGCACAGGATCTCTTTTACAATGTATAAAAGGCTTTCAATGTATATGCATAAGAATGCATTTTCTTTGTTGATCAACATTACAGAAAAAGGGCCACATATAGAATAAAAGCGGACGGTGGTCCCAAGTTGGCTGGTACATAATGACACAAGTTCCCTTTTGATGGGACAGAGTGATATTCACACTCCACCATAGATTAATGAAAAGAAATAGAAAGGTGCATTTTGTAAAGAGAAAAATATCTAATACAAAAAATGTATCTATTCAGTAAAGCTTCTCATTGTTTAGTAAATTGGCACCAGAAATGTTGCCATTGTAGCTATTAAAATAAAGGCTATAATGTGAACACAATTATAACTTGTCTTAGTATTCACTGTGGCGTGACAGATGAGCTCAGGTCCGGGAAGTTGGCAGTGTTTCTGGATTTTGTTGATATCTGGCTTTCACTTTGCATAGTTAAGTCTTAATTTGCATTTATAGATACAGTGATAAACTGTGTCCACTGTCAGTGGTTTTAGTGTCCCCAGCTCATTTTGTGATATCCTTCAGTCATGTTGGTATTTAATGCAGTGCAGCTTTATGGGTCAAAGGTCATGGCCATTCATATTTGGTTTTAGCCTTGTCTTTTTATGTATTTCTCAAGGTTCTCTGAATCTTTTCATGCTATTATGATAGGTAATGGATTTGAACACCAAATATCTTGTTTTGTAATGTGTTCCATTGTGTTCAAAATGAATAGTTTTTAGTGATGGATGAAACACCTGTGTTTGTAAGTGTATTTTAGCATTATCTAATCTAGACCCCATTCAAAGATGTTTGTTTTTAATGACTACAGTCTATAACATATACTACACACACTGGCATGCAGCATTGTCACAGTGCACAAAGTGTGCATGAAGTGAAAGGCACATAATAAATAATATAATAATCGATAAGTTCACAATGACACTCAGCTTTACAGGACTTTAAATTCCAGTATTGTGAACTAAAACCTTTTTAACATAAAGTTTAACTGGTATGTTAGTGTTTTTGATGGGCATTGAAATGGTGATGAGCCACCAACACCTCATCTCAAAACCATCACAGCAGGATACACATCTATGAATAGGCCTTCACTAGTTATCTTCTGTTGACCCCATTCAAAGAGGTTTGTGCAACCCAGAACTAAGTTTTTATTATTGTTATATCTATTTTTTGGTTGTTTTTGATAACTATAGCTGGTAACACATAGAGTTGTAAATTAGTTGGCAAATACAGGGCTGGTATACAGCATTGTCACTCTTGCACAGAGAGTGTGCATGAAGGCATGTGAGATTGCTAAAATAAGTTTACATTGACACTCAGCTTTACAGGTCTTTTACATTCCAGTGTTGTCAACTGAAACAACTCTTTAGCACTTAAAGTTTAACTAATGTTAATGTGTTTCTGATGGCCATTCGTTAAAAATTCAGACAAACAGAGCCACTGAGAGCCAAGATGCCCTACTGCTTTAGAGGGCCACTTAATAAATAATTACCTTTCAATTATTTCAGTGATATTACATACATGTGGTTATTATGTCACTTCCCAGCAGATGTTTCTTCATGTGAAAACATGTTTAACTCCTTTTTTGAATAGCTTGTAGTCAATTGTGCAATTGATTTACAAATGTGGAATTCTGCTTGTATTTCTACTCTTTACAGTTTAACATTATCTTACCCAACATCCACTTGTTTAACACAGGAAAGAGGAAAAAGCCATGTTTCAGTCAGATACAACATCTAGGATATGAGAAGTAAGCAACCCTGAAGCCCAATGTGTAATGTCCTCACGACCATAACGACCATCGTCAGCTAGAAGAAACCATCCCCCGCACTGCAGGGAATCAAGGCCTGACAGATTTTCACAGGCTGACTTGCAGAGAATCAAACCCCTCACCCACTGCAGGTCACTCACTTCTCAGTGGCAGCAGTCTCCACTGTTCAACACTCAAAGTTAGGATCTGAGAATCATATGGGTGCTGGTCACTCCACCTCTTCAGTGTAGAAGAAATTACATATTTTTGTCCACTTCATCAACTGAAGGCCAAGTAAATATAAAAATATATCTATAAAACTGTGTGTGAATGTAATAAAGACAGATTGCTTTCTAAAGAATGCACAAAGCCACTGAATCAAATGTACATAGATCATACAGAGATGAATAACATTTTTTTTCACACATATGAATACTCGGCCTCTTTTAGGGATGCATCTTACTCCATAAATGTGGTAATTTTACATGTCGGTATCATCTTTCTGAAGCTGGCAATACTGTATAGGCATCATTAATAACTTGTTAACTGACTGTTAATTATACTTTTGTCAATACTCCTTGATAACCAATGAAGAAATGATAACTAATTAACTTTACCCATTATAAGTAATGTTATAGATTGTTATTTTATTAGTCAAATACCAAGACTTATACAGTCTTGTATAAATACATAAACTAAGTATTAATGGTTTCCAACTAATTTGTAAACCTTTGTAAAAACAAAAAAAGTAAATTATACAATATAAATATCTCTTGGATAGATAGACCAAATATTTATAACACTTTGTTAACTATTAATAGTTGGTTTGAAAACTGTTTATAAACATTGTTTGGATGGTTTCTATAAAGTTGCAACTGCTAATGGTAATAAACTGTTAAACTGTTAACAAATACCATGTAGCAGATCTTGAAATACTATTTGGAAGAACCATTATAAAGTTGCAGTTGCTATTTAAATCTTTTGAGTCACTTAATAAATAATGTCTTTCTAAGCACTTTTGTAAAGTATACATACACGCTTGCCCTTCATTAAATTTTTAATAGGATTTACAAAAGTTGCAAAACAACAATAACCCACTACATTTATCTTTTGGCTCAAAAGTTGCATGTCAACATTGACTTTCTGTTCATATATGTGTTTAAAATGATAATCACACAATCAGGACACAAACATGTACTCTTTATGTAGCTCACATATAAAACATTTAAAAGGGCCAAATTAGTTTACTCCATACAATCAATAACCATTGACAACATTTTAACTATCTAAATAATGTTTGTAGATGCTTTACAGAGTATCTAATTCTGTAGTATTGTTTTACCTCTTTAGTTAAAACAGAACCTTTTATTATAATTAGAATAATGAAATGTAAACTTGAGGCAATAACCTGTGCAACATCAAAATGGTATGTCATGAAATAACAGATGTAATCATTAGGTAACTGAATATGTTCAACTACATAAATATCCATAATAGTACAAGTTTTGAAAAAACAGTATTTAAAATGGGAATTAAAGTGGAGAATTGTATGCCTGCTCCATACAATTTCAGAATTGTTCTTCCCAATAATCCAGGGATGTTGTACTAACCAAAGATAAGCAGTGTGTGCTACTTGTTAAACCCAGGATGGGGAATAAGCCACGTTTCAGTCAGTCTAAATCAGATACAGCATCTTGGATATGAGGAAGTTAGCAACCCTTAGGCTCAATCGTGTCATGTGCTAGCGACCATCGTCAGCTAGAAGAAACCATCCCCCGCACTGCAGGGAATCAAGGCCTGACAGATTTTCACAGACTCACTTGCACAGAGTCAAACCCCTCACTCACTGCAGGTCACTCACTTCTCAGTGGCAGCAGTCTCCACTGTTCAACATTCAAAGTTAGATCTGAGAATCATATGGGTGCTGGTCACTCCACCTCTTCAGTGTAGAGAAATTACATATTTTGTCAGCTTCATCAACTGAAGGCTCATAAATCTAACAATATATCTATAACACCATGTGATTGCTTACTGAATAATGCAGAGCACCACTGAATCAAATGTTTAACATCTTAGAGAGATGAACAACAATTTTTTCACAAACAAATGAATATTTAACCTCCTTTAGGGATGCATTTGCTCCATAAATGTGCTGGTAATTTTACATGTCAGTGTCATCTTTCCTAAGCTGGCTGTTAACAGACTGTTAATTTCACTTTGTCAATACTACTTGATAACTAATAAATAAATTGCAACTACTGATGGTACGCTGATACACTGATACACTACTGATGGTATATTGTTAAACTGTTAAAAAAATACCATGTAGTGGATCTTGACATATTATTTGGGAGGCCATTTTAAAGTTGCATTTGCTGTTTTAAATCTTACAGTCACTTAAAATGCTTTTGTTTCTCAGCTGTGTTAAGCATGCATACACGTTTGCCCCCATTAAATGTTTTATAGGTTAGAAAACTATTTATTTTCATATATAAGTTCAAACTGATTTATGACCAAACCTTTTAAATTTATATCACTGCAGCTCAAATGAAAAGGGTTCAGGAGGTGAAAAATGGACTACATAAATTCAACATTACAGATCAATAACAAAACCTATGTTACAAAAACTACAATAATCCACCATGTTTTTTCTTTGGCTCAATGTTGCATTCTGACATTTTATTTCTGTTTCCTGAATATGTTAACATGATGATCAGACGATCACTCTTACTCTTTAGTTTTGTTTTACTCCTAGTTGAAACCAAACCTTTTATTATGATTAGAACAATTAAATGTTAACTTGGCACAATAAACTATGTAACATCACAATGGTTTGCCATGAAATTCATGTAATTATTAGGTGATTAAATATGTTCAAATATTTAACTATCCAGTAAAAAAAGTACAACTTTTGTATCAGTAGTCAAGCTAGTGGGAATTTGAGTGGAGAATTATATGCCCAATCTGTAAACTTTTAGGATGTTCTTCCCAATAATCCAGAGATGTTGTACCAGCTAAAATAAGCACTGTGTGCCACTTGCTTAACCAGGACAGGGGACAGACCCATGTCTCAGGCAGTCAGAGTTGGATGTAACATTCTAGCTAATATAAATTAGCATCTCTGAAGCTTAATGTGGAATGGCCTATTGACCATCGTCAACAACAAAGAAACCAACCCCACACTGCAGAGAATCAAGGCCTGGCACAGAGCTGCACACGCTGACCCCCTCACCCTCTCCAAGTCACTCATTTCTCAGAGGCAACCTTAAAGGCACATGGGTGCTGGACACTCCACTCAGTCAATGTGGAGGGATTGTTTAATGCTTACATCATAAACTAAAACCCTTTTAAGGAATTTGAAATTCTTCATATAAACCAAAACTGTGTTGAATAATAATAAGTCCCTCTGGTCACTGCAGCATGCACACAGAGAGATGGCAAATCATTTAATCCAATACAAAATGAGTAGTCAGCCTCTGTTAAAGACACAATCCATAAATGTGCTGGTAATTTTGCATGCCAGTACACCCATTTAAAACTCTCAGTTCCCTCTCCCTACAACAGAAGACTTTTAAAGGTCGTACACAGCAGACAATCCAATCCAAATCTCTCAAGCTGCTATTTTTTAATTTACTTGAAAGTGAATCCTATTTTGATCCTAGTTCTGCAGTTTTTGTATTGTTGGCTGTTTTATATTTCTTTAGTTGTTTTAGTAGTTGTAGTTGTTTTGGTTTTCTTGAGATCTAGTAATGTGTATATACAATTTTGTCTGTCTAATGCAGATTTAAGATTAATTTAAAAACATTGGAGAAAATATAAAAACCAAACAAAACCCAACAAAACAAGCCGTGTCATTTTGTACAGGCCAAGAGGGGACAAAAGTGTGGACTGACTTTCCTTTTTTTAGAATTTAAAGTTAAAGTACAGCCAAAAAGTACAGCCAAAAACCATAGAATTTGAAATAGTTCATCTCAGCAGTTGAACAGAGGGTTTCAGAGGTTAATCATTCCTCTAACTGACTTATCCCTGTAAACTGAGACAAACTGATTGCTCCACAAAACCTCCCATATTATAAATACCATTAAAGATTGCTCTAGTCATTTATATCATGATGGGTTGTCAATGTGTTTTCAACACAAGGTAAAAAGGAGCACACTCTTAAACAGCAACTCAAAAACTTATTCAGGTGCACGATTCAAAAAGCAATGTACGAAAAAACTAAAATGATATTTCTATCTCCAATTTCCTAAAAAAATAAATAATTTTATTATTACATTTTTGTAAGATTATTTTCTTTGAACAATAATGCATCTAACTTCTTTTTTTCCTATTCTTTGTCATTTATCCATGTTGAAATGGGAATGTCACTCTATACTATATATCTAAGATGGAACTTGTGTCATTATATACCAGCCAACAGTGGACTCATGTCACTTTATACAACTCAAGTGTGGACCTCTTTTCTGTAATGTGGAGCGACAAATAAAATGGATTCCTATAGATGGGCACACATACATTGGATTTCAACCATAACAATAAATGCCAAATTCAGTTGATTCCTGTGAATTCTGGAGACCCTGCAATTTTGTCAAATCACTGCAACTATACAGAATTCTTAACTATTTAAACCGGTAAAAATCTGACTTTCACTGTATGTCTGCCCACTACTAATCCACTCAGTTCCTCAGTTGCCCTCTAAGTATTTCTGAGTGGCTCTGATGTTTTACAAAGAAGACTTTTGGACCAAAGCAAAGTTATTTCAAATTATTTGCTTCATTTTATGCAAATATTGGCTCTGAAAAGGCATCATTCAATGATGATGAAACTTTATTCCTTTTTTTTTAAAAAAAAAATAACATTTTTGTTTTAATATTCTTTTCCCAATAGAAAAAAAAACTTTAAATCCTCAAAAATAAAACCTAAAACTTGCATGGCATTTTTTTTGCTTATAAAAACTGTTAAATGGAAGTTTTGGTACGTCCATCCATATTCTCAAGTGATGCTAGCCCGCAAGATGTATGCAGATGTGCCTCGTGTTGTCTGGCTGTCTACTGACGATAATAACAATGCCGCTGGCTCTGTCCGCTATGTTCTCATCTCACATCATCCTGCCATGATCCAGATTGATGCAGGTATGCCAAAAGCACTGACAGAGGGAATGTATTTGAAAAGTTAACAATGAGAATGGACTGGGGTAGCCCCTTTTAAACACAGTGTCAAGCTATAAAATGGTAAAAGACATCCACAACGGCTGAGCCTTTATATTCAGTTACAAAAATACATACTTACAGATCCTTTTAGAAGCAAAAAAAAATTACATGATTTAGTTTAGATATATTTACAAGTAACTTGTGTCATTATGTACCAGCCAACTGTGGACCCCTGTTGCTTTATACTACACAAGTGTGGACCTCTTTTGCCTGTAGAGTAGATCAGCAAATAAAATGCATTCCTGTGATTATAGAGAAACAAAACATACGTACATTGTAAGATTGACAGAAATCTAGTGCTTCTAGTGCATCTAAAAACTCAAAGGGAGTTTTGGAGGATTGAGCTAATCTCAAGGTTAAGTTAAATTCTGATAATAAACTAATTTAAGCAATTCATTAAAATTAGTAAAGATCTTGCTGGTATTTCTCTCCACATTTTCTTCCTACCATTATTATTATTATTATTATTATTATTATTATTATTATTATTATTATTATTATTATTATTATTATTGTTGTTATTGTTATTTCTCCTTTCTTTAGTTTTTAAAATATTTCCTTGCCCTCTGGGGAAGCCGTGTTAATAAAACAGTGTCAAGCTAGATGGTTAAGCCATCCACTAAAACTGAGCCTTTATAGTTTGTTATAAAATATTAGTTATAATTATAATAATCACAGTCATTGTAATCATAGTTGAGGAATAATTTTTGAATTATTTAGGTGAGATTCTTTTTGTGTAAGTCTTATCTATCTCATTTTATTTATTCTTACATGGTGGAGTGTGAGCGTCACTCCATGCTATCCAAGAGGGAACCTAATTGTCATTATGTACCAGCCAACAGTGGACTCATGTTGCATTATCCTATGTTTGGACATGTTTTCTATAATGTGCCCACAAACAAATTACATTTCTATAGTACAGACTGAGAGTGTATATTGAAGTATATTGAAAACTGATTGACATTCAGTGCTCGTGAAAACTGGTCAGGCTGGTATAAATCAGGGACTGAACAACTTTAAAGGTCTAGTCAAGGTCTGATGTTACATCATTTTACATAATTAAACCTAAAAAGAAAAAATCTTACTGCTGATCATTTTATGTAAAGGTTTATTCTGCTTGGATTATAGTTTTCTTGCTTTTTTAAGGCTCAAAAATACTGATTTCTCTCCTGCCTTCTGGGTAGCCCTTTATTTTAATACAGTATAGAGCTTAAAACTTATGAAATCACCTAAAGCCAAGCCTTGAATTTTAATGCAAAGACTAATAACAAATCACGTTTCAGGAGACTGGTGTCTTTATTAACCCTATCATGCTATTTGTATCATATTTGATACATTACATTCTGTGGCCTTCATGTCACCCACATTAACATTACTAAAGCCTGTTTAACGGCCCATCTGCAGTCTGAAAGGCTGCTGGGAAGGAGTGTTAAAAGCGGCGTGTGTGAATGGGTCGTTCAAATACCAGCTCCAACCAGGAGGGAGAGCTCTGAATATGGATATAAACACTCACACACACTTTGGTCCCCTCTTGGCAAAATCTGAAAAATTTCACCAGAGGCCATAACACATGATTTTATGATGATTTAGAGCATGTCCAAGTGGGGACTTAAAAATTGTCCCCTGTTGGTTTTCCGGTTCCTGTTGGTGACTGTGTAACGATGAGTATGTTCCCTGTTATATATATGCGCGAGTGCACACACACACACACACACACACACACACACACTCTCCCTTCATCAGTATCCTCCTCCCACCAAATACCACACACAAACATGTTGATCATCAGTGATTATTGTTGCTTATTAGGGCTGCAACATAAACATGTACAGTTGTCTAAAGTTATTTCAGTGATTATCTACTTTTTATGCATGAATGTATACAAATAAGAAGAAACCAGCCCAAGCGGAGATTAAATATAAAAACCAACCTGTGCAAAAATCTGCGTACGGACAGAGAAGCATTTATCAGCAGTATACAGTGTACAGTGGTGTGTGTGGTTACCACAGCCGGTGATAAAATGTAGCATACAATCGTACACAGCACACAGTACACAGAGTCCTCTTGAAGGCACAGATCAGGTGCATTCATATAGAGCACATCACCATAGCCCAGAAAAGGTTAAAAAAAAGTTTCCAAAATCAAGTGATTCCTTGCCTGGAGGGAGAAACAAGATTTTCATGAAAACTGGATGGACATCACTTTTCTTTTCCTGCCTCAGATGTCTTTCACAAGTATTTAACCCCCTAAACCCTGAGCAAAATGATTTGATTTCTTTTATAACCATGAGGGGAAAAACAGCAAGCAAGGTAAGAAAAGTTCCCCAATTTGCAAGAAATAAGTAGATTTAGAATTTTTAAAAAGCCTGGGGAAGAGCATATTCCTTATTATCATAATTACATATTTAAGATTATGATACAGAGTTATTATAATTTTCCAGATCTTTTTTTGGTGCTAATTTTCCAGGTGATTTTCTTATCCTTTTTTACTATTTTCTTGCTACTTTTTTGATCATTTCATCTTTCCCGGCTTATTGCTTTCATCCCATGTTTTAAGAGTTATCAAGCCAATTTGCTCAGGTCTCAGAGGGTTAAACAAAGAATGATAGCATCAAACTATACATATTGAAATAGTAATAACAATGTTCCTCTCTGTTCTTAAGCTTCAAGAGAAAGATGGTATTGATCAGATGAGATGTATAGCTTGTTAAAGCTGGCACTGCTCCTCAGACAGTCACAGTACAGTCGGCTACTCTGTCCAACAGTAACCTCTCGTCACAACTGTTGTGAGCTGCTATTGCATTACAGCCTGTGGCCGAGATTAATTCCAAAAAGGAAACCCCCTTCCTCCCGCTGTCCTCTCGCTCAGGCCTCTTCTCCTCAGACTCCTGCCTCAGCTGCTCTTCATGAATCAAAACAACACGGGAGGAATCAGCTCAACAGCTCTCTCAGGCTGCATCATCTCAGCGTAGCGACAGCAGCGGGAAAGGAGGCAACACGGAATTTGGTCTTTGAAGCCAGTCCCAGCTTCCTCCCCCTCTTAGCCAAACACAACTGGAAAGTACCAACAGCCACAAATTCCAGTCTGATAAGCGTGCACAGCAGCCGCTTCCTCTATGCTTTCCTCAGTATTTAACTAAAAGATATTGCATCATGCAGCTGCAGTCAGCTGCAGTCAGATCACTATTTAGTGGTTACAGGATTGAAACCTGCCTGCAGAATTTAGTGATTCACAACATGGCCTTGATGTGCTTCTCCTGCCACCCACTCTGCACTGTAATCCCTGCTGTAGCTTAGCGCTGCAGGAGAGTCACATTGCTGTCATTTCAACAGACACTCACTGAAAGAACGAGAAGGGAGAAGGTGCTAACTTTGTCTGACATGACAGCAAAGCTAACCAGTGTTTAGAGGTTCATTTCTACTTTATAAAAGCAGGTTGGCTGGTTAAGTGACTGCTGCGGGAGGAAATTCAGTTTCATTTAACCTAGGGCCCGCTTTAATATTACACGTGCTCCCATTGCTCTGTGTACAAAATGTGCTTTTCAAAATCAAGCTTAGCATGTGTTTTCTCCATATGCCAAATATAGTAAAAGTGACATCATCAGGTGGAAAATAGTAAACATGACAAATTTCAACGCAAAAGCCCAGAATGATACCCAGACATAACACGATGCATGTTTTTATGCTTTGATGGCTATCGGATTAAAAATAGGTTTCAATGGCGCACTTTTTGCACTTAACAGTATGAATATAACAATTTTGTTTACACAGAGTATTTTTAACTTATTGTAGGAGCTGGCTATAGTTGCCTAGATAGATAGCCAGGAACAGCAGGAGGAACACTACTGTGCATATTGAGTGAACCACATACCATGGAAGTACACCCAGAAGCTAGGAAACTGTTTTGGTGTACGTTCCGGATGACCAACATTTGGGATAAGTTAGGTATCTATTTAACATCATTACATCACTCATCACACAGCAGTAACAAAACAACTACAAGTGTGGCCATTCTTCCTAGTTTTTGTAATAGAATGCCCCAGTGATAATGTTTTTCTGTAAGCCAACCTGGCTCATGTCATGCTAACTTGCTAATTTAAAAAAAGTAGTTGGGAACAGGAAGTACAGATAGAGATGTCCTTAGTTTTGCAGAAAATAAGTGCCTTAAGGATGACGTTTTTCTGTAGGCCATCGTAGAAGTTAGATTCTCCACGATTCCCTTGTCAAAAAGCCTATGGGATTTTAGATCACTGCAGAAAATAAACTGTGGCAAACAAACCTTTATGATACTTACACGTTTTGTTCAACAAGATAATCTTCACAAGTGAACACCACTTTCACGATTTTTTAATCAATGCAGTAGCCAGAAGTAAAAAACTAAGATTTGGCTATAAATGAACTACACTGCAGTTGCATCACCACCACTTTGAGGCTGTAAAGCCGTCTCCAGCATGTCAACATTCTATAGTCTCATTTAGCCACTTGGTAGCAACCGCCTTTTTGAAGACACATGAGAGCTTCAGTTCACAGTGGGGCATTTATATTTTATGTCAAAAGTCAGCTTGTGTTAATTACAGACCTTATTTAAGGCTTCTAATCAAAAACAAATAAAAAAACCCACTGACTTTGAGACAAGGGAACCACAGGCGCTGAAATGCTAGCCCCTCTCTGGGTCAACGCCAAAAGATATAGCAGGATTTAGGATCACCTTAAATTTCATTTCTTCTTAACTACGTTTAAGAAGTTTAAGACATTGCATTTCACCGGTTAAGGAACTGAAATTACCATGTTCACCCGGGTGTTAAAATGATTAATAGTAAATGGACTGTACTATATAGCGCTTTTCTAGTCATTTTGACCACTCAAAGCCCTTTCACACTACATGTCACATTCACCCATTCACTCACACATTTACACACTGGTGGCCAAGGCTACTATACAAGGTGCCACCTGCTACTCAGTAACCATTCATACGCACTTACACTCCGATGACGCAGCATCAGGAGCAAATTGGGGTTCATGCCCAAAGATACTTCAACATGTTGCCTGGGGGAGCCGGGGATCTAACTGCTGACCTTCCAGTTAGCGGATGACCTGCTCTACCTCTGAGCCACAGTCGCCCCCTTGTGCTCCTATCAATACCCATCAGAGCAGCGATAAAATCCGGCAGAGTAATTTGACCCGGGTGTGAATGCTGATCGCACACATTCCCATTGCTTTAAAAAGCCAGATGTTAGCGGGTGTTAGCAGATTTTCGGGTGTTATATATCATACCTTGTATGAATCCTGTATATGGTAGCATGTGTGAAAAGCAACACTTTCTCACATTTGCATATGAAGCCAGCTTTTACTTTCACTCCCATTCTGTTCACATAGGGGCTCCAACAGTTCTTTTCAGTAAGAACCCCTAAAATAAAAACAGAACAAAAAATGTGCATTTTCATCTTTTGCTTTTTATTTTTGCAAATAGGAAAATAGCATATCTGGTATTAAAAAAAAAAAAAATACAGCCTGTGTTCAACTAGATCCACAGACAGGAGTGAGAGAGAAACAGAAGAGAGAGGGGGAGTATTGGATGATGATTAGGGAATACAGGTCTGGATGTAGGTCAGTAGAAGCAGCCTGGGGAGGCTCAGACACAAAGACAGCACTGGTTCAGACAGATAAACACGTCTGCCCGTCTGTCTGCTCTGAATGGGTTTTTTACATTACCAAGCATGGTTTGAAAAGAGTGAAACCTAATGTATCCATAATGCTACGAGACAGAGATATGAGGAGGATTGCTGTAAATGAAGGTGCACTGCTACATGCAGAAGTGCTCTACTTTGACTTTATCCAAAAGCACCGATGTTGCCCGAGCCAAGTTCAGATTGCCAGTAGCCTACAGTTTGTAGTAGTAAGTGTCTGCCAGTTAAACAGACAGAGTCCAGTTATGTGAAGCTTTATGCTTTCAATTATACAGCCTCTTCATGTGAAGCACTGGCAGGTTAACAAGCACCAATGTGTTAAGATAAAAAAATGGTAATAGTGACTGCACTACACAGTGCAGCTTAACCTTTCTTAAAAACACCTTTTTTTTTGGCATTTTTTGGTTCCAATATTATGGAACTGCCATAAGAGCACAATGACTTTCTCACTTTCCACTAACACAAGTGCACTTGAGACCAGCAGACTCAGCTTAATGGTTGGTGAATGAGTTGAGTGGGACTCCAAATCCCAGACCATAATCAGTCTGACATTCCACAGATTGATCACGCTACAATCACATAATAGACCAAAAACCTCTCCAGAAACACGACTGAATAGCTTAATGCACTGATTGAAAATCCTCATCAATAAAAAAAAAACATCTATATATAAAGGCTACAAGCTGTACATGTTATCTTTGTCCTTTATGTTCAGTACACATTATATAGAGAATGCTAATACAGATGATTGAGTAGATGTTAGCTGCCTCTCCAGCTCTTTAAACTATTAGCCTTTCTTGCTGCAACAGAGACATGTCTTACAGTAAAAGCTACTGTAAATAAGAAAGAGCAGTGTTTCACATCACTTTTGCACCATTGAGTGAAAATATATTACAGAGACGGAGTAGTTTTCTAGGCCACGGAAGTCGGCTGCACAATGATTTCAAGAGAATTTCAGAGAACAAAGAGCTTATAAACTGTCACGCAGCGAGGGTGTCGTTTCCATGCTCTCACAGGGCCACAACAGGGTTTTCTGGTTTGGCAACCCCCAGTTCACGATCACAGTTTAATAAGAGCAGTCATATGATAACAGTAGGATCAAGTGAGGTTGGTTTTGTGATATGGACAAAGGCATCAATAGAGATTAGTGGGGCTGAGAAAAGGCATCAGGGGTCAAAACAGGATTAGGATTGGACGAATGCAACAAAAGGACAGAGTCGGATGCATTAAACATCAAAAGGTTTTCTCAGTTTGGCCAAACTGCGAGCAACAAGTTTAATCTAGCATAGACAATGTCACAGCATTTACTCCTAATATCAAGAGTCATACTTTTGATTTAGAGTGAACTGTGACTGAAACTGTGAAAATCTGAAAACTATTTAGAGGAGATTCTGCTGCTTTAGTTGTCATTTCACACTACAGTGATGGCTGCCACATGACCATGACCTCATGATCAGAACACATAAAATAATGTGACGCTAAATTTTCATTTCACAACGTACAAAAACACCAGGTCACTTTATCCTTGTGGACCCTGAAGTTTGGCTGGGTAGAAGAGGTGCAATCACAAAAGTAAAAAGGGGATTACAGAACTATAGACACTCCTGTTACTAGTTACCATCCTAACTTACTCCCAACAGCACCTGGGTGCTTGGCAATAGTAGAGTACAAAGTGGCTGCAAGAGGGGCCTCTGTAAGACTGCCTACTGTTGTGTGTTTGTTTTGTTTGTGAGTGTGAAGGGCAGGAAAGTTATTCTCAGCTGAGTTTTTCCTGAGGTGTCCGCTTAGTATAAGACAAGCTGCTCAGAAGGGAACAGTAAAAGATAAACAGCAAAAGGGAAAAAAAGGAAGGGAAATATTAGGGGGACAAAGCAGCCAGCTCACACGATTCTTCTAAAAGACTGTCTCCTCCTGTGTGTTCTGTGTTTTGTGTGTGAAGGCCAGGAAATCCATTCTCAGCAGAGTTTTTCCTGAGGTGTCCGCTCAGTATAAGATGAGCTGCTCAGAGGGAACACTGAAAGATAAACAGCAGGAGGGGAGGAAAGAAAAGGACATATGAGGGGGGAAACAGCAGCCAGCTCTCACAATTCTTCTGAAAGTTCTGCTTGTGAAGCACCAAAAGTCCTGAGGGACACTCAGGTCCAGGACAGGCTGGGTGGGTGCAGGTGAGGGTTTAGGCCAGCTGAGGGTGTCACACAGTGGCTCTGATAATCCTGCTGGGCCTGGAGCTGCGGTGGACCTTCGTGTGTTTGGATAAGTGGTCACTGCGGGCAAACTTCTTCTCACACAGTGAGCACTCGTATGGCTTGATGCCGGAGTGAGAGCGTCGGTGACGAGACAGTTCATCAGATCGGGAGAATCTGGCGAAACAAGAGCAGACGGGTGGTGTAAGGAACAGTAACACCGAGTAAAGACAGATACACCGAGATTGTCCCTATTAGCTCACTGGCTAATTTATCCTTGCCCCCTGCATGCACTTATCTGATGTTCAAGGAGATAAGCTGAGAGTTCTTGACCCATAAAGCGAATAAATGATACACACATCTAAGTGGACTTTTTCAGCCTGTTTGTGCCAGGTGTGTGTGTGTGTTTCGTTGATCTAAACACAAGTGGACAGCTGAGACATATCACAGTTCACACCTGTGTTTATCATGTCTCCGTCTGACCAGTACTGCCTACATCACTTAGGGTAGAATGTCAAAGGGCCCAGCACACACTTTCACACCCACACTTGCTAGATGCTCACTAGTCAAGATAGTGGTTTTGTTGGTACAGCTAGAGCAGTGAGTCCAAATGAATTACAACTGATGTGTGCAGGTAGCTGACGAAGGGGGAGGGGATAAAAGTCTGTCTGTTTTATTACTCTGTGTCCCCTCTCTAAATTTGGAGGTCTTAACTGGTCTGTGAACGCAGTGCAGATGGAACTTATCAAAAGTTCTTTTATTCCTTAGCATCCGTTTATGGAGTTTGAGTTGTGGGATGGACAATTGATCAGTCGATGCCGTCTGAGCTGATCAGATCAGATCGATGGATGAGAGTAGTGGCTGCTGCAGAAGTGAGTGAATAGAAATTTTTAGAACTAGCACAATGACAAATTAATTTGAATTTTCACTCCACCTGATGTTCCTCTGCTCTGTTTGTGCCCAGACTACACTCTTTACTCCAAAAGTGTGGTGCAGTGAATAACTGACCAACAGAGCTGCTAATAAACAGTCCAGCTCCAAATATAAAAAAAATCTGTACCTGGTGGTGGATGTTCTCTTTGCATGCTAGAATACGCTGTTGACACTGTATACTTGAGTAATCTTACATTATTTTTCTGGCGAAACAATTACTCAAAGAGTTTGTTGACTGACAGAAAATTCATATATCTGAGTAGTCAGATGAATTTAGTCAACATCAGGCAAAGATGTCCACATGTCAATATTTTATCAACACAAACGTAAGTTTCATGAAATTGTGAAATGGTTTCGGGCTGTTGTTTACAAAGAAACAAAGATTTTGAAGACATGGGCGTTGAAATTTACTGATATTTGAATAAATAATCAATTGAAAAAGATAACTGAGAAATTAGGAATGGCCATGCCTCAGTCCACAGGGACTTTTCTTGGGAACTAGAGGGTGGCCGGATCAAGTCCGGTATGGAGTGTGGCTGGAGAGGTGCCAGTTCATGTCCTGGGCACTAAGAGTTGCCCTTGAGCGAGGCAACGAACCCCCAACTGTTTGTGGGCATCTGTCCATGTGCAGCCCCTCACTCTGACATCTCTCAATTAATGCATGTGTAAAGGTCCTCTTTGTGCATGTGTGTGTTTTCAGGCCTGTGTATGTAATATATAAATGACAAGAGTGAAAAATTTAACATCCCCTCAGGGATTAATAAAGTGTGTCTGTGAACACGATGAAAAACATTCAATAGTTGCAGCCCTATTTTCAAAAATAGATTTCATGACTAGTCAGTGTCTTTGGGTGAGGTTACTGGTTTACTAACACACTCTAATGTCAGCATGAGGCACAAGAGCTGATGATGGATAACTTTTGGTTTCTTTTTTCTTATTACTAACTGGGTTGAATCAGCACAGGGTGGTTTGACGAGAGGTTTGACCCTTTGAAACTTTGTCCAGGAAGGCACAGTATTATGACATTCTAAACAGTTTTGCAGTGTTTTGGCATCTCGTAAGCCGTCATGTTCATGTATCTGTGTTTCATCACCTCACCAGTACCTGAAGCAACCAGTGCCTCCTATGCAGCTGCTCACATCAACTAGGAGAATTTCATCCAGACATGGTGGATAGCTTTAATTTTGATCTTAAATTTAGTATTTCCTGTTAAATCATGAACAGAACACATCATGCCACGTACCTCCAACCACACTCGGGCCAGCTACATGTGTAGGGCTTCTCTCCTGTGTGCCGACGGAAGTGCGCTTTCAGATGGCTGCTTTTGGTGTACATCTTCCCACAGCCGGGATGGGAGCACTTATGGACCCTCTCTGTGGGCGGCAGTCTGGTCACCCGGGGGGCCACGGCCTTCAGCAGACCGTTGCCCTGGCCCCCAACCCCAGTAACACCTGTGATCTCTAGAGTCCTCATGGTGATGGGCAGAGGGGCGATCTTGACGTACTTCTGGTCAGCTGACTTGGTGTCTCCACTGTTCAGTGACAGCAGGGTGGTGGGAGTGGAGGGCACCTGCGGGGCCAGCAAAGTGACATTTTGTCCTGTTGCACCCTGAAGCCCCATGACCACATGTGTGAGCCAAATGCCACTTTGGGCCCCAGGAGGAGAGCCTGCTGGGGCCGAAGGCTGGGCCACAGGTAGGGGCTGGAGTTGGAGAACCAGAGGGCCGCCCAGGAGCACTGGCGGGGTTAAGGTGGAAGGTGAGGGGTTGATTTGGGCAGGAGAACGATCAACTGGGCTGGGGCTGTTTTGCTCGTTCTTAGGAGTGTTTGAGCTTAAGGTGCAGTGAGAGGCACTAGTCCCGAGGTCACTGTTAGTCTCTAAGGAGGCAGCTGGGGGCGCACTGGAGGATGGAGAGTCACTGCACGGTAGAGGGGAGGCCTCCTCTTTTGGGGTCAGGAGCTCCTCTTTGACCAGTTCCATCTTTTCCCTCAGGAACTCCTCTATGTCCTCCAGGGTCGGGGAGAACGGGGAAGAGGGATGGAAAGGAAAGTCTGGCAGTTTAGGTTCCTGACTTGCAGCTTCCTCTTCTCCCTCTGTTCCTAGAAAAATATGCAGACTCGTCCTCTCATCTTCATCTTCGTCCTCCTCGTCATCTTCCTCCTCTCCAGGACTGGAGCAGTGCATGGCCGCCAGCTCCCCAGCATCAGGACTCTTGCAGGAGGCAGAACTGCCCCCCTCGCTGCGGGCACCGTCTCCCAGGCCGAGAGAGAACAGGCTGCTGCTGTCCCTGAACAGGTCATTCTCCAAGCTCAGCGTTCTGCTGCTGAGAGACACCATTGATCCTGGCCAAACGCACACGAGAGGACGTGGAGGAAACACTATCCAGGAGTGGGATCACAAAAACCTGAAAAGGCAACATTGAGATGGGATTCTATTACCCAGCAGGAAGTTAAAAAGTGCATAAAGAGATATCAACCTAAACACATGACTTTTGAACATTAGAGTTATGTGTTGGCAACTAAGAACAAATTTCCAAAGTAATTTACTCCTTGGGCAACATTTTTTCTAAATTCTTAGAGACCCAATACTAATCTCCTTTTTTCCACCAAATTTTTGTGTATTGCATTTTATTGTTTTCTTTGTTATATGTTATATTATAATTTCAGCCACAATTTAGCCTGGATAATATAATTGAAATCACACCTTTGACAACATAGATACAGTACAATTTATTATATAGCAAGAGATGGCAACTAAATACAAAATGATCATGTTGATGGTCAATGCAATGAACGCTGTTGCTCTGTTTTTTGTTACATTAACTGTTCACATATGTAGAAAAAAGAATCTAAAGGGCGCATTTCCACTACATGGTACCGGCCCTGCACTACTCTACTCTACACAGCGCGAAACCCCAGTGCCGTCATCTTCAATGTGACACACACATACACACAGAGCGACACAGAGAGGAACAGTGGAGGACTATGGCGTGATCTTTCTGGTTGCCATTTTAACGCAGTGACAATTCTCTCTGACCAATCAGTGGTCTGCAGTGTTTCACGTCACCTTTTACTACCTCATAGTACCCAGTCGGCTTTCTTGGAACCCTAGGAGAGCATTTACCAAAAAAGGTGGTACCAGGTACTTTTTCCTAAGGAAAACCAAAAAAGCCGAGTAGAGTAAAGCCGGTACCATGTAGTGGAAACGCGCCTTAAGTAACATGAGTCCAGTGCAACAATAGTCCCATGCAGTTTCACAGTATTATGGTATACCAGGGTATTTAGAAATGCTGAAGGAATGTTTTTCGATACAATCATAAATACAGGCACTCCACTTTTTATTAAACTCATTGTATGTAGCAAACAGCACACACCACCAGAGCTCAGTCTCTGGTCTCTACTGGTAGAACAGGCAGCTGAGCTGAAAGACCCAGCAACACCTAGAGGTGGAAGGAGAAGTTACAGGACTGTAAACAGCTGGTGGTCAGCAGGCAGAGAGAGAGCACGGAGAATAATTAAGTTAATTAAGGACTAATTTCAACCAAAACCGGAGCAGGAAATTGTTGGAACAGTTTACTTACTGACTAGATTACAAGCAAAAGTAACCAAGAGGATTTAGGTGAGTTTTTTTTTTGTTTCTGTTGAATTTGAATAAAGTGTGTTTTATAATGAGTTAATGAGGCAATTAGGCCTCATCAGTCTTCATGACTGAGAGAAAGTTGTACCAAAAGATGTACAGTTGTATTTCTCTGTTTGATAACAAACACAGGTGAAAGCATATTACTTTTCTTAACAATTTGTGGGTGGTCTATTATCTAACCTTTTGAAACCTAAGAATCCAAAAATTAGCAAGAAATAAGTTTTTTTTTTTTAAAAAAGTACAAAACAATAAACTGAAATTTTAATGAATACATATAATTAAAAAAAAACTAGACCTGAGAGGCTAAGGAAAAAGTGCTTTAAAAAATACTACTTATGATAATAAGCAACATATATAGTTCGTCCTATTTTTTTCTCCAGAAATTTCCATCTAGTTTTTTTCTGTTTTAAAATGTCTAAATTACTTATTTCGTGCAATTTGTGTAACATTTCCTACAAGTTGCTCATTGCTCATTAAAGGTTTAAATACTTGTGCAAGGAGTCCAATTTTAGGACAACAAAGTGATGTCATCCAGCTTTCAAAGGGTCAACCATATACATATGCAACGAGGCAGTGGTACTATTTATTAAAACTATATAAAAACTAAATGGAACATTATTCGATTGTGCAATTTCCAAATATATTTAGATATAAATCTTTAGTCTCAGTGTATGCTAACCCTTTCAGGTCCGCAGACTGAGCAGCCGGTAGCTCCCGGGCTGACAAAGTGTCCGTTGTGATCGGTTTTGCGTGCTGAGTGTGGAGCTGCTGTCAGACACTCGGGCACATGTTGCAGCAGGGCCTCATACTTCACTCAGTGCACGAACAGGGCGCTGCTGGGTAAACACGGCCCGCACTGACGCGCCCATTGCCGTGAGGAGCAGAGCAGCCGCGTTAGCTCGGAGCTCGCTCCGAGGGGGAACAAAGTGCGCGCGGGCTGTTCGTAAAGCACAAACACTCCGCAACACGGCAACCCGGCTGACTGCTGCTGCGGCCGCACAGGAATCCACGAGTCTCAAGTTCGGCTGGGTCAAAACTGTTCTATTTATACTCCTCCGTGTCTCCGGATGGACCGAGCGAGAGCATCCCGGACATTCGGCTCGACCTACCGTGTGTAGTCGGGAGGCAGCTCGGTGGAGGAAGGCAGCGCCGTCGACGGTACTTCTCTTCTTTGGGTTTCTCTTCTCCTCCGTCGTGTTATTGTCGTAGCACGCTCACATCCCGTCCTTGCCACGGGTCCATGTTGGCATTCCTTTTCCCAGCGTCACGTGACAGCATTGCTGCACAACTCGGAGGCACGGGTCCCCTTCCTCGTCTCTGATTGGCTGAGCGCAGTGGAGGCTCGCCCTAAAAGAAGCTCTCCGATTGGCTGCTGCACGATAAATTCTGCCTGCCATGTGTTGATGGAGGATCACTGTACAACGACTAAACATGACACAATGTGGCCTATTGATGGAGCACGCAGGGCTGGACATGATGGAATACCTGTTAATGTGTCAGTGTGGCCTTTCTTCATCACAACAACCTCTGTCCTCTTTGTCCTGCAGCCGACAAACCTGCAGCTCACAACTTTTAAAATCGTTAATGTTTTCATGTTTCGCAAATTTAAAGGAGAATACAGCCAAATATATATATATATATATATATATATATATATATATATATATATATATATATATATATATATATATATATATATATATATATCTACATACATACAAACATACATACATACATATATGTGTGTGTATGTGTGTGTGTGTGTAAAGATAGATTTTAGGGCTGTCAAATGATTCCTTTAGAAATCACTATTTTTAAATATATTATCACATGTTTACAATTCCATTATTTTGCATTTCAAAACAGTTTTGAAGTCCATATGTCCATATTTGGGTGTTACAGCCCCGAGCCGTCCTAGGAATAGTTAAGATACTGGGCAGAACCCTCAAGCTCCCAGACCACTGGGAGAGGACCCAAGCGTGACTATATATATATATATATATATATATATATATATATATATATATATGTGTAACAAGGGAAGTAAGGAATGGCTAAGGTCAAAAAAGAAAAATATATGTAAAAAAATTAATTAATAAATTGGCTATAAAGTTATAATAATTATAAATAAACTTTTCTGGACATTTTCCTTGTCTTTCTTTGGATAATCTTGTTTTATTTATGAATTTTTTGAAAATTTTCAGGCCATTTTCTTGTCATCTTTTGCTAATTTCTTGCAGTTTGCAGGACACTCCTTTCCAAGTTGCTCAATGCCTTTTTCCTCATGTTTTCGAAGGAAATCAAACCATTTTGCTCATGTTTAAAATATTGTAAATTTTGTAATGGGCATCTGTAAACCTGCAGCTGACAACATTCTGCTGCTCAGCAAATCACTCTTTAATATACTTTACTGGTGTATTAGTCTGTGGAGGCATTATCCAGTTTCAGCTATAACAAGGGGACATTGGATCCTGGTGCCTGATGTTTCTTATTCTCAGCTATGTCATGAAATGATCAGACTTACTGATTCCCACTTTGTGTCTGAGAGCTTCGGCTCATCGAGATCCTGGAAGAGGAGGTTGGACTTGTAGAGAACAACATGTACTTAGGAGTCCACTCGAACCACAGACTGGACTGGAGTACCCACACCAGCGCTGTGTACAAGAAGGGAATGAGCCAGTTCTATTTCCTGAGGAAGCTCAAATCCTTCAATGTATGCAGCAAGATGCTACCAGTCTGTGGTGGCGAGTGCCATTTATTGTGCTGTAGTCTGCTGGAGGAGCAGCATCAGTGCCAGGGACGCCAGCAGTTTGAACAAACTGATCCGCAAGGCTGGATCTGTCATTGGCCACAACCTCCACTCACTCCAGTCAGTGACAAACAGGCGGTCCCTGAACAAACTGCTGTCTATCAACAATCCATCCCATCCCCTTCATGACACTATTCAGAGACAGCGGAGCTCATTCTCCAACAGACTCCTTCTGCTCTGCTGTCACAAAGAGCGCTTCAAACAATCATTCCTCCCATAACACTCTTTAACAGCTCCCCTCTGTGTGGCAGGTGAACTCACCATCTGCACTGGACTCACTGATCATTGTCTCTGCTGCACATCTGCTCTCAGTTCCGCGCATTACTATGTTTGCACATTCATCTCCACTTTTTGCACGCTGCAGTTCTTTTCTTTTTTATTGCTCTTTTTAATCTTTTTGTTGTTGTTTGTTTGTTCTCTGTACATACTGTACTACATATCTTTATTATTATCATTGTTATTTTTTATTCATTCTATTCTGTTCTATTTTATTCTGTTCAGTGCCTTCCTTCGTATATATTTGCATTATTTTTCCTTTTTAATGAATATTTTATTCAGTTGCTGCTCTCTTATTTGCTGCTGTAACGAAACAGTTTCCCTCACAGGATTAATAAAGTATTTCTTTGGATTTACTTTTTTAGGGTTAACGTGTCCCCTAACCTGACTGAACTCTGGAATTTAAACATATCCCCAATTATAGCTGCTATCAGGAAGGATCTACAATGCTGGTCGGCCCTTCCCCTGTCCTTTATGGAACGTATAAGTCTGATCAAAATGAATATTCTCCCTCGGCTCCTGTATCCCTTGCAGATGTTGCCCCTTTGGTTGTCTAAGAAAGTGGCATCAGACATTGAAAGGAGGTTTACTAAATATCTGGAATGAGAAAAAGCCCAATAACAGCAATCAGTTGTTTCTAAAGATTTGGAAGCCACTCATGAACTAGCTTCCTGTAGAGACTGGTGATTTAATATCAAAAGGATTCCCTTTGTCATCCTTGGAATTCTCCTAATGAAACAATGTTGCTGGAAATTCTCACCTGGGCTGAGGCATGCAAAAAATGACACGGCCAGTGATAGAGGGTCCTGAGAACTGTCTTGTTTAAGCAAAGGAAGTGGAATGCCCCCCCCCCCTCCCTTTTTTTTTTTCAATTTATTGTTATTATTTTCTTTAAATTGTCTTTCTGCTTTCTGTCTACTGTATTTTTGTACTTAATGTACTTACTCATTCATTTTTGTTAATGTCTGGATGGATGGTCTACAGCTATTTTCGTATTGTTGTGGGTTACGTGTGGTAATTGTCTTCCTAATATTTGAAAAACTAATAAAACTGTTAATATAAAAAAAGTATTTCTATTTTATTCTTTTCTATTGTATTCTCTGCAATGATGACTCATGCTTTGCTCAGTTCATGTTATTGTCAGCTGTCCTTTTACTTGTTGTCCTTGAAAGGAAACACCTCAAGGACAGCCTGTTGACTTTCTTCTTGGCCGAGTCATTCACGCGGTGTCCAGGAATGAAGTCAGTGATGGAGAAAAATGTTTTAGGCATCCAAATTTGGATTAAGTATACAAGAGAACATATGGATGATACAGGAAACATCACCCAGGTGACACCACTCTCAGGAGTGATGGAAAATTGAAAACCTTTTCAAACTTTTTGCCTTTGTGTAATCTGTATGTGATTTATATATGACCTCTATAATGCAAGATGCATCTGGCCCCCAAGTTGTTGTTTTTTAAATGATCTAATCTGCCCCCCATTCAAAAAACGTGGACAGCTCTGATCTAAATCCTTTTTGCTGGCCTGAGGCTGCATGCTCATCATTAATATTTCTATCATATCTCTGAGCCAGTTATTTAAACAAAAACTGCTTAACTTCCATACTTTCCATTTCATAGAGATGATTCTTTTCACAGAAAGGAAAGCCAGTGTCACAAGACATTAAATCCCAAAATATCTTTATCTCTGGCAGTGCTATAACAGATGTATAGAGGCTCTGTGGGGACTTTGCTGCAACTTCTATAGAACAAAACAACCGCAACATCACATTCAAACCTTTACTGAACAACTGCTCAATTCACAGTGACATAAGTACATTTCCTTTGGTTATTTCTTCTTTGTTGGTATGCATCTCACACATCAATCTGGATGTTATGTTACTACCACCTTGTGGTCTGTTTAAGTTACTGAGCACAATATTTAACTATAAAAAACAAATGATTATTCATTTCTAATATTTTAACTCTTATTAACTGTATGTGTTTAATTGTATGAATTAACGTATGAATTACTGTGTGAATGAACTAAAGATACAACAGGATCCTTACTGTCCACAGCACTGCCAGCAAAGATCTGACATATGATTCATTTTAGTCACCAGATCTGTAGAAGTAGTTTGTATGTTATTATCTAGTGTGTTTACCCAGATCACGTTCTTATTACAGGAGGACAGTCTATACAGTTAGGATACAGTGCCTCTTTTGCTACAATCTTTTTCATTATTTATTTGTCTTTATCTGAGACCAGTGTCATACCTATGACATGAGCTTCTGCAGTATAGATTTTAATGTAAATTCTGTGAGAAACTTAATCCACTAAGGTTAAATTTTGCTTTGATTTAACCTATTATTCTCTCCTGCAGTTTTTTCTTAATGTTATGACTTCCCTACTCCTTATTAATCCTTTAAAAGCTGCTGCGACATCACTTAAACCTTTCAGCCTTAAGCAAATTTGTGCAGTTTCAAACAAGCATTTGTCATTAAACGCTAAACAAAATGTGTATTTCAGATTTTTCTAACCCCTGTTAATTTCTATGTTTTGTGAGTTTATTTTGACTAATGCTTATCTAAAGGTTTTAATCAATTTAGTGCCAATATCTCAACATTTTTTTAATAGGCAAAATTGTATTAATACTAAGAAATTCTGGTCCCTACTTCTTCCAAACTATCTGGTTTGTATCAGGACATGCTGAAAAAGTTACAGTTGAGGAGAGTTGCTCCACGCTTCTTGCAGTTTCCTTCATATCCTGAAAAGTTGCTGAACTCCTTTATGAGGTTCTTTTTCGGGAGTTTTTCCTTGGGTGATGTGAGGGTCTAAGGGCAGAGGGATGTTGTAAACTGTACAGCCCACTGAGGCAAACCATGTTTTGTGATAATGGGCTCTATAAATAAAACTGACTTGACTTGACTTAAATAAGTTAAGTCGAGTTTACGGGATATGATAGATGTACGGTAATAATATATATTTGCAATAAATGCATTTTAAAATCATACCCATACATATTAAAACCACTTGCTAGCTATAGCTCCAATAATGTAAGTGCAAGGGTTCTAATGCCAAAACAAAAATGATCAGCACAAATCCTTGCCTTGCTGAGTGCTTGTGTGCGTGCTTTAAAATAAAGTACTCTAATCCACTGCATACATATAGGACCAAAGCCATATCTTTCTAATGCTTAAAATAAATATGGCCATTCAACCCATCAAATGCTTTTTCAGCAACCAGCGATAGCGCATTACATGAAATAACCTCCTCGTGTTTCTTGAGGAGTAGCAGCTTTTTACAAAATCTACTCAGTCAAAATGGTCCAATGAGGGAACTACCAGGTGAACATTCATGAGGTGAGCTCATATACTTAAAAGCATTGAATTTTGACACTTTGAAAGGTTGACGTAAGTGTATTCCAGGTGCTGACAGTTAAGTCCTGTATGGAACACATGGAAGACTATAAAAGATCTAAATGTGTCTAATAAAAATAATTATATCCTTAACTCTCCTTGAAATATAGAATAGACACCAGAATAACTGCATTCTAAGGTTGTAGAGAAAGTAGCAGTAAAAAAAAAAAAATTACACCATTATTACTGTAACTGCCCAAAGCAAACAATATCCTCACATCTTGTTCTTTGGAGAACTTCTATTATTTATGTGACAAATACCACAGTTGACTTTTTAAGCAGGAGGGTGCTTTGAGAAATATCTCCAGTCTGATGTTGGTACTAATCTGTAGTACAAAGGAGCCCTCTGCTGGCTCAGCAGAGACACACAACCACACCCCAGTGTGTGTAACTGTGTTTATTTCCAATGGGAATATGATAGAAAAAATTCAAAAATCACACACACTCTCTCTCTCTCTCTCTCTCACACACACACACACACACACACACATGTGCGCGTAACTACAAAACATTTATGCCAATTTTATTGATACTTACCTAACATTTGATTCTGTAATAAAATGTGTACACGTGTGATTTCAATAATCACTTTGTTTTTGTTTTATCAGGTCTATCAGGTCTTCTAGAAAAAAAAATATGTTAGATTTGACATAAATTTAAAAAAAAAAAACAAATTCTAAGATAAGTGTGAAATTTTCAACAACATTTTTTAATAGTTTGTGTCAACCAAGCAATTTGATTGGTCGAGAGGTATTCATGAGTGCTGATATACAGTACAGCAGCACTGGGGCTTTGGAGATGGGTCTATCTGCAGGCATTTGGGCAACACTTTCAGTACCGTTGTTTCAGGACTGCAGATCTAGGACCCTCGTTTTTCCATACATGCGCATTGTTTGGCTTTAGGATATGGGCTCTGTATTCACTCGTGACATGTTGAAGATATTGAAGATGGACAGTGAACAGAGCGTAAGTACTGAATATGAGTGAAGTTTAATTTGTTTAAAATGAGACACAAATATTGGGGAATTAAACAGCTAAATGAACAATATCTAGGCGCATGGCACTGTGAAACGTTACTGTTAAGCTAATTATGACAATGCCAGTATTAAAGGCACTAACATCAGCATAAACTTTAACTTACATTAGCCTATTTGTTAACCCTAGCTTGCTGCCCTGCAAAGCCAACTGTTAGCCCAACATTAGTTTAAAGTTGTTAAATGAAAACATAGCTTCATTTTGCCAAGCCCAACCATATTTATTGTTCATTTAGTAACTATAATCTTAATTAGGTTAATTCTATCCAGTACATCAATTTCCAAAGATAAAAGCATGTCATGATCTGTCTTAAGTTATCAGCTTGCAGCCTAAACTGTCTTAATGTCACTGTGTAAATGCTTGATGTTATTCAAACAGTTATTCTTAACATTAGCCATTTTCTCTAATTTTTATGGTTCTCTTTGTTTTTTCCTAACTAGTATTTTATATTGTACAGTGTCCTTTAATTTTAGAAAGACATTTTTAAACTCAGTTTATTCTTATTAATAAAACACATTGATTCAATTTGTAAATGTGTAACCACAATTGGAATATATACAAAAAATGATTAAAAGTGAAGGGGGAGGTGCATCCCTATTAGGCAATGGTTTTCCCCTGTGTGAAATCCTCATAGACTATGGGTGGACTCCTTTTCTCTAATTTCACTCCTTTCTTCCTTGCTCCTGTCTTTACTAAAACCTGGCATGAGTGAAATTAGAGAAATGGAATCCACCCTGTAGATGTCAAACAGTTTATGTGCCCTGTGGACTTCAACATTTGTATATTTCCACATAAAAGTGAAAAAGCAAGACTACCAATGTGCTTGAGTTATTCTATCTTTTCATGTTCAAAATTACTCATTGTGTTGGACTTAGATTGCCTTACTAATGTCTGTGGAATTATCTCAAAGTGTTCAATTTGACCAATTAGTCTATTTGTAGTGTCTTTTTGTAGATGCATATTACAATCCAAGAAGGGAAATCCTCGCCTGAATGAAAAAGATGCAGCACATGCTGCCAGGAGTTCCACTGACCTCTCTATGTCTTAACTTTGTTTCACCCAACAAAGTTGAGCAGGGGGTCAGAACCCACTTGGAGAGCTATTTCAACCAGGCAGTTCTCCATGAAGGAAAGTTGGCCAACATTCTCTGGGAAATGCAAATGGAGTTACAATGGAGATGACCAAATATACAGTTCAGATGTTGTGTATTCATACTTTCAAATGATATTGTAAAATAATAATACGACAGTTTTATGCTTTATTTTAGGGTGTAACATTCACAGATGTGGGTTACAGTGTTGACCAGAATTGCCTTTCCACTGCATCCACTTTTGGTTAATACTGTCACATAGAACAGACATTAATAAACACCTTTCTCTGTACAAGGAGAACCACCCTCCCATAACGCTCACGATCCCATCTTCCTCAAGCAGCTCCATCGCAGCTGCAGCCAGCACCACCACCATCGCAGCTGTAGTGAGCAGCACCCCCATCGCAGCTGCAGCAAGCACCACCACCATCACAGCTGCAGTGAGTACCACTGCCATCGCAGCTGCAGCGAGCATTGCAATTGCCATTGCAGCAGGTGCAGCACGTACCACCACCATCACAGCAAGTGAGCACCACCATTGCAGCTGCAATGAGCACCATTACCATCGCAGCTGAAGTGAGCACCACCACCATCGCAGCTGCAGCAAGCACCACCATCGCCATTGCAACAGGTGCAGCACTCAGTAGATTCAACCTGTTGCCTTTGAATCTACTGAGTGCCAGGTAAACATGGAGTTGACATCGAGGAGTGGAATCAAATCGTATTAATTCATACTTTTAATTCATACTATCGTATTAATTCATCTTTAGTAACAATTGGTGTGTGTTGGTGTATGTGTGCGTGTGTGTGGGTGGTAAGGGTGGATGTTCGGGTGCCTTTGCGAATATGTGTGGGAATATCTACATGATTGTGTGTGTGTTGTTGCGTACGTATATGTGGGGGTGGGAGGGTCAGGCTGTCTGTATTTTTCTTGATTTTCATTGATGTTTTTCATTTCTGTTATTGTTTTTAATCTCTGTGAGGCACTTTGTGTTACTCTTTGTATGAAAAGTGCCATACAAATAAAGATTTGATTGATTGATTGATACACCTGAGATCAATACCATACTGTACATCCTATTCCTCATCTCCTGTAACTCATGAGGAAAAGCTTACAGAGATGCTTACCAGCAAGTGGTTTGGCAAAGACAAAAATAAAAAAAAGACAAAACCTTGCCAAAGGCACTAATATACCTCTCTCTGTGTACACAAAAATCGGAACCCCTCAGTCTAAGAAGTGCATAACCATTTATGAACCCACAGTGTCCTTTTATAGTAAATTGGGTAAAGTCATGGTGTTGTATGACACCAAAAAGATTACATGGCACTGTTCTTGCGAGAAGACAGAGAGATCATGCCCACACAAGTACATTGCTAAATGGCACTTATTTCAGACAGAACATGAACTATTCAAAAAAGTCCGTAGCACTGAGTAGGTGGAATTCCAGAGCATAGTAACAGGACAGAGACAGTCAGGTAATGTTTGATATGACTGTAATTGAAGTATAACTTTTTCTAAAACTTTTTACTGGTTAAATGTACAACTGAATTGCTACAGTAACATTTGGTTTTACATTGTTACTTTCCTCCCTTAGGTCCATACTGCAGTGAGCAGAGTGGTTGAGTATTTGGAGTTGACCACAGGTGTACAGTTCCCTTCAGGTGATACAGTTCTCCATGGTTATCTCCACTTTGAGGCTCTAACAGCACACGATTACCACTATTTTTGTATAACCTCTGACGATCATCCACCTGTGGTAATCATGGACCTCCTTATGAAGGGAGGTTTCCAAGACCCACAGAATATTTTGTACAAAGACTCTCAAAATACAGAATAGCTCAAATGAAAAACGAAACTCTCTCTTTTTCGTCATGGAAAAAACGTATATTTGCACCTTGTTCCATTCTTGATTTATCTGAAGTTGAATGGAGGCTAGTTTCATCAAAAATTTCCACTTTGTTTCTAGAAGGCTGTAGAAACATTTCACATTTTTGTGAAAGGGAGTCTGTCAGACAAAACAGTGATTTGAATGTTATAATTTTGCATTCAATGACATAAAAGACATCTTAAAATGGTATTACAAATGTTATTTTATTGTTTTTATTGTAAAATAAATATATAAAGTACAGCACAATGCAACAAATCATGGCCCCAGTTCAGAGAGAGAAAACCCACAAAATAGAACCGGAATCCTATTCCATTATTCCTACCTGCAGTATTCGGGCGACTGGGCCTGCTTTGAACACTGTAATTTTTTCAAAGTAAATGCTTTCCACTGACCCCACTTGACCCTCTCCACTTGACCCTCTCCGTTTTTTGGGGGGCATTTTATGCCAATATTGAATAGATGTAGCTTCGTTGCTGTAGTTTTGAATCACCTCCGTACAGATCATTCTGCTCTCTGATCCCAGTTACTCCACTTCATGCATTGATTTACCGTCTTGTACTACAACTATGAATCCCAGCAGCCCCAGAATTACACACAGGGAGCGTGAGAGCGCCCCCTTGTGCCAGCTGCTGAAAACACACTTTGACGTATACTGTATATACATCAATGGCAATCAAGCGTTGGCTTTTCAATGACGTATATATACGTCAATGGCACTCAATGAGTTAATTGCAGATTGGATTACTTTCGGAATTGACTTCTTGTGTAATGTTTCAACATTATATGTTTAGTAAGTGACCTTCCACAACCTCCAGAGGACTTGAATGTTTTCTGGAGGCACTTTCAATGGAAATGATTGGCTGAGGATTTGTAACAAGTAATGCAAGACAAGATTAACAAGCATTTAGTAAACATGTTGCACCTTTTCCAATGACTGCAGAATTGTGACAAACTAACACAGAAATAGAACCATAACATGTTTCCATTTATCAAGATGTCACTTCCCTTTCTACTCTTGGATGTATTGACATATTTCTTGCCTTTTGATAAAGGTCAACAAAACAACCCATTTGCAGTTCCACCAACTTTCATTCATCTGCATAATGCACTGACCTCCTCCAGAGACTGCAACAAGAGGCGTACAACAAGATTTTCCAAAAGAATGAGGCTGCGTCAGGTAAACTCAATTTTACATAGTAGATGTGGGAGATACTGTTATTGGTAAGGTTTTGCTGTGATTTAATATGAACTCAGGGTAGAAACCTTTTTAGTGGCATGTCAGAAGTTGTCTTTTTACAATCTGTTTCATTGCTGTCATGTGGTTGGGTTGTGATTATGTGTCTGTGTGGTATCGTAGACGGTTAAATTTAACCGTTCAGCAGAAAGCCCTTGTGACTTCTCAGACCTCCTTCTCTCTCTATATGACTTTGCACGTGGACTGGCACACACATGAATCTGAGAGAACCACAGATGTTGCCTTTCAAATCTTTTGAAGGATGGTTACGTGCACCAACTCCAGACAACATTACACAAGCCAAAGAGGGAAAGCTGAAGGTGTCACTATCTTGGCTGAATTTTAAGATACTGGTCCTAGACAGTGAGTACCAGCAGAGCATTATGCTTTATATGACAGATTTGATGTGGACAATGCCTCACTGGTGCACCAGCAGGACAATGTCTACACACACTACTCCGGTATACTGAGAAATCGAGAGTCCCTTGTCTGTGATGGGCTTAATCAGCATTGTGTAAACTTGATTGGCAAGGGTCTAAATGAAAGATACATGCATTTATATTTAAAAGGTCTGCACTGCAGGTTTAAATAAAACTGTGATGATGTTGGCTACCTGGGACAACATATGTAAATGTTCTGCACTGGAGCTTTAAGCTTTATATATGTGTGTATGTATTTGTATATATGTATATAAAAATCTTAAATCTGCCCCCAGTGTCTTGTCTCTCCAACCTTTCAAATATCTGGCCAAACAGGACTATGATTTACCTGATAATGATCAACTTAAGCTGTTTACAGATTGTCTTGCATGCAACTCTTAGCAACCAAGTTGAACTGCAATGCAGAAAGTAGGAACCTATTAGAGCAAGCTATGCTATTCAAAGTATTTGGTATTTGGTTGAAATAAACCTTGCAGGTAATTGTTTAGTATATTTATAATGTAATATTTTGGTGGAATAAACCTTTAAAGTATCCTGCTGTATTTTGCGTTCATCCAATTCACTGGGTGGCGCTGTTGCAAAAAATGAAGGATCTTCAGTCTTGAAACTGCTGCCTGCCAGCCTGCAGATTGATAATATTTGGACTCTTAAGTCTTCACGTATCACTCAACTTTGATGGTTTGCTTTAATACACACAAACATGGGGAAGAAAACCTAGGATTATAACTTTCATCAGGTTACATATTAGCCAAATACAAACAATACAATGTAATGTAACGTAAATGATTGATTGAATTGGGCCTATTTGAAAGTGAATTCCTGGGCTGCTTCCCGTCCTTGTTGCCAGGTAACTTAACTGAGACAGACTTACATCAGCACACTATTCGGGTGTCCTTGGTCATATTGGTGTCTTGTCTACAGACAAATCTGACAGATATACATTGTAAACTTTGACAGGTCATTTTTAAGATGGGGAGATAATCTGGCGTCAGAAGGGGAATAATTGTTGGACGGGGTGAAAAAAAATTCATTTTAAAATTGTATCTTTATTGTAAGTCATTCAATAAAGATGAAGAACAAAAAATAACATTATAGCACCAAACATGTGGGACACCTGACTGCAAAGGCTTAGTTTTAAAGGTTGTCTTGTATTGGGTAATTAGTGTCAGTCAGTTGTGACATGCTGTCTGTAAACAATCCTCCACAGAAGCCCAACAGAGCATATGGAGGAAGCTGCAGACTGCTGCAGCACACAGGCAGGGAAAGACTCTGATGTGGTTTCTTAGCAACAGTACACAGCAGGACATCTCTCCCTCTCATTGCTGTTACCAGAAAAACAAACTCATTTTATATATGAACATAGTTCCTGTACACTGTGAGATTTTACCATCAATGAATTTTTCCAACTACACTAAAAGAAGTTCATACATTTATTACTGACCTTGGGAATGTGCAGCCCCTTGTCACCCCGAACTTGTCAAATAGCGCCACTCTGTCAGTGCTTTTGGTGTATGAGCATGACACCAAAAGCCACCAGCTGAAACACGGTTGGATGGCATCCGAAGAGAATGCGGTTGGACAGAACCGGCGGCGTAGTTAGGAACGTGTTGGAATATCCTATCTTAAAATTATGCCATATTTGACACATGGTATCTTGACCTTGCAATAAACAACAACAAGAGAGACTCCAAATAGTATATTGTAACTGTCAACCATCAATAACATCATCCCTGAGTATCACAGATATGAGTAAATGATCATTGTTGACAATAATGTGTGGGTGCTGGCTCCATCACACGGAATCATCAGGTTTGTCCCATCCTCTCTTAAGGCGCGGTTGGATTTCTCTTCCTCTGCTAAATTCCGAGGAACAGAGACCCATTTTAATTTGAAAAACCCAGACCTCCCTCTTGCACCTATACCTTCCCAAACTAAAGATAAGGGGATGGGAATTGTTCCTTCAGATTCTTTGTATATGGAGCAGCAACCTCCTAGGATAGTCAAAACATAAGATTAGCGATAAATCAGACATCATCATGTCATATATGTATGTATGTAAATGATGAATGTTGTTTAGTCCACATCATGAACACAATTGTAAGAGGCGCCAGAAGACAGGGATGTGGACTCAGAATGAACCGGCTCAGGTGGGGGGTATATGTTGATGTTTCTAACCGGATTTTGAATCATGTTCATGTATTCTATTATTTATGTCCATAGCCTCTATTTTGTCTACATTAACCTTATATCCAGAATAATTTCCAAATTTAGTAATAAGCTCCTTTAAATGTGGCATTGTTAATGTAGGCTCTGTCAAATATAGCAATACATCATCCGCAATTACAATTCCTTTTATGAAGTCATCATCTCTGATAAGATGGCTCAATGGCTCTATACACAGGGCAAACAGCAAGGGCAATAAGGAACATCCTTGTTGGCAACCGTGTTCCAATGCAAACCTCTCTGATCTATAGCTGTTCACTTTCACAGCAGCCTGTGGAGATGAATAGAGGGTTTGTATCCAGTTAATAAAGTTAGGGCCGAATCGAAATCGTCTTAATGTTTGAATTAGGTATTGCTATGACACGTGGTCAAAGGCCTTTTGGGCATCTAAGGAAATAAACAATGATTCTAATTTTACATTTTTTTGATGAGATATTATATTTAGTAGTTGTCGTAAATTATCTCCATAATATCTTCCGGATATGAGCCCAGTTTGGTCAGGGTGGACAATTTCAGTAATTATCTGATTTACTCGTTTAGCTAATATTGCAGTTAATATGTGCAGATCACTATTTAGCAACTGTATCGGTCTGTAGGACTGGCAATCCGTGGGATCTTTGCCGTCTTTGTGAATTACAACAATTGTTGCCTCTGTCCGGGATGGTGCCAGAGTTTTCAACTGTAATGCATGGTGATATGCTTTTAGTAAGAGGGGGGATACCATATCTTTAAATGTTTTATATAACTCATTAATATAGCCATCTGGTCCTGGGCTTTTGTTGCTTCTCAGTGTTGAAATTACCTGCTTTATCTCCCATTCCTTAATTGGCTCATCCAGCTTCTCAGTTGCTGATCTTGACAATTCACTAAGTTTTATGTGATTAAGAAATTGTTCAAGTTTGTCATTGTCAGAGCAGGTGTCTGTATTCCTACATAAGCCCTTGTAGAAGTCTGTAAACACTTCTGCTATTTTGTCTGGTTTTGTGGCCATGGTGCTCTGTGATTTAATTTTCTGTACCATATTTGATGACTGCTGTTTTCTTAGTCTAAATGCTAGTAGTCTGCTTGAACGGTTTCCATATTCATAATACCTTTGATTTGTAAATCTTAAAGTTCCCTCAGTCTTGTCTAACAATAAACTATTGAGGTCTCTTTGAGTTGCATTTGAATCTTTTAGGAGGTTGGTTGATGCACATCTTTTGTGTTCATGTTCTAGCTCCTTCATTCTTGCTTCCAATTCTCACTGTTTAGCCCCCCTCTTTCTTCTCCTAGCACATGTAAATGAAATAATCTGGCCCCTGACGTATGCTTTAGCGCAGTCCTTTATAATGTGTGGTGATGTTTCAGGCAATGAGTTAATATCTAGATATTCCTTGAGCTCTGCATTAACAAAAGAGATACATTCTTTGTCATTCATGAGTGATGCGTTAAGTCTCCATAGTTTGGAAGTTGGTCTATGACCTATATCCCACTTTAATTTGACAGGTGCATGGTCAGATATAGTGATTGGCTGTATCTCAACATCTGTTATCCTATGTAGCTCTTTTCTGGGGGTGAGAAAAATCAGTCCTTTAGTAGGAAGTATGTCTATTTGAGTTAATTTGTCTGTGTATAGGTATAGATACCCCACTCTTTCTCCCCAATCTTTGAGATGAATAATAAACTTCATCTGCCCATGACTTTTTCAATTTTTTCATGTTCTACATCAGATAAATGGGTCTCTTGTAGAAATGCTGTTTAAAATTTGCTTGTTTAAGTACTGTAGGATTTTCTTTCTTTTTACAAGACTGTGAAGACTCTTCACATTATAACTTATAATATTTAGTGTGTCCATTACTCAAAATAAACAATGTAGACCTTGATCCTTCAATGCTTAAGGCTGAGAGAGGGGAGGCAGAATGGATAGCAGAATTGAAGACCTGGTTCTGCTGTGATTTTTTTTTTTTTAAAGGAGATCCAAGGTAGAGAAGGTGGTTATGAGACCCTGAGGGGAGGCTGAAGACATAGTGCTTAACACAGCTGCATGCCAATGTTTTTGCTAAAACAATAATCTGAGTTGAAAAGAGAGCTATCTGCCTTGTTGTTTTTATGTTTAACGCAGGATCCCAAAGGAACACAGGGATCAGAACATAAAGAACACAGAAACTTGTAATACAATATTTTGTTTGCATTAATAAACAAAATGGTGGGACCTGGTCCTTAGCCACTAGCCTCAAAAGAACAAGCAGCACTGTGCACAATCTGCTTGTTAGACTATGCTCGGGGTCAAATAGAGAAGATAGTAGGTCAGACCCCTGCAGGGTCTTCTATAAGTATCAAAAATATAGCAGCCATTCATGGTGAGATAGTCCACTATAGAACACACAGAATCAGATTAGGGATATTAATAAAAAATAATAATAAAATACACAAATGCACTGATATAAAATAAAAGGGAGTGCTGAAAAGGAAAATGCCATAGAACGTAACTTATGCCCTGAAAAGGGTCAATTTTGAATTAAGTAGGTTTAGGATGAAATATAGATACTCCTCTGATCATATTCATACATCCCATAACATTTGAAGGTAAATGGATAGGTAACAGCCTATCAGGATAAGTAACAGCCTATCAGTGCTTTAACGCCATTTGGTACCTGCCATAATTCTCTGTTGTTATTCAGGTATAAGAATACACAAAGATTTCAGGCTCCATGGATGGGATGACGTATTTCTGGACATAATCCATAGCTTTCCTGGCATCCAAAAATTCTTTTTCCTCATCAATGTGTGAAATCCTGAGCCTTGCTGGGAAGAGCAAACTGTAGCAAACTCCCTACCATCCCCTCCTCAGGATCTCTGCCGCGTCGTCATCATAATGTAACTTGGCAATGATCACTCATGGTTTTTCTCGTTCTCTAGG
Source organism: Plectropomus leopardus (assembly GCF_026936395.1). Classification (NCBI taxonomy): domain Eukaryota; kingdom Metazoa; phylum Chordata; class Actinopteri; order Perciformes; family Serranidae; genus Plectropomus; species Plectropomus leopardus. The sequence goes on along the minus strand of NC_142177.1, from coordinate 2,030,697 downwards.
CTTCCTGGGACCGAGGGTGCGGTGTGAGCGGTCAATCTTTATGTTTCGGTCCATCTGCAGGCTTCTCTTTTTAACTTTAGAGACCGTGTCAGGTGAGCTGGAGCCAGGGCTCTCATCAATGCCTGTAATACGGATATTCCCCGAGTCATTCTACCCTCCATATTTTCACAGCGGTCTTTCAAAGTTACCACATGGCTCTGGAGGTCAGCTACCAAGGACTGTGGTGACACCACTTCGTCAGACCATGTAGATAATCTGCCATTCATGTCCTGAATGTCCGTGATCATGTGGTCTATTTCTGACCGTGTTGTGGTAGCATTTTTAGCTATTTCGGCCTGCACAGCCTATAGCTCCGACTTCAGTATGTTGAAATTCTCTGCCAGTGCACTTTTAAGTTCCTCTCTTATTATTTTAGACATCTCTCCTCTTAGAGATGATAAGATATCCGATTTAATTTCTTCAGCAGTCAAACCTGAACTTCTGGTCTGGGAGGGCAGAGGGCAGGTTCGGCCTCGCTGGGGTCTTTGTACTCTGTCACGTGGTTCTTGCAGACCTTGAATCATTACCACCAAACCTGTATTGTCGAAGCTTTTCCGCCATTTGGGTCGGCAAGACTTACATAATTCGGCAGTTTACCTGATGGTTGAAATCTATGTAAACTTTAAGGCTGGTTCTCTGGGAAAGATAGCTGTTTTATTAAGAAATATTGTCAATCCTGCAGGAGCTCTGAGAAGAGCGTCCTACTCCATACTTGGCTCGCTAGCGCCCCCAGAAAGCATATTTTTAATCTGTATTGTCACTGTTTTATCCTTTGCAAGTATACAGGGTCTTGTCAATGCTATTAATTCAGCTGCTTGTGCTGATGACACTAGTAATTTCTAAGCTTCTGTGCAGCAATTTTGGTCATTAACAATAGCATATCCCGATAAGGTAGTCTTATCATCTGGATGCATGGAGGATCCGTCACAATACAAAACAAGATTGTTATCCTCTTGATGAATTTGTTGTAAATCTGTCCTTATACTGGATGTAATAAGGTCAGTAGTGGTCGCTGTGATGTCATATGTTGAGTAGTAATATTTCGCAAAATAATGTTTACTGCATGTGACATATGTGTGACATATAAGTGTCAGTGGGTGAACCAGCACAATGGTTTGTGATTTCTCGACCATAATGGCAGCAGCAGCTACTGCTCTTGGAACCATGCCTTGAACCATCAATAGTAAAGTTTTAGAGTAATATGCAACTGGTCTAGATCTATCACCGTGCATCTGTGCCAAAACAGAAGAGGCAAAAAGTCCATTTTCAGCAACATAGAGATGAAAAGGCAGCTTATAATCAGGCAAGCCCAGAGCTGGAGCGGTACAGAGGAGGTATTTGATGTGACGGAAGGCTTGTCTCATCTCCTCGTCCCATCGGCCATCATCAGGGGCATCCTTAAGAGTGGCCTTTCACAAAACAGAGTTGTATGTCTCATAGTCAGCCAACCATGCTCGACAGCAGTTCACAAGACCCAGAAAGGGTAACAGTTCAGTTTTTGTCTGTGGTCTTTCCATCTTTCTGATGACTTCCACACGTTCAGGTGACAAATATCAGCACCCATATTTCAATACATATCCCAAGTAGTAGACAGACGGCTGGCAGAACTGGAATTTGGCAAGAGAGGCTCTGTGTCCACCCAGGGCTAAGTGTGTCAGGAGAGCAAGCGAGTCTTTGATGCAGTTCGACTCAATTGGGGATGCCACCAGAATGCCATCCACATACTGCAATAGTGTTGATACATCAGGTAAGATCAATTGAGCCAGATGAATCAACAAAACCTTGTGGGAGGCGGAGCCAAACATATTGTTCGTTTTTATATGTGAATGCAAATAAACCTTGTGTATTTGCATGTACTGGGATGGAAAAATACGCTAAATATATATCTACTACTGTATAAAACTTGGAGTCTGCCGGAAGAGCAGTGAGAATTGAATTTGTATCCGGCACTACTGGAGCCATAGGAATAACAGCTTCATTAACTTTTCGTAAGTCTTGCGTTAAGCGAAATTTATAGTTCCTGGTTTCAAAATTGGATTTATAGGTGTATTATTTTGTGATCTCCTTTTAGCGATCACACCTTGGCTTTTAATTACTGGCTCTATTCTTTCTTCTTTTTCTTTTGACTACGGATATTGTTTATCATATACAGGATATTTGTTAGGATTTATTTTGGCTTAATATGGAGGAATATTCAATAGCCCAACATGATTCGCGTGCAATACGCATAACTCTGAAAGGACTAAGGCTAATATAGAAGGAGGTTTTAACACCACATCCTTAGCTTCTATGCAAATCTGAGGTTTACAAAAATTTGACAAAGTTTTAATAAAAAAATGTGTCGGCTCAAATCCATGTGACCAGACAATATAATTTTTGTTTTGATCCTCATTATCTGGGACTTTCTCAAGGTTTTCAAGGCAAGATTTCAACAAATGGTTAACATCCATGAAATCTGTACGTACATTATGAAAAATTCAACTTTGTCAGTTGTATCTTTCCACAAGAGTAAAAGCCCATGTGGTGACACAAATAAACACTGCGGGATTTCTTGCATTTTTTCATGATCAATTTGATGATCTGAAAAGGGTGGATCTACAGGTTTCATATTCAAAATTTTAGCAGTGACAGCCGCTTGACAAGATGCTATTTTCTTAATTCCCTCCATGGTAAATAAACTAGAAACAAAATCAATGTCAAGTACAATAGACATAGACTGATAGGATAATTTCATACTATGAGAAAATAATAGTTGCACTGCATTATAAGGAATATGAACTTCAATGCCTTCAGGTGAACATGAAATGGTTGCATTGAGATTACTCAATAAATCATGTCCTAATAAAGATATAGGAACAGTGGAACTCACTACAAATGGATGTTGAAGTATTATTTCATCTAAGTCAACCTGTAATGGAGCAGACAATGGCTCAGTTTGTGGGACACCACTGATACCGACAGACTGGATGGATTGTTTACTCAAGGGACATTTAAAATCTTTTTCTCTTAAACATGAACATTTCCCTGATACTTGTAGACTTAGTTGTGGTATTTCTGAAGGTTTATTAGAAATATGAAATTGTGGAGCAGTGACTATAACTTTACAATAACCATCCAGTCCCCACTGTCGGTTGTCCTATTTTCCCCACATTGAGTTTATTGGTCTGTTCTCAGAAGGAAATTGTCATTGGTTTGACTCAGTTACTGTCTGCCGCTGTCCATAGGGAAAAGCATTTGTTTGTGAGGTTATCCTATTCCCAGGTTAAGGGGAACCGTAAATATGAGGTTGCATTGCTTCCCCCTGTGTTTGGAATTCCTCTTGCTTTCTGAAATTACAGTCTCTAGCCCAATGGCCAGGTCTGAGACAATAATGGCATATGTCTGTCTTGCCTCGCAGTCTGTTACCCCTCCTTCCACGAATAAAGCTTCTTCCACTATTAGGAAATTGGTTAGGAATTTGTCCATATGCAGGGGGTCTTCCCAGGCTGGGATTTGCTGGAAGGCTACAAATCGTTCTTCAGTCACTTGGAGCGCCTGCTTTTTAGGATCGCTTTGTGTAAAAAGTTCTACAGCATCTAACTCTCTTACTTTTTTCAATAAGGCATTAGGGCTTAAATGCGGATAATTTAAAGGTATAAGCTGCTTCTTGATCTAAGCCATTTAAAACATTGATACAAAAAAGGGATCTTCCCTCTCAGTGATCTCTAATTTTACGGAAGCTGATTAGGGCCATTTATGATGGAGAAAATAATTTTGGGCAAATCGAGATTAAAGTTGAAATGACAAGAATAAAGTTGAAATTTCAAGAATAAAGTCAAAAATTTGAGAAAAAATGTCAAAATTTTGAGAATAAAGTTGAAATACAATTTCGAGATTAAAGTCGAAATTTCGAAAACAAAGTCGAAAGGACAGCGGAGAGCCACACAGACCTCTGTGTACTTGCCTGGCGATGGCTGCTGGTGGCCGGGGTGATGGCAGCGGGGAGGTACCCCCGCCTCGATCCCACCACAACCTGGGGGTATCACCTCGCACCACTTTGTGGTGGATGGTGGCTGGTGGTGGTGAGGAGGAGGGAAAAACGTTGGAAATTCATCCTGGGGAGCCCTGGTAGTAGCAGCCCAGCCACGAGCAGCCCCTCGCAGGGCAAGTACACAGAGGTCGGCGCGACTCTCCGGAGCTCCTATCAACACAGTCTGATCAGGACGTAAGCTTGGTTGCCTGAAGTTAATGATTCAATTATTGCCCAATCAGTCCACAACAGGCACTCCATCTATAGCTTATATAATAATAACAATACAACAAAATCAACAACAATTAACGCGTGGTAACAGGACAGGGGCCGTCCCGCGGTCAACCTTCCTTCCTAGAAACTCACCGTTTTTTATTTGACGCGTGCTTACAGGACAGGGGCCACCCTGCGGTCTACCTTCCTTCCTATAACACCGTTTTAGCGTTTGCCTTTCTAACACCGCCTCTTGGGGCGTCCCCCTTTCCACACAATATAAATTCATGATTATTAAAAGTTCAAGTAGGCCTACTTATTTGATGGTTAGCAACTTTGGTAAATAGTAACTCTTTAGTAAAGGAAAATGGCTTAAATTTTAGTGTATAACAATTCTTCAAATCAAAGCAATTTAGATCAGTCCATATAATCAAAGTGTGGTGGTTTTGTGCTGTCTGGGAGTGCTTGTTACTGTGTGTCTGTGTTCTTGGTGTGTCGTCTCCTTGTTCTGTGTTTAGGAACAAGAAATTTTATTTCTTGTTTCTATGCTTGTTTCAGTTTCTATGCTTGTTTCAGTACCTGCCGCCTCAGAGCTCCAGCACCTAGCCACCCATCCCCCACCGCCTTTGTGTTTGGAACCTCACACCTGCACAGATCTGCACCGCTTCACCAGCCCCACCATACCCTCCAGCTTCTCCAGCCCTCACCACCTACTTCGCCACTCCAGTCTCCTCCGCCATCTCAGCCACTGGACTCATTCCCTCAAAACCATTCCCTTCATTCATTCCCTATGCACATTAAAATTATTTTTGTATGATTTAACCCCTTGTCTGTGTTTGCTCTTGGGTCCTCCTCTCATTTATGGTACTCCGTACCACAACACAAAGTGGAATATTAGCCACAGATATCATGTCAAAACGGGTTCGTTACGGTGTGTTTGTCAGGTGAGTGAATAACCAAAAACGGATAATAAAATATACTCACCTCAAAAAGCAGACACTGTCGTGCCGACAACGCCAAAAAGATAGGATGACATTCTGTGCTGGAACTGAGGAGCAGAGACACCAGGTAAAGCTTTAATCAGGAATCATTTAATATGAGCACTCGGGTCGACACAGGAATGAGGGAAACATGCAAGTGGCCATTCGACAACAAACAGAGAAAAGACTGTGTGACATAAGTGGTATTTATGCAGTTGTTATGACGTAGATGGTTGGGATCAAATTCTAACATCTCAGGAACTAAGGTTCTTCTGAGAAGTGAGGAATGTGTTTGTTACTAAATTTGTTGGCACTGGTCCATCTCAGGTATCTATGGTCAACTTGCAGGCACTAAGACTTCACTATATATGGGTAGCTCTTTACTTGAGGTAGACATAGACTCTTAAACTAACTTTGGAGGATGCATAATCCTAAAAATACATACTAACAGTGAGCTTCAATCACATCTCATCCACTTTATTCTCCTGTGACCAGACATTAGCCAGAAGAAGGCTTGGTAGAGGAACAGTTCTCAGTCCAAGACGGGTCAGCCTTGCACTGATGCCGGCTCTCCTCCCTCTTTTTGTCTCGGCCCTCTGGTCTGACTGGCTGCTTGGCATATGCCATTGGTGGGGATCCTCTCACGGTCTGTTGCATTCAGTCCAAGCTCCACACATCTTTTCACAATGTTGATGAGTGCTTCTCTATCGAAGAAAAGTTGTGCTTCATTAGAAGGGAATATGGTGTAGAAAAATAGAAAAATCTAGCAAAAAAAGTAGCAAGAATTTGAGCAGTTTCAGATTGCTGCATCTACATGCGCTGCCATCATCATAGCAACCATAGGCGTGTTATGGCGTGATAATGGAAAGGCAAGCCCCTTATACGTGTGAGCAGCCACGTATGAGGTATTTCTGGGAGGTGATAGTCCACGATTTCACAGAGGAATTGTGGATTTAAAACTTCTGGATGATCTGCTAAACTTTTGAAGAGTTATGTGATGCAATTCTAGCTCTTGTAGCACCTGCTGCATCATGAGGGAGCCAGTTCCTACTGAAAGGCACATAGCCATAGCATCATATGAGCCATAAAAACCAATGAAGTGTTTTGATTGCAGTTTTTGCAAAATGTGGCTTTTTTCTATTGCATGAAATACCTCATGCAAGTGTTTTTTTTTTCAATTTGAACGTGTTTACATCAGGTGTATTTTATATTCACAATGACAATTTACACAATATGAGGGTTAATGGAAACCCACCTTCTGTCTGCCACTTTGTGTTTTTGCTGCTGACTGTCTTGGCTTGGTCTCCCTTGAAAAATAGATTTTTAATCTCAATGGGACCAACCTGGTTAGATAAATAAAAAAAATAAACACAGGAGACTTAACATTTTATTTACATGAATCCCCCATTGGATAATGTTCCTGCACACAAGTGCAGCCTATAGAACAGTTGTTCCTTCTTCATTCAGATCTTGTACTGTAGATTCCTTATTTCACCACACAACATTCTTTTACTGGGCAGGTGTATTATACACAACAGCTCCACAACTATTCACAACTATAAGAGTTTCTAAAAATCCTACAATGCAAAGGCACACTCCACCCATAAAGCTGTCATAAACCCTAGAGAACCTTTTTGTGATGGGACCCAAGAGCAAGACCACAAGACAAGGGGAGGAGGGGTAAAAAGGAGTTTATTTCAGAGTTTTTGAAGGTGGATGAATCAGGCGGACTGAAGTGAGGCCGAGGCTGGTGGAGAGAGGCTGGAGGTGACGTAGTTGAAGTGAGGCTGAGGTTGGGAAGCTGTGTAGCTTACGGCTCTGGTGGTGAGAAGCTGGGCGGCGTATGGCTGAGGAGCTGGAGCTCAGAGGAGAGAGGCACAGGAAACAGAGAAGAATTGTCATGAACCAAAAACACTGGAGAATAGGACTAGAAGAATGTTCGCTGAAAACTACTCTGGAAGTTAGCTAACAGCAGCATGAAGAGAGAGAGCAGGTTTTAAAGCTGCAGTTGATGATGGAATGAGCAACAGGTGTGCATGCAGAGCTCCAGCAGCAGGAAGCCATGCCCAGCTTCTGATACACACACACACACACACACACACAGCAGCAGCAGAAAAAAACACAGCAAAAAATACAGGGAAGATAGATGAAAAAACAAATAAAATCCATACCAGTACAGTTTTGCCCTTTTTCGTTACTAAAATCTTTTGTGTGCAGAGAGCATTATAACCAGACTGAAGAAAAGATGTTTTTGTACCAGAATGTCTGAATAAAGTGAGAGTGCAGTGTTGTAAACAGCCCTGACTGTGTTGGACTCAACAGCAGATGGTGATGACTAAAATCAGATTTACTTTCTTTGTTGTTTTGAGCATGATGAACATGTTGCTGGCTGGTTTCAGGACATTTTTCTGTCCTGGGGTGGCCGAAAATATCACTTAGCTCCGCGTGTGTGTCCAACATTCAAAGTGAGGTGTGAATGCACCAGTGATAAAATGTGCTGAGGAGCCAAAATAAACAAGTTGTAGAAAAGGAAGCACAGAGGGCTTCACACAGTGACACCACCACTGCAGGGTGAAGAATATCAGATTATTACTGCCACACACAGACATGTCAGTAGGCGGATTTCCATTAACCCTCACATAACGCAAAATTATTGCAAAAAAGTTTTCACACTTACTTGAGGTGGTATTTCATGTGATTCCAAAAAGCTAAATTTCGCAAAACTGCAATGGAAAACCTTTTTTGGGGCTTTTCTAGGTCACATGATGCTGTGGCTATGAGGTTTTCAGTAGGAACTGGCTCCCTCGGGCATGATACAGCAATTCAGGTCAATTTTATTTATAAAGCCCATTATCACAAAACACAGTTTGCCTCAGAGGGCTTACGACATCCCTCTGCCCTTAGACACTGACATGCCCACAACACAGGCGTGGGCCTCGATTGCACAAGAGCTACAAGAGCTGTTATTGCATCACGTAACTCTTCAAAAGTTGAGTGGATCATCTGGAAGTTTTGAATCCACAATTCCTCTGTAAAATCGTGTACCATCAGCTCCCAGAAATCCCTCATATGTGGCCGCTCCCACGTATAAGGGGCTCCATAACACGCCTACGTGGCCTTGGATTGGTAATAATGACAGCTAGTGTGGTGGCTGCAATAGAAATAAAGCTGCTAATGTTTTGAACATCCATCACCATGCTTCTTGTTATCAACAGAGGAGAAGTCGCAGAACATCACTGAGTGGAAACTCACAACTGTGCTTTATCGAAATTTCGAAAATATCGCTTAAGTTTTACATACTGTAAATATGTGATGGAAACCTGCATACTGTGAAGGGCGTGTTAATTGTTCATGCTGTTACAACACAGTAAAAATAAGTTCTTGATACTTTTCATCTCATCAATCAAAGGTTGATTTGTTGACAGTTAAGATAATTTGCATAATTTGATGTTTTGTCAATTTGGACAGCAGTGAAAAGAAGATCTGAGATCAACAGAGGAGGATTAAGGCCAGACATGAGAAATATTTTTGAGAGGAGGAAGATTTATTTTCACTATGCACATCAAGAAAACATTATTCTCATCAAAATTATGAGAATAAAGTCGAAATGTTGGGGAAAAAAACTCAAAATGTTTAAAATAAGGTTGAAATCAAATTTCTGAAATCAGATGTTGAATCACAAGATACAATAAGACAATCAAGTTGTTTGATCCTCAAGGTTTGATTTTTCAGTGCAGCTTTAATTTGATATCCCATTTGACAATTATGCACACACTTTGTACAAATACAACACACACCACCTACTGCTTTCCTACAGAGCCCAGCACTTAAACTGATTTCTTTCTAACTTGTTGTAGTTTTTTAATCATTGCTTGTTGTATTGTCTGTATAATATTCACACTTTTAACTGTGTTCCACTGTCTTGATGTGTTTTATTGTTGTCAGATGCCTTGCTGCAAAAAAAAATTCCTGTTATGTGACAACAGCAAATTAATTTTCATAAGGAAAACAAGAAGACAGCCGGGCAGTTAGCTGCTTCTACCTCAAACTGAAAAAGACAAAAGGCTCTTTCTCTGAGAATGAAAGAGAGATAAAGAAGTGTTTGAATGTGTGTGAGGATGTGGGAATGTGTGAATGGGAACTACATGTTTGCATTTATACATTTATTTATTTTAATCTGATCTCTTGGAGGAAGAGGACTGAAGTCACAGCGAATCATCAGCTCCTCCTACAGGAAGGCTGAAATATGGCAGAGATGGCTCGCAGTCTCCAAAAAGATCACTCTTTGAATTTAAATAGTGCCAATATTTTATTTTTTATCATAAACTAGTGATGTCTAGTGTGACAGACATATTCTATGAGTCCAGTTGAACAACATAATTTTAGCTGTTACTGTTAATAAGAGTATAATTATGTTTCCAGGTATGTTTGGAGATTTTAAGCTTGCTGAGGTCTCCAGAGTATAAAATTGCTTTTGAAAATATATAATATTTAAAAAATAATGAATTAAGAGCAAGATTTGGACAGAATATTTAAATAATAGTTAGGGACTGTCATCATTTGTCAGCGGGGAGGGGGTGGTGCAAAAAGAGGGCATGTCAAATAATTTTTTAAGCATTGGGAAGGGACTTGTGGTTTTTTTGGGGGGTTTTAGGTAAGGGGCATGCAAGTGTAAATGATAGGATTTTACTGATTATTTTCAAAGACAGCAAGCTTGTTTTCTTTATATATATATATATATATATATATATATATATATATATATATATATATATATATATATTTGCATTTTTTTTTTTTTAAATTATATGTGTGTGATTCTTAAAGAAAATCATCAAAAAGGAAAACATTTATTACAGCCAGAAACTGTAAAAAAAAAAAAAAAAAAAAAAAAATTGTTTGGTTTTCAAATTTCCAATGGACCTTGAAGACATCATTTGTCAATATAGGGGTTTGTGAAAGTGCACTGTCACAATCAATGTTGCTGCTTACATATCCCAGGCTGTGATCATTAAAAAAGTAAATAAATAAATTGCAGTATATAGAAAATAATTCAATTTTTGAGTGTTTTTTTTTTAATCTAAAAACATGATGGCATTATGACAAAAACCTGGCATTCAAAGTAATATTTCTGATTAGGACTAATGTTGGTTAAAAACTTAACTAAATGAAATTAGAAAATCACATTAAATTAAGATTTTTTTTATATTAAAGCGCGCCATAAGAACCATAAACATGAGAAGAGTTTATTAAATGTGTTTAGTTTTGTTTTATTTACAAATTAAATGATTAAACCATTTATACAGGTACAGATAAAACAATTAGCTGATTAATCAATAAGCCAGCTGATAGAAAATGAATTGCCAACTATTTTGACGAACATTTAAATCTTTTTCTTTTCTTTGTTTTTTCAAACAATTTGAGATTTTTTGGGCGGTGTTTTATTTTGCCCCTCTGCCATTTTTACTCTTAATACTTAGAGTACATTTTTCTGATCATACTTACTTACTTTTACTTGAGAAACATTTTCAGTGCAGGACTTTTACTTGTAACAGAGTACTTTCAGAGTGTGATATTGGTACTCTTACTTACTTAACCACAGTCCTCAAGCACAAATGATCCTTTAACACTGCACTGCTGTCACATTGCTGGACTCATGGTGGACAGTAAAAAAAGGATCCAAGTCAATAGAGAACCAGAGAAACTGTGTTTCTTATTGAACGCAATCTTATTCCTTGATCTGGTACCTACATTACCCACAATGCAACTTGGCCGCTGACAGTTCTGTTAGAGGTTAGGACTACAGAGGTCTGTTAACCCACTCCTCTCTGACTCACCCTCCAGATTTTTTTACTTATCAAACTTGTGATTTTCAGCCCGGTCAAGTGCCAGGAGAAAATGTTTGCACTGTACATTTCTGCAAAATGTGATTATGTTACATTTGCATGTTATACAAATCATATCAACATTTTTGGAAAGATGCCTCGAAACTGGTTGTTTTTTAGCAAGTCACCGCTATGTCTCCAGCTGGTTTTTAGGGAACAAACATGGGGTTATTTGCAACTTCTTGTGCCCCCAAAACCAAGTATTTTGGGCCAAAACCTAAACTTCTTCTAACCACAGCCAAGTGATTTTTGGGCCTTACCACATTAACTACATGGTTGCTACATAATAACATACAAATGTAATGAAGAAATGATTTACAGAAATGTAATGCTGCCGATTTGGTTGACTCTTCGGATCCTAACTCAAGTGACGCTGACTCAAGTGACATCAACAAAAGGCTTTATACAAAGCTTTTCACCTAACTTTACTTTTATATTTGTCTTTCTTTCTTCACTGTTATAAGAAACTATTTGTTTTCAGTTTCAAAAGTTAGCGTCAGTTAGGCTTTAAATGTTCAAGGAGACTGAATTTAAAAAGACAAGTTGAATGGTTTCAAAATTTCCATTTTTCGACACAAACGTTCTTAAGATAAAACAATTTCTTTTTGCCACAGACTGTATATAAAGATAGACAAAATGACAGCTCCCCAATAGTTTTCAATCTTCAGTGTCTGACTGCAGTATAGGACTTAAAGCCCACCCCTCCATGTTAGTGAATGGACCGAACTAAAAACCCAAAGCACACGCCAAATACATTTTTCCCAAAGATGGTTTCTGTCACTGAAGGCAGCTCTCATCACCCTGATGTTTGTTCAAGTGTTTGTTAGTTGTTCAATTATACAAAAGGGGGCTTTTCCGCTTTTCACAGCTGTGATAGCCAACGCGTGCGCTTGCATTCAATGGAGCGGCTCACGATTAGTCGGACGGGTGTTTTGGCAGGAACTCTCCCACCATGGATATTGCTACCGTGCAAGCTCCGGCTCTCAATGACATCACCCTCACAAGATGCAGCATCCATATCTCAGATATTTAACTTCTCTTCAGCATAGTTGGGGTAAACAGGGGTGTTGTCCATCTTTATATACAGTCTATGCTTTTTACAGGATATCTTATCATTTCCATTATTTATTTGGATCTCCTGCTGAAGCCAGCAGATTTGCAGGTCCATTAGTTCTAAATAACAAATCGCCAAAATGATATATATATATATATATATATATATATATATATATACATATATATATATATATATATATATATATATATATATATATATATGAGGTGATTGTTTTGCTGTTTTTGTTACCTAAAACATTCCTCTAACGGATCACAGAGCTGCATTGGTACTAAACGGCTGTAAAATGTCAGCAGTGTGTGCAGATCAGAATTCTGCATGTGAACACAGCATGCTGTAGATGCACACAACGCCACTGAGTGGCACACACAGAATATTGCAGATCAAAAGAAAACCAAAGCCATATTACACAGAGCTCAACGTCACAAAACAAGTAGTTAAATCCTTATAAAAAGTAGGTTGCCTTTATTAGAAGCTGGGAAACCAAAACATTATCAACATCGTCGTTGTTAATACTTTTTTTGTAAGACCACAATATTGCCATAGCCAGCATCGTCATCGTCATCATCATCGCTTCGCACTTTTTCCACAACATGCAAAAGATTCAACAGTTCAGCCCCCCCCACTGACAAAAGCTTCTCCACTTGGTCTCCTGTAGGAATCACAACTTGGCTTACATTAACATTGCCAGTACAACTGAAGGAAGATAGAAAAAAAACATCAAAAACATTACAACAGAAGAAATCTCAGAATGGATGAAAGAGGAGAAATTCACAGCCTTCTGCCATGTGCCTCCTGTGGGATGATGAGCCCTCAGCGCTGTGAACTACAGGACAGAATCTGCTCCTACTGCTGACAGCTCTGAGCTTCAGATCGCTTTGACTTCCTTCGTCATGTCCAATCGCCTTAAAATGACTGGAAGGATTGGGTGCCAATTCAGGACCTGTACGTAGAAAAACACACTAACCTGCTAAGGACAGTTGTAAAACTATTGAATGTGCTTCTGAACCAGGACCAGGTTCCAGTGTGTCCTGTACACGTCCAGGACTGATTCTATTGCAGCCTTGGGACCGATCCTAATTTCTCCTGCCTAATAATACATTTACGTTCCCAAGATCACAATAGCAGCTTTTTCTCTTTTTTTTTTGCTTTTTTTTGCTTTGACATCAAAACACTACTTATTGAAAAAAGGACAATCTCACAAGTGCTGCACCTGATCTCTGAGTCACTAGTTTTGAGATCGTTTATGGCTTTGGATGGTCTGCTGATCATACAGATTGTTGACTTGTTCTAAGCCTAATTTGACCTAAAACATGAGGACATATTACATTCTCAGGCCTCCAACAACATTATTAGAGCCACTTCTGAAACTCAACTCAATGGAAATTAAGGCATTAATAGACAAACAAATGCCGGATATACACTGAGCTGCCCGCTTCATCGCAATCTTTTTTCAGAGCCTCAGTGCTGTAGAATTCTGAATCCAAAAATGTGTCTGCCAGTGAAATACTAATGGGTGGACAAAACGCTCTGAGAAGAAATGGATACCAACAGTAACCATTAAGCTGATGGGACTGGGGGGGGGTGGGGGGTGGGAGGACAGGAGTAAATAGAAGGGAAGATGGCTGGTGTAACCATCGGGCAGAACAGATTGGATAGGGTCAACTTTTTTTCTTTAAAATCAAGATACATTTTATTTCTTTTCTTAAAAAACAAACATTACAAAAAAAATCTGAATAGAGAATTAGAACAATGAACCAACAGGAGAAAAAACAACATTCATTTTCTTTTAACTTCCAAAAGAAAAAAGGAAACATCTCTTCTTGCATTTCTTAAAAACAAAAACAAAACAAAAAGATTTAGGGGTGCCTGGCACAAGGGGTTGAAAGCTGAGAAGCGGTTGCAGCCATGCGGAGGGCGGGGTCATGTGTACTGAACGGGGCGGGGTTGCTTCACGTAGCGTGGTGTGTGTTAGAAAGCCCAACACACAATAGAAACCGTTTAACAGAGGCAGCAGACGGGCTGCAGAGAGAGAAGCCAGACCCTCGTACAGGAAGTACCCCAACAAGCATACAACAGAACAAATACATAAAAACACACACATGCTGGCTGAGGTGTGACCGTGGCAGTCTGGCATTCTGCAGAACACACCGCTAACAGTTCAAACTGATGTACGAAGCAGCAGCCACACGGCAAAAAATCAGGGCACCGGCACAAGCACAGTGTGTGTGTGTTAAAACATTGAAGGTGTTGTGTGTAAAATTAAGGGGGATTTTGTGGAGTCTCACGGTGATTTGCAGATTACAAGCATCTAAAACTTGTCCCAGCTAGAACTGCTTCATTTTCATTATTCAGGTGTTTTTTATCGGGAGCTGAATTATCCACAGAGGTCTCCTCCTCTCCAAAACAAACAAACCAGACCATTCAAACAGCTAGAAACAACGAATAAAGCACTTTCATGACACAAAATCAGTCAACATCTGCCTTGGTTTGGCATATCGGTGACGGGCTGCTGCCCAAAACATGCTCAGCCCTTTTCTCTCACAACTTAATGTGTGCTCACCTTTCTCTGATCCAGACATTCAGGAGGTTTTTACAGTGAGACGAATTGTCTGCAGAGGTCTCTTTCTCTCAAAAACAAACGCACCTGGTGATTTAAACCGATCTAACACCAAATAATGCAGTTTTAACTCTAAGATCCATGTTTTTCTGACGTAGTTTAACATGTGAAGTCACCTTTTTTCTCCGACAACGTAAGATCCAGACGCTCAGGAGGTTTTCACTGGAAGCTGAATTATCCACAGAGGTCTCCTCTTCTCTAAAACAAACAGACCAAGTGATTTAAACCAGTAAAAACACTGAAGCACTTTCACGTTACAAACAGTGGAACTCCAGGGCTGGTCATTGTAGTCGGGCTTCTTACTACAGTGGCCGATGCAAAAACACAAATGTCCCTATTTGTCACCAGGGTTTGGTTTGTCTGTTCTGGGCTACTGTAGAAACATGGCAATCTCCATAAAGGAGGACCTGCTCCCTATGTAGATACAAACGGCCCACTCTAAGGTAAAGAGAACACATTCATTGCTATTTTCAGCTGATTATACATGAAAGAAAACAGACTTATCAAATGATTTTCCATTTCTGACAATAAATGCCCCTAAATCTCACACACTGGAGCTTTAAATTAAAATAAACTGCTTCAAAGGTGGAGTCAGCAATTCTGAAGAAAGACTGAATATCTGAATTCAACATCCAAACAAATACACTGCTCCTGTCATGTGCCACATTAATGGTTCCTCTCCTCCCACTCTGTTTACACCCAGAGGGAGGCGTGTCCTCCGTCCTCTGCTGCTGATTGGCTGGAGTAGTGTTATAGCAGGGCTGTGTGTGAATACTGGACTTCTTTCAGCTCTCACACCAACAGACAGCTCGTGGAACTTGAGGATATATTCCCGGTTTAACATAAAGTGTGTAGGTATGAGAATCACTGACTGCAGCTTTAACTCAAAGGACAGTCTGAAGAATTTTAAAACAACTCACTAACTATCGCTGCCCTGTTAAAACACGCTGTTTAAAAGCACTAAGTACCAAAGAGAGGGTGAGGGCCTCAGCCCTGCGCATGTTGACTCAGCGTCGCTTTGTAAATACAGCGCTTTACCAACTGATACTAAACAACGCTCCCAGTAACAGCACATATCAGTTAAGTAGAAAAAGTATGTGGCCAGTCACGTCAGGTCCGTGATAGCCCCAGGGGGAAGAAACACACAAAAACAAAGTCAATCAGTTTGTTCTCACTCAGGACGGAGCTCTTTAAAAGGCAGAAAGTGGATTTTCACACTAAAATGCAGAGCGTGGATGATGCAGACTGGAGGGTGGGTAAGGCTGAATGCTGGGACTCCTCACATACACCACATGATCACATGAGCACAATGTCTTAGTTTGAGAGAGGGGAGAAGCAAAACAAGAAAATGCACACCAAGTCCAAACCATTGAGCCAGGCCGCCAGGAGAAGAAACAAAAAACAAAAAAGAAACAAAAAAACAAACAAAAAAAAAAAACCTCTAACGCAGAGCAACAAAAGAAAACAAAAGTTTGAGAAGAGACAGAGAAAGAGACATGGAGGATGGGCTTCAGCGGGTACCATCTTCTAGTCTTCTCCAGAGGGCGCCTCCTCTTCCGAGCCATCCTCCTCCTCTTCATCTTCTTCCTCCTCCTCTCCTCCTGCAGCCTCCTTTGTCGTCTTGGGGGCGGGGGAGGTCTCTTTCTTCTCTACCTCCTCCTCTTCTTCCTCCAGGGGGCTCTCGGGCTCCTCCTCTTCCTCCTCTTTGGGTGAGCTCTTCTCCAGGGCCTTGGCGCTCGGGCGCCCCTTCCCCTTTCCTTTCATTGGACTGGGGGTCACTGTGAAGGGGGGGCAGGTCTGTTAGTCATCACATTATTTTTGAGTTGAGATCTAAAATGAATGTCATTATCTCAGGAAAACACACTTTCGGTATCTCGAGATCTTGAGAAATTATCCTGCTATCTCAGGGAAAACAGAGGGAAAAAAGTATGAATGTATGGCCGCTTCGGGCTTCTGTAGAATTCACTGAGTCGTGTCGTAATTGTTTTGCCAGGCAACAAGTGGAGAAGCTGCACGCAAGTGCTGGGCAGATAAGCTGTTGCATGTCAAAAAGTATTTTCACTATGAAACACTCTCTAAAACTAACATTGCCAATGTCTGTGCACAGAAGAAACAAGATATTATGTATTAATTAGTGAGCTTTGAAGGGGATTTACAGTCCTGCAGCAGCTCAGCATGGAGCCTGTGCTGTGAAAGACACACATACTCGGGTGTTTCAGGTTATGTGTGCTTCAGCATTTCTACTGTGCAGTGTTGTGTATGTGTCACTCTGCAGTTACACCTCCAAAACACTAGTCAGCAGGTGGGTTTCCATTAACCCTCAAATTGCGAATATAAAATAGGCCTGATGGAAAGATGTCAATTTCGAAAAAAATAATTAATCGCTAAAAAGTTTTTATACTCGCATGAGGTGGTATTTCAGGCAATTCAATTAAGCCATAACAAAAAACTGCAATGAAAACTGCATAGCTCTTTAAAAGTTGAGCGGATCACCTGGAAGTTTTGAATCCACAATTCGTCTGTGAAATCGTGGACTATAAGAAGTCCCTCATATGTGGCCGCTCCCACATATAAGGAGCTTGCCTTACCATATTTCACACCCCTACGTGGCCTTGGATTGGAAATAATGACGGCTAGTGTGGTGGCTGCAATAGAAATAAAGCTGCTAATGTTTTGAACATCCATCACGATGCTACTTGGAATGTTATTGCCAGAGCAGAAGTGGCAGAAAATCACTCAGTGGAAACACAGTCTTCGCACAATTGTGTTTTACCAACATTTTAAAAATATTGCTCAAGCTTTGATCAAATCTGTAGTGAAAACTCTCTCTCTCTACTGGTGGGTTTCTGTGAAGTGCTGTAAAGTCTGACTGACTCAAAATAAAGCTAAAACACACACTAAACATGGATTAATAGCGACAATTTCAGCCATAATTACACAGATGGCCTCATTACAACTCACATGGTTCACAGAGTACTTGCCTTATACTAGACTCATTCTCTCAACAAATACAACATGCTAACATCATTAGCACATGCCTTTGTAATTTATTACTGTGTAAATTACCCAAGCAAGCTAGCAGAGATTACACAGAAGACTTTAAATGCCATTGACTTCTTTGTCTTCACTATTAATTGTGTCTTATCTGTGACATGAAAGTAAATCAAAGCTTTGTTTCCACTGAGGGAAAGAGTTTTCAATTTACTGTTAATGTTAAAAAAGTGAACTGTATCCTGGCTGCAGCTTCATATCAATCAACATCTCGTCAAAACATTAATGTAAGCATCAGATCTTGAGCAGGATACCCTTTATGCCTGCTGTCGCATTATCTCATATCGCATTACTGAATATTGGAGGAGGGAACAAGTGATTGTTTTGCAAGTCAAATGTCTCAAGTCTTTGTTTTAAAGTTCACAGTCAGGTTGCAAGTCCTTAACTGTGTTTCTAGTCATAAACAAGTAATGTTGCTTTCTTCACAAAATCTGACATTTTTCATTTTAAAGAGTACCACTATCAGGAGAAACTGCACAGAAATAATGTATGCTTTTAAAAATGTATGTTCAATGATTTAAGTGAGTTAAAGCAAACTGATCAGGTGTGTGTTGGTTTGTTATTCCTGTGACTGAGTTTGGAGCTGCATAGTGTTTTCCTCATTTGAATCTGGTTCATATCTCTTTAGTATTCATTTGAGTCAACTTTCAACAGTCAACTTCATTTTATAATAAGGGAAACATTTCAGTGAGATCTGTACTGTCTGTGTGCTGAGAGGGATGAAACAGTCTGGTGGCAGCCTAATTATTGTTCATAACCCAGAGAGAAAACATGAAAATGAGATGAGCCGCAGAATAAATGACGTGTTGATTAAATATGTCTCTGACACATCAGAGTAACTGCTTAGCTTGCACCACTTATTTTTCACAGGCGACCTCATCCGTTGCTGGAGGTCATGATTCAGAACAACTAAGCTATTAGGCTTCAATGATTGACATGATATGAATAAAGAAAACAACTGAGATTCTGACAGAATCAAAGGTCATCTAAAATATAGCAGCAGACTGACAGCTGCAGGGTTTTTATCTGTGAAGTCTGATTTGACGCCTCACCTGTGGCCTTTAGTCGGGGCTTGGGGCTCTTCTTCTCCTTCTTGTCCGTCCGTCCCCGTCGAATCACCTTCTTGCCTCTCTTCTTGGAGCGACCATAGTCACTGTCATCATCATCCTCCACCATGAAGTCCTCATCGCTGCCGGACTCGTCGGCTGCACACAAATGGGACACACAGGGATCTTTAGAACCCAGATGTTCTGCTGTCCAGCTGTTTGAAGCACTGTGACACTGCTGAGGAACTAACTACAACTTCCTGTAACAGCTGTAATCATACGATTGACAGCAGAGGCAGGGCTGCTCGATTATGGCAAAAATAATAATCCCCACTATTTCGATTGATAGTGAAATCACGATTATTTAACGTAATCACTCACTGGCCTCCAGAACATCATGCAGTTATTGAACATTAACTCTGGTGTTCATTTTTAACCCTGGATGTCCTTTAACTTTAAATACAAGTGAACTGAAAAACAATGAAAGCTTAGTGGTGCAGCCACAACTGTAACACATCTTGCACATTATTGTGGTTTGTTCACATTCACATAATAATGAAACCTAACCCAGCTAATATAATTTAACAATACATAACAGCTACTGTATCAATAGCAGCAAAATAAGTTTTAAGTTGGGATCATTGATTGTTTAACTCACTCAGGAGAGACTCGGCAAACAGACATTTCTCCATTATCTGTTCAGAAGCAGCTGGGAGAAAAGCTGGTCCACCTTCACAGTCCACCTTAAGGTAGCCTGGTCTGTTTCCAGTGGGAGGCTAACTTAGCTTGCTAAGTTCGGGGCTAACCTCTGTCACTTTAATCACCAGCTGGCGAGCTAGCCATGGGAACGTGCCTCAAGTCTTGAGGAGTCGTAGCATTTATTCTCTGACAAACAGCTTCAACTGGGGCGAGTGGTGGCTCAGTGGATAGAGCGGCGCCCCATATACAGAGGTTGTATCCTCGCTGCAGCGGCCGCCGGTTCCATTCCGGCCTCGACCCTTTGCTGCATGTCGCCCCCTCTCTCTCCCCCTTTCACGCCTAAACTGTCCTGTCCATTAAAGGCAATAAAAGCGCCCCCAAAAATCTTTAAAAAAAAACCCAGCCTTAACTGTTGACACATCACACAGTCGTGTTTCATGTAATACTGTCTGCTCCTCTCTCTGCAGCCTCACTGTCACTCAGCTCTCCTCACTTCTGTTTGGACTTTGGGGGACGGGCCAAGCACTAGGAAAGGGTGCACTTGATTTACAAAATAAAAGCCATAACGGGAGCAACCTCGTTAAACTCATGCCGCTCAAAATTGTTTTATCTTGATTATCTTGTTTTGGTCATCGAGGGAAGCAACATCATATACATCACATCATATATAAAATGACTTTACTACAAACATGGAGTATAAATTGTCATGTCATTTTTATAAGCCACTGGCATTTTAATTCTCCCGCTTTCTCCTGCGGCTCTGCCTCTCACAGACACACACAAAGCAGGGCTTTTGGCTTTAGTATTATGTCACATTTTGCAACCATGGAGCACTACTGTGCTTTGCAAATATTAGTAATATTTACTGAAGAGCTGTTTGCTCACAGTGAATAAATCCTCACAGTTAAAGGCGCCGCGGTATCTGTTGAACTGTCTGCTAACATCCAACTGTTGACCGGAAGCTTCAAGTCCACAGCAAATACATCAACACTTAGGCATGAGATGAGCCATGTCCTTCAAAATAAGAGTATCATGGGTCCCCCTTTGATTCATTTAATTATAAAAATAATATTTTAACCGTATTCAACTTAATTATATGACAGTAGCTACTTAATTTATCTTATATCTTATATCTCATACATATATATATATATATAAAGTGCATAGTTTGGACACCCCTGACATACATAATGCCTAGAGGTTTACAGAAATTTAAGCGCCAGGTAGAATTAACCCTTTGTCACCTGGAGCATCATCACTTTTCTTGCACTGCTTTCAGACACCTTTCACAAGCATTTAAACTTTGAACTCTGAGCACATTTGTGCGATTTCTTTCAAAGACATGGGAAAAAGGCAGCAAGCAAATTGGTGATAAATGTTCCACAATTTGCAAGAAATTTGTAGATTTAGACAATTATTTTAAAAAAGCTAGGGAAAAATTCCAGGGAAAAAAGAAAAAAGCTAGGGAAAAAACTTTATTTATAGTCATCATAATTACAAGTTTAAAATTATAATTTTATAACATTAGAATTTTTATAATTTTTTCAAACACTTTCTCCAGGTCCTTTCCTTATGTTTTTTTTGTTGTTTTGTCTGTTTGTCTGTCTTGTTTTTACAAGTTTTCAGGTAGTTTTCTTGTACTTTTTACTGATTTCTTGCTAATTTTGGGGTAATTTCTTCTACTGGCTAACTGCCTTCTCATGTTTTTAAAAGAAATCAAACAATTTGCTCTGGTTTTAAAGGGTTAAGAGTAATTTCAAATAAAATCAAGCGAGTTTGTTATGTGTCTGGCTGGATTTCCTATAGAGCGTTAATAGTGTCGTCATGGAGCTGTGCTTTATGAGCTTTCGTACAGCTTTGTCAGCTTTTAGCTGCTCACCAGCAGGCTTATTATGTAGACCTGAGATCATATAGTTGTTGCTGTACAGCAGTATGCAGTTTTTCAAAAGAAAAGTGAAAAAAGAAATGTTGTGTATTGTGTTACTAAATATGTTTGTCTTTCATATGCCTAAAATAATCTGGGGACCCTTCAGATTTTTTAAGGGACCTCTTTGGGGGTCCTGACCCACAGGTTGGGACCACTGCTCTAAAGCATATCAAATTAATGTGACAGACATTTCAGGGCTTCAGTTAATCTTCTTTAGGAACCTGCAAACATTAGCTCCACGTAGCTCACAGTGTCGTCCTGCTTCATACAGACACAACACAGACCTTCACCGCTCTGATGTGTTACAGTCTGCTGATGGTACATGTATGGCCTCCAGGTAAAGACATGTTGCTCTATTAGTGTACAGTAGGGTTGTACATACGGTCCATATAGGGTTCCTCCTGGTCTTCGTGCTCCTCATCCTCGCTGCCTCCATCACCCAGCAGGATCTCCCTCTGTTTGGACACAGCCTTAGAGGCCGCCTGGCGCACTGTACGCTTTCTACTCACTTCCCTGTCATCATCGCTGTCATCTACGCAAACAACACACAAAGTAACAATCATTAAGTCGGGAACACAGCCTCTGATTAGTCAGTGATTCAGGAACACAGCCTCTGATTAGTTTATAGGTCAGGAACACAGCCTCTGATTGGTTGATAAGTCAGGAACACAGCCTCTGATTAGTTTATAGGTCAGGAACACAGCCTCTGATTAGTTTATGGGTCAGAAACACAGCCTCTGATTAGTTTATAGGTCAGAAACACAGCCTCTGATTAGTTTATAGGTCAGGAACACAGCCTCTGATTAGTTTATAGGTCAGAAACACAGCCTCTGATTGGTTGATAAGTCAGGAACACAGCCTCTGATTAGTTTATAGGTCAGGAACACAGCCTCTGATTAGTTTATGGGTCAGAAACACAGCCTCTGATTAGTTTATAGGTCAGGAACACAGCCTCTGATTAGTTTATAGGTCAGAAACACAGCCTCTGATTAGTTTATAGGTCAGGAACACAGCCTCTGATTGGTTGATAAGTCAGGAACACAGCCTCTGACTGTTCATTAAATTAGGAACACAGCCTCTGATTAGTTGATAAGTCAGGAACACAGCCTCTGATTGGTTGATAAGTCAGGAACACAGCCTCTGATTAGTTTATAGGTCAGGAACACAGCCTCTGATTAGTTTATGGGTCAGAAACACAGCCTCTGATTAGTTTATAGGTCAGGAACACAGCCTCTGATTAGTTTATAGGTCAGGAACACAGCCTCTGATTAGTTTATAGGTCAGAAACACAGCCTCTGATTAGTTTATAGGTCAGGAACACAGCCGCTGATTAGTTTATAGGTCAGAAACACAGCCTCTGATTAGTTTATAGGTCAGGAACACAGCCTCTGATTAATTGATAAGTCAGGAACACAGCCTCTGATTGGTTGATAAGTCAGGAACACAGCCTCTGATTAGTTTATAGGTCAGGAACACAGCCTCTGATAAGTTGATAAGTCAGGAACACAGCCTCTGATTGGTTGATAAGTCAGGAACACAGCCTCTGATTGGTCATTAAATTAGGAACACAGCCTCTGATTAGTTGATAAGTCAGGAACACAGCCTCTGATTGGTTGATAAGTCAGGAACACAGCCTCTGATTAGTTGATAAGTCAGGAACACAGCCTCTGATTAGTTTATAGGTCAGGAACACAGCCTCTGATTAGTTTATGGGTCAGAAACACAGCCTCTGATTAGTTTATAGGTCAGGAACACAGCCTCTGATTAGTTTATAGGTCAGGAACACAGCCTCTGATTAGTTTATAGGTCAGAAACACAGCCTCTGATTAGTTTATAGGTCAGGAACACAGCCTCTGATTAGTTTATAGGTCAGAAACACAGCCTCTGATTAGTTTATAGGTCAGGAACACAGCCTCTGATTAGTTTATAGGTCAGAAACACAGCCTCTGATTAGTTTATAGGTCAGGAACACAGCCTCTGATTAGTTTATGGGTCAGAAACACAGCCTCTGATTAGTTTATAGGTCAGGAACACAGCCTCTGATTAGTTTATAGGTCAGGAACACAGCCTCTGATTGGTTGATAAGTCAGGAACACAGCCTCTGATTGTTCATTAAATTAGGAACACAGTTTCTGATTGTTCGATAAGTCATGAGCACAGCGTCTGATTTGTCAACAAATCCAGATCAAGTCATCATTGATGGCTAATGGAAGACTCACAACAACAACTCTATTCTCAACACAAAAAATGGATGAATGCAGCAGACATTCAGTTTCAAATTTTGAAAAAAGACAGAGCACTTAAAGGCTGGATTTAAAAGCTTCTGAAAGGGATACAATCACACCTCAGTGGGTAGCTTTTAGCCAAAAAACAATAAGCAAAGTATTTGTTTTACATGCAGCATTCCAGAGATATTTTACGTTAGTAACACTGGGTTGTGTATGACATTACAGACTCAAGAGTTAACTTCTATTGCTTCAAGTATGTAAAATTTGTCTCACCAGCCCTGTTCAACAGTTAATGGGGAAGGGGCAGACAACTGGAGAAGCTTAGCTTCAGTGATACAGTTAACATCACATTTATTTTTCACTCATCTGATCAGGAAACTGCACAACATTCAATTTCCCCAGACAGCTACCTATACACACTGCAACTACTAAAGATATGCATCTCTGTCTTGTTTCAGCTGGGTATATTCTCTTCTTATGCAAGATGTGAAACACAGAGCTGAATGCTGACAACGGCCACAAAAAATCAACACAACATCTAGCCTGCAAAACACTGATGACAAGTTGATCAATTGATCACAAAAGATGAGATGATATTAACAGGCATTATCAGGCGCATCAATTATACATTTGACTCCATAATAAATCAGAGCAGAACGTCACAGTATTGAGATATGCTGGAGGCAAACAGGTAAACCATGAACTATCAGCTGGAATGTGGGATGAATACACTCAGAGCACATCTAAGAGGCACCATGCAGCGCTGCCTGTCTACCACCCAGCACTAGTTATTTTAGATCTTCACATGTCTAAAGATCAATACGGCATCAATACTACAGCTGCTTTTCTGTCTGGCCTTCAGAGACCTCCTGGATCAGTGGATCTCACAGCTACAATAACTCATCCAGCTGCAAATAAAGCCAAAGTTAAAACAACTGAATTTGACATCTTTTATTAGATTCAGTCATATCTAATATATATAAAGTTTGTCCAAACCCTTCATAGTTTTCTGTAATGATAAGCACTGACATGGCAGAACATTTTTTGATTCTTTTTTTGTATTGGCAACGGGTTGTTAACCATTGGCCAGGTAGGGCTGCACCTATCGATACTTATTCCAAAACATTTCGCGATTATTCTTTCAATTAGTCAACTAATATAACAACTAATTTATTGATTATTCTAAAGATCATATTGATATATATATATATATATCAATATGATATATATCATATTGATCATATATTGCTTGTTTAATAAAACAATTAATTTAACCCGAAAAAAGTATCAAAAATTTTTTTAGTTCATCTTCTCTTAAAAACAATGATAAAAGCAATATTTTAAAATCAGTCCAATCTCCACACTGCTGTGTTATTATAATAACAATAATTATTATTATTATCATAGACCCTATTTGTCAGTTATTTGATCAGAAAATATTGGACCTCAAACTCAAAAGCATTCCTGCATCACAGAGATTAGTTTGATCACTTTATATACCAAAGCAGAACTGCCCCTGAGCTTGATAAGCAGTATCTATTCTTAAGTACTTGACTTTAAACTTAAAATGGTTCTGACATGGCATTATTTCATCACTCGAGTAATATGCAGTTTAGATGATCCTGGCAAATGTATTTTTGCATCAGTTAGGGGCAAGGAAAGTAACTGAAACTGTTCACAGACTCTATCAGCCATCACGCACTATAACAGCGGTCAGTAACATGAGTTGAAGCCGTTTTTTTCATGGCCATTAAAGTACACAGAAAATATAAACCTGCCAATTAATAACGTTAGCTGAAACATGGAAATGATGTTGATGAATTAGCCCAGCCCATAGAGCCAGGTTTTTTTTTTTACATTCTTAATTGGGATGTCACCTTTACATTTGATCTTTTTCTCATTAGTTAGGGCAAACAGAACTTTGTTAATGTGTTTATTTGACAAAAAAATTATCACATATACAAAGATATATACTGTGTTGTATTAACAGTATTAAATGTATTTGCTTGTTATTCTGCTTTAAAAAACAGTTTTAATTAAAATATAATATATATAGTAAAATATTTGACTTACATTGTGTTGCCGTTGTGTCATATTTTAATCAAGTGTTGGATTTGATGAATTCCTATAAACATGTTTATGAACATGACATACAGCACACGACATCTCACGTGCCATGTTTAAAAGCAAGACAGAGATAGAAAGCAGCATACGCTCTATAAATTCAAAAATAGCTTTTCACCTCCTTTGTTTGAAAGATCACGTCAATATGTAGAAAACAAACTGGGTGTTTACCTGCAGCCCGTTTTCTCTTGGGCCCCCTCTTACTGGGCTTCTCCACCTTGGCTTTCTTTCCCTTTTTGCCTTTTTTTTCTTCATAGTCGCTTCCTCCGTCTTCATCCTCCTCCTCTCCGAAGTCATTGTCTTCCTCATCGCTGCCAAAGTCATCTGCAGCAGCAATGCAAAGAGAAGTCAGTGAGCTGCCTCTCCAATGTTCCATTAATCAAATTCCAGCTGTGGTGCTTGAGGGAAGCTTCTCATGTAAATCATACAATAGACTTACCTGCTGAATCATTTTTGGGTTTAGAGAGCTTGTCATCAGACTCCTCACTGCAACAAAGATTAGGAAAAACAAAGTGTTATCAACAGGAGGAAGGGTACCCAGGGAGATCATGAGAATGGCACAGATTTTTATCTGCATCTCCTTTGTAAAATAAAAACTCAAACAAGCAATAGAGAATGGATACCAAGAATTGATTAGAACTTCCCACCAAAAAGCTCCATCGCAAAAAGCTCAAAGTAACACTTTTGTTTTTGTTCTGATCTTTCTAAAGTCACTAATCTCTAATTTTGACGAGGACATCTACAAGCTCAATCCTCTCAGAGTTGGTACACATTTACACTTGTCAATTCAAGTGTCTTGATCCAGATAATATCTACTACTTGCCTACTTGTGTGAGTTCAAAGAAAAATAAAACACAATTTTAAGAAGACTCAGCCTAACATTAGATTAGTGGTAGTCTACAACTGAACTTTTGGAGTGGAAAAGTCACAGTCCCAGTAGTTATTAGCTTGCCAAACCCTGGCACTTTAAATCTGTAAATCCACCAGCACACCGCCCAACTCACTGGCCGTCCATCCCCCGGTAGCCACCAGTAGCTCCTCAAATCCTTGCTACTTTTTTGGTATATTTTTCTATTTTTTCGACTCCATGCCCCCCTCTACTGAGGCACAACTTTTCTAAGATAGACAAGCACTTATCAACATTGGGAAAAGTTGTTTAAGCTTTGGACTGCATGCAGCAGAGGATCCCCACTGACAGCATACGCCGAGCGGCCAGTCAACCAAGGGAGAGAAATGACACTGAAAGTGCTGTACAAAAAGAGGGATGAGAGCCGGCATCAGGGCGAGGCTGACCCGACTTGGACTGAGAGCTATTCCTCTACCAAGCCTTCTTCTGGCTAATGTCCAGTTGCAGGAGAATAAAGTGGATGAGATGTGGTTGATGCTCACTGACATACAGGAAACCAGAGACTGCTCTGCTCACATCTTCACAGAGCCCCTAACATCCCAGATCAAACTGCTGCACCGGATTGGTGGACCTTGTTTAGAGCCAACAGGACACAAGATTCCGAAGCAAAATCAAATATTGCACTGCAGGAATTGTATGCCTCCACCAGCAGCAACATGCCCAAGCAACCAGACAGAATTTTCATAGCAGCTGGTGATTTTAATCAACTCATCCTTCAACTCCAAAGATGTAGCAGGATCAAGGACAAATTTTAATTTCATTTTTTAAACTTTGGTTTAAAAAAAAGGCTAATAAATCTACCTTGTACCTTGTTCACGGGGAGGCATTACTTGGTTTTGTTTTGTCTAATGCGGTCTCAAACAGAATAACTTTGCGCTACTCCTATAAGGACACTATACTTTTATATGTATTTTCTTATATACATTAAATATATTAACAGGCTTTGATGTTTTTAAAAATATATATTTCAACTCCAATGTCTTAATATTCTTAAAAAAAAAATTCATTTCTCCTTACGTGCGTTATTATGCTATTATCATTATCTGTTGCATAAAATGATCTAAAAATTACAAAAATATTGTTTATCACATTATTTTAGGCACTATATATAGTGCTTACTTATAGTGACTTCAGCCTTTAGCTGAACACAAACCCAAAAACTGTCAGCAAGCAGACTCCCAGGACCAGTTGTGTAGAGTGAAGCAAGCATAAGCGAAGGAGACCATCACCGGTTGGCCATGGCCAAGCACGACCACAGCAGTGTGGCTCCTCCATAGACTATTCAGTATATCCCACCGATGTATTATAGTGATGTCTGAATAAAGCCATGGAGGCAGGGCCCTGTTCATTCCTATGAGTGCACTATAAACGTTATAAAATTGTGTTGAAAGACGAAAACACAACGACCCAGGCCCAGGATAAAAAAAAAAAAAAAAAAAAAGATTTTACAGAGGTAACTCAACTGGCCACATGCACAATGATTGCAGCTCTCCCCCTCCCCCACAGTTTCCTCCAGCTGAGTTTCTGTCGCTCTACACTCCTCCGGCTCTACCACCAGTCCTGCTCTGCCTCAAACACTGCTGTAGCACACCTGGCTGTCTCCCTGACTAAACATGTATTTGATCAACTTCCCATTTTCTCTTCTTTCTGCCTCATAAAAGCTGCCCTCTGCCCAGACCTACACCCCCTCAGCCTTGTTGCACCTGCCCCGCTATATCCTGCTGTCTTGGTGCTGACTGTGACTTACTGCCTCTGGTTGATTACATCCTCCTTGCTCATACACAAGCTAGTGTTATCCTGAACGCCAGGTTCTGCTGCTCTCTGCATCATACAGCATGTGGAGTGGAATTACTGTGTCAGTGCAACTAAAACTGGATTTTTAAATACAAGTTAACATGTAAGTACAACTAAAATAGGACTACACATCCATTTTTTAAATGTAAGCACTGAGGATGGACTTGTGTTTTTGATTTTGGCTTAGGTAAGGGACATACAAATTAAAATGGTAATATTTGTTTTAAATAAAGTCACACCCCAGCTACCCCCCCTCCTCTGATAAATAAAGTACAGTCCCTTGACACTGACACAAAAGCTAAGCGATGTCCTGCTGTGGACAGGGCCGCAGCAAAACATATTTTAACCACTTAAAGAAACCATTAGCAGTTTAGTGTACACTATATTTTAATATTTGCTCCTTTTAACCTTCCACAACAGCTGATGAAGGCAGCAGTAGATTGATCATAACGGTGATATAAGAAATCAAATCCCTGTCATAAAGGGCTGTCTTACAGCAAGGTTAAGTGGTGAAAATATTCTTAATAAAGTGTAGGCTACACTTAACCTGATACTGATGAACCTGATACTGTTTTAGTCAGCTTTTAGCTAATCATTGAAGGCAGAGTTTGCTCAGCACTGTTTGATTATATGTACGTGACGCAGTGGTTTTCTTCCCCACAGTTATGCAGATAAACAGTTATTATTGTGATGCGGTCTATATCTTTGACTGTATGAATAATATACATTTATTGCAACTAGCTGAGAGGGGGCATATTTTCACCTGCCGTGGCAAAGTCGGATATACTTCATCAAAAAATGGATTCTCCACCAGTGCATGCATACTGGGACACTGACAGCTATAACCGCAGCTCCACCAAACTGTGCATGCAAACACACTGAGTGTTGAAGTGTTTAAAGCGTACATGGCACCAGATTGATAGACAGCACATTAGTGAAACATAAATAAATGTGTCATGCCTTCAAGAAGAAAGCCATATTATTAACACATTTTTCAACAAGGTCACAGCACTTATACATGTACACTGAGGGCTCACCTGTCATCCTGTGAGTTCTTTGAGCGCTTGTGCTTGGGCTCACGAGGGGGTGCGCGCACCTTCTTAGGCTTGTTCTCACCATACTCCTCATCTACAGAGAAAAGACAAGATTTTAATATTTCATCGCATGCATCGCTAGCTTTCAGTAACACAGCAAATACTTCTTTTACTACTTGTGAGTTTCAGATTAAGATAAACTTTTATTGATCCCTTGGTGAAGTCCACAAGCTATCCAGTATATATATATTAAACTCCACCTTTACCAGCTGAAAAATTAGAGTGATGTTAGTTTAATGTATCAATAATATTAATTCAGAAATTTAAATTTAATCTATGTAATTCAGAAATACAATAGCCTCTGTAATACTCTGAAATGGACCTTTCGGCGCAAGTACTTTTACTTTTGTTCTATGAGTAGATTTTGGTGCTATTATCTTTGTACTTTTACCAAAGTAAGATTCTAAAAGCAGGACTTCAGTTATACCAAAGTGTTTTTATACTGTAATATTGCTGCTTTTACTTAAATATGGGAAAACTCTATCAGTGGTGGAAAGAGATTTAGTTTTTCTTTTGGTGACTCCCTCAGTCTCTCATCTCCCTGCTGTATGACAAACACCATCTGACTTTTTATGACATCGGCTGGTAAAGGGCTCAGCACAAAACATTTTACAAACTGAGCCGCTCACTTCACTGTAGTTAATTTCAGGCCACAAATATTTTATGAGCCAGTTAGCCTGAAATCTTTCCTTGAGGAGCCTTAAGATTAATGTCGTTAATGCTGACATCACGGCACTGCTGTTTGAACTTGTCTATTTGGGTTCCGGTGACATCGTTAAAACTTGTCTGTATATGTAACCGTGAGATGCTGCAACAGCAGAGGGGGCTCATAGCCTCATAGAGAGACAGCGCCAGGTGTTTTGTCCAGGGGGCGGAATCGGTCCGTCTGATGCAGCATATTGGCTGTATTGCTCACAGGCTGAATTTTATCAGATGTCACTCGCTATATATATGTGCATGAATGTCTCCTATTATAATGGCTAGATTTGTGGGGAATTGTTAAAATTATGTGCAATGGCAACACTCCTGCACTGTGATTCAGGCTCGAATGAGTCAAAAGCAGAAATTATTGTCTCTTTGTCAAATGCATTCAGAATAGATTTTCCAGTAGATGTATTGTATTACAATATACAACAATATGATGTTAAATATCATAGAAAAGTATGGATTTTATCCAAATTGCAAACTTTTACTACCACACATAGGCTATTGAAACAGCTTACCTGCATCATCAGACTCGTTGAATTGTGAGTAGTTCACCACCTTCCTGTTCCTGTGAAGAAGTAAACACACTGTGTTATATTCATGGATATTAAAAAAGTCTGGATACAGCATGGAGGCAGGGCCTCGTTCATTCCTAAGGGAGCTACTCATTGGCGCATGAAGCAAAAAAAGCTCCATTCAATATCCAGATCTACGGGCCCATGACGCATGCACACTAGAGACTTACAGTGGCCGCATAGGTCTGAGCGGGCAACTTTCACCAGCAGAGCGACAGACTTCCAGTTTAGCGCTTCGCTAGCTTGAATGACAGTCTAAAAATTGTAATCTTTCTACTCCTTTAGACTTTCCAAATGTGATTGAACTGGATGCTATCAATCTAGATGGTGAAACAAATTGTTCAACGGGGGTTTCAACACTGACAAAAAACTATCCAGTGCGTTATAGACGCCTCTTTTCTCGATGTAAGTCAATGGGAAAAGTCTTTTTGGGTCCATGAGCATCACATGATGGACCAGGTGGGTGTAACTCCACTTGTGGCTACTATGTAAACTTTGTATCAGAGCCTTGTGCACTTCCTGGGGGCTTGGTTACATTACGTTTACACAGGACAGAGTTTCTTCACTGTCCTCGCCTGATATTAGATGCTGGTTGCTGGAGAGGAGGGGGGCAGCAACAAACAGCTGCATATGGATGTCTGAACTCTCTCATTTGGTTTGAGAGGTCACACACAGCCTCCAGCTGGGGCACTGAACAGGACACTGGTCTGCTTCTACAGTTTCCAAGCTCATTTGGCTGAGTGTGTGAGGGAAGCCTCAGGTGACAGCAGCCAACTATAGTTCAGGTAACACACCTTTCAGAAGCAGTGCTGGGGAAGGTTAAAACCACACAGAAATCATCCCTCATCCTACTCGTGAATATCTTTCAAACACAACTTAGAGTGCTTTCCATACAGCACACACACGTACAAACTTTGACCCTATGAAACCTGAGCAAATTAGCTTGATTTCTTTTTAAAAAATATGGGAAGAGGGCAATGAGCAACAAAAGAAGAAATGACAGGAAAAAAAAACAGCAAAATTTTTTTTAAAAAATGTACAAGAAAACTACCTGAAAAATAGTTTTAAAAAAATATATTAATAAGATAACAATAAAAGAAACAGTATGAATGTAACAAATTTGTTTACATAGTATATTTTAGACTTATTGTTGGAGTTGAGCTGGAAATTCCAAGATCAAACAAAATATACTATCTTGCCAAAGTTCATGCATAAACACAGCCAAAATTATCAAAAAATGAAGAATGAAAAACACGTTAAATGCTCAGAACAGGCCCTAAAGGTTAGTGGGTTTTTTTTAAGTGTAATGTTTCCTTTTTCCCCATATGTTATGATGTGTGCAAAGACAAAAAATGAACACTGTAAACGGACTACTTTAATACTGTGAGCAAAATGTTTAAACAGCATTTGTATAGGAATGATTCAGTCCAAAGCTTTTGATCCATACAAACAGTTTCCACTGTTCTTAGATTACAGTGAGGACACACACCCACACTCACCACAATAAAAGCCTCAGACATGTGCAACAGCAGCCAGTGACACACCCACCAAGCCTTCCACACATCCCCATTCACATCGCAGGACTATCGGAGGGAGCAACATACTACTTCTTCCAACCAGCTCCCTCAGAGTGAGTCACCAAACTGTGGATGGGATGATGTGTGAATCAGTCTTCATAGTCATCAGTCCTTTCATAGTTTACCTTTTGGGTTATGAATCATTCTCAGTTTTGGAATTGGGTTAGGTATCATTTGGATTTCAACAACTCAGATTCTGCTGAATAAATTCTGGTTCTTAAAGATTCTCAATATTGATTGTTTAAGGGAAAGGGTCAAAACAGGTCACGTGCTTATTTCATGATTTAAAAAAAACATTATTTACAAAACCTTTTCCACAATTCTTCAATACTTCATTCTCTCTTTTGAACTTATTAATTAGTAGTACATTATTAAATTTTGTTGCTGTTATTTGCTGTAATTTAGTAGTAATCTGTTCTTTTTCTTTTATTCTCTGTTGTGTAACTAACACGTAAACCTGCAGAAATGATCATTTACATTGGGCCGCTCTGAGCTGAAATGAAACAAGTGCAAATAAATTAGCTAAAATATTTTGTGTCTGTGGTGTCTCTCTAATATCCGACGGTTTTGCGGGTCCATGAATGCAGCGCAGCAGGCGGTGTTTTTTTTATGCCCTTCGCAGCTGAATGTCACTCCTCTGGCGGATAATTGATCTGTTGATGAGCTAGATCGATAGATGCGAGGAGGTATTTGCAGATTTTTGTGAGTGAAAGACAGTTTTAGGACGAGCAGAATGAACGGTTCAGTTTCACTTTTAATGCGCCTGACATTCGGCTGCGCGTCTCTGCTGCTACTGCGCTACAAATAACTCAACGGTGTTTTTTAATACGGCTCTTAATTAACAGCACAGCTCCACAAAGACTATGGCGGGACAAATTAGACTATGGCGGCCCGCCATAGTCTAATTTGTCCCGCCATAGTCTTTGTATTCAATCAGAAACACTGGTGGGGCTGGAGGGCGGATGGTCTGTATGCGCTGTAAAATTACATCGTTGATTGGAAAAAACAGTGGAATTCAGATTTTATCTTCCTGGGTGGGTCTCAATTTACCTGGGCGGGTTGTCCAGGGAGAATATATGTATGGGAAACACTGCATTCATTGTGCAAAATAAGAAAAATACTTAAACACCGGGTTGATGTTCTTTAGGTGTTTAGTTTGTCAAAAAACCAAACACACATATTGGTTTGCCATATTGGCATAAAGTAAGCATGCTCCAATATTTCATTTTAAGATAAGATAAGATAAAATAATCCTTTATTAATCCCACAGTGGGAAAATTCACAATGTTACGGCAGCTATGAGGTACAAGAGGTATAAGTAGCGAAAGAACAATACAATAGTTACTTGATTACAAATATAAAAATATAAAGTCAATATCTGCCAATACCGATGACGTGCTAGAATACATCATGCATCCCTATTTAAAGTTAAATGCATCAGCTCATAAACACAGAAAAAAAGTATTTATAAGGCCTGATAGTTATTTGTTTTAACATTTTTTGATATCATATTTGATTTCATGTATCACTGTTCCACTCACACTTGCTAGGGGAGGCAGTGCTGACAGAAACACAGATATTCTACAGATTGGCTATCTTAACTTTTAAATAGATTGTTTCATGCCCCACACAATCCAAACTCTGGAAAAAGGTTTGACCTCATAGTAGCAGCTGTGGTTGCACAATCCTGGGGCAGAATATTTAAGGATACCAGGCAGAGTTGTAGGAGGTTGGGTTAAAATAAATAAATAAATAGATATTTGTCATTCTACTCAGTGGCATTGTAACATATCACTTCATCATAACTCACAGGGCTAAAATTTATTATTACCATCATAATTTCATCTGTCAGTTATTTGATTGATAAACTGTCTCTGCGTTGTAAAAACGTTTGAAAAAGGTAAGAAATGCCAAAATTGAAAATACTGTCACCATGCCCTGATAAGTACAACATCTGGTCAAAGGAGTTAATATTTGGGCTTGAATGAGTAAATGACTGCAAGCTATTTTAACTTGTGATGGGTATATGTGTCTTTTTTTCGGTTATCACTATATTTTCTCATTTTTAATCATGACCGCTGTTAATGGCAAGCACTGACTATTTGTTTACATAACTTCTTACCAATATAGACTGCATGTTGTCACAGTTAGGGCTGTAGTTTACCAAAAAAAATCTTCGTCTACTGAAATTATACCTACTCTTCCACTGGTCAATCAACTTGTTGACGGGGGGAAAAAATATGCACGTTGTTGCCACAGTGCATAGTTTGCCCTTAAAAGTTATTGCTAGTTTGCCAGTTTGGTTGCCTTGTGCTTTTTAGGGGTGTTGAAATACATCGTTTCTAAGATGAATTACATCCTGGTAGCAACCATGAATTTAATATTTAGACATTTATGTTAACATTAAAATATTTTCTTTTAAGAAGTACACCACACTCTATAAACTAATTAAAATTCTGATGCCATTTAACTATTTATTGTTGTAAATACTCCTGTTGTCTGCGGTGTTTAGACTCAACTGATGTTTGTGATGTTTGCCACATTCAGGACATTCAGTTTCCCTTCTTAGAGCAGAAGACAGCTGTTAGAAGCGGTGGTTAGTCTGCACAAGCATTAGTTTTGTTTTTGGAATTGTAACATTTCAATTTGATTTATAAAGAAATCTATAAAGAAATATAGAGGGAAGCTCACATTTATCTCACTGCCTGTATTATTGGTAAAAAAGTAGCCATGTCCATTAATATAGAATATTTAGGTTGCAATGCATTGTGATGCATCATGGAATCAAATCATTCACCTGACAGTCGTTATTGAATCAAATCGTGAGACCAGTGAAGATGCACAGTCTTGGTGCTTTTACTAGTCAGAGTATGCAAGAACTTGTCAACTGTCAACTTATATACAGGCAGTGTGATGGGCAGGAAACAGTTATTTTGAGTGGAGTGTAATTAAGCAAACATGGCAGTGATCACTCAGCCATTCTCGTGACCTCTCTGAAAACATTTAAACAGCTGTTCCAAGCACTATAGAAAATTTAAAAAATGGCCGACCAAAATTGAGTTGAATTGAATTACTATTTTAAGTTCAAAAGTCGTCTGTCATTCGGATCAAAAACTGCAATGCATAAAAAAGGCAAGGGACCGCACAGGTTCAGGTACAGGTGAGATGATTAATTTTGATCCAGAAAGGTCACTTTTAGCGACACATCCACCAATTTGAGGAAAAATTGGACGCTCAACAATACACATTGGTTTCTCACGCAATGTGTTAAGAGTTTGCAAAATCCACACTCACAATGATTGCGAGGTCAGTGGAAGACTTGTGAGACCTTTCATGTTACAAAGTTATCTACACTTGTTTGACTGACGTAGTAATGTAGTGCATTGTCGGTAAGCGTCATGTTACATTTTGGCAAAAGGTGAGCTGGGTTAATCTTTTTCAGGGCCTGTCCTCTGTGCCCATGTAGCATTGGCTCTCATTGAGATGAATGACTGGGCCACGGTTTTTTTCTCGCTCTGCTGTTGTCTGAAGTGCCTGAAGCTAAAATCATGTGTGTCGTGGCAGACAGTAAACACGTGTGAACAATCAGGCCTTTATGCAGCAGATGATGAGTCTTTTTAAAGCTACTTTAGTGTTTGTGGAGATAATCAAAGTCCAGCCATCCTGTTTTCCTTGTGCACTACAATGATTCACTCAGTAACCACAAACTTACTCTGGAGCAAAATGAAATCTGCATGGGGGGTGTCAATTTCTGTTAATTTTGCCCTCGATAGGCCGGCACTGATTTACCCCTGGGGACTGTTTGGTGCTTTTTACACGCTTTTCAATAATTTTGGCAATGTTCGTGCATATGGCATAAATTTTGGCAATACTGTGTATTTTGTTTAATCTGTGGATTTCCAGCTTTGCTCCTACAGTAAGTCTAAAATACACTGCGGAAACAAAATTGTTAGATTCATAATGTTAAGTGCAAAAAATGTACCACTGAAATCTATTCAAACTGACATTTTTGATCCCACAGCCATCAAAGCATAAAAACATGCACTGTGTTATTTCTAGGGGTCATTCTGGGCTTTTAGCTTGGAATTTTTTTTACGATTTCACAACTGATGGCATCATTTTTACCATATTTGATATGTGGAGAAAATACATGCTATTACCATTAGGTGCACTGTCACAATAAATGTTGCTTCTAATAACTGACATATCCCAGGCTGGCCTTGGCAAAAAAAAAAAAATTACTTTGCACGATGTATTTTGAAAATAATCAATTTTTTGTGAGGTTTTTTTCCAGATAAAACATAGTGGCATCATGACAAAAAAGGCATTTTAAGGGCTAACAATAACAACAATAATGACTGAATATTTGATATTTATGTATAGCACTGATGTTAGTTAAAAAAAATATCGAAAATCATATTAGTGTATAACATTATTTATAGCCTGATTTTGAAAAGTGCATCTTGTGTGCACAGCGATATGAGTATTTCATACTGCACAAAAACATAATTATGTATAAAAATCAATGTTGCTGCTAATCACATATCCCAGGATGTGATAATTTAAAAAATCTATTTTGCAAGTATATTGAAAGTAATACTTTTCCCCCATCTAAAAACATAGCGGCATCATGACAAAAACCTGGCATTTAAAGGGTTAAAATTCTGAAAATTAATGAATAGTTGATTTTTATGATTAGGACTGATGTTGGTTAAAAAATTAACTCAATGAAAGCAGAAAATAATATTTACACATAATATTTTTAAAGCTTGATTTTGACATTTGTATACATGGCAATTTGTGTGTTTTAAGTAGGCTCTAAGGTTAACTTGTAATTTGAAGGGGAAAAAAACGACAAGATACAAGAGGCTTTTCCTTTTAGCCCAGCACTCCATTGCCTCAGTAAGCTGCATCTATTTAGAGGTGGTGAAATTATAATGTTTTGTGATGTAAATGTCTGAACTTTTTTTTCTGTCAGCTTAACTGTTATCCTGACAGTCGCGTTATCATGCCCACTTCTCAGCCTACGGTCTCTACTGGCTCCTCCACCACTATTCACTGTGCATCACCCTGCTCTGGTGGGAGCCAACATTAGGCAGCTAGCAGCGCTGCACATTCGGCGATTACGGCCAGTATTGCCATCCCAGTGGTGAAACATGTTGCTCCAGAAATATTTGCCCACCCTCCGGTCTCCCTAGTGGATAAGCTGCTTCATTTCGAGCTGCACAAACCCTTTAGCATAATTAACTATATTAGCACCACTAGGTGTGCTGACACTGTTAACTGCACTAAAAGAGCTAAAAATGATAACATAGTCAGCAAAGCTAAAGCTAATAATGCTATGGCTGCTAGCTATCTAGCTTCCAGCAGACCTTACTGGTGCGCAGAGCAGTACACCGAAGAGTAGCACAATTAACAAACAGAATAGGGGCGTGCCATATCATATCTTCTGATATAATACCAGTATAATTTTTAATATGATAGAAATATTCATATTGTGATAATGAAAATATTTTGACTTTGAAATAGTGGCATCATACCATTACATACAGCAACAACAAGCATGGCTGAAAGTTAAGTTGCTTCCATCACATGGGATCAGTGGCCTGGGCATCCTGAATGTTTGATGAACAGCCTTGTCAGACAGTTTAGATGTTAACGTTTTTTTGTCGGTTTTATTTTGTTGTACTATTTGCACTTTATACAGAATCTAAATCTTACTAAAACTGCTTTTACAATGGCTGTTCAAAGCAGGAATATCACCCTGTTATACCGCCTCGCCATTCTGGTTATAATGTCCGATCACGGAAATGGGGAGACAGAGTGGTCTTGACTCTGAGCCCGGCCAAGAGGTAGGAACAGCGCGGTAACGAGGTCTGTGTAAGCGTAAAGCCAGAAGACGTAACCATGAGCGGCATGGGTGTGACATTTTGATGACGTGCTTATGTGTGTGACACACTGTGGAAGATTTATAAAGCAGTTTTCAGCAATTTCAGCTAATATAAAGAAGAAGAACAGCGGTCATAAATGTCCAGTAACTAGGAAAACAATGAGGTCCAGGAGCTCCTTACCCTAGAGGACGAAATCAGCCGTCATAACGGATGCTACATGATTGTTATGGACATATTACGTCACGGTTATTATTTAGAAAGCACTGCAGACGCATGTCACGCCTGTCAAGCTTCTTTTGGTTGCGGGATGCAGAGAGCAGCCTGTCATCACACACTGGAGCAGAATGATGCTGCTGTTGTTTGGTTCTGTGTAAAAAAATGCAAAAATGGCATAAAGAAGGGACTTTGTTGTTGTGGCCCTATAGCGCCATCTCTATGTAAAAGCAGCGTATAAGCTATTTTTATGTTTACAAACTAAAGTACTGAGAGATCACTTCTGTGTAGTTTTTACCGATTATTTAAAGGCAAACTATTTTATAGATGAAATACTTTTCCTATGAACTTGCATAATGTGGTATTATGCATTTCTCTCTGTTGTATTTATTGTATCTATTGTATCTTTGTACACAGACTTGTTTGATTTTGTGTAGTGCACTGTGGACCTCTTTCTCTGTTCTTAATAAAGTTATTATTATTTATGTTGACATATATAACTATATCACTTATTTTGTTGCAATGCTGTTAGAATCATATTGTCTAGAATGTCATTATTGCAATACCCTGAAATATTGTCATCCGATTTTACAGTCATATCGCCCACCACTACAATAGACTGATGTGTGTAAATGGTCAAAAATGTCCTCTGCAGCTAACCGATTAACTGCTGACATCCCTAATCTGCACAGTTAAATTAACTAGGCATGAGTTGAATCTTATGGCTTGACACTTTAGGGAAGCATTTTTTCTTCCAAAGAAAGTGACACAGATGTAACAAATATTAATAAAAGTTGAACGAAGAAAAAAACAGACTTCAAAGACTG
The DNA here is from genome assembly GCF_026936395.1 of Plectropomus leopardus. Lineage (NCBI taxonomy): Eukaryota > Metazoa > Chordata > Actinopteri > Perciformes > Serranidae > Plectropomus > Plectropomus leopardus. The sequence goes on along the minus strand of NC_142177.1, from coordinate 1,991,218 downwards.
CTGCTGGTGTGTGAGCAGAAGTGATTCACTCAGTTTTGGTAAGAATAAATGATGCTGCTTCTGATGTGGTTTTATTAGTTTAAAATATCAGATCACTTATTATACAAGTGAAATTCCCAAAAAATAAATTGCCACAAAACTTCAAATATAAGTCTAGTCCCAATTAAACATCAAGTCTCTTTTACCAGCCCGAAGTAGCGACACATTTTGACAAATAAAGGCCTGTCTCTGGATCTGGTTGCCATGCAGTTAATTTCTGTCGAAGTTCTTTGGATGTATGAATGTTATTTAGCTGCTCAGATCAAATATGTATATATGTTAAAGCTTTTTTCAATATGGACATACTACTCACATAGTTAGCTTGGTAAGATTCTCTACAATTCAATCATTCAGTTAATTTTACTGAAACCATGAGCACAAAGACTGTATTAGTGGCATAGTACACAAGAAAGACGCAAAAGGGAGATTAGTAGATATCGAAAACCATTTTTTTAAAAAGCGAAGGAAAATGTCAAGTAAACTGTATTTATGAGTATTTATTTTAAAAAAATGTTTTTCATGGTAAAGAACAGATCACTCCCTACGTGTTATACATTTCTTACTGTTCCTTTTATATTTTTGTTATAATTTCTAAAAATGTGGCATTTTAGACACATACAAAGGTTGTACAAAGCTTTTGAAACCAATGTAAGAGATGGTGTGTCATGCTAAATGCCAATAAAAAGTACATTATAAAAAAAAATGTTTTTACAGAATTATTATTAAGCATTTTTAGGTCCTTTATTGCTTAGTATTTTTGTCTCTTTTTTTGCCATTTTGCCAAGGTCTCGTACGGTTAAATAAACTATTTGATTGTATTTTCCTCTTTGCTGAATAAGTTTTATGAAAAGGGAATTAAAAGCCCATCCCATGCAGATACCTGTCCAAAATATAAGCCTGTTGACCTCAGTGATGTAAGCAAATAATAGCTATTACTTGAAGTTTTAGGGTTGCTTTTTAAATGTATGCATGAATCGCATCTAATTTCATACAGCCCCTAAAGGCTTGTCTGATTCCAGATGAATCAATTTTCAATTCTCCTTCATTGTTCTTTTTTTTAGCCCCTGAACCAGTGAAATCTTTTACCTCTATGTAGGCCTAAGGTGTTAATAAGTTTACCTCCTCCTTCTCCTTTAGTTTTTGCCATTTTGTTTCATTTGGATCTTTTCTGTTCGTTTGTTTTAGATATTTGAAAGAAATGGATGTTTATGGATGTGTGCCAATAAAGTCTCTCACCTCTCAAACAGCTCTGAATAACTAATACTGTTTAGATCTCAGAAACCGCGAGACTTCAAAAATCTACTTTAAATTAGATTTGATGGCAATAAAATGACTTCTAATGGAGTTGAAGGACGTTTTGATTTGGATGAAAATGGTCTGAAGAGAGCTCGTGCGCTGGAATCACGGTGGGGATCTGGCACTGGGGGGTGTGGCGACTGTTGTAGTTCTCCGCCTCCCTGTGACATCAGCCAGCAGTGCTAATTTACTGCCAGCGCTGAAAATGTACGTCTGCTCTCCGTTATTCCTCCTACCAAGATATTCTCGATGACTAAAAAAAACATTTCGTGTCGTTGAGAACGGACATAAATGCTTTAAATAAATTGAAATGCGATATTAGCAGACTACAGCATCGACGTGCCTAGTCTGCGCGGCAACAAGATCAAATCCCGAGGCCGAACACCACCTCCTCCTTTGGTAGGGGGGTGTTAGCGTTTCAGAGCCTCCCCTATATGAATGGGTAGCCATATTCTCATTCTTAGTTAGAGAGGGAAAATATTATCAGGCCTGGCTGAAGTGAGCCGTAAAACGTCGCTGGTTAAATCACACCGTCTAATTTTCCGCCTGGCCTACATACAGCCAAAAATGCACATCATGGGTCTGTCTAAAGCCTGGCAGACACGACACAGCGGCGGGCTGCCTGCGAGCCTCTCCACAAGACATGGCGAACAGTCCACACCGCTGGGATCCATGTTAGAAAAAGAGGGTGCACACACAAGAAGGGAAGCACACACGCAACCCGCTGCCATTATTTTTTCATGAAATAAACACATTCCCAGCTCAGAAAACACAGCATGGTGGAGACGTGCATGTTATGTGCGACGGCTGGCAGCACGGTGTCGTTATTAAGTTAGGAAGAGCGGAGGACACATTTAGCACACCTACCTCACTGGTCTTGACATTTTGCAGGAATACTGTAGAGGTTAAGGATGTAACAAAGGGGGGAGAAGAAAAAGCACAGGGAAAAAAAGAAATATAGATTCCCGCTCTGCAAAACACCGAGGGGGCGCGAGGTTGGCGCACAACTCCGCCGTCCGAGCTAGCGCGTGAAAATAAAAGTACGGCAGCGACTTGTCCTCCAAATGCAAATATTCTTAATTTTTTACCTTCAGCTACTCAAAATGGTGAATAAAACAAACTGAAACTGCAGCCTGTGTGCAACCAAACCCCGCGGCCTTGAGGGGTGGGTCCTCGAGGACAAGCCCCGCCCCTACGGATCCCTGAGAGGAGCAGCTCGGCGCTCTGTTCCTCCTATTGGCTGGTTTGAACGACGATTGTCCTTTGTATTGGATATTTGAACTGCACGTCAGAGCACTTTTAGCGTACAGTCCCCCGCCTCCGTTAGCAGGCTCGGTTGAATTAGATCTGTTAAGAAAACAAAAAGAGGCCCTCAGGTTGGATGCAAACAGTGAATTCAGTGTGGCTCCCACAAGACCATAAAGCAACATTGCAATTATAGGTTACAACGTGCACAAACATCATGTAAATATAATGATAGAATGTGATATATTTTAGGAATCAGGGTGACTGGGGTGCTGCTGATACAGAGCCTAACCTTCCTCTGTCTGTACCTGGCAGACTGCTGCAGCAGGAGATGCAGGTAGAACACAGTTACACCTATAGCATTACAGCTGGAAAACCCTTCAGATTAAGATTACACAGTTTATTTTAGTAAGTTTATACAGTTAGGTATTATATATTATATATTCAGACTGTGATGAGAATTACTCATAATGCCAAATTTCCTCTCACGATTAAACAAAATAATTTAATACCCAAACTGCTGCACCCCATAGTTTAATACCCCTTTCCCACCCAAATTAGTGCACACACATAGGTTTTTTAAACACAGGTAAACTAAAAATAGCCTATAGACTGCTCTTCCATTGCCATTAGAGCAGAGCTGTGTACATGGCTCTGCAAGAGAAGAGTGTGCCTTTTGTGCGTGTGTATTTTAGTGTATCCGTTTAACAGTTAAACAGTAGAAAGCAGCATGGACAGAGGTCTGAAAATTTTACAGTGCTTACTTCTCTTTATATGTCTGTTACTTATTCAGTAGCTCTTTCAAACTTGGTGCAGACTAATTTGGATTGGATTGTTTTAGCACTGCTCAGATGGAGACGGGCAGTAATTAATGGCAGTGCTTCTTTGCATCTTGCAGAGGTGAAATAAGCACTTTCACCTGGTTGTTGTATCAATGCCGATCAGGGCCGGAGGTGATAAATACATGACACTGCTGAGTCATTTGACCCAGGTGCCAATGCTGATTGTATATAGAAGGCGTACTGGATTACGTCTATTAACTTAAAAATCAATAAATGGTACTGTGCAGTACAATGCTTCTCAAAATGATGACTCTTTGATTTTCTGTGACAGTAAAAGAGACGTCTTAATTATCCTGTGTGTAAATAACACATTAAAACTGTTCTCTCTTTCCATGAACACACATAAAATACTTCCAGCCATATGTTTAATCACTGTTTTATACGTGATTAACCTACAGTTCATATACAGTATTTTAAAGAATTACACATGCAACCATTTGTATTTTTCTTGAAAAAAAAAAAAATTACAAAATAAAATGCAGCACGCACACCTGTGTCAAGAGAAGGAAGAGTTTAACCAGCTGATACTAGTGAGTAGATTGCATTGTTTATGATGTCAGGAGCTCAGTTGGATAAAACTGTTGGCCTACCAACCAACATGGATAACATATACATATACATATATATATATATATATATATATATATATATATATATATATATATATATATAAGGCATGCAGTGGCACCTGATACAAGAATCACAATAGTAATTGGCATGACTTAGCATTCTGACCTAAAACTTGTGAAGCTGTTTTTTGAGGATCATAAAACACTTGCTATATTCAGATAAATCATTTTTTATAAATTTTATCAGATATATTTTTTTCTAAATATGTCAGCTAGCTTGCTGGAACTAAGTGAAGAAAGGCTAGCATTGTCATGTTTTAGCAAGCCTAGCCTACTTCAAAAAGCTCTAGCTAGCTATTCTACCCTACAAAGGAGAAAGGCATAATTCTTAGAGTGCAGTACTGAGATATATAGCACTGTTAATAAATATTACACATAGAAATGTTTTAAATAACTAGTTAAATAAGTAAACAAATAACAATATACATTGTTTAAAAACACCAAAATTTATTTACATTTCAGAGGCAATGGCAGACAAAGGGAAGGGAACAAGTAAAGACAGGAAAAGAGAAGCATCAGCAAGGATAAGGCAAGAGAAGAAGTACAACCAGTGGACTGAAGACAGGATGACAGGGACAGTTTTGGAGTATCGAGAACAGTCAGAGGCAGGGTGAGTACCAAAGCTACAACTGCTATCTCAAGCATGGAATTTACTTAAAAATACATTGCAAAAAAGGGTGAAAGGTGTTGTAAAGGGTTATTATATTAGTTATTTGAAGACAATACATTTTTAAATTACTTCTCATCTTCAGTTTCTCTGGCTTTTATATCGTAATATAAGTTGTCCCATTTTAGCATTGAAGGTGTCCCATTTTGCCAGTAGCGCCTGTAAAAAAGTTGTCTCAGGACATATTGTTTGAGGTGAATAATTGACTCTGTGTTTTATTATTTTTATTTTTTTTTCTTCTGCATACTGTATTAAAGGGGGTGATATTTATAAAGTGATATAAGTGATATAAAGTGAAAGATTCTGTAAATTGTTCGAGAACGCAAATTCTCTATTGTGTCAAAGTTTACTTTTCCTGATACATGGAATAGTCACCATGCTGCACAGTCAAATGAGCTACAGATGCGACAGGCTAAGAAAGAAGACCGTTGATCCACTTTTGATGCACTTTTGCTTCTGACTTCTGTTATGCAACATGCTTTTTCTGTCAGAATCTGACAAATATTCAACAAGTTATTGTAGATATGATGACCTGCTAAATATGAGTCACTTGCAGGAACACGAGTGCGCATTGGTTTACACAAATGCCTCCTGATCTCCCATTGGTCAGAATCACTCTGTTAGCTCATTAAACAAGCTGGATGAACCTGCAGCTTGTTTCTAAACTTCCTCAAAAGTTGAAGACAACAGACTCAAGGCAGTAACTATACAGTACTCATATGGATGAAACTGTATTACTAGTCTCTGAATGGAGTCGTACCATACTGTTCACTGCAACAAAGGAGTTATAAAGACTGCTCATGCGAGGGTTTAGCCCTGAATTTTTAATAAATAGCCCCATAACTAAATATGTAGGCCATAGGCCTATATATGTTTCAATAAGCCAACTATTAATAAAAAGCCATATCATCTGTCTTTCCATTCACTCTTGTTCTTGAATAAATGCACACCACTGTTAACATAAATACATATATTTAACTATTTTTCCAATTCTAGCAACTGTGAAGTCTTCTGTAATGTTATTATAATATATATTAATATTGAAATATCACAATTCACAGTTCATCTTGAAAACTTAAAAAACAAGTTTTTAGGGGTAAATAATGTTTAACAGTTCATTAAAAAAAGCATTTAATTTTTTTTTGCTTCAGTCTTAAGAGACAAATATATTACTTTTCATTGCATTTATCTTAAAGCTTTGGTCACTTGTTACTTTGCAGTTACAGATAATCCATACAAAATACAATAAACATGTTATTTATTAGCATTTAATATAATATTATAGATTTGTAAAGTAGATAAAATTAATCCTAACTCTACCGGATTCATCATTAATCCTTTAATAGCTGGACTGACATCAGTAGTCTTCACTAGCATTTCAACCTCCAAAACCTGAGAAGACTGGTTTGATTTCTTACAAAACCACAGGAAAAAAACATATAAAGCAACTCGGCAAGAAAATGTCCTGCAAACTGCAAAAATGACCTGAAAATTAGCTGGGGGTGGGGGAAGGGGATTATTCGATAATTATCCAAAAAATCGAAGAAAAAATGTTCAGAAAACTATATTTATAATTCACTTCATTTTAAATTTAAAATAATCTTACAGAAAAAAAGAAAACATATATTTCTTTTTCTTCAGCAATGCCTTTTTGAGGTCTTTTTTTTTAACTGTCCTTTTTTTGGACTTATTTGCAGATAAAAAACTTTTAGGCCATTTCAGTTGCTGGTTGCCCTCCAGCATTTTTTGAAAGATATCAAGTCAATTTTTCTCAGGCATCACAGGGATAAAGTAATGCATACAATCAACAGTATGATTTAAATCCAGTTATATAATAGATGCCATTCTGAAACATGTTGTGATTCTACATGAGAATGTAGATATTTTAAGTATACTTTGATGCTAACACCTTTGTCCTTTTTACTAATAATGATAATAATGATAATACATTTTATTTGTAGAGCACTTTTTACAATACTCAAAGACACCAGACAAAAGTTGACAGTTGCAGAACTTGACAATATGGAAAGTGGCCACAATTCTAAAGAGCAAGCTGCTAAATTTTCAAAGTCCGTCAAGCCCAGAAGATCAGTGAGATATTTGGATGGTGACCCATTTCTGCAAAATAAAAGCTGCCTGTTTTGAAAGTAAATGATTGATTTAATGTGATTTATTTCACTCCATTTAGTTCAAAGTGTTCAGCTCTCTTTTAAGGGTCACACACACACACACACACACACACACACACACACACACACACACACACACACACTGGCACACAAGTCCCATGGAGTAAATTGTCAGATATGGTTGAATTGTTTAGATTGTAAATGTCTCCAAACAAGTAGTCTAGTTATAAATTCTAGTGAAAAGATACTCAGTGGATAGAAAATTTAAATAGCTACAATATATATTGAGTCGTACTGAAACAATATTTTGTTGAAAATTCCAGTTGGGGTTTGGAGGCTCTGGGTGGAAGTAACCTTTGTGTTTTAGGCTCATTGAATTTCAGGTCCACACACTCATGGTGAGTTTGAGTAGGTTCTGTCAAATTGTAGTGCTGAGGGCTTGTTGGAATGTGAGTTATTCCCATCATGATGTATGTGTGTGTGTGTGTGTGTGTGTGTGTGTGTGTGTGTGTGTGTGTGTGTGTGTGTGTGCTAAACTGTTAGAAATTATGTAAAGTTGGATTTGGAAAGGCGCGCCGCTGCATCCTGGTCAGAAGTGCAGATACAGGTCAGGATTTTGGGAGTTGGTTGTAATTCGATGAGAAAGTGTTAGAATGTGTGCATTGTCTCGTCCTCTCTGTTATTTTATTTATTTTGTATCTGATGTTTTGTCTTGAGTCTGGAATAAAGGATTGATTGATTGATTGATTGATTGATTGATTGATTGATTGATTGTCTGCTGGTCTCTCTTTCTTGCCTCTCCCACATCAGACAGACTCCTGTCTCTGTGTTCAGGGACGATGCTGGAGTGAGGAGCAGGTATGTTGTCATGGCAACCAGGGAAGTGACTCTCGCCTCTGTCTTCATGGCTTTACGGTTGCCTCTGGATCATTCTTTAGTCCGAGTTGTGCATTCTTCAGCCTGCAACAATAGAAATGTACATGAAGCTCAGGTACATCTTTACATCTCACCTCTGGGTTTGATAATTAAACTCACTGTCCTGCAAGCAGGAAACAGTACTGACCTGCAGCGGAAGACTCAGATCACACAGTGTCCATTCATCGGATTCAAAGATAATCATTTTTTTTATTCACTCAAATCCCATCAAACCTCTATTCAGCTGTTGAGGAGTGAGAATTTTGACATAGTGTGATGAAATGTTGAGTTGCAGCCAGATGTGATCAGTTGGGGCAGCGCCACACCAGCCTCACCTGTGTAGCACTGCCACCCTGTGGTTATATGCTGAGCTGCAATGCAGCACAGAGAAAGGCCTGCAAATACAACTCATTTCACCATTAGAAAACTTGAGCAGATTGGCTGGATTTCCTTCCAAAATAAGGAAAGAAGGCACTGACCAATTTCAAGAGAAATGGCTAAGTTACAAGAAAGTTACCTGAAAGAAAGAAAGGCAGGACTCCGGCAGGCTGTGCAAAGAGGCCCCTGAGATGGTCCAGCACGTAACAGCAGGGTGTAAGATGCAGGCAGGCACAGCGTACATGGAGCGCCATAACCAAGTGGGTGGCATCGTGTACAGAAACGTCTGTGCTGAGTATGGTCTTCATGTCCCAAGCTCCAAATGGAAGACTCCTCAAAATGTGATTGAGAATGACGGGGCCAAGATCCTGTGGGACTTCCAGATCCAGACTGACAAACTGGCGATAGCTGACCAACCAGACATGGTAGTGTTTGATAAACAGCAGAATAAGGCAGTAGTAATAGATGTAGCAATCCTAAGCGAATGCAACATCAGGAAGAGGGAACACGAGAAGCTTGAGAAATACCAAGGGCTGAAAGAGGAGCTAGACAAGGTGTGGAAGGTGAAGGCAGTAGGGGTACCAGTGATGATTGGAGCACTCAGGGCAGTAACCCCCAAACTGGGACAGTGGCTCCAGCAAATACCAGGAATACCCTCTGAGATCTCAGTCCAGAAGAGTGCAGTCCAAGGAACAGCTAAGATAATGGCCAGAACCCTCAAGGTCCCAGGCCAAAATATGGTGAAGGTGATATGTGTTAAAAAAAAAAAAAAGCTTTGAAATCGTTCACTTCAGTAATGTTACCAATACAGCAATGTAAAAATACTCTATAACAAGTACAATTCCTACACACAGAAGAAAAAATATCAGAAATAAACGTCTGCTGAAAAAGAAAAATATACAGTATATTCATATCTGACATGATCACATTGTTACATCCATGTTAGAGCAGCATTTTGACTGGTTTGATCAGGTTTGAACTTCTTGATATGGAGTGAGGTAGTTCAGTCGGGTGGTTCTGGTTCCAACCTGGGGATCGGGCCCCTTGCTAAGAGCCACAAGAAACATCTGAGCATCATGAGATGGTTAATGAGAGAGTTAAGAAGAAAACACAAAATACTGAAACACACATTGACGCTCCTCTCATTTTTACCTTTTTGTCTGCATAGAATGTTTGAACTCTTCTTTTTTTGTTCTATAGAATGTTTTATTATTATTTAAACTGTATTTTGTTATGTTATCCCTTAACCCTTTACAACCTTAAAAAAGGAAATAACCTAGTAGAAGTATTATATTTCTGTAACGTATTTTTAAATGAGAGAGAATTAGCTCTAGATATAGTTTCCCCTGGTTTTCTTTTTCTTTTTTCCCTTGACATTTTCCTTTCCTTTTTTCAATTTTGTAATTCTATTAAAATCTTGAAATTTATGAAAAAATTCTTACCAAGTTGCTCATTGCCTGTCCTCGATGTTTTTTTGAAAGAAATGGCACCAATTTTCTCAAAGTCAAAGGTTTAAATACTTGTGAAAGGCGTCTGAAAGCAGCACAGGAAATGTGATGTTGCTGCACGTTTCAAAGTTGTAAAAACAACCTAATTTTCCTCAGGTGTCATTTTGGCTCCTTTTTTAAGGTAGTGTGTGTTACAAAGAAATAAACTTCATATTCTTAAATTTCTGATCGTTTGCTTTTAGATTACCAGAATTTACTTGTAGATTTACTTTCAGTACTTTAGTACGGTTATATTATAAAGTACAGTAAATATCAGATACTACTCATCTAACACTCTAAGGATGACTTTAACTTCTATCAAAGTCCTTTTCTGGTGAGAAATGTGTACTTTTACTCAAGTCTGACATACATCATCTTACATCAACCACTGGTTTTTAGACAGAACATAATACAGTGGGGGTAGTAGGTTAATATGAGATAAACATATGAAGTTAATGTGAAGTTCTACTGCTCCCATAAAAATTCATGGTTGAGTGACTGCTTAAGAATTATGTCAGAGACTGGTAGATGCTGCTGGGGGGTTAATAATATTGAAAATAATCTTTATTTATATAGCACAAAGTGCCCCCCAAATAAAAAGGTTTACAGAATAAAATAAAAGTCAGACACCCATTTACCCAAGTAAATAAAATGTGGTGAAGAGAGATAAAAATTAAAATAAAAAAACAGCCAAATGTATGGGCAGATAAGACACTAATAAAAGAAATATGTGACATAAAACAGGTTGAATGCCAATTCAAAAAACTCCTCGCCACACTGCCCTGCTCCTCCTAAAGAGGGCACTACAGGACTGCGTTTGGCCTGCACTGTAATTAGATTAGTGCTTTCTAGCAGAGCACATTAGTAATTCTAGTCAGCCACTGGTGGTGGATGCCTGCTGGCCAAATGTTTGACTCAGTACCTCTGTCTCTGTGTGTGTGAATGTCTGATTAAAATGTCTCTTGACCTGGCTGTGACACCCTCAGTTGGTGAAGTCATTGTTTGACAGTCTGCAAACAGCCCACTGAAGCTCTGAGAGAGAAACAGAAAAAGCAACAGGGTTAAGAAGTTCCATAAATGAGCCTCCGATATTCAAAGGCTTATCGTGCCTCCTGGCACAATGATTGTTCTTACACATCATCCTCCTCCACTTTGGAGCTGATTTCCTCATTTTCTCGGCTCTGTTCTCAGATGAGTAGCTGCAGGCAACACTGTGGATAAGTGGAGCAAGAAATACAGGCAGTGAGAGAGAGATAGATGGAGAGGAGGCTGTGCTGCTTAACTTCACTCTCAACTCACTGATTTATGTAAACACGTGCAGGAGTAGAATTAGTGCTACACACAGTCAAACCAACCAAAAGCCTGCCTGTAGTCTCCTGTTGGTTTGCTTCTGTCAAATAAACTGTCAACCATCACCATTTAACCCTTTGAAACCTCAGCAAATTGATTTGATTTCTTGCAAAAACATGTGGAGAAAGAAATGAGCAACTAAACAAAACATGGCAAACTATGTATATGTTTTTTCCTGTAACATAATTTTAATACATGACAATTAAAAAAAAGGAAAGATAAAAAGACAAATAAGAAATGAACCAAAAATTGCTAAAGATTGAAAAAACTATATGTATACATATTCTTCTGTAACATATTTTTTATATAATTAGAATAAATATGAATGGATTTTTCTTTTTTCATAGAGTTTTTTTCTAATTGATTTTTTAAAGTCTTTTTCTTGTCACTTTTTACTATTTTCAGCCTTTTCTTACACATAAAAAAAATCACATCAAATTTTGTTGGGGTTCAAAGGGTTAAACAGCTTGTTTAAGCCGTCTGAATGCAGCATAAGAAAAATTATGTCAATCCAGGTTTCAAAAGGTTAAAGGGTCAGTTCATAGAAAGGCGGAGGAAGGAGAATCCACAAACACGCCGTCACTGTTCACAGGTACTATTTCTTTGGCAGAAAGCAGTTCCAGTGAAATCTGCTCGCAGTGAAGTTTGTGGTTAACTCACAGCAGTGGTGTCCAAATGTCTGACACGGCTGCTTGATGAGCTGCACTTGAATTTGTTTTCCTCCCTGTCAAAAGTTTGTCCATCCTGTCTTTTTCTTTGTGAATAAATCTTGCTCCCTGAATCTTAATGACCCTGCTCACAGAAAACTCCTGTTTCTTTATTGTTCTCAGAGAAGCAGATTCACAGACCTTTCTCACAGCAGACATTCTGACTCATTGTAGTGGGAAAGGTGCAGCTAGAACAGGAAAGTTAATGATTGCATTTCTGCAACAATTATTGCAATGAATGATTTAACAATTAATTTAGAACTGAAACTATAAGTTGACTGATCATGTAGTAAACCTAAAGAAAATTAATCTGCAAGCCAACATGAATACATTTCAGATTCTCAGTAGAGGGTTTGCCTTCGTGTCATTAACCTTTTGGATTATTAAAAAATACCCTTGATTTCTTTTAAAAAACTTTTTAAAAAAGACAATGAGCAGTAAAGAAAGAAATTACCCAAAAAACAGCAAACAATAATAGTGGGAAGTACAAGAAAATTACCTGAAAATCAGCTTTAAAAAAGAAAAGAAAAGAAAAGAAAAAAGAGAAAAAATGTAAAAAAAAAAAAAATAAATAAATAAAAAATAAAAAAATCACCCTCATTTTGCTCAGGGTTCCAAAGGTAAATACTTGGGAAAGGTGTCTGAAAGCAGCACAAGAAAAGTGATATCACTCCAGGTTAAAAGGGTTAATGACAGTTGGGTTTGGGACTGTTAGTCTGACAAAGTTAGCAATCTGAAGACATTGCCCCAGGCTCAAGAAAAACTCTGGTGGGAATTATTTACCTTTTCTTTTGTCTTTCAAAGACTAAATATTTATCAGTTAATCAAATAAATAAAATTATCATATCATATAAAATAGTTATCAATATTATTAGTACACCAGTACTGTTAAAAAAAATCAATTCAACTTTCACTTCACAATCCCTCATGTTCCATGAACCAAGGACCCAGTGCCAGCATTGATCCTTTCATTAAGACACATGTGAAATACATGTTTTTTACATAAAGACCACATCCATATGTGAAATGTCTGAAAACCACATATGCCTGTGAATATATCATATGTGAAGCATGTTTCTCATTTTGATAAATCACACGTCACTTTGCACATGTGAAATGTCTGACGGACACACATGACTGCACGCGAAATTGTGACAAATGTGAAATAAAAACGTTATTTACATATAGGAAACAATTTACCTGTTTTTCATTGAACCATAATGACACATATTTTGTGTATGGAAAACACAAGTTTTCTTTTAATTAAATAATATTTTTACAGGCAAATTGTAAGGACGTAAACCACACATAAATCAAGACACAAAAACTTTAAAGTACAGTCACACATACTTAACACACTAACCCAGGCATACACACACAGAGTTACCGGTAACTAAAGGAAGTTAATCATAAGCATGTGATTAAAGGACCCAGGACCATAACAGCAAATATTGTCTGCTGTAGCCAGGGTCTGTGTAAACAAAATAAAAACAGAATACAGGAAAGAAAGTCCTGATCATATATACATAGAGAGTCACGGTGTTGCAAGAAAGAACCCAGGATTCTTCCCAATTAATTGAATCATGAATTATTGAATCACAGCTTCTCCATGTGCATAACTTGAATAATTTCATGCAGCCAGTTTCTAAAGCATGGTAGGATTGGTGTCCTCCAGTCTTTGAGGATGAGTTTTTTTTGTTGTTGCCAGTATCATGCCCATTATCAGGGTTGTTGGAAAACACAAGTTAAATACAATATTTTCTATTCTTAAACCCCACAATAAATAAATGAATAAATGATATAATTAATAAGAATCATGACTCACAAACAAAGATCACAAGTATATAAATTTAGGACATCATGACAGTATATCAAAATACATGTACAAGTACATACATATACTTTTAATAAATACCTAAAAACATAAAATGTTTATTTTCTTCTCCAATTTCACACCAAATGCAGGATGCTCTGTTTTAACCTGTGTTTTTTTTTTCATGAAAGCAAGCAGTATTTCTTTCTGCTGTGAGACCTGTAGGATACACCCTTCAGTGTAATCATGGTAAATGAAGAAAGGAATCATAATACAGAGAGACACAAGCCATATTCTTACATAGAATATTAGATTGGGCTGGATATGTATTTGTATTTATTAGGATCCCCGTCAGTTGATGCAGTTTCATCAGCCATTCTTCCTGTGGTCAGCACAGCCTCCATTATGTCTTATTTTCACTTTCTCTCTTTGAGATGTTTATATTGGCAGTGATAGAGGCAGTCAGATCTTTAACTTCAATAAAACTATTGATGTAAAACTGCAAAAATATTCAATATTTAACTTGGGCAGAGGTATTGAAGTATGATCAACCGAATGTATTTACATTGGCTCAAGCCTCTTCAAAGCTCATTTGAAGTGTTACCATCCTCTACAACATGTGAGCCGATGCCACAGGAAGACTTTAGCAACTGTGGAGCACAGAAATGATAAAAGAGGTGCTCTGAGGGCCTTCTATGGGTTTTTTTCATCATATATGAGTTAGAACAGTGATTATTTTATGTTTTGCATGTAAACGTAATAAATCTATAATTGTAAGGGGAACCTGTTAGATGAGGGCATGGCCTACCTTACCTAATAGTAAAGTCCACCCTGTGGTAGATATACCAACATGTTCTCATCCCAAATTGTCACGTTGTCACTTTGCAGTGGACTTCCACATCAGCATATTATGTTTTAGATATCATTTTGCATTTGCTCTTTATGTTCCAGTAGTGGAATGACACTGCAAGTGGTTATGTTTAGGCAACAATAGCACATAGCAACAAACGCTGGGACGTCAACAAATGCACATGCTGGCATGGATGATTAGGATTAGGGGAAGGAGGCACATTTTGAGGATTAGGAGTAAAACATCACATTTCAGATCAAAGTCCGGGGTTTGTTGGACAAATCCACCACCCGTCCTGCTCACCTTATACATGCTCTCATACTCCTATATTACAATCTCACCAGCAGCATTTCAACCTGACGACATCCTGCTGTGTATCATATGCATGTGACAGTTTTCGCTTGTACTCAAGTGACGCCCTCCCATCTGCGTATCATGCTGCCACAGAAGGTGCCTGACGGGCATCTGTTGTATCATGTGGACACGAAAAGTGGCTTTCTGTGTTGGGATCTTACACTGAAAGCACTGATCAGGTGGAGGTATGTGATAACTTCGGAATGAGAACGGGCTGCACATACAGTTACAACTTACCATTTGTAGCTGGGGCTCAGAGGTAAAGCGGGTCATCCTCTAATCCAAAGGTCAGTGGTTTGATCTCTGGCTCCTCCAGGCAACATGTGGAAGTATCCTTGAGCAAGACACTGACAACCAAACTGTTCCTGATGCTGCGTCACTGGGGTGTGAGTGTCATATGAATGGTTACTGAGTAGCAGGTGGCACCTTGTACAGTAGCCTCGGCCACCAGTGCGTGATGTGTGTGTGAATGGGCGAATGTGACATGTAGTGTTAAAGTGGTCTGAAGACTAGAAAAGCTATACAAGTGCAGTCCCTTTACTATTTACCATTTTACTTCAGAAAACACAGACTTATTATTTGTCAGAAGTTGCTTTAATCGTTTCCTCTTCTCCTTGGAATTTTGTCTCCAAAAACAAATAATTTTTTGGTAACACTTTCAATTATGAAAACATCTATAATTTATGCTTCATTATGATGAGGCATAAATTGTTATAATTGCATAAATGTGTACCAAATATGTACCTCACTTTACTTAACACATACAGTACATGATGCTGCATGGACTGTTACAGCACACTATGAGTCCTTACAACATGTGATTATTGATGTGTGTATAAGTATTTATAGTGCATTATAAGCCTCATCATTCAACCTCTAGTTTATAACTAGTCAAGAACATCCATAAGACCCTTGCCACTTACAGTATAAATAATTATAAGTCAAATCTATAATGGTTTATGACTATTGATATAGTGCAACAATAAGCAATATGTGTGTTTATGAGTGCAGTCATGAAGCATTATGAATGCATAATAATTCACTATGAAAGCCTTCATAATACATTATAGATGTGGACTTAATACTGTAGAGTGCTACCATTTTTTGAAAAAAATATTTGGATGAACTAACTGATTTAACACATGACCACCTGCCTGGATCAGCAGTTTGAGCTGATGCAGCTCATGATGTTGTTGTCTCACAGGACCATGTGAGCTCAGACTGATTCCTGCCAAATAACCATCTATTCACATCTGCTTTCTGATTTGATTTCATTCTTTGGTGAAACCACTCAGCGGAGCACTGCTTGAGCTTTTCTTGTGGTGTGAAGGACAGCTAATGAGAATACCTGAATAGGTCTAGACTTTGAAAAGCTGCACCATTCACACGGCAGCCTTTGACGACTTTTAGTGGGTCAGTCTGAAGAGACGCACAAGCCAAGGAAATGGAATGAAAAGAGACTCGTGCTGGTTTCTCGGAGGAAAAGCGGTGTAAATACAGGATTTGTAAACAAAATGAAAGATGAAACAGTGGCTCCCCCAGTTTGACTCAAGTTCCATTACCAGCCCTTGATGCGATAGTATCCCAACATTATGTTGTGGGTTTAAAGGTTGGAATAAAACTAAGAGCGAGGCGAGAACTGTGTGTTCTTGACAATTCCCCACTCTCTCCCCAAACAGAGATGTGCTGACAGTCGTGCAGCTTGAAATGTAAATAGGTCTGACATTAGTATTCAACCGTCATCCCATACTCTGTTTTTGTGTCTGTGCATGTGTGTGTGTGCGTTTAGGCAAGGGGAGGTAACAGTAGGGAATTGGAGTATTTGATCAGACTCCCCTTGGTTTAGTGTGAATCTCAGTAGCAGGAGTTCATCTGTGGGACAGTCAGCAGCACTGAGCATATCAGCTTCATTGCAGTGTTTGACAGATTTTGGGCATCATGCATATGTGTGTGTGTGCATGTGTGTGTCAGAGCCAGTGTTTGTTTGTGTGAGTGTAATTGCGAACTCCAGCATCTGTCTCCTTGCATGTAGCGCTCCTCCATCCCACACATTCAATACACGAGATATCACTGCGACATGCAAACACTAAGCTGCAAAACTCCTACGCATCCAAGTCAGCTTATGTGTGTGTGCACGTGTGTGTGTGTGGGCATTTTCACGTGTGTGTCTTTCTGGGCTCTTTGTCTGTCACATTCACCGGTAAGTGAACCCTTGTCCCTGAAAGTCCAAATGACACAGTAAACTGTTCCTGTCACCCATAAATCCAGGCAATTATCATGATTGCACGAGCGCGTGCGCACACACACACACACACAAGCAGATGCTTTGTACGCATGAACATTTCCAATGTAGTCTATGTGTGCCAGTGTGTTAATCTGGCACTTTTTATGCCCGTTGGCAGAGAGTGAGGAAGAGCGAAGAGGAGGAGGAGGAGGAGGAGGGGTGTGGGAGTTTTTCAAACTCAAGGCTAGATGTGATCTGTAGCAGCTCTAAAAATCCTTTAAAACTCTTCAAATGAATTCATATCACATCAGCAGGAAAAAAAATGTATCACAACCTTAACACTGGAATTTAACTTGTCTCCAATTTATATGTAAATGTGTTAAAAGATTTAGATTTATTGCATTTTCATTAAACATAGTGTACTACATAAAAAAAACCCAAACCAGACAATAATTAACAAACATAACAAACAAACAAACAAACAAAGAAACAAACAAACAATATTTACAGTCAGTCAAGTTTAGGATTTAGTATTTTTGGAGCTTAACACTTATTAGGTACTAAGTAGTTTAAGTCAGGATATTTGCTGCTACTTAAACTTTAATTTTTTTTAATGTCTCCTGCAAGTCTCCAACTGTATGGAATTATATTACAAAATTTCTTTGGCCAAACAGACCAAAATGAAAATTTGAATTATAAACCAAATCAGACAGCCAG
Organism: Plectropomus leopardus; assembly: GCF_026936395.1. Taxonomy (NCBI): domain Eukaryota; kingdom Metazoa; phylum Chordata; class Actinopteri; order Perciformes; family Serranidae; genus Plectropomus; species Plectropomus leopardus. Next base: position 1,973,576 of record NC_142177.1, on the reverse strand, counting down.
CAGGTTGTGCAGGATATGGATGGATGAGGAACAAACAAAGTAAGTTGTAAATAGCTGACGACGAATAGCTGAAGACATAAATATTATGAAAGTGTGTCAAGTAGCAATTATGAGGTTGTGAGGTAAAGAGAAATCCAATTTAAATGTGGGTAGCAGAGATGATTTGAATGAGCTAAGCGTAATCTAGTTAAATTAGAGACTGTCCTGGTATGAGATGCATGTTAATAAGAGAAGCAGGAAGATTTGAGTTCTCTTATGAGAACCACTGTGTTCAGAAGATGCTTCTGATTATTATCAGGATTATAACGGAATATTATTGAGGATACATGATTTGCAATTATGCAGCAACCCTGTATTCAAGTCACATGGATAGCATTTTGGTTTGGGGCAATGTCAGAGCTGTTATCAGATCATTTCCTCCCTTTAAATAAATGCATGGGTTGAATTTATGATTTTAAATTTCCAAACTCCCTTCTATAGTCTTTCATAGTGACTGTGTGCCAGAAAATGCTTCCCCTGCTAGCAGAGACCCATCAGACACTGTACTCTGCTTTGTTTTTAATGATTGTTATCTGTTATCTATGCAGCTGGACAAACCCATCTGATTCCCAACTCATCAAATATCAACAACTTTTAGACAACTTTTTTCATACCAACTCGTCACATGGTGCTGCTTTGTCATTCGTGCTGTTATGAGGGGCACAGGCTCATGAAGACTATGAATATTAAAAAGAGTTTTAAAAGGCTCTTAAAAAAAGGAAAGGTTTGTAAAAGCTCAATTAAGGCACGTGGTAAGGTGTCAAAAAAATCCAAATCACTTTCAGACGGGAAGTGAATATTGGACTGCAAATACAGATGCTCTGACATCAGATACCGGCCTCCTGAGGCAGATTTAGCTTCGGAATGAAACACAAGGCGGCATCATTTTTTGATGCTCAGAGCAACTGCTAGTATGAAGAGCAAGAGAGTGGGCAATGTGTGAGAGTGCAGTTCATATCCTGTATGAATCCAAAAGGCAACTAAGTTATTTTAAACACAGCATAGTATGCGTTTATGTTTGTTTGCAGAGTTTTTGAAGGTGGAAGAAGCAGGCAGACTGAGGTGAGGCCAAAGCTAGTGGTGAGAGGCTGGAGTTGAAGAAGTTGAGGTGTGACTGAAGCTGGGAAGCTGTTTGGCTTGCAGCACAGGTGGTAAGAGGCTGGGCGGCATGTGGCTGAGGAGCTGGAGAGAGTCACACTGGAAGAATGTTCCCTGAAACCAGTAGTGGAGATGAGCTAACAGCTAAAATGAAAAGACACACAGAGCAGTTTTTTAAGCAGCAAAGTTTTAATTGTCAATTTATTTTTGGGTATTGTTAGGGTTTTGTCTCAATTGCAGTGATTCTACAACATGTACTATTGCCCATACGTTTGTGTATGTATTATGTTTTTTGTTGTATTTTAATACTCTTGCTTTTGTTTATATTCTGCATTTATTTGTACATTAATTTTATGTGTTAACTGATATTTGTTTTGTATTTGTCTCAATTGCAATTGTCCTATGACGTTGTAATACTACCAAATTTGTTTTGTTTGACGTTTGTTTTCACCACTCTTCCTGCTTTTATTTATTCACTTGTTTCATTGATTACTTTAGAAATGAATCTATTTTATTTAATCTAGTACATTTCTTTATTGCCGAGAAAAACTATGCTTGTCATTTATTGTTAAATTAATTTGATGTATTATAACAGTTATTTGTTTTGTTTCTTGATTGCAATACTCCTGTAACAATGTAATATTACCATTATTTTTTTATTTTGTTTGTTGATGTTTTTATTGCTCTCTCTACTTTTATTCATTTTTTTGTTTAACTTATGTATTTATAATTACTCTTTTTCTCTATCTCCGTAATAGATTTGTTTCAATATTATCTGTGTTAAAAGAGGAAATTTAAAATTTTACTACAAATGGTCTTCATTTATTTAATCTAGAGACAGATATTAGTTTCATTAATGTTTTTTTGTATATCTGCAGTGCTGTTCCATATTTGAAAAATATTTTTTTTAAGTTTACAACTCTATCGTCTGTGTTTGTGGAAGGTGTTTTGTATTTTCAGATTACACATTTACATACAGATTGTTGGTTTATTTACACATATAATATTGCGACAAATCTAACTCCATACAAATCTTTTCAAATATAATTTCACATAAGTAATCTGCTAATACAGCTGGTAACTCTCAGATTAGAGCTAGTGAGAGCAGGAAACAGTACATTTGTTGGGGGACTATTTTCAGTGATGGATGAATCCACATTTGGTTCTCTAGTGAGTTTTTGCGGCAGCAGCGGGATGGTGTGTGTCTGAGTAAAATAAATAATATACTAAGTTGTGTGTATTCATAGTAATGAAGGAACACAGCACCCAGTGCAACAGTGTGATTTTTTAATAGTTTTTGGACAACAATGACACTTTTTGGTACAAAGGAAGAAGATAAGGCTTGACACACACTTTACTAAATAAATACTGTAATTGTAAGGAGCTTTTTATTTGATTTTTTGACAATAACTTTAAATAATTGTCAGCTTTTAACCCTTAAAAAACCAGAGCAACTTGACTGGATTCCTTTCAAGAGCATGAAAAGGACAACTTCACAAGAGATGACTCAAAAACTAGCAAGAAAAAAGTAAAAGTTACAAGAACAATTCACACACACAAAAAAATAGCTACAATAAAAGAAAGGGGAAAAAAGAAAAACAAACAAGGAAATGACCTTAACATAATTTTAAATATAAATTATAAACATAGTTTTCAGGACATTTTTCTTCAACTTTTTTTTCTGTGATTATGTTCTGATCAGGCTGCTCATTTCAACATTTTTCCATGTTGTCAAAATAAATCAAACCAATTTTCTCAGATTTCAAAGGGTAAACGCTCGTGGAAGGCATCTGACAGCACAAGAAAACTGATGTCCATCCAGGTTTCAAAGGATTAAGTGTGTGTGTGTGTGTGTGTGTGTGTGTGTGTGCCTCTGGACATCTACCTTTCTATGACTGATTATCACTGTATGTGTTACAAGTCAGCATCTGTGTCAACCAGGGCAGATGGAGACTGTCTACAAACCAGACTGAGGGTAAACAAAAGCGGTTAAACCTGTGTGTGTGTGTGTGTGTGTGTGTGTGTGTGTGCGTGTGCGTTTGTGCGTGTGTGTGTGAAAAGAGTGCAGCGAGCGTGTGCATGCTTAACGCAGCTCCAGTGCCTCTTGATGCTGCATATGTCTCCTCCCCCTCCCATGGTGAGAAGCTCATCATCGGAATAGCTCTCTCCTCTTTCTTTTGCCTCTATCCTTCTTCACTCTCTTTCTCTCTCTCTCTCTCTCTCTCTCTCTCTCTCTCCACACTTGTTGAGGAGCTGTCATCTTTTTCTCTCCCTCCCTCTCCACTTTCTCTTTCTACGCTCTGTCATCTTTCCAGCGTGGCTGCAGGGGCGGATCAAAGCCGGATGGAGGCGGAGGGAGATGGGGGGGCGGGGGGTACAGAGAGAGGAAGAGCAGGATGAAGAGGGAGTATTTCTGTTTTTTCGGGGTGAAAGAGAGGACAGGGAGGCTCTGTGACACACATACAAACCCCCACTGAAATATGCTGCTATAAGGAGCGCTGAGCTGCTGCTGCTGCTGCAGTTCAGCTGAACGTATGCAGACATGAATGACAAAACAATTACAAATGCATGTTGCTGATGAACAGATATGAGGCTGAATATCCACATCACAGCGTATTTAACCAGAGCTGAGGCTTTAAATACAGCTTCTGTCACCTGGTATGATCCTGTGAGAAAGGTTAAATCAGCATGGCTGGCGCTCTTCCAGGCATTATCATTACAGATCTGCTCTCTCCCTTCTCTCTCTTTCAGTCTCTCTCTTTCTTTCTCTCTCTCTCTCTCTCTCTCTCTCTCACACACACACACACACACACACACACACACACACTAGTGATGACTTTTTTACGTTCCCACATGCACACTTAGTGCAGTTTTTTCTTTTTGCCACAAGGTGACAGCGTTGGATGATCTGACCACACGCTGTTAAATTACAGGCACTCATATATTTGACCCAGTAAATCACCTCATGCTGCACCCTGAATGGTTAATCATCTATCTCCGTAACACCATTTTAGACACGTTAATTTCATGATAAATGATGGTACAGGCAGTGGCATGTTCATGTGGCTCATGTTGCAAAATGCATCATTCATTGCTTCCATTTTAGGTTACAGCTGCACTACATTTAACACTTTAACACCTGGATCTCCTTGTGCTTGTGCTTAGATGTTGTTAACTAGCATTAAATCTCTAAAACGTGAGGAAATGGATTTGATTTATTTCAAAAACTTATGAAAAACATAATGATCAACTTGAAAAGAAATGTCCTGCGAACTGCAAACAAATTTCCAGAACATATCAAAGGGTTAAAGGTTCAATAAGACAGTATGACAGTAAGTACATGAGACAGATAATCTGTAAAAAAAAAAAAAATCATGCTCCTCTGCCTCCTTATAGTGCTCCTAATGACATATACAAGAATCCAGTGTGCCTAAACAGCAGCAACCAATCAGAGCCAGGAGGAGCCTCTGACTTGTCTTTACAGTGTACGCTATTGTTGGCAGAGGAGGGGTGGCAGGTTTTTCACTGCTGCTGGTTGCTGCTCATTCATTGTATTTGCAAAGCTCCTGAAACCGGGTGCTGAAGATATTGAGCTTGACTACGACCTGATTGATGGTTGGGTGTTCAACACTTTTGATGAGTGCTGCTTGACAGAAATTCTGCATTTATGATGACACTTTACATCATATTTTATTGTGAAATGTAAGCCTATTCGCACTCCAAACACGTCAAACAGCGCTGCTCTGTCAGTGCTTTCTGCATACAAGCGTGACGCCAAAAGTCACATTCTGTGTCAAACAGGAATGCGGCTGGACGGCAACAGATGAAAACATATTAGGACAGAACCTTTGGCATTGTTATCATACTTTGGCGGCCAGCCGGATGGCACAGGGCGCGTCTACATGCAATGCGCACAGGGAGCTGAACGAGAACGATTCTACACCTTACCATGTGCCTCTTTTGCCTAAACCCAGTCGTCTGTGATTTGTTACCTAATCCCAACCATTGTGATGGTCCACACTGTTGCGTAAAAATAAGCACTGTGCTGCTTCATCCCACCATGTGCATTTGTTGACATCACAGTAACAACATCCTGGAGCATAAACAGCTGATGCAGAAGGATACCAAAAATGTCATGAGTCGACACAGGTCACTAACAGAGCGGCAATATGTAATGAGTTGGGATGAGAATGTGTTGGAAATGTGACTGTCTCTTTTCTTGAGATAGTAAATTACAATCCACACTGACTCTGAGCTGCATTCAGCATCTCTGTCCACAGAAGCAGTCATCCGTCAGCTGCAGCTCCTGCAGTGCTAAAAAAAAATTGAAGTCAGCAGCAACAACAACAAAAGGAAAGAAAGACAGAAATGACCTGGAAATGTGCTGAAAATTAAATATATATATATTAATGTATATGTTTTTAAATATATAAAATTTGAATAATTATAAATATAATTTTCTGCAAAATTTCCATATTTATTTATTGATTCATTTCCCAATTTACAGGTCATATTCTTGTGACCTTTTACCATTTTCTTGCAATTTGTGGAATATTTCTCACCAGGTGGGTCATTGCTGTTCTCCACCATGCTATTTTTTCAAAGAAATCAAACCAATTTGCTAAGGTTTCAAGGAGTTAAACAGCTTTTGAAAAGTGTCTGAATGGAGCACAAGAAAACTGATGTTCCAGGTTTCAAAGGGTTAATGTATCACATTTGGCTTTCAGCGCAAGAAAAAACGACACAACAGATCAGATCAGTGCAAATATCACAGAAAATACAATTTAGGAAGAAATTAGTGAGAAGAAGAATAGGAAACATTAAGTAAGAACTTAGAACAGCTAAAACTGGAAAGTAGAATGGGTTAAAATAATTTGATAATAAGACACACTGTCTTTTTGGTATGTACAAAGGGTGATAATTGGTGACTGAGAGCAAATTAAGCAATTTTTCTGCAAGTACTAAAAATAAATGTTTGAATGGGTTGCACCAGGCGCTGAAATAAAAGCAGCTTTAACTCTTTGTTTAAGGGGTTGCAGATGTCAGGGCCATTATGTTTGCTAATATCTAGACTCCGGTTATTTAACAATTTTATTTTTGACCCTTACATTACTACACACTCACTGCTGGACTCAGTCAAAGATTTGTAAAATAGAGTCATCACCTCTCAGTCAGATGGAAAAACACGGTCTGGTTAGATTTATTTAATTTAATTTACTCTGATTTCATTGTATTTAATTTAATTTCATTGTATTTTGTTTTATTTTATTTTATTATTTATTTTAAATTTTATCTTTCTTTAAATCTATGTTGGGCAGCACGGTGGCTTTGTGGTTAGCACTGTTGCCTCACAGCAAGGGGGTCTCTGGTTCGAATCCTGGTTGGAACGGTGTTTGGTCCGGGCGGGGCCCTTCTGTGTGGAGTTTGCATGTTCTCCCTGTGTCTGCGTGGGTTCTCTCCAGGGTCTCCGGCTTCCTCCCACAGTCCAAAGACATGCAGCTCAGGTTTGTGACTCTAAATTGCCCTGAGGTGTGACTGTGAGCGTGAGAGGTTATATGTGATAGACCTGCGATGGTCTGGCGAACTGTCCAGGGTGTACCCCACCTTCCGCCCGATGACAGCTGGGATTGGTTTCAGCCCCCGCAACCCTTACGAGGACAAGCGGTTACAGAAAATGACTGACTGACTAAATCTATGTTTTTATGACACCCTTGCCCTTGCCAGTGATTGTTTTATAGGCTGCTAATAATTTTTTGCAACATCTACTTTTTGTGATGATGGGAGTGTACTTGGAGGGATGTGATGCTCTGATATAATACAACAAGTAGTTCTAACCAAGCAATCTGATTGGTCCTTCACATTTCGAATGTGCACTAGTTTGCACAACAGCACACCTTCTTCATCACTGAAAGAATTTCCACCATTTCTTCACCCTCAACTCACACTGACAGACTCGTCCACAGATGAAATGATAGGCCTGTCTCCATGCTGACTCCTGCAGCTCAAAATTTTCCAACCTGTTTTCAATGCAAATCAAGTTGTTTCAAGAATTTCCTAAAATCACTTTCATTATTTGATAACACAAAGCACACACTTTACTCCTTCCTGTTTCACCATCAGGTTCAGTCAGGTTATATTCAAAACAGGTTGAAATAATCATATATTATGCTGTTATGGGCTGCATCTCAACCTGACGCTGTCCTGTCGCATATAATGCACATGCGACAGGTGTCGCCTGGCTGTCTGCCAGTATATCATAATACTGCGACTCGTTCTGTCCAGCTGCGTTCTCAGCTGATGCCATCCAGTGGTGTATCATGCTGAAGCAAAAGGTGCCTTTTGGTGTCGGTATCTGAAAGTAGTGACAAAACAGTGGTATTTAATGATTTTGAAGTGAAGTCATGAAGTGCACAATGCCAAAAAGCACCTTGATGTGTACATGAAATGCCAGGGGATGGCGTCAGAGAGCAGCTGGACAGAACTGGTCATGGTGTTATTATATACCCGTGGTGGGGGATGGGATAGCTAAAATATAATATGAACATGGACATGGAAGTCCACTGACAAAGCTGCAACATGTAACGAATTTATGATGAGAATGTGTTGATCATTTTAGCTTGTTTAGAGTCAATTCTGAGTTACCTATGAACCTGCATGTCTTTGGACTGTGGAAGGAAGTCGGAGAGCCCAGAGAAAACCCACGCTGACACAGGTCGCTTAAGCTGGTTTGGACCCAGACCTCTCTTGCTGTGAGGTGCTAACCACTGCACCACCCTGCTGCCGTTTTAATTTTTTTAACTGACCAAAAAACCTGACAAAATGACCATGCTCAACTGATGAGTTTGTGTCTTCTGACAAACAGGGACTCGAAAGAAGAGTGCATTATTTGATTGCAGCTCAAAACCCCTCATTCACATGAATCACACTAACTCTGACCTTGTTGCATGAATGCTCACACAGGCACATGGTGCAGTGGAGTATATTTTTATTATATTTTATCTTTATTGAATTTTTTAAAGTACAGTTGTTACTTCTAACAAATAGGTAGAGTAGGTATAATTTACGGGGCTATCATCAGGCGGACAAAGCAGGGCTGACACATATAACCTCTCACGCTCACAGTCACACCTAAGGGCAATTAAGAGTAACCAATCAACCTGACCTGCATGTCTTTGGAATGTGGGAGGAAGCCGGAGACCCTGGAGAGAACCCATGCAGACACGGGGAGAACATGCAAAGTCCGCACAGAAAGGCCCTGTTCCAACCAGGTTTCCAACCAGGGACCCTCTTGCTGTGAGGCAACAGCACTAACCACGATGCCACCATGCCACCCACATTCTGAGTCCAAGAATATTTATTAACATGGGCACAAAAGTCTGACAAATGTGAACAGTCTTTGGCGATTAGATCATGATGTCATATATTTTAACTTGGGTGGCAAGGCTGTAGCACAAGAGGGAACCCCTCTGTAGAGTCTAGATTCAGCTGCTGGTGGATGATGAAGAGGGTGCAAAGGATCTGGCTGTGATGAGGAGCAGACAGTTGATGAGCTCGACCCAGGCTCTGGATATAATGACTGGAGGTGAACAGGGTGGAGGAGAGCGCTGAGTTTCTGTCTAAGTGACAGCGGGCAGCAGCAGAGAAGAGAGCAGATTTGAAGTTTGACAGCAGCAACAAAACTGGCTGATAGAGATCACGGCAAAATGTGATTGGTTTAACTGAAAAACACCCATAATGAGCTGATTGGAAGAAGTGGGAGGAATTAAATAAGAGAGAGAGAGAGAACTTTGAATGAATGACGCATTAAAACAGCTTTCCTGATTGAACTTATGCTGAACTTCGTGACAAAAATACAGTTATGGTACATAGATGTCAGTGTTTCTCTAAATGGACACACCCACTGGGTAAGGTGGACCTCTGCCTATTTTTCAACACAGAAGGAATTGTATATTTAAATGGAACTTCATCAAGAAAATAGGTCCAGAACAACCAATGATTTTTTCTTAAAAACCTTTATTCACTATTTAATGCATACATAAGCAAACACAAAGTCAATAAAGTGTTGATACTAGATTGGGTATTGGATAAAAATTAAGAGAGCAGCAATAATGTCTGTGTTTTTGTTTACATGCTGCATGTGTTTTTATGTTTTATGTTGATTGTGGCAGACCCCTTGTGGATTAATAAAGCAAATCCTATGTTACCCTATCCTATCCTATCCTATCCTCCTCAGTTTGGAGTGTCAGGGCCTTAAGAGGAGGGATGAGAGTTAATCAAACAGTCTGTAGTCTCTTCTTTGGGCTAATGAATCACAATCAACATGTTAGTATAGGCAGGTGGAAAGAGACTCATAACTGTACAAAATCATACAAAAATTGTGATAGTGATAAGGCAACCAGATCGTGTAGGGGGAAAAAGACAAAGCAAGAACAGAAAGAAACAGAAATTATTTAAGAAGTGCTGGATTATTTACACAATATCATAATATGTGTATTATTAACATGATATAAATGTCAGTTATCCTCACATCAACCTGAGCCTGCAGTCCTTTTCAGCCCATGAAAAGTTATATTGAGATGTCAGTGTACAGTATTTTATTGTATAAAAAGAGTGAACCATGGAATATATTGGGTAAATTATCAGAAATTACTTGTGTAAGATATCAATTAGCAGGGGTGTAAAAAATTAAAGTGCAGGAAGTGCAGTTGTACTGGGCCCTGTGGAGTGGGGAGTGGGGCCCATAAAGAATATTAAGGGGAACTGGCTCTTGCAAGTGATGCAGAATGCCACCTCAAAAATACAACCGTTTTCTTTTTCTTTTTTCTATAAAATACTCAGTGAGAATCTTATTATATTTTTATTCTACGTAAGAAAAAAACAAGAACAAAACAACTATCAAAATGAATTAATCATTTCATATTATTTTTTGCTACTTTTGTTATAATCATATTTTAAAAAGATGGCTGGGAACAATGTGCAGTATGTTATCGCTGTCCAGTGTAAGGTCTCTAATCCATTAGTGTTATTTCTTGATCCTGTCATTGTTTTTTATTTATGTCAGTGTACTGTGTGTCATGTTATTCCTGATCTTAAGGTTTTCTTGTATCATTGTTTTTCATTAGACAGTTTTACAAAATACACATGTAGATTCAGTTCCACATAAGTAATGTGGGATCCTGTTGTGACACCACCTATCCAGTTCCCTCCTTATGAAGCTGAAGGTCATCCCAGCATGCACTGGGTAAGGGGCGTAGTACAACCAGTCTACACACAGCTAATACAATTTACATAGTTAAAAGGTTTATCCAATGAAGTAAATCTGACCACACGTGTCCAGGTGTGCGACAGTGACAGAATGGCAGATAGAGACCAGAGGTGAACCGCTGTGAGCTCTCTATCTGACACAAACACCTGAGCTCAGGCTCATCCACAGAGCGGGAAACCAAAGTTTTCCAAGACTTGGTTGGGGGAACAAAGAGGTACATAGTTCCAGTAAGGACTGCTGCTGTTGAGGATTGGCCTGCAGCTCTCTCCAGGCTTCCTGTGGCAACCTGCTCACCACTGGCATCCAGCAATAAAGCTGTCACACTGTCTGACAGCTACACTGCTGAAAACGCACACACTGCTGCTGCTGCTGCTGCGAGAAGAAACAGAGAGTTAAAGAGGTACAATGTGAGCATCACGGCTTGCTTATAGTCAGTTTTTGCTCATTATCTAATATTCAGCCTACACTGTTTTACACTGTCCCCTGGTGGGAGATGCATTATTAAAACTGTGATTACTTGATTGCCTTGAAAACTGATTGCTATACATGCGGTGGATGCTGTATGCTGTGAGCTGTCTTTGATTGTGCGTGGCAGCGCAGGACTTCTGTCGTGCTGTGTAACTAATTATAAATGACCTCCTCTGCACATCTCATCTTTTCTCTGTGTGTGTGAATTCGTTTGTGTGTGCATGGCTGTGGTGGTGGTTACCTAAGGAGCACGATAGGTAGGTCAAGGTTAAAAATGAAGAGGACATTAACATGTCTTTGCCATCTCTCTCTCCACATAAAACCATTAACGTCTCAAATGATAACCATGACAATAACTCCACTCTATAACCCATAATGGTGTCTGTTCCTGCTGTTGGCTGAAACTTCTTACAGAGTGCTATCTATCACATTTTACATTCTGCCCACTCTTATTCCTCAACTTAATGTTACAGCGGGTGTACTCGAAAGCTCTTCATGGGCCCAGTCAGTCAGAGTACGACTACAAGGACACACAGTGTAATAATGAGAAGTATTTAGGCCGGGCAATATTGACTAAGTCAAGTATAATGATATAGTTGATTAAATAACTCAGCATTGCTAATGGGATAATATTTTCTAGTTGAAAATGCTTTAAGTTAAAGTTATACTCTTTACTGTACTCACAGTGTTGCTGAAATGTTTATATCTTATTATCTTATTCCTACTGTTTATGCAAAACATGCATGTATGGTGGGAATACTTAACTTGTTTTGCTTGGGGGCCACTTTTGCAAAATGACAGGTCAGAGGCCAGTCGCAGCAGCCTCAGACGTGTTTCTTGGATTTTAGCATATTTGGATTTTAAGACATTTCAAGGATTTTAGGACATTTCTGGGATTTTGGGACATTTCTAGGATTTAAAGGAATTTCTAAGATTTATTGACATTTCAAGGACTTTAGAGGGGGATTGTGGGGGATCCTCCACTGGCACATTTTTTATGAACAGCCTATTTTAATGCTATTTTTTGCACTCTGGCACTTAAAAACAATTCCCAGTATGATTTTTGTTATTGTAAATTCTAAACTATTTTTATTCCGTAAATTAAGTATCACTTGTCTGTGTCATAAGCTTTAGGCCCACAGTATGTTGGTGCAATTTGCTGTCCAGAGTCTGATTCCAACTTTCCCCCTGAAAGTTGTATGAAACCTACGCACTTTCTGGAAAGTTATTTTTCAAACCAACATTTTTGTTTTACCTCAGCTCAAGGCCATGCTACTTTGGAAATATCCTTTGCAGATAACCTGCTGCTGCCCTGCTCCCACTGCCCATTTAGTCAGAGGAAGAATCTGGATGTCAAAGGATTCATAAGTAAGGGATAATGCCCGACGAGGTGTCCATTATCAGGAATTAAAGGCCGACTGGGAGGCATGAACTGTTCGACCGCAGAGGCCATTAATTCCTGATTATGGATACTTCGAAGGGCATTATCCCTCTCATACCAAAGTCACTTGCCGAAGAAAAAAAAGGTATATATATTTAGATTTCCGTGTGGTTTGCAATCAAAATATTCGTTTTTTTTTAAAGGCCATGGCTCGGTTTCCCAGCAACATCTAACACATTCTCATCCCAAGTCATCACATGTTGCTGCTTTGCAGTGGACTTCCGTATCTACACATTACGCTCTCTGTGTCTGTTATTTATGCTCTGGGATGCTGCCTACATAATATGAACATAAGCACATGATGGGATGACACTGCATGTGGTTTTATTTACAAAACACATCCACATGGCAATCAATACCAGAATGCCAACACATGCACATGCTGTTATGGATGGTTAGGATTAGGGGAAGGAGCCACATTGTAAGGCACATTGTACGCATGAAGGTCTGGGGTCTGTACCACCCCTCCTGCCCGGCATCCTCGCACACATTATATTATGTGCTGGCAGAGTTTCAACCTGACGTTGTTCTGTGGCATATCATGCAGACACAGCAAGTGCCGTCCATCTGTCCGCCGACCCGGCTGTGTTCTCACCTCATAGTGGTAATCATACAGAAGCAAAAGTTGGCTTTTGGCATTGGAATCTTACATCAAAAGCACTGTCAGAGTGGCAGTATCTACCACATGTTCTCACTCTAAGCTCGTCACATGATGCAGCTCTGTCAGGACCTGCCTGTCTGCCAGCATATGCTGCTGATTCTGTCCAGCTGTATTCTCAAGCGATGCGGTCCATCTGCGTTGCATGTGGATGTGCCTGCTGCCTTTGACCATCCGACAGAGTACAATTCCAACGCCAGTGGTTCTGTCCGACCACATTATCATCTGATGCCTTCTGTGCGTGCTGCAGGTGAAGCGGAAGGTGTCTTTTGGCGCCACACTTGTATGTTGTAAGCACTGACAGAGCAGTGCTATTTAAAGAATTTAGAATGAGAACCTGCTGGGCCGAAAGCTAACGTTATGCTAGCAAGACTCAAAGTCCGTAACAAACAGTAGCCCAGATATAATTTGGCAGTATGCTTAACAACAAGACAAGCTTGCTATCCAGCAATCTCATGGTCCCCAAATCAATATCAAGATCTTCATGAACAAACATTACATCATGATTGTGTTTCTGTTGCTCTGGTCACTTATGTTAGGCACACATTAATACATGGTAGCCAACGTATTAATTTAGAGCGATAAATGGACACTGTCACTGGAACTACTTAGCAGGTGTGCTATATTGGCTTTTTTAATTCAATGTCAATTCAGTCTTATTTGTAAAGTTCATTATCACAAAACACAGTTTGCCTCAGAGGGCTTTACAGCATATGACATCCCTCTGCCCTTAGACCCTCATGTTGTCTCAGGAAAAACTCCCCAAAAAATCCCTGTAATGGGGTAAAAAAATGGTAGAAACCTCAGGAAGAGCGACTGAGGAGGATGGACAGACGTGCAATAGATGTCATAAATAACAATTAAATTACAGTAATGACATAAAGGAAAGAGAAAGAGCGAGAGAAAGTGAGAGGGGGAGAGAAGCACAGCAATAATGGTAACAATAGCATATCATATCACAAAAGCGTTAGACCTAAAATTACTAAATGCACTCTATGATAACGTAATGTTAAGTAAAAATATCGTAGGTGTTGATAAGAGTCCCATGCATTTATTAATAGTGGAGGCAAGATGCATAATAATGGAAGTAGAAGGTTGCGTTGGGCAGGATCATGGCATCTGCGCAACCAGGGCTCACGACACAGGCGCAGCCTCAGACAGGACCACAGCAACAGCACAACCAAGACCATGATCAAGGCAAACTGCAGGTGTAGCCATAGCATGAGCACAGCCAAAGGCAGGGTCACAGCATCACCACAGCCATCACCACGATCCAGGCACAGCCAAGATCCGGGAAAACAATGAAACAAGGGACCACGAATGCTCCGGAGAGGCATCCAGGTTAGCGTAATGCAGTATAAAGACAAGAGCATTTGCAGATGGAGGGAGCAAGAGAGGGAAAAAGGAGCTTAGTGTATCCTAGATAGTCCCCCAGCAGATTAAACCTATGTCAGCCTAACTAGGAGCTGGCAGCCTGAGCCAGCCATAATTATAAGCTTTATCAAAGAGGAAGGTAATAAGTCTACCCTTAAAAGTAGAGTAGTGACCAAACCTGGAAGATGGTTTCTATAAAAGAGCAGCGTGGTAACCGAAGGCTCTGGCTCCCATCCTACATTTGGAGACTTTGGGACCACAAAGAGCAAACTTATTGTGGAAAATAAAAACAATCACAGGTTTCTTTTCAACACTGTAGCTAGGCTGACTCAGAGTCACAGCTCTTTAGAGCCTTGTATTCCTTTGACCCTCAGCAGTGATGACTTTATGAGTTTCTTTAATGACAAAATTATAACTATTAGAGATAAATTCCATCACCTCTTGCCCTTAACCGACCTGACCTCAGACACAGGTAGCTTGGATATGGCAGCATGGCCTGAAATTCTTTTGGACTGTTTTTCCCCATTGACTTTAAATCATACTCATTAGATCGTTCCCAGTTTGTTTACATCAATGATCAATCCTATGTGGATACTAAGATCAGCTTCGGCGTGCCACAAGGTTCTGTGCTTGGACCAATCCTTTTCACTTTATATATGCTTCCCCTAGGCAACATAATTAGAAATCACTCTGTAAATTTCCATTGTTATGCTGATGATACGCAACTGTATGTGATGGGTGGAGCTAATGTAGTATGTTTGCTCCACCTTTATAATCACTCAGATTGAAGACAGGTGATACATGTTGACTTCCTGGTTAGTCGCCCCGGTAAAGAGTTTTGTCTTGCTTGATGGCACTTTAGCCTCGCCTGTTCCTGCTGTAGTGTTGCTGTGGAAGGAGATTCTTGCGTCCAAGGTAAAGAAAGTTATCCGTTTTTGGTCACTCTGTAGTTATTACTTTTTTTTACATGGCGTTTGAACAGTGTTTCCCTTGGTGTCTCTGTAGGTGTCGTCTGCAGTCAGACCACAGCTAGCTGCAGGTAGCATTAGCTCTCTCATAATTGCAACGTGTATGCATGTGTGTATGTCCGCAAACCATATGATTGTGTTGTGCACCGCAGCTTGTAAACCTAGAGATATGCCACCCTTGATGTTTTTTATTGCTTTGTTTGTTTTTTTATGTATATTGTAGCTAACAGTGCATGCCTCTTAAAATAGGAATGAGGAAAATAATGCTAACCTCCTGACCTAGTTTTGCTCAAATGACTGAAGGTAATACCTTTACATATTCCTTGTGGGTGTTTCTTTTTGTAAATATTTCAAATTGGTAATATTGTATTTACTACAAAAGGGGGCTTTTGTTTATTTTGTTGCAGACCAACTTTTGTCTTTGCTGGTATAAGAGTATCTCTTTTACATTTTTTTGGGAGGCTTTTCTGGCTGCATTGTGTATATTTTTTGTTATTTTGCTTGCCAAGTAACAGGGTGCTGGGTGGCTTTATATCTACAGGTGGTTGGTCGCTGGGTGGAGGTTTCACTTTTCATGGGCCTTCTATCACATGCCATTCTGCTATATCTTTCTAACCCCTGTCTGTTGTTTGGATTTAGACGTGTGTGTGTGTGTGTGTGTGTGAGTGTGTGTGTGTGTGTGTGTGGATAGGCTGTATTGTTAGATTGTAGTGTTTCTTAAACCTGCATGTGTTACACCACTCAGACGACAACGACGAGGTGTAGGAATAGTTCACTATTTATTCTTCACCAGCAGCACAGAAAACATGCAAGTCACGAGCACCGGGCACACACCTTCGACCAAACGAGGCTCCGTCTAACAACTGAAAACAAACTCTGCTTATTCTACTACTTCACTAGTAGTCATTCACCACTTACTATTTAACTCTGCCCCCTGCTGGCGAAAGTAATTATAGCTTCTTACACAAAAGAACTAGAAATAAATGCATATTGCTGAATGAAATGTTACCTCAAATAATAGGGAATGCACTATACAAAAAAAAAGATTTTTTTCCCAAGTGCTACACATGTGTTTTGTTTGCTTTGCAGTGAGTGTAAGCTACAATGTGTGTGGTGTTTGCATCCACACAATACTGGTGGTGGTCCCTGGCTCCCTCCCCCTGTACTGGTATGATCAATTTAGTGACATGTATTAATATTTTTAATGACATGTATTTGTAGTAAACAGGTATCTATCTTAACTTGAACCAGTGAAAATTAGTACATGTATTTGTTACTTCGAGGCTGGATTACTGTAACTCCCTATTATCCGGTTGCCCCAACAAATCTCTTAGGTCTCTCCAAAAGGTGCCGAATGCTGCTGTACGGGAACCAAGAAAAGATATCATATTTCTCCTGTTTTAGCTTCTTTGCTCTGGCTCCCTGTAAGATCCAGAATTGAATTTAAAATCCTCTTCCTTACTTACAAAGCTCTAAATGGTCAGGCTCCATCCTATCTATTGCGGCTCATAGTTCCCTACCAACCCTCAAGATCACTGCGCTCTGAAAATGTGGAGTTTCTTGTGGTTCCCAAAGTCTCCAAAAGTAGGATGAGAGCCAGAGCCTTCACTTACCACGCTGCTCTTTTATGGAACCATCTTCCAATTTCGGCCAGGGAGGCAGACACTGTTTCCTACTTTAAGGGTTGACTTAAGACTTTTCTCTTTGATAAAGCTTATAATTAGGGCTGGCACAGGTTGCCTGGACCAGCCCCTAGTTAGGCCGACATAGGTTTAATCTGCTGGGGGACTATCTAGGATACACTAAGCTCCTTTTTTCTTCTCTTGCTTCCTCCATCTGCAAACACTCATGTCTGTTTACTGCATTCCTGCTCACTTGTTTCCTAGTTTTCCCAGATCCTGCCTGCAATCTTGGCTGTGCCTGATTGTGATGATAGCTGTGACCCTGCCTTTGGTCGTGCTTGTGCTGTGGCTGCATTGATACTGCACCTCCGGCTCGCCTTGATCGTGGTCTTGGTTTAGCCATTGCAGCGGTCCTGTCTGAAGCTGTCTGTGTTGTGGGTCCTGGTTGCAGCAATGCCTCGATCTTGTTTGGCACGTTATTATCAGTCACGACCTCCACTATCAATATAAGCATGGGACTTTTATCAACACACACAATATTTGCACATAACATCACATGCTGTCATAGAGTGCATTTAGTAATTTTACACCTATCACTATTGTAATATGACATGTGTAGCACTTGGGAAAAAAATATTTTTTTTGTATAGTGCATTCCCTATTATTTGAGGTAACATTTCATTCAGCAATATGCATTTATTTCTAGTTCTTTTGTGTAAGAAGTTATAATTACTTTCGCCAGCAGGGGGCAGAGTTAAATAGTAAGTGGTGAATGACTACTAGTGAAGTAGTAGAATAAGCAGAGTTTGTTTTCAGTTGTTGACGGAGCCCTGCTTGGTCGAAGGTGTGTGCCCGGTGCTCGTGGACTT
The DNA here is from genome assembly GCF_026936395.1 of Plectropomus leopardus. Lineage (NCBI taxonomy): Eukaryota > Metazoa > Chordata > Actinopteri > Perciformes > Serranidae > Plectropomus > Plectropomus leopardus. The sequence goes on along the minus strand of NC_142177.1, from coordinate 1,955,774 downwards.
GCATGTTTTCTGTGCTGCTGGTGAAGAATAAATAGTGAACTATTCCTACACCTCTCGTCAAGTTGTCGCCTGAGTGGTGTAACAATTTGGAGGTTCCACCGAGATAAAGATGGATATTACTTAACGGCAGAGGACTTTTCAACTCTGGAAGAACACGGTAAAGTCGGATATGTGCGCCAACAGCTTAGTCAATCTGCGAGCTAACGCTAGCTACAGGTAACAGTTGAAGTATAGCTAGAGTGACACCGTTCCGCTTTTGTTGTTTTTCCAAGTGTTGGCGCAGGTTGAAAACGCGGATATGCAAGATGTCGGAGCACCGAGAAGAGTTTCTGCTGAAATAGAAACTAAATTGTTTGGACTAAATGTGAAACAATTGCACCGAAGTCTGTGAGTATTGTAAAATTGCTGAAAGACTCTGAGGACATTAAAGACAAGACTACCGCGGCGCTGGTTACACATAGTAAAGTTTTAGAACGTGAGGAGCTTTTGGAGAGGGAAGACGAAGGCATGACTGTGCTTCTGGAACTGAACGACGACTGACGCTTCATGGAGAACCCAGCGGGCCCCGACGACGCTGGAGCGGGCGCCATTCTTCTCTTCACCTGCTGCCGACGAGGAGGAGGAGACGGGCGCGCCTAGCTCAACCGTGTCGGGACGACAGCAGGAGATTCTTACACCGCCATCGCTGAGACACAGGTCGTCCGGGAGACGGCGCGGGATGAGGCAACTCCAAGCAGAGGCAGAGACTCCATTAGCAACAACTGCTGGCCTTCCAGTGGCTTCAGAAAGGACTTCAGGATAAACGACATATTGGTGAGTCAACTCAAAAGACACTCTGAGCTTTAGCAGCCTTGAACACCAGATCGAAGTGGTATAAGGAAAGGCTATCCAGAAGTGGAAATCATGGAGGCTGTGATACGTGCTGTTAATCCTGGCTTGAAACTGAGGAGCTATTTAGAGGGGAAATAGAGTCACCCCTAGCCACTCTCAGACAAATCTTAAGAGCCCACTATGCAGAAAAAGGATGCAACTGTACTGTACCAACAACTGACAAAGCTGTACAGGGGCCTGGTGAAAGTGCACTTGACTTTCTGGTGCGAGTTCTTGACTCAAGGCCAAAGGGTCCTGTTTGCATCTGAACGCGTTCAGTCTGGCCTGAAATATAACAAAGAGCTAGTTCATAGCCAATGTTCTCAGTCCATCAATGACAGGCTTGTCAAATGATAACATAAGAATAGAGATGAGGATGTATCTTCAGGATGAGAATAGTAGTGATGAGTTTCTGCAAAAAATGCAGATCGCCCAATACAACGGAAAATGAAAGGGCTCAAAAGATTAAAGCTACAACTAAAGCAACTCACAGGGCAAGTTTGAGCACAGGAGAGAAGTGGTGATGAAAATGACCCTTCAACAACCAAAGTTTCTACAAACCTAACAAACCGATTAAAGATAACCCCTATTTACAAAAATGGAGGAGAGCAACACAGCAATTAGGGAGCTCACAGGTCAAGTAGCTGCCCCTTGTGCAAACTGTCCAGCGTGGGAGAAAACTGTTGATGACGATCAAAACCAAAACTCAAGTCAATGCTTTTAAGAGACCAAAGAGACAATGTGTAGCATGTCAGCAAGACAAAAGGACTGTAGCCATTGTTTTAAGTGTGGCAGTGACACACATTGGGCAAGAGGGTGCAGAGTGGAGGGCAGTCAAAAGTTGTTGGGAAACTTGAAGAGGTTGTGACAGAGGGACGTGCCATGACCTCAGAGTTAAAGTCCCAAAATGACTCAAAGCTGAACCTCAAACACAGCCTGTAAACTTGTGCACAGTGAAGGGGAAAGGAAAAACTGCCCACTCATCACCCCCCAGCACCTTCAAAGTCAAATGTGAAACTCAAAAGAGACAAACCTCTCACCCAAACAATCCTGGTCCAAAACACAAGAGAGTGGCACAGCTAGTAGGCAAAAAGTGTCTTGTCTGGTGCAAATGAACAGTGTTAAGACTCAAGCCTTGGGACACGGGAGCCCAAGTGTCCATTATGAGGAGACATGGAAGTCCCAAACTTACCTGATGCAAGAATCCATCCAATCAGTGACCTGTTAAGTGATGATGAACTGCTGGACTTAAGAGCTGCAAACGGTGCACAGAAACTCTTTCAGGGCTGGGTCCCAGTTAGTTTCAGTCTGTGTGATCCAAAATCCAAACAGGCAAGGTCTGATGAAATACTAGTTCCAGTACTAGTGAGCAGGGACATACTGCAGAGGCCCATAATAGGGTTTAATGCCATTGAGGAAATGCTAATAAACGGAGAGAGAACCAGGTTCAGCCTAGTGAAAGCATAGCCTTGCTTCAGAAATTCACTGAAACTAGGATCAGGAAAGGCAGAAGCTTTGCTAAACGCTCATTCAGGGAACTACAAATGAAAAATGTTACTTACCTTGTCCCAACAGGACGCACGCTGTAGTTCCAGGGGACAAATAAAGTGTATTACCTGCCCTGTCCAAACAGACCTCAAAGTGAAAAACTGAAATGCTCTTTTGAACCAGAGGGAGAACTTGTCATTGACGAAGGACTCAAAATCACTCTGTCAACTCATAAATGTTTCTTTTGCTCCTCGCGTAAAGTTAATACATTTATGTGAGAAACACCTGCAACATGACATCACTATGCCAAGTAAAACTGTGATAGGGAGCATTCAGAGAATAACAGACTGTTACCTGGTGCACCCAGAGGAACACATGGTTAACTCTGTGGTTGCAGAAAGTTCTCAGGCCCCATCATGCTCTACCAAGGGATCGTCTGAAGGTGATCCCCAAGACAAACATTTTGATCCACCTGTCAACCTGGACCACTTGACCATCGAACAACAGGCGGTGGTCAAACAAATGCTCAGGGATGAATCAGGAGCATTTGCCAGACACAAAGATGATGTAGGCTTCATCAAAAACTTAAAATGGACATTAAGCTAACTGATGAGGTCCCAGTAGCCAAAACATACAATGCTATACTCGTCCATTGTATGATGAGGTCAAAACCACATCCAGGACTTGTTAAACAAAGACTTCATCCGCAATCCACCTCCCCCATATGCAGCTGCAGTGGTTTGCGTGAGAAAGAGAGACGGAGCCCAAGGCTCTGTATTGACTACAGGGGGCTCAACAAAAGACAGTCCCAGATAGGCACCCCATACCACGACATACAGGAGATACTTGATGGTCTTGGTGGAAATGCTTGGTTCAGCGTACTGGACCAAGGCAAAGTTTATCATCAGGGGAGGTTAGTGAGGACTCAAGGAAATTCACAGCCTTCACTACCCCATGGGGCTGTATGAATGGAACAGAATTCCATTTGGACTCACAAACGCACCATCAGCTTTTCAACGTAGTATGGAAGAGAGCCTGAGGGCCCAAGAGACAAAATATGCATTCCATACTTAGACGATGTTTTAGTCTACAGTAAAACATTCACACAGCATGTTGAGGATGTGAGAGCTGTCCTCAAACGACAACAAGATTGGGGAATTAAGCTGAGACCAGACAAATGTGACCTGTTCAAAATGAGGTAATGCTTATGTTGGCAAAGTGATCTCAGCAGAAGGTTGCAAGATGGACGGCAAAGAAATAGCAGCTGTACAAGATTTAAGACAAAACCCCCCACAAACATTAAAGAGCTGCGAAACTTCTGGGTTTTCTGGGTATTATCGGTTATGTGCAGGATTTCTCTCGTCATGCAAAATGTCTCTATGACCTACTCTCAACAAAATGTAATCTCAAGTACTGAGTCAAAGCCCACCACCTGGTCAGCTAAGGGATAACCTCCCACACCAGAAAAATAGTGTGGAATGATACTCACTGAAAGCTCTGAACTATCTAGTTGATGTCTGACTAACCCGCCTGTGATGGCGTGATCCGAGGTTTGAGGATCCTTCATTCTTCATATTGATGCTTCAGAACAAGGACTGGGAGCAGTTTTGTACCAGAGGCAGGGAAGGCAGACTTAGAGTTATTGGGTATGGCTCATTTAACATTGACACTAGCAGAAAAAAACTACCGCTTACATTCAGGGAAGCTTGAGTTTTTAGCGCCAAATGGGCTGTCACAGACAGGTTTAGAGACTATTTGTTTTATGCTCCTTCTGTAACAGTATACAGCGATAACAACCCTGTTACTTATGTCTTGAGCACAGCTAAACTGAATGCGATCGACATCGCTGGGTGTCTGAGCTTGCCGATTTCAACATAACCCTGAAGTACCGCCCAGGAAAACAAATACAGATGCAGATTTCTGTCTCTGTACACCTGTGAGTATGGACTCTTATATGAGTGAGTGCACAGAGCAGTACACCCCTGAAGTTTTGAGTGCAATATTCAGCGCTGTTGAAAACACAAAAACAAAATATGAAGTGGAATGGCTCTCAGCCATTACCTGCAATCCATATGTTCAGGAGTTAGCTGCACATGATCAGCCAGACATAAAGGTAACACAACAAGAGTTACTACAAGCACAGCTGCAAGATCCTGTCATATCCTGGGCATACTTCAGCTGAAAACATCTGGGAAAAACCAGACAGGAGAGTCATGAACATGGACACTGCAAAACACAAAGCAACTGCTACGTGAATGGAAAAGACTGTTTGTTTCTCAAGATGGTCTGTTGAAGCGCAAAACAGCAACATGTACTCAAATTGTGCCCAGAAAAGTACAAAGAGCTTGTGTACAAGTACCTTCATTGTGAAATGGGACATTTAGGGGTAGAGCTGTTTATACCCTTGCTAGGCAGAGATTTTATTGGCCTGGGATGCAGAAAGATATTGACTTTTTCATAACCAAAGTTTGTAAATGTAATATCTAAAAGAAACCTGCCATGCATAGCAGAGCCCCAATGTGCCATGTACCTGCAACAGCACCATTCGAAATGATTTCTATAGACTATCTTCACCTTGAAAAAAGCAGGGGAGGGTATGAGTATATCTTAGTGGTTATTGACAACTTCACTAAGTTCTACCCAAGCCTACCTAACCCGCAAGAATAAATCAGGCAAAACAGCAGCAGAAAAAAATCTTTAATGATTTTTCTCTCAAATTTGGTTTTCCTGCTAAAATACACCATGATCAAGGCAAAGAATTTGAGAATCAGTTATTCAGACGGCTGCAAAGATACACTGGCATGACCAACTCAAAAACAACTCCTTATCATCCACAAGGGGAACCCATGGAAAGATTTAATCGCATTTGCTATCCATGCCAATGGACCTTGGATGAAGAGAAAAAGGAAAAGTGGAGGATTATGTGAGTAAAGTTGTACATGCTTACAACTGCACAACCAGTGAGGCAACAGGATATTCTCCTTTTACTTGCTTTTGCAGAAACCCCCTGCTTGCCAATTGATTTGATCTTTGGAATAAATGAGGAGAAAGGATGTAACTCACACCAGGAATATGCTCAAAATGGTAGCAGCAAATGAAGGAAGCATATGACATTGCATCCAAAACCATCAAAAAGACTACAGCAAGAGGAAAAACATATTATGACAAAAAGAGACAAAGTTCAGTCCTTTCCCCAGGTGACAGAGTCCTTGTAAGAAATATGACAGAGCGTGGGGGACCAGGAAAAATTAAGTGCTTCATATTGGGAGGATCAAATACACATTGTCATTTCAAAAGGGGAAAGACAGCCCAGTGTACGAGGTGAAACCTGAACGTGGCGCAGGGAGAGGCAGAATCCTTCATCGTAACATGTTAATGCCATGTAATGCCTTGCCACTCAGGAAACCAGCTCAAGCACTGTAAGAGGACAAACCCTGATGTTCAACAAAGAAAGAGACACAATGAGAATAGACAAGATGAAACATCAGAGAGTTCAGATGAGGAGGAACATTACTGGGCTCACAGATTGAGGCATCATCACAACCAGCCCAGAGAGCAAAATGTTGCACCTCCTGTCACTGCTGAAACAGCACCTCAGCCTGAACATGATGCTGAAGTTGAGGAGTTCAGGATTGAGACCGGCTCAAATGCTTTTGGACGATGATGCTACCGAAATGTCACAGCTGGACATGACGCCCAGAGTTTACACAAACTGTTCAATCTGCAGACTTGCCCAGCATTCGAGAGCCAGAGTCTTCTGAAACACAGCCACGTAGGTCACAGAGAGAAAGACACCTAAAGAAACATTGACATATGACTCATTAGGGCCAACCTACTCATCGTGTGGTAGGGCTTCACACCAACTCACTGTATGTTAATACACTGACGCCAGTATATGGACAATACAGTGTGCCTTGGCTACCTCCACAGATGTTTGGAACACACCTGGTTTATCCCTACCTTGTTCCCACAGGATACTACTGAAAACAGTTATAAGGTCACTATGGACTGTTATAGATTATTCTGGGAAGAATGGACACAGTAACATGGACTGTCTATGAACTGAGTGGTTACTGTCCATTATGGATGTCATGTGACAATAAGGACTGAAAAAAAGAGAAAAAATTACGAGGAAGTGTGAATTACCTACTATGATTCAATTGTTGTTGTTTACACTCATCTGGTTTAAACAAGAAAAAATGTTGATTATATTTTTCAGAATGTTATTCATGTGGGTTAGGTAAAAAAAAAGGGTTCCAGTCATAATCCAGACAGTTTGGATTAAGTTATGGCATTGAATTTATGTAATGGAAATTTGGTATATGTTTGTCGATATAAGTCAGAAGTCTCCATGGAGTTGTATAGTGAAGTGACAAATTCTGTTTCAGAGCATTAAGATAGTACTGTACTATTGTTACAACTGCTAAGCACTAGACTATTCATAAGTTTAGACACTGTAGTGTTATTTAAGAGTAGAGTGTGATGAGATCACATAGTGTTCAATAGTAATATACTTTTAGGGTAAAACCTGTTAAGATGCACTTACAACCATTTACTTCTTTCTAACTTTCAGAAGAAAGCTATTGCCATTATGTGACATGTTGGACCTAGTTACCATTAATATTACAGTTACGAGTTAAGTACTGGTATTATATTCAATGGCCAGAATTGTACTGTTAATGAATGCTAATGTTGAGGACAACATTTATTTAGCAGGGGAGGATTGTAGCACTTGGGAAAAAAATATTTTTTTTTGTATAGTGCATTCCCTATTATTTGAGGTAACATTTCATTCAGCAATATGCATTTATTTCTAGTTCTTTTGTGTAAGAAGTTATAATTACTTTCGCCAGCAGGGGGCAGAGTTAAATAGTAAGTGGTGAATGACTACTAGTGAAGTAGTAGAATAAGCAGAGTTTGTTTTCAGTTGTTAGACGGAGCCCCGTTTGGTCGAAGGTGTGTGCCCGGTGCTCGTGACTTGCATGTTTTCTGTGCTGCTGGTGAAGAATAAATAGTGAACTATTCCTACACCTCGTCGTTGTCGTCTGAGTGGTGTAACACATGCGTTTGTTAAAATTATTGCTGTGCATCTCTCCCCCTCTCTCCCCTCTCTCTTCCCCTCTTTCTTTCTCTTTCCTTTTTGTCATTATTGTAATTCAATTGTTATTTACGATTTATTAATATCTATTGCACGTCTGTCCGTCCTGGAAAAGGGATCCCTCATCATCCTCTGCCGCTCTTCCTGAGTTTTCCATTATTTTCCCCCAGTTACAGGGGTTCTTTTTTCAGGAGTTTTTCCTTAGGCGATGTGAGGGTCTAAGGGCAGAGGGATGTCGTATGCTGTAAAGCCCTCTGAGGCAAACCGTGTTTTGTGATAATGGGCTGCTTTATAAATAAAATTGACTTGACTTGACTTGACTTGACAAGTAACCCTGTGTTTTCAGAGTGCAGTGCTCTTGAGGGTTGATTGGGAACTATGGCCTGCAACATTCAGAGCTTTGTAGGTAAAGAGGAGGATTTTAAATTCAGTTCTGGATTTTACAGGGAGCCGATGCAAGGAAGCTAAAACGGGAGAAATATGATCCCTTTTCTTGGTTCCTGTTAGTACATGTGCACATATTAGACACCCTGCAGCAGATTAGAACCAAGTATTCGCCCAGACCATGGTATAAAGGCAGTCAAATCAATAAATCATTTCAAACTTCATTATGTCTTACCTCACTTGTTTTTATCAATGATTGTGTCTGGTCATCCTCCTTGCTATGGGAGCTTGACAAGCAGCCCAGTGTGGTGGGTAAGTCTCTAAATGGCTTCATCCTTTCAGGTATGCCGACCGGGTGCAATCCACTGACCCGTGACAACCTCTTTAGCCTCCAGGAGTCTCAGGTGCAACCAAGCAGAAGGCTTGAAACAAATAGTCTTTAATAGAATTTAAATATCTGGAATTAAATTATGTAAATTAAGCAGGACCCTTAACCCAAGCCCACCTTCTTGCAAATCATCTCCTGACAATGATGGTACACTGTACTGTGGCTCAGCATTCACATCACCAGTGATAAATGAACTTTTTCAGCATACAGTAGTCAAAAACTTATCACTTACAAAAAGTCAATTAAAATCAAAATATTTTCTGTTGAAAATGTTCTTATATCCTATGATATGATGTCAAGAAATTTTAAATAATTGTGTCCTAAATAAAAACTCACAATTCACTCTCCAATTCAAATAATTTGCTTTCCACAAACCAGCTAACTGTGGTCCTGCGTAACTTTGTCTGTATGTGTTTGAACAAGAAGCACACATCTTTGTGTGTGTGTGTGTGTGTGTGTGTGTGTGTGTGTGTGTGTGTGTGTGTGTGTGTATAGAGCGGTCATCAGAGGTCGAGTGATGTCAGTGTCAGTGCTCTCCCTCCTTGTTGACCCTGTCATGGTGACTGCCATCTAAGTGTCTCCATCCGAGCGATGCTGCTTGTACACACACACATTGACACACAAGCATCTGACACCTTCAAGTGCAGGGGCAACAGCACTGTCAGCTTCAAGGGCAAGGCCAACAGGATGGGTGACTTCAAGTCTCTTCCCTGAGTCACCACTCCACCCCTCTGTACACAAACCCCTCCCACACTCAGAACCTCTTCCTCCCAGCAGCCAGTGGGTCTCAGCATGCTAGAAATGTTACTGGATTTACTGTTATAATCAATATTTTCGTTCATTAAGTCCTGGTGTTTTTTTTTTTTTAAGGAAAAGGACGGCTACGAGGGATATTCAGCAAAAACCTTTTCTGTGCTGTGCATAAAGTTGTACAAGTAATGCGTAATCCTGTCACTCTGTATGTTTCCATTCACAGTTAAGTGGAGCTACAGTTATAGCTTGATTAGGTCATTTAATTGAACTGTTGTCCTTGTCCCAGTATACAAGCACTGGGGGAGAATCCATTTATTGACAGAAGCGTGTCTAACTCCTCCACAGTAGGTGGAGATATGCTCCCTTTCAGTTTGATGCTATTGGACCCTCTTCTGGTTGGCCTATTATGTCGCATACCAAACAAGTTAGCAAGCAGCAAATGGGTTGCATGTTGAACTGTGACAACATGGATTACTTTTCCGCACTATACATTTCGGACGCTTTACATTTGTTATGTTTTGTCTTCTTCTTCTTTTGTTCTCCCTGGCTTTCCTCTACTAATTTATGCTGTTTGACTTCTGGGTCAAAGACCAGCCCAGGGACTATGGAGCATGCGCAGAACACCTAGGCCAGTTCAGGTCCGCCTGAGTGTTGGGTAACACCAGAACGTAACAGAATGAAATTCCTTTGCGTGTCATAGCCAGGTAGTTAGCTTTGATACAAGCTAGCACAGCAGCAAGCTAGCTGGTCTAAGAACTAAAAACTGTTCCGGTTTTGTGGTTGCTTATGCGTCATGCCCATATGCTGGAAGCACTGACAGACGGGCACTATTTGATGAGATCAAAGAGGTCATCCAGCTATCTAAAGTAGTGCAGTGAAAGTTTGGTGGATTTGGGGTGCATTCTGTAAATATCGGTAGGCTGGGGCAAATGTTTTGCCCGTTTCTTTCCCTTTGCTTCTCAGACTGTATATGCCATTAAACACAGAGTTGTTTGTGATGAGACTGAGTTGGAGAAGTTTCACTATGTCCTGATGTGGTCAGGATGGGTTGGGGTATTTTGCCAACATCATTTTCAAAGCTTCTAATCCCATTTGAGGGTCGATGTTGGTATACAGACTTTCTACATCTATGAAAGTATACAACGTCCTTGTGTTCTCATTTCTCTGACCTTGTTAAGGAAGAGGCAGGTATCCCTGAGGTGGCTGTTATGTTGGGTGGAGAGGAATTCCTCTGTCCGGTAGCTCTCACTGCCACAATCTACCATGATCCTGGGGGCATTTGTAAAAAGACCGGCCAGGTGTCAGGAACCATGTGGCCTTTGGTAGGAGATAAAAATCTCTTTTGTGGTGTGTCTTCTCCCTACAGGTAAGTCCACTGCTTCTTTGTTGTAAAATGCTATTGGACAGTGGAATCTGGAATCTTTTCCATTTGGCTTACCATTTAATGTGGTTTTAAATCGAAATCTAAAGTTTTTCAAAAGCTATAACTCTTAATCCTTGAAGCTGTGGTGGTTTTTTTGCTGTTTGGAGTGCTTGTGACTGTGTGTCTGTGTGCTTGGTGTGTCTCTTCCTCTTCTGCTGTGTTTCAGGGGCTGGGCGTGCCTTCCGGGTGCTGGAGCTCGCGGCACGCTTCCTCACCTGCTCCTCATTGGCAATCAACGCTCTGCTGCATATATACCTTGGCTTTTCCCCTGTTCGGTGCCAGATTGTCTTCCACCTCACAAGTGGTATATCGGCCGACTCTTATGAGTATTGATTCCTGCGTTTCTCGAAATCGAAAAAATACTTTTTTGCTTATCGTGTTTTTTGCCTGTTTTCAGTACCTGCCGCCACTGAGCTCCAGTGCCTCGCCATCCAGCCCCCACTGCCTTTGTGTTGGGAACCTCATCACTCACCTTCACGGACCAGCACCACTCCACCAGCTCCACCATTCCCTCCAGACCTACCTTGCTTCACCATCCCTCCAGCCACTCCTGCCTCCTTCGCCATCTCAAGTCACAGATCCCTTCCCCCAACCCCCACTCCCTTCATTCATTCTTAAATCACAATAAATCATTGTTGTAAGATTTCATCTTGTCTGTGTTTGCTCTTGGGTCCTCCTCTCATTTCCAGTACCCCGTACTGTAACAGAAGCCACAGTTTAAGTCAGTGGTTATAGTTAGAGAAATGTGCAATGCGTGACTGACTTTTTTGACTTTTTTCCCCACATTATTGTTTACCTTTTATTTCTTGTCTTTTAGGTTATTGTCATTATGTATAGTTTTTTTTTTTTTACCTTACTACTCTGCGTGCCTTACAAATTGCCCCTCATGGACGAATAAAGTGTTTTTGAATTGAATTGAATTGAACTGTCTTTAATTTTTCAAGCAGGTTTGGGCTGTCGTAGCTTGAGATGTACTGATCAGAGGTGGAAGGTGAAAGAAAGGTTTATGCCTGAATTGTGGTTTCTCAACAGTGGGTTTGTGGGTTATGGGTCTGGGCTGGGGGGTGTCACTCAGACAAAGTTTCCTACCATTGTTTTAAATCAGAAAACTAGTTTGCAATTACCAATTACTTTTTTGTTTTGATTGTTGATTAAATGTTGGTTAATGTTCAGTTAATAGTTATAATTACATAGTGGTTATGGGGATCTTTTTTATGATATAGAGTAGGAGTGAGAACAGTGTTTGATGGATGGAATGGCTGTATAATAAACTCCACAGCTGCAGAATCTTCTTAACATTTTTTTATTTTCAATAAAATATATTTTAATCATAGTGGCTTTTACGTTTTCATGTATAAGGTAAAAAGGAGATGGTATGTGTTGAAGATTAGCTGAATAAACAGGTGGTGAAAAACCTAAAAAAAATACACTCTCCCTGCTCTCTGGAACATTAATGAAGAATTACTCTCCCGTCACATATGCTATTTATACATTCTAAATAGAAATGTGGTTCAAAATTTGGAAACATCCTGTGAAGGTATAAAATGAAATGAAAAGTATGTAAGGGTTAATGTGTTTCACTCCTTTGAAACAACTATAAGAACTTGCACTGGCAGCATCTTTATATTTTTACAAAGTCTGATCTGATGAGAGATTTCATTCCGAACAAAGAGCAGAATCAAAGAAGTAATTCATATATTATTTCACAGCAGCGAGGCCACAGATTTCAGACCTCGGTACTTTGAGAAGTTTCTAAGCGTCACTGAGGCATCAAGCATCAGCGAGCACCAGTAGACACATCAATCAGAGAGGGTGCCATCTCTGTTAGTTACCACCTGCTTATTCTCAACCTTAATGCTCCTGTGCCTCCAGCTTTAGAGCACTTCCATAACAGAAAAACAGCCCGTGTGTGTGTGTGTGTATGAGAGCAGGTGTGTCTGTGTATATTCCAGTGGAGCTAATACAGTCCAATAAAGGATTGCTCCATCCTATATTTGCGAAGTTCTTATTTTGTCTTGCATCTATTAGCCTACAGGCAGACAGGACTCAACCACGTACTTCACGGCACTGCAGAGTGAGTGTGTGCGTGTGTGTTTTGAGGGTGATGTATTGAGCCAATCACTGAGTGACGTCTCATACATCACTTTTATTGCAGCGGTTTGGCCCTAACCCTTTCCTGTGTTGCTCAATCTCTTCCTCTCTCAATTTTAGGTACAAGCGGTGAAGAAGAAGATAAACAATAAAGTTTTCATGAGACTTCCCTGTTCTCAGAGACAAAGAGGGCTTGTCATTGCACAGAGAGATAGTGTTTATCCCCTCTGACAAGATTTACTGTGTCAAACTTTACAAGCTCTGGCTGACACTCGCCTCTTGACCTCTTATATCAGTCTACAGGTGGTGCCATTAACTTTTCCCAAAAACAATTTGAGCAAGCATAATGCAAATTGTGCCATTTATAGCTGAGGTGAAAACAATAAATGACGACGCCTGGGATCAGCTGCAATGCCTTTCTCTAAAGAAGAGCGGGCCGTTTTACGGTGGCTCTGAGGGTCAAAACACTACAGCATTTCAAAAAACACCATAACATTTGCCAAAACAAATTTACATTTCCTCAAACAAAACAAAATTTCACAATATGTTCTAAAAGTTTGTTAGTACCTGCTTTTTACTGAGTCCTTCTTTACACATTTTCTAACCTCGAGCATGGATTGTGGGGTTGGTGTGGGGTCATGCATTCTTTTTTTATTTATCTGTTTTTATGGAAAGCACTTTGTGCTACATTACTTTTGTAAATTTGAATTCTTTGAAAACAAAACAAACATAACATTTCCTAAAACACTACAATGTTTCAAAGACACTATGACACTTCCCAGAACAAAATACATTTCCCCATACAAAACAACATTTCATAAAACAAAATTTCACCACTACAATGTTTTGAAAGGCACTACAACATTTCCCAAATCAAAATAACATTTCCCCAAACAAAAAAATACATTTCCCAAAACACTGCATTTCCTAAAACACCACATTTCCCAAAATGTAATAAGATATCTCCTGACAAAAAGTGTCCCAAAAATAACATTTCAGAAAACTCAGAAAAATTTCTCAAAACAAAAACACTACAAAATTCAACAATTCCCTAAAACGAAACATTTCAGAAACCACCATACCTTTAACCTTCTCGCTGTATTGGTGAAAGTACACTCTGGAATTTTACAACCATCACAAACCGTTTACTGTCAGAGCAGCTCTCTTCCTCTTTCAGCATCATACGCAAGCTTTATAAATCTCTGATGTGTCTCGTTCCCGGCTCTAATGAGTTTTAATGGACTACTATAGGGAAGCCAGCCCACATTGTTTGGCTCACTCTACACATCCTTTATTATGCTAAATAAAAAAACAAAAGACTTTTTTGTTATTATTAATGTCATTGAATAAAAGCACCATTTCACAACTAACTGTCCTCTCTAATCTCCTCACAGAAAATTGTTTTTATCTCAACAAAATCTGTCTTGGCTCACAGTTCATGTGCTGTTTGGCCGCACAGTTCAGCTTTGATTTGAGTCCCTGTGAATCCCTGTTTGCTCCTCTAAGGATGCCTATATGAAACGACTTGGCCTGGGATCTAAATCTCTCAATACTAAGTCCTCGTTGAGGGTCCATTTCCCCGTACAGGGTCCTTCTGAGTTCCAATGAACACATGGGTTCAGTGCTCTTTTGGATGTTAAAATGCAGGCAGTACATCAGTCTCAATATGGATTTGTTTTTCAGCACAGTTTTGTTTGTATTTCTGCTGGATAGTTGGATATTTTGATACTACTCATGGTGAGCTGTGAGGATTTTGAAGGCAAACACCAACAGTCATTGCTAGTTTATACTTAATGCCAATATCCATTATAAATATTGGCAAAAACTTTGGCATACCTTTATAATAGGGCCTGTTATCTACAGTGTAATTTTGTTGTAAGAATCAAGTACCAATAAAATATTTACCAGTTCCTAGTTAAATGTTGGCACAGTGGAAGAAGAAACTGTGACTCTGTCTAATATTCCCTCAGTATGATATGTTATTGAAGCTTTCCTGTTAAAATGTAAAGTCACTGGTCAACCTGCAGCCTTACTTTTGCAGAGGATAATAATGTTTTTCAGCTGCAGCAGTCTGGTTTTAGACCAGATTACAGGAAGAACATACTGCAGAAACTGTTGAATATGACACTGTTAACTAGTTTGATTAAAGGTAACAATGTGCTGCCCCCTGCAGATCTGTTCAAGGCTTTAAAAGCTGTTGATCAAAATGTTTTGTCCAATAAGCTTTCCATTTGTCCTGATGATTCGGTTACAGCCAAAACAAATCATATGTTATTACAGTCCATTTCTATGCAGACAATACCATCTTTTGTGCATCTCCTCTACAGCACATCAGACTGTCTCCAGGTTACAGTCTGTGTTTGACCTCCTCCTGATCCCTTTTGTTGATTTCAAGCTTGTTCTACACTAAAAAAACAAAATACACGCATTGCACAAAAGCATGAAGCTTTAAAGTGCCTACTCTGTGCCCCAATTTGAAGTCTGACTGAAACGGTAAATTAATCATAGATTTCTTGTTCTACAAATGGGTTGGATAACAGATTGTTCTTCAGACCTGACAGAAAAAACGTTATACAATGAACCATTATACCACTTTCACTGGGTTATGGTGTCACCCTGTTCATGATGTTAGCACTACCCTTGAACCATGTAGCACCATTTACCATGGAGCCCTTTTGATAATCTCTCAACATTTTTATCACACTCACTACTGTTAACCCATTCAATCCCATTGATCACAATAATGTCTGCCAGAAAAGTTCTCAGTTGTTAAGGCTCTAAAACAGTTCCTAAATGATGTATCAATGCATTTCAAGCAAATACTTAAATCATAAAAGGTCTCAATGACATATGTGCAGTGTCACATGTTTAGTTAGATTGTCACATGAACAGAGCAGTTATCTTGCTGGTTGAGCATCAGAGCTCCAAAACAAAAGGTTATTGCAGTATGTTCACATAAAGATAGAGCTGTATCTTTTGGTACACATCATCTTTAAAGTGTCTTGTGCTGGAATGTGTATTTGCAATAACTCAACTTTGTTCAGTGTGGTCATAAAATTAGTGAACATGTTGATGGCAACAATAGTGACTGGTGGGATAACACAGAGCATCTAGGTATACACATATTTATACATATGCATAATTATTTCCAAACAAGGCTGTTCATCCACGAACCAGAAATTCAGTGGTTTGATCCCTGGTTCCTCCAGTCTGCATGTCAAAGTATCCTTGAGCAAGTTACTGAACCCCAAATTACCCCAAATAACCATCAGTGTGTAAGAATAGTTAATAAGTAGCAGGTAGTCTCGGCCACCAGTGTGTGAAGGTGTGGGCTAATGTGACCAACCAGTTCTCATCCCAAGTTGTCACATGTTGCTTTGTAGTGGACTTCAGTGTCTTCAAATTACGCTCTAGGTATCCTTCTGCATGGCTCTGCAGCAGAGGAGTATGCCTTGCCGTGTGTGTGTGTGTGCTTGGTTTTAGATTATAGGTATGTCCTGTTCAACAACATGGATAGACCCGAGAACAGGTAAACAGTGGAAAGCAACATGGACAGAGGGCTGTGAAAACTTATGGTGGTTATGTCTCTTTAAATGTCTCTCACTTGTTCAGTCTCTATTATCTTTCCATCAATGCTGATTGGAGTCGGGGAGATAAATAGCCTTGTCTACTGCAGAGCCATTTGAAGCAGGTATGAATGCTGATTTTCCCATTGCATTAAAAAGCCAGATCAATTGCAACTTGTGATTGATTCATGTCAGTTAGGCTGAAAGTCATCAAGGGCAGGTGTGTCCATTTAAACTCTGCTCCTCCCCTACACACTTTCCCTCTTTTCTTCAAGCTGCCTCTGTACAACATAAACTTTTACATAATCCCTAGGGCTAATGGTAAGTGCATTAGAGCAAGTGGAACTACTAATAAGATGCAGTGTATGTGTCTGTCCTGTGATGGTCTGGTGACGAGTACAGGGTGAATACCACCTATGCAATGAATGAATGAATGAATGAATGAAAAAAATGTTTTTATTTATTGCTAGTTGCCAAAAAATGTTTGGCAACTAACAATAAATCGAGACTTTCTGGATTCCTGTTTAAAGTGTTTTTCTCTGTTTCATGTGAAAAAATCCTGAATAAAAGCTAAAAAATCTTTCTTATGACTTTCCAACATGTATAGTAACATCAAATGTTTACTTTAAACACAGTTTAAACACAAATTATTACTTTAACATTATGATTATTAGACTGAAACATGACGCATGCTTCTGTCTTTCCTCACAGTCGGCCATGCTTGTTAAGGGACTTTACTGCAGTCCACTTTAGATGACGTGGAACACTGTGATTGGCTTATTGACATCCCATCAAATAAGACTGTCCATTTAGGAGGATTCGAATGACAGCAATCATAGATCTAGACATCCTAGAACAGTAATGTAAATTGGAATGGATAAGGGATCTGAATATTGGGTTGAATTATGGTTTTAATAAAATTTGTGAGTGTTTGTCATGAGAACGGCTGGTTTTCAAGAAACGCTGCGGGCCATACACAGAAAAAGTTGCTCAGCAGCACTGTAGTTTCACATGCATCTTATCAAAGCAACATCCAGCCACACACAGACTCTTACTCACTTACCTGGCATGCCTAGTCATCCCTTCACAGTTGGTTTCACTTCATTTTAGTGCTACGCCAGCATGAACACACACACACACACACACACACACACACAGACACAGACACACACGAAACGCACCGTGGAATGAGCCAAACTGGCAAGCCTCACTGGAGATAGACAGCACTTCGGATGTTAAACAGCCATTGAAAACACTCATGCATGACTGAGTTCTCATTGCAGCAAATCTAAAGCATCATTTCTTAGCAACATTACAGTAGTGATTTGGTCAGGAGGCTGGAGCTGATGAGAGCAAATCTGCCAGTTCATTCACGGAGTGGATCCAGGCAATGGACACTTCTTCACTGGTTTCATATTTAAAATCAGTTTTTATTCCAACTGTCCTCAGTTTGACACCATAAACAATGACGGGGAAACTGCAGAGGAAAATAGCCCTAATGCAAAACTATTTCATTGCAAGAATGCTTATTTCTTTTCAATTATATAAAAATGACCTTCAGTTCAGTCTTGAACATGACAAATGTTTGTCAGGAGCTGTGAAAAAGAAAATCTAGTTTCTGTGGAATTTTCCCTTTGAGAGAACAGAGAGGGGAGAGGAGAGAGGGAGAGGAAAGGAGGGTTAGGTCGAGAGGGTGGGGAAATAAGAGGAACAACAATAAGAGCAAAAAGCTGTAAGCAAAATAAAATAAAAAAATAGGAAAAAAGACAAAGGAGACATGAAATGCTGGTTAGCCCGCTAAGCCTCTGGGATGTCCCATGGGTTTAGTTCTTATTTATTTTGATTTGATCCATGACAGCAGGACACATCAGTACAAAAGCAACCATTGCACTGTTGGATGCTCACTGTGGAGAATGCACTCACCTTCACATCCCCGAAAAAAATCAGTCACCACACAAACACGGCAGAGAGCTCATGTGAGTGAAAGTCTTTGAGCTCAGAGAAACATCAAAACTCTGCTGATGTGTTCAGAGAGGATTTCAAACAAGCTGGGCTTTTATTTCAGAGGGAGACTCAGACTGGAGCTGCACACACGCCTCTGCTGTTAGACACATTGCATTGTTGCTATGACAGTTCTGCAGAGCTGCTGCGCCTGTGAGTACATTTATAAGCACATACTTTTATTTTGAAATGCAAGCAGGAATGTTTAAGTAAAACAGATACATTTGTATTTCCTCATGTCTGTGACAGATAGCATTTAAAACATCATTTTCTCTGTCTATTTCTGCTGACAACCGCTTGGGGCACACGGCACGTGGCAAAAATCGTCAGACCACAGTTTCTCTAGATGTGGCATAGCTGACAAGCAGCTGAGACACACCTGAGCAGCGCTGCTCATGCAGGCACTGTGATTGCTCTAATTTGTTAAAAATGGGCACCAAAAAACAAGCAACAGGTTCCACGTTGCATAGCAGGCAGTGTGCTCCAAGCTTTAATGGAACCACAACAGCATGCGTCATCATACAGCTGGGTGCTGCGCTGGCCAATCCAATCAAATCAAACATGCAAGTTCACATTCCTGTTTGATTACAATTAAACTAATGTTGTATTGCTATATAATAATGTGCAAGTGTAAAATATCTGTGGTTTGCAGAAACAAACAACACTGTCCTTTTCTGTAGCGATTGTGTTGAGAGGTTCCCAATCCTTCTTCCACAGACACTGGGAGGTGAAAAGCTGGAAGAATTCAGGCTTGAATAAACTTTGCTGCCAGAAAGAGAAAGGAAAGAGCAACTGTGTTGTAAGAAATTGATCAAAAACCTCTAAAATACAGGAAAGGAGAGAGGTCAACTATGAGTCTTGTGAGACCTTCAGCCACTGAGCTTGAAATTCTGTTGACTGCACCACTAATGGCTGGAAGAGGTTACAGGTTGAGATGTGTGGAGCTCTCGGCATCAGATTCTGTAGTGATGCTGTAGCTCTGAAACAACATAACTTTTATTGTGTTTCATTATTTAATTTCTAAAAAATATTATTCTATTATATATGCCCTGTTTTGTTATGGCTTTTCTGCTGCCCTTTGCAATCACTAAAAAAACCCAATAAAACAACAACAACAACGACAACAACAACAAAAGAACACTCATACACTCTTAATAGGTTTCTATTTTGACAAATTCAGTGCAGCACCTTCCTCATGCTGCAGCGCCTGTAAGAAGTGAGGGAGCCAGTAGGAGTAGCCCGAGCTTCTCTGAGGACAGACATTGCACCCTGTCCACTGATGAGCTGCACACAATCAACAACTGTCTACTTGTCCTTTCCCCCTTTTTTGAGTGACACAAGAACTGTCAGCCCATTGTATCCTGTTTGAAGGTTCATTTTACATTTATTTTTTCACATACATTTTCTATAAAATATATTGCAGTGCAAAGTATGACTTAACTATGTAGTATAGTATATATCTTTCCCTTAAATAACTTAAAGGTGATTCCTGTGGTATGTAATCTTCTTCATGAAGTGTCATTGCAAGTAGCTGACACAACAGACCATATTGCAGCAACACTGGGGCTGAATCAGTTGCAAAACTTGAGGGCCAGACTACGGCCTGAAAACATCCACTGCCTGCAGGTATGTTTGTGTGTTTGATTTTTATCATGTTTTTTTTTTTTAACTTTACAAACTGTTTATATGCATATATTCTGCACTTGTATTTTGATTTAATGTTGCAAATAATGTTGCCCTGTCCATGAAATGTACCGTATAAAAAAATGCTGACTTCACTACATCCTGGACCCCATATTTAAAATCCTGGCATTTGCAAATTAGGATAAGGCCAAGGTGGCCAACAAATACATTATATCCGAGTGTACCAGGCTCATGAGACCACCACCACCATCACCACCAGCAGCAGCAGCAGCAGCAGCAGCAGCAGCCATACCACCCCTGGATCCCAGACCTGGCCCTAGCAGTCAATCTGTCCATTCAATGGTTTCTTGTTTTTAATGACTAATATGTGTTCTTTTTTAAATTCTTCTGTGAAATGTGTCATATAATGGATATTTCTGGATTTATAGATGAAGCATAGCACAGGTTGGCGGTCCTTTGACCAAATGGTGCAGTCCATGAAAAAATGCTCTAGTGCAACTGCAGAGGCCATAATGGAAGTGAACTGCTACCTTTTAGACAGCTACCTGGACAGAGCAGAGGACCCAGCTGCTTACTGGAACAATAAATGTTACATCCTCCCCCAGTTATACAAGCTCACGTAAGTGTACCTTGCAATTCCAGCAACATCTGTGCTGTGTGCAAGGATATTTTCTAAAGCTGGTCAGCTAATGAATTCCAATGTGTCAATGAGTTAAAGCATATTTATTTTTTTATTTGAATAACCTTATCCTTTTTATTTCAGGTGGTGGAGAAGCGAAGAAGCCGGCTAAAGCCTAACACTGTGGAGAAAATATTATTTCTAAATAAAAATCTTTGTACAAATGTTTCTGAACATTATTCTTTATTCCACCTTGTTATTGATTTATATTATTCCACTTTGTTATTGATGTGTATTATTCCACCTTGTTATTGATGTATATTACCATAACAGTGAAGCGCAATGACAACTAGTAAGAATAAAAGTATTTCTCTTCGTCCAGGCCATTTATGCATTCAAAGGGAGCTTACAACACAATAATAAATGAGTGCAATGCAAGCTTCTATCAGTAGATGCCAATGTTGAGCAAACAGGTTTTGAAACATTTATGTATGTGTTTTAAAAGTAGATAAATAGACATAGCGGTGGAAAGTGAACTACAGCATCACGTGATGCCCACTGGCCCAGAAAGACTTTTCTCTATTTGCTTAACATTGGGAAAGAGACGTCCTTACATCACTGTATGATTTTTTTTGAGACACATTAACTTTCAGAACTTATTTTTAAATAGCCATTATTTAAAACATTAAGTCCTAAAGACGTAAAATGTGCCAATTTCTGAATATAGAGATATTTCTCCAGACATAAAATGAACGCTCATCGGACCCACGGGACTCCACCGTGTGCACGCGCATGTAACACTCGGAGTCCCTGACACAACACAGGCTTCATGTCAGCTGTAGTAATGGATATTTTTGCTGTAAATCATAATTTTTGAATCATAATTCATTATTTTTACCATCTTACAACTCATCCATACGCTGTTGGCTGTAAAGCCTGTAATATGGACGTCATACCGTGTCTGTATCAGAGACCGTATATACAGTCTACGGTTTGTATTCAAACAACCCGTTATCAGTGAGCTGCAGGGAGCATTAGTGACAGTTATTAAACGGTATTGAACGTAGTATTTACTTAAAGTTGAGCTGTTTCAAGGCACCACCTTTTATTATATTTTTGTGGGCACAACACTTTTTGATTCTGTTAATTTCATTTCTCTGGTCGTGATTACGATCCGATTCCCTGTTAAGTCATATGTATATTTGTGTGTGTGTGTGTGTGTATATAGGGAGATAGATATACCATTATCTGATTATCAAGTAAATATTAAAACTGACACAACACCACTGTCAGAATGCTCGTGAACGAGTCAGTGCTCGGGTACACTCGGCCCCCGGGCCAGGTCCGGCCCCTGAGGTATTTTGTGCCAGCCCTTAGAATGTAGTGTAGTTACACCTGTTATTAGATACCTGTTTTAGCTGGACATATATTTTGAGGGACTACATATGACCAATCAAAGTCGCATAATCACGTGCTAGTGCTTCTCTCCGAGTGCCCCGACTTAACAAGACAAAACGTCTCTCTCTACATTAAAAAAGAGAAAAGCTGACTCAGAGAACAGGCAGTTCAACAATGAATGGATGGAGAAATACGCGTTTATTGCCGTCAATGCAAATCCTGTGTGCTTAATCTGCAATGAGTGCCTCGCTGTGTGTAAGGAGTATTATTTGAAAAGGCAATTCAACACAACACATGCTAGCTTTGCTGCTAATTTCCCACCGGGCTCTGCTGCTAGTGAGGCAGAAGATATCGGGACTTGTTATGAGCAAAGAAGTCACATTTTGTTCTGGGCCTGCACGGATCAAGAGAAAGCAACGGCAGCATCATTACGGGTGGCATGGATACAGGACAAAAAGAAAAAGCCGTTTGCAGACTCAGAGACAGTCAAGGAGTGTATGCTGGCCTTCATTGGTGAGAAAACCAGAAAAAGCATTGTGGATTTGATCAAGCAAATTCTAATATCTGATACGTCAAATATGTGGAGAGTGGAGTCTCTTGCATCTGACGTTTTTGAGACGCTTTTGGACAGGCTGAGGAAGGCCAAGGCTATGTCTTTGGCCGTGGATGAGTCGACAGACACCAGCAATGTTGCACAGCTGTGCCTCTATGTACATTTTTTTTGATGGGGGTTTGTTTTCATGAGGATCTGCTTGGACTAATTCCCATGGAGGGGCACACTACTGGTGAGATTCTATTCACCAAAATTGCTTCATTCTTTGAGGATAACAACTTGGATTTGGCACATGTCAACATGTTGGTGAAGGATGGTGGGGACGGATGGTCGCTTGCTGCGAGGATGGCAGCTGCAGCTCCGCAGATGAGATGGCTACATTGCCTCATTCACAAAAGCCTCCTGTGTGCCAAACTCAGTGGTGAGTTAAAAGAGACCATGGACTCTGTCATGGCAATTATAAACTTTATCCGTTGTACCTCCAGTTTACAGCACCGCCTTTTCTGCAAGCTATTGACTGACATGTCTGCTGAATATAAAGATTTGCTCATTCACAATGACATTAGATGGCTTAGAAAAGATAACGCATTGAAGCGTTTTCGGGAACTAAGAGAAGAGATTCTGGTGTTTCCCCAGTCTTCAAAACTGAAAAAAGTTGGCAAGTTTCTGTCTCTGATGGGAAATGATGAGTTTAATGCCACTGTATGCTTTTTGAGCAACGTTTGCCATCATTTAAACCAACTCAACGTGGAGCTGCAGGGCAGAGATAGTACAGCTGTGGAACTTGTGGAGAAACTTCATGCTGTTCAATGAAAACTCTCGCTCTTCTCTGCTGATCTCTGTCCTGGCACTTCCCCACATTGAGGTAATCTGGCGAGCAATTTACCAAGGAGATGTCAGACTTCATTGCTTCATTGAAAAACAACTTTGCCACCAGGTTTGATATTTCAGCATCTCCAGTGAAGTGATAAGATTTGTGAAGAACCCTTTCTGTGTGAATGATGAGGCAGACTTTGCATTAAAAGGAAAGGAGCTGTTACCATCATTGGACGAGGGGCGTTTACAACTGGAACTCATTGACATTGAGTCATCAGATGACTTGCGACAGTCATTGCAGTGGGCACGTTTTGAAAAATTCTGGACCCATGAAGTCAGCCAAGAAAAATTTCCACACTCAAGGAGTCTTGCACTTTTTCTTCTGACAATGTTTGGCACAACATACACTTGTGAGTCGTCATTCCCACACATGAATACCATTAACACTCACAATCGCATATCCCTCAATGACCAGCATCTGCAACACTGCTTGCGCATTGCCCTGACAGCATATACACCTGACTTCACTACTAACTACATGCAAGATAACAGACATGTTAGTCAAGGAAGCAATGAGGATTGATTTTTGAACAATATGATGCAATTAACATGTTATTTACCTGATTATGCAATTGAGAGGTAAACTAAGGGACTGTTACAGTGATTTTTTTTTCATGTTAGGAAGGCTAAAATGGGTGAAGAGATTATTGTTGAAAACAATATTTTGCCTCGATAAAGTGCCATGCACTTTTATGTTTTGAAACTGTTTGTCAGTTAAATGACTGAAATTCTGGCTATGGCCCACCTAAACTGAGTGATGCAATTTGAAATACACTGTTTTGATTAAAATACCATGCACTGTTATGTTGTTATAATACTATTCTTTACATTACAATGCACTTTGGTTTTATTTTTGTTGGTGGAGATAAACTTGATGTTGTCTGTCACTATAATGCAGCCTTAAATATTTGTGACATGGCAGACTTAGAGTCTGATTTATGTTTGAAATGGACAAAAGTGGTTACAGTATTAGTTCTTGCCATGCATTAGTTAGCCACCAGTTGGTACAGTTATGTGCAATTAAGTGCATGTTTTCTGTTTTGAACATTGTATTTTCATTTGAATTCAACAGTGCCTTCATTCTATGTTGTTCTGCATTTACAAAATAGAATTCATTGTCTACTTCAAGATGTAGTTGTCATGTCTTTAGTTCTTATTGCCCTTGTTTTTCCTCAGTTTCATGAACTGGCCCCACTGCCAAATTAACTGAATAGCCCTGCTCTATGGGCCAGTAGATCCGGGTATTTTACACTTTTCTAAACCCGGAAGATCTTTCTCTGCTTCATGTGCCATTGAGTAACTCTCATAGGAATGAATGAGGCCCTGCTTGCATGGCTGTATTCAGATTTATAATAGACTCATGCTCTGGAGTCATATGCTCGTTGTCCCATGTTGCGCTTACCCATAATGCTACTGACCTATGGCCTCACTGCATGACATCACATTTTCCACAATGCCGTCAACTACACTGGGATTGTCTTACTCTCTGCATTTAGTTAAGACCTTACATCACAGGGAATATATCTTTAACCAACACTTTTAAAGTACGTTTGAGACACATTTTTATCTCTTTTTACCCTTTTTAACACCTTATTCATCACAATGTTAATAAAAGTGTCTCTGAGACAATATAACCCTGGGCTGGGAACCACTGCTCTATGGGCCCAACACTGTGGAAGCAGAAGGAGAGATCCATTCAAAGTCAAACTTTTTTGGCTTCAAGCATCACTGAACAACTTTCACAGGAATGAACGGAGTCCCGACTCCAACACTGTATGGACGTCTTTTCATACATCTGAGGTTTTAATCCACTAGAAATGTCCTCAAAATAAAGAGGATGATGTTGACTAAACAGATTCAGCCAACATGGACTTTCGATCTTAGAACAAAAACTAGATGTAGAAGTAGCAGTCCATACTATAGCTGTTACAGCCTTGAATTCATACAAGTTACCTTCAACTTTTCAACAATATTAAAGACTGTAAAAGAAAAAAGCAGCAGGTTACTGAAGAGTTTTAAAATAAGACACACAAAAGATTAAAAAACTAAATCCAGCAGCATGTAGAGGGCTGCTGCAGACTCAGAGCTGTGTTTGCCCAAAGACAGTGAAAACCTGCCAAGTAGAGCTGGAATATAGGACAAGTCCCCGGCCCAGATGCTGATGGAAGGTAAGCGAGAAGATGAACTAATTGTGCTGAGTTCACACTAGCTTACTTGGAGGGAGGTTTGCAGATAAAGTGTTGTGCAAAAACTTTATGTCATGGAGTCGTCCAGACTCCTGCATTTTAGGCATTTAACCCTTCTGCTTATCCACAACTATAAAAGTGTGAGAAAAAAGGGGTCAAAAGTCCTGCTGCTAATACAACTTAGGAGAATTAAAATCAATTAACATTTTAAAGTTTTTATGAAAAAGAATTTACTTCATAACTAACAACTGTGTCAGCTCAAATCTAGCGGTGTGTAATAATCAATACAGGATAAAATGGTTAAGTCTGATTTTCCCCCTTTAAAGTGAAGAGAAAATTACATATACTATTCTTTTTAACTGTGGCTGCTCATTAACAGACCATTCACTAAGCCCTGCCCAGTCTCAGTTGACAGTAACAGTACAGATTTAAACAACGGGTCTTTGATTTGAGACTAAAATGGAGCAGCTCCTCATTTTTAGTGCATTTTTAACTATTGCTGAGAGTTTGTCAGCTATGGCTAGCTTGTTAACTAACTCTAACTCCTTGAGTTGTTGTAAACTTCATCTCCAGCTGACTTTTTAATGTCCTTACTTACATGTGAATTAAGAAACTGGCAAATAGGTCTTTCAGTGGCTACAGACATCAAGCTCAGTCAAGTCATCAGAAGAAAATATTGGCATTGTTTGTTTCTGTTAACCATGAATATGTTACATTTGCATGTTTTATATTAACCTTTCTAAACAAACGCAGCTCTTAAATTTGTCATCAGGGGGTGGAGGGGAATCTGCAAACTGCAAACTGCTGTTTAAGACCAACAAACAACAAAACTGTTCTTAGGGAGCAAGTGCTGCTTTTCTTTTTGTTTTTTTAGCCCACAAACATGTATTCTTTAGTGTCTTGTCACGGCGATTCCTAAAAGTGTAATGGAAAAAGCAGCTGGTTTTTCACATAGACCTTGCTGTACCCCCAAATCCCTGAAAAAAAAAAAACCGAAAACTTTTACGAACCATAACTAGATCCTCTACAAAATAACGGGCAAATACAACATATCAATGGTCTGTAGAAACATACAGTATCAAAAAGTTTTCTGGTGATTGGGTTGTAGCTAGTCAGAATCTTTGCTCCCAGTCAGAGGCTCTTTCGCTCCCAACCAACTGAAATCCAGTTTCCGCCTCTTATCCAGCTATTGTAAATTAACATGTTAACTCTTTACTTGGGAGGTAACTCAGTTTACTGCTGTGGCTAACAAATGTGCCAGACATGCAATCTCATTGTTTAATCACTTTCTTAAACATTAAATAGATACATTTAAAAAAAATGAATAAATAAACATTAATAAAGGCTCATGTTTATTTGGTTTTGGAAAATTAACAAAAGAAGACACAACCACATCCTCCTGCTGTGATGGCGTTCCCTCTCTGTTTGGGTCTGTTCAAGTAAAAAATATTTGAAATGAGTGTAAATGGCAGAGGCCCCTCCCTGTAAGGTGTGCTCATCTGGTCATCTCCTGATTGGGAACAGGTGAGCCTGTTTAGAGTTTAGTAGCCACTTTTAAAAGGGAGCTGTGCACAGCTGAGTCAGGCTGTCTTCACTTTCTCCTGACTTCCAGTACTGCTGTGTAGGAGGCGAGCATTAAACGTAAGGTATGGCCCTTACCTGTTCTGTGTAGACGCGATCTGTGTGCACACCTGATTATTTCCCTGGCATCCTTACAGGTGCTGTTTGCAAGCTACCAGAGCTAGCGGCAGGTAGCATTAGCTTTCCCCTGTGGCATAGAAGAGCACAAGTCCAGTTCAGGTGGTGTGCTGAGTTATCATGCAGGACAGGTTGCGTGGTCTGTGATCCTCAGCCTAAAGGTATCCTCTTCGACATTTTATATCATAGTGGTTTTATTATAGGTGTAATTAATGTAGGTGTAATTCTCATATGGGAGCGAGGAGCAGATGTTGACTTCCGTATGATGTAGTTTGGCTGTACTTGGCAAAGGTAATTATAATATAGCCATCAAGTGATGTTTCTACTGTTGTGAACAATTAACTGGTTAATATGGTGTTCTTTTGTTTTAACAGGAAGAGCTCAAGTGCCACTTCTGTTTTTGTCCTTTTAGTTAGTTTTCCTAATTTATCTACCCTTTTTTATTACTTTTGTTTCTATTGATTTGTTATTGGATTTTGATTATTGTTGATTTACCTCTGTTATATTGTTTGTAAAGTGGTGACCCGAACATATTTCTTGGGCTTATTTTATTTCCTTGCCTACCAACAGCTGTGGAGGGTATATAAGGGGATTTTGATATTGCTGGGTCTTGCTTTTCTGCCAGTTAAACAGGACGGTTGGGTTGCCATATACCTGCAGGTGGCTGGTCACTGGGCGGAGGGTTTCTCCTTCTCTTGCTTGGGTTTCAGTGCATGCCATTTTGCTATGTAGTCTTTGTGTGATTTCCTTCTACTCCTTGTACTGTTTTATTGCATGCTAAATGCTGTGTTTTGCCTAACCCTAGTGTTTTCTTGTCTTGCAGGGTGAGTATAACAACTGTGTGTCTGTGTGTCTGTCAAAGTGGGATAGTATAATCATCAGCAAATGTTACTCGTGTACTCAGCCCTGTGTGATTTTATGATTTATTTTACTATTTATTATATTGAGTTTGGTTATGTATTTTGTTGTGTGATATGGTCTGCTGTGTCTTATTGCATGACTTATGGTGGTTACTGCATGATTTTTATTACTGCATGTTTGGGACATTTTCTTTTAACCTGAGTTAATGAGAAACAGCTGCTTGCAATTGGACACCACACCCCTCGCATCCAGGATTGAACAGGTGCGCAACAGCTCTGTGCTTTTAAGCGACTGACACAGGAAGAGAGGAGGGGGGAAATAACACAGGAAGAGCGGCGGAAACGGAGGAGGCACAAACGGAGGACGCACGTGAGCCACAGGAGGAAGACAGGGAGACGGACGGAGCAGTGCGGCGAGAGGACGGCGCCCTGGCAGATTGGTTCAACGCCTACTAATGAGCTAAGTAAAGGAAAGCGACCACGTCTTCCTGCCAGAAAGTTTGTGCTGTTGCTAGCCCTGTGGCCTTGAGCTAGACCACACCTGAGACCCCTCCTTTCTTTCCCCACAGCTGCTCCACAGGGAAGAGGGACAGCGAGACGCCGGAGCGAGACGCAGCGTGAGACGCCAGAGCGAGACGCCAGAGCGAGACACAGCGGGCGAAACGCAGTGTGCGACACGCAGTGAGCGAGGCGCAGCGCGTGACCGTGCGTACCCACCAAACGCGATAAAAATTATTTCATCGCGCCTCAAATGAAATCGCGTCGCGCCGGACGCTCCAGTTTTGACGCTCGTACAAAAACCCCAAAATGGGACTCGACGCGCGACGAAATCGCGCTGCGCGTTGAGCCCGCCCAAACAATAACATTTCTTCCGCCATTTCATTCTCTCGTTGACGATCGCTGCACCGCACCTGCTCTGGAGAAGTTCCCAGCGTCGTCTGCGGGCTAGGCGCCGACGTCGGTTCTGGGTGCATGCTACCCTACGGAGGCGGCGTGAGCTCGGCGAGTTCCACCGTCTCCTGCAACAAGGGACAGGAACTGTCGTACAGCTCTGGGTGAGCGGTGACGGCGACGATAAGCTGCTCCTCCATTGTTTCTGGCGGTTTGATTAGATTTTGCGAGGGAACACCAGGACGTCCATACGTCAGCACGTCGATGACGATCTCAACGCTGATAGGCTGTCGCGGCGCGTCTTCACGCGACGACGCCGCAAAAGTTCAATTATTTCAACTCGAGCGTTGGACGCAAGGCGTTGGACACGACGCGAATTTCGCGTCCAACGCGTCCAACGCGCCGCGAATTTCGCGTCCAACGCGTCCAACGCGCCGCGAATTTCGCGTCCAACGCGTCCAACGCGCCGCGCAATCGCGTCCATCGCGTCGCCCGGCAAAATGAGGCGTCAAATCGCGTCTTTGCATTGACTTTGTATGTAATCTTGAGGCGCGATCATTTTTAATCGCGTTTGGTGGGTACGCACCGTGAGACGCCGGAGCGAGACGCGGCGTGTGACGTCGGAGCGAGAGGCGGTGGGCGAGACGCCGGAGTGATCGTAGGCCAGAGTAGCTGCATGGGATAGGAGCCAACCAGCCATACCCGTGCCCCTGAATCATCCTAAAACTGCAGTAGGACAGTGCCTCTTTCTCCAGTGTGCCTCCCCCTGTTTATTGAACAGATTTTTCTCTTTGTTTTACTTACTTTTATTTTTTTTAAAGGGACAGCTCCCACAGAGTTTTATTTCTTGTAATTGTTTTATAAGTCTCATATTGTTGTTTGTTAAGAAATAAATGTTTTAGAACTTACCTTTGCCCCCCTAGTTTTTTTTAACAGTGGAAACACTTTTTAAAGTGCTGGTATTAAATATAGATAGATATTGAAGAACCTTCACACACCTTTGTGTGACATGTCTGTAGCCCAGAATAACTGAACCGGTCAGAAAGAATCCCTAATCTGTGCAAACATGCATAATTTCATACAATTGCTTTTTAAATAAATATAGTCATGATTTAAAAGCAATTAATATGAATAAAGTCATGGGTAAAAACACACAAATTCATTTTCAATAAATAAACAGGATTAAAAAGCGATAAAAATGGTAAATTCATGCGATTAAAATACTCCAAGAGATAAAAAGGAAAGTTCCTGTTGACAAACTGGTCAATTAGCCAATTGAGTCAGGTTTATGGTCTCTGTGACCATCAGAAGTTTGAGCCCACCTCCTGACAGTCTATTGACTAGTCACGGAAGTAAAGGTAGATTGATCCATCAGCAGTAGCTGAGCGCTCGAATGAGAACAAAAGAGTCGACACTGAAGCGTGTGGATGAAAAGGGGGAGAACGCCATCCGTTTCAGCGGGCAGTCTGAGGCCTGACGCCTTTCTCCATGCTGTTGCACTTTTCCTTGCCTGGTGAGTCAGCACATCGTTAGCATTTAGCTAACTCGCGGATAAGTCCGCTAGCCGCGATGCTAATTTTCGTCATGCTTTATGCCATATCTGTGCTAAAAAATGTTAGCGACCCATAAGCTTGCTCGCTGGCATGCTAATTTCTGCCGTGGTGAACTAAATTGGGTCGTCCTAACAGTGTTAGTGAGTTTTGAAACCTTGAATACAATGATTTGAAGAAATACTGCTGAGAAGCAGACACCTTCATCCTTATGGCGTGTTGAGGGAATTGTTTAATGTGTTTTAGTGCACTTTTGTCCTGTGTTTCTTGTCAATTCCTGCAGCTGGTCTGCTAGGTAAAATATTAATTTGTGAATTTCTACTCTTTAATACTGATATTTCTACTGTTCATAGGAGTTTACCCATATGTTAAAGGTACATAGTGCTTCTATATTTTCAAGTTCAGTATTTTAAAGGGGCACTACTGACTGAAATTTGTTATTTTGTTTTTGGTTATTTTATGCATCTATGGTGAGATTGAGTTTATACTAACAAGTATTAACTCTTTAAGTTAATCATTTTCAATGGAAATTAATGAAATTGATATTTTTGTACTTACAGTGAGCTGTTTATGTTGTACAACACTGAGATGTGAATTGATGCATTGAGTTTATACACTAAACTTTATCCTGTTATCAGGAATGCACATAAAATTAGCATAAAGTTAATTTTATCTTGGCCTTATTTGTAGGTCAGGTTTTTTTTGTGAGTTGGAAAACACCCTGTTCCGGTACAAGACTTTGGAGGAAGATCTTGGAGCCAACAGAGAGTGATTCTAGAGACCTGAGAAGGTTTCAGAGAAATCCAGAGAGATGTTTCCAGTGCTGGATGGCGAGCCTAGCCCAGAGCGACTTCAATCTCCCTGCTTGCAGTAAGGAGACTGCAGCTTAAGGAAGAGTCAGATATCCCATCCCTTCCTCGAGTTTGGTAGGATTTGAACTATACACCTACATACTGGTTCCACGACAGCTGGTACCTGGATCCGTGTACTATTTGGAGAGACAGGTTGAGACCCGGGTATTAGTTTATTTTGGTTTTTGTTTTCTTTGTGGCCACAGTTTGTTATTTTAGTTTATTGTTTTTACATGATTTCAGAAATTTAAAGCTGTACCTTCGGTACAGGAGAAATGGTATGGTTTCCACCTGCTTATTACACATTTAAATACTCATTACAGTCTGTTATAATTTACTACAGTGCCCTGTGTCTTTATTTCATTGAGGTCGTCCATCTCCTTGGCTCCTGCCGTTCCTAAATCTTCTGACCTGGTCCAAAACTTTACACTTACCTTTTTTCATTACATTATCACAAGGTAGCAAGAACTGGTTACATGTCCCTCACAATACTGGTGGTGAGCATTTTTCGAACCTCCCCATCACTACCCTCCTCCTGTGTGCTTCCCTGGCACCCTCCCCCTCTACTGGTAATATTTCAGCATATTAGTATTCTAAGATGTTAGAATATATTTTGGTAATAAAAGACATTTATTTTTAACTGGTCTCTATTTCAGTTTTAAGCAACCAAGCAATTTATCATTCGGACTTAAATAAATGTGCTCTGATTGAGAACTGGAAATTCACGTCTGCTCCTTCTTTCTTCATACAAGAACTTGTATAGTTTATGTGTTCTCTGGGTGAAACTCCCAGAGTGGCCTTTTCGCATCCTTGTAGACTGGGGCCTTAAGTGCCCTAGTCACATAAGTCTATACTTGATTTTTCTGTTCCTTTTTAAGATGTGATTGAAACAAATTAGTTTCACTTATGTTTATCATGTGTCCCTTAATGATTTTTGATCAGTGAAGACTTGTAGAACACAAATTACATTATGTGTTACAAATGAGCAACAACTTGGTCTGATGTTGAGGATCAAATCTGTTGACGTTCCGGGATGTCGCTACTGTGATGTCAACACAGGCACATTGTGGGCTGGGCTACAAAAGCATGAGGTTCTGTTTAGGCAACAAAAGCACATGCTGGCACTGATGGTTATGATTAGGAGAAGGAGGCACATGGTAAAATGTAGAAAAAATACATCACATTCAGACAGGAAGTGAACTCTCAGGTTATGTCCAGCAGTGTACTCAAGTGACGCTGCCAGTCAATAAAGAGCCTGTTCTCACTCCAAACTCATCAAATAGCTCCACTCTGTCAGTGCTTTTGGTGTACGAATGTGATGCCAAAAATCACCTTCCGCATCCAACCAGAACGCGGCTGGATGGCATCAGTTGAGAATGAGATCAGACAGAACTGCTGGCAGGGGACTAGTTATTATACACTGGCTAGATGGCACTGACTGAACTTTTGAGCTGTATATGGCGCGTCCACATGCAACATGCACAGGCAGCTTCACTTGAAAACGCAACCAGATGGAACTGGTCGCATGTGCAGGAAATGCTGAAGGACAGCGTCCGCTAATAACGCTGCCAGTAACTACGTAATATAAGGATTAAAAGTGTGCTCATAGGTTGGGTAGGTGGCAAGGTGTATGGGTCCCACAAACAACTCACTTTCGCGCAGGAGTCCGGAGTTCACTTCCCATGTGGATGTGTGTATGTTTTTTTTCTACACTTTACTAGTGTTCTGCACAGGCTTGAAAATTAAGCCCGAGCCCCAAGAACTGCTCATGAGTAGTGTAGTAGTAGTAGTAGTGGCCCGACCTGACAATAAACCTGACTGTAATGCATCATTTGTAGCCTGTGCCCCTGTCTAAACCCAAATATCAGTAATTATGCTGTAAGACACACACACACACACACACACACACACACACACACACACACTCAAACACAGCTGCAGCAGGGGGCGAAACTGACTTATTTTGTTTTGTCCTGGTCTTCTTGCTATCATATTTTAAAATCATATTGCTGTGGCAGCAAAGCATACTCCCTGTGTATTCTCGGGTCTCACTCTCTAAATACTCCCACAGCCGAGCCTCTCCATTCCCCTTCAGGATTTTAATTAGCTCCCCTTTCGCTATCTTGTGCCTCAGTTCTTCCATAGCTGACACTGCAACAAGTCACAAGCAGAGGAAGGTGTGTGTTTTGTGAGTGTCACTGTGCACGGCCTGATGACAGCTCAGCAGTGATGAAGGTGGGGGGTGCATGTGTGTGTGTGTGTGTGTGTGTGTGTGTCGCATGACTTGGTCAGTGCTTCAGCAAGGAGCACAGACCCGGCCCTTGCCCAAGGTCAGGCTTTGGGTTCCACAGGTCTTGGGTCGGGTTGGAGACCTCTACACCTTACCATCTACCTTTTTTGCCTAAACCTAACCATCTTTGTTGCCTAATCACAACCATCAAGACAGTCCACACTATTGTGTGAACATAAGAACCATGCTGCCTCATCCCTCCATGTGCATTTGTTGACATCACCTTAACAGCATCCCAGAGTGTAAACGACATAAGTAGATGCAGAAAGTGACCGACAGCAACACCACGAGACGAGTTCGGAATGAAAACGTCTTGATGCATCATGCTGCTGTGGCAGGTGCTGTCCAGCTGACGGGTGGCGAATCTCAACACCACAAATGGTTCTGTCCAGCCGCACCTTACGCTGCTTAGTGGTGTATCATACAGCTGGCTTTGGAATCAGCATCTTACACTGAAATCACTGCAAAAGCAGTGGTATTTGAGGATTTCGGAATGAGAATGGGCTGAATCATTTTACATATCCAGCTTTGTGAAGGCAAAGTGTTGTGTTCAAAGACCACAGCAAGAGAAACATACAAAACCAACTAATCGCATGACCACTGTGTCCTGAAAGACATCAGTCCAGCTGTGAAACAGCAGCATACGAGACAAAAGCACAGTGGCAGCTCTATAACCAGGCTGTCCTGGAATAAAAGTACATGAGCTGGTTTTTAAGCACTTAAAGCAATTAGTGCAGAGGACAGAGCCAGCTGAGCCATTGATTACTGTTATTTATAAACCTGACAGCACCCTGATGGGGAGACAAAATCTACCCTCTCCATCTTTTCTCCCTATTTCATCCCTCCCTCTCTCCATCCCCGGCTGACTTCTCACCTCTCGTCACCTTTTCTCACATCTTCCCTCCCCACCTCCTCTTTTTCTTACTCCCCCTCTCTCCCAGTAGATTTCAGCGTCCATCATATTTCTGCCTCTTCTCTCTTCCTGCCATATCACTCACACATTGCTCTCCTATTTTTAAAAGAAGAAAGAGAAGGGAGAGAGGTAAGCCGAGCAGGAGAATTCCCTCATAAACAAAAAAAATGTATTTCTGTTTTTCTGTACGACAAACCAATACTCCCTGAGGTGTGGCCTTGGGCCTCGCAGCAGTCTGGGAATGGCATGAGACAAAACAGTGAGCAACAACAGCCCCTCAGACAGGCTTGGACATTCTTAAGAGATTGTCTTGCATGCAGGTATGCCTGGATGAGTGTCACAGAGTGGGAATGGAGACACTGAATCTATTCCCAGGCTCTGGAGCCAGAAGGACAGCAACAACAGGGGCATTATGTCCTGGCCCTTGCTTTGTGGGCCCCAGAGTGTGTGTGTGTGTGTGTGTGTGTGTGTGTGTGTGTGTGTGTGTGTGTGTGTGTGTGTGTGTGTGTGTGTGTGTCTGTGTGTGTGTGTGTGTGTGGGGGGAGTAGGGTGGGGGGCAGCTGAGAGAAAGATCAAGGAAGCTTGCACAGAATTCAGAAACTGGATAAAGGTATACTGCATGGAGAAAGTTCTGCTTGACTGCTCTGAAATATATGATATCAGCCAAAGACACAACACTGGAAATGATTAAAGGAAAGCTAAACTTAGAGTTGTGCTTTTTGGTTTTGACCTGCTAATTGACAAAATGTTTCTCAGAGTGCTTCTACATGCTGAGAAAGTAAGTAATACATATTTGGGGTGCTTGTGAGTATAACTGCTGCAGCAGGAAATTAGGAAATTGTATGTGAGTTGAGCCAATATTAATTTCAGTGTGTGTGTGTGTGTGCGTGTGTGTGCGTGTGTGTGCTCATGGTAGTGAAATAGCATGTCACCTACTGCTCATCATATATTTCTAATAGCTTGGTTGTAGTAATAAGTTTTGGTGCAGAGAAGCTGCTGCTTGAGTAGGGTTCGTGTTTTGTAAATTATTTATCCAATTATTTTCCAAAAGATAGTAACATATTTTCACTCCAGCAATAACAAATATATTAAGAGCTTGAAAAAGCTTTAGCAATCATTATTTATTTCTTTTTTATAAGGCGTTGGAGTCTTTTTTTTCAGTGTTGGAGAATGATTTACTAATAAGATGAATATTTACAGTCTAAATCTCTCAAGAATGGATCAAAAGTTATGTCTATCACATGGTGAGCAAGTCTTTATTTCTAAACAAAAAAATAGGTCGGTTGTTGGTACAACAGTCTCATACGTTGGAAGTCACTGTAATAACATGAGATTACAGGTCAGCTGTTGAGTGATTCGACTGAAATTAAATTTCACTTTTTTACAGATTTCACATGCTTGTGTTTTTCTGGCTCTTTGAAAGAGAGAAATGAAAACTGTTGTGGTCAGTTACACAGAATACAGACACCAACACTACCTGAAAGACTGAATAAACTCTGTTTACGATGAACATTTCTCTCAAGAGGATTTTTATAAAAGCACAGCAGAGACACTGCTGTACGCAACCATCAGGCAAAATTACACTAAATACCAACAAATTAATGAAATGACACTATACAGCCAAGATGCCAAGGTTAAGACCTTCGGTCTCTGTGTCTGTTAGCATGCTTTTACATAAAACCAAATTGCAGGTTGTCTATAATACCTACAAGAGCGTGCTCAGGAAATATTGTTAAGGCTAGTGTAATTTTTCTTTTGGACCCCAAATGCCAGAAGCTGAGACCAGACAAAGGTTATTAAAGAATATTTATTTACATTTATTTACATATTTATTTATTTATATTTATTTATTTTACAGCTAAAGGGTGGAGGTGGAGCGGACAGGACAGACATGGAAAGCCAGGTGGAGATGATCTCATACCAGAGAAGAGCCATCTTGAACAGGGTGAGCAGAATGTAGTGGATGAGCCAGGAAGAGCAGAGGCGTCACAGCAGGGAGTCTGGAGACAGAGGAACATGGGTAAGTCTAAAAGCCACAATCTCTGGAGACAAAAAAATCCAAGGAGCAAAAACACTGGAAAAATGAGCACGAGGAGAATAACAGTAGTGAAAAAACTGAGAGCCTGATTAATTACCACCATGAAGCGGAACAATCTGGCACAGGAGTGGTGGAGAGCCCGGCTATAAGAAGAATGCAGTGATGAGCTGGGATGAGTTACAGGTGTGTTCCTCTACATGAGCGGGAGAAAGTAAGCCACGCCCCCACACACATACACTGAGGGAAAAACTGGTCAAAGGGAGTGGGGGCAGGACATAACAGGAAACAAAAACCAAAACTACAAAAATAAAAAAAACAACAACTATCTAGCCCTCTGAGCCCGGTGTAGTCACCGGCGACTAAACAGTGTTCCACTTTATGTAAAGTGTCCTAACTCTGCAACCGTAGGTCGGATTGTCTTCATTCTTTCGGTGGTGATAGGTCCCTGCTGTGCCGTTTACAGGGATGTCTCCGATGCATCTTGGCTCTTTTAGAAGCCTCTCTATTCGGCCCTGGACATAGGGTGTTTTTACGGGATGTTGTTCAATAAATCCGTGATGATAGATCTGATATTGGGTGTCCTCCATCCATATTTTAATCGTACTTCAGCGATAAAGTATATTAGCATTGATGCTAAACACAATATTGGTTTCCCATAGTTCCTTTGGACAGGTCAGAGGTTTGTTTTGGTCTTGTCGTCCAATCGGAAGACTATATGACTCTTTGTATCCGCTTTCACTGCCACACGTCATCTGAAGCAAACTGCACTGTGATTGGTCTAATCCTACTGCATCTATCGCTCTGTGTTATTGGCAGCACCTCCTGCATTAGAATAAATGCTGGTAGCCCCGAAAATAAAAATTCTAAATATAATAATAATAGTAATGAGACCAAGGTAAATCAGGAGACAGTGTACCAAGCAGCAGGGCCTCATATGGATGTAAACTCTGTTTACTGCAGGCAGAGCAGGCAGGAGAATCCCCTCTCTGAAGTGTCAGGGCTGTGATGTGGCCCTCTGCAGCATCACAGAGAGGAGCTGCTTTGCAGAATGGCACAGATAATGGGATACACACTTTTTTTTGGAAAAGTGTGTCCATTTTTTGAACTATAATAGTTATAATGTTTATTTTTTCACTTTCTGATTCCCAACACTTAGGAGAAAGGTTTTCTATGGCAAAAAAGCGTGTGCATATACTTTTGGGTGATTTATCACTGAAGATCTGTACAATTAAATTTCCGTCTTGATTTTTCTTTTGTCTTTATGGTCTCATAACTATTTGTACCTTCAAGTGACATCACTGCAGCCTAAATATTCTGATAGCCCAGGTCCTGAAAAAAATGTATATAACTTCATTGTGAATTGAGGGCCTGAGGTTTTAAGTGCATTAATACACAAAAAGTCCAGGCGAACCAAAACTAGGTAAAAATGGCTTAGGGCTCAGGGGGCTAGACAGCATTACTTTTCTGAAATTACTACTGAAAACTCAAATCATTACAAAATTCTTCTTAGCAGAAATGATAAACTCATAAATCCTCTGAGACTGATACATCTGCTATCTGCTGATCACGGTTCTTGACTGGCTCTCTCCTCATCTAACTGTAAGATCTTTTCTGTTTCAACTGGCAGCTATGAATCTTGATAATGTCAGCACTGACTTACAGAGTCCATCGAGGGTCAATTCTTGATCCTGCTTAATAATGAGTGAAAATTATGCTTATAAATGTGGAAATACAGAACTCACAGCAGGCAGGCAGCGCTGCAGAAGAGTCACGGCAACAACACCGCCGGTGTGAACACCACAAGCGTGAAACATGAGGTTGCAGTGACGCACTGCTCATGCATGCTGTGTATTCCAGGCATAACCCCACAAATTCCACTTGTTTAAGAAGTTGTGCAGCTCCTGCATTGTCAAAAATATGATCCTGCAAATGTTTCACAATAAAATACTATGTGTCAAGAACTGATGGGATTCTGTTGACTTATTAATATGTGTAACTGGTGGCGGCTAGCGATGTCTGCGTTGTGTTTGGATTATGAGGCAAACCAGACAAGGATATCATTGGAGGATATCATCTCCATTTATTCTGACAACTGACAACAGGCGAGAAAGACAATTTCCCTTGGTCAATATGCTATCAGCCAAACTTTTACAACATGTCTTAAACATGGAAATGTGGGACAGCAATGTAGGGTACCTCTTCCATGAAGTGCATCAGTGAAAAGAAGGGAGGCCAATAACACACAATATACAGGGGGAGCCACAAAACTGAACGGAGGGGTACAGGAACTGAACCTCGAATGTTCCACATATTGACTTTGGATGCCCAACACGTCAGATAATAACTTTTTCTACAAAGATTTTGTGTAATTATGATAAAATAAATTTCACTCTGTTACATATGTTATTGCTGTATAACCCTGTTACATATGGTCACTCACACAGGCAGTGTATTCCAGATGTAACACAACTTTGGGAAACATAGCTGCCATGATTTAAGAATCAGTGTTGACAGTACGAAGCAGGCTGTGAATGATCACATCAGACATAGTGATAGACATAGTGATAACTCTCAAGACTGCAAGAGTTATATTGTCAGTAAAGTTTTAACAATGGTTGTTTTAGGTGTTTGAACAAACAACCAGTGCTGTTGTTTTTCTGCTGAGGACAATCCTGCTTATCTGTGTGCATGTGCTTATTAGAATGGCTTTATTCTTTAAATAGAACAAGACATCACACCAGATAAGACAGGGAAAAGGGGAAGCCGCTCATTAACTGGTTTGTGTTAGAAGTATTTTGAGCTCTCCATCTGCAAGGGCACACACAC
This sequence comes from Plectropomus leopardus, assembly GCF_026936395.1. NCBI lineage: Eukaryota > Metazoa > Chordata > Actinopteri > Perciformes > Serranidae > Plectropomus > Plectropomus leopardus. Next base: position 1,916,519 of record NC_142177.1, on the reverse strand, counting down.
ACACACACACACACACACACACACACACGCACACGTACACACACACACACACACACACACACACACACACACACACACACACACACAAACACACACAACACACAACAAACACACACAACAAGTAACAGGGATAAGTCCTTTCAGAACTACAATTTGAAGGGATTGACTGCAGAATGCTAAATATCAAAACTGACAGCTGTCTAGAATCCATGTTTGATATAATATTTTGAAGAAAAGAGAATTCCCACACACTATCCTATTACATATTGTTATTCTGTGTGTGCTCAATAAAGTTTTTTGTAAGTAATAGGACAGTGAGCAGGAATTTTCTTTTCCTCACCTCTGGATAATTTTCTCCTGTGCCACCTGTCTACAGGTCTTTTGAAGGTCAGCATGAGGCTCCAAATTCAAATGAAATAATATTCCTTTAAAGTCTGCATCAAGAAAAAAACACTTTTTCTTTGCTTTTTTAAAAAATCTCCTTGGGGCAATAATAACAAAATCAATGTTTTTTGTATTGTTTTTAAACAGACCCCATATTTTTTTTTAAATATAGGCCTCTACTAAACAGTTGAGATGGCTGTTTATGGTAATGATAAAAGGGAAGGAAAAAACGTATAATCATGGGCTGTTATAATATTTGTCATTTTAGTTTTCCAACATATAGCAATTTGTGACCACGGAATTAATAGTATTACCAGTGCTAGTGTTATTTCTACATATGTTTTCTAGATATTTACCATTACAACACTTACAAAACATCTTAGAAATGGTTAAAAAAAAAATCATACTGACATACTTCCTTTAATCAAATACATAATGAAATTACTTTAAGTATATACTATTAACAACAGCTAATGGTCATCTATTGTTATTTTAGAAAAACTGTAAATGTATTACCCTATCATCACTACTTTTACTATCAAATGACAATTAACATGGCTTTACACTGTAAAATATCATACCTCTGAAGTTTCTTTGTTTGCTTTTTTTTTTTTTTTAATATTTGACCCTTGTTAGATTTTCATTTTTTTGTATGAAGCTACACAAATGTGTTCAGTAGGACCTCTGAAACTATTACATAACAACAACTATATAGGCCTACCAAAGAGCCCATGTCTGGTGTGATTTCTTTTTTTTTTTTGGAGGAGAGCTGAAAAGGCAGACCGTTTATAGACAGCGACATCTAGTGGATCATTTTAGCAAAAGAAACCTAACCCAAACGGTAGAGATGGCTCAATCAGGTTAAGTTAAACACACTCAAAATGTGTTCCACTAAATGGTTGAACAGGACGTTTAATGGATATTTTCAAAGTGCAGGTATTTTAATTATCCTCTCAAAAGTCAATATTATGAAAAATAAAAAAGTTTGCTTATAAAAGTCAGTAGGCATATTACTAGTGGTGTAAGAGTAAGCCAAACTCATGGCTCAGTACATACCTTGGTTTTGGATGGCCTGCTATGAAATGTGATACAGATATGCTCGCCCCCCTCCGGGTCGACTTTATATCTTAGGCACCTTTTTGGGTTAAAAGGTTTTATTTGTGCATTCCTGTGGTTTACACCAAATGCCTGCAGATGGCATTCCCATCAACCTCAATGGTACTTTGATTTTCATGCTAATTGGTAAATGCTAGCATACTAACGTGCAGAAGATTTTTAACATAGTAAACACGAGTTTTTAATCATGCTAATTGTGTAATTGTGAGCATGTTAGCATGCTTGCTTTTTTATCTCAAAGTACTGTGGCTAAGTACAACCCATTTTATACAGTCTATGGTCCAGCACACAGCCTCTGGAAGTGCTGTGGACTCTTAGTCATGTTCTGGTTATTAATACATACCAAAATATTTATTTTTAAGAAGAAACTTTTTTACAACTAACATATCATATATTTTGCAATAACAAAAAAAACAAACCCTAGTTATTACACAAAATCTTTTTTCTTATGAATTAATAGCTGTCCTGATGTCAAAGCTTTGTAGGTTTTGTGTACTAAGATGTAGGCCTAGTTGGATTTGGTTAGTGTATTAAACTAATTCAGCAGTTATTATTTGCTTTATAGGTTGTACCAACACATTCCAAACTCGTCATGGTTCTGCTCTGTCAGGACCTTCCATGTCAACCTATGATGATTTAGGTATCCTTCTGTGTCAGCTGTTTAGGCTCTGGGGTGCCGTTACAGTGATGTCAACAAATACACATGGTGGTATGATGTCATGGTGGTATGACGCAACCCATTACTCTGATGTCAGAGCATGCAGAAAGTAGCATGGTCCTTAAATTTACTCGACAGAGTGGACTGTTACGATGGTAAGGATTAGGCAACAAAGCCACGAATGGTTAGGTTTAGCCAAAATAAGCTCATGGTAGGCATAGAAAAAAACACGCCGTCCACACAGGAAGCAAACTCTGGACTCCTTATATACATGGTTACTGGCAGCATTACCTGACGCTGTTCTTCAGCATGTCATGCTCACCCAAGCGGTTCCATCCGGCCACGTTCTCACATGACGCCACCTGTGCGTGTTGCATGTGGAAGCATGCAGTGCCCTCTGGCAGTCCATCAGCATACAGTAACAATGTCGTCAGTTCTGATACTGTCTGCATTACGGTTAGACATGGAAGATAGCTTTTGGCGTCACACTTTTAACGCCGAAAGCAGTGACAGAGCGACACATTTTGACGAGTGTGGAGTGCTGGGTTCACTGAACCAAAACGATTATGTAACACACCCAATTTCCTGTACAACATGAATATGCACTTAATTAGAGACCAATAAACAAGATTTATCCAGCGCAGCCATCTTTTTAAAATGATTTTATTCAGTATGTAATTGTTCTTTTGTGGTTCCAAAACAGCCGAGATGTAGTTAATCCAAATCATCTACTGTGTTTATCTGCTCAAACTACACCACCAGCTGTGATAAACCTGCTAACATCCTGAAACAAAGAGTTACTCTTCATCCAAATTCTTGATAAAGAGTCAGAGGGGGGTAAAGACAGGAGTTGTGTGACAGCGCTCTCACACTTTGTCACCATCAAAGGTCACATTGACATATCTTACATTTCAGCTCTTTCTTCCCTGCACCATCTCCTCTTCCCTCTCACTGTCTCCTCTCAAAGTTGAGCTCCCCTGTGTGTGTGTGTGTGTGTGTGTGTGTGTGTGTGTGTGTGTGTGTGTGTGTTGTGTGCGTGTGCGTGAGTGATAGGGAAAGAGTGCGAAAGGAAGAGAGAAGCTGCAAACTTTCCTGTGCATGTGAGTGTCGAGATGAGAGGAAAACTGAGATGAGTGTGTGTGTGACTGCCTTCCTCAGTGTGTGTGTGTGTGTGTGTGTGTGTGTGTGTGTGTGTGCGAGAGAGAGAGAGCGGAGCAGAACAGGGAGATGAGAGGGAAGTGTAAGCTGTCATATTTGAGGTGAGATGTGGGTTCATGCTGAGGTTAGACTTTTCTCAGGGGTCTGGTGAACCTGCTGAATGAGAGATGTGAAAAACATAAAGAGAGGAGAAGATGGAGAGATTAACACTGGGGACGCACAGGTATGGGCTGAAGCCGTCCACCCACCAGCCCACTGGCCCTCTGTGGCCCCTCTGGAGGAAAAGAAAAGTTTTGTTCTTGCTGGTGTGGTTACATAAATAAGAGTAGACCATAATTATTAAAATAAGAGTGAAATGTAAAACAAAACAAAAAATATATGATGGAATGTGACACAAATTAATGTCATATTATGACCCCAGTTATGTGATGCTGTTGCCATCTGTAGAGGGCTCTGGTGAGGTTGGTTCTTTATAGAAATTATTAAAGATGACAGTGACGGGCAGTTCATTGCTTTTTGTTGACTTTGTATTGTGTGAAGGCGCCACATTGTCATTAATGTCAGCGAGCAAACAATGCAAAAACCATCAACATGGTAAAGAATCTATAACTCAGTTTCTTTTAGAAGCACAAAAATGAATTTTTAAGGAATAAGATGTGAGTCATCAGCAGGAAGATATGGGGAAACTGATGCATCCTTCACAAGCTAGGTTATATAGTTGTAATTTTAGCCAGCATTTCTATTAGCTATGGTAGCATGGGTAGCTATGGGATTCTGAAACATGAAACTAGTTGCCTGACAGTAATGTCAACATGTCTCATACCCACATATTGCCACTTTGAGGTGGACTTCTTCGTCTACATATTACATGTTATTTTAGGTATCCTTGTGTCAACGCAAGCACATGTTGGGATGATGCTGCACATGGTCAACACAATCACATGGCAACCAATGACCGGTTATGTTCGTCTGACTGCTCAGCTGATGCCGCCCAGGGGTGTATCATGCGGACATGAGACGTGGCTTTTGGTGTCATGACCATATGCTGAAAGCACTGTCAAAGAGTCGGTATTTTACGACTTTGGAATAAGAATAGACTGGAATAATGCAGACTTGTCTGCTCTGACTGTCTCAAACCTCACTAAATCCACTGATTGATTGTTAAAGAAATCCAACTGCTATTTCCCCAAGAAAAAAATAACAACAGACCACCAAAGGAGACACATTTTTTAAGAGGATACAAATTGTTGGCACAACACCTAAACACAGTCGTGAGATACATCATTCCAGACAACTTTCATCAAAATGTCTGAGACTGTGACAGAGTCTCGCGCACGCACACACACACACACACACACACACAAGAATGGAGAGAAGTTTGAGTCCTCCTCTGCCCCTGTTATACACACACACACACACACACACACACGCGCGCACACGCGCATGCACACATGCACGCACACACACACACACACACACACAAACACAAACACACATTCCCAATGGGCTCTGGGTGTTTACATTGTGATACATTGTTACATCAGCATTTGGAATGACAGCAGCAGTTTCTCATTTGTTGTTTATACAGTCACAAAATATACTCTCTTCTAAACATTCTTCCCTTTTTATAAAGGCAGTCTGAGCCATATGTCAACAAACATATGTACTTCTGACTCTGCTTAAATGGGACACCTGAGTGTAAATCTTCAAACCTGAAACATTTAAACTCTAACTCTAGTGTTCAAGTGACACCATGTCTTTCCCCCTATTATTAGGAGTTTAAAGGGTATTGTAAACATGCAGACGCATACATGAGAGCACCACCCTACATGCAAAAATATACTTTCAACACATTTCAAATCACACAGAGAATATTAAGCCTGAGACAACAAAGGAGCAGGAAACTAATTCACTGTTGTAATGTGTTTTTTTAATTGCTCTCTCTCAAGAGAGAGAAACAATAATGGCACAGTTGACTATGTGCGTTAAACAGACCAGACCCAGGTTGGCATTCCATGAGAAAGAGGCAAGTTCTGGGTTAAAAAAAGATCCTCTGATTCCAAAAGGATTTCTTCAGAATTTATGTAGGATTACAAAGCCTTTGTAAAGGAATATGTGAGGGAGTGGAACTCGCTATATGAGCGATTTGTCTGTCTCTCCATCCCTAAACACAATTCTTTGTTTTTCAAAAAGGAACTGTCTACCGCTCTCCCTCTCTCTGTGATTTCAAAGTGTGCCGACTTCTCCGTTTCTCCACAATGATGAATCAAAGTGGCATGCTGGGAGATCTGCGAGACACAAAGGTTTGGGTAAATATGATGATGAAACAATCAGTGATTGAAGTCAGTTCGGCGAAGTATACTGCCACTTGTGAGTGATTTTGTGAGGACAAACACAGAGGGCTGGAATGAGAGAGCGAGGCTCTCCCTCAGCACAGCGCCTTAATGAAGAGCTCTTCCCATCTGACAAAGGCCTCAACACACAAATTTGCACATTTGTACATGAGCAGACACACACATAGAGACACACAAAACTTAATCCTTGGCTTGTTATTCCCCAGCGACATGGTGACAGAGGGATGCCACTCCAAAGGGTGAAGGAAAAAAACTCAATTGCACCATTCTTTCTGAAAGGTTTTCTATTTTGCATTTGTCCATTTTGCTCTATCTACTTTTCATGAAATGAGAAAATAATGCACTTTGCATTTCTGAAAATAGACAGTGGATTTGGAATTGATTTGTGTGCCCTCATTTTTTTCTATTTTTCTGTTTTGTTGTTTTGGTTTGTCTGTTTAGTTTGGTTCCATCTTTCTTTCTGACATTAAATGTAGATTTGACTGATATCTATTTGAAGGCCAATATTATTCACCACCTTAAATGTTGATTGTTTGCATGTCACATACCAGGCCACTAAACTAGGAATAATTTTACCTATTTTACAAGTATTGCAAAAACAGTATTTAAAGCTGCACTGACCAATATTTTAACAGTAACAATGTGTCAACTGACTGTAAAAACTGACTGAAAGGTTTTGCTCGTGGTGGCAAACCCTCAGACAAGTAGGGGAGAGCGGGGTCGGTTGGCACACATTTTTGTGTCTACTTACAAAATATACGAACAGTAAAACTCTGAGACTAAGTGGTACCAATGCTCTCATGTTAATTAGGAGCACTGTTGGAATACATATACCGGTAGGTACCATTAAGTTATTTATAACACACTTAGAACAGAGATGGTGCAGCAGAACATCAGGTGATTGAAAGTGACACATAACCATTCATTCTGCTGTCGAAAACTTTGTTTTCACTTACAAACATCTGCAAACTTCTCCTCTCATCCACTGATCTGATCTATTCAGCTGTGAACAGATCAATTATCTACCCAGCAAGTGACAAACTGCTGATGAGGAAAAAAAGAAACATCCTGCTACACTGCATTAAAAAATGTCAGATTTTGGAGTAAGCATACAGAATGATATGATTACAGAATAATGACTTAGCCACCAGACACCCACACACCCCCCCACACACACAGACACACAAACGTCAAGCACATTTACAGTTTTTTGGAGTTGTATGTCTAGACCAATGGCAAGATATAAGCCCAGTATTCAACATCCCTTTAGTTTTGTTTTGATCTTCATGAGTCAAATATGTCTCTCTAGTAGCTAAATGATCTGCGTTCTTCACCAGTTGCTAACTTTGTCTGTCTGCAGCAGGTTGCCTAAACTAGCTTTATTAGAGCTGTTATTCTGAAAATAGCTGCTGTTGCTGAGCAATGAGAGTGAGACGAACAGTAAATCTGCAGATTATAGAAACAGAATTGAATCCTTTAAACAAAAGTTAACGCTAGAAAATACAATAAAACCTATTACAATAGCTTAATTAAATGTGATCAAAGCATTTCTAAAGCTGTCTTGTAGACAGCTAGTTTGGCACTGTGATAAATTCAATAATAAATATGTAATTGAACAAACTGCATGAATCCCCATCCATCTTATTGGAGCCAGACTACTCCAGATCATATTGGAGTTTTAATTAAAGCCCTATACTGCCTGCTGTCAAATCAAGTTACAGGTCCAACCCTTCTTTGAACTTTTACCCTAACAAATCAAATCATGTCTCTCTGTTTCACCTGTTACCCACAGCCATCGTCCAGGAGGTCAGGTGAGGGAGGAGAGGGGGGGTCCCGTCCAAACTGCTCCGACTTTGGACCGTCCTTATCTCATTCTGCTCTCATCAATAATCATGTATGTGTGCTATTATGGTATTTGTTCAGAAAAGAACTCCACGAGCATCCAATTAGCAACCAAAAAAACCAACACAACCTGTCACAGTGGATTATCCCCCCCCCCCCACATCACATGCTGGTTTACTCCACCACCCTATTTACATTTTTATTGGCCAATTATCTCCCTCTCTCCCCAGTCTGTCTGGGAGCAGGGCGCTCAGTAATAGGAGGAATCTCAGCCATTCTCTAATTGAAAGACTTTCTGGGGATTATGGAGAGGTCAGAAATAAAGTTGTTTTCAGAAATCATAAACATAAGCCGTTTCTCTCACTCTGTTGAGGAATATTATTTTTTCTCCAGCAGCTGTTTATCATTGCAGGAGTTAAACAACAACAAAAAAAAAATCTCATAGCAGAGAGGCTTATCTCTCCTCAGTGAATATGTTAAGTTGGGATTCTGGAGCTCTTATTACCAACAGGGAAACAGGGAGGGACAGAGGGATGATAGGAGTTTTAAATGGGCTGAATTAGCCTTGCTTTTGCCCATCGCTTCTCCATCACTCATGCCTCTGATGTGTTCTGATGTTGTAATGTTAAAGGGTTGTAACCCTGCACTGTGACAAATTTTCCCATAAAATTACAGTAAACTCCTGGCAGCTATAGTTGCTAGCATCCAACCATTACTTTATGGTGTCACTGCTGTAATTGTGTATTACCACTACATTTATTACAGTGTTTTACAGTAAAATGTGAGATTTGAATAACATAGTGATTAATGATGTTTGCATGTGGCTTCTGTCCCTCAGTTAGGCCAGCTGTTGGTAAGATGAAAAATACTGGATAATGGCGTAAATAAAATGATTAACCCTTTGAATCCTGGGCAAAGTGACTTGATTTCTTTCACAACATGGAAAGCAATAAGCAACTTAATAATATGATTAAGTCATTAGTAAAAAGTGACAAAAAGAAACGTGAAAGTTAGCACGAAAAAGACAGGTAAAAAAACAAACAAACAAAAAAGAAAACAGAGAAAAAAGAAATGGTACATGGGGTAGCTCAGCTGTCATTGGGCAAGAGGCGGGATACACTCTGGACAGGTCGCCATTATCACATGGCTGAAACACAGAGACAGACCATTCACACTCACATTCACACCTACAGCAAATTTGGAGTCACAAATTAAACTGCATTTCTTTGGACTCAGAGAAGACCCATGCTGACACAGGGAGAACATTCAAACAATGCACAGAGGTCCAGAGTCTGAACCCCACCCCATCCCTGGTTTGAGAGAGAGAGAGAGAGAGAGAGAGAATTTTTAGGACATTGTCCCCTGTTTTCATTACAATTTTCTAATAATTATCTCCCTTTTTTTCTTTCGTAGCTAATTTTCAAGTAATTTTCATGTCACCTTTTAATAATTTCTTGCAGTTTGCAGGACATTTCATGCCAAGCTGCTTATTGTCTTCTTTTTTAAAAAAATTCTCACCAATTTGCTCAAGTTTCAATGGTTAAAATTCTTGTGCAAGGTTTCTGAACACAGTACACAGTAAGAAAACTGATGTCAATCCAGGTTTCCAAGTAAGGTAATCTGAGGTAATCCATTTTTTTTCTGTGGCTCAAAACGTCATCAAGTTTTATGATATTTTACTGTAGTTTGGAAAAAAAGGGAGCCACACAGAAACATGCATTCAAGTTAATTTTGCCACACTCATCGCTGCACAACTGGCTGGACGATCCTGACATATGATTCTTTAAATATGATACTTTAGTTTTTAATTGGTAACTTTTCCTTACCAGATGCTTTTTGCACCAAGGGGAGAACGCTAAAGCGGCTTTGCAGCTTGTTGGGTCCCCTGGTTTTTTGGAACAAATGCTAGAAACGCCTACCAGATGTTATTTAAGGGCACCTAGGGGACAAACTTTAGTGTGTTTGCCACTAAACTGTGTCTGCTGAAGAAAAATAACAAAGTAAAGTTCATGCTTTCAAGCAAACTCTGTAACAGACTGTACTCAGGTGAGCCACACATTTGGAAACAGGTATTTGCTGCTGTATAAATAAATTACGTTGTACTGTTTTCAGTGTGTTTGTGTATGTGTGTCTGCACATATAGGACTTGCTATGAATCTGGGGAATATGGTAAAAGTTTATTCCTGTTTTTGCATAGAGCACAGCTGCACTAAATTATCTTTAAACACCTCTCTGAGCAGCAGTTTTATTCCATGTCTGCTTCATTAGAAAGAGAGAGACAGGAAGGATGGGAGATGGCGAGGGGACGACATGTGAAAAAGGTCATGGACCAGATTCAAGTCCATAATGCTTCAGGACAGCCAGGTTTAGGGTAGAGCCAGACGGAATGTGGCCAGGCTGCCGGGTGCCACCTACGCCTCCTGTAATCAGTCGCTTGTGGGCAGATAAGTCATCTTGTCATTTGAGGTTGTCAGATGACCTAATTAAGTGGAACTGCATCCAATTGAAGTTATAGTTAAAGTTCCAGTGTGTAGTGCATAGGAGGATCTATAGGCAGAAATAAGAATATAGTATACAGAATTATGTTTTCAAGAGTGTACAGGCTACCCGGCTGGCAGTTTTTGGTTCTAAAAACATTCTAAGAATGTTTCATGCAATGTTTTAAAAAAATCAGAAAGAGTTCAAAATGTTTTTTGTTTTTTTGTTAACATACCACATTGCATTACATCATAGAAAAAATGTTCTGTAATCTCAAGCCTCAAAAACATTTTCTGAATGTTGCTTTGAAAATGTTCTTCCTTTGGTCTCATGTACCATTGTGGTGATGTTTTATAAAAGAACACTCCATGATCGGTCACCTCTCAACATCACCAAAACATCCTCAGAATGCTGCAGCACGTTACGTCTTAGTCAGCATTTAATCTTATAGGGACATTATTTGAAATAATTGTTTCTTCACAACATTATTGCAACATGTAGGTAATGTTAACGTATGTTGTAGGAATTTTTACGTTGAAGCTGCAGCTTGAATTTGGTGGACCAAATAATTTAAGCAATATCACACGAGAGGAAGTAATGTTGTGCTCGTATATCATCACAGCTATGGTTCGGTCTTAGGCACGAGGCCGCAGGCTGAGTGCTGAAGATAATCACAGAATATAATCACAGTTGTGATGATATACAGCACAACTCCACTCACTGTCCACTCACTACCGTGATCGCCCACATGAAACTTGGTAGGATGGCATTAGGTTGTATCGCTGCTGATAACAACATAACATAAGGAGCACAAGAGCACTTATAGAAAGGGCGGGAGGGGTGGTGGATGGGTCTGGCGTTCACTTCCCATCTGAATGTGATATTTTTTCCACACCTTTCCATGTTCCTCCTTCTCCTAATCCTAACCATCTATGCCAGCATCCACGTTTGTTGTTGTCCGGACGCTGGTTGACATGTGCTTATGTTCTCTAACCGGGTGCCACGTCATCCAACCGTGTACATTTGTTGATGTCACGGTAGTGGTATCCCTGAGCTTCACCAGCAGATGCAGGATACCTAGAGTGTAATGTGTAGACACAGAGGTCCACTGCAAAAGTGACAACTTGGGATAAGAACGTGTTAGAGTGGCATACCGTGTACACATCTCTGCTCTACTGGCAATGGGAGAACACTGCCTAAATTTAGCAGGTTCACCTGTATTTAAAAAACCTGTGTGCATGCACTAATTTTGGTGGAAAAGGGGTTTAAATTGAGAGCACATACAGAAATACAGCAAGTTGAGAAGAGCAGCTATGTCAATCTCATGTGTTTTAACTGAGTGTGAAATAACATAATAATATAATGCCAGCTTGTAAAATTGTGTCATTTTTTGCATCTGACCAAAGTAGTTGTTTCTTCACAGTTTTAAAAATCTTGAAAAATACCATAGATAGTACACAATCATCGACATTGCTTTGTTTGCCTGCACTCTGCAGCTGTCCCTGGTGAATATGTATGTATGTGGGGAAGAGACAAAGAGGAGAGAGGAAGGAGGTGGGAGGAAGAATGGAGAGCCAGACAGAATAGACGAGAGGAAGAAAACATGTAAGTCAGTGATAAAGAGTGTGTGTGTTTAAGGTTGTAGTGATTGCTGGCTGAGGAGATAAGTGGACGGAGTTTGCAGCCCAACAAACAGCAGCCATGAGAGGAACGGAGAGGAGAGGCTCTTGGGTAAAGACGCGTGCTGCACTTAAGAGCCAATTACCCACCATGTACACATCTCCTCCTTCCTCTTCCTCCGCTATCTCTCCCTCTCTGCTATCCAACATGGCACTCATCTTAGTTTAATGGCCCACAGGGACTCCAACACAGACATTTCTGCACACACGCACACAGGCATGTTTGCGTGTGTGCAGAATAACTGCGCACACGTAGATCGCCTCATGATGTGTGTGCCTGCAATCCTTTAATCTCTCCTTTATTTCTCTGTTCTTTTACTATCTCCTTCCCCATACTACTACTACACAGACACAAACATACACTGCTGCACACTCACACATAGACACACTCATCTTATTTTAATGCGTCTGAAGGGGAGGCACTCAGCAGCACAGCAGGGGGGCTTCCTGGCAAGTCACGGAAGCACTGAAAACATACACTCCTGCTCACGCTACCACCATACACACATAGAAACACACACACACGCAGTATATGCATATAAATGCAATCACATAGCATAGCAGAGAAATGAAACAAATCACAATGCGGTGTGGCACACATGCTGACTGTTGTGTTGTGCAGGGGACCGGCTCCATCACAGGATCACAGTAGAAAGTAAAAGTCATCCAAATTCCGTGACTGGGAGGCTGAAAACACTCTTACCAGTCTACCAGCGCTCGGCAGGAAACTCTGCCAGAGGCTGTCCTGATCTGACAAGGTCTTTTGGTCTTTTCATCAAACCCACTGAATCACGAACACTTGCTTTCAGTCTGCACGGAATTTTGTTTACACTGAAATTTGGAGAAAAAAAAAGGTTTGGTGTAAATGTACTGTAAGCATGTCCCAAAGTTGGATAGTGGTGACATTAAAATGCAAAGCAAATCACAGGGTCATCAATTAATTTACCGGATTTCTCATCTTTAGTTAAAATCCTTGCATGTCATTTTGACATTTTTCCCTTCGTCTGCCTGGTCCAACTTTATTAACCGCCAACCTTTGAGAAATCTGCCCGCTGAAGTATGTATTCCCCGCTGGCATTTAGGCTTTTTTGATTCGATTGATAATTGCGAGTCCTGGAGAATGCTGGGGGAAAAACAGCTCAGTGTTAGAACTGTACTTTTCAGGCTCCAGAAAGGAAGAATGGTGATTATTCAAGTGCCAGAAAATGACCACCAGGACAGCCAGGGTCAGTGGTTGAGTCCTCAAGAAGTTGCACAAAAATGTATGCACTTAATGAGGGAAAAATTCACAAAATTGCAAATATGATAGGAGATAGGAGTTTGAATATAAAGAGAAATATTATCATCCACAACTTTTATCATCTCTTATCATCTTTGAGTTCAACATCCCAACTAGGGATGTTATTTTGGGTTAATTTTGCTTTCGATAGCCTGACATCCATTAACTGGTAACTCATTGGTTTGTTTTTAAATAAAGAAGAAAAAACACCAAACACTTGAAATACGAGAGGCCTTGACTTTCAGTCCAGCGCTCCATTGACTCAGTGAGCTTCACTACTACATTTCAAAGTACTATGACTTAAATTTTTATGTTTGGTGATGTAAATGTCTTGCCTTTTCTGTTGATTTTGCTGACCAGCCCATTCCCATTCCAAATGCATGAAATTGTGCCGCTCTGTCAGTACTTTCAGTGTACAAGCATGATGCCAAAAGCCACCTTCCATCCAACTGGAACACGGCTGGGCAGCGTCAGATGAGAAAGCACTCTGATAGAACCCTCTGGCGTTTTTATTATACGCCTGCAAACGGGCGGATGGCACGGGGTGCGTCCACATGCAATGTGCACTGACAGCATCACTGGAGAATGTGGTCGGAAAAAACTAGTCACGTGCACATGAACACCGAAGGACAGCGTCAGGTAATAATGCTGCTGGTAAACAGGTAAAAAACAGGTAAACAGGGCGGGCAGGTGGGGAGTTGGCTGACTTTAGCGCGGGAATCTGGAGTTCGCTTTCCCTGTGGATGTGTATGTGATTTTTTTTTTACACCTTACCATGCGCCTCTTTTTCCTAAACCTAACTATCCGACACTTTTTTTTGCTTTTTTTTGCCTAATCCCATCTAGACAGTCCGTGCTGTTATGTAAACATAAGGACCGTGCTGCTTTATCCCACCATGAGCATTTGTTGACCTAACCGTTACAGCATCCCGGAGTGTAAACAGCTGGCACAGAAGGATACCGAAAATGACGTAAGTAGAAGCAGAAGGTCACTGACAGAACAGCACCATGTGACGAATTGGGATGAGAACATGTTGCAGAGACATTTAGTAAATGCCATACATCTAATAAACAAAGAGTTCAAAGGATTCAAGGATAATTCTACAACATATTTCTTTTGTTTTGGGCAACCTGGATTTAATTTTCGTGGTGCTGCCTGTTAGTTTTACTGGTTATGATGTACTCACTGAGTTCATTGCTGACCTAAGGGAAACATGGAAACATTACTAAAAGGAAGTCAGTGTGAGTAAGAGCACAAGCATTATTTCATCAAACTCCCAGGCTAATAAGTCATATCAGAGTGTCTATTTGTACCCAGGTAAGAATGGTCACACTGCAACTATTAGGCTAAATATATCCACAACAAAAATGCGTTAGTATGATTCCCACTGCGGTCTGTGATTGGCTAGTACCGGTCACGTTGACCCATCAAGGTTGGAGGCCGTTAGGTTTAGGGCAAAGATCTCACAGTTAGAGCTACTCGGAAGCAAGCTCCAATATCTTCCAAGATTAAAGTGGTAAATTTACGGGAAGAAAACTCACAAATGTACCGCCAGAAAGTCAGGGTAACCATGGGGAGAGTAAGATGTAGTGGATGAATTTGTCAAGCACAGGACTTTCACACACTGAAAAAAGAGAATTGCTAACCAAAAGAATTACTTTAATCAGTAACACATAAACGAATTAAAATAGCAAAAATAGCATTAAAATAGCAAATAGCAAATAGCATTGTTGGCTACAGACACCTGGGCGCTAACAGCATCTGCCCAAATGTTTTTGAAAAAGAAAAAAAAGGTAAATAGCAAAATCATTACTCACCCTGGGGGATTATTACTGGCATTTTTGGCTGCACTCTCATGAAGTGATTGAGATTGTCAGGCTAAAGAGTTGGCTTGATGACAACTTATCTCATTGTCTGACTGCTTGTGTGTGTTGAGTCAAAGATTTTTCTTGTAGTGTGGTGAAGCAACAATCTAAAGGTTGTACTGCTACTCATCTGATGTTGCTCGGCGGCATATCATGCTGCCATGAAAAGTGACTTTTGGCATCTAGATCTTTCACCGAAATCACTGCAAAAGCCGTGGTATTTGGAAACTTTAGGATCAAGTCAAGTCACGTCGAGTCAATTTTATTTATAAAGCTGTTTATCACAAATCACAGTTTGCCTCATAGGGCTTTACAGCACACAATATCCCTCTGTCCTTAGGCCCTCACACTGACAAAGGAAAAACATCCCAAAAATCCCTGTAACATGTAATGAGAACAAGCTGGTAGTAACAGTGACCACACAGATTTTAGCATTTACCATTGTGAGTGTAATATTATCATAACTGATAGAAAGGATGACCACAGATTTAAAACAAAGATCCAAGCTATAATTATTCTTTAAGTAGAAAATGTATTTAAACTTTTTTATTAAGTCTCACTTACTGTTGTACTTGGAGCCCCTCTTATAGTAATAGTCAATCAAACATGGCCAAGCATGTGTGACACAAAAGTTTGAGAACTTTCCACAAACAGCACTTTTATATTTGGCGTAGAAGCTCAGTACAGTATTTGGATGTTTCTCACAGTGGCCAACGGGAGGGGTGTTGCAAGCCTGACAGCACCGTTCCAAATTGCATTTCTGGGACAAAGCCTGTTTTTGTTCAGCCCTGTATATATGCGGACAGAGTCACAGTGAGGCCACTGGGCCGAAAGTCTCATGGTCCATAATCCTGATTTTACACTGTAAACAGACTTGGCTGCATTCTGTGGAGATGTACCACCGATTACTGAAAAATCAAGCTTATCAGCTGCAGACAAAAATGTGTGTTTTGAAAAAAGTCAACAATCTGATTGTTGAATCCCTTCTTCAACAGATACAAACTATCCAAGTCCAGCAGACAGTAAAGACGTGAATGGCCCCTGTCATGCTGCGTATTATGCAAAATCCTGCAGAAAGTTGTATGAGGTTTTTAGAGCAGAACTGAAGTGAGCAGAGCGGGACACTAAGTTGTGGTGCTGGTGTGTGGCTGTGAGCTACAGTAACAGATGTTTTACCAAGAACACCCAGGGTGCCTGATGGGATGTTTTAAAGGTCGCTGTTATCCTGCAAAAAGAGGCAGTTCCCCAGAGCTCCTCCGTACTGTACCTGTCAGCAAATACCAGCAACTACTTCTCACTGAACAAAAGCAAGGGGCATTTAAACAGCTTGAAAAGACTGTGGACATTTAAATATGTGATGACAAGAGGCATTCAAAGCACGGTGGCGTCGTTGTTGGCACTGTTGCCTCACAGCAAGAGGGTCACTGGTTCGAAACCCCCCGTGGGCAAGGGCCCTTCTGTGTGGAGTTTGCATGTTCTCCCCGTGTCTGCGTGGGTTCCTCCCACTTTCCAAAGACATGCAGGTCAGGTTGATTGGTGGCTCTAAATTGCCTTCAGGTGTGACTGTGACCGTGAAACGCTGTCTATATGTGTCAGCCCTGCGATAGTCTGACGGCCTGTCCAGGGTGTACCCCGCCTTCCGCCCGATGACAGCTGGAATTGGCTCCAGCCCCCCCGCGACCCTTACGAGGACAAGCGTTTACAGAAAATGGAAAAAAAAAAAAAGAGGAATAAGTAGATAAATCTCGACCAGTATACTTATACTTTGGGTACTTTTAATGACTTGTATTTTATTTTATTAATTTATCAAATTCAATGTTAATTTTTCATCTCTGAATTTAAATTACATCTAGAATAATAAACCGTGAAGAAACAATAATCTTCATAAGCTAATTGACCAGCTCACCATGCTGACATAAGCAGCCAGGGTTTCATCTTTGCTAAAAAACAAACAAACAAACAAAAAAAAACCAGATGCACACATTTTAGTTGTTTGTCAAGCAGGGTGGGACTAGAGTTGCATGATCTCTTTTTGAAAGTCAAAGAATCTGCAATCACTTTGACTCCAAGATATCTCTTCATCCTAAAAACAACTGTGACCATATCAAGATCTATTTTCATCTCTCTTTTTTGTGCTGCAATGTTTTTGTGTTCTGTGTGTTTGTCTCAAAGCAGCAGGTTGGATATTTCTGTCTGTATTTCTCAGACAAATTGATTAAACAAAAAAATTTGTTTTTATTTTCTTCCATGCTTTCCAATTCCTGCTCCTGTCTCAGAACATTAAAAACATTAAGGAAAAGAGCTGGTGATTTAACAAATAAATAAATAAATACATTTACACATATTTATCTCAGGCACATTGTTCTAAATCACCTTAATTTAATTATGTATTATGATAACTTCTTTTCATCATGTATCCTTTCATTCTGGCTCTAAATTTCACTATATTACACCAAATGCATCTGACAGGCAGCTCTTAGCACACTTGCTGTGGAGAAAACAGGAGGGGGCTTGAAAAGTGAGTCAAGAGCAGCAACTAGAAAAAGTGGAACAGCTGAGAGTTTAAAATTTTACACAAAGCTTTGAGGGGCAGAAAGTGATACTCTGCTCACACACACACACACACACAGCTGTTAGTTACGGTTAGGGTTTTTCCTGAGTCAGAGCCCGAGCTCAATTCTAAACCTAAACCTGGGCCTGAGCCTTTGTCTACTCAACACAACTGATCATTCAACATGTAGCTGGTGATTAAAGAGTTCATTCTGAAAATACAGAGAAATATTTATGATTCTCTGTACTTACAAAACATGCTCATGTACAGACTATAGGTGGATTTCCATCAACCCTCAAACCGTGCATATTGAAATTGTGAATATAAAATATGCCTAATGGAAACACGTCAAATTCGAAAAAACTCCCATTCATTGCAGAAATGTTTTAATTCATGTATGAGGTGGTATTTCAGCCGACTCAAAAGAGCCATATTTCACTAAACTGCAATGGAAACACTTTTTTGTCTTTTCTAGGTCATATGATGCTATGGCTATGTGCTTGTCAGTAGGAACTGGCTCCCTCACGATGCAGCAGGTGCTACAAGAGGTGTTATTGCATCACATAACTCTTCAAAAGTTGAGCGGATCATCTACAAGTTTTGATTCCACAATTTCTCTGTGAAATCGTGGACTGTCACTTCCCAGAAATCCCTCATATGTGAGCCCACGTATAAGAGCTTGCCTTTCCATTATGGCTCCATAACACGCCTACGTGGCCTTGGGTTGGAAATAAGAACGACTAGTGTGGTGGCTGCAATAGAAATAAAGCTGCTAATGTTTTGAACATCCATCACCATGCTTCTTGGAATGTTATCACCAGAGGAGAAGTTGCAGAACATCACTCAGTGGAAATTCAGTAATCTCGCAATCATGTTTTATTGACATTTTGAAAATATGGCTCAAGTTTTAAGCAACTCAGAAACCAACCTTGTGTGGCACATGGGGTCACTGTTATCGTAGGGTACTGCTCACGCTGACTACTAGTAAACAAGAAGCAATTAAACTGGACTCAAGTTGAGTCCTCTGCCAGCCAAGGACGATGGTACATTCAGATGCTCCTCAGGAGGTCTTTATTGTGTGTGTTAATGAGCTCTAAGTTGTAATGCGGATACAAAATAGATGTAAAAGTGGATATGTTGTATTTTATTGCTCAGAGCGTATAAACATTTTGATAACTAAGAAGAAATTAACACATAAGGTAAAATATGATTGGGAACTATTTTTTTGAGGTTTTCCTGACACCACATGGATGTAGCACAAGGCTGTGGAGGTAACTGGCATGTATACTACTTGCCCCTCAAAGAATGAAACATTGGTCAGTGACATTTCTTTAACATTGTATTGAGCTTACATACATAGCTTACAAACAAGTGGCATACATGATCGATGCATAAAAATGTAATGTATTATTGTTTTTAACGTAAACTTAAAACATGCTCTGATCCCAAGTTGTCACGTGTTGTTGCTTTGCAGTGGACTTCCACGTCTACATATTATGCTCTAGGTATCCTTTGGTTTGGTCTTTTTGTTTTCCTGGATGCACCTACTGTGATGTCAACACAAATACATGATGGGATTACACTGTACATAGTTATGTACCTGTATAGACAACAAAAGCACATGGCAACCAATGCTGGGACTTCAATAATGGAAAAAGGCAGCAAAGGCACATAGGTTTAGGCAAAGAGAAAGAGATAGAAGGAAGGTAGATTTATCAGCTATTTTTTTTAAACAATGTTTGAAAAAATAAATTACATTTGTCCTTGATCTGTCCTCTGGTCTGACTGGTAGCTCAGCTTATGCCGTTGGCATCTCTGATGTATTCAGTCCAAACTTTTCCCGATGTTAATAAGTGCTTCTCTAACGTTGAAAAGTCGTGCTTCAGCAGAAGGTGCCATGAAGTCGAAAAAATAGAAAAATATAGCGAAAAAGTTGCAAAGATGTAAGAAACTACTGGCTGCTGCATCTACAGCAGTATCTAACAGGTTCATGGTTAGGTTAAAAAAAACCCCATCACATTCAGACAGGAAGCGATCCCCAGACTCCTGCATAAAAGTCTGGGTTGGTTGAATCCGCCCACCCTATACTGACCTTTGTGCTCTTCACGTCGTTGCGGGCACCGTTTCAACCTGTCCACCCATGTTCTCAACTGATGCTGCCCACCTGCGTATTCTGCTGCCACGAAAGGTGGCCTCTGGATCTTATGCCACAATCACTACAAAAGCGGTGGTATTTGAAAAATTCAAAATTCAAACGGGCTGAAACTCATACATGATGACTGGTAATGCATTGAAGTGAAGTTTTACAAGGCAGGCACCAATAGCTGTTGAATGTGCATGTACAAACAGAGTGCTACAGAGAAATACTTCAAAACTTAAAAGTTTTGATACACTTGAACGCATCAGCTTGAAGGAAGTGATGTTATGAAAATAGTAAGTCTGCCTATCACTACTGCCAGCTAATGGTATTTTGTATAATCAAGTTCTCCTGGGAGAG
The DNA here is from genome assembly GCF_026936395.1 of Plectropomus leopardus. Classification (NCBI taxonomy): domain Eukaryota; kingdom Metazoa; phylum Chordata; class Actinopteri; order Perciformes; family Serranidae; genus Plectropomus; species Plectropomus leopardus. Next base: position 1,896,658 of record NC_142177.1, on the reverse strand, counting down.
GGTTGGTCACCATCCAGGTCTCTGTGAGCTCGTTGCTCATCTCTGTGCTTTACTAGAAATGTATGTAGAGCTTTATTGCAAACAAACGTGCCACGGCTTCATCTTAGCAGGTAATTACTTTCTCCGCTGCAGGGCGAGTTTCTGATGAAACTCAGCTCACTGTAATGCTGCAGTCAAAGTCATTTACCGTTGTTTATATGAATCCCTCTATTATCCAGAGTTATTCAAAAGGTCTGGAATAATATCTGGTGATAATCACCGTCACACTACAAAAGGTGGCAGCTCTTAGCTATAGCTGCTAATTCAGCTGCACTGGTTGAGGCGTGGGATTGGAGCAGACAGCTTTCAGGCCTGCATGCATAGAAAAGACTAGCTCTGTTTCATGGCGTACACTCCTTTCTGTTCATTGATGCATTGGAATGAGAACAAACGGCTGACCAAATGTTTCAGGAGAGAGATCTGTGGGGTGCAAAAACACGTGAAATACCCTGAAATGCACGCTCACACATGCACGCACACATGTCCCAAGGCGCTTATATCAGACACAAAAAGAAATAATTCAGCCGTGCACTCCGAATCACCTCTGATAGTCCCCAGCCATGAAATTTCAGCTTTGGCAAAGACGCAGGCACAGAAAGGGAAGACAAAAACAAATCACACAAACACGCGCAGACGCTCACACACCCTCCCACATACAGGCCGGCCAAATCTGCATTTGGCCATGGAGCTGTCTCTCTCTCTCTCACTCTCACTCTCTCTCTCTCTCTCTCTCTCTCTCTCTCTGGACATCTCACTCTGTCCCTCTGCGTCAGCGTGCAGACAGCCTGCTGGTGATGCTGGTGCCATGACGGGGCAGATGTTAAACTCTGGTCCTCTCCTCTCTTACATAACTTCTTTATCGGGCTGATTCCCTGCAGTGTAATGAGGCCAATAAAATCAGTGCCTCGTTAGCATACTTATGTAAGCTGAACTAATGAACTGGACCTGATCCCTGATCCACAATGAGAACCAGGGTATATTTAGACTCTGTATATTTATATGTCTATAAGTATTTCATCAATACCAGCAGAATTAGTTATAAGCTTTTCATGTTTTTTTTTTTTTTTTGTCAGCCTCTGTAGTCAAGAGTCAGCTCCACTTTGTGATCAAGAGCCATGGAAATGGTTTATGGCACAGTCAACACATTCTCCCTTTAATCCGCTGAACACTTGCATTAGTGAGCAAAGACAGCGAGGCAGCATAGCATAAGCCATCCTGAATGCTTTCCACGGTGACAGTATGAGATGGGAGGGGGAAAAAAAAACTGGAGAGGGTGAGGGACGGGTCGAGGAGTGGATGAAGGAAGAGGACGAGAGAGAGCGAGGAGGAGGAGGCTGGAGTAGAAGACAGGGTTAAGCTGGGTGAGACAGAGACACAGCATGTCAAAGAGAGGAGAGAAGAACAGAGCGAGGGGAGGGCGAAAGGCAGAGACAAGAGGGGAGGGGGGAGTCAATACGGGAGAGCAGGGAGTCGGGGCTCCTCCATGGGGGTTTGACTTCACCCCCGCTGCTCCTTTTGCTGCCTTTTTTCAAAACCTTATGTCTGGAATCTCACTTCATTTCTTTTATGACATCTTCGCCTGGCGTTGTCCATGCATCGGTGCCCTGCCCTCCTTCCTCTGCTTCTTCTTCTGTCTTTGCAGAGTCCTGGTTGAAACTCTAGATGTAGGTGTGTGTGTATGTGTGTGTGTGTGTGTGTGTGTTGTATTTAAGCTGGAGTTCCAGATAAGCCTCTCCTAAACAGTGTGAGATCGACAGAGATTAGGGGACAGCCAACCTCTAAGCAAACCCAAACCCACAGAACGCTCGGACATTCACCTAAGTAATTTACTTGAGTAGTTCTATTTTCTGCTAATTTATACTTGTGGTTTTAAGATGGCGCCTGTGCTGGCACGCCGCCTGTCTTGCTTCCTCACTGTTGTATTTGCTTTTGCCCTGTTCCTGCTGCTTCATGCCTACCGAGATGTGTCTGCTCTATTGACATATGATTGCCAATCTCTCTTCAAAATAAGAGATTCGTCAGAGACCTTATTGCTATCTGATCGCTCATTGTGTGACCGGATAACACTTCCTCCTGTGTTGGCGGACAATTCCAATCACCTGCGCCAACTGCCCTGTGTCTCTCCCAGGAGGGAGTGCGGCCAGAAGCCACAGTCCGCCGGCAATGATTACCAATGCCCGGCTGCCTTGCCCACTAGAGGACCTGGGAGATGAGCTGGTGTGCTTGTCCGACTCAAGGCTTACCTAAGAGCCTCTTCTTCGACTGATCCACGCTTCCGACCTGCCCCTCCTGTCCGGTTTTTAAACTGCCGATGGATCCGGACCATCTTCCCAGAGCCATCGTCGCTGCTGTCACTGGTGACTGGACCTCCTACCGCAGCTGTGCTGTCAGCCTCATGTCGGCATCCTCGCTGCGACGCTTACCATGGCGACCTCTGACAGCTGAGACGCGCTGTGCCATCAGCCAGCTCAGAGCCAAACCTTAGCATGGCACTGCTCAATGCCAGGTCACTAGCGAACAAAACTTTTATTTTAAATGACTTCTTCAGCACCCGCAAACTGGATGTTGTGTGTGACGGAAACGTGGATTCATGCTGGTGACTATACACCGTTCTCCAAACTCCTTCCTCCAGATTGTTCGTTCTTTAGCTCGCCCCACATAACAGGCAACAGCGGCGGCGTGGCCACTGTGTTTAAATCCGAACTTCAGTGCTGTTTTTCCCAGCCCATGAAGAGCTACTCCAGCTTCGAGCTGCAGCTCTTTGAATTGAAACTGCCACCCCCCCTCCTCTGCGTTGTTGTATATCGTCCACCAAAATACAACAAAGACTGTATAGATGATTTTGCTGATTTTCTGTCTGGGATCGTGGTGAAATACAACCATATTTTAATCTCTGTTGATTTTAATATTCATGTGTGCTGCGAATCCTGACCTCTTTACACCTTAGTGGCAAACAATAGCCATAAGCCTCAAGTCTTATTCAATGTTTTAAACTCTCTTATCAATCCTAGTGATGTCTCTCCTCTTGTACCAATGCCTACTGTGTATAATGACTTTTTACAGTTTTTTATCAGAAAAGTTGCTGCCCTCAGACCAGCTCACACGGGTGCCAGGCCCTCTTTAGACATTGCTCCTACTCTGCGCTCTGCTACCTTTGACCAGTTTGAGCCTCTGTCCCTCTCCCAACTCTCTGATTTAGTTCAGCATCTGCGTCCTACAAACTGCCCCTCAGACACCATTCCCTCTCATCTCCTCAGAGAAGTTTTTGAATCAGTTGGAGCTTGTGTTCTGTTGCTGATCAACACCAGTCTTAACTCTGGCCATGTCCCCGTAGCTCTTAAACATACTGTCGTCAAACCCTTAATTAAAAAGAAAAATCTTGATCCCCCCAACTTCTTAAATTCCAGGCCTATATCACAGCTTCCCTTTTTATCAAAGGTTTTAGAGAGAGCATTGTATGTCCAGCTGCAGTCGTTTTTAATCCAGCACAACATTCATGAAAATTTACAGTCTGGCCTTAGACCCAGACACAGCACGGAAACTGCACTGCTAAAAATTTCTAATGATTTGCTTTTAGTTGTTGACTGCGGTAGTCCTGCTGTCTTGATGCTCCGAGACCTGTCCGCTGCCTTTGACACTGTAAACCATGAAATTCTCCTACAGCGTCTTGAGCACTATGTAGGCATCACCGGCTCTGCCCTCTGCTGGTTCAGGTCCTACCTGGCAGAGCGGACCTTCTCTGTGTGGTTAGGCCACATTTCCTGTGGCTCCGCTGACCTGTGGAGTCCCTCAGGGCTCTATCCTGGGTCCTACACTTTTTCTCTTGTATATGTTGCCACTTGGGGGTGTTTTTCAGAAACATAAAACGTTTCTTTTCATTGTTATGCGGACGATGTCCAAATTTACATGCCACTAAGGTCACTAGGCAAGGACTTTATTCAGACTTTTTGCCTGGCGAAGTTAAATTATGGATGCAATATGTGTATTTCTGTAATAAAATATTCCTGTCCTCGTAAAATTACGTTTTTTTCTCGTAAAATTACAACTTTTTTCCATAAAATTATGACTTTATTGTTGTAATATTACAAGTTTGTTCTCGAAATAACTACTTTATTCTTGTAATATTTTAACTTTAATCTTGTAATACTTTTACTGGGATACATTAGTGTTTTAATAAAATCCCCCTTGAGATGTGTCTTCTCGTTTTCGAGGGCGTCCATAAACACAGAAAACATAAATTACAAAGAACAGAATGCATACATAAGACAAAAAACACAAACCTTGACAATCACACAGACAAACTTGCTCCATATTTCCCTTCTCCCCCAATCATTCTGAAGAAGGGATCTCCAACCAAGAGCTCAGTAGCAGCCAGGAGCTCTCAGCCTTTTATCCAAGCAGCTGCCAAAGGCCCTTCACATTTACACATACACTCGTGAAGTCAAGTGCAAGTGCTAATTCTTTATGGTGTGAACATATTGATCACAATCAGGATCACTGGAGACCACTGCTCTAAAGTTGGCTAACATTATTTTCAAAAACAGAAACAGATTATGTATATATATATAAGTAAGAGGAGACTAAAAACATAAACAAGGATTTTTAAGATGTGCAAATAAGGAGGATCTGAATAAACCAAAACTTGTTAAAGATTGGATGGATAAAGGTAATCTATTTCAGTCAGAAGGGGCCTTAAACTGAAAAGCTTTGCGTCCAGTGTCTTTATTTCTTTATTCCCCATTTATATGGGGAACAGTAAAAGTAAGACAATGAGTGCTTCTTAATGAACACACAGAAGATACTGGAACAAAAAAATGCTTAAGGTATTGGGGGCAATTAAAGTAAATACATTTAAAAATAATTGTAATCCAATGAGAATGACACTGTTCATATGGCTGCAGCAAATTGAGCTTATCAGACAAAATGCAGTGATGAGTATTGCATGGGCATTTAAGAATAAATCTATTCAAAGAATTGAAAAAAAACATTCAGTGGCTTGAGATATGCATTGTGCGTATTTTGATAGATGGTATCAGCATAATCAATTATGGGCAAAACTAGTTGAGTAATGATTCTTTTTCTGACTTCCTGTGTGAAGCAGTTAGCTGACTGAAAAATATTTAAAATGGCATATGTTCGCCTTATATATAATCAATATGTAGTTTAAAATTAAGTTCGGGATCAAGCCAGAGTCCAAGATCTTTAATAGAGTAAGCTCTGTGTACAGTAGAGCCATTTTCAAACTGAATATATAAACTTGGAGAAGAAAGTAAATTATGATGGAAACCAAAAAGCATACAACTGGATTTTTTCAGATTCAATAAGAGCTTATTTTTATGAAGCCAATTTTGGACAAGATTAAAATCAAGCTGAAGCTGTTTTTGTAAAAGGGAAAGATCCGAGTTAGAGGAGTAAAGCACTGTGTCATCAGCATAAAGATTAATAAAGCAGTTTGTAACAATTTGTGGAAGATCATTAATGAAAATAGAAAACAACAGAGGGCCAAGGGTAGAACCTTGCGGTACCCCTTTTTCGATCACGCATTTATCCGACTGAGCACCATTAAAAAGAACATATTGTTGCCTGTTATGAAGATATGAGTTAAACCACGATGTTATAGGCCTATTTCTTTCTTGTAGCTACTCCATACTAACTTTTTTTTACTCTTGCATCAAAGGCTCACATGTGCATGCCCACACAGGACAGCACTCAAGGTGTTTACACACACACACACACACACACACACACACACACACACTTGCATTTACTACGCAAACTCACAGAAAGACACACAGGCTATTCTGGCTTCATTCACAGTCCCTCCTCTGCCTCCTTTTCTTCTGTCTGCAATGTTTCCATTAGGGAAAGTAGCGAGGCCCAACATTACAGTCATCAGAGGCCGGGCTTTATCTCTGCGTTTTAAAAGAGAAAGGAGAGGGAGGGGGAGAAACAGCGAGGAGAAGTAGGAGGAGGAGAGGCGGTTAATAATTGCAGCTGGCTTGTTTTAATTGTGCCCGGAGTCCCTGGTGTTTGCAGGGGCCAATAGAGGGACTGAGGCCCTGTTGTGTTGATCAGCATGCTCTTTTCTGCTCCACACAATAACACACATAAACATTAAGCCTCGGTGATTCACACACACACACCCATACACACACACACACACACACACAGATTTTTTTTTATAGCAGCCAAGCTGTCAACAATCACAACAGTGACCATTATGTGCAGCCGTACCACTGCCCCCGCCCCCCGCATGGTTCATTCTCATAGAGTATGTGTGTGAGCGTACAGGATGTTTTGGAGCGTGTGTGCTCTCTGAATCTTCAGAACATGCTGTCCACAGGAACCGGTGCCAAGTGAAAGTCAGTGGCCAGCGGTGATTCACTGGCCAAACACTGACTGCCGAGTAGCAGCAAAGCATTCAATAAAAATCTCAAAAAAAAAAAAAAGCCACTTTGATTCAGCTAATTTGCATAAAGAAGGAGAAACTGTCCCTCGCTGAATTTTAAATCTGGTGTCTTTAAGCAATCGGCCCGGTTTGCATGTGTGAAGTTGACCAAGGTTGTGGTGTTCAAAGGGAGCAAACTGCAATCAACCTGGTGGAGAAAATCCTCCCCATCTTTAATCAGGAGGAGAGAAGCGTGTCAAGGCAAAAGTTTCCTCTTGTCTGTCTCGCTGTACTTTTTTCTCACCCGTCATTTGTTTGATGTGCTCACGAGAGAGACAACGGAGTGTGTGTGTGTGTGTGTGTGTGTGTGTGTGTGTGTGTGTGTGAGAGGAGGGGAAGAGAGAAAGAGAGAGGGTGTGTGAGTGTGCGAGGGAGAGATTCATTATGCGGATAATGAGTCCATCTGGGACAATGTGAGACAGTTCACTTCCCCTGTGGTCGTCTCCAGCATTCAGGGAGAGGACACTTTTCCAGCTAGGAGCCAGAGGACGTCGAGCAGCAGCGCAGCCTCGTTAGCATGCCTGCCGACGTCCACCACCGCCATGCAGAGCTCCATTCAAGAGCACTGTCAAGTATGTCTCTTCAGGAGTTTGTCTTTGTTTGCGGGACTGTGTAGTTTTTGTCCCCTGGTTGAGACACGCTCGGTACATTCATAAGGCTTTATTGTCAGTGTGGCTGCAGCGAAAACAGGAAGCGACACATCCTGCTTTTCACTGAAAGCCATGTATCTCCAAAAATGGCAGCTTGACAGAAAGTTGCCCTTTCTGAGTGTTGACTGTGGAGAATGCATACAGGTCACATTTCCACTTTTATTCTTTTAACATGGAAATATGTATGTGGGTCAATCAGATGGTAAAGTTTTATTAAAACTTGGATTTTGGGCACCATTGACACCCTATTTGTCGTTACAATTTTTTTTTGAGCAGTTTGTGGTCATCTGGGTGGTGAATTGAAAGTGACTGAGACTGACAGGACACTGAGCTGACTGACCAACCCACTCTCATACTGAAGTTGTCAAATATCTCTGCCTTTGCAGTGCTTTCTGCATAAGAGCCCAACACTAAAAGCCACCTTTTGCGCCCTCATGACATGCCTGCACAGAATCAGCAGAAAATGTTTGTGGTTTAATTTAAGATATAACAGTGTTGATCTTTCATATGCAAGTTATCGCTGCTAAACTTAGATTGATTGCTTTTGTCTTCACCAACACTGATACAGTAATCTGTGGTATTGATCTAACTGGAGTGAAGTTCTCACCATGGAAACATCACCCTGTCACTCCTGTGATTGTTTGTCCCTGTTTTTCACTTTCACACCTGGTTGGTGGTGTTGTTTGTTTGTGAAAGCATTAATATGAAAACCATCTGTTCTGTCAAGAAAACAGTCTTCTAAGTCACTTATTTGACATATTCATGTAAGATCATGTGGTAACCACGGTAACACAATGAGATTTTCCCTATAGCCCTGAATGGTTACTGTATCCTGGGGCATATAGTCATTTGACAGGCTGTGGGGGGGATGGGCTTTTTTTTCAAGTCTTAAGTGAGGGCCATGCATAAAAACATAAATCTCAAAATTAAAAGAGATGATTCATGTCAGATTTAGCTATTAGCTAGGTTACACTAAGTGGGTGAACTTAATATCATGAGAAACACTGAAGGGGGAGGGTTAACTACTCAGGTCATGTGACTTCATGCTAACATTAAAAAATAAACTCATCATTGGTCAAAATCCAAAATGTAATCCCACCTGAACAAAGTCAAAGGGCATGAGGTATGAGTTGTTTTTTCGTGTATTTTGGGGTGAATTTTTTTAGAAAATTGTTTTTGAAGAATAAATTTACATTTTCTATTTGAAAAATAATGAATTGCATCATTCTAACTTTGGCAAGTAGGTATTCAATGTCTGCATCCTGGAGGATACATTACTCAGATACGGGTATAAAACCAGCAATAATTCCTCACAGATATATTTATGTCTTTACAGATAATCAATAATATAAAGGTGTGAAACACTGATTGCTTTCTATTTTTGATTTATTATTGTTTTGCTACCTGATGGTTGATCAGATTTAGAGGATGATACACCAGTTTGCTTCACTGCACCAGACAAATTTCTCCACTCCACTGACCAAAGCTATCCATGACAGGACATTGATAGTGTGGGGGTACCACTGAGAGGAAAATAGTTTAAAACAGGAAATAAAAGTGTTTTTTTATTTTTTATTTTAATATGTCATTGTTTTATTAAAGACTACATTTGTTTCATGTGCTTAAACCATATTGTATGTGAATAACCATTGTTCAGATTTAACTGTTAGCAAATTGTTTTAGAATTTAGCACATGAACTACTCAATAAAGAGTGAAGGGTTAAATTTATACTTTAAATGGGCAGTGTATCTCCAGAGATACAAACTGGAAAAGTGAGGGTCAAATTCTGGGAAAAATATAAAATAAAATAAAATCCCTTTATTTTATCCTAGATATATTAGAAAATAAGAATTAAATATTTTCCCAAAATATTTATATTTCCCTGCCCATTTGAGGACTACAGTACATTAACCCAAGTACTGTACTGTAACTAATGTACAGTAACTACTTTAATGTAACTACTGTACTTTAACTAATGTACAGTTACTAGTTTACTGTAACTAATGTACAATAACTACTTTACTGTAACTAATGTACAGTTACTAGTTTACTGTAACTAATGTGCAGTAACTACTTTACTGTAACTAATGTATTTTAGGTCATTTTTCCTTTTGCGACTTTGCACCTTTACTTAACTAAACTTACACCAACTTAAAACACCACCACATTATGGCACCTGTAGCTTACCAGACAGAGTGCTCATGTAGTGAAGCTGTGTCATTGCTGCATGTCATCCTTTATCTTTCCTTCTTTCACACTAAAAGCTGTCCTATCACAGCTCCACAATATAGATCTGCACAGGTGTTTCCAGTCACTCTGACTTCTGATCAGCTGGAAGTTAAGTCAAGCTTTAAAGGGAATCATGATTTACCAAACTCTGAGCACCATATTAGACTGATAACAGTGCTGGCTGCTCTTCCAGCAAATACAACCAAACCCACTGAAGGTGAGGGAGATGTCAATTAAGCACAGCACTAATTAGTCAACAGAAGTGAAAACACCTGTGTGGGTGGACTCTAGGTGTGTGGAAATTATATGATACCGTTTATAAAATATGATGCATTATCATTAATTAAACCACCAAACACTATAATTAGTAATTAGCATTAGCTCCATCGCAGCAGTTCAGTGTCATTAAATGCATAAAAAATAACTAATTAAGAATATCTAAGAATAAATAACTCATCGGATCCATGATCCATTCATGATGAATACTTTAACTTTGGGTGCTTTTTATATTTTTGTGATTACACTTACATACTTTGGCTCGAGTCGAGTTTTAAAGTTTGACATGGTATTTTGTAGTACAGCATATTACTTTTTCTTAACCCTCAGTAAGAGGTTTTCATGCTGTGCGCACAAAATGCACTTCTCAAAATCAAGAAAGACTATTAAACTTTAACATTACTTTTTACTTTCATTGAGTTACATTGTTAACCAACATCAGCCCTAATCATAGATATCAAATATTCAATAATTTTCATAATTTTAATCCTTTAAATGCCAGATTTTTGTCATGATGCCACTATGTTTTTAGATGAGACAACATTGAAAAAATATAATTTTCAAAAGACTATGTGCTAAGTATATACATACTTTTTTTTTTTTATCCCAACCTGGGATATGTCACCTGGTAGAAATAGCATTTCTCCATATGGCAAATATGATAAAAAAATGACATCATCTGGTGGAAAATAGTAAAAAAATGACAAATTCCGAGGCAAAGGCCCAGAATGACACCCAGAAATAATACAATGCATGTTTTTATGCTTTGATGGCTGTGGGATCAAAAATTGCAGTATGAGTGAGTTTCAGTTGAGTATTTTTTGCACTTAACAGTCTGAATGTAACAATTTAGTTTCCACGATGTATTTTAGACTTATTGCAGGAGCTGAGCTGGAAATTCACAGATTAAACAAAAATACACAATCAAACTATGCATGAACATAGCCAACATGATCAAAGAATTTAAAAGTGCCTAAAATATGCCAAACAGTCCCCAAGGGGTTAAGCAAAGCATCTTAATACTTATTCTTTCACTGCCTATTCCAAATTTTTTGGTGGTTCCCTATAAAAAGTGTGAACTGCAATGATTCCACAGTAACTATGGCCAGTGATATAGCAGCACACATTTCCATCTCTTTATCCTGTTTCTTGCTATACCTTATAATTTATGATATGGTCGATAAAGTCTCTGCTGATAATGCAGGATGACATCACCAAAACTGTCCAATTAATGATTCACCTCACAGTCCGTATGATGTCATGTGTACAGCTCATGTTTTGTTTGTAATAAGTTAACATTAAACAGAGCAGGGCCATATTTATAAAACTATACAAAGGATTCATGTATAGAATAGAACACATGCAGGGTTTTTGCACAAATATATTCAGATTTAGAAAAGTGCACACATCTGTCTCATGCTGGTTTACCTGTTTGAAGCTTTTTGTAACAGTTGTAATGTTGCCTTCATGCGCTTTCATATTTACCATATTTAATTTCTGAGCACATGAATGGCCCTCTAAAGTGTGGGGCACTGGGAAGTTCCAATGATACTTGAGTTGTGAAGTTTGCAGGATGTTTCAGGGCAGCAGATATGGTGTAAAGCACTGAAACAGTGTCAACAATGCATTGTAAATATATGTATATGTATGTATATACATGTATGTATCTATATCTATCTATCTATCTATCTATCTATATCTATATCTATCTATCTATCTATCTATATCTATATCTATCTATATCTATCTATATCTATATATATATATATATATACACCATGCATTGTTGATAATTATATATATATATATATATATTAGTTGCACATTTTAGTATACATCTATTAGCTGTAGCCAGCATGCAAACTTTGAACTCTAAAGCATGCCAGGCGAGTATACTAACATTGACAATGTTATTTTACATCATGAGTTGCCGAACTTGACGTTAAAAAGACATAAACATGGCAGGAAAGTCAATGATTGGTTCAATGGTAAGAAACTTCTTTATTTATTAATGTATTAAATATCAGTTTTTGATTGGATGTAAAGAATAATATAGTAAAGAGTGACCTAAATTATAAAAATTTAACTTGAAAATTTTGGCAGAAATTTTGAAGGGTGCCTGCCACTGAGGGGCCACTAATGTATGTAAGGAGGAGGAGGGGCCACACTTACACACAGGGCCACACAGGTTCCTTGCACTGCTATGTAGAGCAGGCACCTTAAAAATAGATAAAAATATAATAAATAATATATATAAAAATGAAATAATATATGAAATTATAAATACAGTGCAATCTGCCTCTTGTTTAAATGCTGTTAGCACTAAATTGCAACCTATCTTCTTTGTAGCTTCTGTGTTGTTACCACTTTACAACCTCAAATCTCATGAACACAACAAAGTCCGAAAACTACTTCCCAACTCGGAAATTAAGAACTTCCGACATCACATGAATGCAGAATAATAGTTGCCTATAAACAGTCAATGAAACGCACTAAGTTACATTGATTTATACTCTGCATTAAAGTGATCATGGCAGACACAGAACGAGAAGCAAAACAGCATAACTTGACACAGTGTGAAATCTAAGTTCTTGTTGGGCAGGTTGTTGTTTGGAAAAAATAATGTTTGGACACAGTATGGGCCCTGTAAAAATAGTATTAGAGTGGCAGCATGTGGCAGACGCTGTGAATACTGCAGCCTCACAAGATCAGAACGCCAGCTACATTAAAAAAAAGTAACCTAATATAACAGTGCACATTAAAAAGTGCATAGGCTTACACAGGCAGAGTGTTTGTGCCACAGGTGGAAAAAAAAACATTGGAAATGACCCCTGATGAGAAACTGGCAGGGATTATTGGGGAATCCCTCCTGAGTGGAGTGATGATGAAGGCAGAGGGGACGCACCAGATGACTTGAGAACTTGCCTGATTGCTATTTCTATTTGAAATGATTTGTTTCTATTTGAAATGATAGTAAACCAATGCATGCAAGCTGTGTTTAGTCCTGACTGACTCAGGGAGAGAAACAGAATGTTGAGCTCACATCATCAGTATGCTCTTAGAGGCTAGCAGTCTGCCACCCAAGTCACAGTTTCTTATTATTAAGAATTATGTTAGTACGCATGTGATGGAGTATCCATGGAGCAATGCATATTCTACTGTTAATCGTAAAAATGAAAACCTTGTCTGTGTAATCTGGTGTCTGCACAGATCAGAACATGAACTTCCATTTAAGTTAAACAAAGAATTGAGGTATGAGGAGTGGAGACTGCTGCAGCATTACTCTTTTTATTCTTTTCTTTTGGCTTCCTCTTAGCTCCATGTGGTGCTCTGATGTGTGGTGCATCCCAATCACTGGAATAAACCTTAAAGTATGGATTTTTCCATAGAGTTGAGCTGCCAATTTAGCACCCATGGCTGATGTGATTTTACCCCAGCTGGGTTTGGAGCTTGCTTCCCGATGGGAAAATCAGAAACGTTAATCAATAGACTGCCTCCCTCTCTGACTCCCCCTGTCTCCCTCACCTCAAACAAGCAAACAAAAGAGCAGCTTGTCCTCGGCGACATGGAGATACGCACAAAAACAGCTTTACGGCAGGTCTTTGAGGCACCTCAGTGAATATGTCATGTTGTGAGAGTCTTCTTTGTCCACCTTTGTCTTTTCTCCAGTCATGGCACTATGTCTTCCTCCTGATACTCCTCAGCTTCTTTTCTCCTGAGCCAAAAAACATATCAGGCGTGGTGGGCAAGCCCTGCATGGGAGAAGAAAAGCTGGTAACAGTGTGCAAGGTCAGAGATAAGTGGAGGTATTAACTTGTGGAATGCGACAGAAAGAGACCAACAGAGATGCACATGCACGCCTGTATGCCAGTGCATGCGGCTCCATTGAGAGCTGCTGCTACAGTAGTGCACACAGGAAGCATGCAGGGACGCTTCCCTTGTCATTAATCACAGTGACAGGCCTTTTTGTTGTCATTTAGCAGCTGTGTGCTGGGTACCATAACTCTACTTTTCTGATTACACACACACACAACACACACCACAGTTGCATTCATGTGGGAGCATGCAGGACATACTGCAGGCCGCAACTGAAGCCACAAAGACTCTTATCTTTCTGCGATAGTTGTGTGTCTGCTACAGTCCGTTCCTTACAACTCAGTGTCAGTACATCTCTAGGGAGGATGGAAATCAGGGGTTTTGCTATTTAGGTGTTTTGATATGAGGAGAGGACCACATGACTTTTCTGCCGTAGATTTACTCAACAAAAATATAAGTAAAGATACTGTTAAGTATTTAACTCTTTGAAACCTGAGCAAGTTGTCCAGAAGAAAGAACAAATTCCCCCAAAAGATTTTTGTAAGAAATTAGTAAAAGTACAAGAGTACCACCTGCTAATTATTGATAACAAAACAAAAACCAAAAAATGTAACAAAAACAAAATAATTAGGCAAAACTCAAAAGAGAATGTAAATAAATAAATTAATAAAAAACAAGGGAATTGAACTTGACAGACAATGAGTGGATTGCCATGCGCAAATTGAAATTGAGAATACTTATACAATACGCCTAATGGAAACATATAAATAATTTAAAAAAAAAACATTTATCACAAAAAAGTATTTTACACACGTATGAGGTGGTATTTCAGGTGATTCAAAAAAGCCATATTTCACAAATCTGCAATGGAACCATTTTTTTTGGCTTTTCTAGGTTACATGATGCTATGGCTATGTGCTTATCAGTGGGAACTGGCTCCCTCATGATGCAGCAGGAGCCACAAGAGGTGTTATTGCAACATCTAACTCTTCAAAAGTTGAGCAAATTATCTGGAAGTTACGTGGCCTTGGATTCTCCATCACCATGCTTTTTAGAATGTTTTCACCAGAGGAAAAGTTGCAGAATATCATTCAGTGGAAACACAGTCATCTTGCAATTGCGTTTTATCAACATTTTGAAAATATCACTTATGTTTTGCACAAGTCTGTAATGGAAACCAACTTGGTGAGACAGACAGACAGACATCTAAATACCTGCAAAATACTCAAATTCCTTGGCTGTTTGTGCTAGATTTGGTGTCATCTGGACCAAATTACTCAAGACATTATTGCAGCTGGTAAAAAGTGTTTTCAGTGTGAAGTTACTCCTTAAAGTTGAAAGTCTGAAGGAAAAAAATAAGATGACAAACTGGAGTGAAACAATCTTTACAAAGTGTGTTTTTTAGTCAATGACTAAAATTGTGTTCTATCTGATCTGTGTTTCATTTTCATGAGATTGTGAAGTGACAGCAGTCTGTAATTTGAATTACATGTGGATATTCCTAGCCTCATTACCATTTGAGACAGTCTCCCACCAAAACAATTGCTGAGAAACTGTGGATAATGACTATGTAACATGGCCATTACTTACGAGTGCGCATTATCGCGGTTACGCATAGCTTGACCTTTGAAGTGTTAGACAATATGCAATTTGAAATTTCTCACCTGATCCGTCAAACTATCTTCCAAAGCCACACACACTTTGAGGAGTGATTGTGGATGCAGGAACATGCTCTGTAGCAGTGGTTGTTGTTGCTTTGTCTGTTAAAGCTTAATGAAAGTAAAGCCTATTTTAACAAGACAATTCTCCATGCACTGGGTTTAATTTAAGTATGGCTGCTGGCTGCCACATAGAAATATAGTTGAAATAACTGCTGTCCTTCTCTCTCCGCAACTTTGCACCCCAACACAAACAATATATGCATTTCCCAAAAGCAGCTAAAAACATCTTAAGTTTTTACATGTAATGAATGGAAGTCTTGGGGGATACAGTTGAAAGAGTAAAAAGTTGAAAAATGCATTTACAGGACATTTTCTATAAAATGAATGAGCAAAATACAAATAAATACATAAAAAGTGAAATAACAGACATCTGTGTGACATGATGTCACAGGCCTAATCAGTTTAACCCTTAGGGGATGTTTGGTGCATTTTACTACTTTTCAAGTCAAGTCAAGTCAAGTCAGTTTTATTCCTAAAGCCCATTTTCACAAATCACAAATTGCCTCAGAGGGCTTTACAGTGTATGACATCCCTCTGTCCTTAGACCCACACATCGACTAAGGAAAAACTCCCCCCAAAAAACCCTATGATGGAGGGAAGAAATAGTAGAAGAGCAACTGAGGAGGGGTCCCTCTTTTAGGATGGACAGACGATGTAGTTTTGGCTGTGTTCATGCATAAGGCATACATTTTGGCATGATTATGTATTTTTGTTTAATCTTGGAATTACCAGCTCAGTCCCTACAATAAGTCTGAAATACACTGTGGAAACTAATTTGTTACATTTATACTGTTAAGTGAAAAAAATGTGCTGTATGTTAGACTGTGTGTGAGGATCCTATGTGGCAGCAACCGCCCCAGGGCGTCGGGTCAGGACACTTTTTATGTTCAGGTGTGCTTTAAGGAGAGGCAGATACCATAATAAAGTTCAACTGTTTATCTGAATTTTGAGGATGTACAGTATCTTGTGCAGAGTGGTTTACAATGCGTGGTTTCTGAAACACAATCACAACAATACAGATTGATTATAAATAAAATACAACTTAAATACAAAATACACTTGAGCTACATATTCTAGCTAGATAACAACTGAAATGCAGCTACTGCAGATTAGCAATGATTTCAGATCAACATTAATGAAATTAAATGGATGAGAAGGAATAAGCATGAATCAGCAGTACTCCACATTTTTAGATACAAATTAGAAGGACATACTTTTACTGATCAATTGACATTCACCATGAGATATTTAACCAACAGAGATTAGCAATACAGCAACATAAACTTCATTGATAGATGCTAGTTTGCAGTTAGCTCCGCTTAATTAGCGATCAGCTATTTATGCAATTTAAACATTCACAACAGAGAAAAACGACTCTTTAACGACCTAAATACACTCTTAATAACGCTAACAGAGTGCAACGTAAAGTAAAACATCACCACACAGTTCAATGGACGCACCCACGGCAGATAATTCAGATGATCTTCACTCTGCAGGAGGGGTCTGTGTATGGTGCGTTCAATGACTTCACAGCTGTGGTAATTTACAGTTGCGGCAACAATAACAAGGAAAAGGGGCATGCACAGAGATAACCTTTTGTACATGTGCCATTGAAACCCATTTAAAGAATCTACTTAGCATGTATGTTGAAAATAATTATTTTTTGTGTGTGTTTTTTCACCTTAAAAAGAAGTTGCATCATAACAAAAATCTAGCATTTAAAGGGCATTTAAAATTCTGAAAATTAATGAATATTTGATATTTGAATTTGTCATGTTTGATATTATCCACCTGATGATGTCATTATTACCTTATTTGGCGTATGGAGAAAACACATGCTATTTCCACAAGGTCACTGTCACAATCAATGTCGCTGCTAATCACTGACATATCCCAGGTTGTGATCATCAAAAAATATATATACTTTGCATATAGTATATAGAAAATAATTCATTTTTTGTTGGGGGTGATGTGTGTGTATGTGTGTGTGTGTGTGTGTATGTGTGTGCGTGGGTGTCATCCAAAAACATAGTGACATCTTAAATATCGTATAAATATCAAATACTCATTAATCATCAGAATTTTATTTTATCAGTCCTTCAGATTATATTCTGAAGAACTGATATTTGTTGCGACGTCATGCAACAAGGCAATCAGGTGGCAGGCCTGACATTAGTTAACTGCTACCTGGAGGAGTAGAGGCACTGGTGTGAGGGGGAACCTGAGTACATCAGTTTGGCAAGTTATTGAACTCTGGCCAAGCAAGGTGAGCATTACCCTTTTACTGCTTTGATTTTTCTCTATTTTACCTCCAGGGGTCTAAGAAGATTAGACCTGAAGCTTTATCCTGTAATTTCCAGTTTGCCAGTTCCCCCATTGACCTGGAGGACATTCTGCCATCCATGTTTGTCACTGCTGCAGAGAACATTTAAAATAAGGTTGTGCAATTCCACATTGAATATCCTTCTCCCAGTGGCTCTCCTAATGACTGTTTGGCACTGCCACCCTTCGCTCTCCACCAATTATTTGTATAATCTATTGTTTTTGTCTGCCTTTTTGCTCTATTATTTTGTATATTGTGCATTAGTGCACTTTAATGGTGAATTGTGTTATGTGTTTGTATACATTGCTGTGATTGAGCAAAACCAAAGCTAAATTCCTACTGAGGTGAACACTATCTGTCTATCTATCTATCTAGGTTCTTCAATTGTGGCACTCGTCAAACCAGGTGTGTCACCCAGGGACAAGACGCGACCTGGGCCTGTTGTGAGAACCGTTTTGGTGGCCTTCCATGGAGGCCTTTTCCCTCTGACAGCAACACTTAACTCTGACAGTTGTATACCGATATTCAGCAGTGACATTTTCTCTCACACAGGGCCCCATTTGTGGTCTAAGGTCTGCAGACTTCTAGGGGCCTCCAACACTTTCTCACCTAAACTCATCACATGGTGTTGCTTTGCAGTGGATTGCTTCATCTACTTATTACATTTTAGGTCTCCTTCTGTGTCTGCTCTTTAAGTTCCAGAATGCTGATACCACGATGTCAACAAATGTACATGGTGGGATGACACAGCATCTGGTTATGTTTTGACAACACAAGCACATGGCAACCAATGCCATAATGTCGACAAACACACCTGTTGGCATGGATGGTTTGGATAGGGGAAGGAGGCACATGGCAAGGTGTAGAAAAAACCCCCATCACATTCAGATGAAGGGTGAACACTTAGACTGCTGCATGAAAGTCTGGCATTTGTTAGACCAATCCTCCACCCCTCCCACGCCCTTGCACTCCTAATTTTACATCGTTATCAGCAGCATTTCAACCTTATGCCAGTCTTTGGCCTATCATGTGCACGCTACAGGTTCCATTTGGCTGCGTTCTTAAGGGACGCTGCCTGTCCGTGTATCAGGCTGATGCAGCAGGTTCTTTCTGTTGGCATATAATAACACCATGACATTTTTTTTTCCGGTTGTGTTCTTGACTGATGCTATTCAGAGGCTTATAATGAGCATGTGAAGGATGGCTTTTGGCATCAGGATCATACACCAAAAGCACTGTTAAACCGCGGTGGCATTTAACAAGTTAAGAATGAGAGTAGGCTTGGGCCTCCTTCAGCCTGTCCCCCAACTTCAATCCCCAATCCAACAGTTAAACTGAGTGCAAGAGACAGAAGACAGAAACTGGGCTGTACTATCTCTCATCTCGCAGCTCCCATACCAACCATTTACACAGGAGTTTTCCTATTTTTAACCCTTTCTCCTGCCTTGCTCCCAATTGGTATTTTCTCCTGCTAATCTCTTGATTTCATAGTGATATGACTCAAATGGTTGTTTCACAGTTTCTGTGATATGTCCAGACTGTAGGATATGTGTCATGGTACCTGGCAACCGAACCCAAACAACCCCACCTTACATGTTGTGCGTCATTTGTCACTACGCACATTCAAGTTTGAGTTCGATGTGGCGCTAACACCGTCACTAGGCTCTGCCAGCTTTGCCACTGAAAATGGATGAAACAGCTCCCAAAAACAGGAAATATGCTTTGAAGATGAAGGTGTTCCTGGCAATGATGGCTCCTCAACCTTTTGTGATGTAAATTTTACTAATTTTTATTGTGAGCTATGGATTTCAGGCTCATTAAAAGTAATTCAGTTTACATCCTTTTAATTAATTTATTAAGAAGTGGCGTAGGGTCATACAGGGGTGGGGATGTTGCGAGTAGGCAATTCCAACAGATATCCAGAAAATCTCCCTCTTTTTCACAGCCCAGTGTTGGCAGGTATGAGCTTGTCCTCCTGGTCCAAGCAGCTCATCTGGATAAACCTCCTCCGCTGTCCCCTGAGCATTAGTCTGGGTACCACCAGCATAGCAACAACGCCGTTGCCCTGCAACCCAGTATGCTCCCAGACTGAGTGTCTGGCTCTTTACTCTGGATTTGGTCGTCTCAGTGGAAAGTAAAATCTGGCTTCCAGGTTTGTGGGGCTATTCCCTGTCTCCAAGGTTCAGGCTCAAGCCTGTCAGAAAGAGCCTGCTGCAGCCCTCCTCCTGACAACCACTTTGGAAGATGTTTAATACGAGACTACGGTTTTGATGAATAACTTTTCTGCAAAACAGAGTTTGCAAACTTGTATTCTTATTATGGAGTCTATGAGCACTGAATGAAATATTTGGGTTTTGTCATTATCAAATTTTGTGCCCATGCTGGATCACGACAAGGAAACACCCTGACACTTACCATGCTGGTGCACTGATCTTGACAGAAGTAACAGTAAATGGTAAATGGGCTTGAATTTACTCATTCACACACACATTCACACACTGGTGGCTGAGGCTACCATGCAAGGTGCCACCTGCTACTCAGTTACCATTCACTCAGGCCACAACACAGTCTAAGTATGTCCCATCGGGAGCAATTTGAGGTTTGGTATGCTGCCCAAGGATACTTGGACATGTGGACTGGACAATCTGCTTTACCCTCTGAGCCAAAGCCACACAAAGTTTTGACATTATTAAAGTCAAAGGTCTCCTATCAGGAACTCAGTGAGTGACTCTGCCTCTGGCTGCTGGATCACACTTCATTTTTAATGCCATACACTGCCCTGCACTATGCATTCACATACTCATACATATTAATATATTTATTTATACTACTGTCCCCACCGTAGATACCGCTATCTGACTGATAGTGTATACACCATAATCATGATATCCTTCCAGCTGTTTATTCTGTATATATATATAGATATACATTACTTATACTTGTGCAACATATGTGGACATATCTACACCTTACTCTACTAATTCTTCTACATCTTATTATTCTGCATTATATATATATATATATATAGTCTTGTGTTAACCTCACACATTCAAATAAAGGAGCTGATCAAGAGAAACAGCCACATGATTCTAAATCAGCACTGAAAGAGGCACCCTAAATACAAAGGTACACCAGCCTCATATGTGTTCAACACACTCTCATCCCAACTCGTCACATGGTGCCGCTCTGTCAGTGACCTTCTGTGTCTACTTATGACATTTTAGGCATTCTGCGTCAGCTCTTTACACTCCGGGATGCCGTGACCACGATGTCAACAAATGTACGTACATGTTGGGATGACGCAGCACTATCCTTATATTAACACAACATCGCATTGTGTCATGATGGTTAAGATTAGGCAACAATGTCACAGACAGTTAATTTAGGCAAAACAGGCACATGGTAAGATGTTAAAAAATAAAAAAAAACCTGACATCCACACAGGAAGTGAACTCCAGACTCCCACACTAAGTAATTTGTTGTGGGATCCATCTACCCTTCACCTGCTCGCCCTATAAGTGAACTCACGTTTCTTATATTATGTGGTTGCTGGCAGCGTTATTACCTGCCGTTTCCATCAGCAATTCAGGTGCACCTGACTGGTTCCATCTGGCCACATTCTCAAGATACACTGCCTGAGCATGTTGCATGTGGACACCGTCTGGCTGTCCACCAGCGTATGATAATAATACCACTGGTTCTGTCCGAGCGCATTCTCACTTGATGCCGTCCAGCCACGTTCTGGTTGGACGGGGAAAGTGGCTTTTGGCGTGACGCTTATATGCTGAAAGCACGGATGTATTTGACGAGTTCGGAGTGAGAACAGGCTGATGTGTCTTTTAGTTTAAGAGTTGACATTGAACAGTGAGGAGCTCAGTCTGAATTGACTTTAGCCCAATCACTTGATAACACACACACACACACACACACACACACACACACACACACACGTGCGCGCACACACACACACACACTTTCTCTCACACATAAATGGATTTACGGTGTCTGGTGTGTTTTGTCCCTGTGCTTTATCTCCGCTCTTGGCAAACAAATGAATAGCCTAAATTCAGACCAGATAAGCTCATCAACTGTATGTGTGTAGTGGTTGTTTGTGTGTGTGTGTTTGTGTGTGTGTGTGTGTTTGGTGTGTGTGTGTGTGTGTGTTTAAAGGCTTTAGACTGTGCTTTAAAGCACCACAGGCATTATGCCCCCAAGATACTAAAATTTGGACTCATTATCCTGTGCATGTGTGTGTGTGTGTGTGTGTGTGTGTGTGTATGCGCATTATCCTGAGAATGCTTCTGGGTCAACTGGCTCAATTTTGAACTCTATTTGACCCTACCTCCCATGATGCAACACTCCTAGTAACCTCCCACGGCTTCCCACAATTCCTCCCATCCTTTTCAATCACGGGCACAAAGATACATTCATTGTCGCTGACACAAACTCACACACAAACACACACATGCAGAGATGCTGACACAAACACACACCTCCGTCCTCTCTCTGCCGGAGCTGTTTGCTCTCTTTTCTCAAAGTGACAAAGAGCTCTCGAGCTGTTTGGTGACAGTCCTTGTTTACCTCCCTTCACTCCTCCTCCTCCTCCTCTCAATATTCCTCGCTCATTTTTTTTATAAACCGCTCCTCGGAGAGAGTCTGTCATGGATAAAGAGACGCTCAGACACAGACTGGGATTGTGAGAGGACGACCCTGTTGTCTCTGCAGTGTGTTGCACGATACCTGCGGATCTATTTCTGTCCTCTTTTATTCAAGCATAGGAGTGTGTGTGTATGTGCGTGTTTCCCTGCTGCCTCCATGCTGATAAGTCACACACACAGCGGGGCCGTCACAGTTTATCAGCTGCAAAATATGTCCTATATCGATTCTACACTTTAAATGAAAATGGGTGCTGGGAGAATCATAAAACGCTGCAAAATGAATTGAGATAACTGTTTCCAGCTTGTAGAATGAACCTCAAGGGTGCAAAGACATAGCTTCCTCTAATTGTCCTCACACTGGCAGTCCTGTGTACGTATACACAAGTATTTCCTTAAGGCAGGTAGGCTCTCTTTAGAAGTGTAAATGAGCGAGGAAATGTGTTTGGAGATGACAGGAGGAGGTGCCTGCAGTCACATCAGATGCTCTTACTGTCAGTGTTGTCACAAAGTCTATACTCACCATTATGTTCCTCCTCAATGACAAGTATTCCCTCAGTGACATAATAAACACAGGGCTCTTTAATTAAAGCGATATATTTTCATGTAAACACTGTTCGTTTTCTTCTTTATTGTTAATTGCAGTGGTATCATATCTATCCAGGAAACAGGCAGCTGGCAAACAATAAGTGATGCACATACCCAATGGCAGCAACAGTTGTGATTTTCAGATAAACAGAAGAACTACACTTTAAGAGAAAAGTAGCGCAGAAGGATTACATAAATTAAAGCTAAAACCAGCAAAGTCTGTAAACTTTAGTGGAAGGACAAACATCAGTTTCATATATTCTCTTGTTTAGTATTTTTGATGGAGATCATTGGCTACATCTACAGTCACCTCTATGGTAAATAGACTGCACTTGTGGAGCGCTTTTCTAGTCTTCAGACCACTCAAAAAGCACTTGCACATTCAAGCACATTCAAACACACATTCACACACTGGTAGCTGAGGCTACCATCCAAAGTCCTGCTACTCAGTAACTATTCATACACACTCACACTCTGATGTACCAGCATTTGAAGAAATCTGGGGTTTAGTGTCTGGCCCAAGGATACTTTGACATGCTTACTGTAGGAGCTGGGAATCGAACCATTGACCTTTGGATTAGAGGACAACCCGCTCTACCTCTGAACCACAGCCACCCCTACTGTTGCCAAAAATCATCTTTAATCCCTATAAATGAAAGTGATGTCAAAATAGTAAATGTCCAACCCCTCATCAGTTACCAGTCACCTTTTGTGCCCACATGATTTGTCACTAGATAACATCAGCTGAGAATGTGACAGGACAGAACAGAACAGTCACAGTGTTATTATATGTGCTGGACGGCACCTGCAGCAGCAGCCTGATACACATACAGGCTTTGTCACGTGGATCTGAGGAAGGAGTTCTTAACTGTTGGGAATGAACAAAGTTGACATTAGATGGCTGACATTGGGCGGCTGGGGTTCAGAGGTAGAGCGGGTCATCCTCTAATTGGAAGGTTCGATCCCCGGCTCCTCCAGCCAACATGTGGAAGTATCCATTGGCAGGATACTGAACCCCAAATTGCTCCCGATGCTGGGTGATCGGAGTGTGAGTGCATACGAATGGTTACTGAGTAGCAGGTGGCACCTTGTATGGTAGCCTTGGCCAACAGTGTGTGAATGGGTAAATGTGACAGTGTAGTGTGACAGCGCTTTGAGTGGTCAAAAAGACTAGAAAGGCGCTATATGAATACAGTACATTTACAGTCCATTTAGATTCAGGAAATTAATGGATTTGTTGCACATTTTTAAAATTATTATTATTATGTATTAAAGTATTTTCAAGTCAAAAGGCTCAAATCTGAGAAGTGTTGAGTCAGTGAAGTCAAGTTGCAAGTTTTAAAATGTTTTCATTGTATATTTTATTAAGTCTAAAATTGTCAATATGTGACTATAGTCTGACTTGAGTCAAAGTCATGTGACTCAAGCCCAAACCTTTGCAGTTCATGTAAATTATATTTTTATCATTAAAAATGCAAACAGGTAATCCAGCAAATATTACGTGAGGATTAAAATGGTTATTTTGCTCCTCTTAACAATTTTAATAAAAGTAACATTAATTGCAGTATTTGAATGCACTAAGCCAAATTACTACTCATTTTATACCATCCTTGATAGTAATAATGTGTGTTCTGTGAAAATAATCCATGTACATTTGAGCCTGTGAGTGTTTTTTTCTGATCCTGTCCAGCTCAGTTCATGCTCAGTTCAGGGGTTAACTGGGCACATACTGGCCTATGCAATAATTGTACCTGTGACTTACTCAAGTCTAGCTGTTTCTCTACTACAAGGACATTATGCTGTCAGCTTCTTTTTAACATAAGTACTGCTGCCACGATCACTCAGTGCATTTTCATTTAAATAGAAATATTTCCATGCAGTATATGCGTAATCTCCTGTCAGAATGTGTTCTTTTCCAGTTCTCCACACTACAGTATTTGACCCTATATCTTTGTACTGTGTAGGTCAATTTTAGTTTTAGAGGACTGTAAACTAACAGCTTTGTCACCATGGTATTTACAAAGAACAGGGGCTCAGTGTTTCAGTTAGTTCTGTGTCACCTTGTCACATTTACTTGTTGAGGTGAGCCAACTCAGGTGATATTATTTTCCTGAGGCAGCATGTAGTTCAGTCAGTGTCATCCCACAAACAAAGGTAACTGCTGTTTATTACAGTTGTGGTTTTATCCTTATAACTCTAGCCATCCGTTCTATTGGTTATGACATTCACTGTAATATTAGCTGTGCAAAGGCTTGCATTAAATTTAGCTTTCCATCCTTGATTACCTGGTTGCTGTGATGTTTCAAGTTACTTGTTTCTCTGTGTATTGTGTTGAAACTACCTTCCATTTAAACCTTTCAGTCAACTGTAAAAAGACCAAACTAGGAGAAAAGACTTCCGCACACTTACATCCTTACAGAGCTTCAGAGAGATTAAACAGCAAACACAGAAGGATACGAAAGGATAATGTGACGACTTGGGTTGAGAACGTGTTGTTGGGTATGAACAACCTTTATGCAGGTAGTGTAGCGTCTATAGTGTGTTCAGCTGAATGAATCACTCTGCAGGGCCTTGTGGTCCTGTTTGGTGCTGTTTCCGTAACAGACAGTGATGTTTCCCCTCAGAATGTCCTCGATGGTGTAGGAGAAGAAATTCCTCAGTATTTGAGGTGAAACCCTCAAACATCTCAGGTGAAACAGTCTTTGGCTTGCCTTTCTCACCATGAGTAAGTATGCAATGCTCAGGTCAGGCCATTCAGTGATGTGGATACTAAGATACTCTCTCTGTCACTGTCTCTCACTCTTGTCCTCTCTCTCAAATACATACAGAGAGAGAGAGAGAAAGAGAGAGAAAGAGAGAGAGAGAGTGACGCCATGGCACTCATTCCTTCTCTCTGTCCATCTCAGTCCTGACAACTGGACCAACAAATGCATGAAGTTGGCAGGTTGCAGGTCAAAGTTTAATTAACACATTTTTGCAGTTTGGTTCCTATAATGGGGCCCACCTGGCAGGTATTACAGCTACAGATGGTAACTTTTATAAAAATAACTTTAAGTCATATTTGCTGAAACTGTCATTACAGTACATTATGCCCCCAATATACTAAAGTACATTCTGAAAGAAGTACCTGAGACCCTCCCACCCCTCCACCTCTTTCTACAGCTTCTAAAGGCAACTAATCAGAGGCAAGGAGTCTCTAAAGCAGCTGTCAATCATGTCAGTCACTGATCATGAACTCTGGTCAAACTTGGCAGTGCTGTTCAGATATGAATCAAGAGTTTTAGTGCATTGCCTATTTCTCACCTCAGATGTGTTCAGATACACATTTTAGTGTTCTGCTGAGTTGTAAAATGAGAAAGTGCGTGACCCAGCCGCCATGTTTGATACAGTCAAGCAAACTGGTAACTAAAAAAACAAAAAAAAAAAACACACACAAAGTGATTTGAAATACAAGAGGCCTATGCTTTTAGTTTGCATCAACTTGGCACTGAATTTGAAAGTGCTACCAAATTAGAGGTGATAAATTTAATAAGTTTTGTGATGTTAATGTCTTGCCTTCTCTCCAGGCTCCACTGGTTAGCTAATGTTAGCCTTTGCTGCTCTTCAGCCTAGTGGCCAACATCTGACAGCCGGCTGACTGTTTAGCACCCTGCTAGCTTAAATCGGGATATAATAATTTAATCTTGCAGCTCTTTTAGACTTTACAAATGAATGGAACCCAGTGGATTACATCTTGTGGTGAAATTAGTCATTTTGCAGGATTTGTCTATTTCCCAATTTAAGTCTGTGGGGAAAAGTCTTTTTGGGCCCAATGGCATGACATAACAAACCCTAGAAATTGCATTACCACACTATGAAAATTGGCATCAAAGCTTAGCACGCTTCCTGGAGGCCTGGAGAAGTGCACCCATGAGAAAGCAGTATCAGAGCTGTAAAGCCCCTTTAACACACTGCTGACACTGTTAACAGAGCTAGCGATGAAGTTAACAATGCTAAAGGTTGTAAAGTGTTGACATCCTTAGTTGTAGTCTTCAGCCCCAACCCAGTCTCTGACTCTAGAGACATCACTCAAGGACATCAGACTTCTCACAGCTCGATCTTGATCCCCACAAGACTTAATGCAACATTTTTTAAAAATGTACATGGGCCTTGCTGTAATCCCCTGCAACTCCCCTGTAGCACCAGCAAACTGAATGTAATGTGTTAAGTTCCTCGCCAACACTTGAACCTGACATGAGATACATAATATGGCACCAATTCAATAATGCATGATCATTATCAATGACCAGCAAGGGACATAGCATAAGCATGGGAAGCACTGACATTATTTCTAGGGGCCACTATTAGTTAGTGGTTTACAATCACAGTGTTGATGTGCAATGAGAAACATCTGCATCTATGAACAAACATTGGTCCAAACAGTGATTCTTCAACAGCACAGTATGGCCATTGCACATGGCAAAAGGATATTGCAAGGGAATCAGTGGTAAAACAACCTTTCAACACCAAAATTAAGTGGGAAGAAAGTTTCCATTGATAACCTTAAATAAAATGTTATTGTAAACATGAAAAATGAATTTGATAAAGACTACAGTCAGTGTAGACAGCTGGAAGCACCTGCTTTAAAATCACTTCTATCAGATGAGAGCTCTGAATTCCTGGCTTTTTTGTGCACCTTTGTTTCATCGAGTGGTTTGATATAAAATAATACTTTCATCTGGTTGGTTTACCTGTAGAGCAGGTGTTTTTCTTATTTCATCTAGTTAATATTATTGCTACTGCAAACAACAAACACATTGTTAATGGTGCCTCTTGTCCATCCCTAATTACCAAAACAGTGAAGTTAGACAATTTAAAGTGTCTGCCAGAGAAAGGAGCTCACAGTCTGACTGCAAAAGGTTGTGGAATTTAGTTCACAGCTGCTATTTAATTGCTGGCAACTTAAAGTAAATTATGCTGTCGGTGCTAAATGTTAGGTGTATACAGTATGCTTGTGGAAGATACAGTTTAATCTGTATTTAACAGATATCTCAGCAGTAGCAAAGTATAAGTGTTATGCAAGTGTTGCAGTGAGTTAGCAAAACAACAATTGAAAATGACTGAATACATATGTAAAGTAGGTAATGAGAATGGGAAATGGAGGATTTATTGTAAACTTTGTACTGGTCCCTTAAAATCAAGTGGTGAGCACTATGTTAAAACCAAGAGGCAACAGTAGCTTTTCAGTTAAAAACATGATTGTTTTTTATTACAATCCGTCTTAGGCACCGAACACGTCAATAGCTCTTTTTTTTAAATATGCAAAAGTCCGGCTAAAACAAATGCACAAGGCCAAGAGTTCAGATCTAAAACAGGGGGCTTAAAAAAGGGACCCGATAACGCCCGCTTTTCTGTTCGCGTCTGTCGCCATACCACTCTCTGGCTTCCTCCTCTGAATTCCTTGGTAGGAGGACGGACCATCAGCCAGGACATGCAGCTAGGCAGAGCTCCTCACTCTGCCGCTGCCATAAGGTCACATTGTAACACTCTGGGCTTCTTCGGCTTGGCTGTTGCAACCAAAATCATGCAGGAAAAATATAAAATCATGCAAAATACAAACAGATATGAATACACAAAAATAAACTTATACTTCTGCCATGCGACACATAAGTAATTTAGATTCTTAGAAGGAACAAGGGCACTAATATGGAAAGGTAATAATTAGTAACAATCCATCTCTCAGTAAAATAAATTAAACAGTAGTATTAGAAAAAAACATAGTTAAAGAAATCTGTGTTTGTGTGTGTGTTTCCATCCACCTGTTTTTATGCCCATTTTTAATTTGTGCAGAAGTGGAAATGCTGGATATTCAAAAGAAAAGTTGAAATACTGCAAAACATTTTGAACACTTGGCTGAGGTGGAAAAGTTGGTGTATTGATTAAAAAACATTTTGTATACACAGACACAGACACAGGCACAGACTTCTCCAACTTGAGAATTAGTGCCACCACTTTTTATTATGTCTACATTTGCATAAAAGTAGTGGATAGAACAACACATTCTCATCCCAAGTCGTCATGTTACCCATTTGTCAGTGGACTCCATTGTCTACATATTAGTAAGTAAGTAAGTTTATTTATATAGCAGCTTTGAAGAGCAGAGGTCACAAAGTGCTTTCCAGCAAAAAACTAAAAGACATTAAATACAGATATTTACATAAAAAACAAATAAAAGCAAGTCTAACAGATGGGTCTTCAACTGCTGTTTAAAAATGTTCCCAGTTCTCAGTTCCAAAGTTGAGATGCAACCTCAAAGGCACAGTCTCCTTTGGTTTTAAGTCTGGAATGAGGAACAACCAGCAGTCCCTGATCCAACTCTAGATATCCTTCTGCATCTGCTGCTGACGATCCAAGATGCAAATACTGACGATGTCAACAAAAGCACATGGTGGTATTACACTACAAAAGCATGTGGTTATGTTTAGGCAACAAAATCACATGGCAATGAATGCCAAAACATCAAAGCACATGCTTAGGCACGTGGTTAAGTGTAGAAAAATAACATCACAGTCACACAGGAAGTGAACACTGAATGTCCAGGGTTTGTCTGATCCATCCACTGCCCCTACAGCACACCCTATACCATCCTTTGTGCTTCTTATTATACATTGTTATCAGCAGTGTCTCAACCTGATGCTGTCCAGTGGGGTAATATGCAGATGCAACAGGTTCTTTCTGGCTGCATTCTCAACTGCCGCCACCCATCCGTGTATCATGCTGCCATGACATGTGCCATTGGGCCATTGTGCCATCCGGCAGCTTATCATATCACCATGACCAGTTCTGTTCAGCCACCTTCTCAACTGAGGCCACCCGGCAGCCTTTTATACAGCTGTGAAAGGTGGCTTTTGGCATCAGGATGTTTCATCAAAATAACTGCAAAATCGGCGGTGTTTGATGAGAATTTATTATATATTATTTAAATTAAGTTAAACTTTTCACTACATTTGAATAAAAACTCTAAGATAACAGTGATTACTCTGAATATCTATAATCTTCCCAGGAACAAAGGAAAACCCGGTACAGCCAAATATTTGATCAATCATCAAAGAAGGTTCATTACTCTTCTTACCTGACCAAAGTATTGTGCTGAAAGGGAATGAACGTGGTTACACCATGTACATCCCCAGCAAAGAGAGACTAATTAGCCAATGCAGTGCAGCTGTGGAGGCAGGCAGCAGGTCACACAGCTGATGAGGTGCTGGAGAAGAGTGCTGGACAGGTGAGGCGTAACTGCATCTGAAAAGAACAAATAGTTGGAGATGAAAGTAATGAGAAACTGAGGAGGATGAGAAAAAGGCTATAGTGCAGGTGTCACCAAAACATCCACCAGTAAGTGGCAGTTAAAGAAAAGTGTCAACGTTTTTTAGGAATTATGCTTACTTGTTCTCTGGCAGAGATTCAGTCGATGAAACATTGTTATCAGTGTTGCTGTAGAGTTTATTGGACTTTTAATCCCCATGGTAAATCAGCAGTGGGATTGGAGTGGAGAAAGGGAGGGTAGGTATATAATCAGGGTTATGAGGTGGGCATCCTCTTTTTCAGACGTTTCATTGATTAGCCCAGCTCTCCAGAGGGATCACCAACTTGTGTCCCAGGTCAACACATTCTCACCCAAGTCATCACATATTGCCGCTTTGCAGTGGACTTCTGCGTCTACATATTACTCTCCAGGTATCCTTCTGCATCTGCTCTTTGCATTCTGGGATGCCTCTGCAGTGATGTCAACACAAGCACATAGTGGCATTAAATTGCACATGGTTTTATTTAGGCAACACAAGTACATGACAAACAATGCCTTGACATCAACAAAAGCACATGCTTTGGTATGATTATGGATTATGCAAGAAAGACATGGATGGTTATGATTAGGGGAAAGAGGCACATTGTAAGGATGAGCAGGGTGGAGGTACATTCCAGCTTCACCACCAGACACTGAGAGTTGGGGATACTTTGCATATTTGTAGCTCAGCAAATATTAAATAAGGCATTGCTGAAAGTTACAACTAAGCCATTTTAATGTATGAGAAGATGTTCATAATTTCTAATTATATAATTTTGATTAACAGAGATGAGTTATTAAGGGTTTTAATCAATGCCTGCAGAGAAACTTTAAGGTCATGATGCACCAACTGCTTTTTTGTCTATATTTATCAAGTAAATTTGGATTCTGATTGGAAAGACAACTTTCACCCATCACACCTTGTCTTTATGGTGACTACAGTTTTTCACAAAGTAAAATTTCAGTATTTTTTTTTCCTCAATCTTTTTCTGTCTCCATCATTTTTCTTTTCCCTCATTTTAGATACAACAAGCCATGTGTCACACAGGCACTCCGTGACCCCCACCAGCACACACAGGAGGGCAGAAAGACACACACACACACACACACACAGTGTCTGACAGGGTCTCAATGGAGCAGTCCCTGTCAGTCTGTCAGCTCTCGGGGCTTCCAAACAAGTCAAGACAAGCTTTCCTGGAGACAAGATACAAGACATTGATCAGTTTTGGCTATTCGTCTTTTGGGATGTTAATGCTGAAATGTCATGTTTATGAACGTAATACAGGGAAAAAAAGCCCAAAAAGCACAACAACAGAGACTTTGGGTCATCATGTTGTAGTTTCGGGGCTAATTCTTGTTTTCATGGAAATTGATTGTTAGGAAATGGTGTGTATTGTGAGAGGACACTTGAGGCTTAGAGGCCGCCTGCTAATTAGGACTAAATTGTATTAGCACAACAACAACACTGACCCTTCATAGCCCTCTCTCTCTTGCACACACACTTTGTTTATCTCAGAAACACACAGATACATACACAAACATGCAGTTTCTCATGTACACACTTGTAAAGAATCACAAAGTGTGACCTCATTATTGATGTTGTTCTTGGTTAAGACCCTCTCACGGTCCCTGCTGCTCTTAGATTGCCTGAAAAAAAGCATAACCCCCCCCCCCACAGATTTAGGATATACTACACACACACCTTTTTTTTTATTTTGAGGGCCTATTAATCATGGACCATCTTTAGTGGATTTTTGTTTACTGGCACCTAATAACTGTGTATTAATGGTATGAAATATTGGGTCGACCACTCTGCTCTGCTCTGAGTTCGTCTTTTCAACAAACAGCAGCAGAAACTAAAACATCAGTGAGGCAGCAATCGGTAGCATATGCAGGTAAATTGGGCTGTATAATCAACACTCATTGCTCAGAGCATAACATATTAGGCTGTGAGATTTTTGTATTCTTGTCTGAGAGAACTGATTTGACCACAGTATCCCGTGCTTTGTGTAAAGTATTTAAGCAGTGCATCAAGGTTGGCTCCCCAGCAGTTCTGACAGTTTCCAGTTGGATTCTGTTTGGTCCTGGCTGCTCAGTGAGGGGCAGGGTTCAAAGGAAGCATCAAAGATTAGCAGCAGAAGACTGCAAAAGTTTTAGCTGAAATGATGGCTCATTAAATCCAATGGACCTGACTGCTCCTAGAGATGTCGCAGGATTACATGGTCAGGTTGAAATAGTTGCCCATGAAAAGATTTGCTCTGAGGAAGCAACTTTGAAGAAATGATTTAACTCCCACAGTGAATATCATGATTAGCATCAACGTGCTGAAAGGCCTTTTGAATAGACAAAAAATGCACCTTGTTGGACCTGACAGCTCAGCGTCTCCATATGATTTTTCTGAAGTCTGTTGGGGGTGCAGTTTGGGTTACCTGTAGTGTTTGTAGTGTAGTGTGCCCTGTGGAAAGTCACTTTGAACCGAAGGGAATCGATTTCCACTGAGATCACTTTAACACATGTACATATACCATTACATTACCTTATGGTAATGATGTGTAACCACTGAGAACATTGATATCAGACCTTAATAAGGTCTATTTTTAACATATCTAACAGACTATCTTTCATATATTAGTGTCTTTAAAGCGGTGGCTGTTAACTTTTTACAAAAATAACTGTCAAAATTGCTGAAGCTGTCACTGTATTCACCGAGTACCAGACTGCTCTCCTTCCAAACACGTCAGATGCTTGGTCAGTGATTTCAGCATAAGAGACTGACACCTTCTGGGAAGTGTGATATGCCAGCAGCATCAGTTAATAGAACAGCCGCACGTAACTTTTCATGGCAGTATATTGCACTGCTGGACGGCATCAGTTGCAGCAGTAAAATATGCCACAGGGCTTTGTCAAGTGGCAGTATTTGGCAAGCTGTGAATGAGAGTAGGCTTAAACAACCGAACCAACATGAAGCACCACCAACCAGCTCATTTTACACCTAGTCCTATCCGGAAAAAAACGAAAATAAAATAAAAAGTTGGAAGCCACTGGAATTCCTGTTAAATTTGGAAGTAAGTTTTAAATACTTTAATAAAATACACAGGCACACACTTAAATACAGTACAAAGTTCAAAGTGTGTGGTGTTACAGCACTGAACAATCACTTATGGAACTGTTGATCTTGCCATGTAGTACATGTAATCATACTGAATACCAAATTTTAAAATATGCTTTGTGTTGAATCTAAAGGTCGGCTGGTGGGATGGAGCAGTGCCCTGGAGTCAGATCATAGAAGCTCACAAAAACAAAACAAAAATGCCTGTAACACCTCACTCTGCCTCCACTCAGGACTGCTCAGATACTCGGGGGATGGCCGCCCACCACCACCCACTGTTTGGTATGTTATGTTCTTTACATACTCCAAAATGAACTCTGACAGTGCCTGTGGTTCTGATTATGTGTATGGTCCGTGCACGGTGCATGTACAGTTCACCACTTATGACAGAACTGTACAATTTTATGCTGTGTGTTGTGTATTTTTTGCATTTACCAAAGTTTGCTGTTGAATAGCTTTGATAGAGTAAAGTGTCTAAGAGTTGATCATGTGTGCACGTTCGCTCGGAGACAGCATGGCATATGAGCATTTGCATTGTGTATACATGGGCACATTTGGCTGGAGGTTCCATTCAGGTGTCTGTGTCAAGAGTCGATGTTGATTAAGTGCATCATTGGATTGCAACAATGCTGTAAAGTGAGTGGTGCCAGTAAATCATATGTGACAGTCCTCTGGAAGTGCCCACTTTATAACCCAAAACGTTCTCATCCCATGTCTTCACATGGTGCCACTTAGCAGTGGACTTCTGCGTCTACAGATTATGTTTACATTCCAGCATGTTGCTACTGTGAAACAAACACAAGCATATGTTGGGATGACACGGCACACAGCATGCGGTTTTGTTTAGACAACACAGGCACAAGGCAACCAATACAGGAACATCAACAAACACACATGCTGCCACGGACGGTTAGGATTAGGGGAAGGAGGCCACTGCTAAGTTGTCAGGAAAATATCACATTCAAATGGGAAGCAAACCCTGGACTCTTGCATCAAAGTCCGGGGTTTGTTGGACCCATTCATCACCCCTCCTACCTCCCCCGTAGGCACCCTTGTGTTCCTTATATTACATTGTTACTGGCAGAATTTCAACCTGGTGCCATTCTGTGGTGTGTCATGCACACACCACAAGTTTCATTCAGCTGCGTTCTCAAATAATGTGGCCTGTCCCGTCCACACATCATGCTGCCAAGCATGATGCCATCCTTCCATCTGGCAGTGTATTACAACACAACCGGTTCTGTTAAGTGGCATTTTCAACTGATGCCGTCCAGGTGCATATAATGCGCATGCCAAGTTGCCTTTTGCTGTAGGAATCATACACTGAAAGCATTGTCAAAGCTGTAGTATTTCACGAGTTAAGAATGAAAACAGACTGTAAATACAAGACCCATTTTCACTCTGAACATGTCAAACACATCTGCTCTGTCAGTGCTTTTGGCATACAAGTGTGACACCAAATGTCACTTTCCATGTCCAGCTGGTTCTGTGTGAACATGGTTAGATGGCATCAGATGAGAACGCACCCGGACAGAACCAATGGCACTGTTATTATATCCGGACAGAACTGCTTGCACATGCAATACCGAAGGATAGTGTCACGTCATAACGCTGCCGGAAAGGATGTAGTATTAGGAGCACGAGTCTACCTATTTGGCAGGCTGTTGGGGGAGGTGGATGGGTCCTAAAATATCATAAGAAGACGCAGAAGATCACTGACAGAGTGGCACCATGTGAGTTTTGGAACGTCGGAAATACTATACCTGCATCCAGATCCATTAGCAGACTGGTGAAAGGTGTTGTTGTCTAAAGACACTGTGAATATTTGTGGCTGTCTGACTAATTACTTGTCTGCAATATCAAATATCTGTACAAATATGTCATACTCTTCATTATAATTCACCATATGCTATCTGATAGAAATATTTTTGTCCGTCAGTCGCTGTGTATTTTACCTTCTTTCATGAGTCAACCACAGTCATAGAGCTCGTCTCTGTCAGGCTACCTGTTAAGTGCAGCACCTCTGACCCTGAGCTGTGTAAGCTGCTACATCCTGATTAGAGTTCACTGACCTCCATGTTGGAGGGGGAGGAGAGAATCAAGGGGTGACAAGCTAAACAGATGAGGAGATGTAAAAAGGTCTTTGCAGGAGATTTAAATAGTTACAGATTCTCAGTCATTCTCAGCTGCTGTAGCCAGATGGGGGAGAGTTTCAGGGTTGAAAATGATTATCTTAAAGAAGCCGAATGTGTCAGGACTTTGGAGTGGACAGCGGGGTAGAGTTTCACTAGTGCTGAGTCTGATCAAACAAGCCATCCAGATGAGAGGAAGATAAGATGAGAGTCTTTGCTGATGCGGCTGGCTGACTTTGTGATTGCAAACACCAAGCAGTTACCTTCATGTGGGGATGTAGAAGAGAGAGAATCCATTTCAACTTAGCGTACCAGCTCTGTTGGAGAAATAACATATGCCTCCTTTAGCCCTGTATAAAAACAGTATTGTAAATTCTTAATTAAAAGCTGGTATTCATGATCAATTTATCAAACACCTGTCAAACAAGCTGAACAAAAGCTTGCACAAATGCAGCTTCTTTAGGCCATTCTGCCTGCACTCATTAGCTGCTTCCACTAATTCCACACCCTGTCAAAGGTAAGGTTAAGGGAGGACCCAAAATGCAGAACACAAAAAACAGCCAGGAGTACAAACAAAAACACAAAGTACAAATGAAACACAAAGAAAAACTGAACTGAAACCATCCAGATAATGAGAAGAACTCGGGTGAAGAACAGGGCAGGAACACAGCAGGACGCAGCACAGAACAATAGACAAACTGATAAGGGACAAAGAGAAACACACAGGTATATATACATGGGGAACTGATCAAGACAACGACACACAGCTGCGGGAGGTGGACACGGGAACAGGAGGGAAACACAGGGATTGGCTAACTAATGAGGGTGTGGCTGGGAACACAAGGGTGGAGCAAACGAGACAAAAACAGAAACAGATGTGCAGGGTACACAAAGAGCAGACACAACACATGACGAGTGATAAATGCAAAACAAATCAGGAAACAGAACATGAGTATATAGAAACAAGAAAAACAAGAAACATGGAACACAAACAGAAAACCCCAAAACAAAGTCCACAATAAACTCAAAACCTCAAAACATGACACACCCGGTGTGTTTTTATAAAGCCACGAATACAAAAGTGCTGAGAGTGAACTTGAGTTATCCTCCAAAGCTGAAGAAACTATGTACAAAAAAGCTAACACTAAATCAGGTGTGAAGTGGTTTGGATATCTCAAAAGCAAAGAAGCGAAGTATGAGGCTTTGAGCAAAATCTTTTAAGATGGGAGACAACAACAAACTAAGAGTTATGGACATAACCAAGGTTCCATGAATTCTGGATGTCCGCCAGTTCTATATATGTATGAAAAGGTACCATCTCAATAACCAAATCATTAAAGGAGAAATTTGCTATATTTTAATTGGATTTCCAATCAGGGTTGATGGTAAATTCAGTTTTCAGCAATGTAGCAATAAGTTCCTCAGTGTGTCCTTTACTGACATCGAATCTGAATTTTTTCACCTCGCACAACCCTTGTAACAGTTCCTACATGTACACGAATGCATTGTGCTGAGCTCCTGATGCTCAACCCTGAAATACTCCCTAAACATGCCCAGCATGCTTAGGTGGGCGTCTTAAACACAGCTTTGTTTACAAAAAGTGTTTCTGAAAAAACTCACTTCACTGTTTCACTAGAACAGCAGACCACGGTATATGACTTCATTATCGGCAGTGTTTCAACCTGACGCTGTCATGCCGCATTTCATACATACGAAGCACGTGCCATCCATCAGCGTATAATAAGATAGTGACTGGTTTCGTCTGGCCGTGTTCTCATGTGACACTCCACATGTGCACACGAAAGGTGCCTTTTGGCATTGTGGACTTGCGTCAAAAGCACCGTCAAAGTATTTGAGTTCGGAATGAGAACGAGCTGCAAGACCACAGCCAAATACTATTATTTTGTTAGCCATAACAGCCTAAGGTGACATAAATAGTCACTCTCTTGGCATTCTAATTGTTTATTCCAGGTTATCTTTATGATCCAGAAGAAGTCAGGCCATTCAAACACAAAGCGGCTGCAGAAGAGACGAGAGAGAAATGGACAGAATGAGAAGGTTGCAAATCTACTTAAATTAGACTCTTTTGGATTTTTTACTAATCATTACCAGCCCACAGACAAGCCCCTTGCTGCTGCCTACAGTGTGTGTAGCAGGTTGGCTAACCCCAGGGGCAGGCTAAGTAACACTGGTTTTTAATTATTGTAATTATTGTAATATTTGGCTGTAATATTTGTCTGTCAATTTTAAGACAAGGCATGCATGTATTATGTAGGCTAAGTTGTAGGCTGCTAATAATTAATGTCTACCAGGTTGATAGCCAGCCTGTGAATTAATATGGAAAGCTAACGAATAGCCCAGTAGATGCAGTTGTTCCAAACATTAGATAACCGTTATATTTACATGTTTTCGGTTGCAGGTCTAACTAGTCAGAGACGGAAGCATTCAAATAGGTGACAACAAGTGTCTTTTCAAGGGGATTTGTGTACCTGATGGCCCACCATACCCCTGTTTTAAAGCTTGTGTGTCTGTGTTTGTGTGTGTGTGTGTGTGTGTGTGTGTGTGTGTGTGTGTGTACACTTTTGTGGGTAAACTGTGCGCATGCTGCTGTAGCTGGACAGAATTGATTCCTGCTGCACTGACCTCATTACCATGTCTTACTGAGAACGCTTTTACTAATTTAAGTCATTCTCAAATTGATTGTCTTGTTGATAGAGCTACTGGCTCACTGTGATCAGCTCTGGACACCGTTGCACCTTTTAAGAGGAAAATAATGAAATGACGAAAATTAGCTTCATGGTTTAACCCCCAGACCCGCAAATTAAAACAAATATCGCAAACATTTTAAAGAAGGACAGTCTTAAAATGTATAGAAAGGCCCTCCGCCATGCCAGAGCAAAATATTACTCATCCTTAATTTAGGAAAATAAATACAATCCCAGATTTCTTTTGTATTAATCCTATTAGATCTCTGCCACATTTGACACCATTGACCATCAAATCTTACTGCACAGACAGGAACACTTAATTGGCCTTAAAGGAACATCACTAAGCTGGTTTAAATCATACTTAGCAGATCACTCCCAGTTTGTTCATATTAATGATCAATCCTCCATGCATACTAAGGTCTGCTTAAGAGTGCCACAAGGTTCTGTGCTTGGACCAATCCTTTTCACTTTATGTATGCTTCCCCTTGGCAACATCATTAGAAATCACTGTAAATTTCCATTGTTATGCAGATGATATGCAACTATACCTATCTATGAAGCCATATGAAACTGATCACTAAACAAACTGACAACACAATAACATTGTAACTTGTATCTGTCTATGACGCCAAATGAAACTAAACAGTTATCTAGACTTCAAACATGTCTTAAGGACATAAAAGCCTGGATGAGCCAAATTTCCTTATGTTAAATTCAGACAAAACTGAAATTATTGTTCTTGGCCCCAAACACCTCAGAAACTCATTTTCTAAGGATATAATTTTTTTTAGATGGCATTAACTTGGCCTCCAGCACAACTGTAAGGAACCTCGGAGTTATATTGGATCAAGATCTATCTTTTGCCTCCCATATAAAACACACTTCAAGGACTGCTTTCTTTCACGTATGTAACATTGCAAAACTTATCATGTCCCAAACAGACGCCGCAAAATGAGTGCACGCATTTGTTACTTCTAGGCTGGATTAATGTAACTCCCTATTATTTGGTTGCCCCAACAAGTCCCTGAAGTCTCTCCAACTGGTGCAGAATGCTGCTGCATGTGTACTAACGGGAACCAAGAAAAGGGATCATATTTCTCCTGTTTTGGCTTTGCACTGGCTCCCTGTAAAATCAAGAATGAATTTAATATCCTCCTCCTTACCTACAAAGCTCTGAATGAACAGGCTCTGTCCTATCTGTTGCAGGTCATAGTTCCCTATCAACCTTCAAGAGCACTGCACTCTGAAAACACAGGGTTACTAGTGGTTCCCAAAGTATCCAAATGTAGGATGGGAGCCAGAGCCTTCAGCTACCATGCTCCTCTCCTATGGAACCATCTTCCAGTTTCGGTCAGGGAGGCAGACGCCGTCTCCACGTTTAAGGGTAGACTTAAGACCTTCCTCTTTGATAAAACTTATAATTAGGGCTGGCTCAGGTTGCCCGGACCAGCCCATAGTTAGGCTGACATAGGTTTATTCTGCCGGGTGACTTTCTGGGATGCACCGAACTCCTTTTTCCTTCACTTGCTCCCTCCATCCGCAAACGCTCTTGTCTTTTTACTGCATTACACTTACTCTGTTGCCTCTCCAGAGCATTTGTGCGCCCTTGTTTCATCATTTTCCTGGATCTTGGCTGCAATCTTGGCTCCTCCTGGATCATGGTGATGGCTGTGCTGATGCTGTGACCCTGCCTTGATCGTGATCTTGGTTATGCTGTTGCTGTGGTCTTGTCTGAGGCTACGCCTGTGTTGTGGGCCTTGGTTGCGCAGATGCCGTGATCCTGCTCGAAGCAACCTTCTACTACCATTATTATGCATCATGCCTCCTTGTTTGTTGATAAGTATTTCAGCCTGCTTCTCTTTTATTTACCAGAATCTCTTGCCTCTGTATGGAGGAGTGCAGTTGTCATGAGGTTGTTGTACAAAAAAATGCCTGAAAAAGTCTGTGGTCATTTCAGCACCACAATGAAATGGACAGCTCTGCTGTAAGGTGCTTGTTGTCATGTTTGTGAACTTTGGCACAGCAGTATCCATGCCTCTGATCACTTTCTCTTTGACCTTTGTTCTCTGCAAATACAAAAACTGAGGTAACACATTCCCATTGTAAAATCCAACACATGGTTGGTAATTTATACTGTACATGCCTTATTGTGTGGACATAATTAAGTGTATGTGAATGTGTGTACGTGTGTGCTTCATAACTAATGAGCCAATGGCTCTAGACCAATGGTAAGTTCGGAGTTTTGTTGGAATGTACCGTTATCCATTTATCCAGAGCAGTGCACTCTGGGAGTGACAAAGCACCAAACAGAGTGAATGTGTAATGAACTTAACCATTTGTTAATTCATGGAGAAATGGAATGCTCTGTGGCTTTGAACAGCAGCTCTCTGATTTTAGTGCAGAGCATCAGATTAGATTTAGGATCACAGCCAGAGTCAGAGAGCTGGAACAGATACAGCTGTACCACGCCGAATCTGCTTTGCTCCATGGCTGTCATCGTGGAGACAAGAGACATTTAACAGAGGTGGGATCCAAGGAGGCGTCAATCAAAACAGGATCTGCCATGCCCACACAGTCTGGAGAAATGCTATTAAAATAAGCTGATTTCAACTCGCTTTACTAAGAGTTGGGAACATTTATTTTTACAAAGTTTTTAGTAGATACTTAATGAGACACTTAACTTTGATATAAAATGTGCATTCTTACTATTACAAGCCACACTTCCAGAGACTTTAAAGAAAAAAAGTGAGTAAGAATACTTTTTTATGATAGAAATAAACAGTATTTTTGAACTAGTGATGATAACAATTTTGAGGTAAATTTACATGTGTCCGTATCATTGAGTGAGTTAGGTTATAATGTGATTTAATATAGCTGAAATGAGTGCAATAGCTTTGAAGTGACTCGGTTGCATTAAGGTGAACTGAACGCAGCTGACTTGATCAAAGAATAAAGTGAGCACGGCAACAGAGTCAGTGACTGTGCTCTGAGCAGCTCTGTCACTACTGCGCTATATTTAGCCAACACACATCAACTAGCCCCATAACAGTAGGCACGCACTGACCCCCACCATCTGCTCGCTCACAAACACACACACACACACACACACACACAGTGATGTATACAGACACGCACACCTTAAGGTTTTAATGCCAATTGCTGCCCACAGACCCCCAGGTAAACCCAGTTGACTTTTAGATCCCTGTCACGAGTCACGCACACACGCAGGGGACTCCCCACATTGTTGCTGCAGCGATAGAGTCGTTAATACATTTCCTCATTATGGCGGATGCATATACTGTATGAGTTTACAACAACAAGGCTTCTCCAAGACACACTGTGAGAGCAGAGAGCTATGGGGAGCCATTTTAATGAGCTTGCCTGTGTGTGTGTGTGTGTGTGTGTGTGTGTGTGGTTGGTGTGTGCATGTGTGTGTGTGTGTAGGTTCAGTCAGTATTTATAATAACACATCTATCATACACGTCTCTCCCTCACGCTGCTTCAATTATGATGAAAAGGACAAAATGACCCTACAATATTAGTATTACTCCTCTTTGTGTTCACATTTATATTCCTGTTCATATTCTGAGTCAAACTGTTATTCTTATAATACCTGTGCCTCAGAGTACTATTATTCACACACTCTGGGATGGTTTATTTTGGACGTGGAAATTTCCTTCCACCTCCTGTTGACAGAAATGAGAGAAGACTTTACACCGCTGCCTAAACGGGGATGTCACACTGATGTGTGTCTGCATAGAAAATCAATTACCAGAGATACCAAAGGTGACTGAGGCAGCAGCCCGTGTGATTTTTCTGGGGATAGTGATCTTTATTTATTTTTTGTTCAATATAATGCAATAAAAGAGATCATGTTTGGGAGCAAAAACACAGAACAAACATTTTATATCTATATTTTATGGCATGTAGCTCCAGGTTGTATATCTTAATGGGAAGTCTTTCCTACAGACATGGTTGTTTTTCTAATAAACTAAGCAAGTAATGGGAAGAATATAGATTTAATTTCTCTGAACCCGTTTGTCATTGTGCTTCTTTTCTTCTACAGATCCCTTTGGTCATGTGTTTACATCAGAGACTCTGACAGAAATCACTGATTATTTGTGTTGTGTTTAAGGGCTCAGAGAGCGTTCGCACTTGAAAGACCAGAGCGTTGGGGTGAAGATGACAGTGTCGTTGTCCTCACAGGCGTGCAGCCTATTAGACAGGCAGACTGACAGTGCAGCCTAGTGGTAAAGCAACAGAGCCTCACACATGAACACACACTGCAGATCAGGGACAAAACTGCTTCAGAGAATAACAACGTCTGCCCGAATATGATGCAGAACCCTCTGCACTTTAGTGTGAGTGTGTATGTGTTGCCTGCTCCACCCTTTATCGAGACATTGCACGTAGGCACAAGGCTCCCCTATACATGCTGTGGAGGAAGCATTCTAAACTCACACAGAAACCCCTGTGTCTCCAGGCCTGAGGGGGGTGGAGGACTGGCTTTGGCAGGCTGCCTCAGTTTGGCCTGGACACTCATTCGGACTAACCCTCCATCTCCCTCACTTAACAGGCCAGCTGCATGTATGCTCACACTCACACACAGAGGGATACTCCTCACTTGTAGTCTTAAATATTTTGGGTGATGAGTAGAACGCCTTTCTTCTTATTGTGTGTGCGTGCAAGGAAAATCAAGCGGTCCCGGCAATGATGCTTCAGCAGTGGCAGCAGCCTTGCCGTGATGGCAGCCGAGCGGTGACAGTGTTGTGCTGCGATGTCCCGGGGCTTACAGGGTGTACAGTTCATTTTGGAAACTCAGCACAGCAACAGTGCTGGCAGACCTCTGAGCAGGGCTGAGACACACTCATCCTGTACACATTAAACCGCACTTACAACTTGAGAGAGCTTCTGTCCACAGGACACAAGGATGTGTTGGTATGTACACCATAAACCCTTACAAGGAAATCAACATACAGTAACTTTTATTGTTTTTTATTACAAAACCTTTAAAATCATTACCTGCCTTCAACAATTCTAAATTATTGTTTAAACCAACAAAAGTACAAATAACAAGTAGTACAACCACAGAAGTAGTAGTATTAACAGTTAACTAAGTTCACTATCATTATTAATGGTAGGATATCTTATTATGATCAACAAAATATGTTTTTAATAGAACAGTAACAACAACCACAAAGATCACAAAAAATATTAGTGTAAGTATTATAAGTATTAATATTAGTATTATCATTATTATTATTATAGTCATTATAATAGTAGTAAAAGGACTATTTAAAATATGCAAATTGCCTTTTGGTAGTATTTTATGAGTAGTATTTTTTCCATTAATCTTTTTCCATAACAACAATTTTTTTTTTTTCATTGTAGAGGATAACAATAGATATGTAGTCATACTTCTTGTGGGAGTAGTAGTGTAAAGTCAAATTACATTATACACAGTGTGTTATTAGTAGTATTTAATTATATTAGTATCATTAGCATCAAATATTACCATCAATAAAACAAAGTATTCTAAATAGTGATTATTTATTATTAACTATGGTGGTGGGAGTAGTATTATAAGTAGTAGCAGTCAAAGTTATAGTAGTAGTGTCAACTAAATACAAAGAATACTCCTATCATTAGTAGTAGTATTATTAGCATCAAGTTATAGTGGGAGTAGTATGAACTAAGTACAAATATTATCATGATATGTTATTATTGGTCATAGTAGTAGCAGCAGTCATCGTAGCAGTTGTATTAGAACTATCAAGTACAAATTACACAAAAGACACATTATACTGTATTAGCATACAGAGTGTTAATGTTTGTGGTGATGGGTCATTCTGGGCAAAGCCTGCCACATGCTGACAGTAATAGAGTAATTA
This sequence comes from Plectropomus leopardus, assembly GCF_026936395.1. NCBI lineage: Eukaryota > Metazoa > Chordata > Actinopteri > Perciformes > Serranidae > Plectropomus > Plectropomus leopardus. The sequence continues at coordinate 1,852,751 of NC_142177.1, read as the reverse complement.
GAAATGAATATGATAATAATTAATAATTTTTGTTAAAGCATGACATTAAACAAATCCTCTGTTGCTGCTTTTATAGTTATGTTAATAATTATTATAGTTTATTATTATTTATAATTATGCCACCATTTAAGGTCAGCGATTGTATAAAAGTGTTGTTATAAAATGGTATTTTAACTTTAACTAGAGGCTGTGACGTGGGGTAGCTCCACGCTCACAAATGCCAAGAGTGTGTGAAAACAGCAACAAGCAAGCACAAAACCTCTGGCACCGAAAGCGAATGGCACAGATCTAAGTCCAACTGGGGCCTGTTAGTATTTTCTCTAATGAAGACTGAAGTGTGGTCGCCAAAAACAATGTGGATTATCTCCCACAGGACCAATGTGAAAATTTGACTTTATAAGAAAAACTTGAGATTAAACATCCAGGATTTTGTTAGAAAGCAAAGCACTGGTAAAAATATTTTTTGTGGGCTTTCCTGTCACAAGAAAGATAGCTACCAAAGTGCAAACAAACAGGGAATTGAGCAGTGTAAAAAAGCAGGTTGTTAGGAGAACAGTTATTTGCTCAGTCAGATTACCACCTGCTATAAACTGTGTAACAGGTAAAACAGTGCATTATGTTAAAATGTAATATTGTGTAATTTCCTGGTGTTAGTTTCAGTCATAGCAGCAGCAGCATTAGTGCTACTTATAGTAGTAATACAAAGAACAAAGACACTAGGCTTGGGTGGTATCACGGTATTAATAAATACAGGCTCTCCTCTTGCTATTAAACTGTTTGCACCACCAGAGCTTGCCACATTAAAATTCTAAAGTTCTGTCTACTTTCTGAGCAGTTTTAAGATATTGAGCTTCAAAGTTTTGCCATTCCAAGTAACAAAAATTATGTGAACCTTTTTTTTTTTTTTTTTTTTAAAAGGTAAAAAAAAAAAAAAGAAATGCATACAACTTTTAAAAAAAGTCTCACATGATGTTAATAAGTTGTTACGGAATTTAAAGTTCAGTCTCCAGTTTCTACTGAGATACTGATGGAGGGAAAAGTTACAGGAGTGTAAACAGTCAGTGGCCAGCAGGCAAAGAGACTTTGGGGAATGACAGCATATGTTTTTACAACTAACTTGGCACATAAAGGATTTAATTCAACCAAACCAGAGCTAAAGGTTGTTGGAACAGTGGACTTACTGACTAGATTACTAGCGAGGAGGAACTAGTTTATGAGTTTTTATTGAGTTTTATTTTGTTTCTGTGGAGTTTGAATTAAGTTTGATTTATAATGAGTTAACAAGCAATTAAGCCTCATCAGTCTTTTCTGCCCGAGAGAACGCCGAATTCAAAAGGCGTACAGTTGTATTTCTCAGTTTAATAAGGAAAACAGGTGTACAGTCATATTACTTTACTTAACATTTTGTGGATTTCTATAGTGTAGAAACCCACAAGTTGCTGCACACTAATGCCATCATATACCTCATACCCCTCTGCACATGTATACTGTCATATACCACATATATGGTGAAATAGTAATAATAACAGTAATAAAAACGAACATTGTATCACAACAGTAAATTTCCGTTGACCTTGGAAACAGCAACTGACAAAACAGTCCCACCTTCCATGTGTAGGCTGCTTCTGAGCTTTCGATTGTGTCACATGATTTCCATCAGGAGAGCAGACCTGGACCTTGAGCTGACACTGTTGGTGACAGTGTTATTGCTTTGACATCAGATCAAGTTTACCATTGACTAAAAACCATCCATCAGCTTTATAAACTATGGGTAATGATTTCAGTTCAGCACAGCTCAGGTCACTTTGCAGCAGTGTATGGAGGAAGATGTGTGTGTGTGTGTCATGTTGCCGCATAACCAGAGTGAAAACCCAATTGATCAGGACAGGTGCTGTGATCTGGCACATTTGCAGAGTTCTCCACTATTACATGAATCAATAAATGATCATAGTCCTTGAATAACACACATAGACACGTGCTCGCGCACACACACACACATAGAAGCATGTGCGGACACACTCTGCTGCACCTGGACATAGCTACTGTGGATAAAAGCTTTACAAATACAATACAGAAGATCGATAACCAATCATTGCCCTTGAGCCTCGCAGACATGCTGCTGTTTTCAGTTCAGCCCATCAGTCAGATATTTGCCACTGGGTAGGTGAGAGTGTGTGTGTGGGAGAAGCCAGCCAATGACAAATGGGGGTAAATAACAGAGAGCGTGGGGGGGGGGGTTCCAACGTGCCAGCTCTTGACCCAGAGAGATAAACAGAAAGTGAGAGTTGGCTGGGCAGGTAGGACGGGAGGGTGTGGCATCCCAGAGAGCAGCGCTGGCCGATCCCACGCTCTAATTGGCTGCTGAGATTTTGACAGACGCGCTTGTCCCTCCCCCCCTCCGGCTGCCTACTGAAAGTGTATGTATGTATGTGTGTGTGTGTGTGAGGGAGCCGGCAGACTGAAGCGAGCCACAGAGGTAGGCTCTAACTCCAACCCAATGAGCCCGCAGCCCCTCACGCTCACACACACTTCTCTCTCTCTCTCACACACACACACATACACACACTCACACTCCGCTCCTCAACGCCGGCTCTCGCTCGTGCTTCAACCCTGGGACACAGAAGAAGAGGAAGGGAGAGGAGAGAGAGGCAGCGAGTGGCAGAGAGGGAGAGTGAGGGCGAGGGAGTCAGAGGAGAGAGGGAGAGAGGCAGAGGGAGACTGGCGGGGTGTGAGGGAGAACACCATGGCTTCAGATCCGGGGCTGGCTGCGATGCTGCTATGGACTATTTCACTACAGGCTCTGGGCACGGCAGGAACCAACAGTAACGAAGGTAAGTGTGTGTGTGTGTGTGGGTGCCCACATGAATAGACAGAGTTAAACAATGCATGTTCTCTGATAGCGGGGATTAACTTCATACATGTGGAGCTCCTGGAAAACATACTGACAAGGAGCCAACATGACACACACACACACACACACACACCAACAAATGTACACACAAACACTTAGAAGGTGTGTTTGTGTGTCATATCCCGGGGTATGACATCAAAGTTTGCGGTGCACAACAACTCAAGGAAATCTGAGTGATGTGCGTGTGAGTGTGTGTGTGTGTGTGTAAACGCGTTTTGACATTGCTCATATTTGCCTGGGTTGCGTGTCAGCTGCAGTAACAGCGCATGTGTCTGCTGCGAGTGACGTGAAAGTGTGTGTGTGTGTGTGTGTGCGTGCGCGCCCTTTCCCTCCTATACAGGATCTGAGGTGAACATCTCACTTGCAGTGTAAAACCTGACAAGTTGATAGTCCTCCAAATAATCTTGGAAAGAGATTGCCTTGAAAAGGACACGTGAATATAACTATTAATCTTAATTTATGTTTACTTTATATCTATTTGTTAAGTTTACTCAAAATTTGCCTGCATTTACTCAGTTTTGGGATGTTTTTTGCAACTTAAAAGAAGCACATGAAATAACCTTGTTCTTTTTAAGTTTTTGCAACTTCAGTAAACTAAGTTAGTCTGAATTAACTTGATTATGTCAAAGAGGATTTTGCCAGTGATGAAGTTCTGTGAGTTTTGTTTTCTCAACATGTTGAGGAAAATGCAAATGATTGTCGAGTTCTCAACCAGCAGAAAAAAGTTTCTAAAACTTCGAAAGATTTATTTAATTAAACTTATCATTTTAAGTTGCAGAAACATGAAATTAAGTAAATATAACTAAATTTTAACCCATTAATGTCTGTAGCAGAATTTCAAAATTTGCTTCACAGCACTTGAAGTACTAGCTGGCCTCAGAACAAATCAGTTGGAATTTTTCAAATAAGTTTTTCTTAACTTCCTTTAGTTGTTAGTCACAAGAGATTTCTTGTTTTAATAGGTTAGAAATTTCAAATCTTAATAATTTTTCATTCACATATTATCCAGACCCTTATAAAATAGATTCAAAAATAAAAATGATAACCCAATGATTTTTTTTGCTCCAGTGTAGACATTGTGCACAGCATAGAGGCTTTTTACATTGTATTCCTTTGGGATTTTAAATGGGAATAAAAATACCTGTTTAAAATCTCATTCTCCACCCCTACTTAAATCATTTAACAATTAGATATAAAGTACACATAAATTAAGAATAGTAGTTAAATTTACTTACATTTTCCAAGACAATCAGTTTCATGGATTTTTTTAGTAAAATAAACTTGTGCGTATATTTTCTTTAAAAGCTTTGTAAATGATGTGTATGTGCGTGCGTGTGTGTGTGTGTGCGTGTAAAACACACTTTGCTTCCTTAAGCCCAGCCTGGGTTTGTTTATTTCCATCCTCCTGTCCATCTTTCCACCACAAGACGGAAAACTGTTGTTATCACTTGTTCAACTAATGCCACATACACACACACACGCACACAAACAAACACTACAAAGTCCCCCAGTGCCTTTCTTTGTGTGTGTGTGTGTGACAGGGTCCTTGACATAGGTCTGGTCTCAGGAGGTTGATTGACAGCAGCGATTCAACTGTTAGGGCCTTCTTCACTCTAACGGCAACATTCAGCTCACCACTGCAGGGAGAAAAAAATAGCAGCAGAAGAAGAAGAGGAAGAGACAGAAAGAGAGAAAAAGAGAGCTCGGTGTTTTGGTTCAGGTGGGATCACCTGAGCAGTGGAGAGGTGAGGGCAGCACTTATCTTGTATAAGCTGTGTAGAGTCGAGGCGGCAGAGTTGGGCCGCCTCAGGTCAGACACAGCGGGAAAGAGGACTGCTACGCAGACACAGAGACACAGACAGACAGACAGACAGAGACAGCCTGTCAGTCTGACTAAGTTGTTCTTGTGTGTGTTGTCTCAGCGACCACTACATGTACAACCCGACATAAACACCCTGTGTTATTTGCATTTCAGATTTTATTTCCTCCTTTTCCACGGCGCTCCAGTTTTAACCGCAGTTTTACTCATTGACTTCCACGTTCATTGTCCTCGTCTTCCGTCTCCCATGTCTTTGATATTCTAATTCATTCAACCTCCCCTGCCATGATTGTTGCCCTTTGCTGATTAACGATTCAGTGTGATTAGAGAAATAAACTTTATTTTCACCCTGTCGCCGTCTCTGCGCTCACTGAGTTGTAGAATTCGGTTGAAGCTGTTTTATCCCACTCCACAATAGATACAGAACACAGCTGTCTGTTTCCAGGTGTGTCAAAAGAGCTCCTCACATACAGTCCCATGTTTCATTAGAGTATTGTGCCGTCTGTCATTTGTCTGCAGATGTGAATGTGTTTCCACGGAGCTGAACTGCAGGACAGACTGCTGTGCTACATTAGTGATCAGCTAATCACAAACTGGTACTTCACAAAACTAATTCACTGCACCGCATTTAAGGCTTAATGCAAAATCTTTTTAGTCACTATCATCTTATTCTTTCTTGGCATTCTGTCTATTTATGCTGTGTGTTATATAATTTGTCTACATGCTACATGCTTCAAATGCAGATTTTGAGGCACATTTTGAAGCCTAAATGACCCAGTTTGTAACAAAAAATTGACTGAAGCTACTTTTATTTTCTTCCATTATTTAGCTTTTTTTTTAAAAAACATTGTGTTGTTTTTTAATAGTTAATGAATAATTGACAGTGCAGAGAATGACAGGAAAGGGATATCACATGCAACAGAGCTCCTCAGCCGGAATCAAAGCGGGGACGTTGCAGTGATCTGACGCTCCATTTTGAGCCCAGTTGGGAATCGCTTTAAAACAGCAATTAGACTGTCATAACAATAAGATTAAATTTCATTAATTTTTAATTTTATTTTTATGCTATTACGAATAATAATGGATCTAATATCAACCTTTAACCTTTTTTAAAATTATTTTTGCGCACCCCTTGGAGCTGTCTGATCAGAGTCTTTTCAGGCTGAATTAAACTACAAGCTCCAAACAAAGTGCTGCAAAGCAGTCAGCAGAGATGTTGTTTTCTGGGCCTTCTCCAAACTCTCTTTTGTCCTGTCATAGGACTGTGCAGCTTAAAAAAGCTCTACCTACCCAAACTATATTTTCTCCTATTTAGTTATTTAACAGTGCAATCAATGTCAATTTGTCAACTAATTTCTATTCACACCAGTTCATTCAAGAAAGATCCCCTGACTCCACAAAGTCAAAAGAGTTTGTGAATATAACCTTCCCCTAAAATTAGATTTTGCTCTAATCGCGCACACTAATTCATCTAAATAAATGTGAGAAAACATATCAGTTTTTCAAGATCCTGCCAAAGAGTAACCAGTGTCTTTATTCTATTTTGGAAATGATTAGGGGCAAAATAGTTATCGAGCCCAAATGTCTGAGTGATAACTGAATGTATTTTAAAAAATGACAGAGCCGAAAATGTAATTTTGCCTCTTCACTTTGGTTCGGCTCATCGCAACTCGACGGGAATTACAAATATTACATGTACATGGAAGAGATAACCTTTGGAATGAATGCAGAGCTGGAAATTAAATTGGTGGAGAAACAGGCAACTGCTCACACAACGAGCCCCCCCCCCACACACACACACACTCACACTCACACTCACACTCACACTCACACTCACACACACACACACTGCGTTACATACACATAATGGCCGAGCACTCACAGAACACAGACACTGTGACAGATTTGTGTACTTATTATTTGACGAGCAGGAGCCATGGCCAGCCATTTTGTTTCTGTTCATCGTTCATGTTTGCAGTCATATCAGTCTGATGCCGTGTGAGCTTTCGATCCTGTCCACATCCTAACGCATGTGTCCTTCAGACCCCATCATTTATCTGTTTACCGAGTGCCGTGTGTGTGTGTGTGTGTGTGTGTGGTAAAAGGAGGAATGAGACAAAGGGAAAGACGGTTGACATATCGTGTTTATTTTTCGTCAACAGAATAAATGAAAATATGAATCCATTGTGTGCCTGACACGGGAATCTTTATGATATCTAATTTCAGTTTATTTCTATCCAGAAACAGAAAAAAAGAAAAATCAATTGAGATCAGTAAGACCAGTTGTATGTAGTGAAGGAAGGTGAAGCCTCCTCAGTTCAGTTTGCCCACATCATTCAGGAACAAGGTTTAAAACCTTGCAAGCGGATGCAAAGCTTTATTTTTGTGGCAGACATCATGGTTAATACTGTAGTGTTGGAGGGAAATTGTAAGGACTACATTTTGCAAAACATAGGCTATTAATTTAAAACGGGGGAGAAGCTCTGTAATCCTTTGAAACCGTAGAAAATTGGCATGATTTCTTTCAAAATATGGAGAGAAAATAACCTGAAATTTAGCACCAAAAAATAAAATAAAATAAAAACAGACAAACATTATATTAAGACATATAAATCCCCATTTAAAAAATAATTTCTCTCTCTATTTTTCAGTTCATATTCTTTTGCTAATTTCTTTCAGTTTGTGGGACATCTCTTGCCAAGTTAAAGCCATGTTTTCAAAAGAAATCAGACCGATTTTCTCAGATGTTGCTCCAGGTTTCAAAGGGTTAAGATGTATACTGCCACTGTGAAATTAACTTACCTCCAAAACTTTTCATTAGTTAATAAGAACAGGTCTATTTATCCAATGTTTTTCCTCACTGGATCATTTTCTCAATTCACTTTGGAACACTCACTCTTTCAATTTATCTTGTAATTAAAAAAAGGAGATACATATTTATTTTTTCTCGGAAATTGACAAAATTGTTAAAAAACAAAACTCGCTGTCGAAAAACTGTGATTCTGCCGGCCGCCTTTTACACATCATCCGTCTTTCTTTCTCATTTTTTCTGTTACTGTGTACTGTAAAATATTAGTGAGATGATTTATATGTGAATTGAGTCTAAATATACTTTCATCAGAGATATTATCAGTGTGTTTCATATTAAATAAACAGATTCAATGAAATAAATAATCAAATGAATAAATACAGAGAAGATACTGAAAAAAATATACAAGCATGAAATTGTAACATAATCTCATACACTTTTAAAACTCCAGCAGCTTTATGATGAAATGTTCTGAAATGTTATTGCAGGTCATTTTTATTTTTTATTTTTTATTTCAGTTTTTATTTCAAAGCATATTTTTTTCTCCTGCAAGAGTCTGTTTCGTTATTTCCCAAAGCTGTTTTTTCCTGATGACCATTTTATTTCATAAAAACACTTTTTATCACCAAGGACAGAGCGTGTTATGTGATTAGCTCTTTGCTAGTTCAAAACAAAGCAACAGCACATCAAGTCAATAGTGGAATAAAATACATTTTATGGTAATGACCTGAAACAATTTTATGGCTACATACGTGTGACTGTATGTGTTTGGCACAATTCAACAGATATATATTGAAAAATTATTTATTTCATAATGTGTTATTTTAATACTTTCTGTCTCTGTATCTCAGAGTGTTTTCTGCGAAAGCAAAAAATAGCAAAATGTTTCTTTCACACACTTTTACTTGCCGACAAGAAAAACAACAAACATGACACATACGTCCTAGAAGCAAAGTTTTTTTTCCTGTAAAGTTGGAGAAGGGTGTAAACTTGAAGCATCACTACAGTTATAGTCCTTGAAAACAGCTGGTGCAGAAATAATGTTTTCAAGGAAACAATTCTGAGAGAAAACACAAAATCTGTGTGATTTTGAGGGATGAAAATGACCACATTAAAGTTATTGGTTCAAAATTCTGGTTATTTGAATTAGCCCATCACAGGGAGCAAGAAATGAAGCCCGACCCGGATGCTTCCTGTTGCCCCTTCAGACGTGTGTAGAGTCCTTTGTGTAGATGGAGGTGGTGTTTCCTTGAGCTGCCCCTCCTGTCTTCAGGCTCTGTCCCTGATTCAACTCCAGCACACTGTTTCACACTGCCGCATTCCCAGCGAGGACAGTGCGCGTTCCTTCAGGTTGTTGTTAGTACGGAGGAACATGAAAAGACCCATGCAGCGAGCGGGCCTCACTGCTAATGAGCAAACTGTAGGTGGATGATTATTCCCACATACCTCTGCTGCAGGAGGACCAGGAGGGGGAGAGACACAGAGGCAGGGAGCCATGACTACTGTGGCAACAAAGATTTCCCCTTTCTTTTTCATTATTCTAAGATTTGAACATGTAATTTAGAAGCAACAAAATCGCAGGAGAAACAGGAAATGAAGAGGGAGAAGTTGAAAGGAGGCCGGCTGCTGGGAGCTGCATTTTTTCTCTTTGTGCAATAAAAGGCAAAGACAAATTTTTGTCCATGAAAATAAAAGAGTGAGGCTTTTTGATTTTGATCAGTGCTACAGATGCTTTGTATTGATCTCTCCTCACTTAGCAGAGCACCTGCTGCACGCTCACATCACATAAGTGGGAAATGCATGAGAACTCGTCATAATGAATGGCTCGGAGGGGAGACCTTTCTACAGCAGATTACAGAGGGAAAACATTTAGGCTAGAGCTGAATGTGTTGAAGTGTGTAGTCCTTGATGTCTTGCTCAAGGACACTTCAGCAGGCTGACTGACGAGGAAAGATGTGTCCCTCCGCAGGTCTCATGTCTGAGCTCCAAATGCATTTTATTGACTCTTTGGAGCCGTCTGTTTCCACCTCCTCACTGCATACAGCGGCCAAACTATATCCTAATGTTTCACGCATCAGAAATAGATCATCAGCCTCATTAGTCAGTCTGTCAGTGTGCTGCTTTTGTTTGTTTTGCTCAGTCACTTAGAGCTGTCACTTCACACTCTATAATAGATAGAAGACTATTAGGAGATGTGCTGGGCCCGAGGAAACGTCTGTACGGGTTTTGTGTTCTGTGCTAACAGACGCTGTAGTGGTAGCTGATGAGGTGGGTGCACTGCGAGATAGATGGGTCGGTTACCGAGGAGAAAAAGGGTGCACTCACCTCTATATTCCAATGCATTTTTTGCTGATAGATGGGTATATACTGTAATCGGGCAGAAAAAAAAGATGGATATACCCACTACATACACCCTCCACTCCACCACTGCTCCATTTATCGACATCAGTTTCCTTGTACAGCTATCAGACTTTTGAAATGTGAGCAAATTAGTTTAATTTCTTTAAAAAAACATGGGGGAAAATTGCAGTCTGCAAGATGGCATCAAATGTCATACAAATTGCAAAAAAATTGCAAAACTATGACAAAATTAACTTGAAATAACTGAATAAAAATAACCGAATAAATAAGAGAAAAAGAGAGAGAGAGAGACAGAGAGAGACAGAGAGAGAAAGATATAAAAAAAACTATATTTATAATTACTATGATTATTTAAAATTAAGTTACAGAAAAACATATACATTTGGGTTTTTTCTTATTCATATTGACTATTTTTTATTTCATTTTAGCATTTTTTCAGTTCATTTCCTGTTTTTGTTGTGTCCCACTTCTTGTTAAGAATCAATTTTTTTTAAAGAAATCTAGACAATTGCCATGGGTTTCAAAGGGTTAAATACTCATTATCTCACCTCGACACTGATATGATGGTTAAAATCGAGGCTTTGTTAACTCTTTCAAACCTTTGCAAATTGGTTTGACCTCTTTCAAAACCATGGGAGAGGGCAACAAGCAACTTAAAGACACGGACCAAATATTAGCAAAAAAAAAAAAAAAAGAATCACAAAAATGATAATAATTTTTGCAAAAAAGTACAAAAAAAGAACAAGAAAATGACCTATGAGAAAGTGTTGAAAATTTAAAACAATAAAACTAAATAAATTATACCAAGTTGGTCATTGCATTTTTATGCCCATATTTATCTATATGCCTTTTATACCTTTTTATCCCCAAAAGGGTCAAATACACTGTAAAAGGAATGTAATTGTTTTAATTAACTCATAGTTAGTGTCCAGGGTGCCTAAAAAAATAAAGTTGAATTCGAAAATTCAAGTTGAGGTAATTTTTAAATCTTTTAACTAGTTTTCTCAAATTCAGTAAACTAAAAAGCGTAGGGCAGGCCACATATTAACTTTTTCAAGTTAAACCAGTTAGTTTCTTCTTACAGTGTAGCTTGTAAAAGCATCTGAATGCAACACAAAACAACTGATGCTGGTTTTAAAGGGTTAATTGTGTTTTGACAGTAAATTACCGCTGCTTTCTTCTTTGTATCACTTTAAGAGCAATAAAAGCTTATTTATACCACAGCAAGTACGACAGTAATTGTAGAAATTGTATTTTTCCTGAACTCATGAGTCGCTGTCGGTCTCAGCTCGGTAGGAACAGTTCCTGGTGTGGTCCTGAGGGGGGAGGCCTGTGTGAGCAGAGATGTGGGAGCACATTAAAGAAGCAAAGAGGGCGTAAACCTTTCCCTCCCTCTGTCTGCTGTTTGTCCCGACACAGGTTGTTGTCAGCCGGCCGGCAGCTCCCCCCCTCTCCCCAAGGCGCAGGTCTTTATTGAGACATCAGCCTTGTTAGCCAGCTGTCGACAGGAATACAGGAGTGAGCAGATCAATACGGTCGGGTCTGCTGGTCCTCCTGAGCTGCGGCCAGGAGCAGGCCAGGCCTCAAAATTTAGGGCCTCTCCTGAGCCCTTTCCACCCATTAGCAGGACCTGATGCTGGGCTGGCCAGAGTTCAGCTGCCCCTGGGCCAGCTCTGCCATACTCTGTGATTGCACTTGTATCGTTAGGTAATTTATGTGTCTCCGCTCTGCTAGCATGTGGGGCAGAGGATCCTTTAGTGGAGATGGCTGAGGATAAAGCAGGAGTGAGAGATGGGGAGAAGAGGTTGGGCAGCGGCTGACAGCTCTGTAATGGGCTGCTGTTGTGGTTGTGTTAGCACATCCCTCCTAGAGAGAGATCTCTATGATGTTCCCTTCATGGGGACTGATGAATGATGGGGATCTGGCTCTGCAGCAACATCCCCCTCTGCTCTGTTAGGGACAGACACAGGAAAACAGCGTGTGTTAGAAACAAAGGAGAAATCTACGGGTAAAGACAGAGAGAAGGAACCAAGGAGAGCAACAAGGAGAGTGTGAGACGGTCACGGGGAGAGAACAAAGTGAGATGAGGAGAGGGAGAGAGGGGGAGGCTGCTGTCTCAAATGCGTCTCTTCAAGTTCCATCGGCGGGTGTCTTTATCAACACCAGCGGAGAGCGGCGTGCTGATAATTCGCCGCTCTCAATTCCCTTCAATCCATTTAAGGATTTAAATGTTCATTAAGTTTAATAGAAGCCCAGCGAAGGTCTAATACGCTCTGATAAACGCCGGCAAACCTGCCAACCTGTTCCAATAGCTGCTGCAACAAAGAACCATCCAACTAATAAGGTCAAACTCAGAGTTTGTGTTCGACTACTTTGTGCAGAGCGTTTCCTCTGAGTCACCGCAGAGAGTAGACTGTGTGAAGTCATCGACACGTCCAACAAACTAAACAAGTTGTTTGTCATTGCTTTCCTGAGCTACCGATATCAGCATCATCTGATCTGACCTAATCCTTTCAGCAGCACGCCACTGAGCTCCATGCACCAACAACATTTTGTCCTCAGGCAGTTTTCACAAAGACTGTGACTTTCACCAGTGTTTCCATATTTAGGATTTGTTCTTAGGGAAGGACCGAATTTATACACTCACAAGAGCACACTTTCACACGTTTCAGTACTAAAATGTATGTAAAAAATAATGGGGTTGTTATTTTTTTTCAGTTTTACAGATGTATTTACATGATTCAACCCTTTGTAACCTGAGCAAATTGTTTTGATCTCTGTCAAAAACATGGGAAGAAGGCAATGAGCGTCAAAAGAAGAAATGACCTGAAAATTGTCAAGAAGTTAATTAAAGATAAAAAGAAAATTCCCTGAAAATGAGTTAACAAAACAAAACAATACCAACTAAAGAACAGGTAAACAAACAGGTAAAAAATATTAAAAATGTAAGATTCTGTAACATAATTTTAAATAATAACAAATAAATATATTTTCCCCAGACTTTTTTGCTAGCTTTTTAAAAATCACTGTCTAAATAAACTAATTTTTTGCACTTCAGCGACATCACCTTTTCCCCCATTACACAAAACAACTTTAAAAAAGTTAAGAGAACAAGACCTGGAAAATTGTTTAAAAATACATGATTCTGTAACATAATAACATTAAACATGAAATTATGAGAATTAAAAGTACATTTTTTCCTTGATTTTCTTTTTACTCGTTTTCTTAAATCATTGTCTAAACAAACTAGTTTCTTGCACTTCGTGGGATATTTCTTATCAAGGTGCTCATTGCCTTATTCCCCATGTTAACAAAACAAAACAATACAAACTAAAGTTAAAAAGTCAAAACCTATAAAAAAGTGTTTAGTGTTTAAAAATGTCTGATTCTGTAACATAATAACATTAAACATGAAATTATGAGAATTATAAATATGTTTTTACTTAGACTTTTTTTTCCTAGCTTTTTTAAAATCACTATCTAAATGTATTAATTTCTTGCACTTTGTAGAACATTTCTTTTCAAGTTGCTCGTTGCCTTTTCCCCCATATAATGTAGTGGAATCGCACCAATTTGCTCATGATCAAAGGTTTGAATACTTCTGAGAGGCATCTGAAAGCAGCATAAGAAAAGTGATGTCGCTCCAGGTTTCAAAGGGTTAAATTACAGTCATAATTTTAATCAGTTAAAATGTTTGTAATTATTTTTATCTTATTTTGTTTTGTTTTTTTTAGCATTTTACAAGTCACTATGGTCTTTTAAAATAAATTAACTGTCACGGGTGAGTTCAGACGAGGACCATAATGCAGAACAAAGAAGGGGAGACAGTTGCTCAAACAAAAAGCCAGCTTTAATGCTGATAACCATGTCCAAAAAACAAGCAGGTAACTAAAACACAAAGTACAAATTATAAACTAAAACTAAACTAAACTGAAACCACCCAGGATAACACAGAAGACAAGGAGACAAGTGTGAAGATGGAGCAAACATGGTGGAAACAACAGGGAGGATCACAGACGAACTGACTAAGGGAGACACAGCTAGGGGAGGTGGACATGGAGCAGGAGAGAAACACAGAGATTGGCTGATAGTCGAAGGTGTGTGAGGAACATAAGGGCGGAGCAAACAAGACAAACAGAAAAAGGTGCGCAGAGAAGACTGTAAAATCAAGAAGGGACGAACAAGACTAATAAAAGACAGAAACTAAGCAGAGAAATACAAAAGTGGGAAAACCCACAAGGAAAGGAAGTAAAACGAGACATCACATAAGGAGTGATACTACAAAATAAAACAGGAAACTGAACATCAGTAGCAAGAAAACATAACAGAAAACCTCAAAACAAAGTCCACAATATAACAAAAATCCACAATTGACATAAACACAATTCTAACTACTTCACATCAGCTATGTTAATTGGGAATCATGCCGTCTAATAATAAGTAATTCATCAGGCTATTTATAGACCCACAGACGACCTGTTTCTGGATCCAGAAACTCACACAGCGGCACATTAACTGCTCCTGCATGATGATACACATCATGTCCTGTTACAGACCGTAGATCTGTTTGCAGAGAGTGACGAGGACGAGCCTGTCCCTCTCCAGTGGACAGCGTCTCTCTTCTTCTCGTCTCTATTTCTAAATTTACATGCTAGTTTTTTGGTTTTTTTTGGGGGTGAAATGCGGTGATAACACAAGTGGAGACAAGTGCAGGGACATACAAACAGACAAAAGACACCATATAAAGTGATGCAAAGACATAAAAGTACAGACAGAGTAGAGCATTGTGGAAAAAAAAATAAAAAAGGGGATACTACTTTTATACATTGCATGAAAGCAAACGGCACATCATTTTATATTTTGTAGACACACTCAGCACATTATACATATTTAACATTTTAAATATTTACATACTAGTACTAATTTTTTCTATTCTACTTTATTTATATCTTATATTTTTATATACTTGGCACTGGCACTTATTTAAAAAAAATCAAAACAGAATTTCTGGTTATGATTCTTCTGTTTGGCAAGACCGTTGTTGGTCTCAGATGTGAGATCAAACTTTTTTAAAATTTCATCAGTTATGCACCTCTCACATTGAAGCATTGTCTCTTTTGTGTTATTTTATATCTGCCACTGATGCTCCGAAATATGATAGCTTCTTTGACTCTCATTTACTGCAGAAATATCTCCATTTCAGAAATATTGAAAGTTTTTGATGTTTGCAGTTTGGTGCTCCATCCTCTTCAGTGTTTGTGTGCAAACCCTCCTGCAGTCTCTTCTGGCCCTTTTAAGGTGATTAGCCCATTCTAATAAGTGACAGACACTTTCAATTCACAAGGGCAAGCGGATTCATCATTATAAGGACACAGGTGCAAACAATTCTGCAGTTTAAGACCATGACATGAATCTGACATAGATTTTTCTAAGGAACTTTTACCATAACAAATTTAAGAAAAAAGGGATTACTGAATGAGGCCCAATGTTAGTCAGTCTTTTGATGTCCCATACAGTGGTGGAGGCAAGGGGTGGCCAGTGGTGGATATGGCCACCAAAATGTGCAAAAAAATGATGTACTGTATATAAAAAGAAGCTACAAGAAAATTACTTGAAGTAAGTTAAAATTTAGATTTAAATAATATTTTTTTTTTCTGTATTTTTTAACCTTATAACCTTCACCTTTTTAAAAAACTTAAAATTAAAAATTTTCAGGTCATTTTCTTGTCTTGTATACTTCAAGTTCATGGAACAAGTATTTTTGAATAGGGAATTTCATCATATTGACTTCTGCCCTCAGGCCTGTTAGGGGCTTAGTTTAGCTAAAGTACTCATATTTTTACTATAAGCAAATATCCACTAACTACTCCTGAGAGAGAAGTGTGAAGCTAGACTGTCATTTTTAGTTTTCAGGGTTAATAGACACCCTTAGATAGGGGAAGACCATGCGTTGGGGGACAGATGCCATTGAGTTTTTTGCATCAGGAGAGAGAGAGACACCATGCGCCACAGAGCTTCAGTGTTAGGTGAAAGTGAGCCCAGTGTGTCTCCAAATGTTTGTTGTGACACTTAATAGTTTGTAAAATTAGAAAAATATGTCAGACAGTTATGCAGTACAATAATATGTGTTCAGTGTTCTAAATTAGTCTGTTAAACTTCGTTTTGTGTCTGAAATAATAAGTGTCCTCCTTATGGAAGATATTGAAATTCGCTCGCTCCATGCTGCAGGAAAGGGTTAAATTTGGAGTGAGCTGCAGGGGGGCTCATGTTTTTGTGTTCCGGTGCTGCTCATACCAGCACAGAAATGGCTCGACACAAATAATAAACTGGTTAAGAAATGTGTACCCTCTGCAAAGAAAAAAGAAAAAAAAAAAAGAATCTTCGAAGGCCTTAATTGAAAACCAAATACCTACCCAATTAACAAATACCCGAATATCCCAATATTTGGGTCCAGCCCTGGAAATGTGACACTGATTTCAGTACAGTTCACACTTCTTGTCTAGGAAAACCTGCTTTTTGTTTTTTGTTGTTGTTATTTGTTTCAGCTAAGAAAAAACTTCTCTGGTTCTGAAGCAACTTATTTTTGGTTGAAATGCTCTAAATGGCTCAAAATTAGGTGTGAGAACCAGCATGGAATGGGTTCCATGTTGATGGAAATAGGGAACAAGAGGTTTTCTTTCTGCTGTAAGAGACAGCAGTCGGTTTTACAGGTGAGCCTAATCTTCGGCTTATTTAAGCAGTTGAAAAAATTCCCTTTTTTTTTTTGCTGAGGACAGTGTTCATAGGGTGCACAGAGGGTTAGATATCTGCGACTGTGGCTGGTACACCAGAGGCTCACCTACTGTATGATGTAGCAAGACCCAAACTAACCGTGATGCAGGTTGATGGATCTCTCCTGGGGCCTGATTCCATAAGGAAATAATATGTTTTACACCCTGTAATGTGTCCATATATCACAGGCCTGATGTAATTAATATGTGGTGAAGGAGGGGCCGGGGGGGGGGGCAGATAACTCATTTCATTTCTCATCTGATGAAAACCAGACACACACGCAAACACAAGACAAACAGATGCAAGCAGGCACACACGTACACTCCATCTAAGCGAGTTATCTCTGTGGGGTTGATATTAATGCCTGGTGTATGTGAAGCATTAGTCTAAAGGGAACGGAAACATTTACTCTGTCTAACTTGTGCACACAGATAGGAGAGAGAGAAGGCGAGAGAAAGTGAATAAATCAAATGAAGGGTATTTTGGCTAAAGGTTTGTAAAAGTCTATTTCAATGTCTTGCATCAGTGCCTAGTGTGTGAGTTACCTCCTGCTGAAGTAACCACAGCATTTAGTGTTAAAAAAAGGTGGTGTTAAAAACACTCTCCCCTTGTTTGGAGGACACGAGTGTTTATGTGCTAAATGGAGCCTAAAAAGAACCTGTGCCCGTCCTGACCTCCTGACTTTTACAGTCTACATCACCGCTTTAAAGCAAATTCATCATCACCCAGAGACACATTCAGAGTACAGGGCGAGACATGATGAGTATTCCGAGATTCTTTTGTGATATAATGTCTTCCAGTCAAAATAACTCACAAAGGTTAGAGAAAGGTGGCTGTTGAAGAAGGAGAAACTGTCATTTTGCATTTACAGCACAATCTCCCACAACCACTGTGCCACCTGACAGTTATTTATTTTCAGTATTACCTCTTGTTAATGTTTTATTTCTTCTCTTTATCCATTTTGTATGATCATTTGGTCTTTTATTACCACTACCTCCAACGTAACTGTTCAGGGCTTTTGTATATATGTGAGATCCTGGAGAAAATACAGAGAGCAAATTTTAAAATGATCAAAATCATGGCTGGTTCTGGGAAGTTGGCAGAGAAAGATTCACAACTAGGGTGGCAACAGTATGAGATTTTCATGGTACCATATTCGTCAAAAAAAAATATCACAGTTCATGGTATACAGTATCACACAATTACTATTACTACAATGACCCTTAATGGAATAAAAACAAAAGAAAAAAGGAAAAGCTTGTGTGGATGTGAGGCCAAACTCAATCGCCATAGCAACTAGGCAGGTTTCTCAAAATGCTCAAATTGAAATGCGAATATGAAATGTGAAAAATACAGAAAAAAACATTTATCGCAAAAAAGTTTTTACGGTGGCATGAGATGGTATTTCAGGTGATTTGAAAAAGCCATTTTTCACAAAACTGCAATAGAAACACTTTTTTGGCTTTTCTAGGTCACATGATGCTATGGCTATGTGCTTATCAGTAGGAACTGGCTCCCTCATAATGCAGTTGGAGCTACAAGAGGTGTTATTGCATCACACAACTCCTCAAATGTGAGCAGATCATCCAGGAGTTTTGAATCTACAATTCCTCTGTGAAATCGTGGACTATCACCTCCCAGAAATCCCTCATATGTGGCTGCTCTGACATATAAGGGGCTCGCCTTCTATTATTGCTCCTTAACACGCTAAAGTGGCCTTGGATTGGAAATAATGACGGCTAGTGTGGTGGCTGCAATAGAAATAAAGCTGGTAATGTTTTGAACATCCATCACCATGCTTCTTGGAATGTTATCACCAGAGGAGAAGTTGCAGAACATCACTTGGTGGAAATGTAGTCAATATCGCTCAAGTTTTGTGCAGTTCTTTAATGGACGGTCTAAAGAATGAACACAAGTAAAATGATAATAGTATTAATGATTAATAGTTAGTAATAATAATAGTATTATAAACCTGGTCGAAAAGGCATGTAACTAACATGCTTTATGACTTTATTTGTTTACATGTTAGCAGCACTTAATCATGTTCAAATGAACTACTCATGGAAAAGAAAAACATCAGCACTGAGCTTTAAATGTAATGTCTGATGATTACCAACAGTTAACATGCAGACTGCCGCTGTCTGAATCTTCAACTCACTCACACTGTCTTTTATATCAGTTCTGTTGATGCAGAGAAGTTTGGTGTGTGTTTCATATGGGGTCAAATTGAGGACAGTGTGTGTCTGAGTCACTGGTTACTAAACAGACAGACATCGCAAATGAAGCCAGGAGCCAGTCAGGATGTGGAAAAAAATATTTTAATGGCAAAGTTAAAAACAGGATGTAAATGCTGATCTGCACAGAGGAACAATTATCCCTGTTTGATGCATCTCCTCCTTTGGCGGACACTTTGCTTGAGGACAACGCCCTGTTCATTTTGGGGATGTCTAACGTGATCCCACATGGCTGCTTTAACTTTTTTTTGGCAAGGGATAAAGGATGTTAGCCTCCCCTCTCTGTCATTTTCTCTGTCGTGTGCAGACATGTGCATGTGTGTGTATGTGTGTGTGCAGCCCAAGCGACAGGCATTTGGGGAGGAGAGAATATGGGCATGCTGAGGTGAAATTCTCCAACCAGTGGCATTTTTTAATACCAGCGAAAATCAAATGTAAATGGTATGGCAATTGTCAATTTACATACCATGGTATACTGGTCCAACCCTACAACAGAAAAAAAAAATTATCATCCAAACCGTAGTATTGGAGCTGGAAAAGAGGAATAAAAATGAAATCTTACAGTGGAGATGGAGATCTTACAAACAGCCCGTCCAGTAATGTTTAATGGAACAACTTAGTAGTAGCTAACCCGCAAATGGAGCTATTAGCAGGAAGTCCAAACCCTCCTTTATTCTCCTCTGCCGACTTCTGTCTTCTGTTCATACTAAATTCACACTGCTAAATTCATTCATCTACTCACACTCAAACTGGATTAACAACAAAGCCTGTGTATCCCTGCGGGGCCGGGGACGCTGCTTGGTTGTGATGACAGAGGAGGAAAAGCTTGAGTTAGTGCGGCGGTGCAACTTTCCTCACTCCGACACGTCCCTCTGTGGGGAAAACAAACACAGGAATACAGCGGAGTGTCATCACACACAGTGTTAGAAATAAAGCTTTGATTCTGCATCCTGCACCTTCGTTCTGGCTGCTGATGTTTCTATCTTCAGACTGTTTTATCTTAGTGGGTAATAACACTGAGAGTCACTGCGGGGTGTTGCTGTGTCTCTACATGGACAGCTGGTGGCTGCGTGACAGTGCTCATTCAGGCGGACAACATCAGGACTTTACCCTGACTGGGCTGCACATACACACACATCCACACACACACACACACACACACACACACACACACACACACACACGTGAGAAGGAAGTCATATGCATGCATGTGAACACATAAAAGAGTAAATGAAAATCTTTGGGGACAACAGAACACTCATGCTTGGCATGCGAACATTTGGTATAACTTATTAAGAATACACTTGTTTTATTTATAAGTAAGAGGTTAATATAAGAGTTGTGAAAATTATCAGAAGGAATATTCTGCTCATTTAATAACAATAAGTGAAATGGCTCTGAAAACATAACCAAGGATTTAAAAAAAAACAAATTAAAAAAATCTATGGTCTAGTTTATGATTTAAATGATATTTCTTCTGTTTAAATGACAAGCCCATCAGTTCCTGCTGAAATGCATCATTTCATGCTTTAAAAAAGGCTTAGGCATTTCCTTAAACATCTGAGCACTTTTAATATTAGTATTTGGGTTGGAGATATGAATATGACATGAATAACATTGATACAATCATAAACTAATAACTTATTATTTTAAGTATTTCCTTCCTGTGCAGCACTTTGTGATCTTATTCTGTGAAAGGGGGTATACTTAAATAAACTTACTTAGCTACTTTAAATGAAAAAAATCAAAATTAAAAGATTAAGGTAACCCTAAAGAGCTTTCTTTCACCATTTCAAATGGGCAAAACCTTATTTCAGCCTGGGCTGGCTAGATTTGAGCTACTATTCAAGCAGGAGAAGATCTGTGTCTTCATTTTATGCTTTCTTGCTTAGGCATTTTTGTTTTGTTTTTAAAACAGATATAAGGTCATGTTACTCATAGAATACAACAATGGGAGGGTTTAAATTAACCCTAAAATTGCACAAATTGAAATTGCAAATATAAAACATGCCTAATAGAAACACATCAAATTAAAAAAAAACTCAGAGTCATTGCAAAAAACTTTTTTTGGTCGCATGAGTTGGTATTTTAGGCGACACCAAAAAAGCCGTATGTCGCAAAGCTGCAGTGGAAACCATTTTTTGTCTTTTCTAGGTCACATGATGCTATGGCTATATGCTTGTCAGTAGGAACTGGCTCCCTCATGATGCAGCAGGAGCTACAAGAGGTGTTATTGCATCACATAACTCTTCAAAAGTTGAGCGGATCAAGTTTTGAATCAATAATTCCTCTGTGAAATCGTAGACTATCCCTCATATGTTACCGCACTCATTGAAAGGGGCTCACCTTCCATTATGGCTCCATAACACGCCTACATAGCTTTGGATTGGAAATAATAATAACTAGTGGCTACAATAGAGATAAAGCTGCTGATGTTTTAAACATCCATCACCATGCTTCTTGGAATGCAGTCATCACGCAATTAAGTTTTGCACAAATCTGTAATGGAAACCAACCTAATGAAGGCATCAACTTCATTCCATGTCTACTTATGTATTCTACCAATTTAGGAATTAAAAAAATCCTACATACAAAAACTGAATGGACTTTTTATGAATTATAATGAGTGTATGTTGATGGAGCTGTCGGAGGTTTATTTTGAGCCCAACTCTTCTGAAGAATCTCAAATGCTCTGAAAAACTCTCCATGTTTTTGTTTTCACTCACGTTAGCGATTTAGTTGCAACAGTATCAGCAGCACTGCATCGAGCAGCTAAACGGCAATGATGGATTTTATTAATTAATTATTTATTAAAAAGCCAACTGCAGTTTAAAATCACTGTCATGTTGTTTTTGGCTTGAAAGACAAGTCAAGATAATTACTCCACAAATAGCCTCTGTTAAGTCATATGAATGAATGTATTTTCTTTATTTCTTGCCACCTGGAAGCACATTTTTCTTGGCCCACTATCAGTGCATGACGCAAAGGTTGGGAGCCACTCCTTTCATTAATAAAACCAGTGTAGCTCTTGTATTTAACTTGAGGTCTCTGATTTAAGTGGAGTCATGTGTATGGCACAATACGTGGCCCTCTTTCTGATGTTATCCAGCCGTGGATATTGCATGCTCTTTTCTCTTTAAGCATCCACACTTGAGAGCAAAAATACTGATGTGACCATGGCACGTTAGATGCACTGACTGACAGTAATTATCACCATTCATCATTAAGCATAAGCCAGGGATGATAAGAGCTCTTTATGTAAAATGTCAGCTCGCTGGAATGATGAAAATGATTAAAGGGCATCAGTGTGAAATGGAGACATACATGGGCTCACATGCTGCAGCGAGCTGACAGCGCGAGGGCCCGCAGGAAGAGCAGTCAGGGATTGGCAAAATAAATAAAGAAGAAATGTAATTTTATTTATTAAGGAGGAAGGCAGAGCGAGAGTGCGGCTTATATAGAAACATCACAAAGATCTCTGGACTGCAAGTGGAGTCTGTATTGATAAAATATCACCGTCGTCTTGACTCAACTATTCTCTCTTCTCTTTCTCACTCCCGTTCAGTTCAGCACAGCTAACCTCCACATGAACCCGTTCTACCATAAATCAATAAGTTGAGGCATTCTTTGTTAGCTTTGGCACAAGCAGGCCGTGCTAAAAGTCAAGGGCTCTGTTCTGTTCAGTAGGTGTTGCAGACGATGTCTTCTCAGAGCTCTGTGGACGATGTTGGCTGCAGGAATCACACTATCGCCCACACTCTCTTCTCTTCTCTTTCCACTCCTTTTCTTATATAAATTTAATTTTGTTGTGCAATGCAAGAGGACATATATGACATGGCACAAGACAAAGTGGGGTGGGGACTAGACTAAACCAAATAAACACAATTTTAAAAAGAGCCCAGAAAGACAAAACAACAACAACAAATGTTGGAAACGTAATGTGAGTTAGATTTTCAGACGCTAATACCCTTAGGTGTGTGTGTGTGTGTGTGTGTGTGTGTGTGTGTGTGTGTGTGTGTGTGCAAGTGCCTACATTGGTGATGAAGAGGGGAGAAAGAGTGAAAGGAAAAGGGTTTCCCCTTTGGCCAATAGTGTCTCTTCTCTTAAAAATATTAACCCTTTGAAACTTCACTTTTCTCGTGCTGTTTTCAGACCCCTTTTACAAGTAGTAAGACTTTTGAGCCCTGATCAAATTGGTGCAGTTTCACTCAAAAACATAAAAAAGGCAATGAGCAGTTTGGAAAGAAATGTTCCTCAAATTGCAAGAAAATAGTAGATTTAGTAATTTTTTTAAAAGATAGGGAAAACTATATTTATAGCTCATTATCATAGTTAATTATTATAAAGAATAATTATAATTTTTCAGTACATTTTCACAATTGTTTTATTTTTTTATTATTATTATTATTATTATTATTATTATTATTATTATTATTATTATTTTATTTTATTTATTTATTTTTTTTTTTACAGATTTTTACATATCTGTTTTGTACTTATTAACAGTTTCTTATGGAAGCCCTGAGGGGCAAGTGAGATTTTTTTTTTCGTGTGAAATAGAGTGAAAAACACTTTTTTTGCGAGAAAAAAAATGTTTTCCAGAAAAAAACAATTTTTTGGGGGGAGAAAAAAAACTTTTTTTAACTGCTGAGCTGCCTTTCCTTATAATAAGGGTTCATGGCAACCTGTGTTGTAGGTCAATGTGTACATCTGCTCAGGACACTATTTATAATACAGTGTGTTCATATTGTCAGTGGGACATTTGGACACTTGCAGGGAACAGGATTATTTTTCTACATGTATTGATAGCTATAACAAACAGAATAAGCACTCAGCTTGTTCTGCATTTGTGTGCTCTGATTAAAAAATGTGTTCTTTCGAAACAGTACCCTTATGTTGTCATCGCATGGGTAAATTAATGTTTTTTTTTTTCTCGCAATTTTTTAAATTTGTTTTTCACACATGAAAAAAAGTTTGGGTAACTTAGAAAATGGATCACCAGAAAAAAAAAAAAAAAAAAAAAAAATCTCACTTGCCCCTCAGGGCTTCCGTAGTCACAGAGAGGTGATGGCCGTGGCAGGTCAGGATGACCATGTCAGGGCAGAATTTCAGACATTTGTTTTTGCTGTTAATTTCCCTTCTTCTTTATTCTTGGTTTTTAGGTCTGTTTCCTTCTCTTTGTTGATTTCTCTTCCCACATGCTTTGCTCGTCACCAGACCCTGTTTCTGCCCTTCTTGTTTTCAACTCTCCTTTCTTCCTCAGTCCTCCCTCTCATTCTTCCATAACCTCTACTCTTTACCTGCTCTATAAATAGCTCGGCACGCTTCCCTGCTGCGTCTATACCCCTCTGGATGTTTTCCCTGGGGAAGCCAGGCAGGCCTGGGCAGCAGTATAGCCTGCTATTCACTGCACTCCCCTGGGAGAGAATGAGCCTCGCTGGCCCTGAGCATCCTCCACCCTCCATCATGCAGCAAACACTGTGCCTTGCAGGGAAATACAAAGCAGGGTCCCATGCTCCAGCATGGGAGCACCTGCTAAAATAAGATAGGAGAGATTGTGCCGGGGTGTGCTGGCTAGTGTAAACCCAGTCCACTCCAGCAGAGGAGCACACATTACACTGGCCACTCTTTCTCACCTAATCTTGTAATTTAGTAAAGGAATGAAATGGGGCATGTTTACAGTGTATTCTGCAGGGGTTTGTGTTTTGTTTGTTTTTTTTATGTACAGAAAGTGCTGTCTCTAGTGCATTTTGTGCTGATATTATGAATAAAGTTGCGCGATGCACACTTTTATGCCTCATTTCCATAAGAATTTTGGATGCTGTGTCAGTGGTGGTGATGTGTGGCATTGTGTCACCGGTGTAAAAATACTTGTATGTTACAGAAACGGTAGGTCCATGTAGTAATGTAAGTATGATTGTTAATATCTGTATTTTGTTTATCCATGTGTGCTAGCTTTGGTGATGCAGTGGGTATGTCTGAGTCCCTGCCTCAGTGTAAAAAAAGATTCAGTGACTTTTTATCAAAGGTTAATCCATGTACAACAAGAGCACAAATAAATAAATGCATTTCACGATTTCTGATTAGATTATTAATGAATTGCATACAAGGACATTCTATAAAATTCTTTCCATGTTAGTTTGATATCAATACCTCTATAAACTCAAACATATTAGCATTCTGTACTGTGCCTGTTCTCCTAAAGCACTGATTTGGCAAATTCAACAAATCAAAAATATATGAGCCAGGCAACAAAAACCAAAAAAGTATCAAGCATGTGACAGAGTCTCTTTACTCTCGTAGAATGTTAGAAACAGTTTAGCACAGTTAAAATTTCAGGTCTTCAGTCTGTTTCCCCTGTCTGTCGAAGTCAGGAGGAGCCCTGCTGGGTCAGATAGTGCCCATTTGTGGCCTGTGAAGTCCTCTGCGGTGTCCCCTTATTCATACTTCCTTTGGTATTAAATATTTAGTCTTCTTGGGGTGTTTTGAAAGTTTTTCTAAAATGACCCAAAAGTAAATTGACACAGTGACAAACACCACTTCCCATTTTTCTGGTAGGACTGCTTATCAAAACCAGTGATGGAAGAAGTATTCAGATTCTTTACCTACAAACAACTGCAGCTGTGTTTACGTGCACTCTTTTTTTCAATCTGATCGAAGATTTTTTACATGGCATGTCCTCTAATACGATCTGTTGTTTACATGCACCGACGCATGGAAACAGAGCAGCGGCATGACATGCGCTTTAACTTGACAGGATTGCCAACTGTCACACTGACCATTAGCAACTGTCACTTTTCACACACTCTCATGCCACAAGTGCCCTTTCAATGAATAACGGCATATAAGCGTCTGCCATCTAGGCGTCCAATAATGTAGCTGTGGCCCACTTCTGCTCAGAAGTTGTCATTGGAGAGGAGAGCCGGTTTATGAAGAGGTTTAAACTCCCCCTTTGCAACCGATTCAAATTGGTTTAATGTGTTTGGGCTTTTAAACTGATTTTAATCAGATTAGTAGACTCCATGTAAACGTGCCTAATCTTCATTATAGTATTAAAAGCAAAATGTACTTAAAAACAAGAGTATAAGTACTGGTTCTCCAGTACAATGCACCCTGTCTCTGATATTTATGTATGTCATTATTAGATGATACTGATGCATTTATATATGGATAGCTTTTTACAGTTATAGCTGGTTAGTTTTAATGACTTAATTTACACTGAGGTAGGTTAGTCCAGTGGTCCTTGGCAAAGCATCCTGTACATCCCTCAGAAAATTTATTTGAATGAAAGCCTTTGAACATGGAAATTTGGTCAAATGTAAATAAAGCCAGTAGGGCCCAACCATTACTAGACTTTTGGAGCTGGTGCTGGTTCTGATATTGCGAAGTAAAAAATTCTGACATTGATATATTGATTATATTACATTTATGTAGATACAATTATGCATGCAACTATCCCTTAGATGTGGTTATCATATACTTGCAACAAAGACATGTCATGAAGGCAGGATATTTTACAGTTTAACAATAACTTTTATTGTCATAAATCTGTTTTTCTGCATTACCTTCTGTTCAAAACAACCTTCTGATATCTCGTGTATCATGTAACATATGGGCTAAAACAGATATATCTGTTTTGGGCCAATATGGGCAATAAATTGGCTGACCCATATGTTAATGAGGCTTTAAAGCCAGGCTCTTGTTTCAATGTGACCATTTTTCGGTGTTTAAAAGAAAAAAAAAAAAAAAGCATGGTCATAGTAAAAATGTAACAGAATACTAACGGGTCTGTTCTGCTCTTTTATATATTTTTTTTAATAGTTGACATTTTTGTTCCAAACATTGTTGTTGCCTTTTGATTCTATACATCATATCATCAGTGTGATGTCCAAACTGAAGTGAAAATATCAAAATCTCCCATGTTATGAGATATATGTGTTTCCCCCCTGATGTATTAAAACATGTGTGTCTGTGTGTCTGTGTCTGTGTGTGTGTGTGTGTGTGTGTGTGTGTGTGTTTATTTCTGGATGGTTATTGTTTGCAGTTGTTGGCTCTGTGTAATACCTAAAACCTCATTGCCTGCACTCACCATATAAACAAAGGATGAAAAGTTGAAGACAAAGTGTGTGTGTGTGTGTGTGTGTGTGTGTGTGTGTGTTTGTTTGTGTGTGTGTTTGTGTGTATGTGTTGCGGGGGACATCTGCATCAGAGTGTCATAATAAGTCTCTCAGTAGTCCTCTTTCCCTCCATCCATCTCCATTGTTTTCTCTGCACCAAGAACAAAATGCTTACACCACAATGGAGACACGCGGGCAGAGAAGAAGGGCCTCTGGGGAGAAAAACTTCAGGGAGAGTTTGGAGAAAGATGAAACGAGGAGGAGGAGGAGAAGAAGGAGGAGGAGGTTAGTGTAGGTGTAGAGGTAACGAGATGAAGTTTTAATGATCCCTGTGGGGAAAATAGGCCACATGCTGCAACAAATTCTAAGAGGATACAGCAAGAAAGAAAGAAAGAAAGAAAGAAAGTGTCAACAGCAACGACAAAGATGAAAGATGTTACCAGAGAAATGCAACACTACTGACCAAACTACAATTTTAGCAAATTTTAGACAGGCAGAAGAGCTTGTATAGGAAGCTATGGACTACAACAAAAGTAACTGAGAGCAAGTTTAAATTATTGTTTATATTATTTATATAAATAAAAACAATAATGTGGGCATAAACCTAAAACATAAAAATGAATGAAAATTCAGAACAAAGTGAGATGAAAGTAGGAAAACCGACACAAACGGTAACAAGGACGGTAGAAAGAAATTCCAACTTTCGGACAGCTTTTCAGTTGTCTGTCTCACGTGACATTTTTAGCAAGACTGAAAGAAAATGTAATTCAAGTGTTTGCATCAGGCATCAGGAAAAATGGCTATTGTGCATTTGTGGGAGGCTAAATCCTAATTGCAAGTACCTTACTAAATCAAAGATGGATTGCGATCAAAATTGTGGTCTGGCCAACAGCATCACATTTTTTTTGGTTTGAGTGAATGTTTCTAAATCTGTGTCTGCTTCATCTGGATGTTATAGGGGTACCAGACCCTTGAAATGACTGTGTAAATTGCACCTTAATTGCCTGAAAGTGTAGCTGTGTATGTGATTGATAATGTATAGCATACCTTATTCCAGTGCAAAGTTTCCAGTCCTTTGTGGTCATCAGCAGAAAGAACTAATACAACACATTCTCATTCCAAGTCGTCACATATTGCAGCTTTGTCAGTGGGAGCATACATATTACGCTTTAGGTATCCTTCTGCATCTGCTGTTGATGTTCCATGAAGCCACTACCAGCGCTGAGATGTCATCAGAAGCACATGGTGGAATTACAGCACTAACGCACATGGTTATGTTTAGGCAACAAAAGCACATGGCAAACAACGCCAGGACATCAACAAAAGTACATTCTTAGGATTAGGCCAAAAAGGCACATGGTAAGGGATGGAAAAAGGATTTCACATTCAGATGGAAAGGGTTTGTTGGATCCATGTCCTAGATATTAATGATCAAATATTACTTATTATAGATGAGAACAACTTTTTTTTTTTAGCAATGTTTGAACTGATGCAGATGAAGATGAAGTTCTAACTGTCGATAAATTCCATGAAAATACCCAAAACAACAATGCTTCAATCCTTCTAACAAAAAGGACTTACACAAACATACAGCACTGATCTGCATCAGTGGCCTGCTGTATCTTAATCAATTGATTACTTTGACATGACATTGACAAAGAATTGTTGATTGTTGAAGTCTGGCCCAATGTGCCTCAAAAGGTTAACAGTCCTATTCACGAGTACCTTGTGTGTCCACAGCCTTATATTTTATTCCTCATTAATTCTTAAGGTTTTAGAACCTGGATTGAAATCAGTTTGTTGTGCTGCATTCAGACGGCGTTCACAAGCATTTAAACCTATGGAACCTGAGAAAATTGATTTGATTTCTTTTGAAAACATGGGAAAAAGTTAATGAGCAACTTGGCAAAATGTCCTGGGAAAAAAAAGTAAAAGGTTACGGGAAAATTACTTGAAAGTTAGCTGTGGGGAGATAATGAAATGTCCAGAAAACTATATTTATAATTCCCATGATAATATATTTACAAACAAGGTATAGACAAAAATGTATTTTTTATTTTATTTTATTTTCCCCACTTTTTTAAGGTTATTTTCCTGTCCTATCTTTTTTTTTTAAATAACTTAACTTTTCTTTCTTCTTTTTAATTTAATTTAATTTTGCTTTAATAACTCCTTGCTAATTTTTGGGCCATTTCTGGTTAAGTTGCTCATTGTCTTTTTCTTATGTTTTTGAATGAAATCAAGCCAATGTGCTCAGGTTTGAAAGGGTTAAATCCCACACATACTGTCTTGTTTATCCAAATACTTACTAGAGTGTCAAATGTGTATTATTCCACAGATTAAAGTAGTCCCCAACAGATGCACTATTTCCTCCTTTAGAGTAACACTTGCTAAAACTACAGTGACCAGATGTTTTATTATGTTTAAAAAACATAAATATACAATGTATTTGCATCTTCAGAGGGACAACAACACAAGTAGTATGACATGACTGCAATTCATGCAAGCACGTCCAGCTTTTTTTCCTACAGAATCTAATAATTCCCTGTCTACAATCTCAACCAAGTGTAACGAGCTGCCTCCATTCAGTGTCAAGGACTCAGTCACCCTATCTAACAAATGTGGCAGGTTGAACTCTTAATGTGAGCACTTTATTGTCTATGTCTTCCTGTTTAACCCGGCTTGTCCAATGGACTCCATGTCTTGTTTTGCCATTCTGCTTTTACATCATTTTTCTGTTGCCAGGAGAGAGAAACCCTTGACACAGCCGGTTCCACGAAAATCTGAGTGTCTCTTACCTGCGTCTCTGCCTTTAGCAATCGATCGATGAACCACAGAATGTTATCAAAATACACAAAGTTCGACTTGATGGTGTTTTGTCCCACTGAGATTAGTGATGAGTGGTGGTGGGTCGTTGTCAATATACGTCTCAGAGCATCTCTATCTCTCTCTCAAACACACACAAACACACACACACACACACGCTTTATGTGACTCTGAATGCTCATCACTAATAAAAAGGTAGTGATCTGTGACGGAGGGGAGCAGCAGTGAAGTTAACTTCACACTTAATGATGGAATGACAATGCTCCGACTATGTTACTTTACTGAAATTTGATTTGCATTCAATTCAGGCTGTTGATGTGCACTGTTTGTACATAGACCTATGAAAAGGAATGTACCACAATTCATATATATGTATATGAACCTGTAATAATTACAAGCCTGTAATAACCTACATAATGGGGATGGCTGTGATCACCTGACTAATGAGTAAAGGACTCGTGAGTAAAGGAAAGGAAACAGAATAAAGAATAAAGGTCCATACAAACATTCAGACGTGGGTGGTGGACAGATCAGCAAACTTTCCTCCGGGACCCTGATGTTCAGGACCATGTGAAACCATTTTAAAGATTGTTGTCACCATGTTTCTTTTTCGTAACCTAACCTATGTAGTTATGTTAACTTCATAACTTTACATTATGAACATAATGGAATTTGTGGGGTGCTAATTAAGCAATACCACATTAGAGGGATTGCTGCTGTACTGTATATCATCACGGCTGTGATTTGGTTGTAAGCACAAAGCCGCAAGCTGAAAACCAGATAATCAAAGCTGTGATGATATATAGTCCAACAGCACGACCTCAAGTGTGATATTGATTTTATACAACAGTTCAATAAGCTATTTGTTAGTTAACAGTAATAAGTGACAACAGATTATGATTTTGTTTATTTAATGATTTCTTTGGCTCTGCTGACAACTTCTGGAAGTGACAGCTGTTGCCTACCAACACATACACATTTTTCTGCACGCTGCTTGCTAATCTATATTAGCACGGTCTTCATGTTATGCACAGAGCAGATGCTTAGTATCATGAACATTTATCTCTGTGTTTTCAGTGAAAGAAGAGTCTGTCAACAGACACTTTATCAGACTGTACGTTGCTCCAGCGTGTGTCCACTCACTGCTGTGCTCTTGGTCTCTCGAGTCCCGCATGAGACAGTTTGTTTATGATGGTGGCCCTCAAGCTGTGGTTCCTACTGCACATCTTTGTAACATCTGTAATGGCTGGTTTACTTCCAGTGAATGGCGGTTTACCAAAACCCGTCCTTCACAGCTGATCCCCTCCTTGGTGGAAGGCTTTTGCATCATGCAGAATTTTGGTCAGGTATTTTTTTTTAGCAACAATGCCGGTCAGAGAGACTTCCCTCGCTCTTTAAACATTGATACAATCTACAGTAATGTTAGATACATGCTGAGTGTTAATGTTTGCCTAATTAACAGTTTAGAACAGCTGTTCGTCCTCCTCTTTTGTATTGTGCAGTATACAGTACTTCAAGAACTCAACAACAGAAGTCACTATTAACTCACTATAACTAATACATGCATAGTTCAAAATCACAGTGATGTTCTACTGATATCAGCACTCATGGAATGCCTCTTGACTAATTAAATCGCTTTGCTGGAATTAATTCATTCCAGTCATATATCGGACAACCCATTGTATGATGATGTGTTGTTCAATTGCAAGTGGGGTTGTCTGAGGATGTTAGCAATAGACAGTATATTACACACAATAGATGTCTGTTGGCTGGCCCCCAGTTTGGAGAACCAGACTGTACTCTGACATGGAAGCCTCCTAAAAAAAGGTCCTACCCCAAAAAAATTGGTATTAGTTAAAATGTAAGCTACATTGAGAGTATTTTCACTGCTTGTCTTTTAGTCAGTCAGCATGTTCTGGCCATTGTGTCCCATCTGCTCTCATCAAAGCCACCAGTCTGAGTAAAACAAAACAGTAATTTTAGGTCGCTGAATACGGGAGCTGCCAGTCTACTGCTGCTTCCATCAGTTAGTTAAGCCTCATTCCCACTAACACCTGCTCACATCTGGCTTTTTAATGCAATGACAATGTGTACGATCAGCATTCACACCTGCATCGAATGATTCTGCAGTAGACATGGGTTTTAATCGCCTCAGGCTCCGATCAGCATTGATGGGAACACAACACCCACATAAACGTGGAAATTTTAGCTCCTATCCTGGGGAGATGCAATGACGCGACATCACTAATTACCCTCCGTCTCCTCCTAAGCAGCTAAAACACTGATCTAAGTTCATCTGCACTAAGTTTGAAAGAGAGACTATATCAGTAAAAGATATATTAAGAGAAGAAACCACCGAAAAGTTTTAAGACCTCTGTTCCTGTTGCTGTCTACTGTTTACTTGTTCTCCTACCTGCCTGTGCAACAAAACAACCCACACACACACATGCTTGACACACACACAAAAGCTGACAGAAAGACCTGTGTGCTGCAGTGGTGTGTTCACTGGCAGTGTAAATGTTGAATATATTAAACAGGATTACCCAACTTCAAAAGACTACAAATGAATGAGTTTAAGAATAAGTATGGATAAATGATGAAACAGTGAATACAACAAAGACACAAAATGAATAAAATGACTAAATGAACAACAGAATCATAAATGAAGTGACAATGAAAGTGAGGGGATGAAAACCAGTAAGGAACTTCATAAGATGTGACATCTTGGCTCGATCAGGTGCACTGAAATAGTGCAAGATGATCAAGCAGATGAAAAGTTAAGATTAAAGAAAAGTCAATGTCAAGCATCGATCAACAGCAGAGAGGCAACCTATCCCATAAAACATAGAAGGAAAAGATAAAGAGGAGGCCTGATCAGAGAATAAGCCATAATTGTAATAATGGGAGATCCTAACCTAGGTCTAACACTTCGTACACTTCCTATATCCCTGTCATTTAAGAGCATCAACCCCATAACTGCTTGCAAAAAGCTTGCAAAAAGCCAAAAGAGCCAAAAGTCCCAAGCCCTTCAACTTCACTGGGATTATAACTCCTGTGAAAAAAAGGGGTGTGGTGCTTGACTGTCAAAGCGGGAAAAATGTGCTCCTTCCTTCTATCACTTCTACTGTTTAACTGTCTAGATCTAATTTCTTCCTGAAGTGTTGATAAAGTTCACTACGGGCCTTCAAATCTTCTATATTTGAAATCATGACGCTCTCCTCTGCTGATCGATACCAAACACTTATGAGAAAACCAAATAATTCTTTGGCAGATTATTAACTAAGTAAAACAGTATTAACCACGTTTGACAAACATAAAGAATATGTGTTAAAATATGTAAGTGTAATACTACGGTGTCAAAACACTGATATGATTAAAGGCTGTTAAATATTCTATTTGAGAAAATATATACAAGTACTAGCACCAAAAATAACAAAGAATGAAAGTACTTAATATGACCAAAGGTCTATCAACAAAACCTATAATTAGAAAATCACAAAATGCATGATTACAAAACAATATAGCATCTGTACATAACAGTGTAAAGGAAGGATAATTAAGATACAGATAAAGGAGATGCATATCAAAATGCAAGTCCGTACTAAGAGTCTTTCCATTCAGTGTGTAGCACGCTGCTGGCAGGGGGTTACGAAAGGTCACACCCCTCCACACACACACAGGCACAGCTTGTGTTTGTGAGTTTGGCCTCAAAGTCGGCAGGTAAGCAAAGTTCCAGTTCTGTAGGTATGACACCTTCACACAACATTTCAAAGTACGTTTTACATTGAATACGAAAATCAGTTAATGTGGTCCTTTCTTACAGTCTGGTGATGTGCTGGTATGTCACATGTTGGTTGTACAACAAAGACATAAATTGGAGGTTTCTATGATGCAGAGATCTCCTTGAGTCTTTGCAGGAGCTCAGTTGACAGCTCCTTGCCCCAAATGAGTCGTAAGTTAACTCAAACTGTCGGTTGGGCAATAAAATGTGTCATAATTTAGTTCTGCTTACAAGAGTCATAAGTTCAACAAGGCAGTTAGGTCCACTGGCTGACCCCGAGATTCATCGAAGGATTCTCCAAAGGAAGTTTCAGATTTGGGTAGGCATTTGAATATCTCATTATCAAGAGCTGTCCTCATCATCCACTATATTAGTTAAACCTTTTAAACGTCATAGTCACACAATAACACATCGATAATAAATAACTGATCAAAGCAGTAGTTGAGCAGCAGCTCCTGGGTTCAGTGACATGAAATCACTATTTTTTCAATGGAGTCTGGCTTTGAAAAGAGTGAAATAACGCTTTTGTTTTGCTGTTGGAGTAGTGAAATAATTAAAAAAATAGCACACTTAACTGGATAATAATTTTATTAGGTGGGACTTTTTAGTGAAAATACATTTCAGTACAGCAGTACATGACTGAGCCTCCAGCTGCTTCCCCAAACTAGTTCAAGTGTGCCTTACTGCTGCCTTCTGCTTAACTACAACAAAATGTGTTCTAGTATGTTTTAAACCATGTTTTAACCAATTTTAGTTGACTGCTCATACATGCCATTGTCACTGCATAAAGGTTTACAACAAAGTGTTTTTCATAACCAATTTCCCTTAATGACAACATTTTTATCAGTTCAGGTTTTTACAAAAACAAGGACTACCCAGAAAATACTTATTAATGTAATGAAGACATAAATTAAAAAATGAGGGAGAGGTGGACGAACTTTAACAAGCAAAAAACAATGTGTGGTGACATATGTCAGGTTGGGAAAAAGCAGTTGCAGCAGCACAAATCTGTCATGTATTGGGTGTGATCACAGCTTGGAGTTTTCCTCCCATGTGTTGCGGTTTATTTACACCTCATTTGTCATCCAGAAAGCCACACGATTTTGTTCCCTACTTTGTAAAATGAATGGAATTAGTGGCTGAGTAAACTTTCCAAATGTCAGTTTAGAAACTGTGCTCACTGATGCACTGTTTGCCGTACAGCTCACCAAACACTAACCAGAGTCTTTAGACTTTTTAGAGAAATGGGCTGAACCACAGTGACAGCTCCATCTGGGTGAAGATTTGAATATAACGCGTACACAGATACAAAACTCAGTGGGTGGAAAATTCTAGTGCACACTAAAATGTATCTTATTTTACTCTAAAATAAACCATGGGCTTTTCTGGCCTAGTGTTTATGTAAAGTGGATATGGTATATGTCTTTATATACTTGACAAATTTAAATAAAACTGTACATAAATAAATAAGAATAAATAAATAATGGGAGGTGAGGATTTTAAAAGAACAAACTCTTAGGATGGTTTCACATCAGGGATCTTGGCCTCTATCTGAATACACTTGACCCCAAAGTCCAATATATTTGATTAGTATGAACACAAGTGTGCCAGACTCCAGCACAGTTCTGCTTGAAAAGTTGGTCTCAGGCATGATTCATATGTATTCAAGTACAGTCTGCAGGAGATGTAAAAGTGACCGTGCCCATATATGTGCCATTATAATAATATGACTTCTGTCACTGGTCAGGTAGCCTGTCCACACTTTTTTAAATGCACTATGGAAAGCAAAGGAGAATATTCTAGTCAACAACTGGTCTGCTCCTCGTACACAGATACCACATTCACAGTTTTAAGTGCCTCTGCATGGCACCATATTGGGGAAGTCAAAATCCACAAATACATGTGTATTTAGAGATGCAAATTTCATGACAAAATCGAGTGTAACTTGCCTAATCCTGAACTAAATTTTATGAAATTTCTTTTGTTATAAACATCGAAAAGTGGACATGACAGTGGTTACTTGTTTATTTTCATCAATTAATTTCAGTCACTGGAGGCAATCTAATAAGCTCTATGACAGATCAGTAATTTTCTGAAAAGCCACAACACTGAGGCTATGCAGGCTCTGATTTCTGAAAAAGCAGCATCCAGTGATGGAGTGTAACTAAGTACATTTATTCAAGTACAGTACTTTAGTACAATTTTTATGTACTGGCCCTAATTTAGTGTTTGCATTTTCTGCAACTTTAAATTCCTTGCAACATCATTTAATTTAACTTCATACTTCCACTATGTTTCAGAAACATGACACGCATGTGTAATAATCTACATACATGATGTATCATGTACATCAGAGGTGTAATGTAATGTAAAGGTAATGTCCTGCATCAACAGCAGGTGTCTGCATCACTGATGGTCTTTTTCAATCAGATCAGCTTATTCATAGCGGCAAGTTTAGAGCAGCAGCCAATAAGGCATCTATATTTCGATGTCTATGTTAAAGGCAACCATTAGTTGCAGTCAGTGAGTACAGTTATAAGGGCTTTCCTCAGCGACTCCTTTGTATCCACGCAGCACCATCCAATTTCCTGCAGAGACCATAAACCAATGTGCCTGGTTGATGACATGAGTAGTTGCTTCTTCTTCTTCGTGTGTATTGGCTGATTACAAACCAAGTACGTGCATACCGCCACCTACTGTATTGGAGTGTGTACATACACAAGGGTGCTCTGACACGAAATGCTACTAATGTGAAGGCTGACTGGAGGGGGAGAGGGGATGGCGGAGCAATCATGTTTAGGCACAGTACGAAACACCTACACCTGATGTGAAACAACCCTTATTGTTATTCATGACAACACAAATAAATTGTTCCTAATTCTTCTAATATGTTAATGCTCTATAGCTACCACAGACGGCCAATGAAAAATTTCTCTGCAATATATATTTGGGAATCTTAGTATTTTACCCTTAGGGACTGTTTGGTGCATTTTAGGCACTTTTCATTCTTAATTGTTTTGATAATTTTGGCTGTGTTCATGCATATGGCAAACATTTTGGTAAGATTGTATGTTTTTGTTTGATCTTGGAATTTCCAGCTCAGCTCCTACAATAAGTTTAAAATACATTGTGGAAATTGAATAGTTACATTCAGACTGATAAGTGCAAAAAATGCTCCATTGAAACCCATTCAAACTGACACTTTTGATCCCACAGCCATCAAATCACAAAAACACGCATTGTATTATTCCTGGTTGTGATTCTGGGCTTTTGTCTTAGAATTTGTAATTTTTACTACTACTACTGTGTGCGTGTGTGTGTGTGCACGCGCGTGTGTTTTCATGTAAAACCATAGTGGCATCATGACAAGAAACTGGCATTTAAATGGTAAAATTCTGAAAATGATGAATATTTGATATTTATGATTAGGACTGATTAAAAGATTTCAAGAGAACTCAATGAAAGTTGATAGTTGAAGAAAATGTATAAATGGATAATATTTTCTTAAGGTTAAATTTTGTGCGCAGAGTGATGTGAATGTATGTAATTTTAAAGCAGACCCTAAGGGTTAAAGATCACCAGGAGGAGATTACATTCTTCATGTTGCATGAGTTGTTGTTTTTAAGACATTTTTCAGCATATTGCTGAAAAACATTACACCCTTATTATAGCCTCACAAAGACAGCATGACTGTAAACTCTTTTGGGGCAAAAATTCAAATAAATAAATAAATATAAATAAATATATATATATATATATATATATATATATATATATATATATATATATATATATATATATATATATATATATATATATACAGCAGAGAGATGATTATTTTGACCATAATTTGGGGAGATAAAATTAGAAGAAAAATTAATTGAATATTGAAATCAATTGATACAGAAAAAGTAACTAAATAAATAAAACTAAAATGTGAAATTGTGTGGGTTTTTTTTTTTAATGCTTAGAAAAGTGTAGGGAGTTTAGTTGGTGCTGATCATAAATAACTTAGTTGGACTGAGCTCTGCTGAGAACATTTCGACTCATGTCAGTATTTCTAAAATCCTGGCTACAGCTCTTCATGTGTTCTTTGTAAAATGATGATAGCTGTATTTTCTCATAAATGCCTGGCGTCTACTTGTAAGTGACATGCTTATTATTCAAAATAAAAAAATGACACTTTTCTAAGTACGTCATGCACCACAGTCGTGCCTGAGGAATCGTGATTTTGCCTTTCTCACTTTGAGGTTTCGCTCTGAAAAAGCTTGAAGGGACTTGCTTTAAGCAGGCACCATGCTTGTGTACTTGAGTGTCCTTGTGTGCAGCAATAACATGATCCCCTACCTCCATGCTCCTTTCTCCTCTATTCGCTCACAGCCACCAAATTAATAATTTCAGAATCAAAGGAGTCATTGAACGCCCTTAATTCTATTCCACCTCTAATTTCACATGTCTAATTTAGTTCAGCACACATCCCTGAACCTATCACTAGTCATCATCAGCGTTACTATTGGAAAAGCTGTAAAACATTTTTTTTAAAAAGGCAGCACTAGTGATGAAAACAATTATTTTAAGTAATTTTGTATTGGATCATGCCGCCCAGAATGAACAAAGGCTGAGGGAGCTTTTTTTTTTGAGGTAGTAATTTATATGGACTTGTTCTGCTAATAGGAGAGTGGGGAATTGGCGTTCGGACTGTGGAG
Source organism: Plectropomus leopardus (assembly GCF_026936395.1). Classification (NCBI taxonomy): domain Eukaryota; kingdom Metazoa; phylum Chordata; class Actinopteri; order Perciformes; family Serranidae; genus Plectropomus; species Plectropomus leopardus. The sequence continues at coordinate 1,814,416 of NC_142177.1, read as the reverse complement.
CAAATGCAAAACAAAACTAGAAAGGATAGAAGCTGGCTCTTTGTGTGTGTGAGCATATGTGTGTAAGAATGAGAGCTGGGGGGGAGGGGGGGGTGATGGTGTTTTGGTGGAGCTCCTCTCATCTCTGTGAAGGCTTTTATCGTCTCCTCTGGTCGCGGCGCTGATGAGGAGCTTTACAGGCGGCGAGAAGAGAGAGAAGAGAAGGAGAAGCTTGTTAGAGAAGGGAGGTGTTGATGAGATAATTACACAGCTGTCATAGTCCCTGTCTGGTCCAAGAGCTGTGCCATCAATGTGTGTGTGTGTGTGTGCTTGGACATGTTTGTTAGGGTGTATGTTTGCCGTGTTTGTTAATGCTACAATGCACATTCTCTCCTCCGATGTCAGTGTATGTATGTATGTATTGTATACTGTGTGTGTGTGTTTAGACTCTTGGTGTAGAATAATGGTTGCATTTTTTCCTTTCAAATGTATAGCCATGTGTTTTGGGGTGGAAATGAGGTTTTGAGCATCCACTCTTTTCTGCCTTTTACTCCTTCTATAGTTTCCTCTTTTCTCTCTCTCTCTCTCTGTGTGTGTGTGTGTGTGTGTGTGTGTACTTCTTTATTTCTTTAAAGGCAACATTGTTGTTGTCAGCTGTATGGAGTCACCGCAGGCGCTGCAGACAAACTCCACTTCCTCCAAGACAGTCCATAATTCTTCCATGTTGACTTCAAACGCATACACACACTCTTTCAGCCCGCAATGACCACTGCTAGAGACAGATAGAGTGTGTTGTGTGTGTTCTCGTGTGTGTGTGTGAGTGTCGAAAGCATTGGCGGGCTTGGCTGATTTGATACATGACGCAACATGAATACCCGTCCAGGCGTCCACACACCCGTTCACCTACAGGCCAGATTGAGTTGTGGGGCGAGCAGCGAAAAGTAATGGGGGAGGAAAGTTGACCACCGCCCTGGGAAATATGTGACATGTCTCTGAGCGAGCAAAAACAAACTCTCAAGTCGGTGGACAGCTTTTTCATTTGGTGCTCTCCAAGATGTGGAGGAGTGCAGGGTAGAGAGGGCAAGAGAAAAATTGGTGGAGGTTGTGGTGCGGGGACGTGTGGAGGGCTGCTATCGGTGGTTTGTGTTGCTGTTATGAATAGAACGCTGTGAAACAGGAACAAACTCAATTTCAAGCCCAGAGTCCTTGAGGAGAAGCACTTGGTCCCTCCACCCGCCTCCACCGCCAAACAAAGCCTGAGCACACTGGCATGACTTCTTTCAAAAACACTGAGGAAGGCAAGGAGCAACTTAACAAGAAAAGAATTAGCAAAAAATTGTGAAGTTAGTACAAAAAAAGAAAAAGAAAATAACCGGTAAATTAGCAATAAAATAGAAATAAAATAAAAAACAGTGCTACAATTCAAAAATATTACTTATTGTGACATATGTTGAATATATAATTCTAATTATCATTAATACAATTCTTTCTTTTTTTCAATTTAAATGGCTTTATTGGCATGACTACACAATTTTGCTGTATGTCTCACTGAATGTTGACCTGTGTATTTCATATCAAAAAAAGAAAAACCTTCATAAAAAACATGGAGTAAATAAAAAGTCTCTCCCTCTCTCTGTCTGTCTGTCTCTCTCTCTCTCTCCCCTTTGAAATATCAATTTTCAGGTTGGTTTCTTGTCACCTAAAATTTTCAATAAAACTAATAAACTAATGTCCATCCTGGTTTTTAAGAGTTATCCTCTTCACGGCTGCAGAGTTTTATGTTGGAGCTACGGCACTCCGTTTTTAGAACTAAATCTCGTCAAGGTGTCATGAAGGTCAGGCAGTACTAAACATGACTTGTTTTAATCCATCTGTCCAGTGACTTCACCTAAAGCTGGCTGTGACAACATTCAGAAATAATGTTAGAAAAGTCAGAAACACAAAGGAGTCCATCAAGGTGGAGGTGGGCTGCAGTGAGAGACAATTTGGCTTCACTTATGTTTTCCAGCCTGTAAGCTAAGAGGAAGTGCGGGGGGAGAAAAACAAAGTGCTAATTATTGCCTGTCCTCTGTTTTATTCACACAGTTCCTGTCACATTAAAGCAAAGCAGCAAACATGCCACTAAACCCTATCGCTTGTATACAAGTCATAATTCAGACAGCTAGAGCAAATTAGATAAATGACTCCCACCACCTTCAAAGACAGGGATTTCTCATTTGAGTGGAAATTAAATTAATACCACCGGGACTGGCTCATGAATCTTCACACAGCCTGCTGTGGTGATAATACACTGCCTCACATGTTTTCAGATATATTTGTCCTTTTTTTGTGTCCTTTAATAATAACAGTATAGCTGTGCAAAATTCCCTCGGTGCGTTGAGGAATTATTAAATCCACTTGCGCCAGCACGCTGCTTTCATTATGTCACTTTGGTGGGCCGATGAAGAGCACTCAGAGGAGTGTAATTGGCGGCATCCATTTGTGACCTTGGCTAGAGCATAAGGGGCCATCGCATCATCAATAGGAGACGGCGGGATGTCGGCGCCCTGAGGGAGGGAGAGGCAGAGAGAGGGCTGGTGGATCGGGGAGGGATGGATGGAGGGATAGGAGGACAGTGGCACTGCCATCTGTCTATGTGTTCTGACCCACTGCCCTCCTCAGCGGCCCGGTGCCCAAATTAGGAGCAGTGACACACCAGCTAATTGCAACACGTGAGTGTTTGTGTGTGTAGGAAGCAACAGTCTCAACAGTGGGCACCATTTTTATGGAAAAATACTCCTGTCTTATTAGCCTAAATCATGAAGTGGAGCTGTGGCTGAGAAGAGTGCTCTATCCCCATTACCATGCTACACACTCACACTATTTGCCTCTATGAATTGTGACTGTAGACATTTGTTGACCCACAGGAAGTGACAAATTGACAAATCAGAGCAAAACACAAAATTCTATCATATGGCAGCATCAAACCCTGTTAAGTGTTGGACTAACCCCGATTAGATCTCAGGGATGCAGAGTGTTTCTGTGCAGGTTGGTAAACAAGAGCATCCTGTGTTTACTGTCATGTTACAGGACTTAATAATTATTATTCATTTATCAATTTATAAATTATTAATAATTGTTGAAGTGACTGGCTGCTATACGGAGTCACCAAAAAGCCACACTGTCTGATACTATTTTAATAAAGTGATTTGCAAACTTAGTTATTTTGTTTGGACATTATTTGTGGTAAAGCCTCGTTAGCCCATATAGATGTTTTTAAATTACTGTGGCTAATTACCCATCGAGAAAATAGCAGTGTTGTTTTTTTTTTAAGCCAATTCTGTAGTTCCTTCTGCTTCCTAGTGGCCTAAAAGAGTCCATTGTACAGGTGCAATAGGAGTTAACAGGTTAGTGAGTTGTTCACAGTGTGCTCACACGATCCAGACTGGAGGTCTAATCAGGCAGAAGTGAGAACACCTGTGATGTTTCCTGCACATGCCAGAAGTCAGTCTCACTGTGTGGGTGGCTCTTGTTTTGATTTAGTTAAAAAGAATTGCATGGCTGCTGTTATCTTTCCCTTTTCAGTCAGTCACAGGATTAACTATTAAAAAGAAAAAAAAGGACACATGTCATAATTACCTTTTGGACAGTAGACTAAGAACTATGTATGAAAGTATGCATATTCAGAACATCTAAAGTCAAATATTTCCTGAGCCCTCAGCTTACAACATGTTCTCAGACCCCACATAGTGATGGGAGATAATCTCTCAGTGTGTATCTGGAAACTCATCAGTATGAGTATAAAGTATACGGACATGAACTCGGCCAGCTGAGGGGGAGGAGGCCATGCCTTGCAGTTCACTTTCTGCTTCAAGGCAAAAATGTTGCATATTGAAGCTTTAACATGCAGGAGAGACAGGAGGAGAGCAAGTGTCAGAGCGAGAGATGAAGGATGAGAGATGGAGAGCTAAGAAGTGTGAAGTGTTTTGTTAAACTCATTCTAATGTGGGGAACATCACTTGGCTGCTTGACAAGCAGCCCTGGGGCAGAGATCATATTAGCTGGAAGTGTTGAAGGGGAGACACACACACAAACACACACTCCTGCTAGTGCAGGAGATATGGACACTGCCGGTGGGTAGAATTAGTGGTTCACTAAGTTCTCCATCCGCTTCTTCCTCATCTGTCCATCCAGCTCTGCTGTAATATTCTGCCAGTCAGATCTGAAGGTGTGCTCAGACAGAATGTGAAGTGGATGTCAGCAAGACTGCACACAAGTCAGGCACCAGTTCACCCCAGGCAACGCAAATAGAGTTAAAGAGGTGTCTTCATGAAGTAAACATGTTTCAATTTAAGTGAAAAATATCACTCATATCCTGGGACTTTACAAGTAGCCTAAACAGAGAGGAGAGGGGGAAAAAAGGAGAGACTGGAGAAGTTCATTCAGAGGCTGAGCTGTCACACAAACACACACTAAAGCAAACTACAGTCAGTGATCAGTCAGCAAAGTATGGTTAGTGTCACCCCGTTTTCATTCCAAATTCGTCAAATATATATATATATATATATATATATATATATATATATAATATTTCGAATATCTAAATTAATCAATGAATTTGTTTATTTTTGTTTTAACCTGTTAATCCAAACTATATAATAGCTATTATATAAACAATGATTGAATGATTGATAAACATTATTGTCTTTGTGAGCATTGGACAGCAGCTCCCTCTCCTCCTCACTCCGCAGGCAGGTAGAGAAGCAGAGGGAGCAGCTTGGCTCCATGCTGGGCTCTGTGCTGGAGCAGTGAGCTTCTCTGGTGGCAACATGCAACTGAGAGTCACTGTCCCATGATGTCAGACGAGTCAGGTTCGGACTTCAACTCCCATGATTCTCTTCGGTTCTGGTTGTAATCTTTTCAGCCTGTTGAGAACTCTAGTTGCTGGCCAGCTGCATAACTAAATATATAATAACACACCCTCTTTTTAATCTTTTAGGCCTTATCTTAGGGGATTTTTTCTGTCCCTTTAAGAGATTATTGTCCAGTGTTTGTTACTTTGATGCAGCCTTTTTGGACTGTATTCTGTCGAGTGTTTATTTGTTATCTGTACATCTTTTGTGTAGATTACAATAATAAATTGGCCTACTCTTGCTGGCTTTTTACGTGTGCGGCTTTTGTTGCATTTGCAGAGGCCTGTTGAATGCAGCCTGCTCTTATTTCTAAGGAGCAGATCATACCAAGATGCATCACACCATGCATAACCGCTCCAAAAACGCCTTGGAAGCGCAACAGATAAAACAGCTGGGAAAGCCTGTGGAGCGTGGCTGCTTGCGGGTGCTGCGTGCACGTGGCCATGAGTGACATTGACAAGCTGAGTGGAAAAATCTAAAATAATTTAACTTTAAAAAGCCTTTCAAATTCAATGCTTCATGCAGCAGGCAAGAGAGCAGTGCATGCTTTTCCACAGGGAAACAATGGTTTTGCTGGCAATGCTTTTCTAGCAACATGTCTTGATGATGATGATGAAAACTTTATTGCCCTGGAGGGAATTTGTCTTGCACTGAGAGCATATAAAAACACAAACTACAAAAGACATCAGCAACCACACAAGAGAACATAAATAACATGAATCAGCAAGTCATAATAAAAATAAAATAATAAAATACAATAAAAAAATAAAAAGATAAAAAAATTAATGTCAGGTCTTTAAAGTGCAGAGTGTCAAGTTCATTGTGTGTCTTGATATGATCGGCCCTTCTGTTGTCAAATATTGCCGCTCTTTCTGTACTTTTGGTGTTAAGTCTTGATGCCAAAAGCCACCTTTTTTGTCTGAATGACACGCCGCTGGACACTGTCAGCAGAGATCACGGCTGGACAAAACTGTTAACGATGTTTTTATACGGGTCAAATGTCTTTATGTTTAGCTTTATAAAACTTTATAGAGAGAAAAAGAAGTTCAACAAACAGTATCTGTGTTGCATTCTGATATTTTCTGGTGACTTCCACCTGTTCAGATTCTGCATGGTAACTTGCTACACGTTTAACAGTTAAGGTTTTGTTTCCAGTTCTATTCTGAGCCTAGACCACTGTGGTCCCAGCTCTGAGGGCTCCAAGGTTGAACCAGGTCAAGGTGACATCGCATGCTGTGACACCCGGCTCAGAGTTGCCGTGACGACCGTCCCGCCTCATCAGTCAAACCTGTCAGACAGGTGTATGTGTGTGTGTGTGAGACTGTCGGGTGCCAGTGCACACAGAGGATGGTGATGAAGGACAGGATGGATATAGGAGGACGGCAAAAACAATCATTTAAAGTTCATCACTAACCTCCTCTGTTTTCTCTCTGCAGTGAACCTACTGGACACGACGACCATCACCGGAGACTGGGGCTGGCTAACGTATCCGTCACATGGGGTAAGAACAACATATCCACTGAGGAACATTTTCACATAACAGCTTTGAAAACTATTACAACCCTTAGGGCAGGCTTTATTATTACACACACGGGTGTACAAAAGCTTTAAAAAAAATAATTATACATTATTATTGTTTTCTACTTTCATAGAGTTTTCTTTTATTAACTGTCAGTCCTAATCAGAAATATCAAATATTCATTAATTTTCAGAATCTAAATGCCAGGTTTTTGTCATGATGCCACTATGTTTTTAGATGAAAAACACACACAACATTGGCTGTGACAGTGCACCTAGTGGAAATAGTTTGTATTTTCTCCATATGCCAAATATGGTAGAAATAACTTTATCAGGTGGAAAATAGTAAAAATGACAAATTCCAAGTGAAAAGCCCAGGATGACACCCAGAGATAATACAATGCATGTTTTGATGCTTTGATGGCTGTGGGATCAAACGTTGCAGTTTGAATGGGTTGCAATGGAGCATTTTTTTTTTTTTTTACCTTAACAGTCTGAATGTAACAATTTAGTTTCCACAGTGTATTTTAGACTTATTGTAGGAGCTGTGCTTGAAATTCACAGACAAAAAATTTTTTTTTTTTTTTTTTTCAAAAATGTGGGAGAAAGACAGTGGTAAGTGGTAAGAAATGTTCCACAAATTGCAAGAAATTAGTAGATTTAATTTTTAAAAAAAGTTTTGTTAACTTATTGATAATTTCCTGATGATTTTTGGGTCCTTTTTTTCTATTGTTGCTTATTGCCTTCTTCCCATGTTTTTGAGAGAAATCAAGCCAATTTGCTCATGTTTCAAAGGGTTGAACCCCAATGCCAAAATGTTGGAGACAGAGGTTAAGTTTAGTCAGCATGTGCATGTTTCCTGGGTAATCCTTGAATTGTATCTCTGTAAAAAACAGCACACATTGCTACCGCAAAGGGACACCTGTTGCAAAAGCATTCCTATTTTTATCCCATCTGAAGGCATGTGAGGCAGTGATTTTCCACACGGCTTATTACAGAGGATCCGGCTGTAATGCAGACACCACAGGCTAATTACGTGTTCGTCCGTAGCAGCTAGACAACTACATGCAACGCTCACCTAATTCCAACATCAGCTCCGACATCATTTTCAGCCCCCTCCACATATTGGCAGCAAGGTGCACATCACAGAGGGGGGGAAACTATCCTCCGAGGGGAGGAAGAGGAGGTGGAGGAGGGAGAAAGATGAAAGTGAGAGAACGAGGTGACAGCGAGGGCACGGCGTCGCTACATTAGCATATTGTAATGCCACATGATGATGCCTGGGGTGATGAATTAGGGCTCCAGCCGTGATCTTTCTAGCAGCGAGACGCCACCATGTCCCCGGCTCCCCCGGCTGTCAGTGAAGTGGTAGAAACATTTAGCTCACCTCCGGCCCACACAACAGAAGGCGGCGTGATTGAACAGCGGCCAGGAGGAACAGATGGATTGTCTTTCAAGTCCTGAGAAAAGAGCTGGAAGAATTGGATTAGAGTTTTCAGCAAAATGTTTCCTTCTGTGTAAAATCAGCATGAGAAGTCAATCTCCTCCACCCTGACAGGCCTGTGTCATAACATCTAGATTACATAAACTCAGCCCATGGTGTCTCCTTTAATTGGCTCAAAATGCCAGAAATATTCGCTCAAACTTGATGAGAGACATTTTTCCACTCTCAGCTCCTGCGCATGATTTTTTTTTTAAACATACTTTTATGGAGCATCAGCAGTATACAATACGCATTAAAGAAGGAAAGGCAGACGTATGATGCTAACCAATCCCCCCTTAACTGCCCACCCCACCCCCCACCCCTGCTTTGGGTAACATACGCAACAAGATAATACAGGAAACTCACATCAGGCAAAAAAAACTAACAACTGAACAGGTGGGTGACAGTGAGTAAATGATACAATGATATTATATATTAAATAAATAAATAGCTAAATAAACAAATAGATAAATACATATACAGCATACATATACAGACAGACGTGTGATAACATTAAAATGATATAAACTCACCCCATGGTGTCTCCTTCAATTGGTTCAAAATGCCAGAAATATTCACTCCTAACTTGATGAGAGACATATTTCCACTCTGAGCTCCTGCGCATTAAATGTTTAAAAAAATGGATTTGGAACTTTGTGGCATTACGGTCAGGTTACATATGGTGTGCATCCTTTTACTGAATGGCGAGGATGTGAGGAAGGTGAAGCAAGCTGGATGATGTTTTGTTCTCACTAGACAGCATTTGTGCTGATGTGCTTGGTTGTTACTTAGTTACTGAAGCCGTGTCCAAAATCACTCCTGTGTGCATTCATTCACTGTTCTCCACTTCAGTCGCTGCCAAACTTTTTTAAACCCCGGCATCCACGAGCAGCCAAAACCTGTTCATAATGCTGTGAGCCAAGTAGCTTTCAGTGCACGCTCACTGGAGCTGTTTTGATGGCAGGCGTGCTCACGTTGTTGAGGACTGAGCAGCATCAGCATTTCTTTGAGCTTTATTTACATTTACAAATATTTCCATCACTTGCTGTGAAATTTGTTATTTGGAAACTTGCAAGCCTTACAGACTGCTGCATTACTGTGAGTGCAAATCTGGAGCATAACTGCATAATTATAAACGTTATCAATATTCACATTTAGTGCTTTTATTTCAGTTTATTAATTCAGTTCAATTTCATTTTATTTATAAAGCCCATTATCACAAATCACAATTTGCCTCAGAGGGTTTTAGAGCATATAACATTCCTCTGTTCTCCAACCTTTGATCTAAACACCTACCCATAGCTACAATGTTTGTTGTTTTTTTTTTTTTTTTCATTTTTTATTTTCTTGCTATTTTCTGGACATTTCCTGTCAAGTTGCTCATTGCCTTTTTTCCATATTTTCAGAATAAATCAAACCAATTTTCTCAGCCTCCAGAGGTTTAAATGCTTGTGAAAGGCATCTGAAAGCAGCACAACAACACAGATGTTGAGGTTCTCAAGGTTTGTCCCATTTTAACTGAAAATCTCTTTAACAAAGGTGACCTGGCTAAGCATAGCACCAAGACAGATTTTCAACGCATAAAATTCACATAAAAGCACATATAAGTTACATTAAAAAAAATTACTCAAATGTGATTTTATATGAATTAGGGTACCTGCACTGCAAAGTAGTTTTCTGCTAAGTTTGCTCTTTTATGCTATAACTACTTAGTAGTTTTGTTTATGCTGCTAAATTTGCTGTTTTATGCTATAACCACTCAGCCCAGCCCAGTGCGTCCAGCTCCATGGGTTGTTGCCTGGCTGCTGTGGCATTTGACAGTTATCTAATAATCTCTGCCAAGGCCAAAATGCTGTTAAGCAACGTCGCTGCTTCAGCTAGATTACTTTTAGGCTGTTGAGTGGACAACCAGTGGGGCAAACGAAGAAATAACAGCCGTTCTGGCTATCCTCCACATTCACTTCATGCTGTTTACCTTCCACATTGACTCCATCTGTGTTCCATTTCAATTGAAATGACTTCCTTTTCTACTGAAATATTTCAGTTGTGTTTGTAAGAGCATTTCACCAATGTGTTTGAACACATTTCATTATATTATGCAAAAGTGTGTCAATAGTGTGTATAAGTGGATTTCTGTATGTTGTGCGAGAGCGTTTCAATAGTGTGTGTGCACGCATTTCAGTATGTTGTGCGAGAGCATTTCAGTTGTGTGTATGTATAGTTTTTAGGTGTGTGTGAGTGTAATAATTTCAGTTGTTTGTGTAACAGCATTTTAGTTATGTGTATGAAAGCATTACAGTTGTGTGTGTGTGTGTGTGTGTGTGTGTGTGGTTTTCAGTTGTGTGTGTGAATGAGATTGGTTTCTTATGTGAAGGTCAGAGGTAATTCCGAATAATCCCACATGGCCCCTCACACAATTAAGTCCAAATTGCACAAAACTGCTAATTTTTTGGCTACATTTGTGGTATAATTTTATGAGCATAACATCTTTTGCAAATCGGACCTTGAGACAAGGTTGAAAGTGGTGCGCAATGTGGCTGTAATCCATTCTTTGTGAATATGCCCCTGAAACCTTTTATTTTTATCAGGCTGAACAGAACAAATTTTGATAGTACAAATAGACTCTTTAGATTGCTTGTGATGCTCTGAAAAACTTCATTTTGTAATGATTACATACATGAATAGATATACAGTCAAAGACTGGCCTGTTGAAATACTTTTGTAATGTCTCTGAAAATCAAAACTCAGATGGAAATGTCACATTTTGTCAAATTCTTGGGGTTTCCATTTGCTGGTGCAAAACGACTTCAAGTGTACTTTGGAAGTTTAGGTCCCAGAGATAACTTTGCTTCTTCCAGCACGAAACATAAAAATTATGTCTCATTATTCATGTCCTGTATCTTCTCTTGGGCGTAGTATAGTCTGTCCTTTACCACATCTTAAAAGGAATTAACTTTGATCATAAGTCATATTGAATTATCAAATGATGACTTTGAAAGTCATGCAAATATATTATTAACAATGAGAGAAACACTGTCAATAATCTCTGAGTGGTGTTTGAGGGTTGAAAGATTTACTGACAAAAGAAGTTACAAAGCACAAAACACTTTTACTGTAAGACACTGTAAGACATGAAAGAACAGTTTTATGTAAGATGATGTGAAATGTTGGCTTGAGAGAAAATGCAAGAAATGGCCAAATACCTCTAAGTAGTGTCTGCAAGCTGCCTGAGATCAGCAGCATTTCCAGCATTCAGTCTATCTGCCATGTGTACAGATTACTGCACACCTCTCAGCAATACATTACTGCTCATCCACAGAATTAAGATTGCTTACAATGTGACCACTGACAGCGATAGTGTGTATTCTGACAGCCATTTATCTGGCTACACAGTGTTTGGTAGAAAGAGCTTGGCTTGTACAGCGTGAGTAAGTCACTGCGCTGGAGGAGCCGCTGTCCTCCATGTGGGAGGTTTGATTTACTCGGAGCAGTAAGTGCCACCGTCGCCTGGGTATGTTTTGAGCTTGATAATGATGCATTCAAAATGATTCTTCAGCAAAGCTATCAGACCAGCAGCAGCTCTTTATTGCTGCGGCTCTGCTTCTGCTTTCAGCCTTTTTCTGCCACGCTGACTGGAAACCATGAAAAGTGCCAATGTGTGATGGTTTGAACCCCCGTGTTTGCACTTCTAAAGAAAACACTTTTCTGCAAACTTCAACTAAAAGGTGATGATGAACCTGAGAGTACCTGATGCATAGCTGTTTACACCCGTCTATCAAGACACAGCATGATTAATACCATAACCACCACAGTCCTTTTTCTGTGTAAAAGTGTATTTCAAGGCTCAGCTGAAGCTACTTTGCCATCTTTTTGTGTCTGGGAAGGTATGCTTTTTTGGGGTAAAGAATTCAACAATTTGTATGATATCCTGCCAATTAGTGCCCCATGAAAGACATTGTGTCCTTAATGTACAGTTACATAGTTGACTACAGTAACAAAGGTTTAGGCAATAAAGATTACCATGGTTAGGTTTTGGAAAGCAAACATGGTTGGGTGTCTTTGAGTTTAGGCAGGTTTAGTAACTGTGGTTAGGTTTAGCAAAATAAATTGTGCAGATGTGCCTTAAATTTGGCTTTAATTTATTCCAAAAGAAGGTTAAAACCAGCAAAAGAAGAAATCACCTGAGGTTAACCAGAAATCTGTGAAAATCTTGCTAACATGCCACTAATACAGTCTACTTTGTGCTCATGGTTTTAGTAAAATTAACTGAATGACTGAATTGTTGAGAATCTTACCAAGCTAACTATGTGAGAAGTATGTCCATATTGACAAAAGCTTAAAAATATATACATATTTGTATGTGTGATCTAAGTAGCTAACTAACATTCATGCATCCAAAGAACTTCTATAAAAATAATCTGCGTGGCAACCAGACCCAGCCTCTAATAGAGACAGGCCTTTATTTGTCAAAATGTGTTGCCACACCCGGCTGGTAAGGGGAACTGGGTGTTTAATTGGGAGGAGCCTTTTATTTGAAGTTTTACGGTACACATGGCTTGAATACACATGATTTAGTAGCCCATGTATTATAATATACAAACTAGTATTAAGTAGAATTTATTGATTTTGAATTACCACATTGACACATCACTGCCTTGTAAAGCTAATAAAGTTGTGTTATGGCAAATTGTGTTACCAAATAGTTGCTTAACATGCTTAACACATCCAGCAAACACGGAGCAACATTAGCATCATTTGTACTCTATTTTGCCTTCTCAAACTTCTTCATCTGCTTAATGCTCCACTACGTTCACCAGCTGGTCTCTAACATTTTCTGTCAGCAGTTTTGCAACCTAAAAACAACTGCTTTTAGTGGCACTCTAGCTGCAGCAAATACAATAACTGCTCAGAAAAAAAACAACCAGTTTTCTCTACACTATCCCAGCAGAAAACATGGGCATGTCTTAGTAAAAAATAACCAGTATTCCTGGCATTATTCCTATTATAAAAACTGTGATGGGCTGCAATTGTACTTTTTACTCCACTACTGTTATTAGATAACTATTTTACAAATTAAGATTTTTGTGCAGAAACCAAAAAAATTAAAATATACAAGTTCATTATATATATATATATGTGTGTGTGTGTGTGTATATATATATATATATATATATGTGTGTGTGTGTGTGTGTGTGTGTGTATATATATATATATATATATATATATATATATATATATGTGTGTGTGTGTATATGTATATATATAATAATTGTGTAAGCTATTTTAATTATTTTGATTTGTTAAATTTATACCTTTTTGCATGTGTACTTTTACTTCCATTACATAAATTTCCCTGATATCACATTTACTTTGTTGAAGTTTATTTAACAGCAGGCCTGCATCACTTTCACTGTTGCAGAAATTCTTCTTTTTTCAGCCTTTTCTTGGTGCCATCTCCTCAGTTTTGGCCATGTGCCAGAGTCTTTGCACATGGCACAAAACCTGCCCTTATATAGAGTTTAGGAGGCATTACCTGTGCTAGCAGGTGACTTATGATCAGTGGGATTGGTCATTGAGCACACCTGATCAGAAGAGATTTGGATGGTTATGAACGTTTGGTACATCTGGAGATGACTTCTCTTATATTTTCTCTTAACAAAAAAATAAAGACCAACGTTCAAGAGAATGTTGGTGCATGAGGCCCAGTGTTCAATAAAAATATTGATAAGTGCAGCATTAATTTTGGCTGTACAAGAACAGGATCTCCTCATGGACTGTGTGCAGAGGAGGAATGACTGTAGCAGCCAAAAGCCTTATAACATTCCTATGGCATGTGAGTACTGACTTAAAAACCTTGACTTAACTTAAACACTATTTCCAGTGTGGCTGATAAACACAGTGCCTCACACTGTGGATTTGTGTGTGTGTGTGTGTGTGTGTGAGAACGAGTGAGAAAAACATTGCTGAGACCTCATGGGCTCTTTGATAAATGGATGTTTTGTCAGTTTCTAACTCTCTCACACTACCACGCTTACACGCTTATACACACACACATTCACACATACAGAACACATATAAGGTCATTTTTTTGCCACCCTGACACTTTACAGTGTTATGAATGTGCCATGCTAGCAGCATCAGTTTTTCAGCTGCCCTCTTCTCCAGGGTGAGCCGCTCTTTGATGGTCTTAGGTCGAGAAAATGCAGCTGCAGTGAAAGGAAAAGATTTCTGTCGCCTGACGATCATGTCACATAGGGCTGTTATCGCCTGGTGCTCAGAGTGACTTGTGTATGTGTGGTCACACCACGTTTGATCCAAAGAGCAGCAAAGAAGTTTGGATTCTGCAATATCATGCCAAATCTATTGTTACATAAATACAGAAACCTGGCTCTGCTGTTATCCTGCGGGTTCAGTAATGTTATTTTTACATTGAGATGTTGCTCAGGAGGGGACACACATGTCATTGATTGCGAGCGAGGAAGGCAAAGGTGAGAGGGAGAATTAGATAGAGAGGTAGCCCACAGGGAATACAAGAGGAATAAGTGTCAAGTCCTCGCTGGAGGAAGATGGATTAAAATTGTCAGTGTATAGTTTCCTGAATGTAAAGTCATTTTCAGACAGAGGGACAGGGGTCGGTGACAGACATGTCCCCTGGCTCAGACAGCTGTTTTTTTTTTGTTTGTTTTTTCACTGTACTTCTTGCCACATGAATTATCTTTGCATTCAGGCATACTGTATAATGTCTTAAAATGTGTGTCTCTATATTGGCAATTTGATGCCAAGAACTGGTCTGTGTAATATGAAAGGAGTCAGTTTTTACATATTAATATACAAAGAGGGCGGCACGGTGGTGTCTTGGTTAACACTGTTGCCTCACAGCAAGAGGGTCCCTGTTTCGCACCCGGGTTGGAATGGGGTTCAGTCCATGGGCAGGGGCCCTTCTGTGCAGAGTTTGCATGTTCTCCCCGAGTCTGCGTGGGTTCTCTCCAGGGCTCTAAATTGCCCTTAGGTGTGACTGTGAGCGTGTATGGTTGTCTGTCTATATGTTTCGGCCCTGCGATAGTCTGGCGACCTGTCCAGGGTGTACCCCGCCTTCCGCCCAATGACAGCTGGGATTGGCTCCAGCCCCCTGCGACCCTTACGAGGACAAGCAGTTACAGAAAATGACTGACTGACTGACTAATATACAAAGAATTATCATCAATAACTGCAGCTCTCTGGAGTGTTTAGCATCTTTCAGCTTTGGTTGTTTGAAGCAAAAATAAATTGGATTAGGGCTTGTCTTTCAGAATATGAAATTTTATCACCAAATTCAGATGACAAATACATTTTTCAGTGGTTCCCAACTGCTGGGCTATGGTCTAAAAGTGGGTCATGGGTCCGTTCTGACTGGACCCCAAGTGATGTGTCACATTTATAAAAAACACACTTTATTTTGAAGTACAATGAATTTCCAGCACAGAGCCTTTATTTCGAAGTGTTGTTTCTGTTTATTCTTCTCTAGTCTTATATTCAATATGTTTTATTTCTAAACTAATGACTAAGTAGAAATCTGGACCCTATGACTGGACCTGTTGGGAACCACTGTAAATTGAAGTCCATAAAGGCATGATGACAAACTGTGGACAGTTGTCTGCTACTACTCTCCCTCAATGTGTCCCCTGAAATAATGAATGAAAAACGTATCTTTATAGTAATCTAGACAGTAGGGTTTTTTCTGATATCAAATAAAATTTTGGATTTCAGAATATCAAAACTTCTAACAACCCACTGGCTTGCTGGGTGCAACAAATTTGTTCCAAGCATTGCACATCAAAATATAATGTTAAATGTCTAAACTTGTGTCAATAAGGACGTGCTACACATTATTAGCTCAGTAAGATTGTCTACAATTCAGGCATTTAGTTAAATTTACTGAAGGCATGAGCACCATCAGATTTACCAGCATGGTAAACAAGAGAGACAAGAGCAAAGTGATGACTCCCTTCCTCTGAAGTGGTCATAAAGTCAGAATGTATCCATTCCTCAATTATTTATATTCCTATAGTCCAAAAGGGTGCACTGATCAAAAGAATCACAATGAATTTTCATCAGATTAATCCAGTTTGTGAATTTTGCTGTGTGAAGTCCATTGCTAACTGTATGCAAACTTTGTTTATCAAACAGACTGCATTTCTTCCGACAGAAACAAAATAGCCCCTGGAGTACAGCATTCACTACCAGTTTAGGAGTCAAATGGGCTCTGTTTTTTGGCCACTGTGCTACAAAATTTATTTTAGGCATTGTGTGATGTGACATATTTTGTCTAATATTTTGAGTACAAAACAATACTGATATAATAGTAGACAGCTTAAAAACTCCTCTGTCCAGCAGTGTGTAAAACTCAAAGTGTGTTTCAGGGTCAATGTGACCAAAAATGAAGCTCTGGTGCAGTGTCAGCTGCTATCAACCTCAATTCCCGGCAGCTGTTTTTTGCATTGGTAGCATTGTATCATTCCAAGAGTATTTTTAGAACCAAAAAGTGCTAGCTGGGTGTGCAGTGGACTTCTGCATCTACATATTACACTCGAGGTACTGTCCTGTGTCGGCTGTCTAAAATTCTGTGATGCTGCTACCGTGATGTCAGCTCATCATGGTGGGATTATGCCGCATGTGGTTATGTTTAGACAACAAAAGCACATGGCAACCAACGCTGAGATGTCAACAAACGCACATGCTGGCACGGATTAGGGGGAAGGAGGCACATAGTAAGGTGTAGAAAAAAACATCACATTCAGATGGAAAGTGAACACTGTACTTCCATACAGTCCATGGTTTGTTGGACCCATCTATCACCCCTGTCCACCATATAGGGAACCTCACACTCCTTACATTACATCATTAAGGGTAGCGTGTCAACCTGGCGCTGTCCTGCTGCATATCATGCTACCGTGGCAGGTTTTGACCGGCCTTGCACCAGCGTATAATAACACCTGGACCACTTCTGTCCATTCTCGGTCTCAACTTACACCATCCAGCGGCACATCTTGCAGTCACGAAAGGTGGCTTTTTGGCGTCAGGATCTTATGCCGAAAGTACTGTCAAAGCGACAGTATTTGACGACTTTGTAATGAGAACTGGTTGTGTTAGGCGGACAGGAACATGAATGATTGCTAATGTTGCTTTGTGTCAGCAAAGTGTAAATGCTCCTAATATGTTTGCCATAACAGCTTTATATATCAAACCTGTGTACAGCTGCTGCAAATACAGTCAGAACACTAAATCTGTATGAGTCTGTGGCTTAAAATTGTTTTAAAGAAAAGTACTGTTTCATCCTGTCTGAGTGATATTTGCTGAAAACTACAGTGCCCAGCTGTTTTAGAAAACAGGAAGGTTAGCCTTCTCTAACAAGGATATGTGTTTAAAAATTTACAAATGGGCGTAGCAGCTGAGAGCCACGGGCAGGATAGAAGTGTCAGAAATGGACCAACACACTGTTGCTTTTAGTCTTTTCATTGGATTTGTTGACAATATGGAAAATAAGGGGGGGGCGGGGGGCAGAATGGAAGGAAGGGGATGGAGTGACAGAGAAAAAGGGGAGCAGAATTTTTATTTTTTTAGTAATGTAACAGAGGGATTAATATGTTTCCAGGAAAATGGCTGAAGCTTGTCAGCTTGTACTCAGTGGTGTGTGTACATGTGAGATTGTGTGTATGCGTATGTGTGTGGGTTAGGTCTTTATTAGCAACCTGACCTCCCCCTTCAAGCAAGTCTCGTTTAGATGACATCATGACAGGTCACGTCTTCAACTCAAGGGGCTTCTTTCCATCCAATTTATTCAGGCGATGGTTAGGACGCCCGTGGGCTGTCCCAGGAGCATCTTTCTCTGGTTTTCACTCTTACTCTCTTTTTTTCTCTCTCCCTCACACACACACACACACACACACTGTCTCTCACTTTCTCTCAGAGCTTGTCAGATAGAGCAGGAAGACTTCATTATCCTCCAGTCCGATCTATGTTGGCCATGACAGGTTCATCCACCGGCCACCCCACAATCGATACAGCTGACAGTACAGTGTGTGTGCGTATGTGTGTGTGTGTGTGTGTGTGTGTGTGTGTGTGTGTGTGTGTGTGTGTTTGATGATTAACGTGGGCCGTGGCAGCCATGATGTGGATGAGCAAGTGATGAGCTAAAGTGTCAAAAGCCCACAGTGTGCTGCTATTACTAACTCTTTCTCCAACTCCCTGTTACTTTCTCTTCCTCTGTCACTAACACAAACCCAGATGCACACACACACACACACACACACACACACACACCTTATTTTGTATATTACTAGCTGTATCCTCTGACAGTGCTTTCCTAAAGATGAGTTTCACCTGATGGCTGAACAGAGCCAACCAGGGCCTGCAGGTGACATGCGGGTGAGCTACAGTGTAGAACAGCTGGGTGTCATTATAGTTTAAGTTTGAGGTTTTTCATTACATATCAGTTTATATTTAAAGAACTCTTAATCCCTGTTATACTATCTGATATTGAAATAGCAGATCTTTGTAGAATGTATTAACAATCACAACCTGAAGTGGATTAACACTCAAGATTACTGTTACTATTTCAAACGCACAATGAAATACATCATCAAACACCATTACTTTTACAGTTCTTTCAGCATATGATCCCAATGCCAAGAGCCATCTTTCATGTCTGCATGATACGCCCCTTGATGGCCTCAGCTGTGGCGTCTGCATGAAACACCAGAAAACGGCGTTAGGTTGAAACACTGCCGATAACAATTTAACATAGAGCGCACAAGGGCACCTATAGGCAAGCAGAAGGGGCAGCAGATGGGTCCAACAAATCCAGTTTTCATGGGGAAGTCTGGTTTTCGCTTCCCGTCTGCTAAACATTTTTTGAATCAAAGAATTCTTTGGATCAGGTGGAGAGCAAATTAGACAAAAAAGGAGGTATGACTTAAAATCAGTTTTAAAGGCCACAATAATGTATTGCTAAAATTGAAAAACAAGCAAAAGCAATTAAAACTTAAAGTACTTTAAAAACAGCCTTAAAATCTTTACAATTAAAAGGGAATTAAAATGCCAGAGAAAAGACAGGTTAAAAACTAACCTTTAATAATTTTACTATAAAATGTAATTTAAGTTTTTTTTTTTAAAATTTTGAGCAGATTAAACTGTCACAGGTGAACATTGGACTTGTTACAGGGCCTCGCCAAGTGTCACTTCTCTCTACCGCTGTCCCCGAGGTTCTGCTTTAAACAGGAGGGGAGCAGCAGTAACATGTTCCAACACACAGGGCCTACTTTGTTCCTCCTTTACAGAAACTTTCAAGATTGGGCAGTTTGGGTACTCGCGTGCAAGGACAGGGCAGTTCTTTAGCCGGCTCATTCCTTCATGATGCTGGAGTACCGCTCCATTCTGCCGAGGCCTGCCCGTTACTCCTCATTGCTGCTCTTCACCATTCTGTGTCCTCTTTGTTCTGTCCTCACTTCTCCATCCTCGGTGCTGTGTATAATGTCTCTTCTCTCCTTGTCCCCTTACGCACCATTCATTGCTGTTGCTGCATCCTCACACTTCATCGGTTCAAAGAAAAGAGTCTTAACAAAAAGGCTAAAAGCTTCCTGGTGCAGATGTGTTGTTAATCAGTTCATGTCGGGCAACAGGAAGTAACACATTAAACAAGCATATGCCATTTCAAAGTTACAGCATGCAAATAAAACCAAATGCAGATTCAACACTATCTGTAAATCCATGCAATATAACATAACCATCCATCCATCCATCAGCAGTACACTTCTCCAGGTTTGATTACACACTTCCTTAACAAACCTTCATCTAGTCCCTTTTCTGTTGCTCTCCCAATGACCGCTGTGATGTAACTGGCCGTATGGGCTGCCATGAGACAGCGGCATGGCTGATATGGTGCAGCAACCTCTGCAGCTGCTCTGTGGAGCTCTCTCACTTTATAAACATGGCAGGTGAAGGCAAAGATGTGCTGCAGGTGCTGGATGGCTGGAGGGGCTTGATGTGGCATCTGTAGCAGAGAAGTGTGTGTGTGTGTGTGTGTATGCAGGCAGAGTGGTCGATGGAGATGGGCTGTCTTGAAAGGAAGCTGAAGCCAGCATGATCCAGGTTTGGATTTCCTGATGAGCGCCTCAGTCCTCAGAGGAGAAAGTGCCCAGGTGTCTGAATAAGAGATTTGAGGCAGACAGACCACCTCAGCCTGGACAGGGTTTGACAGACAGCTCTATTCTGCTGTCGGCTTTAACAGGCCCAGCGGGGATGATCTGCCTGGAATGAAATGATCAGAAATGGGCCTCAAGTGTGGAGTCATCTCCCTCCCCCCTGCAGCTCTTTGCAGACATGTAGTCCTGTGGGCTCTTGCTCCAGTTACAGTACCTGTAGGTTCCTAGCGACAACCTCTGAGGTTCAAAAATGAAGTCAATGCAGAAGCGCCAAAAAACGTCATTTCCTCTGATGACTCCAAAACAGAGTGAGTCCAGTTTGCTTTTATTTTGAACTTGTCAAAGAGCGCTGCTCTGTCAGTGCTTGTGGCATAAGAGCATAACGCCAAAAGCCACCTTCCGTGTCTGACTGGAACACAGCTGGACTGCATCAGATGACAACACACTCAGACAGAACCAGTGGTGTTGTTATCATATGCTGGTGGCCAGCCTGATGGCACTGGGCGCGTCCACATACAATACACATGGGCTCTTGTGTGCACATCAAACGCTAAAAGACAGCGTCAGGTAATAACACTGTCAGTAACAAAATGATATAAGGTGTGCAAGTGTGCTTATAAGGTGGACAGGCGGGGAGGTGGATGGATCCCACAAACAACTGACTTTCGTACGAGAGTTCAGAGTTGGGTTCCCATGTGGACAGTTCTTTTTCCTCCACCTTACCATGTGCCTCTTTTGCATTAAGTTAACCATCTGTGACTTTGAGGACGTGTAAGTACATTTCTTGCGACAACCTCTGAGGCTGAAAAATGAAGCCGATGCGGAATATATTGGCCACTTGAGGCTGGCTCCAAAACAGAGTTATTCCTCATAGACCCCCATGTTAAAATGTCCAACTTGACAGCAGAAATAAACATGTTATACTGCAACATTTATGACAGTTTAATGGGGGTAAAGTTAAAAAAAAAAAAAAAAAACAGTGCCTTGAGTGACAGGCAGTGAGTCAGATCCAGCGCTGGCTTCCTTATAGTTCTTACATTGTGTTTTAATATGGTCACTTCTGGCTCATAAGAACAAAATAGCAACAGCCAAAATGCCGAACTCAAGGCTTCAGAATTGCAGTCAGTGAAGGTGACGTTACCATAGCTACTCTCTTTATTTATACAGTCTATGGTAGGTTCCCATGTAGCTTCATTAGATTGAGGGTTATACTATAATAGCAGTGCAGAACCCGGACAGTTTATAATGTGGGACGATAGGGTCAGTCTATCTTGAATTCATCTTTACAAAAGGCAGCAGTTGCAAGCTTGTTTTATTTCTTTTAATTATTACATTTGGGAGACAAACTTGACAAATGTTGTGAATACTGTCTATGTCATTAATGGTGCAGCATATATAACAGTAATAACAACACAGTGGTGCCACACACATACTACACTTTTTATTTATTTTATTTTATACTTTTTTTAAATGCCTGGAAAAAAACAACTTTTATTCCTTTTTTTAACTTTTTGAACACAATTACACACACGCGCGCACACACACACACACACACACATGCGCACACACACACTCTCACTGTCCTGTAAAAATTGCATCTCTGAATAGATAGCAATTACAAGATCTCCCCCACTGATCCCAGACCAGTGCAATTAACACTCCTATTCCAGAAAGGTTATTGCTGTCAAAGAGCTCACCGACACACACACACGTACACACACGTACACACGCATGCATGCACACACACACACACACACAAACGCACACACACACACACACACACACACACACACACAACCAGAAGCAAAGTTATTAAGTCAGTTGTGGTTGTGTGGCTGATAGTATGAGAGGCAGAAAGGTGTTGGGCAGAGCCTGATATTTTCGCTGAGTTAATATGCAGACCTGTTACTTCACATAGAGCCCAGCATTAAGCCTGGAAATGCCACCTCCAAACACACACACATCCACACACACACACATCATGTGTTACACAGCCATCACACCCCACCGACTCTCTCTATCTTCATCATCCTTTCTATTCCTCCGTTTCTCACATTCTCTCTCTGTCTGTGAGTTCTAGAGTAACCTCCATTAAACATACTAATCTGAAATTAGATCTTTCAAAAAAGACACCAGTCCTCTGCTTTGTCTTTCTTTTAATGCCTCTCTTTGTAAAACATACGTGGTGACTGCAGCGTCTGCACCCTTCAATACATGAGAGAGGCAGCCAAAAAAAGTGGTAGTAATGGATTATGAGAAATTGGATTGTCCCATAATCGGATCATTACATGCTGAAGTCTTATTGGAGTGATTTCTTGTTAGATTAAACAGACATGTATGAGGAGAAGGGACATTTATTATTCCTTTAACATGAATGAATGAATATAAATCCTTTTCTCTGAGACTTTTATAAAAAGTGGTAACGCTATCAAATAATAATAAATCCCAAATATCGTCGGTAATCCTTAAACAGTGACAAGTCAAGTCAAGTCAAGTCAATTTTATTTATAGAGCCCATTATCACAAAACATGGTTTGCCTCAGTGGGCTGTACAGTTTACGACATCCCTCTGCCCTTAGACCCTCACATCACCCAAGGAAAAACTCCTGAAAAAGAACCCCTGTAACGGAGAAAAAAAGGAAGAAACCTCAGGAAGAGCGGTAGAGGATAATGAGGGATCCCTCTTCCTGGACGGACAGACGTGCAATAGATGTTGTTAATAACAAATGAAATACAATCATGGCAAAAAGGAAAGAGAAAGAGAGAGAGGAGGAGAGGAGGAGAGAGGGGGAGAGAGGCACAGCAATAATAGAAACAGATGCATGTCATATTACAATAACGATAGGTGTGAAATTATTAATTGCACTCTATGATGATGTTGAGTGGGTGATGATAAGAGTCTCATGCATATGTTGATAGGGAGTTGTCCAAAGGCAAGATCACAGCAACCAGGACCAGACCACAATCAGGGCGAGCGGGGGGCACAGTATCAGTATAGCCACAGCACGAGCACAACCAAAGGCAAGGTCACAGCATCAGCACAGCTATCACCACAGTCAGGCACAGTCAAGGTTACGGCCAGGATCCGGGAAAACTAGGAAACAAGGGAGCAGGAATGCTCCCGAGAGGCAACAAAAAATCACAACTCCACCTTTTGTTGTTACTGAACCTTTCAGCTGTATCACACTGTAATTATCAGAGGAGGGAGTTTGCTCTGTTGCCATGGAGATTCATCCATTGATTTAGAAGCTCAGTAGCTGTGATTATGTAACCCATGGCACTTCGCATGAAGTTTAGCATTAGAGTTCATTCTTTACCATAAAAATAGGGTTCAAGGCCTACTAAAATGTTCTCATGTAGACTTCCTCGTCTACATATTATGCTCCAGGTATCCTTCTTTATGTTCTTGGATGCTGCTACTGCAATGTCAACACACGCACCTAGTGGGGTGACGCCACACAGGGTTATGCTTAGGCAACAACAGCACATGGCAACCAACACCAGGACGTCAACAAAATGCTCATGCTGGTACCATGGTCAGGATTAGGAAAAGGAGAATCATGGTGAAGAGTATAAAAAAACATCACATTCAGACAGGAAGCAAACACAGGTCTCCTGCATGAAATTTCGGTGTCTGTGGGACCCATTCACCGGTCCTCCCCGCCCAAGAGGTGCTCTCAGACTCCTTGTATTATGTTGTTACTGGCAGCATTTCAACATGTTGCATTTTATGCTGATGGGCCATGATGTTGTGCTTGCCATGTTGTCAAGTGACGTGTCTCCTGGAGCTTTGGAGGTGTAGGTGCAGGAAATGAAGACAATCACATGTTGCTTTCCAACTTGAACTCAGTGTATTCAGTCATCTTTAAAAGGTCAACTTATTTCTTTTAGACAGAAGTTTAACAAAACAAAAACAGGTATGTAAATCAAAAGTCCAGCTCACTGTCATCTCTGTAACAGAACTGAAAACCTCTGTTCTTCTCTTTCTGTCTCAGTCATTGTTTCTCCTCCACCTGTACTGTTTCCCCCTCCTCTTCAGCTCCCTCATTAGAGCAATCAGCTGATTTGTTAGAGCTGGGAAGCAATCAGTGTCCTGGCTGCCCTGCTGACTTACTGTGGATCTTGTAGCCTTTACTGGATGCCATGATGGTTTGTAGTCTTATAGTTTGCCACAACCACCAGAAGGGAATGTATCTTCCCTCAATGACTCTACCTCTCATGACGTCACAGCATATGATAACACAGCAACTGGCTCTGACAGCGTTCTCAGCTGATCCTGTCCTCCTGCATTTTATCAAAAGGCGGCTTTTGGGGTTGCAATCTTACGCCAAAAGCCCTGTCAAAGCAGCACTATTTTACAGGTTTAAAATGAGAACAGACTGTCCTAAGAACAGCATGTGAGAACAGCCTGATTACAAACTATTTAAAAAGGAACTTATACTAGTTTGCAAATACATTGTGAGAGAAAGGAGACGCCATTCGGATTCTGTTTTTGTCAACGTAATCAAAAAACATTAATAATTACACTATCAACAAATTCTGAAAATACTCACAGTTAATGTATCTCCAGGACATTCGTTATTGTCTACCATGGCAACCAAAGCAAGATTGACATTATTATGGCTCTGTTTAGGGAATTCACAGCACTTGAATATGGTTATTATAGTTATCTTTTATGTTTGTATATAATTCTGTACCTTTGCAGTTGTGTTCCTTGGTGCACTAGCTTTATAGGCCTTGTAATGGCTATCAGTATTTAAGTTGAATAATAGAATTTAATCTATATTAAATTTACCTTTGGGCACCGATTTTCAAAAGGGAAAATGATAGTAATTTAATTAACTCATTAAATACACAAAGATATTAGTTTGGAACTGTGATCAATAATTAAATTAACTACTACAACCAAAATTACCACATCAATAGCTACGTTGAGGGAGTTTCACTCATTGTTCACTCATGCACAGCATTTAAAAGACCAGCATGCCCCCCAACCAAAAAAAAAGAAAAAAAAAAGAAAGTTAAAAAAGAAATACATACATATCCCACTAAACTAAATAAGCTTAACTAAAAGAAATAAAAATGGAGTACACCTACAAATACATGTACACTGACAAAAGTCCCATTCTTGCATGAAAGAGTCTGTTGCATAGCGTGTTTATAAAGATGGACAACATGACAGCTTCCCCAAAGTGCAACTCTCCAGTGTGGATGGCCCCCGGTGTGTGTCTGCAGTATAGGTCATAAATCCTATCCCTCCATGTTAGTGAATAGGACATAGGCTGAACTAAAAACTCAAAGTACACGCCAAATACATTTTTCCCAAAGATGGTTTCTGACCCTGAAGGTAGTTCTCATCACCTTGATGTTTGCTTAAGTGATCATTTTTATGAGAAGTTCAGTTTTAATTAGCTATTCAGTTCTACAAAAAGTTTCCACCATGATCGCATTCAATGGGGTGACTTGGGATTGGTCGGACAGGTGTCTTGGCAGGAACTCCCCTACCACGGATATTGCTATTGCACAGACTTTGGCTCCAAATGTCATCACCAGCGCAATATGGCAATTGCCATATCTGGGATATTTTTACTTTACTTAAGCATAGCAGAGGTAAGTGGGGGCATGTCGCCCATCTTTATATACAATCTTTTGTCTAATGCATGTGCTGTGTGCAGACTCCATGGTGGAGGTCAGAGAGCCGTCTGTTTGGAAAAGAGAGGGAAGATATTGAACAACAACAATAGCTGGGATTTCGGTGATACGATGATGTCATGTATCATCAGTTACAGTAAACTTTTTTCTTTTGTACCTAAATTTATCCACACTTAAACTGCAGTTTGTTGCAACATACACTTTCAGTCTATATGCTAACATACAGATGTTAAATATTTATGGTTTTCAGAAAGTGTTTTTTGTGCAAAAACATAACCACACATCAACCAAATTGTGAAGCAGGAGCCCTCTGACCTACCATAAAACTTCAATTAATCGCTCAGTCTGTTTTTTGCTTCAACCACTGAACAGGCTTTTATTTCTGACAGGGATGGGATTTATTTTCTTTCTTACAAAACTGTTGCTCAGCAAAAATAAAAATCAATCAACTTGTTTATTTAAAACTCTTTGGTGCATCTCTTGTTTACTCTGCCTGTATTATTGTATTCTTTGGTGCTCATGGTTTCAGTTCAGGTTGCAATTGTGGAGAATCTTACCAAACTAGCCATGTGTGTAGTATGTCCATATTGACAAAAGTTGAAACATTTATATTTGTATGCTTTATCTAAGCAGCTAAATAAGCTCCAGTGGGTAGTCAACAACCAGATTTTAAAAATCCAAAGAACTTCTATGAAATGAACTGCATGGCAACCAGACCGGGCCTCTAATTGACTCTTTATTTGTAACAGAGTAAAAATATTTGAGATGGTTGGCGAAGCTCAAGTGGAGCTGTGAGAAATGGAGGATTGTGAGAAATCAAGTCTAGGGATGTAATTGCTTATTTTTTACAATAAAAGTTCAGTTTGTGTTTGTTGATGTTTTCAGATCTGTTCATTCAAATTTTGGTTGAGGACACTAAGTGCAAATGTTTTGGTGTCAAAATACTACTTTCCCAAACCCTTAAAATATTTTACTCTGTGAGCTTTGAGAATTGTGTGTTATCAATCTTTGACATCAGCTATATTTTTAACTTGCATGGAGGCTAAGCATTGAAGTGCTATGGATGCCACATTAGTCCAGATCTAAAAATCCCACAATGTCACCGTCAGGAACCAGACAGACAAACTTGGACCCACAGAGCAGACCAAACACAAATGGGTGCGAGTAAGTAGGTTTATTCCAAAGTAGGGTTGGTACATAAAAGGCAGTCAGAACAGGCGACAGTACAAAAACACGAGACGACAGAAAAATCCAATAACAGTCCAAAGTCAAAAAAACACAGAGCAGAGAATCAGGCTACGGTACAAAATAGTGAGCCAAAAAAGGTAACAAAGGACTAACTGGTCAAACACAAGGAAACAGACATGTAGAGAACACCGGAAAGTTGCACACAGAACGAGGCAGACAATCTGAAAAAGACACAATGGGGAAGACGGGTATAAATACACAAGGGAGGGGGAGCCAACAAGACACAGGTGAAGACAATGAACAATCACACACACACACACAGGGAGTCAAGAAACCTCAAATCAAACACAAACAGGAAGTAGGGGAAAAACAGACACCAAAATAAAACAGGAAGTGACATACAACACAGACTAGGACCTGGCAGTCACAAACAACCGATTGAAGCAGTGGTAGACCAGCAACTCCTGTGTTCTGCTGGGTAAAATTACAGCTTTTGTCTAAGGAGTCTATTGGCTTTTGGTGTCTATGGAGTTTCCTCCCAGATGTACCCCCCCCACACACACACACACACAAAAAAAAGGAAACTAAAGTTAAAAAACAAACAAATAAGGAAACAACCTGAAAAGATGTGCTTAAAGAGCAATACGAATTTTAAGTATATAATCATGCTGATCATTAATGTAGTTTTGTGGACATTTTCACATATTTTGCTGTTTTAAAATAATTTTTCTAATCAACTTATTGCTTGTGTCTTATGTCTTGCCAAGTTGCTATCTTTTATTGTTTTTACCCGATTTTTTTTTTAGAAAGAATTCAAACCTCTTCGCTCAGGTTATGAAGGTTTGAATACTCGTCTGAATGCAGCACA
Source organism: Plectropomus leopardus (assembly GCF_026936395.1). Taxonomy (NCBI): domain Eukaryota; kingdom Metazoa; phylum Chordata; class Actinopteri; order Perciformes; family Serranidae; genus Plectropomus; species Plectropomus leopardus. Next base: position 1,786,657 of record NC_142177.1, on the reverse strand, counting down.
AGGAGAGCGATGTTGACCCAGGTTTCAAAGGGTTAACTGAATATTTCTACATATAAGTATATTACAGTCCAAGACACCAATGTTTTTATTAGTCTTTTTTAATATAAGTTTAAGAAGTTCTGTACACACCTGCACCACCCACATATACGTTAACAGTTGCCACATAGCGTATAAACTTCACCCTGCTCTGTCAATCATATATTATTGAATTTTACTATTTTAATTTTTTCATAAATGCCATCAAAACTAATCTGAAATGTAAGCCTGCAGGCAGTTTGAAGGTTATTTTGTCAGATTAGCTTTTTCAAGATGTGTCTATTGTAAATAATCATTATTATGTAAATGATTGATGTCAGTGTGAGGCTTCTGTAGGATCACACTAATAGCGGAGAATGAAGGTCATTAATAACAACAAACACAGTGTATCTTGTGGGTCATTTCTACCCGTTGGTTTCATTTTTCATTTAAAAAGTTGGTAAATGCAACAATAGCTTGTTTATTTGTGTAGTGTGAAAGGCCTTGGGTCCTATCTTGTTGGAAATGTAATGTGTACAGGATGTGAAAGTTGAGCGGGAAATATTTCTATCAGCACAGCAGACTCCCTGCAAGAGTGTGTGTTTACACCCGCAGCTGCCTTCAGCTTCCTCCCAAACAACAATGATGAATAGAGCCTTAAACAGGCAACTCCCTTTCTATTGTCCCTCACACCAGCAGCACATAATCATCTTTTCAGCCAGTTTTCTCTATATATTTGTTAATCAATCTTTAATTTGCTCTTTCATCTGTTTTGGCATCCATCTCTTTCATATCGTATATGTTATGAATAGACTGAAATTGATTTCATGCTACAGGGCCTCAGTCTTGTACTAGAGTAGACCCCAAGATACAGACGCAAGCTTAGAGAAGACTGCTTTAAAAAAAATTTAAAAAACACTTTGATTCTGCTTAACAACAGCTTCTCTGATCTTCAGGCAACTCAGATGGCAACTTCTTTGTCTAAGTGGAAACACTAAATGGGCTGAATAAAACAAAAGAGATGGAGATTAAAGAGAAAAAGGGAGTGTGGAGAATCAGAGAAATGAAGGAACATGGATCAGACATGCATTAATTGCCACAAAGAGTCAGAGGAGGCTGAGCCGCTTCACTGCTTGACCCCGCAGCGTCGCGATCAGAAACACAATTAGCAACAAATGAGAGGAAAATATCAGCAGGCTGGATTTACAGCTTTTGTCTTTGTTTGTACTTTATGTAATGAAGATTGTCATGCTATCAGTCATAATATCAGTTTACTGGAGGCATTGTGGGGGATCAGTGGACTGAGGTACAGATGAATCACACCATCACAGGTATTACAACAGCACAACACTGAGCTTATCATCCACTCTGTCCTGTCTATCTCCTCTCTTTACTGTAGTACCACTCCATACTGCCTTTTTAAAAACACTAACTAACAAATATGTCATGAAGACAGTAAATACGGAGTCCTGTCCACTCAGCGCTTACCTACACAGTTACACTTTTTCTGCCTGATTAGAACTCCTCTGAGGACTGTGTGGGTTTCTGTAACAAATTTGCTCAAATTTTAAGCTATAATTTTGAAATGTGGATAAAATACAATTGTGAGATGACTGTGTTTCCACTGAGTGATGTTCTGTGACTTCTCCTCTGGTGGTAACATTCCAAGAAGCATGGTGATGGATGTTCAAAACATTAGCAGCTTTATTTCTATTGCAGCCACCGCACTAGCTGTCATTATTTCCAATCCAAGGCCACGCTCTGGGAGGTGATATTCCATGATTTCACAGGGGGATTGTGGATTCAAAACTTCGAGATAATCCACTCATTTTTTGAAGATGTGATATGTGATGCAATAACAGCTCGTGTAGCTCCTGCTGCATCATGGGGGAGCCAGTTCCTACCGACAAGCGCATAGCCATAGCGTCATGTGACCTAGAAAAGTCTAACAAGTGTTTCCATTGCAGTTTTCAACCAGTCAATCAATCAAACTTTGTCTGTATAGCACTTTTCTTACAAAAATAATGTAGCACAAAGTGCTTTACATAAAAACAGATAAATAGAAAAAGAATACATGAACTGACACCCCAACCTACCCCTAATCCTACAATCCATGCTCAAGGTTAAAAATGTGTCATATAGAAGGACTCAGTAAAAAAAAAAAAAAAACAGGTACTGATGAACTGATGAAACGCTCTATTTTGCGAAATATGGCCTTTTAGAATTGCTTGAAATACCACCTCATGGGAGCGCAAAACCTTGATTGTGATAAATGGCAGTTTTTTCGAAGGTGACGTATTTCCATTCGGTGTATTTAATATTTGCTATTTCAATTTGCACAATTTGAGGGTTAATGGAAACCCGTATTGTGACTGATTTCTACTGGGAGGGTCAAATAACTTCATTATTCTTAAAGGTACATTAAGTTAACAATGCATTTCAACTTGAGCAGTGCTTTGAGCATTTATTCATAAGTTGCTTACTGCCTTCTTCCCATGTTTTTGAAAGAAATCAAGCCAATTTGCTCAATTTGCAAAGTTCAGTGTTTATAAATGAATGGGGTTTAGCGTTTTGTACATACTGTGTCCCCTCTCTAAATTCAGATATTTGCAGGTCCATGAATGCAGTGTAGATGGAACTTTTTTTCCTCAGCAGCAGTTTGTTACTTGCGGGATGAATATATATATATATATATATATATATATATATGTATATGTATATGTATATGTATATATATGTGTATATGTATGTATATCGAACAAATCGATAGATATATAATATCTATTGATTCATTCATTAACCAGATTGATGGATGAGAGGAGCAGCTGTTTGTGAGTGAATACAAACTCTTAGACCCAGTAGAAGGAGCGGTTAAGCTTCACTTGCAATGTGCCTGCTTTGTGTGTGCTAACATAAATAACTGAACTGAGTATAAAATATATTCCAATAGTGCACCTTTAACAAACATCTAGCTCCAAAAACATGGAATCTATAAGTGGTGGCAGCTGTTTTAATTGTCACAGCCTGCAACAAATAAATGAATGTGAGGGAAATCCTTGGGTTTACATATGCTGAGATTTGAACAGTATAGAATCTGCCTTTTTTGTCTGAAATAATGGACAATTGTAGGTTTCATAACGAAATCAGAAACAGCTACTCAACTGTGCTGGAGAACAGTTGTGTCAAGTGTTGAAGTTTGATGGACTTGTGCCAAAGTTGAACAAAAATATAAGTTATCAGGGACAATTCAGGAGTGCTATGAGCCACACCTGAAACAGTGTGGACAGTGTGTTGCCTGAATTTAGATGAGAGATGATTTACACTTTCATAGTTGATAGACATTATACATTCATATATCTGCAGTATATTTGCATTTTGTATGTATTTGCATTGTGTGTCATGTTATTGTGTGTGTGATTTCTTGTAATGACAGACCCAATGAGTTGACAGGCAGGAAACAGATGTGCAATTTACAGCCAATTAATTTCTCCTTCTATCCCCTTTGTACTTACTCTCTCTTTCTGTCTGACATATCTGCGTGCACATACACACACACACACAGCATTGTCAGTCTGCCACTCTGTGAAGCACTGCGTTGCTGTTGTCGTCACGATAGAGAACTCTCTTATCACGCTCTCACAAGATAAGCATGCCCTGCTGCATCTCTCTGACTTCTTGTCTTCTTCTTCTCCCTCTTCTTCTCCCTGGCTGTCTGCTAAGGATGAGCAAAAAAGATTCCATTATTTACAAGACTAAACAACAAGCAGTCTCATCCAATCTCATCCCATCCCTGCTTGCCGTACAGCTCCCAACCTCCCGACAATCTGCCTTCAGCTGCTGTAATGTTTTCACTCCTGGAGAAAATTACAAATAGGAAAAATCTGAGATTTCCCAAGAAAAGACGAAAAAAAAGGAGAGGTTGATAGTGCAGTGATGGCAAGATGGGAATAATGAGGGCGATAGAGAGGTTATACACCCCACTAATTAGCTGAGGTCTTCGCAAGTTCAAGGACGGTTTCAATTTAGCTGATAAAGATGAGAGGATGAGGAGGGGAGGATAGGGTGGGATGGGTGAGACTTCCTACATCTTAATTATCCCAGTGGTTTTTGGCTGGTGGCGCCTCGGGGAGTGTGTCTGTGTGAGTATGTGTGTGTGTGTGTGTGTGTGTGTGTGTTTGAGGAGCAAGGGGAGAACAGGCTGAGTCGAGGCTGAGGAGAGGAGTTGGAGGGCTTCCATGCAAAGCCCAGTCTTCTTATCCAAGGCCGAGGTCAGCTGAGCACGGCCTAAAGCTTCCCAGGGTTGACACTTTCCCTTTCAATTACTCCACCACTTGCACAAGGATCCGTGGCCCAGGAGGATCATGGGTAACACTGGGGTTAAACACACAAGCTCGTCTTCATTTATACATGCATACAAATCATCCATGTCCACGCTTAAGTAAAATAATCAGTGCAGCATTTTGTTGTGGGTTGGTATTTATTGTGTCCATGATTGAAGAAAGCAGTAGTTTTGGATGTGATGAATACTAAGTTTCTATACGCAGCCCACCTTCCCCTGTATCTCCCCCTGCCGCAGCTCATCTGAAGGGGGTAGATTGGGAGAATTGCTTTTCTCTTGGTAGAGGAGGAGGAAGTCATATAGTTTGGCACTGAGTGACTCACTGGTTCTGTTTACATCCACTGAGATATTCCTTTTTTCATTATTGCTTTTTTTATCCTGGAAATGAGCACCGTTGTGTTTCCTGCACAGACCTGCTTTACATTAACGCTTTTGGGTAAAATTCTAAGGGTGCCTCCTCAACATCTTAAATTCACAATTAAATTGTATCTTTGCTTTGTCTAAGGGGTCCTCAATGGATTTAGTTTTTCACTTCTATAAACTCTGGGATTTGCAAGAGACAAAAAAAAAAACCCAAACAAAAAACACAATGACCAAAATTTTCAATTTAAAACCTTAAACCCAAACTTAGAGTACACTGATAACATCATAGGGGTTCTTTTCTTAAGGAAGCTCCTCTAGAGCCACAGAAGACATTATTCTCTCACTGACTACACTTGATATATATGATATGATAAGTCAATCAATAGTAAATAAGATCTTCAATTTTCATTTTAGTATTTTATGTATATAGTATATTTTAATTAGGGCCAGAGCACTGAACGTGCGAGAACCCTAACCTTAGGAATATCCCCCCCGATGGAGTCTAGACACTGGTGGTGGGGTGAGGAGAGGGATGGCTGAAGGATGAGGATGATGGGAGGAGGAGCAGGACTGGCAGTGGATGTGCTGGAGACTGGAGCTGAATGAGGAGGAAGGACGTGTCCATTCGTCCTGAGGTGAAAACTGACAGCAGCAGAGAAGAGACCATTTTTAATTTTACAGCAGAAATATACTTGGCTTAGGGCAGTCATTGCCAAAGTCTGGCCTGGGGGCCAATTGTGGCCCTCAGACCAATTTTAAACAGCCCTCTGCTTGCCTTTCAAACTCCTTGAGCTCTGGCATGGGTCGGCCCTGTTTGTATGGTTACATTCACTCAATTGAGCCAGTCTCCTCCTGCTGGTCAGTGTCTTCTGTGAGAGTCTTTCATCAGCTTATTCTCAGTTTCCTGTCATCTGATATCTTATTGTCCTACCCTCTGAATGATCTCTCTTCACTTTCTGTCCTGATTCAACAGGAGTAGAGGGGAGATTAAGGTGCCCTCACAGTCCCGTCCCCCTGGAGTTTGGGTTAAGCTGTTTGCATGAACTTTTGACACCATGCAATTGAGTCTCCATGTTACCATGAATAAACCAGTTGACAGAATATCCTTATTTCCTCTATGACTGAGCTGTGGAGGGTTCTTCTAATACAGGAGCACCAAAGGATGATATTTTCCCCCTGACATCAAAATGCACCATGTCACTGCGCAACTGGATTTGCACTGACAATGAAAGGCATGAGCAGAGGGTGTAAAGTGTTTCAATGTGGCAGTGAGCTGCTCAGGAGGAAAGCAGGAAACTTTATGAGGTTGGATTGCAGCAGGGCTTAAAGGAAAATGACACTGTTTTTTAATGTGGTTCCTTTTCTGATGTTTTTGTCCATTATGACCTTTAGCCGTGACAGCATTCATTTCACAGGAATGGAAAGCATTGTGCAAGTTAAAGACTTGACTTGACAAGTCATCCTGAATGGAACATGAACATTTGTACCAAATGTCATTGCTATCAATCCAATAGTTGATGGCACGTTTTACTCAAAACCATGAATATAAACCTCATATCTGTTGACTGTCTAGCCTAAATTTCATAGTAATTTATCCAGTAGCTGTTGCGATGTTTTGGTCTGGAAAGTGGTGGACTGACTGACCAACATATTCCAACACATTCCCATTCCGAGACATCACATATTGCCGCTCTGCAGTTGAAAATGGTAAATGGTAAATGGACTGTACTTGTATAGTGCTTTTCTAGTATTATTGACCACTCAAAGTGCTTTCAGACTACATTGTCACATTCATCCATTCACACAAACATTTACACACTGGTGGCAGAGGCTGCCGTACACGGTGCCACCTGCTACTCAGTAATCATTCACACACATTCACACTCTGATGATGCGGTATCGGGAGCAATATGGGGTTCAGTATCTTGTCCAAGGATACTTCGACATGTTGACCGTAAGGAGCTGGGGATCAAACAGCTGACCTTACGATTGGAGGACCACCCGCTCTACCTCTAATCCACAGCCACCCGTCTACATATTACATTCTAGCACATAGTGGGATGATATTGCATGTGGTTTTGTTTAGGCAACAACATGGCAACCACACTGGGACATCGAAAAACACACATGCGGCCACAGATAGTTAGTATTAGGGGAAGGAGGCGCATGGTAAGGTCACATTCAGATGGGAAGGAAACACCGGACTCCTGCATGAAAGTCTGGGGTTTGAGCACCCTCACACTCCTTTTATTACATTATTACCAGCTGCGTTTAAACCTGACACAGTCCTGTGGTGTATCATGCAGATGCGATAGGTTCTGTCCGGCCACGTTCTTGAGTGACGTCAGTATATCATGTACCATCTGGCCGTCTGCCAGCGTATGATAGCAACACGACTGGTTCTGTCAAGCTGCATTCCCAAGTGATACCTTCCAGCGGCGTTTCATGTGGACATATACATCATCATTTCAACTGACACCTCCCAGTGGCGTATCACAGTGCAGCGCCTGGATGGCTTTTTTTTTAACAGTGTCTGACGTGCAAATCACTGACCAAGCGGGGTTATTTGATGACTTCAGAATGAGAACAGGTTGGACCGACAGACTGACTTTGACATCTCCAAAGCCAAAGAACTAGCATGGATAAAAACTTCACCAGAAATCATCTTCAAAAGACATTTTTGGAACCTTTAACCCTAAGACACCTGGATTGATGTCCATTTTATTGTGCTGCATTCAGACACCATTTATTAGCATTTAAACCTCTGAAACCTGAGAAATGAAAACCCAAGGAAATTTGTTTGATTTCTGTCTAAAAACACAGAAAAAAACATGATGGACAACTTGGCAAGAAATGTCCGGCAAAAATTATTAAAAGGTGACAAGATAATGATAGAAAAATTGGCATATTGGCTACTCCAGTATGCCTGGAGTACTGGGTACCATATTTATATATATTTAAAATTATGTCACAGAAAAAAAGGGGAGAAAATTTAAATTATTCAATTTGTTTGTTTGTTTGTTTGCTTCTTTTTTGCCCTTATTTCCAATTTCTTGCTTATTTGTGGGCCATTTCATGTTGAGTTGCTCATCACCTTCTTCTTATGTTTTTGAAAGAAATCAAGCCATCTTAGGCAGGTTTCAAAGGGTTATACAATAATACAATAATAAACTTATTTAAACATTGATTTTATACCTTTACAGACACTGTTGCAAAACTGCAAATGTGTGTCTGGATACATAACACACTGAGGCATTCAAATAAATCTGAATGTTGAATATAATCCTCCTGTGCATCCTACATAATATGTGGGCATTTCCTGGGCTCCTTGTCTGCAGATGGAGGTCTTTATCTCCTCACAGAGGAGGAGCAGAACACACGGCTTCCTGTGGTTGAGCACTCTCTGGGTGCTGGGTGAACAGTAGTAGGTGCAGGGAGGTGTAACACACATTAACACATTTAGAAATACCAACACATTTCACTTCCTGTTCCTTCTCGTAATTCTATTATTGGCCGCTGGCGGTGTTCAGTAAACAATGTAAATCTAATCACATACATGAGGGGCATCTCATTAAAGGAAAATGTGTCTCGTTGGAATTACATTAAGTGAATTCCAAACCGCTGAAATGTAGAGCACATGATTGCATGTGTTAACTGTTGCTTGCCTGAACAGAATACATCAGCATATTAAAACCCAAAATGAATCCCAGCTCAACAGTGAGAATCTTAAATGCTGTTAGACAAAAATATGTGAGAAAATGACGGAGAAGCTGGATTTATGACCTCATGCAAAAACACCTATACAATTTGTTTTTGACTGTGAAAGTGTGCATCACTCCAACTCAGTCATATAGATAATGAGGTCTGAAATCATCTGAAAAACTTAAACCATACTGTTCATCTTCTGCGAGATTCAAATATAGCATACCATACATACACCTGCCACACCGTGTGTGTGTGTGTGTGTTTGTGTGTGTGTGTGTGTGTGTGTGTGTGTGTGTGTGTGACAGGAGTCATCACATGTTTCATTTGAAGTCAAAGCTAATAAACTTGTGATGTGCTCAGGGAGACTCGTAGGCACACATGCTCATGTGGGAAATCTCAACAGCGGCTGAACGATTTGTTGAATATGAATGTGAAAAATGTGGAGATGTGAGAACATGCGACTGACCTAAGAGTGTTTCCCTCTCTTTCTCTCTCTCTCCCACTCTTTCATTCTCTCTGCACAGTGGGATGCCATTAATGAGATGGACGAGTACTTCAGCCCTATCCACACGTACCAGGTATGTAATGTCCTAACTGTTTTTATTAGACTTAATTAAAAAAAGAACTTCAGTGGAATAGCTCACTTTGATCTCAGGCAAACTGGGCTTTTTCTCTTAGAGTAAATTAGGTTTGATTTTAAAACACAAACTTGTTAATTCATCACCAGTGATTCTTCTATATTTGTTATATCATATGGTAATAATTTGCATTAAATAATACAAATTCAGATTATACAACAAGTCCTGCTGGTGTATGAAAGCTGAGACAACTTTAGTTTTTCAAGCTATTTATGAGCTTGCAGCATGTAGCTTTGAGAGGGTGATTTAGTTTCAGTAGGATAGTCTCAGTATAGTTCTATCACTTATGGTAGCCAGGTCATAAGTCCAGGTCCTCCCACCTGACCCCAAGGATATTTTATATCATTGCATACAACAGTTATGGCAAATACAAGACAAAAGGTAAATATTAACACCAAGATTACATAAAAAAGACAAAAAGACAGAAATATCAAGGTTGCATACAGTAACAACACTCAACTAAGACATTATTAAATACTTAAAAGTGCTCACATCTCTTATTTACTTCAGCCAACTGTTAACACCTCGGTTAAAAATCATAATATCTTGTGTTAATTTTATTTAGGTTGGTAGTGTGTTCCACATTTTAGAGCCTTATATTATTGAAAAGTAAATGGTAAAATATTGAAATATTGCACTGTAGGAAACTGCAAGTATATATATATATGTTCTTTACCTTATTTTATTGTGTTAGTTTTTAGCTCTAGTGTTTCCTCATCGGGGCCTGCCGGACTGGGAGTGGTCTCTGGTCCACCATTGGGGGTGCTGTACCGTGGACTGTTTCGGCCCGGGTGGCTAGAGGGCTCGGCATCTTGGTGCGGGCACTCCTGTCCGCCCGGGTTGGGATGGTCTCTGTGGCGGCGCCCCGGCGGTGCTGGACCGTGACCTCTCTCAGTGAGGTTGGCCCCCAAAGGTAGCTTCTCCCTCACCACAGGTCTCAGTGCCTAGCCATGTCTCTTTAGTAACAGCTGGTGTGTGCTGGTGTATGTGTGCGTGTGTGTGGGTGGGAGGGGGGGTGTTCGGGTGCCTTTGCGAATATGTGTGGGAATGTCTACATGAATGTGTGTGTTTTGTTGCATACGTATATGTGGGGGTGGGAGGGTCAGGCTGTCTGTATTTTTCTTGATTTTCTTTGATGTTTTTCATTTCTGTTATTGTTTTTAATCTCTGTTAGGCACTTTGTGTTACTCTTTGTATGAAAAGTGCCATACAAATAAATTTTTGATTTGATTTGATTTGATATATATTTTTATATATATATATATATATATATTTATATATATATATATATATATATATTACAATAAATCCACTAGTTGCTTGTCAAAAATCCATATTTTATTATTGGAAATAATTTCCTACCCTTGACATTTGGACTGGTTGAACAGTATAAATTATGTGAAGTCCTTAAAGGGCATTCAAAAAAAAATCTGACATTTCATTGACCAAATGGTTAAGTGTTTATTTAATCATCACATTAATTGACAATGAAATCAATATTTTGTTGCAACCAAGTCCATGGGCCTTTTTTTTATTTCCCAACATGAGGTAATTAATACATTTAAAATAAGTTCAGTTTAAATTGTTTCAGTTGCAATAATCAAAGAAACCTAGAATCAGCCTGTAAAATAACCAATGAGAGGTGGTTTGCATAAACAGCCAAATATCTAAAACTAACAGAAGCACAGAGAGGCTAACTTCAGTGTCGCCAGTGGAAGCTCAGACCCTGACAGCAGCCAGCCTTGTACATATGTACCCATCTTAACAGAACAGGGCATGTTAGTAGTGTATTTCTAAAATCGGACACCATTACAGATGCAATGTGGAACGATCTACTGATAGCTAGTGATTTTCTCATAAATGAATATGTATTATAATTTTGAATAAAAACAACCCAAAACATTAAGATAGTGTAATACAGTGATTTCATTGAATTTAGCAGCCAGTCAAATGCTGACTGGAGTGTCAGTGTCAACCACCCACACTGCAGTTTACAGTGTGTGACACATGGCACAGTTTGGTTAGACATTAGCCTATTTATGGCACTTAACAGTAAACACTTCATTATTTGCAAGTAACATATTTTCAGCAGTCTACCATACTGAGTGCAGGTTCATCTCCAAGTCAGCTCATACTTCCTCACCAGAAAACATGTTAACTGTGGTGAAGAGCTCAGAGCAGAGAGAACAACAGAGCACCACACAGGAGTGAGGACATCTTCCAAAAACATAGAAGGGGAAAAAAGCCACACACAGCTCTTTTAAGACTATAATGTTTCTTTTTATTGATGGTGTATGTTGCTGCTAACTGTAACAATCTCCAAATCAGGTGTGTAACGTGATGAGCCCTAGCCAGAACAACTGGCTAAGGACGGGCTGGATCCCTCGAGAGGGAGCGAGGAGGATCTACATCGAGGTCAAGTTCACCCTGAGAGACTGCAACAGCATGCCTGGAGTATTGGGTACCTGCAAGGTGACAACACACACACACACACACAGAAAGGATGAGGGGAGCGTCTGGGGAGATCGAAGATGAAAATGTGAAGACAAAGCTGTAAAATAGAGCTGTTAATTGCAATCATGTAACTCATATTCTGTAGAGTATATTGTACGCTTTGTAAAATCACAATCTGAAATGAAGTATATTTAAACTCTTACACAATTCAAAGACTAAGTGGCCTTTAAACATAATTATGAAAGCACATTTTTTTTCTCTCAGGGACTTTTGTGACATTTGGGTAATTTGACATACTGCTCACTTTAATATGTGAAAAGAGCACTGGTCCCAAATAATCTGTGTCTGTGTCTGGTAGATATGGGCCGTGCATGCTAAGTTTATACTACTAACACTTTATCAAAGCACTGTAGTTTGTATACTTGGCACACATACTTACAACCATAAAAAAAATAATAATAATAAAGAAATGAGAACCCGTAGCTGCACTTAGACTGGGTGGCAAGTTCATTTTAATCATAGACTTTAAAAAATAATGGACGTAGCCATGTCAACCATTGGTTTGTGGACTCATATTTGAAGCCTTGACTTTAGCATTTTGGTCTTTGCCATTATTTATCTATGAGTACAACCAAACACTGAACAGGACTAAAACATTTCATTGACCTTTCATGAAGTGAAAACTCACAGCGACACTATGACTTACTTTCTTTGAATCTGGCGTGACACCATGGTTATGTTACCTTACCAACATCGTTGCCATGGTAACTAGTTGTCAACAAAAAGCACCTACCTGTCAGTCAAAGCGGGCTTAGGCTGAATTATGCATAACTTTTATCCTTAATGATATTTAAACAGGTGAGCTGTATTAAAACGTACACCTGTACAGTTGTCATGAACAGCAAAACTTTGCCCTAGAAGCTAATAATGTTTTCCCTGCTGTAAACATATTTTTTCTGTAAAGTTGAGCATTTTAACATAGAGGTATATGGGGATTTAATCTGTTTTGGAGCCAGCCTCAAGTGGCCATCAGAGGAACTGCAGTTTTTGGCACTTCAGTGTTGACATCACTTTTTAGCCCTGGATGTTGCTGCTCAGTTTCACTGACCAAATGTTGACCTGAAAGTGTCAGTCCTTCTTGGTTGCTTTAACACTTGTTTGTATATTGGGTGTACTAAGAATAAATTGGGTAATACCAGCCAGTCATATGATACCCCTGCTTTTGATTTCAGTGCAACATTGTGCCTCTATGGGGCGTGGTTCAGTGGATAGATGTTTTTTTTCTATACCTAACTATCCATGCCCTTGTTGCCTAATACTAAGCATGTGCTTTTGTTGACCTCCTGGCATTGGTTGCCATTTGCTTTTGTTGCCTGAACATAACCACATGCTTTTGTAGCATTATCCCAACATGTGCTTTTGTTGAAATCCAGCGTTGGTGGCGGCATCCCAGAACATAAACAGCAGATGCAGGATACCTAGAGTGTGATATGTAGAAATGGAAGTCCACTGAGAAAGGGGGGATATGTGAGAACTTGGGATGAGAACATGTTGGTAATATTGTATTACTCATTTTGTAACTCAAAAAACACACATACAATACTCATGGTACATTGTTTCTCCTACAGGAAACCTTCAACCTGTACTATTATGAGTCTGACAGAGCAGTGGGCTCGGCTGTACGGGAGAACCAGTTCATCAAGATTGACACCATCGCTGCTGACGAGAGCTTCACAGGGGTGGACCTGGGAGTCCGCAGACTTAAACTCAACACTGAGGTATGAGCAACAACACTAAACAACAGCACGAATACTGATTGATACAACAGGTAAATGTCAGCCCACGCTCTTTGAAGCAATAGCTCAATTTGGATTCTAAGTTTATTCCCATTCTCAGCACGTACACCTCTGCAGGAGTTCAAGACAAGTTGGAAACATCCACAGCTCCAGAGAGCCTCTTCCAGCCTTGTGACTCGCTGTGTTGAGCTCGATTCTGCAGATCTGTAACAGAAAGCAAACAGCAGGGCTCAGTTCAGTATCATGGGAAATATTTTGATATTGATAACAGCTTCAAATTTGATACAGAATAGTGGAGCTTCACCTTTATTGATACCTTACATTGTTACAAATATAAAGATATGAAGGAGAGGATTATTGATTTGGCACTGTCTTTATTTTTGCTACAAATTAATTTTGAGTAAGTTAGAGGAAACAAAAAAAACTTCTGTTAGGTTGTGGTTCTGTTGGCTCAGGGGCTTTACTGTTGACTCTAATCTCTTCCACTTTTTGTTCCTGCTGTGGCACCAGCATTTCAACCTGTTCTCATTTCATTTTCATCAAATATAGATGCTTTGTCATGCCCTTGGGCATATTCTATCCATGCCAAAGGCACCCTTTAGCATTAGAATTCCTGGGCTTTCAACTTACTCTAATGGAAACCCATCCCCAGCTGAGAGCAACTTACTTAGTATAAAGAACGAGAAAGTCTGCACAGGGTGGGAGGAAGGTGAAACAATTAAACAAAACAAGACTTTCATTCAATAATCAAATCAAATTGCGAATATGGTCATATTTGGAATAATAGAGGAAAATTGGTGTGCATGTAGCCATAGCCATTGTTGTTGTAAGCTGATTTTATATAATTTAGGTACAGTCATTGTGCACATGCTCATGTGACATAATTACATCATATTGCTTTACAATACCAACATTACCAACATACTTATTTGAACCCAAAACACAATCTTTTCTTCAAAACGTAACCTAGATGTTCTGTTGCCTTTACCTAACTGTGAGTGATTCACAACGTTAACAGGTTACAATGTGTTTCAGCTGTGTGTCACAAAGAGATGCAAGAGGTTGCCCTATTATCAGATGCCAAGGGGGCGTGGCAGGTCGTCATCTGACCTGATGATGAGAATGGGTTGAATGAACATTCTGACATTGCTACAAATATTGTCAAGTACACTGCCTCACAGTGGCTACTGTCTTCAGTAGTTCACCTGTTGAACATTTAACATGTTCTTGTCCCACATGCTCACATGTTGGTGCTTTGCAGTGGACTTCTACTTCTATATATTTCACTCGGGGTATCCTTTTGCATCTGCTATTTATGTTCTGGGATAAAAGTTACCATAATGACAACACAAGCACATGGTGGGATTAAGCAACATGTGGTTATGTTTAGGCAACACAAGCACATGGCAATCAACATCAAGACATCAACATATGCACATGCTGGCATGGATGGTAAGGATTAGGTCAGGGAGGCACATGTTTCAGAAAAAAACATAACGTTAGGCTGGGAAGCGAACACTGGTATTCTTGCCATATGGCGTCCCACAATCTCCTTACATTATGTCATTACTGCAGCATTTCAACATGACACCCTTCTGCCAAGTTTCATGCACACGCAGCAGGTTCCGTCCAGCCATGTTCTCAAGTGATGCTATGTGTATGAGTATCATGCGCATGCGGCGGGTGCTGTCTGGCTGTCTGTTGGCATATAATAAAACTGCAACTGGCATGTCCGGCCACATTCTCACCTGATGCCATTCAGTGGAGATTTTATGCCAAAAGCACTGTCAAAGCGGCAGTATTTTTCAAGTTCAGAATGAGAATCTGGTTTAGGTATAAAACTGTGTGAGTGTTTTACTGAATGAATTCTGAATAGGCAGAGAAATATTTTACTGCCACTAAAAGGAAAAAATAAAGCACTATGCCAAATGTATTCTTTGTTGTAGCTGCAGAACTTTTGTAGAACTGAAATGTTTTTAAATCACCATGCTTTTGTTTTCTGACTAAAGCTTATATGTATAAGGATGATGAGTCTATGATTCTATGATTCTATGATTATTTTTTCCCACTGTCAACAGAAAGGAGAAAGAACAAAAACAATGTGGTAGCCTGTCTATAAATGCTTTCTGACTTCCCGACCCTGTCTGCAGCTCTCAACCATCTAAAATGGCTACAAGGCTTCATTTTTGAAAAAAATCACTCAATAATTTCCTTAAACAGCTTGGTACTGTTGGTTTTGGCAGGCTTTTGCTCAAAAGGGGAAGAAAAACCGCGCTTTAGGGTGCATTACAGCAGCAGATGATCCATATTTGGTGTTCTGCTTGATGGTCAAGACAGCAGGACAGTTAATGTGTGATTGAGTCAAAATAAACTAAAGTGCGTGTTCATGGTAATGAGGGTGTTATCCAGTGTAATTGTGTGGATCACTGATGTGTTTTTAATAGTTCTGGACAACAGCGTAGCTCTATGGCACAGAGAAGGAAGATATATCAGGTTCCTTTTAGTTGGTTTTTAACTTTTCATGGGATTTGTCGGCAGTTCTAGGAACACAGAATATCACCAATCTCTTCCTTCAAAGCTGAATGTTTTTTAAAGTTGAATTAAGTTTTGTCTCTCTTGCTGACACACACAGACACCATGAAATATGGGAAAGTAATTTAGTTCATAAGAGGTTGTTGTGTTGGATCAAATTTGGTGAACATAATGTGAAACTGGACTCATTCCCCAAATGCTGTTGTGCTCTTTAAGCTTTCAAAACCCACACACACTCCAAAAAAGACTTTTCATTTGTTGAGCTGAACCTGAAAAGAGATGCAGAGTAGTGTGCAGGTTTTCTGGCTCAAACCTACATAGCTAAACTGGTGTTTAATACCCATTGGTAAATTAACAGCAACAGAGTTGCAATTCTAATTTTATCCCTTAGTTTTTCTGTTTGCATTTTTTTGTATCTTATTAATCCCCTAAGGGGAAATTCAATTTATTCACTCTTTTGTCATTTACATGTTGCATGCAGTTCACAGAGGCCTGCAATACACACACATACACAAACAGGACCAATAACAGCCCATTATCATTCCAAAGTCATCAAATACTGCCACTTTTGCAGTGATTTCAGCGTAAGACCCCAATGCCAAAAGCCACCTTTTGCAACTGTATGATATACACTGGGTGGCGTCAGCTGAGAACGCAGCTGGACAGTACAGTAAGTAAGTCGGTAAGGAGCATGAAGGTCCCTGAAATGTGTGAGAAAGGGGTGGTGGATGGGTCCAATAAAGCCTGGACAAGGAGTCCCGTGTTTGTTTCCCGTCTAAATGTGATGGGGTTTTTTTCTACACCTCACCATCTGCCCTTTTTGCCTAAACCTAACCATTTTTGCCTTTGGTGTATAATCCTAAGCACGTGCTTTTGCTGACATCCCGGCGTCGGTAGCTGCATCCTGGAACATCAACAGCAGACACAGAGGCATACCTAGAGTATAATATATAGGGGTGGAAATCTACTGACAAAGCAGCAATATGTGACGACTTGCATTAAATATAGAGATATTGGAGCGAGGGGGCTGCCCATGGACAGGCACCCCAAGCAATTAGGAATTTTGTGTAACTCAGCACTGCCCAGGAGCTAAACAGGCACCTCTTCATCTACCAGTTCAAACCCTGGACTGGCGACCCTTCCGTTCCCAAGCCAAGTCCCTATGGGCTGAGCTGCTGCCATCCAAATCAACACAGAAAATCCTGACCCAACCTAAAACCAAACACACAGTTTCAGCTGAAGATGTTCACACATAACCACGTCTCTTTCACACAACGGCATTCTGATAGAAAACCTACATATTAAACACTAGGGATGATGATTTTCAACAGTTTACTTTAATTATTATCATGCAACATATTTATCAATCTCCTGTGTTATCAATAAATAATATGATTATATTTTTTATCTTGAATGCTGACATTAACCTCTTCTTACCTTGCACATATTTTATAATTTGATTTGACATTCTTTTCTCCTCTGCTCCCTGCAAATAGATGATAGTCCTCACAGTTCACATAGGAACAAAAAAAAACTCTCAAGATTTAATTTAGTTTCTGACATATTATAAATTCACCTGTGTTGCATTGTTACTAGTAAATAGACATTAATATTCTTTTGCTTGATGACAGTGTGCGCCTTGAACTGAAAAACTTGAGCACACAGTGCAGGGAAGGAAAGTGGCTGAGGCAACTTAATTGACAACTGTTGATTGTGATTATACAACGTGCTTATTTTTGGAAATCAAATCAGACAGAAACATAAAAATCCCAACAATAGCCCAAAAAAGATTTGCTACACTCATAATTACATAATTACTATTTAATAAGCACACAGTGTTGATGTATCAGGAGCTTGATGAGTCAAAATCTTTGCAACTAAATGAGCACTAGTGATGCTGTTTCAGCATGTGGCGACTGCTCCTAACAAGACATTAAGACACACTTGAAGTGCACTCTCTGTATATCAGTACGCTCCTCCTGTTTACATTTAGGAGACATAAAAAATCCTGTGAAGTGTGACCAGCAGTATTCTGGTGTCAAAGTAAACATCACCAGAGACCGACTGTTTCTTTGCTGACTGCCACTTGTGGACTCTCATTAGAGAGGACTGGGAACAAGACAGACCTCGGAGTCTCAACAGATCTCACCTCAGCACCACTGTGGTGATACATTCAGAGGCCTTTCACAAGTATTTAACAGGATAGGTCAACCAAAAATGAAAATTCAGTCATTATGTACTCACTTTCATGCCGATGGAAAATTTAGGTGTATGTGTAAGTTTTATAGTCACTGCTGGAGGTTTACAGGGAAAAGGCATTGCACTCATCTCCCAAACAACAAATGGTGACCAGAATTCAAACGTTAAAAAAAATACATAACAAAACCACAAAATGTCTCCATTCTGCTCATCTGAAGTTATTCAAATGTTGAAGCCCTCAGTGTAGAGTTTAAAAAAAATGTCACTTGTGCCATGTTTCTATCCTTGTCTAAGCCTGGAGCTCCTAGTGTGGGAGCCACGTTCATGTAGTCCTTAGTGATTTGTTACACTACTATGTTTTTTCCCTCTACATCCCCCAAAAATTTGTAATTGTGTCCTTTCCCCTCAAAATTCTGACTTTGCATGTATGCCTCTGTGTGAATGTCAGAAGAAACTCTCGTTAGTGCCGCTAAGGTTAGATAGTTTGCAAAGGATTTTTTTTTTTTACAGGGGGTGCTCTGTTGCCTGTGACCACTATTTTCCAAAGGATCTGTCTGAATCACAGCTACAGCTGTCCTCTGCCGCCACAGAGGGCTCACCCTTTGCAGGATGTATTTCATGGAGCTTCACTTTGTCATGCTGTTGGTCATAGCAGGTGTTTCAGGAGGTTTGAGGTTGTGTTTTTTGCAGTGGAAATATTCTTAGTACCACATGCACACACTTTACCTTTGACAATAGTGTTCTTGTCATCTTTCCTATCAACAAAAGTAATAGTAGTGAGAATCATATTCTGCTGATGAATGTACTCTTTTCTGTCTTCCGAGCTTGCTGCTTTGTGAAGTGTATGCACAGCATGACGATTATCAAAAATAATTTGGGGATGTGACTGAACAACACGTTCTCATCCTGAATCGTCACATGCTGCTTTCCAGTGGACTTCCACGTCTACATATTTTACTCTAGCTATCCCTCTGCTTCAGCTGCCGACATTCCAGGTTGCAGCTACCGTGAAAAAGCACATGGCAACCAGCACTGGTAAGTTAAAAAAAGCACATGCTGACATGGAGGATTTAGTTTAAAAGAGGCACATGGTCAGGTGCAGAAAAAAACATCACATTCAGATAGGAAGTGAACACCGGACTCCTGTATGAAATTCTGAGGTTTGTTGGGATTTGTTCCAACTGTGTTCTCAACTGATACCAACTTTTCACATATCATGCTGCCATGGCAGGTGCCATCTGGCCACATTCTAAGCTTACAACATCCAGCAGTGTGTCATGCAGAGGTAAAAGGTGGCTTTTGGCCTCAGGATCTCACGCTCAAAGCATTGGGATTAAATGTTGGATTTTTAATTAGCAGGGGGTTGACATCAAAAGTATGGTTGTTCCAGCTGTGTTTTGGAGTGTAACTGTAATATTATTATAGGAATAATGTTATTTAATCAGTTACACTTTTCATTAATGGCGAAGTATTACTGTAACTTGTTTGTCATACTAGTATGGCATTACTGCCCAACAGTGGAGACAGCCACACCATTTCCTACTCTTATTTATGTGCCTTTTGGATGTTAATAGTTCTTGCTGCCTGTAAAAAAAAATATGTCCTTATATTTTCATATGCTTCCACAACAAACTTTTAAAATAATGTTTGGAATCAGTTCCTGTGTGTTAACAAGATAATCAGCTGTGATATGAAATGAAAAACAAGCACATAAAAATGTAAAAACATCCATGTTTCCAGGTTGTTGTTGGAAGTGAAGTGGTTGATTAATGACTGCTGCCAACAAACAACAGCAAACAGCAGTCCAGAGATCAAATTAAAGCTGCGCTGTTTGTTCAGGAAGCACTACAGCGACCACTGTTTGAGCCTTTGGTATGAAAAAGTGAGAGAACTTTCCAAACTCTCTGAAGTTGTTTAAGTAAGTTAGCAAAACACACAAACGTTTCATAAAAGTACATTTTTTATTTAATTGACACTAATTCTCAAGTGCAGTTGCCTTGAGCATCAGGGCAGTGATTCTCATTTTGTATAATGAGCAAGGACATTGCCTTTGTAAACAACAACAACAACAACAATAATAATAATAATAATAATAATAATAATAATAATAACTTTATTTATATAGCACCTTTAAAAATAGTTCACAAAAAGCTTTGACAAACGAGGCAAAGCAGAAGCAAATAACAAAGAGAAACAATTAAAAAACAAAAATAACAACAACAACCCAAATCAATAACAGTAAATTCTGTAAAAAAAAAAACATTAGCTGTTAACACAAAATAATGATAAAAGAAATGAACACAATCAAGGCAGAACAAAAGGAGAAACAATTAAAAGATAAATACAGACTAAAAAAGATTAAAATTAAAACAAACAAATTAAAATTCAAATGGACAATATCATATATATATATATATATATATATATATATATATATATATATATATACCAGGCCCCCCCATCAATCATCACCTTACTATGACTAATCTGGTACATAAACACAGTTATCAAGATGTTTTACATAAAACTTTTACATAAAGCGTTTGTTGCCTAAACCTACCATGTGCTTTTGTTGATGTCCTGGCGATGGTAGCGGCGTCGCGGAATGTCAACAGCAGACTTAGGGGAATGCTTAGAGCGTAAATTGTAGATGCGAAAGTCCACTGACAAAACGGCGATATGTGATGACTTGGGATGAGAGTGTGTTTAAGGTTCGCAACCCCCATATTGGAAACGCACTGACTTAGACAAACACACTCATATTAATGACATATGATACTTTATATCTATAGTTAAACACAGGTGACACAGTTACAGTCTCATAATGACCTAAATGACCTAAATTGTGAAATCCTTCTGTTCTTCTCCCAGGTGCGAGGCGTGGGCCCTCTGAGCAGACGAGGCTTCTACCTGGCCTTCCAGGACATCGGTGCCTGCATCGCCCTCACCTCTGTGCGGGTGTACTACAAACGCTGCGTGGGTGTGAGCCGGAACCTGGCCGTGTTCACTGACGTGGTGACGGGGGCAGACTCGTCCTCTCTGGTGGAGGTCAGGGGTCAATGTGTGGATCACGCAGAGGAGAGGGACACGCCTAAGATGTACTGCAGTGCTGAGGGCGAGTGGCTGGTACCCATCGGGAGGTGTGTGTGCTCCGCTGGATTTGAGGAACACAGAGACTCCTGTGTGGGTGAGTTGACTCGGCGCACTTTAATGCCTGACATGTTTGGTGCAGTTACTGGTGAGCACTGTCACTCTAATTGATGCTGGACATGGAACCACACCAACATAAGCAAACTCTGCTGTGGTTTGTTTCTAGTGAGAATGCAAAGAAGACCAATCACAGGACTGCAGATAGTACATGTGATTTAACTTGAATTTTGACCCTTGAAACCTCAATTGACAGCAGTTTTGTTATACAGACTTCAGATGCTGTTTAGAAATATTTAAAGCTTTAAAAATGTAAGCAAAGTGGTTTGATTTCTTTAAAAAACAGGGAAAAACATGCAGTCCACAACTTGTCATGAAATGTCATGCAAACTGCAAAAAAAAATGTGTAAAAAGGTGAAAAGAAAAAAAAGTCATTCACTAGAGAAAAATATCAACAAAACACTGTATATAATTATTATTTAAAATTGGTAAAAACATAATTTTTTGTATCATTTCTATTCATTATTTCTATTTTATTTTATGGTATTTTATTATATTTTGTCAGTTCATATCCTGTTGTTGTCTTGTTACTTTCCTTTCTTTCTTTCTTTCTTTCTTTCTTTCTTTCTTTCCTTCTTTCTTTTTTCCCTTCTTTCTTTTTTGTTTCTAATTTCAGGCAATATTCTTCTTCAAATTTTTTTTAAGATAATTGTTTTGGCATTTTAGCCTTTATAGGACAGAATGGTAGTGTGAAAGGGGGAGAGAGAGAGAGGGGAAGACATGCAGCAAAGGGCTGTAAGCCGGGATCAAACCCACAGCCACTCCAGCAAGGACATTGCCTTTATACATGGGGCACCTGCTCTATCCACTGAGCCACCAGATGCCCCATCCTTGCTAATTTTTGGGTCATTTCTTGTTAAGCTGCTCATTGCCTTCTTCCCATGCTTTTGAAAGAAATCAAGCCAATTTGCTCAGGTTTCAAAGGGTTAAAGAAGAAAAGAAATTAATGTTGAACACTGAATTAGGATGGAGAGATGAGGGTAACACTGGTCTGAGTCACACAGCACAGACTGTGGGTATAAGCCTGCTATTTCCAACACGTTTTTACTTTCAAATACGGCAGCTTGCTTCAGATTCCCACACTTCAAACTACGGCGCTCCTGGCCCCTCTCTAGGGCCAGTGTTGGACTCTCAGGGACAGCGTGTCATCTTCTCGGGAAACATACTGTTCAGCTTATTACATACAAAGTGTCTTTTCAAAAATAAACTTACAGGAAATGTAGGGTTCTTCACCAAAAATGCTTTAGGTTTCAGTAACAAAGCTACTTGAGGTGAAGGAAAAGATCATGAGTGTTGAACTAAGTATGTTTATTATGTTATTTAACTCCCTTGTTATCCTTGGGCTTAACTTGACCCCATCTAATGTTTAACGTCTCTGTGTAAATGGTAAACACATGTACACGTGGCATGTGGACGTGCCCAGTGCCGTCTGGCCGCCCGGACGGGTTGGTCGCGGAAGGTGGCTGTTGGCGTCAGGCTGGTATGCTGAAAGCTCTCTGACAGAGCGGTGCTATTTGACGAGTTTGCATTGAGGATGGGCTGAAAAAGTCATATTTATGGTGTGAAAAGTAGACGACCTTTTAAAATCTCACAGCAGAATAAGAAGATTTAGAAACACAAAAATAACATTGCAAAATACTAAAAGTAGGCCAGGACTTAACTCACAGTCTACAGCTGTCCTGTCAGAAAAAGTGAAAGTCCTCCAAAAAGAATAAAAAAAATAAAAACTGAAGACTGTGTATATTATCTGACAATGCTCAGATTAATGTTTAGCCTAAAGTATCACTGACAGAAAACGCAGATGCTATTGACAAAAATAAATAAACAAATAAATAAATAAAAGGGGCCATTGTAGCTCATGGGACCAATTAGGTTTTTTTGTATCTGTTCAGAGAGTTGTGCATATCCCAATCATTGGTTTTCATTAAACTCCTCCTTAAGATGCAGTCATATAACAAAAAACAAACAAATTTACAACATTTTGGTAACAAATGTCCTGACAGGCATATTAGTTTGATTTTTTTTTCAAAAACATGAGGGGAAGGCAACACGCAACTTAACAACACGTGACCTAAAAAATAGCAAAACATTAGTAAAAAATTACAAGAAAATTGCCTAAAAATAACCCCCAAAAAGTAAAATACAAAACAAGACAATGACTTGACAAAGAAAACACATTTTTTTTCTGTAATTTAATCTGAAATACATAATTATAATGATTATGAATATAGTTCTCTTCTCCCTTTAAAACTATTTTTTTTTGATCATTTTCTTATTTACCTTTCACTAATTTCTTGAAATTCGTGAGAAATTTCTTGCCAAGTTGCTTATTGCCTTTTCCCCATGTTTCTGAGGGTTATATACTTGTGAAAGGCATCTGAACACAGCACAAGAAAACTGATGTGGAACCAAGTTTCAAAGGGTTAAAGTTGACACCTCTTGGTTCATATGTAATAGTCATGGACAAAGACTTACCGGTCCAGAAGTTGAGGGCAGTAATGATTCAATCTTTGCTTTGGTCCAAGATCAATATTTTCTGCTCGGTATGCTGGAAAAAAATTGTTCCTTTCAGTTCGATTGGTGCATTTTTGATCAGCTCTACTCCTCTCTCTCCTAGTTAGAAAATCATTTTCTCAACAAAATCATCTAAGCATCAGAGCTGGCCATTTATTTAAGTGTGTGAAGGTTTCCTCTGAGCTCAGAGTATCTGCAGAAATGTAAGGTTGTCACCTTTTTAGTGAATCAAAAAGTCTGTTTGAAGTCCTCGCTGTGGACCCTGTAAAAAGTTCAAGGTCTGGTCAGAAGCTCTTCTGAGGTCTAACACTTTTGTGGAGTAGGTAAATAGTGTGTGTGTGTGTGTGTGTGTGTGTGTGTGTGTGTGTGTGTGTGTGTGTGTGTGTGTGTGTGTGCTTGTGCCTGTGTATGTGGGTGGGTACCAGAGCTGAAGTTTGTGCTCATTCAGCTGCCGATGATGAATAATCAGTGAGACGTTTGAGACGCAAAGGCTCTTGATCCACTCTTGTTTTCCTTTTGTGAAAACACAGTCTGTTTGTTTTTGTCTTTTTTGATTTTTCATGGGGTTTTGATAGGTTGACCTCGTGCAGAGACCTGTGCATATTTTGGGTTGCCATGGGTTACAGTAATTAAAACCTATTAATCACAGAGCGATGGATAATTAAACGCTAAAAGCAGTTTGTCAGCTCAACGAGCCGAAGGAGACACGCAACACCAGTTTGCTTGCAACCCTCCTCCTCCTCCACTCAACACCTATACTGAAACACACACACTTTCTCTCTCTCTCTCACACACACACACACACACACAAATCTGTGATGTGTTTTACCACTCTGAGGCCAGTGGCAAACACTCTCTCGGTTCAACACAGTGAGAGCTTCTTGTCAAAATGTGTTTAAAAGCATTGTGTGTGTGTGTGTGTGTGTGTGTGTGTGTCCGGTTCAGAGGAACACTTACAGACTTTCTATAATTAGTTGCAGCCAATTAGCATCAGCAGAGCAATGCAAAACAGAGCCCCTAAAGAAAGCCGAGAAAAATCCCCTCCGGTCGCATTTTGTTTATGGAACTGATTTCATCCACATTTCAGTTCTGATTTGAATGTAACACACTGATGTAAGTTATCTGAGGTTATACAGATAGGATCTTTAAAGGGAAAAAAAGCATAAAAGCTCCTGAAAATAGAAATAATTTGCTTTATGATAATCCTTCGCTGGAGGTGATGCTTTTACCCCGTACTTTATTTACCATTACATTACGGCGGCTGGAGCAGAAAGTAATTTGCAGAGGAAGAGGGAGTAAAAAAAAAAGGAAGTGCTCTTCAATATATCCTCTGCTGACGTCGTGTCTCTTCTGGCACCAAACTGGGTCGTCGTGCTAATTCACCCTCGCCAAAGCCAGCCACAGTCACGCACACACGAGACCAGACAAGACACAGAGAGGAGGGGAGGGCACGAGATGGTGAAAGGAAGACGGCTTAAGTGGTGAAGGCTTGTATGTGTGTGTGTGGAGTGTGTGTGTGTGTGTATGTGCGTTCGTGCGTGTGCCTGTGTGTGCGGATAGAGGGGGGAGAAAATCAGACATGAATGTGCATGAATATGTGTGTGTATATGAGCGTGCTTAAGTGGTTCTCCCCTGACAAAGGTGCAGAGCTTTGGCTGAGAGCACGACATGGTGTGTGTGTGTGTGTGTGTGTGTGTGTGTGTGTGTGTGTGTGTGTGTGTGTGTGTGTGTGTGTGTGTGTGTGTGTGTGAGCACAGGGTTGCGTGACATGCCGTTAAAAGTGTCACAAGGAAGGAAGCAATGAAAGAGAAAGGAAAAAAAGAGAGGAGGATAGAGGGAGAGACTCTGGTGGAGTGGTTGACTGGGCCCCTCGTCCACTTGAATTTACATCAAAACACTGAGTCCGTGTGTGTGTGTGCATACATGTGTGCAGGTGTGTACTGTATGTGTGTGTGTGTGTGTGTGTGTGTGTGTGTGTGTGTGTGTGTGTGCCTGTGTGTCTGTGTGTACACATGCCTCCCGGTGCCAGTGAAGAATGGACTAAAGTGCCCCATACAGTGAGAGCGATCGAGGACACACTGATATGAGACACACACACTTAGGCTGGTCACATCTACTCACCTCAGCCGGCCCACCCAAGCCTGACACACACAGAGGAGAGAGGGTTGGGTGCGTCCTCACACGTGTGGGTTAGTTCCCTTCTCTGCTCAGTCAGTGGACCACAGCCACTCCTCCTGCTCTGAGCTGCACTCTGCCTCTCCTGTTTTAACTTGATTTATGGTGGAGTTTGTGGGAAATAACATAATCCAGCATCCAGAACAGAAATTCATACACTTACTGCAACAATTACATTGAAACATCTGGAGTCATTCCTACATTGTCCCCCTCAAGTCTTATAGAAGGCTATCCCACATATACTCTGGCTCAGCTCCTCATTGAAGCTATGTGATGTTTACACCCAACACTCCATGCTTTGAATGCTCGACCACTCTGATAAATAGAAATATTTAGATATATAGTTTACCAGAATATAAAGTCCCTAAAATCTCAGTTTCATAGTTTAACTCTTTGGTGGACATCAGCTTTCTTGTGTTGTGTTCAGATGATTTTACAAGCATTGAAATCGCCCAAATGTAAGCAAATTAGCTTGATTTCTTTCTAGAAAAAATGGGAAATGGGCAATAAGAAACTTTGCAAGAAATGTTCAGCAAATTGCAAGAAATAATGGGAAAAGTGAAAGGAAATCAACTGAAAATTAACTACAAAGAGAGATAAAGAAAACATTTGAACATTCTGAAAAACTAGGGTTAAAAAAAACAAGAAAATTGTTTTTATGATTATTAGAATTATGTATTTAAAATTAAGATACAGAAAAAAAGTCTTATTATTATTGTCATTTCTTTTTAGAGTTTCAGCACTTTTCTTGTAGGTCATGTCCTATTTTATTTATTATT
Organism: Plectropomus leopardus; assembly: GCF_026936395.1. Lineage (NCBI taxonomy): Eukaryota > Metazoa > Chordata > Actinopteri > Perciformes > Serranidae > Plectropomus > Plectropomus leopardus. Next base: position 1,759,941 of record NC_142177.1, on the reverse strand, counting down.
CTTATTCTTCCTATTATTATTATTATTATTGTTATTATTATTATTTTTTTTAACTTTAAGGTTATTTTTTGCAGGCTTAACTTATTATTTATGTTTTGCTAACTGTTGAGGCATTTCTTGTAAGTTGCTTATTGCCTTCTTTCCATGTTTTAAAGTTAAATTAAGGCTGTTTGCTCCAATTTCAAGGGGTTAAATATTTCTCTGAAACATTATAATTTACATCAAACAAGCAACAATCAAAATTAAACTTCTGAAAAGAAAAGTCCTTGGTTGTTATTTATTTAAATTGTTTTTTTTAAAAAAAAAAAAAAAAAAGGCAGATCATCATACGGTAGCTTTTAAGTGACAGTGGCCTAGGAACATCAACAAACAGCCTGTCATCTGCCATCTCATTTAATTTAAATATTGCTTATATATAGATTTTATTTCAAACTTGCAAAGTTAAATAGAAAAAATAAAAATATAAGTAAGAAAACAACATCAAAATCTCCAACACACATGTTTAGAAAACAACAAAAGTATTTCATGTCTGAAAAGGAGTAGGAGGAAATAAATCCTCATCAAAGTCAACCCCTTTTTAAAATTTTATTTTTACAAAGATAAATGATCCATTGTCTGCCCCAGTATTCACCAATGCACACCTTGATCAAAACAAACAAAAATTAAACATTCAGGTCAAAACACGTTGTGTATACATATATATGTATATATATATATATATGTATGTATACACAACAGGTTTACATTTGTTAAATGTTGTACATGTTTTCATTTCCATGCCACAGCTGTCCCATAACTTAACAATGATATTTTTTTATTAGGCCCCACTAAATGTTTCTTGAACAAACAAATTCCTCTCAAATCATGTAAACTTTCTTACATTTGAAACAACCTTAGGATATTATTAGGTAGTAGATAATTTGTAGCTCTATACATGATTTAAACCGTTTTGAAAGAAATCAGATGTTGGAATTTAACCCATTTACGTCATTATGCTATATTTAGTATGTTAAGTAAAAGTCCTATAGATATTTTTCTTTTAGAGATATAAATGTGAAATTTTCTGTGTTAAGAAGCAAGACATGGCTACACATGTTAACATCAAAGTGTTCAATATCTGAAATTTATCATGCCCTAATTGACAGACAAAGTTGAAAGACGAAAAAAAAGTCACAAAAATAACTTCAGCACTAATTTTATATACTTAATATTACACATACACTGGAACAAATAACACATTTTTGAAATTAAAGTTGTTCTGAGTACAATGGTTCCAAAAATGTGATATACAGTAGGTCCTTATAGTTTTTGAGATACAGCCATCTCTGTAAAATACTATTTTTAGTATTTATTGCAGTTAAAACAGATTTTCCAATGTGTTGTTGGGGAGAAATTATGAGGAATATGGTTCTATGACTGTGGGTTCCCATGTATTCCTTTGGGGTTTATTACCCCATTAGAATACATAGGAACTACTGACCTTTGTTTGAAAACGCATCCAAAACAATAGGTTAGGAGTATCATATCTTAATATTTTTTCATACTCACATTGTCCAGACTCTTATAATACAGATTTAAGAAGAAAAAGGATAATCCATTAATGATGATTCAGTGTGACATTGTGCACGGTATAGAGGCATTTTATATCGTATTTCTGCGATATAACGAGATTATACTATTTTGGGGTTTTATATGGGAATTAAATATCTGTTTGACTCAGTCTTCCACCCCTACTTAATATCACTCACACACAAACACACATACACACACACACACACACACACACACACACACACACACACACACACACACACGTGCAAACACACAAAGAATGAAACCCAAAGTCAGATGCTTGTTGGTCTTTGAAATGCAGCGGCAGGTGCAGCATCAGCTGTTAACATGTTAATCAGCTTAAAAACTGAATCTTTTTTGAAAATTTGTCTAACTACAGTATCTTACAGCACCTCTCTGCATGTGCCTCTCATCAAGACTCACAGAGTCCAACAGAACTGGAACAAGTCGGATATGTATGCTGCATTTCAAAGACCAAAGATGTTTGTCAACAAGCGTCTGACTTTGGGTTTCATTTATGTTTGTGTGTTTGAGAAAGAGTGAGTGAGTCATATTAAGTAGGGGTGGAAGACTGAGAGTCTAAACATATTTTATTCCCATTTAAAACTCCACTTAAAACCCCCATAGAAATACATTATAAAATGCCACTATACTGTGCACAATGTCAAATTGGAGCAAGAAAAATCAATTAATTATCATTTTTCTTTTTAAATCTGTATTATTAGAGTCTGGACAATGTGTGTATGAAAAATTAGTAAGATCTGATACGCCTAACCTATTGTTTTGGGTGTGTTTTCATGGAAAATCAAAAAACGAGAAACCCCTTGTAACTTAGGAAAAACAAGCGCTGTAGCCTCATACTTTGTCAAATTTGAAAAATTCCAACTGATATGTTTTTAGGTCAGCTTGTACTTTAAATGCTTTGAAGGACATTTTGAAATTCCACTCAGGACATTAATGGGCTAAGTACTTTTAGCCTAATTGGTGCACTGACATACAGTGCATGACATTTCCAATCGAGCCCTGCACTTTAAACCAGTGAACAAACCCCAGGTAAAACATAAAAACAAACATACAAAAAAAAAAAAAAAACATGTTCATGTGAGACACAATCAGTCAGGAGAAGAAGCTTATGGAGAAAATTGATTTTCAGAGCCATCATTCACATAAAGATGACAGCTCATCAAATTGTCACTTTGCTTTGAAAGTTAAAATAAAATTGTATCATTTAAATTATTTCATAATGATAAATAATCATATGAGTGAACAACTGATATTAATGCATGCATTGATTCCTTATTCTAATTTTGAAATAAATACATGACTGTAGATGTACCCACGGTCTTTACCAATAGGTATTTTTTCGCCATATAATCTTCAATTTAATAAGTGAAACAGGGCAGCATTGGGATATATCTTGGAATAGAAGTCATTGTGTAAGGAATATTTTGATGAAACTGGTTGAAGTCATCTTACTGTACAGGCTTTTTTCTCTCCCATGGTGCTACAGCGGCCTGTCTGATATTTCCACGTTTATCATCACAGATTATTATGGCCTTCGGATTAGTTTGGTTCTTTTGTTAAGATAAAATAATGAGCAGAGCAAATAAGGAGATTTAGGCACTTGTTATGTCAGTTAGAACCAACTGTCCAGTTTTCTTTTTAATGCCTGAAAGATTTATCTCACAATATTTTCACTATAGTATTTTTCTTTGCTTTTTTTAATTCAGTTTACTGTCATTTCATTGTTAGCATCATGTTGAGGCTCTGCAACAGACCCAAAATTATCTCATCAATAATAAGAATATTTGTCTGATATGGATATATGTCATGAAATGGCAAAAAAATGCAATTTAAACATGCAAAGAACAACTGTAACAGTCAACTATGGACGTTATAGTTTCCTTGGAAACATTCATTAAGGATCAAAGATAAGATATCAACGAAAACATTTCTGGCAACATCATTTTTAGATCATATCCACAATCCACTGATCTGAGACTGCAGGGAAGCTCCTGTCGCTCTCTTTTAGCCATAAAATGATGCATGTGGTCAAACTCAGTGTGTGTGAGTGTGTTCATATGTGCTATCCTGGCAGGTGTTGTAATTTGTCACTTCTTATACTAAAGCAGATGACATTACAGGCTCTCCCAGTCACTGAGGGGTTGTGGGATTGTTCCGAGCCTCTCTGACTCTGCTGCAAGCAAACTCTCCTCCCTGTTAGCTGTTAGTCATAGAGGAGAGAAGGAAAAGGGTAGAAAGGAAAATAAAAAGCAGCATGAATAAACGGAGAGGTGTGAAACAAAAAATGAAAAAAAAAAAAAAAACAGAGACAGAGATTACGAAACAAAGTCAAATGAGAGATGTCAGGCATCACAAGAGAAAAGGTGTGACACTCCGACACATAATGTGATCCTTATCTGTCAACGCAGCACCGTGGAGAAATATCAGAGGGAGACAGCAGCAGGCGACGAGGAGGATTTAATATTCCTATATTATATATTTATTTCTTCACACACATAAATATACACACACACACAGGAGCTGAGGGCTTTGTCCTTTCTATGGTCTGTCAGCACCTCTGTCCTCTCTGCTGCCACTCCTCCTCACTTTTGGTGTTTTCTACTTCAAACATATGATGATGTAGACACACACACGTACACTGTAAAGCCCTCTGAGGCAAACCATGTTTTGTGATAATGGGCTATATAAATAAAACTGACTTGACTTGACTTGACACACACACACACACACACATACACAAGTCATTGACAGTCCAGGGACAGAGCTGTGATGGCCATCTGTGACAGGGTGATGTCCCCATTGGCCCTGAAGCCCGTCAGGTCTCTCCAGGTGAAAACAGCTGACACTCAGCTGTGGAGTAGAGCTTGGACCAGTAGAATGGCTTCCATATTTGTTTGTTTCTTTATTTATTTATTCACTTTTATCAAAAACTAGATAAAGATCTCATTTAATGGAAATTTTGGAATGACTTTTACTGCACAGTTTATTCAATCTATTTTGCTGTTGGGTGTCTGTAAATTAAAATGTGAATTTTAAAATAGCTAACCCAAAACATCTCAACCAACCATCAATAAGTCCTTCAATTAAAAAAATAATCCAGAACCATTTCAATAAACAAATGATTGTTGTCATATTCAAAAATGTGGTTGGATTGGCTGCATTTATTTGTTTTCTGTAACTAGAAATGTGAAAATTTAAAATGGGGCTGTTGATCACATGTAAGCATCACCAGCCCTCTAGGACATTTTGTTTTATAGACTAATTAAATAATAATTTTTAAAAAAAATAGAAAGACTTAGCCATAAAACAATGTAAACAGGTTAAATGTTCTAAAATGATTATTTCTTCCATGTGAAATGATGTATAGAAGTTAGAATTTAAAGCAACATAACTCAAAATTTATATTTATGTTTTATAATTTTTTTTGTGATTTGGTGCCCCTACCATTTAACATTGGTACACTACAAATTGCATCTGCAAAATGCAAATCCTTCATACTGTCCTGATGTCAGCCAGTGATCTGCTTTTACTGTTGAGGAGACAGCAACAACAATAACACATTCTCATTCTGAATCATCACATATCCTGTGTCTACATATTATGCTTCAGGTATCCTTCTGCATTTCCTGTATGTGCACAAAAGCACATGATGACCAACGTCAGTATGTCAGCAAAAGCACATCCTTAAGATTAGGCAACAGAGACATTGATAGCTAGAAATATGCAAAAGAGGCACATGGTAAAAAAAAAAAAAAACAACACATTCACACAGGAAGCAAACATCCAACTCATCACACAGTTCCGCTCTGTCAGTGACCTTCTGTGTCTACTTATCGTGTGTTAGGTATCCTTCTGTGTCAACTGTTTATGGATGCTGTTACCGTCAAAAAATACGCATGGTGGGACGAATCAGCACCGTCCTTATGTTTAGACAACAGCACATGGCAACGCATGTGCACCATCACCATGGTTACATTTAAGCGACAAAGTCATGGATGGTTAGGTTTAGGCAAAAGAGACACATGGTAAGGTGTAGAAAAAAGCCCAAAAACATCACATCCACAGGGGAAGCAAACTCGCCCGCCCTATAAACACACTTGCTCTCCTTATATTAGCCTCCGTCGTTACCAGCATCATTGCTATCTGACGCTGTACTTCAGCATTTCAGAACCTCAGGAATTGAACCTAAAAATAACATAAAACTATGTTGTAAGTGTATTTTTTAAAAGAGACTGCATGTATTTAATGACTAGAAATGGTACATTTCCTGTGAATATGGAAGTTAATTTTGAAAGCACACTTAGCCTGTCATAGTCTGAAGCATAGGGCCACTGAACAAGGGTCAGTATTGGGAGTGAGAACATGTTGGTTAAATAGTTGGATATTAAGAGCTGAGAGCAGGTGATAGAAGATGTCACTCCGATTTCATGTAAGAAAAATGAGTGTCAGCTCTAACACTGTGAAGCATCATAAAACTTCCTGTACAGACTGCTGTATTCATAACTCATGTCATTTCAGTTACAGAGTTTATAGTGAAAATTAGATAATAAATCGAATTGTCTGGCATGTACTGAGCACTGTGTAGCTGTTTCGTCTTCTATCCCAATCTCACTATGATTTCCTCCAGGCTGCAAAGTTCCTAATGAAGATGCAGTTAAGTGATTTGGGGAACAGATGATGGTGAGAACTTCATTATTCCCCGGCTCACGACCACTTGAGTGGAACACGATATTCATAATTGCTGTCAGAATCAACTTGTGTCGGCCTGCTATCAAGAACGTATGAGGAGCTTAAATTGAAGCGGTCTTCTGAGAGGGAGAGACGGGGGAATACGAAGTGATCAAATTAGTTCCATCCTCCTGGCGGTTTGTAAACAACTGCTGATCAACAACATTGTTACTGTTCGGAGGCAAATGACACAGAGGAGCCAGAACACACCCACACTCACAGCCTCAGGGCAGGAAAGCTGCCTGGTGTGAGCACACACACACACACACACACACACACACACACACACACACACACACGACTTTACATCCAGTGATAGCAACTCACAAGACTGACCTCTTACACCATCTCACCAAATACTTGTTTCAGCATCATTTGAACTTGAGAAGGGTGGTCATTTTCCTCTTTACGGAAAATTTGGCACCATTTCTGATAGTTATGATACCATCAGAGATGTGGGAAAGCCTTTACATCATTATGACTAAATCTGGCAGGAAAATAAACACAGCAATCTGATGATCAGACAGCCTCAGTACCTTTTTTTTTTTTTTACTTTTTTTTTCTGAGGATCACACAAAATGTATTTGGAAAACAAAACAAAACTGTAAAATTGTTAGCCAAACTGCTGGTAGTAAACATCTATTTCAAGCATCCAAAGTTTTAGTTTCTAAGTGATTTAGATCAATGCTTCCAAATCATCAGACCAGAAACTGGAGCTGTGCTACAAAATATTTGCGATCAAAGAAACAATATAATGGCCAAAAAAATGAAAAAAATATATATAATTATAGGCTATTTTTACTATATTTAACTTCAGCATGCTAAACTAAAATAATTTATGTAATGTTAGTATATGTTATAATTAGTTAAAGTGCGACTCTCCAAACCTATTTGCTGAAAAGTATGTTTTTGAAACAGCAAATATGTTTTTGAGGGAACTGTCATGCAGAGCATTAGCTTCAGTACTGTATTAACATAATAAAGAAATATTGTGAATTAGCATACCAGGCAAGTCGCAAAAATGTTCAAAATGTCCTGCGTGTATGAGCAAAATGTTCACTGACAACATCTCATTTGTTTTCCACCAAAATAGGCGGTCTTGAAATACACTATCCACTCATATTTACTACAGCATTATTATTTAATCATTAGCTTTTCCAACAATATTTAACTAAAATCACAATCTTTCCTGATCCTTATCCAAAGTACCTTTGTTTCCTAAACCACAAAAGACAGGAGTCTGGACATGAAATGTGTTTCATTAACTTAAAGAAACATCTCTGAAAACCAAGGACATTAAATACTGATGCTTTGCCCCTCTGTGTCTCCTAGTGACACACTGGGCACCAGTTAACGTCGCTTTGTGACACACAGCTGAGACAAATTGGGCATCATTCACAAACATTGCGTAAGCACAAATCTGTGCTTCAACCTTGCGAAGAAGGGGTTTAGGAGAAATCCTGAAATGAATACATCTTACCTGATGGTATTTCTTACCTGAATTTTTCCATACGCTGCAAACAAATTTAGAACTGCCTCAGACCATGTGCACGAGCAAATGATAAGGGCCTGCTGTCTTAAAAAATGTAAACACACACAATTTAACTAAATGCAGACCATATTAAAGCCACATTAATTTAAAGAAAGGCTTTAATAGACTCAATCATTTCATCCTCATCAATTATTTACATAATTGAAATAATCTACAATAAAAGCTGAGTGTCCCAGTCCTACCATACAGGGGAGTATATGACAATTAAATCTATTAAATCTATCTATTAAATTTTATTATCAGGGGAAAAAATTGGATCTACCTCCAAGCAGGTGCTAATATATCATATTTATACAACAGTTAGTTCCGACCAAGCAATTTGATTGGTCAAGTGGCATTCCATGAGTGCTGATGTAGGAGTACAACATCACTGGGACTGTTAACTTTTAACTCTGCATGTATCACTCACTGAGTGAAAGTGGGATATGTTTATAGTACGGTGTAAGCATAGGTTCAAACAGCTAGTTGGCGCTGTTCACGTAGCTGTCAGTTGGTCAGGTTGAGGGAGGAGAGAAGAGAGAGAGAGAGAGCGTGGAGAAGGGGGGCGAGCAAGAAAGGATGGGAATTTTGAAGTGTGTCTTGAGCTGACTGTGCGTGCATTGGAGTTACTAAAAGTTATGAGGAAAACCCAAAGGGGGGCAGCTGTGACGGATGGGTTTTGGTAAATCGCCATTCACTGGGAGTAAACCAGCTGTTACAGATGTTATAAGGATGTGCAGTGAGGCAGGGACACACTCGTCTGACACTATCCACAGCCTGAGAGGCATCGATACACACACGCTGTCTGATACGACATAACGGAGATCACAACAGTGAGCGGACACGCACTGCAGAGATGATCTGTCTGATCAAACTAACTCATCTAAATCTCACAAAGTGTCTGTTAACAGACTCTGATTTCACTGAAAACACAGAGATAAATGTTCATGATACTCAGCAGCTGCTCTGTGCATAACATGGAGACCGAGCTAACACAGATTAGCAAGCAGCGTGCAGGAAAATGTTTAACATACTTGATGACAGTGACGAATGGTTTATCAGCTGTTTCTGACTTCCGTTACATTCACAGACGCTCACTATCAGCCTGACACTGGTGTGTGTGACCTTAATACGTGTGCAGAAACAACTTCACCAGCCCCTCGGTAACACACCTCTGGACAAACAGATTTCATTGTATAGAGAAATGGGGGAAGTATGCTGATTGCAGACAGTAAACGTCATGATTTAGGTTAGAATAAGTATATTTGTTCTGTAGCCTGACATGAAGTACATATGTCATGAGAGTGATTGCCGTATGTGAATGGCCAAACGTTACATTAAAACTCTTGGTCTCATGACGAACGCAAATTGTGATCTCCTGGAAAGTCCTCTTTCTTTGATCAATACACCTCCCCTCTCTCCTGCCATTTGAGGACTTTTTCATTTTTCACATCAGTAGGCAACTTTTAATTATAGATATCACAAAACGATATTTTCAAAATGTCTATAAAGCACAATTGCTAGATGACTGTATTTCCATTGGGGGACTTCAGTCACGATAGATCGAAAACATTAGCAGCTTTATTTCTATTGCAGCCACCACACTAGTTGTTATTATTTACAATCCAAGGCCACATAGGCGTGTTATAGAGCCATAATGGAATGACAAGCCTCTTATACGTGGGAGCGGATAAGGGATTTCTGGGAGGTGATAGTCCACAATTTCACAGAGGAATTGTGGATTCAGAGTTATGTAATGCAATGACATCTCCTGTAGCTCCTGCTGCATCATGAGGGAGCCAGTCCCTACTGACAAGCACATAGCCATAGCACCATGTGACCTAGAAAAGACAAAAAAGTGTTTCCATTGTGGTTGTCTGAAAAAAAAAAAAAAGTCTAATTGAAATACCACCTCATGTGAGCGTAAAAACGTTATTGCAATAAATGGGATTTTTTTTAAACTGACATTTCCATTGGGTATATTTTATATTCATAATCTCAATTTGCGCAATTTGAGGGTTAATGGAGACCCGTCTAGTTGCTCTTAGCATCAAGTACCACTGCAGATGGGTTTACATGGGAGTTAGTCACAAGCTGTGCGTTTCATAAAAATGCTACAGGGTAGCATTGGCATTGATATCATGCACCAAAGGGCTTGAAAAAGCATCAGTGTTGACAACGCGGGAATAAGAGGCTGTCTCTGATCATAATCCAGGTATGATTATATTGTCAGGTAATTCTAAATTTAATGTGTACAAATATGTTAGCTACAAATTAAGAGCGAACAAAAGCTCCCGCCTGAAATGAAATTTGACTGTGGAAATGCAATAGTCAGGCTGAATGATTGAATGAAGTAGGCAAAAAATGGCAGTTTAATCTGATTACCAGGCTAACTAGCTTGCTAACATGAAACATGATAGACAAACACTCACAGATGTCATTTGGGTATAGCTGTGTGCTGGGATTTGGGAAGATGAATAGCGTTATAATGTCCAAGCATTTCAGCTACTGTACTTAGAGCGTAACCTTTATTTCCATGGCTGCCAGTGGAAGTTGACCCTGTCTGGCTGGGTTATTGGCATGTTCCCAGATATTTAGCAATTTTGTTCAATACAATGTTATCATGAGCGATAGAATCATGACCAGAACTACAAAACTTCAACCCAAGTTGTAATTAGCTGGAATCATCTTTTAATAGATCAGACAAACACAGTACTGTGAGTGGCAGGGCATTACAAGTGGTTAATTGAAACATCTCAATAAGCTAAATTAGGATATTCAGCTCCATAATAACACTGGGTGGTAATAATGTTCACACTGTACACAAACACACACACACACACACACACACACAAACACACATCATGCAGCTCTCACCACAGAACGATGTCAGCCATACTAATGTGGCTAAACAAAAACTTTACAAAAGCACAAAACAACAGCTATCACAGCTGCCGCGGCCTCAAGCTGTGCAGGGGGAAACGACGCATTGGGAGCATGTGTGTTTATGCGCAAATGTGTGTGTGTGTGTGTGTGTGTGTGTGTGTGTGTGCGTGTGTGCATGTGCGCACATGCGTGTGTGTGTGTCGGAATGTGTGAGTCTCATTAAACGTGTAAGCAGTGTACATCTGTTTGTTAGAGTGTGAGAGCATCAGTGCTGAGGGATTTGTTGTTGACGTGCCAAGACTCATTAGTCTTTTTGTGTGTCTGGTTAGTCCTCATTGGTAGATGATCGAGGATTCTGATTGGTCAGAGTGGAGAGGGGGATTGAAGAGGGGGAGAGGAGGAGAGGAGAAGAAAGCCGGGAGGAGCTGAAAGGAGGAAGAAGGAGAAGACCACAAAAGTGCGAAGGAATTTAAAAAAGGAAAGGAAAGGAAGGAAGGTTAAAAAAAGTGCAGAGGACATGAGAAAGGGGTTAGAATAGAGAGAAAAGACAATGAGGAAATGATGAGAGGAAAGAGAAGAAGTGAGGAAAGGACAGCAAGGGAGAAAGGGATGAGGAGATGAAGGGACTTCAATAGAGGGGAAGATAGGTGAGGAGGAAGGGATGGGAGGAAGTACAGAGACAGGTAGGAGAGGAGAAAAGGACAAAGAAGAGGAGTGCAGAGGCAGAAATGATTATAGGGAGGAGAAAATGAAGGAGTGGATTGGAGAAAAGTAGAAAGGAAAAGAGGAGAAAATGGGGAAGGGCAAGAGAAGAGAGGAAAAGAAACAGTGGATGAGAAGAGACGGTATTATTAAACATTTTAATGCTGTTAAGCCATCATAACAGTGTGTATGTGTGTGTGTGTGTGTGTGTGTGTGTGTGTGTGTGTGCGTGTGTGTGCGTGTGAGCGAGAGGGAGAGCGAGCGATAACAGAATGAATCATATCTCAGCCAGACACAGCACCGTTGTGTCACTCAAACTTCCCTCCAATCTTTGTTGTGATTGGCCAGAGCTCTATCTCCACAGCAGGTGCAAAGGGCTACACATCAGTACACAAAGCAACTTTGCCGACACATACACACTCTCTCACACACACACACACACACACACAGGCATACCCATGTTACCAGCTTCACAAAGACACACTCTCACAAACAAATCCTCTTATGTGCAGCCCATATGAACGCTTAATTCAGGAATGAAAACACACACACAAAAGGCGGAGAGCTGCCGGGTAAATTATTGATTGAGTGTGTGCCACACTTGGCCTGCAGTAGCCACCCATGTCCCAGTCCAGTGTCGAAGAGCTATTAGTGCTGACAGTAAAGAGACAGGCAACATGATAGCAGATCACTGAGAAGCTGGCAGCCTTCGTCTGAAGGGACTGCGGGACTTCTTCAAATGATTTTCTGCCCTGACTTCTTGTTGAGTTAAACTGATGTGCACACAGGGCGCTGTCATTTACTTCTGACTCTTACGGGGCTCCACTGAAGGGAACACAGTTTGGATAGATGTGGTTGGCTGGATGTATGTTAGTGTATGCGTGTGTCATGAATTGTAATGATGTTGGCATTTAAAATAGGGACCGGTTGTGACATCGTCAGAAGTGAGACTAAACATCACTCCTCCATCAACATCTCTTGATTTCTTGGAAGACTAAAACTAAGACTGTCACTAAAACATGGCTCTCATTTCTGAGACAAATGCTTTGTCTAGGAAATACTACACTTTGCTTTTAATAATACAAATTTGCCAAAATTAAACCTGACAATAAAGTTCATTGGCATTTATCTAATACTGAATCCTGGGCCCACAAAGCAAGATTGAGCTGTGGGCCCCTGGTGGCCGGAGACGTGAGAGGCCAAAGAACCATGTCAACTGGCAAGGTACAGTAATATTACCAGACTTCTCTTGCTGTGCAACAGTCAAAGTCTGCACAACCGCTGCACTAAACTGCAACAAGTAGCATGCACAGCTAATGTATCAGGGGACAATAACATTCTGCTGTTAACATCAGGCTGTAACATGCTACCTGCTAAACCTCTGTCCAGAAATAGGTTTATGATGAAAAAAGTATATATATGTATATATATATATATGTATATATATATAATATAAAATAAATTATAATAATAATGACTCAATGACTATGATAACAGCACCAACCACAATAAAGTGCAACAAATAAGACAAAAAACTTGCAAACAAGCAAGTCAGACTTGCAGTCACCGTTTTGTTAAGTTCTCACCAACATGCAAAGGCCTATCCAATATTTACTGTCAGGCAAGGCATCAGATGATTTTTCACTGCCAGTGCTAGGGAAGGGCTAGACCATATGTAGCAGTGCTGAGAAAATAGTTTCATGATTTCAGAGTCATATTACAGAGACAGAAAAATATGGCACACAGCACATTTGATAAATGGAGTTTTAATTGAACTTTGTAGAGAGTATTCAACAACAGGTGACAGTGCAAGGCGCATAGTTGCAAATTAGTAATGATAGTTGGGGCTATGATAGGCGCATAATACAAAATTACCCAACCACATAATAACATCCTTTTGCATATTTATAATAAATAAATTAATTAGTTCCTCACCAGCATTGTTTTACAGGACAATGCATCGGGTTGCGGTTCACTGCAATGGTCCATGCTGCATGCAAACAAAGGGCCTAGCCGAGATGTGCAACAATGAATGGTCAATTTAAGTGCTCCTTGGAAAATCCAAAATTTGAATTTGCCATTAGGAAGTCATTCTGACTCAGGTGTTAATGAACTTTTAAGACATAATGTGGAAACAACATTGCTGGATCCCAAAAAGATGTTGTTTGAATTTCTTATTTTTATGTGTATAATGTTTCAGATTTACATAGCTGTTGCTTTACAGTTAGGGACTGTTTTCCCCCTGTTTATTCTGAATGACAGGGCTGAATAGGGGCTACCCAGATCTGTGACATGACTATAGACCCCCCAGTCCGGTGTAGCCAGTTTCCTGTAGTTCGTGTAGTCTGTAGTACCAAGATGAGCTAACTGGTATTTTCCTTTTCTTTTCTTTTCTTTTTTCAACTTCCTTTATTGTACACACAATCTTTTACAAAAATGTATATGGATACATAGGAGCTAACTTATGTCTTTTTAGCTGGCTGGTGTGTGCTGTAGTGTTGTAATGCTGTACTCACTTCTGTCCAGACAACAGAAGTAACATCCTACAACTGTTGGCGACTTCAGTTTTTCACAATCACCCTAACAGGAGTTAAAAAATTGTTTGTTGTTGGATAATATTCTCAGATGCATGTTAACACACATTTGTAGTACATACGGCAGCCAAACAATGTGTTATTGAGTGAAAACAAACTACACTGTGCATGTTCATGGTAATGGAGGAACATGTAACCCAGTGGAAAAGTGTGACTTAATGATGTTTCAATCATGTTTGGACAACAATAGAGCTCTATGAGGAATAAGATAAACCAAGTTCCAGCGGCAGTATTTGTTATTAAGTTCACAACATTGATGGTTTTGGCATTTTCATTAGATTTGTTGAGAAAAACAAACAAAAAGAAGACATGTAGAATATCAGCAGACTTTGGGCACATAGCAGACTACACAAGGCAGCTTTATATCGGTACAGTACTATCCGTCCAAAGGTTTGCTCTGTGTCAGTTTGAGTAATCAAATACAAATATTTTTTTAGGAATATGCACCATTTAAGAATATTAACTGAAACAAGAAGGATTTGGTTAAAACTGCAAGAGCAGTGGTACCACCCTTATCATTGCAGTCTATAGTTTAGCGGTACATATTTTAAAAAACAACGATCCATTTCGATATTAGAGCTAAACAATTACTAAACAATTTAGAAAGGTTTTGTAGTTTTAATGAAATGCTATTGCCTGAGATATTAGACATATTTGTAGCATTTTAGGTAATCCATAATTCAGAGTATTTCATAAATGGTTAAGCACCACTTTTAAGCAATATGCTACTGCTTTCTTTTATTTATGAAGTCTTGAAATCCTCTCTAAAAATCGAAACATTTCCTCCTGCAATCTTTCAATTGCAATTTTAAACAGAAATTAGAAACAGCCTACTACTGTATTATTCATATTGCACTGACAATATCATATTCCATGACATATACTTTGTCTGTTTCTGAACTTACACGGGGTGAGAATTTCAAGAAACAGTTAGCATTATAAAATGGCCCATTCTAATTCCAGATTCATTAATTACTGCCACTTTGACAGTGCTTTTGGCTTAGGATCTCATTGCCAAAAGCCACCTTTTGTGTGCGCATGAAACACCACTGGACGGCTGAGAACACAGCCGGAAAGAACTGTTAGCATGGCATAAATGGTAAATGCACTGCACTTGTATAGCGCTTTTCTAGTCTTCTGACCACTTAAAATGCTTTCACACTACATGTCACATTCACACACACATTCACATACTGGTGGCTGAGGCTACTGTACAAGGTGCCACCTGCTACTCAGTAACCATTCACAATCACTCACAATCCAATGATGCAGCACTGGGAGCATTTCAAGGTTCAGTATCTTGCCTTAAGATACTTGGATATCTTCCCAATAGAGGACGACTCACAATATGAAACATGGCAGGATGCCATCAGGTTGAAACACTGCAGGTAACGACTTAATATAACGAGCGAGATGGCAGGCCGGAGGCGCTGGAGGGACAGGAGGGGTGGTTGGTGCGTTCCAAAAAACTTCCTGTCTGAATATGATGTTTTTTTTCTCCACGTTAAAATGTGCCTCCTTCACCTAATCCTGACCATCCATACCAGCATTTGCTTTTGTCAATGTTTCGGTGTTGCTTGCCATGTGCTTGTGTTGTCTTACCATGCACATTGTTGACATCACAATAGCGCCATTCTGGAATATAAAAAGTCAGTTTTCAGTTTTATTTATATAGCCCATTATCACAAAACATGGTTTGCCTCAGAGGGCTTTACAGTGTACGACATCCCTCTGCCCTTAGACCCTCACATCACCCAAGGAAAAACTCCCCAAAAAGAACCCCTGTAACGGGGAAAAAACCTCAGGAAGAGCGGTAGAGGATAGTGAGGGATCCCTCTTCCAGGACGGACAGACGAGCAATAGATGTCGTAAATAGCAAATGAAATACAATCATGGCAAAAAAGGAAAGAGAAAGAGAGAGGGGAGAGAGGGGTGGGGAGAGAGGAGGGGGGCACAGCAATAATAGAAACAGATGCATGTCATATTACAATAATGGTAGGTGTGAAATTAGTAATTGCTCTCTATGATGATGTTGATAGAGATGATAACAGTCTCATGCATATGTGAAAGGGAGTTGTCCAAAGGCAAGATCACAGCATCGGCGCAACCAGGACCAGACCACGATCAGGGCGAGCGGGGGGCACAGAATCAGTACAGCCACAGCACGAGCACAACCAAAGGCAGGGTCGCAGCATCAGCACAGCTATCACCACGGTCAGGCACAGTCAAGGTTACGGCCAGGATCCAGGGAAACTAGGAAACAAGGGAGCAGGAACGCTCCCGAGAGGCAACAGGATTAGCGTAGTGAAGTTCAACAGACCCAGGCTCTGTAATCGTGAGCCCCAGGTAGTGAGAGTACCACATGGCTATCACAGAGCTAAGCTAAGCTTGCACATGGCAATGCAGTTAACAGACATGCATGATTTCTGATGGCGGCATTGAGAGAAGGAAAGGAGCTCAGCGTATCAGAGGAAGTCCCCCGGCAGGTTAAACCTATGTCAGCCTAACTATGGGCTGGTCCAGGCAGCCTGAGCCAGCCCTAATTATAAGCTTTATCAAAGAGGAAGGTCTTAAGTCTACCCTTAAAAGTTGAAACGGTGTCTGCCTCCCTGACCGAAAATGGAAGATGGTTCCATAGGAGAGGAGCATGGTAACTGAAGGCTCTGGTTCCTAACCTACTTTTGGAAATTTTGGGAACCACAAGTAACCCTGCATTTTCAGAGCGCAGTGATCTTGAGGGTTGGTAAGGAACTATGAGCTGTGACAGATAGGATGGAGCCTGACCATTTAGAGCTTTGTAAGTAAGGAGGAGGATTTTAAATTCAATCCTGGATTTCACAGGGAGCCAGTGCAGAGAAGCTAAAACAGGAGAAATATGATCCCTTTTCTTGCTTCCCGTTAAAACACGAGCAGCAGCGTTCTGCACCAGTTGGAGCGACCTAAGAGATTTGTTGGGGCAACCAAATAATAGGGAATTACAGTAATCCAGCCTAGAAGTGACAAATGCATGTACTAATTTTTCATCTGTTTGGGACAGGATATGTCTAATTTTTGCGATGTTACGCAAGTGAAAGAAAGCCGTCCTTGAAGTTTGTTTTATATGGGAGGCAAAGGATAAATCCTGGTCAAATAAAACTCCGAGGTTCCTTACAGTTGTGCTAGAGGCCAAGGTAATGCCATCTAGAGAAATTAAATTGTTGGAAAAGGAGCTTCTGAGGTGTTTTGGGCCAAGAACAATAACTTCAGTTTTGTCTGAATTCAACATCAGGAAATTACGGCTCATCCAGGCTTTTACATCCTTAAGACATGTTTGAAGTCTAGATAGCTGATCAGTTTCATTTGGTTTCATAGATAGATATAATTGCGTATCATGAGCATAACAATGGAAATTTAAGGAATGTTTTCTAATTATGTTGCCTAGAGGAAGCATATATAAAGTGAAAAGGATTGGTCCAAGCACCGAACCTTGTGGCACTCCAAAGCAGACCTTTGTATGTGCGGAGGGTTGATCATTGATGTGAACAAATTGGGAATGATCTGATAAGTATGACTTAAACCAGGCTAGTGACGTTCCTTTAAGGCCAATTGAGGTTTCAAGTCTGTGCAGTAAGATTTGATGGTCAATGGTGTCAAATGCAGCACTGAGATCTAATAGGATTAAAACAGAGACCAGACCTGTGTCAGAAGCGATAAATAAGTCGTTATTAATTTTTACTAGTGCCGTCTCTGTGCTATGATGAACACTACAGCCTGACTGAAAGTCCTCGAATAAACTGTTGTCTCGGAGAAAGTCACAGAGCTGATGAGCAACCACTCTCTCAAGGATTTTAGAAATAAAGGGGAGATTAGATATCGGTCTATAGTTAGCTAAAATCTCAGGATCGAGAGTGGGCTTCTTAGAAGAGGTTTAATGACAGCTACTTTAAAAGACTGGGGTACATAACCTGTCAATAAAGACGCGTTGATTATATCTAATAAAAAGTTGTCTAATAAAGGTAAAACTTCCTTAAGGAGCTTAGTTGGGATGGGGTCTAGCAGGCATGTTGATGGCTTAGATGCAGAAACCAAAGTATAGAGTTGATGAAGGTCAATGGGGGAGAAATGGTCTAGATAAATTTCGGGCCTTGCTGCCATAATCAGGCTATCTGAGTTCGGGGTCAGGTCAGTTGAGGGTAAGAGGTGATGGATTTTATCTCGAATAGTTATGATTTTATTGTTAAAGAAATTCATAAAGTCGTCACTGCTTAGGGCCGAAGGAATACAGGGCTCTATAGAGCTGTGACTCTGAGTCAACCTGGCTACAGTGTTGAAAAGAAACCTGGGATTGTTTTTGTTTTCCTCAATTAGTGATGAATAATAGTTTGCCCTGGCATGGCGGAGGGCCTTCTTATAGACTTTAAGACTGTCCAGCCAGACTAAACGGGACTCTTCCAGTTTGGTCGAATGCCAATGTCTTTCAAATTTTTGCGATGTTTGTTTCAATTTACGAATCTGGAGGTTAAACCATGGGGCTAATTTTTTTTTGTTTCATTATTTTCTTCTTGAAGGGTGATCGCAGTGAGCCAGTAGCATTATCGATGAGACAGTCAATTTGGGAATGACTTAAGTTAGTAGTAGTGTGCTCAGGAGTTGTAAGACATGGTAATGATGTCAAAGCAGAGGGAATTAGTTTCTTAAATTTAGCCACTGCTGAATCAGATAGACATCTAGAAGAGTAGCTCTTACTGATAGGCTTGTAGTCAAGTAATAAAAAATTAAAAGTTATCAAATAATGGTCTGACACAGCAGGAATCTCAGGAAAGACTAATAAATCTGCAATATCAATGCCGTATGCAAGGACTAAATCGAGGGTGTGATTGTAGCGGTGGGTGGGTTTATGTACACACTGACTGAAGCCTATTGAATCCAAAAGTGTGGAGAAAGCAGAACTAAGGCTGTCACTATTAACATCCATGTGAATGTTAAAATCCCCTACGATAATAATTTTGTCTGATTTGAGCACTAAACTTGAAAAAGGATACCTAAAATGTAATATGTAGACACATTAGTTCACTCCAAAGCTGCATCATGTGAGAACTTGGGATGAGAACATGCTGAATAAAATCATACATTAGATTGCAGAATAGTACTCGTGTTTTAGCCCTGTTTGTTACTGTGTCGTGGAAAATGGTATTAGTAGCTGTATATGGTAAGAGAATATTCCTAACAGTGATAGAGAAGA
Source organism: Plectropomus leopardus (assembly GCF_026936395.1). Lineage (NCBI taxonomy): Eukaryota > Metazoa > Chordata > Actinopteri > Perciformes > Serranidae > Plectropomus > Plectropomus leopardus. The sequence continues at coordinate 1,740,683 of NC_142177.1, read as the reverse complement.
CAAAAACAAGATGATGTTTCAGTCATACTTTGACCTCAACAAACAAAAGAAACAGTCAACAACAGTGAAAAAGTTGTTGAACGGTTTGGATTGAGCGTCTTTTTGCCTTGGCCCTGCTCAGCTCTTTGTGTTTACCCTCATGTGTTTGTTTTGTCATGGTGATCTGCATCCTTCAGTCATGAGAGGAATTTTTAGCATCCTGTGTGGATTTGTTTTTTATTTGAGAGCACAGAGAGACATCCCAAAACACGAGTTCCAAAGTCTGTACTTCCTAATCCAAATGTAGACACCCACATTGTTATGTGAGCTGCTTGATGAATCAGACAGGACTTTTACCTTGTTGTGAATGTTAAGTGTGTGTAGTTTTTATTTTCTATCCTTCTGAGACGGATATGTTGTGACTGGAGCTGCCTGGCAGAGCGGCTGTGACCATATTAGCACAGTGTGACTCCTGCCTCTGTGCAGCTCTCTCCCCGCATACTTTGTCCTTTTCAAATATATAAATAATCAAAAACAGTTGATTAATTTCCCCTCTGATGCATCGCAGCAACTGCTAATGTCAGAAAAAGAGAAAAGTTTAGCCTCCCTCCCCCGCTGCCTCTCCCCACGCCTTTCCCCTCTTGCTTCCATTTCCGACACAAACGCTTCACACTGTCTGATCTTCTCAATCTGCTGCTAATATGCCTTTCAGAATGCTCGTCTTTTCTGAGCTACCCTTCCCCTCGATCCCCTCCTCCCACCCCCTCCATCAGACACAGTTTAATGGTGACAGCCATTCAATCGGATAATTAACATCCGTTTAACGCTCATTAACCGGGATGTATTTGTCTCGTTTGATTTGTAATTACCAGGCCTTTTTCACAGGAAAACACTGCAGTAATGTTTCCTTTGTGATGGCTTCATTGATGGAATTGATTTGAACCCAGCAGGGAGGCCAACAGGGAGGCAGGGAGAGGCAGGAATGCATAGGGACTGAAGATACTGACGCCATACTTGCTATTTGGCTCAGTCTCTCTAATATCAGTGTTCAGGCAGACAGAAACTGACAACTAGAGAGGAATCCATTGCTAACTCTACTGTGAATACAACAACAGGCTTTATGATACATACAGATGTCTGTAGCTATGACATCCAAACATGATCCACATGCAGTGTGCATCTAGAAAAAGTAGATTCCAAAATTAACAGACAAAAATTAAACATATTATAACTCATTTTTTTTGGTTCGTGGCTTCTCTTTTGTTGTTCACAGATGTTTTGGTTTTTTTATTGAGTCAGTCAAATCATAACATCTTAACTTAATTGCATTAAACCTGCAGGATTTTTTGGCCACTTGGGGGCAGTGTAAAACATAAAAAATGACATATTACAATAATATGGCTAGCATGTTAGCAAACAACCCCAACCCTAACCCCATCTAGCAGACACAAAGCTAAATTAAATTAAATTAAATTATATTTTTTATATATTACATATATAAAATTATGTTGCAGAATTCTAATTTTATTCTTTTTTTATTTTTATTTTTTCACAAATCTTTACATAATTTGCGTGTACTCTCTACAAATATCCTGCAAATTTCTTCTTTTGTTGCTTATTGACTTCTTTCAATGTTATTGAAAGAAATTAAGCCATTTTGCTCAGGTTTCAAAGGTTTGATTCTATTTTTAGTTCTGTTTTGTTCTCCACCAATTCCAAGTATATGTGTCATGGATGTTATTTCCCTGATGCTCCCAGAATGCTACAAGGCACAAGGCTGCAGTGACTGTCTGTGTTGTCTCCTGATTGCAACACAAACAAGCTGAGGCCATCCATCTGCCCCCCCAAAAACCTTAACCAGCCCCATCCATCCTATCCCCAAGGTCATCGATCGCCATGCACCCAGACATAACACTGAGTAAATCAGGCTCACCTCAGATTGTAAAGGCCACTCCTTGGTTTAAAGTGTGCTGTGGGTTAAAGCAGAGTGGCAATCCAGCTGTTAGTATGTGGACTCTTGTTGTAAGAGGAGGGACAATGTGGACGGTGAGTGTCCCATTTCCACAGCTGATCTCAGCGACATGTTCATCCATCACTCTGACAGCTTCAGCGGCTCGTTAGTGGCTTCATGTGCTCCTCAGGGAACCAGCTAAGGAGCCTTTAGCTAACTTTGTCACTGGATTTTGGAGTGCGCTCGATTCCTCACAAGGTCGATGCTACATCAGGTCTAGGACATATGGACTGGGTATGTTCTTGAAGCACATGTAGAATTTTTAGATCTGCTCTTGTTGACAGATAAGGTTAAATAAAGTAAACATCTGGGAAATGTGTTGTTCTTAAACTCAGTGTTAGGTAGGTTTTTAGATGAAGAAACTGTGGTATATAGCCAAGAAGTGAAAATGTTTCAAAGCATAAGCTTATAGCATCCATGAACAGACAAACTGGAATGAAACATCAGATATTGTCTAGATTGTATTTGACAAGCAAAACTGTAGTTCTCAAGTCATCTCTCGAGTCCTGTCTCAAGACATATTTCTATTAACTCAACATGGCCTAGTCTCACTGACTTTTTTCAATTATTAGAATTTCTTCACCTTCCTTGCCCAGTGTTTCTGGCTTTCATGGCAGATTGGAGAAGCTGCTTTACTGTCAGTTCCACACAGAGAGGCAAAACTTCTTTAATATTACATGGACTGCTCTGCACAATCAATACAGGCCAGAATCCCTTGGATTTATGTCTATCTCGGATGATTCTGCACCTCAAAATTTAGGATTCAGTGTCAACAGTCAGTGCAGGTGCAGGAGGAGTTTAACTTTTATTTTCCTTTAGAATGGCAGAGGGGATGTTTGGGTAGTGAGGTGGGTGGGCAGCATGCCAGCATATCATTATCATTCATGTTGAGATCCAGCTATCTGTTGTGTTTCACTGCAACCCAAGTTAGCCATTAGCTGCCTCTCTTAGCCAGCACAACCACTGCTGTAGAGAAAGAGTTTTTGCAAAATGCAAAATGCTTGAAAAAAATACTCCAGTGGCTGTATACACGCATGTAATACAACACATACGTTTTCATTGCATTTGGTGTTACAGTGGAAGCCCCTACCCCCTCTTAAAAAATATTGGCTCCAGCGCCCCCCCCAACATCATCTGAACTGAACTGAACTAGGGGGGCAGTACAGCCCCCATTGAATAATGCTGACCTATAGCCTATAGCAGGGGTATTCAACTAAAATTCAAAGGGGTCCAGTTGCTAAATTTTTTTCCCAGCAAAGGTCCGAACCTCATACCTAAAATCAATATCACAATTAATTGAACATGTTTACCTCAATTACGACTAAAGAACGATTATTTTGATTTGTGTTTTTTCTTTTTTTGTGGTTTGTTTTTTGCCCTCATAGTTTACTGACACCGTTTCATTTGACAATGGTGTGTTGGAGTGTAATAAAAATATGATTTATTATTATTTATTAAACTTTCCAGCATTATATGACAAAAGCTCAATTTTAAACAAACTTCAGGTAAATTTAAGCACATTGTGCTGATAATAGGCCAACCTCTCCTGACTGCAGGACTCTGACTTCAACTTCTGTGAAACGTCCGTGCTATTTGTTGCGGTACAGAGTACCATAAACGATAGGAGGACCCAAGAGCACACAGACAAGGGGTTAAATCATATAACAATGATTTTAATGTGCATAGGGAATGAATGAAGGGAATGGTTTTGAGGGAATGAATCCTGTGGCTGAGATGGTGGAGGAGTGGCTTGGAGGAATGGAGTGGCGAGGTGGGTGGTGAGGGCTGGAGAAGCTGGAGGGAATGGTGGGGCTGGCAAAGCAGCGCATATCTGTGCAGGTGAGCGACGAGGTTCCAAACACAAAGGCGGTGGGGGCTAGGCGAAGCATAGAAATACAATAAGCGCAAAAAATCTCAAAGTAGTAGTGGTCTCTAGAAGCACAGGAAAAAGTACTCATTAGAGTTGGCCAACATACCATGGATAAGGTGGAAAGACAATCTGGCACCAAACAGGAGAGAAGCAGTAGTATATATGCTGCAGAGGGTTGATCACTGATGAGGAGCAGGTGAGGAAGTGAGCCGTGAGCTCCAGCACCCGGAAGCCACGCCCAGCCCCTGGAACACAGCAGAACAAGGAAAAGACACACCAAGCACACAAACACACTCCCAGACAGCACAAAACCACCACACTATTAATCATTTTATTCGGGGGGAAAAAAACTTTTTAGTAGGCCTACTTCTCCTAAAGCTGCCAACAGCCTGCCAAGATTCACAGTTAGAAAAAGGGCGAAAATAAGGTCATGTGCTTGTGGCCCCCAAAACATTAAATCTGCCCCTAGTAATAATAATGAGAGCTCAGTGCGAGGGGCTGGATGAGATACGGAGCGATGCATCCTGGTGTTTCTAAATAATTCCATCCAAAGTCTGATTAATCCTGAAACTAATAAAAATAGTCTGTAGAGCTCTAAAGAAGTCACTTTCCACCTCTGCAAATTTGGCTGTTTCAGACACTTTGGTGGTGTGAGGAGAAGCTGCGCTCTATTTGTCTGTCTCACTGTGCTGCTGTGGGACCATCAGCTGTTGGATCTGCAATAATGAAATGCTGTGGCTGTCAAACAGTCATTCCATAGTCATACAATAGTTGACATGAGATGACAACATGAGATATTGTACTAAGTGAGAATCTTAAATAATACAATTAATTAATGGCGATTAAGGGGTTTTACACAGTTGTCAAATATTGATACTGTTGTCTAGTCAACACGTTCTTATTCAGGTTGTCATATTTTGACACTTTGCAGTGGACTTTTGTGTCTACATATTACGCTCCAGGTATCCATTGCTGTTGACTTTCCAGGATACTGCTACCAGGACCTCAACAAAAGCACATGGTAGGATTACACTACAAAAGCATGTGGTTTTGTTTACACAACACAACAGCACATGGCAACCAGCTCCAGGGTGTCATGCTGGCATGGATGATTAGGATTAGGCACATGGGTATATGCAGAAAAAAAAACATCACATTCAGACAGGGGGTGGCCTGGTTGTGAGGTGGTTCACATCATCGCCTCAGAGGGTCCTCAGTTCAAAACCTGTTTGAGGGGGCCCTTTTCTGTGAAGTTTGCATGTTCTACTTGTGTCAACATTAATCTAAAATTGGCTGTAGGTGTGAATGTGAGCTTCAGTGGCTGTCTGTTTCTATGAGTCAGCCCTGCGATAGTCTGGCGACCTGTCAGTACAGTGAACACTGATGTACAGTGTAAGCTGGGATAGGCTCCAGGTGTGTCATGCAGACTTGACAGGTTCCATCTGGCTGCATTCTCAACTGACGTTGAGTCTGTGCATATCATTCTGCTGCATCAGGTCCCATCCAGGGGCACATAAAAAAAACATGAATGGTTCTGTCCAGCCACGTTATCAGCTGACACCGTCCAGCATGGTATCATACACTTTCAAGAGATGGCTTTTGATGTCTAGATCTTACGCCAAAAGCGATGCAAAAGTGGCAGAATCTAACAACTTTGGAATGAGAAAGCGCTGGCAGTAAGACTGGTTAATTACAAGTGCTGCAAACGTGAATTTTCCATCTGTCTTTGCCATTTATGGAGAGCTTACTTTCATAGTTTGCTTGTCTCACTGTGCAATAATTGTAAACTGTATACTCAATAGAATAGTTTTTTTTTCTGATTTGCAGTCACAATTTTAGAAATTAATAAAGGTCTCAGCCAAAATATATTGTTCTCGGTCACATTTTGAATATATCGAAATCCAAAAGGCTGTACTGAGTGATGGAAGTCATTATAGTAGCTGACCCTTAACTCCACTATCAACTACAATGAGACAAATTACTCTTAAATGGACATTGTTTTTTGTGGGGTTTGCTTTGGACTTCACTCCCAGGCCACCTGACTTTAAAATCTCTCTGACTCTTGACTCTTGAAACTTGATCTGCTGCCTGGACTTGGACTTGTCTCTGATTAGACTTAAGTGGTCTTCACTAAAACTCTGGTGGTGAGTGATTTCTGTCACCAGTATCTCAAAAACATTTTAACAACAATTCCATTAATGGGGACAAAAGAAAAGCCAAAATCTTTCTGATTCACACCTCTGTGTTCGCTTTAAGAGAGAAAGCTGACTGAGATTTTGTTTTTTACAAGTCAGCCTTGAGATAAGCAAAAGAAAATGGACTAAAACAAAAAGAAAAACTGAAAAAGCCATTATGAAACAGTAAATCGAGTCAAAAAAGCAGAGTACAGTTAATTGATGTGCATACCACTATCACAAGATGCTAATGCTTTCCGGCTAGTCAGCCTTCATTTTGGCACTAGTGATGGTTATGCATCTTTAATATTATTCATTCACTATTTTGACTCCTGCTTTATTGTCTTTTACCATTTTAGGGAACTTTTAACAACCACAGGAGAGAGGGAAGCTGTGTTTAGTTTTTAATGAAGAAAGGCATTATTGTTTTGATTTTTATTGTAGATTTCTAGATTTACTAAAATGTATCCTTGAAGCAGAGCAGGCTCAGAGTCAGCACTGTACAACCACTGTGAGCTTTCCCCAGTCAACCCAGGCTGCACTTAAGACTCTGCCCCCCCCCCACTCTCCCCCACTCCTCCCTCAGTCTCCTCACGCGTGGGACAATGATGTGCTTTCTCCAGCTCCCCCTTTTTTCCAATGTATTTATTTACCCACTTATACAGGGAATAAATCAAGGTCAGTACACAATGCCGCACACGGCTATTAAGATTCATTGTAATGCAAATTCTCCTGTAGCAAGTGCACTGCATTGACAGGTACTGACATGCTGAGCAACACGCAAACAGCCACACATGAACACACACGCATGCAAAAACACACACATTAGCCAACTTACTGTTCTGTAAACAGTTTACTGAGTGGAGTGTGAACAAACAGAAAAGTATGAGCCCCTCACACCACATCTCCGTCTGTTTCATATCCATTTGAAAAGTTACACAGTAAAATTTAAACATCTCACCTGTTAAACATACCAATAATGTTAAACTCTATTCTGGGAAAAGAGCTTTTCCAAAAAACAGGGACTGTTAAACAGTTTTATGTTGATCTGTTGCATGTTAGAGAAAATTTATCTTTTGTTAAAACCTGGAACTTACCTCATAAGTTTTCAACATAGTGCTTCATATTGCAGAGTGGAAGCAGTGTGTGAGCATCGCTGAACCAGTTTTTTTTTTTCCCATGTTAATAAATTAGAGCAGCCACACTGCCTGCATCAGCAGCACTTGTCAGGCAGCGTGGCTGAGTCTCAGTCGCGTCACATCTAGAGAAACGGTGACTGCCCAATTTGTACCTCATGCTGCCCTCAGTTGTCAGCAGAAATAGACAGTGAAAATGGCGTTTTGATAATTATATTGACTCTGTGCCACCTTTTACCTCAGTTAAAAAGTCTCTCTTTGCCACGGACATGAGGAAATAAAAAGATGTCTGTTTTACTCAAACTCTCCTGCTCTAATTTCAAAATAAGAGTACTCTGACAATGTTTCTGTAGAGGCATTTTATTTTTTAAATATTTGCAGAGCCCTATTGTTGACAATGCAGGAGCTGCAAGACTTTATAAATGAGTAGGATTTGTGCTCATGAATGTGGAAATACAGAACTCATAGTAGCAGGCTGGCCTGCAGAACAACAGCGCTGCCAGTGTGAACACAGCGAGCATGAAACATGCTGCAGTTCAGCGAGGTTGTCGTCACGCACTGCTCATGTATGCAATGTGAATCCGGTGTAATTCCTCTCTAACCGTCCGTTGTCCATCTCTGTAACACAAAGATGCACTGATTTTTGTAGACAGCAACTCCAGCTCTTAAATCAGGGGTTTAATTCACTGTAACATTAACTCATAGCACCCAGTTACCAGATTTGAAAAAAGTCTACACAAAACATAAATTTCTGCAGTCATAATGGAGAAAGAAAATTAGGCAAATTCACAAAAGAAATTAATTGACTGAACCGATTAATAAACTCGTCAATGAGACAAAGGTCACTGGATGAGTTTAAGGTAATGTGGTGAGTAACTGATCTAAAAATGGTGGTTTTGCGAGTGAAGTAACTCGGTTTTGACACAGGGCTCTCAACAAGACAGAGCTTTAATAGAAGTAGTTCTTTTGGAATGCAAACTTCTGAAGAAATTTGCATTTGATCTTTTCTTCTTCTAAAAACACTGGTTCCTACACCTCCTATTATGCACCTTTTCTTTCTTTATTCTGTTTTTTATAAGCTTTATTAACCCCAATAGCCATAAGGAACCACCCATACAGTCAACAAACAATGTACACAGTCACACACAAACAGTACACAACCAATACAAATGCACAATACAGCAAATGAATAACACCATGAAAAGGCATTTGAGAAATAATTGACAGCTGAGACCAAATCTAAAAGTGTGCATTCCAAAAATCTGACAGCTGCTATTAAAAACAATGAAAACACAGAAAAATGTGAATCACAGGCACACGAGGTGGCAGAGTCGCTGGCAAAGGGGCAGCGCCCCTCTACAAACACAGTTCTGGTATAGTTCTTGAAATATTTGAACATGCTGTTTGAACTGAATTTTGGAACGAACCTTGATATTAAATTGATATATGGAACAATACATTGACAATACATTCCACCACATTCCACCTCACCATTATATTCTTCTTACTATGTCTTTGAAACTTCATGAACCAGTTTTTGGTTGTTTTTTTTTAATATTAGTTTTCTTGACTTTTTATGCCTTTAATTAGATAGGAGAGGTCAAGCGTGAAAGGGGGACAAAGAGAGAGGGGGGCGGTGTGCAGCAAAGGGCTGAGGCCGGAATCAAACCCATGGCCACTGCAGGGAGGACACAGCCTCTGTACACTGGGTGCCTGCTCTATCCACTGAGCCACCGGGCGCCACATGAACCAGGTTTTTACAGTAAAGCAGACTTTTTTGTCAAAAATGTGAAATCTCAATCCCAAAATGAGAAAACTGTTTCATCATCATCAGGGTTGTTTTCTCTTCTCACCGGCAGCTGTGGCTCAGAGGTAGAGCAGGTCATCCTCTGATCAATCTCCAGCTCCTCCAGGTAACATGTCGAAGTATCTTTGGGCAAGATACTGAACCTCAAATTGCTCCTAATGCTGTCTCATTGGAGTGTGAGTGCATATGAATGGTTACTGAGTAGCAGGTTGCACCATGTACGGTAGCCTGGACCACCATTGTGTGAATGTGTGTGTGTGTGTGAATGGGTGAATGTGACATGTAGTGTGAAAGCACTTTCAGCACTATACAAGTGCAGTCCATTTACAAGACATTTTACACTGTTTTTACAGGTTGACAACCTTTCAGGCCGAGTTAACTTATTTTACTGTGTGTAATTGAAACAGTGCCCCTTTGAATGTTCCCTTACCTTTCGGTAATATTTTGTAGTGTATTATTGTATCTGTGGTGAGAGGACTGTAAATGATCTACTGTAGCATGTTTTCCATCCTGGTCTCACTCCCAGCTCATCAGATACTGACTCGTGGTCATCTGCCCTCACTGTGAGAAACCAATGCAGAGAGGCACCCATTAGCTGCAGTATGAGACTCACCAGGCGGCAGCATTATTGATGCTCCAGGCAACCATAGTATAAAGAGTGAGAAGGTCTGCACATTGAGGGTGCGAGGCATGGTGGATGAGTCAAACACACACCAGATTTTAGATTGCTGTTTGTGTCCTGTGTGAAACTGAAAATCAACTGAGTCATTTTCATAACTACATAGTGCGCTAATATGTATAGCAATATGCTAGTGATGTATGTCACATGATGTATGTGATGTTGGTAACAAACTAATCATGTGCTTTTGTTGCCAAAACCTAACCTTGTAGTTTTGTCATCTGTAAAACAGAGTTTATTTTATTTTATAATATTATATTAAGTTCAATGTTTATTGAAATTCAGTTCCAACTAATTAAATTGATTTTAAAATACTTGATGCAATGCGATTATTCACGATAAACAATGCAAATTCCAATTATGTGATTCAAAATCAGTTTTTAATGCAATTTAAAGAGGAGCAAAATATAATGATTCAAATTCAATTAGTGGTGACACATATTTCTGCCTGTATTGCTGATCCTGCTCACCCATGGCTTAATTTTAATAAGATCTCCATGTTATTAATTGACAATAAATGCTTCAAAAATGAAACAAAAGGAAAGTATCTTATAAATATTTTTTTCTACACAGAGAACCAGATGAGCAGCACATCAGAAGTGAAGTGAAAGGTCATCACAGCTGGTCTTGACACAGACCGCCCTCTCTCTGCCTTTGCATATTCCCCTATGTGTTGATAAATTCATTTTGCTGGTGGTTTCTGTGGCCGCATCAGACACACTGTGTGTATGTGTTGTGTGTGTTTTGCATTATCATAACCTTTGCATGTGTGTGTGTGTAGAACTCCTGGTGAATCTGTCAGAGACTTCAAAGCGCTCGCCGCCTCTCTCCTTGATGAACGAGCTGTTCCGATGTTTATCGTGACCTGCTTTTCAACTCAGGGGCTTCACAAAAAACATCAAGGGATGGAGGGATTAATGGGATAAAAAGGAGGAAGAGAAAACAGTCTGGGATAAATATTGCAAATAGAAATAGTTTCAGGCTCCTGTGGCGGCCCTGACAGTGAAAGAGAAGAGCACAATTTCCACACTACATACTGTAGTGTGTGCGTTCCTATGTACAAATGTTAGCATCTGCTCCTTGTTTTACATCAGCAGCACTCGCACAGGTGCGTGTGAATTGCACATTTTGAGAGGTGAAGTAATATCTCACTTGATACAGCTCCTGGAAATTGAATGCAGACCAACTACAGGCTCAATATCCTTTAATGCCGTTCAAAGATGAAGACATTTACACTCATTTAACACTATTTTGTTCACAGCAGATACTAAAGCCTGAGCATGTGGTATTGTAGAGGGCTAGATGAGAGAATCTGGCCTCATAAAAAGGGCCGTTTGAAGATGTCCTTTACAAATGTAAAAATAATCTGCACTATATTTTTTTTTCTGAGTGTTTTTTTAATCACAACTGTTCACTGAACAAAAACAATTCCTCTCTTATTGAGAGTTAGTTTCACATATAGAAAAGCAAACATTGAGATAACTGCGGCCTCCCAATACATTCTCATCCTAACTCGTCATATGGTGCCGCTCTATCGGTGATTTTCTGCGCCTACCTACGACGTTTTAGGTATCCCTCTGTGTCAGCTGTTTACACTCCGGGATGCCGTTACAGTGATGTCAACAAATGCAGACGATGGGATGAAGCAGCACGGTCCTTATGAAGAAAACTCCCACATGAAAGTCAGCTGTTTGTTAGACCCATCTACTTCCCCATCCATCCACCATATGAGTAACAGCAGCATTATTACCTGACGCTGTCCTTCAGCGTTTCATGCGCACATGTACAGTTCTGTCCAGCGGCGTTCTCAAGTGATGCTGCCCGTGCAAGTTGCATGTGGACACGCCCGGTGCCATCCGTCCATCCTCCAGAGTATAATAACAACTCAACCAGTTCTGTCCAAGCGCATTCTCATGTGACTGTCCAGCCATGTTCTGGTTGGACGCCAGTGGCTTTTGACGTCACGCTCATACACCGAAAGGCACTGATAGAGCAGACATATTTGACAAGTTGGGAGTGAGAGAGGACTGGGCCTCTGCACTCTCCACAACTGAGGTCTCAGTTTCACTCAACTAGAGTGAAGAAAATTTGTACCCATATTTTAAAATTCAAACCAAACAGCTGTAGGATTGTATAAATAGCCTTTATGTATGTATACAATGGGATTTGCAGTTGTTGGTTGTTGAACACTGTAGATCATATAAAGAACAGAATTTGCCTTTCAGATATGCTTTACCATGCAAAACAGGTCAAAACTGATCAGTCTGTCTCAGCCCGTGTGCTTTGATTTTATATCTGTTATTGTGGTGGCTGTTAGTAGTGTCACATTCCAAAGAAAAGCTCACTGCAGGAAGTCAACCTATTTATCTATCTGTCTATCTGTCTATCAATCTATCGCATGAAGGTACAATTCCAGTGGAATGGGATCTGGTCAGCTTCTTCAGCCTGCCCTCTTTTAGTCCTATTTGCCTCCTGTTACACTGTAGGCTGCTGCTTTATAACTGTCCATGATTCCATACTGGCTGCAGTGCATGACGGCTCTGGTAATCCATGGTTTCTGGTAAGAGTCAGGAAAAGTGTGAAACCAAAGGTGGCAAAACATTTGGCTAAAAAATGAGATATTCAGATGACCTACTGTTGACCATGTCTAAATTATTCTCTATCTCAAATTTTGTTTGCCTCAGTTTGCACTGAAGATTAGATTTTTTTTTCTTCTCCCCACAACATTTAATAAAAAGACTGGCACCTGGAAATAAATTAATTTCTGCTTTGTTTCTTTTAATTTTGGAGGCAAACAATGCAGTGTTTAAATTCATCTACCCTGTTTTTCTGTCTTTTCCATTTTTATTTCTATTTCAATTTCATATGTCAGTCAGATCTTGCTTATGCATAATGTGGGATGACTTCCAGCTGCCGCAGACAGTAGGGTCTGACTGCTGCAGGTGGGAGGCCAGTGAGGGATGCAGGTGGATAGAGTAGCAACTTTGCCATTCAGTGGAAGTAGAACTTTCTTCACACACTGGGTCTCATTCATGAAATATTAGTAAATCTGTGAGTAGATTTGCATATTAAACACCTTGGTACTAAAAACCTACACTAGATTGATGAACACTCGGATTTGATCGTAGGCACATGTGGACATTCCTGAATGCCAATCAATCAGACTTCAATGGAGCGCTCCCACTGAAACTTCTCACTGTTTGCCCAGGCATGAATCGGGGAAGGGTTCTCTCCATTTCTCGTTGATTTAACCTTTATTTGTTTTATTTTATTTTATGTTATGAAACCATTGTAAATTTTCTTGTGCTTAAATCACACTTTGGAAGTAGTTTTAATGGACTGAATTGAGAGGGAAAGAAAGAGAAAGAAGGGGAGGGAAAATAAGAGAAAGAGAAAAGGGGGTCTACAAGGTGATTTGGTTGGCAGTGTTTGTTTCTGCTTCCCAGCTGTGAGAGGGATGTGCGTAACATGCAGCAAAGAGTGGTAATCATCTGCATGCTGCAACCCCATAGATCGCCGCGCGTACTAGATGCACTGACGGGTGTAGCCAGTTCTGCTAAACCTGTGATGCACGAGATGACAGACTAACAGAAGGAAGTGAAGAAGGAGAAGTGGTGAAACACACCTGCCCTTAGTTTGTAATAAAATGTTTTACATTAAAAAATATTTATTTTGGTTTTTTTTGTTATATAGACCTATTTTTACAGTACAAATTTGAGTTTGTAATCGGTCTTATGCCCAAAACAGAACATAACATAGCACAATATGACTTCACAATGTAATTTCTAATAACGACAAGCAATATTTATTTGCATTCCTTATTTACAACAGCAGTATTAGCAGTTGGAGGCAGCTGTAGATTTTAATAGTGCCTACAGAAATATCAGAGATACTAACATATTGATGAATGCTGAAATTCATGTAAATTTCCTTTTGCGAACAGTTTAAAGACAAATTCAAACTTCTCATGTTTCATGGATGAGCCTAATCTACAGCTTAAATAGTCCTGTTTTCACAAAAAAAAACTTCATGAGGGTAAAAACTACAGTGTGTTCCAGTGAACACACTGAAAATAAAATGGCTGTGAAGAACTCAGCTTATGAAATTTAACAGCATCATTAAAAATAGAATTACATTGCACATCCACGATGTGTGTATGTGTGCGCGTGCATCCGTGGTGAACATTTGTATGTGTACTTTCAGGTAAAAGTATGAAAACCTTTTCCTTCCTTTTCCTTTTTCCAAAAATGTCTCAGTCAGTAATGCAGAATACATTTTAACTATTCTCCTTGTTATAATTTCGCTCATGTTGGTTATCCAATTTCATGGTTCTTTCAGCACCTTTGAAGTCTAAGCACCTAAAATGGCCCTCTATAAACTTAACAAGGAGAGGTTAGGAAAACACTGCATCTGTAAACTAACACTCAGCATTCTGGGAGAACATAAATTACCCTGTGAGGAAGAGCAAACACGAGCACGGCGGTGTCTGCTGCTGCTTTCTGTGTGTGTGCGAGGTTTACCCCTGCCCCATTTACCATTGCAGAAGCCTATTAACCGCCTGGAAAGAGAATATATTTATCAGAGCCCCCTCCATTATTAATCAGTGTAGAGTTAAAAGTGAATATGTATCAGAGGAACTGAATAAGGTTGAAACACGGTCTGGATTTTGAGGGTCTCACTGGGAGTATCAACAGTGCAGACCCTTTTCAGCCCAAATCTGAGCAGAAAGAAGTATGACTTTCATCTCCCCTGCTCTGCAGTCTCTACGGTTACAAGGCCTGTAATTATACATAGATTTGGAGGAGGGGGCGAGGAGGGGGTTATGTCCTAAAATGAATGCTGTGGAGAAGATGACACAGTTTTGAAGAAGTTGAAGCAGCGTTGATATGCACAGCTTGCTATAGGAGTGTGATTCATGCCTTTCTGGCTGCACTCTTTCAATTTTATCAGGGTCTGAGTGATTATGGGAGTGCAGAGCCCTTCCCTGCAAGCTCTCTGTTTACTCTATTTATTCTCTCTCTCTCTCTCTCTCTCTCTCTCTCTCTCTCTCTCTCTCTCTCTCTCTCTTTCTCTCTCTTTCTGCAGCCTGTGAGGTGGGTTTCTATAAGCCGGTGGCAGGCGATGGCCTGTGTGGTAAATGTCCTCAACACAGCCACTCAGAGACCAGAGCTGCCCTCTCCTGCCCCTGCGACTCCAACTACTATCGAGCTGCAGATGACCCGCCAGCAGCTCCATGCTCCCGTAAGCAAAAACACACAAGATCACCCAATTCCACAAGCAAGAGCACCTCCAAGGAGAGCAAACACATGTGCACACATTCGTCTGCACCCACAACACACAGAAACTATGGAATAATGTGCCAAACTTATCTGTGCCTCCAAAATCCCATTTACTTTTCTCGACAGTGATCAAACCTGTGAATGAACTCAAACCTCCATCTCTCTTTTCTCCAGGCCCTCCGTCTGCTCCAGTAAATGTCATCTCCTCAGTCAACGGGACGTCTGTGAATTTAGAGTGGGATCGGCCTCTGGATACCGGAGGTCGCAGCGACCTGCAGTACAGTGTGGTGTGTCAGAAATGCTCAGGAGGGCCCTGTGAGGACTGTGCATCCTCTCCGGGAAGCGCCAGTGGAGGGAAGTCAGGCGGAGGCATGAGTATTGGGGTTGGAGGGATGGTGGAGCGTATGGGTTCTGCAGCAGTTCGTTTCGTTCCCCGCCAGAACGGGCTGACGGAGCCCTGGGTGACGGTGCTCAACCTGGCGGCTCACACCAACTATTCCTTTCGCCTCCTGGCCATGAATGCTGTGACGCACCTGAGCAATGAGCCCTCACCGTATGCCCTGGTCAACATCACAACGAACCAGGCAGGTAGGGTTCAGAACATGCCATACAATGTCACACTGTGAAGCCTCTGGTCCATGACATATACAGGCCCTTTACTGAACAACCCATAAAAGAATCTCTCCTGACTTCTGCTTCTGTGTCAGCTCTTCCTGGAAATACAGCTACCCCAGAGAAAAAGTGTGCTGCTAACAGTCTTCTCTTTGTCTCGTTGAAAATAAATCAACTTCTTAGTTTGAAGATGACTAAATTCTGATCTGTATATTGTATGATATCTTTCTATTGAGGGGGATATCTTTCCCAAGATCTACATCTATGGGCCATACTATACACTCAAAAGGACATTTATCAGGACACTTATTCCATTCTTGTGTATCCTACAACTGCATTTACGCACATGACAACATTTACATGTGAATTACATCTGAAGATGAGTCACCTTTAAATGATGTGTATCCAAACATAGAAATACATGGACTAGCACCAAAGACAAACAGGTTTCACAATTTCCGGTTGAGAGGAACTCTGGGTTACAGGTCATTGAATCCTGTAGAGGAAAAATTCTTGACCTTACACTTTAGAACAGGGTTGCGTAGTAAAAGATAAATCCAGGATGGCTCAGATGGCTCAAGTTCATGCAATGCTACTGTGATGTCCTGAGTTCAAATCTGACCTTGAATCACTCGCTGTAAATCATTCAAAAGAAGAAAAATTTCAGAAAAACAAACTGAGCAGATAAACTTTGCACTGTTTCTGTCTCAGTTGCAGCCACATCATTTAGAGTGTGAAGCCTTGGCCCTTCATCACACGTCTTTCTCTTCTCCTCTTTCTGTCGCACTTTTACTGTCAAATTTAGCAAAAGTGCCAAAATAACAATCTTTGGAAGAAATGTGCTGTCTCAACGAGATTTTGTGCTGATAATGAAAAACACGATATGGCACATGCACTTTGTTTCCATAAGGACTGGTAGGAGTAGCTGCTGCTGTCAGCAAACAGTACTTATGTGCAACTCTGACACTTCTGCGCTCTGTACCGACTGTATGTACACAACAAATAGCACCAACTTTATCTCTATTGTGTCTGATGCTGCAGTAATCACTAGAAAAAAAAATGTCATTGATTGGATGACACTTAATGTAACCTGCACTTTGATTAACACTAAACTTTTAAAAGTTGAAAAAAAGTATTGTTTCTGTCATCAAACGCAATGATGTAGTAAAGTTCCCAAGCAGTGAGAGTACACTGGAACAGCATGACATAGCCAATAAATCAAAGGACTGATTCATAGTTCAGGGTGATTCAGGGGTTATGGTGTGGAAAGACTTCCAATGTGGCCTGCTATCTAAAACAGTACTTCCCATGATGACAGACAGAGTTTCTTATAGACCTCAGAGTAAACTAGAAAAGATGGGAGTTCACTGAGACCAGCAAATAAAACTAATTGATTGTACAGACATGAGATTGACATGACATGTGTGATGTTGTCACCCTGCATACTGCACCAGCTTTAATTTAGATCATATTTAGCTTCATCTCTGTGATTCATTAAGCCGGCAGTGGCTTGTACAATCTCTGGAATTATTGCTTTGAAACATCAGTTAGCTTTCCAGATGGTTGAGGGCTCATGAAACTACAATTAAGCCTAAATGTTGCATAGGGCACTGTTTTTCAAAGTGGGGGCCACAACACCCCTTGGGGCTGCCAGGGGGCGCCAGGGGGGCTGCAGAAACTTTGAGGGAAAAAAATGCATATCAAAATCTGTGTTCTTTGACAACAATCTTTTAATTTTTATTTAAAAAATAACAATTGAATGAATAACAAAAGAGAAAAACTCTAAAAAAAAAAAAACATGTTTACTTTTCATATTGCTGTTGAAAATTGTTAAGACAGAAATGACAGAATGTTTATAACAGAAGAAAGACACACTGAATACAATGAACAAATAACAAAAGAAAAAAAAATACTTCTAAAAATGATCACTGTTAATATTACTGTTAAATATTGTTCTTATTAAACAAAAGAGAAAAAAATCTAAAAAAAAAATATGTTTACAGTTAATACTACTGTTGAATAAAATGACAAGAAATGTTTATAACAGAGGAGAGACTGATTATTATTAATAAAATGAGGAAAATATATCAAGCTGTATGTTTGATTTTTGATATTTGCCATAATAATGTACATGTAATAAATAAATTAAAAAAATTGCAGAAGGGGGTCCCTGCTGGAGGCTTATGCAATTTCAGGGTCCTTGGCATGGTAAAGTTTGGGAACCACTAGTGTAGGGAACCCCACAGACCATAATGTACAAAGTACTACAAGTAGAAACCAGTAGTTTAAAAATATTGCTATTGTCTCTGTTGACATTCTGCTAGACCACACTTTTGTGCCTTTTTATTTGTGATTTCACTGTATTTTCTGGTGTTTTCACAGTTCTGTAAGTTGTTTAATGTTCAAACAAGAGTTTCAGAGTACCCCAGGGTACACATGGAACAGCACTGAAGAGACTATCCTGAAGGGAAAAAATAAATAAATAAAACATTACAAAAAAGTATTGATCACTTGTTCAAATGCCTTAAAGGTTTCCTGGATAAGGACCTCCTGTGGCTGTGCAAATGATGGCTTCAGTGTCTAAAAAAGTCAAAAGTAGTAGCATTATAGTTGCTGAGAATGGTCTTAGGTAAGAGGTCAGTGGTGGGTTGCTCAGTGTACACACACAGGGGGCTGCTGTTTGAACCCCCATCCCTGCTGACAGTCAGCACTTGTTTTGTTTTTTTTGTTGTTATTTTTTTTACCATAACCGGAACCTTTCTGTAACCTTAACCAAGTTTTTATGCACCAGATATTAATCATAATTGTGGCCAATCATTTGGACTAGTTTGGAAGGAGCTGACAAACAATGCTGAACCTTGAAATTAGTAAACTGAAATGTAATCGTATAGTTTGGATTTGTTGGGACCATATGAATAAGGGATGTAGCTACCGTGCAGTTTTGAAGCTCTTTTTTTGGAGCTAGAAGTGACGATATTTGGATAAAAGAATGGAGTGTGGTATGGATCTGACTCACAAACTGTAGCAACGCCTCTCAGACAACCTGTCACTCAAGCAGCACCACTTAAAAATGCAAAACTTTAAGCCTTAATGAAATGTAATGGCGTGAGTTATTAGCACCTCCATAAAAGAACTTTTTTTGGTAATCTCATTACCTTGTTATACATGGTGATCACTGAGGAACTACATCTTGAACTGACGAGGCAGTAATCTCTCTTGTTTTTTGTGCAGCCCCGTCTGAAGTGTTAGCCATCCGCCAGGAGAACACCAGCCAGAACAGCGTGACGCTGCTGTGGCATGAACCCGACCAGCCAAACGGGGTCATCCTGGAGTACGACATCAAGTATTATGAGAAGGTACTTAACTCACTGCTGCATATGTACCTCTGAAGAAGTGCATTTAAAAATCACATAAGTCAAAAGCTGTAGTCGTTTGTTTTCGGCTTGTGTCAACAGATTGTGGGTATTTTCCAAAAACAGCGAACATGGAACTATTCAGGCAGTTTATGAAAGGCATAGAATGTGACACAGTCTGTGCCATACCTGAAGAACATAAGCTCTGTGTCTTCAAAGGGCCAAGACTAAACTGAGCCAAGATACTGTGAATGCAGAGGAGTGGTTAGATAGACTCTGGATAACTTAATCCCAGAAAAAGATCCTGCTGGCAGCTCAGCTAATTGAAAGGAAATGGGGGTCGAGAGAGGGAGCGCAAGAAGGAGGATGAGACGGTGTAGATTCCAACTTAGCGAAAGTGACAGTGACAGCAAGCGGCTGGCGGGCGCATAAGCCTCACAACAAGTTAATTGCTGTGAGTGTGTGTGTGAGTCAATGTGTACATGCAATGTGTGCTCGGGTTTAGTGGGTGTATGTGTGTGTGATGATATAAATCAGCTAATTGCAGAGAGAGCAGCCTGTGAAAAGGCAGTCTCATAGCCAAACAAGCAGGATGGTGTGGGGATTCCTGAAGGATTAGCTCGTCTCTTGTGCTGCTGTCTTAATCTGGCCTTGCTCAGGGGGTGAGACGCCTGTGGGGGGATTTCAAGTGGACAAGTCAGCAATGTGCTTTCTTAAGGTTTCTATATGACTGTACTAAACAACAATGAGTCACAGCGAGGGTGGCAGCTGCTGCTGCAGCACACCAGCTGAGGATGATAATTAAGACAAAAAAATACTTGTTTCTGCACCTCACACTTCTTCATAATTAGGCTCTTATCCTTTCTAAGGACGCATGAATGATTCACTGATTCTGCTGTTTGGATGCACCTTGCACCTCCTATTATTGTTGAACTCTTTTTACCTCCACAATTATAAAGTACCCCTCAATTAAGTTTGTAAAGATGCTGCAGCAGGCAGATGAAAATAAGCTGAGGATTACAATGAAGAAGATGACGATAATGAACTTTATTGTTAATCGAGACTTCCTTCAAAGCAACAAATGCATACCCTTTTTAATGAATATGTGCATAAAAAATAAAACATTGCATGGCAGATAGGAGTAATAAGCTTGAGAATCTACATTTGAACAAATGATGCATCAGAAATGAATTATCTGAGCATGAAAATAAGACAAACACTCCTCAAAGTATCTGTCATTTCTCTGGCTGATAGAAACAGATCAAAACATGTCTGAGGTAATTACCTGCCAATTACATTTGACTGGCAGACAAGCTTGTATTCATTTATGTAGCGGCTAACGGGACAGGAAATCTAGTGAGGGTACGCTCTTAAAAGCAGGGCAATGTATTAGTAAAGCTCTGTGTGAATGGCAGATCCAGCATGATCTGTCCTTCAACACCAGTTTTCAAAGCACTGATGTATTTTTGAAAAACCCCAGTGACTCATGTCAATGCATTTCTTGAAAATGTAGTTTAGTTTTTTTACTAATATCTTTTAACTAATAACATTTTTTAAGTGGTGGTGACTAATAACACACATAGTCAATGGCCCTATGCCTCAAACTATTAGTGCGTCTACGTGGCCATGAATACCCTGTTTGGGATGAGGATTTTGGGGTTTGTTGTCTATGTATTTGAGCATGTAATCACTATCATCATATCATCATATGAGAAGTCCCAATATGCTAGCAATATGCTATGTAAGCAGAAAGCCCCCTGTGTCTTGTGGACAGAGGGGCATCACCAAACATTGTATTTAATGACCACAGAATGAGAAAATAAATATCTGTTGTCCTAATACACAAAGATTTTGGAATTTGGTAACTGAAAGCAAAATATTCATGTTTCCCTCCTTGATAAAAAAAAAGTAATATAAATCATGTTCAGAAAGCCACTATTTCCTGAAAAATTAGAAAATTATTAACATGCAGCAGCTCTCAAACTAAATTTTAAATGATCTAAAATTACATGCAGCTAAAGCCAAAGATTTATTCAAACCAAGAACAGATATAAAATAGAACATTGTGCCATTTTGAAGTTGCACACTGACTGCTTTATATGTTTTATTATTTATTGAGCTAATGGGTTTGATAACTCAAAGTAAACAGAGAAACGGTGGTGAGAATTATTATAAATAAAATTATGAGATGGTGATGGCTTTTTTGATTTTCTAGACAGCAAATGTCTGACAAACAGGAGTTAAACTTGGATTGGTGAGAAAGGGGAGCTCTTTTCTGAAGGGTGGGATGGATGGAGAGATGGCCAATTTCAAAAACTTAGACACATTGAATTCTAAGTCTACATGGCCAGATAACACGCAAGGGTGGTGAGAAAATGTTTGTAAGTTGGGAAAAGCAACCCTTTGAATGCACTGGATAAAGTTTTGCAGTGTTTGCAAAAAGACCAAGTCAAACGTAATAAAATAACACCATTAATATTCATTCACATCTACCCAAGTATGCTGCCAAGGGCAGAACATTTCTTCTTTGTTTGTTTGAGTTAAAAGTATGGTTAAGAAACAACAAAATTCCTGTCCATGCATGCAGACTCATATATTTTGTTGATTATTGTCACAATTAGAGAGTTTGTGTTTATTGGAACCCTCATGCATTTAGCAGTGCAACCGCTGTAATTAATATAGCACAATATTGGGAAGTTATTCAGATATATATTGAGTTGTTAAATGATCAGTTAAGCATATTACATACTCTGAACTATAAAATAGAAATATGATGCAGAGCTTATGTTTACATGGGGAAACACATTGAACTCATAAGCTGACCAGCGAGGCAATTTCCCGAAACCTTATTTCTAAAGCCTCATTCCAACTGCACAAAAACTCACTGACACCCGCTAATATCAGTTTTTTTAATGAGAAGGGAAAGGGTACTATTGGCGTGAAATGACTCTGCATTAGACACAGGTATTTATCACGTCCAGCTCTGATCAGCAGTGATGGAAACACCACACCCCTGCGAATGCGCTCATTTCAGCTCCCAAAACAATGAAATGCAACGACTTGCTGTCTCTATACTGTCCGTCTACACCTAGTCAGCACTAAAGCATCGATCCAAATTAGTCTGCACTGAGTTTGAAAGAGACAGTGATTAAGTAAGAGATATAAGAGTAGTGACCACCGTTAAGTTTTTATTGACCTCTGTTCATGCTGTGTCTTATTGCAAAACACACGAAAAAAAAACTCACATACACACAAAAGGAATACTCTCCTGCTGCAGGGCTGTGTACACAACCCTGCTCTACTGGCAGTGGGAAAGGTGTCTTCAGCCTATTTATAGTGGTTTTACCTGTGTTTAAAAAAACCTGCGTGCATGCACTCATTTTGGTGGGAAATTGATATAAATGTGTCTGTTTCTGTTACAGGATAATGAAGCACAAAGTTACTCCACTCTGAAGTCAAAAAATACCAGTGCCCGAGTGTCAGGGCTGAAGCCAGGCACCAAGTATATCTTCCAGGTCCGAGCCAGAACGTCCGCAGGCTGCGGACGCTTCAGCCAGAATGTGGAGATCCAGACTGGGAAAGCAGGTGTGTGTGTGTGTGTGTGTGTGTGTGTGTGTGAGAGAGAGAGGGGGGGTCTATAAGGAACAGTAAAACACATACTAGTTCATGATTTGTTGCCTAAAACCTGCTGCTCACCCTGAGCCACAGGGACCCTTTAGCAGTTGTGTATTGTGTAATACAGTGGAAGAAGTCCAGTAAGAACACAGTTTGTTGTGTTAAAAGACTTGGCACAGAAAGCTTCTCAAAGCCAGGCCAGACTGCACAGCAGGGTCCAGGGCTAAAGTGTCAGTGAGGCCGATAACCGCCTCAGTCCTTCCCTCTGTTCCATTGATCTGTGCTTTGTTAGAGGGTCACCCTGTCAGCAAAACTGCAGCCTATCCCAGCTTCAAACAGCTGTACACAGTGAAGGGCTGGGGGTAGGAGTCTTCATGACTCGATCCACCTGAGGCTAGTACAACACTGAAAGTTAGGAATTACGAAAAAAAATCTTTTATTAGAACATTTTTTCTTTTCTAATAGGGGATTTGGCAGATAACGGGCAGAGCAGACTCTAGGTCTGCAAAGTTAAACCTCCTGCCTGGTTGGAGTCCCAGTGCTGTTTCATTGACTAATAGTCTCCCCTCATTCTGCTGCTCACTGGACCCAGACTTTCCTCCTCTTGATACTGATTCATTTTCAGACCCTGAAAACAAGAGGACCGCACACATTCCACTCCCCTACATGCTGAGTAATCAATAAGTCCTAAAGTTTATGAAAAGCCAACTGAGTAGCCTTTTTCACTGTGTTATTTTTCCGTAGTTGAGGTGTACCTTGTATTAGACTTCACATTAACCTACTTCAGAGTTAACTTTGGCCTGGCTTTAGAGATGACAATGTCAGCCAGGCCTTTACTTGAGTCCATACTGAAATATCTCTTCAAAACAGCTACAAGGAGTTTTTATCTGCCTATGAAACTGTCTCAATTTAATACAGATGCCTATATTTGAGAAAACAAAATATTTAAAGCAACATTTTGCAACTTTTAGTTGATTGAGTCCCATTTCCAAGTTGTCAAATACAGATTTGTTTGGTTGATGGTTGGACCGAAGCACCAACCCAAAAAGTTTCTATCTGACAAATTGGGAATGAAACACAAAACACACAAAAAACAATCAACTTAAATTTGCATAATTCGTCCTCATAAGAAGACTCAATATTTCTTTAAAATTATCCTCAATGCCATTCCCTGGGTCTATTTCTGCACCAAATTAGACAAAAAAAAAGTTTTGCAGTGAGAAGTATTTTTACCACTTAAAAGGAGGCAGTAGATTTTTCTATCGAGAATTTTATTGTTGACATTATATTTTATAGTTATGGCTGATCTTGGGGCATGATCAGCAAAGAGAAAAAGAAAGAGTAGATGTTAGTGGTCCCCAGATAAAGCCCAGTGATTTTGATGATCATCTGACCTTTGCTTTAGAACCAACTGCATCAAGTAAAATTTGATCTCATCCACTGTTAAGATTAGCATTAATGTTTACAGACATTTCCAGAGGATGTGTCCTAATTATTTTGGTGATCCTCTGACTTTTCAATCAACTACACCATGAGGTTCACAATTTTGGTTTGTTGTGTCTCAGGTTGCATTCGAACCTGAGCTGTTTGGTCCACTTTAAACGGACTAGAGTCCGTTTCCTCTGATAGTCCGGTTTGTTTGGGGTGGTGTGAAAGCTCAGTCGAACTCTGGTGCGGACTAAACAAGCAAACTGGTCCTCTTGAAAACATAGGTCTCAGTCCACTTCCAAGTGAACTCTGGTGTGGTTTGTTTGTGGTGTGAATGAAAACGAACCACACGATTTTGTAACAGGAGAAATGTGATTTTTACAGGGTTTCTACAGCCAAACCAATAATTAATCCATCTGCTGATCACAAAATATTTCTGCAATCTTATAGTTGATCCTGACAAAGGCCAGTGCTGCCGGTACAGACACACGCAGGGCACAGCAGTGCGGGTGCGCTTTTATGTTATTATCAGTTATTAAAACAGTCAGACGCCTCTGCTGAGCAAAGTTTTTCAAAAGATAAGCTTATTAAAACAATAGGAAAATGAATGTCTAACTGGCCTCTCTGTCATCAGTGTCACTGCAGAACTAGCTCTGAAGCCGTCATATGATGACCTGATTAACAAGCTCCCAGCAGGTGATGCAGACGTGTGTCTCTGTTGAGCCTCCAGCAGCTGCTGAAAAATGTCTGTTTTATAGTTCTTCTGTAGTGGAACATATACGCAGAGTTTATAAAGTTTTGTGATTTGTCTTCTATAATGTATGAGCATAACTGTAATGTGTGAGCATAACAACAAATCAATTATGATAGCACACCCACATTGAATTCACATTGATAACATGATCGCAATCGTGCAGTCGAATAATAGCTGCCTAATAATGCTTACAATATTTTATAATTTATTTATGACCTCTTTGTGACACCACTCCATACACTGTCCATAACCGCTTGTCCTCGTAAGGGTGGCGGGGGCCTGGAACCTATCCCAGCTGTAATTGGGCAAGGTGGGGTACTACCCTGGATGGGTCACCTGACTATCGCACTCTCAGGCTCTCTCTCTAAAAGCATTAAATTACTGCATGAACTTCTGTCAGTCACATAATTTGATTTCCCCACGTGGGTCTTGATGATGCAGGATGACAAACGCAAAAACTGTCCAATCAACAGTCACCTGTCAGTCAGCAGAACCTCATGTTTACTCCTCTTGGTTTGTTTGGCAAAGTGTAGTGTGAATGCAAACCAAACCAACCTGAATTGCAATAATGTTGCAATTTCAACCCCCAAATTGAAACGAGTCCCGGACTATCAGTTGTGAAAATGACCTCAAAAAGTATTGGATTCACATCTTCCTTAGAATGAATTTAATTGTCTTTGGTGATCTTCTTACATTTTATCTAGTGTCACAATCTGGTAAATTTTCCATTACTCCAGTACTAGAGCTTAATGATTTGTTCTAAGGAGCATGCTAACACACAAAGCTAAAATGGTAACCATGGCAGATATCTGCTTAACATGCTGATGTTAACACTTACCTCAAAGCACTGTTATACCTGAGTACAAGCTCATGCAGATGGTGGCTATACACTCTTAGGGCCCTATTTAGACAATATATAGCACATGGTCTAAAGCCCATGGCACAAATGCATTTAGTCCATTTTGCAAGCTAAACAGCGGATAATCTGGGTGCCAGGTGTGGTGTATGGCACAGAGGGGTTGTATTTAGACTCTGAATTAGTCATGGGTGTGTTTTGGACGGAACATGAATTAACCAATCTGTGCGTCAGCTCCCATTCCCTCCAAAAGCCAGGTGTGCCAGGAACTGGTGGATTGCAATCTAAATGATGGATTTGGCGAATTCCAGATGAGAGAGGTGTTCTGCTGAAGAAACCCATCTGCTTGCAGAGGTAAAGCAGGCATGAGAGGACATGGCGGTGCAGGTTCAATCAATTTTTCGAAGCTCCAGAACAGCCTTACAATGCAGAAAAGTGTACAGTGATGTGAGGAGGAGGGGTGAACAAAGTTTACCGCTCAGTGTAAAAATCAAGCAGAAACGGAAGGGGCCAGCTGATCTCTTAGTGCGCGTGTTGCTGCTGGCATCTTAACTGGTATCAGCACACAGTTCAGCCTCATGCCTTCCGATGTCCTGTAATGTGCCCTCATTTAGGTCCAAGAGACATCCATGACGTATATCAATGCTGTGCAACACACAACATGCCACAAAGAATGCTCCGACTCAGGGATGTATTGTGATGTTCCACCTGACTTATCCCAACATCTGAGCTGCATGCGGGCTCATCTTGCTATCTGAATAATCCACCCTTTAAATAGCACGAAACAGACTGTGTTGCTGACTTAAGACCAGCTTTTATTTGGTCAATGGCACATTTTCTTACTGTTGCCTCAAAGTAGCAATCTGCCAACAATGTGCCTGACCACACCTCACTTTAACACTAACATGCCCAGGGGCGCACAGATGGATGCAAGTACATTTGTTATATAAAGGACATGTTACAACAACACTTTGCCAAGTCCTAAGGTCCAACACAGGCTGCCTTTATGGCTGCCACCATTTTCCTTTAAGTTGAGGGAGATTTGCCTGCCTTATGGATAATGGGCTCCTTGCTGGCCTTAAGAGGCCAGGTCCAAAGCCTGAGCCCTTGGGGAAAAGGAAAAGGGTCCTGTGGGCCTGGGACAGAAGGTCTCGGGGCATCTTTGAAGAAGGGGTGCAATTTCTGGGAACTAGATCATCTGGTGCCAAGTTAGGGCCGTCAGAATAAGGCTACCCTCTTCCACTTGGACTTTCAGTACGAGTGGGTGCAGGTGGATAAAGGGAGGGAAGGCATACACACTGATAGGCCATTGCATCAGTGCCCAAGGGAGGATTGTCTCTTCCTATAGAGAAGAAGAGGAGACACTAAGCTGTCTTGCTGGAGGCAAAGAGATCAGTTATGGCTGCACCAGAGTGATAGCAGATCTTGCTTATAACCTCTGGCTGCAGCTTCCATTTTCCCTGTAGGAGGCCCCCACTTCAGAGCTGATATGCTGCCAGGTTTGCCTAACCCAGCATGTGGTTTGTCCCTGGGGACATGAACTGTGGATATACCCAAACCCATATCGGGGCAGCTGTGGCTCAGGGGCAAAGCGGAAGGACAACAGTTCGATCACCGGCTCCTCCCGACAATATGTTGAAGTATCCTTGGGCAAGATACTGAATCCTGAATTGCTCCCAATGGCGGGTCATTGGAGTTTGAGTGTGTGTGAATGATTACTGAGTAGCAGGTGGCACCTTGTATGGTAGCCTCAGCCACCAGTGTGTGAATGTGTGTGTGAATGGGTGAATGTGACAATGTAGTGTGAAAGCCCTTCGAGTGGTAAATAAGACCAGAAAAGCTCTATACAAGTACAGTTCAATTACCATAAGCAAACTTGCCCCCCCAAATATGTTTCTGCTACCGTACTGTCTGTTCTCAACAGCATATGGTCAGTTCCTCAGCTGTGGCGCAAAGGGCATGATAGATAGATAGATTGATAGGGTCCATGCACTGGCCGATAACACAGTTATCCTGGTGAATAACTGCCAGCATATAGAGCTGGCAGTTATAGAGCTATACACATCAGTGTGTCACTAAACTGTGGACAAAGGCAGTTCAGGAGGCAGTGCTGCTCTGGACACGTGTTCAGAAGAGCCAGGGGTACAAAATGCACTGTGGCTGCTATCAGCCTGAAGAGGAGGAACAATCTCCAGGTTACCCTGCCCCACAAACAGAACTGGGACAAGCAAGCCCCAAGGGCAGCCTGTCTTCCAAGAGTTAGGTTAAGAGTTCCTGCCCTTGCATCTAAACACATGTTTAAGAACCCTTTGGACTATAAGGGCTGGAGCTCTAATCCAGTCCACCACTTTCTTTGAGGCCTTCTTTGTCAGGAGAGTGGGGATCTCCTCAACCAGAACCCACCCCTGCGCTGAGAGTGTGTTATCACTGAAGGTTGTTGACCTTGTCAGTGGAGGTGAGTATAGAAACTGCAAACAATAACCCCAGAGTCATGATGGAAAGCACCTAGCATTCCAACCCAATTGTCTCCCAGGACAGGCGCTTTCCCCTTTGCAGTGGTGACAAGGACGGATGAGTTCACGCACCATCAGAACAGGGAGGCCCCGCAGGGTCCACCACGGGTAATCCTCTCTTGATCATGCAATGACCAGCAACTTCAGATGGTTATGCAAACTGTCTGAGTGCTTGATCCTCTAAATCAGTAAGCTTCAGTGCAGAAAAAGAGCATGACTGACTCTTTATCGACAAAATGTTAGGCTTTCCAGCCTTGCTTTGCTGGCATTTTGATACCCAATGCCTAAACGGCCAAGTAATTACCTGGTTATAGAGTGGAGATGGTTGCTCCTGCTCTTTTTCCTCATCTTCCTGCTTTGCCTCCACACACACCTGACCTTAAGGCAGGCCCTCACCATTTGAATCAAACCCTCGGATGTCAATTTTGCTTGGAATGACACATACATCCTACCAGGCGCTAGGTGCTAGGTAGTAGATGGGTTGTCCCTGTGTGAAAGTTTGCCTGCTTAAGATCTCCAACTTAGTCTGCTTTCATGAGAGACGACGGCTGTGGCATTAGAAGGTGCTGCTGTTGAAACACACAACCTACACTTTTGCGGTGTGTGGTGATCACAGTCGTGTCATGTGTAGTTTGGGCAACAGCTACAAACAGCATGATAAAAAAATGACTCAAGAAACATTCGAATTTGATTGTAACTTATTTTGTAACATACCAAAAGCTATAAAAACAAGGTATATCAGGCAGTTCTAGAGCAGTGTTAACTGTGGGAGGAGTAACCTCCTTTGGTGTGGACTTTGGGCTTTGTAACTTTGTACACCTTTAAGTGCACAAAAAAGCTACATAGCTAACACACTAAAGGGAAAAAAAAAAAAAACAATAAAGCAAGGGTGTGGTCGTACCTCGGGTGGTAGAGTGGGTCGTTCATCGATCAGGAGGTTGATGGTTCAATCCCTTGCTCCTCCAGTTTTGAAGTATCCTCGGGCAACATACTGAACCCTAAATTACTCCTGATGACTGTTCCATCAATGTGTGAATAGACAGCCCATTTTCACTACAAAGTCATCACATACTGCTGCTAGTGATTTTGGCTTGTGTCCACATAATACGCTGCCGGACGGAGTCAGGTTGAAATGCTGCTAATAACAGCGTAATATAGGAAACTGGACTAAAAAAGAAAGGTCCCTATAGGGTGGGCAGGAGGGGTGGTGGATGAGTCCAACAAATGGCAGACTGTCATGCAGGAGTCCGGTGTTTACTTCCTGTCTGAATAATATGTTTTTTCCTACACCTCACTATAAGTCTCTTTTGCCTGACCCAAACCAAGCCGGAACGTCAACAGCAGACACAGACGGATGCCTAGAGCGCGATACATAGATGCAGAAGTCCACTGTAAAGTAGCAGTCTGTGATGACTTGGGATGAGAACTTGTTGGCAGGTCTGAGACAACATTCACTCTTTAAAAATAGACGAGATCATTACAGCAAAAATGTTGTTCTTTTCAATGAAGCTCCAAATTCTTGTTTACCTTGTTTGACCAAGAACACTCTACCTGCTGCCTGTGTTTGCCATGTGTGTCAGTGATTGTGTAAATTTAAACTGCAAACTCTCAACTGCTGATGGCCCTTTTTTTTCTCAGCTAACACAGTGTGTTTATGTGTGTTTTCAGTTCCTCTGCGCTACAACACCATGACCATCATCTGGATCTGCATGGCCCTGGTGTCTGGCCTCGTCACCTTTCTGGCCATCATCATCTGCAGGAAACGGCAAGGCTACACTTTACCACACTACCCATCGCTGCTGTGTGTGGAACACTTTCTTACACTACTCTACCGTATCTCTCTTTGTGTAATGTTGTTTGTGATCAAAGTGCCCTGTGCACTGTATTTCTCCCTGCTTTTTCCATGTGTAGTATTGCCTGCAAGTATGACAGTAAAGTTGAAATCTTAGAGAAGCCCTCCTAAAAGAAAACCTAAAAATGTTTCCAAAAATGGGAAAGGATCTAATTTAAGCCTGTGTTTGAGAAGTTAAAACACCTTTAGTCGCCCTTGTCATGTTGTGATGTTTAAAATGACGGAGTGCATTAATAACCTGCATGCTTTTCTATCAGTAATAAGGACGATGAGTAGAGAGGAGTTTTGAATGCTATGCTTTAGCTTCTCTCATCTTCTCAACCCTCCCTGTCTTCTCAATGTCTTATTTAGTTAATTTCCTAACTCGTAATTTCCACCTCATAGTGGATTTAATTATGTTGATTCATGTCCAGTAGCTTGCAAGCCAAACGTTCCCACTTATCCCATCAGCCCCCCCACCCTTCCTCCCTTTTGATGTCTTCAGCTAACTGCATCGAATAATTAATTTCATTGCACTTAATTAATTCATACTTCAATGCATATTAAGTTTTTCATTTCCATTCTGTTTGAGGGGAAATAATATGTTGGAGGATTTAAAGATGTTATCTGGGCAAAATCATGTTGTCATGGCTGCAAAGTCCAGAAGATTTAAATATACTAAGATGAAGGATCACAAAGAATGTCTCCACTGATGGTGGAGTTTAGCATTTAAAACGCTCCTTTTTAATGAAAATGCTAAATACAGAGAGAGATGGACACAGGCCAACCTACAATTAAACTGATGGGAAAATACCAACAAGTCTTCATTACTGAAACCACCATGACAGTAACTGTTTACACAGGAAGTACAGCTGAATCCTAATGAAAAACACCTCACGGCACTGCAGATCAGACTTTGTTATGTAGTATTTCATACCTTATATTCATATTTAGATCGATATTTATTTTGAACATATAAAACAAACAAACAAACAGAAAAAGATTAAAATATAAACAAAATGTCAATAATTTAAAAAAAAGGATGATAACCAATGCAAAAAAACTCAATGAACAGATTCCCACTCATATTCAAAAATCAGCAACAAGAAATTGCATCTTACATGTTTGAAAAGGAGTAGGAGGAAGTGTAAACTTACTGACATTTCACCACTGTACATGATATGACTATATAAGGGAAATAAAACTGCACACTATTTGAATTCAACATTCTCTCAGTTATGAACACTGACGAGTCTTAATTGCTTTGTTAACTCATCAGAAAACACACTTTCAAACTCAACAGAAACAAAATAAAACTCACCCAAATCGTCTTAGTTAGTTAGTCCACTGCTCTAACAGTCACCAGCTTCATTTTGGTCCAAGTTAGATGAAAAAAAACATGTTGTTGTGATGGGATATATGATGGTTAAAACAATCCAAGGTCAAGGTACATGTCTGTAGGGGTTATTTTGGCTCCAAAGGAACCAACTATGATGACATTTTTTGGTGGAAACATGGCTAAAAAGCACCCAAGACATTGTGGGGAGTCTGTGGCCAACAGTGCTCAGAAACTGACACACAGAGCTGTTTTTACACCACTGCCTTTCATAAAGGATATTTAAACTTCCCAAAACATAATGGAAGAAACCTGAACTATGTGTTGGGGAGTGATGATGCTACATGTAAGAGACTGAAGCTACTTTCACAGTAGTTTGTAGCCTACTAACTTCAACAATAAGTAATATTTTTGTTACCTGACTACTTCCACTGAAGATTCACTGGCCACAGTTTCAAGGAGCTTCCCCAGCAGTGCCCAAACCAAACGGCGCCGGGTGAGGGAACTTTGAAGAGGATACGGGAGCACAGTGCCAATCCATCCTGCTAGCTTGTCTCTATCTGTGGCTGTATGTGTGAACAAAGCGTTAAATCCTTCTGCCCTGCCAAAACACTTTGAAGGATTGGTTCCACTTTGTGGCCAGTGGAAAACCTAATTAACAGGGAGAACAGGTTGACTGGTTGTTCCTTATAAATAACTAAGTATCGCTAAGTGATGAATAGCTCTGCTGAAGTTAATAATTCATTATGAACAATTATTGATTCATTAATTATGAGCTGTGGTTAGAGTTTGATAGTACAAATGTTTTGCTATTGTCCTGTATTCATCCCACTGTATGTTTATGTGTGTGTGCCTGTGTGTGTGCTTGGATGACTGTGTGTGTATTTGTCCTGTATGTATGTGTGTGGTTTGTATAGACACTGTGGCTACAGTAAAGCCTTCCAGGACTCTGATGAGGAGAAGATGCATTACCAGAACGGACACGGTATGTTTGGCCCATTCCTCAATTATAACCAATATGTATCGATTAGATTGCATCCTCGTGTAATAAAGTTTATCCTCAGAGCAAACAATTTTCATCACGCACTGAGGAGCACACAGGCCTTATTCCCTGCATGCTGTTTATTCTCCCTCCCTGTCTCTCTCTCTCTGTTTCTTTCTGCGAGTCTATTCTTCTCTTTCATCAAGTTTTCCCTTCACACACCAGTGACAGGGGCTCAGATGTGATGTTGCTCTCATTCTCCGATATGTGACCAAATGCTAATGTTGTTTATCTTAGTGTCATTCCCCGACGCAAGGTTCTATATCGACCCGCACACATACGAGGACCCCTGCCAGGCGGTCCACGAGTTTGCCCGAGAAATTGAAGCTTCCAGGATCAAAATAGAGAAAATCATTGGCTCAGGTAAAACCATGAACTTGTGTGCACTCACACACTCAAGCAGAGACACACACACAAACACACACACATACACACACACACATACACAGTGAGAATCGTTGGCTGGGCTAACTTAAAATCATTGGCCAGTGTAAAGGCTGTGGTGTGCAGCAGAGAGGAGGATGGCAGAGCGGAATCAGAGCGTTGCCTGGGACTGTCAATCACAGCTCCTCAGACAGGCAGGGAATACTAACACTGCGTCAGCTCTACAATACACTGCGCTACATACGACTGCTGCAGACACACAGACAAGTTTAAAATATAGAATTAAGGCAATTAAGACAAATAGCAGCAATCACTCTTTAAGTTATTTTAAGTTAAAGATAAGAGTGAATGAGAATGAATAAATCTACCTTGTACCTTGAAAGACTGATGGCTTATAAACTTCTTTCCAGCTTTGCACATATACAGACTGTTAACATATATGTGCAATATAAGTAGATTTGTTTCTCTTTTCTAACTTTTCTAGCAAATTGGTTTAAGACATATTTAAAATTAAACCTGCAAGCAGCAATGATCAGGCCCTTGCTTTGTGCTAGTCGAGGGTTCTGGTAGGTGCTGTGTGGGTGCTGGAATGACCTATTTCGAAATTTGTACCGCTTCCTGTGCCCACCATGTGGTACTGGAGAACAACTGAATCTTATATTATTTTGCTGTATATCAGTTTTAGACTACACCATGTACATTTCATGTAAATCAAATGATAATTATCTACCAAGGCTTACTTCCTTTTACCAGTAGGTGTCTCTGAGACTATGACAGCTAAGTGACATGTTGATGTCTTCAGGCCAGGAGTCTAATCAAACATGAAATTTGGGGCTGATCGGTCAGTGTAAAGTCAAGTTACAGCTACTTCCTGTTTTAGCAAAGAATGTGTTACCATGGCAACAGAATTCAATGAAAACTTACAATCTTTACAAGGAGGCATTATCAAGGTGTAAAGGCTTTTCTTACCACATTTGAGATGGACGTGGTCAACCTGCAAGGAGATATCAAAGAACATTTAATTTCTTGTTGCCAGTAGGAGGGGCTATAACTAAAATCAAATACATTTTAAAAATATATACATCTGGATTTCATTAGGCAGGGACCCTTATCAAGTGTATGACGTTTGGGGCAAGTCACACAGTGTGACGAAACTAAGGCTTTAATAGCTTTTCATATTGAAGATCTTTAGATGGTACAGAAAAAAATAGATGCCAATCAAAGTATATGTCTAGGAGGTGTTTAAAAAGTTGCCCCTGTGAATGGCCAAAAAATGCACATTAAACTTGAAATGGCTGACTTTCTGTTGGGTTTAGGGTATGGCTCAACAAGACTTTTTTGTACCTCCTTGCACGTTACATATGCTTCCCAATTTCTATGCATCTAGATGAAATTTTCTGGGGGTGCTACTTCATAGAAATATTGTAGGGGTGGAGCTTATCATAGGACCTATATAAGATGTGAATTTTTACCAGTTTTGATGAGTGTGCAACATTTAGTGAGTTTTCGAGGACCTATAGCCCCTTCAAAATGCGATTTATTGGGTAAACTCAAGAAAAGAATAACATTCTTTCATTTTCAATATGGTCCTGGCACCATTTTGTGCTCGAGTCCTAATTATTGCTAAAGAGGTTGAGGGGGCCTGCAGCTTGGCACAGAACATGTTGAATACAGTGGAATAGATTAAATGTTGTATTTATTTTAAAATAAATTGCAATTATTCTTGTGTATGTGTTAGGGGAGTTTGGAGAGGTGTGTTATGGACGTATGAGACTCCCAGGTAAAAGAGACATCCCAGTGGCCCTGAAGACCTTGAAGGCAGGATACACAGAGAAGCAGAAGAGGGACTTCCTGGCTGAGGCGTCTATCATGGCCCAGTTCGACCACCCCAACGTCATTCGCCTGGAAGGGGTGGTAACCCAGAGTAAGCTAACACTGACACTCTAGTGTTAAATTGTGTTCAGGATTGTTGAGTGGGAAGTCATAGCTATGACAGATAATCTGGAATGTTAATGAGCATGATAATTAATAGTAAAAATATATTCTTAGTAGGGATGCACCGACATAATGGCACTGCCATCAACCTATCGGCTAATAAGATGAAATTCACCAGTGGCAGTGGCCAATTTTTGTTTTTGATCTGTCAGAAAAACATAAATAGGGCATATGTCTTTTAATTAAGATAAGATAAGAATTATCTTATCTTCACTAAAAGGCTTATACCCTATTTAAAATATATTTATGTAGAGATGTCTAGTTATCACATGCAGCACATACAGTTAATCAATTCTGACCATGCATGTAAATAAGTACAGGTAGAATATATCCTGTAGATATACAGTTGAGCAAAATATGAGTCCTGAAGCTTCCTGTTTGTTCCCTCAGGCAAACCAGTGATGATCATCACAGAGTACATGGAGAACGGCTCTCTGGACTCCTTCCTCAGGGTTGGTATTGAAGCTTTGGGTTCAACAGCACTGATACAGTGGAGGTTACTGTCTGCTTGTAGTTTGGTGTCAGTGTTAGGTATTTTCAGGGTTGTCTGCTAAGGAGTAAGTGGATATGTTTTCCGTCTCTGATGGGCTCTGACACTATTACTGCTCATTGTCTAGTGAAAACAATGTATCAATAAGTTTTTATCTTCCATCAACTTAAAAAAAACTTTAACTGAAGCTTGGTGCATGATTAATGCTATTAAATTTCAAAAGGATTAATGAGCCTCTATGAGGCTGAGGGATTTTCTCAACACATCAAGTTAAATGTTTTTCTTCAATCTATGTGAAAATGTAAAACCGTCAAGATCTGTGATACATGTTTTTACAAGAGAGCAAAGTCATTTCATCTCATATCACCTGACTATCAGAGACTGTTGGAAGGAGAAAGGCAGGTTTAGAGCAGAAAATGTGAACATTTTCTTTAAGAAGATAGAAGTTGACGTTGACGAAGTTTTAACATTGTGTTACGTCGACAATGTCAAACAGCTCCAGTATTTGCTTATATGAATATACTGTAGATTATTACTTAAAAGCAAATCCCTGTCATGTTTTGTTCTCTTATCTTTTCTCTCTTCTCTATCTTGATTGAAATCTCTTCTATTATCATTCTGCTCATCTTCTCTGCTGCTACTATACCATCACATATTTTGATGTGCCATTACAACTCTTTCTCCCTACCTCCTCCGGTCTGATCCCCCCACCCCCGGCTTCCTGCAGAGACATGATGGCCAGTTCACCATCATCCAGCTGGTGGGGTTGCTGCGTGGCATTGCGGCCGGTATGACCTACCTGTCTGACCTGGGTTACATCCACAGAGACCTGGCTGCCCGCAACATCTTGGTCAACAGCAACCTGGTGTGTAAGGTGTCTGACTTCGGCCTGTCCCGAGTGCTGGAGGACGACCCTGACGCTGCATACACCACCAGTGTGAGTTTTCACATTGAGGCAAGCATTACTGCAGCACAAACACACATTCAAACACACACACAGTTCTTTGCTCAAAATGGTCAGTGTCAGGGAGCTGTGATCACTGTAGGGGACTGAGAAAAACAGCTACAATTTAAAATATGTATCACCTATTTCACTTAGTGAGTAGTAAACATTAAGTTTAATTTGCGGCTTTGTTTAATATACTGGACCACTTTTGTTGTATAACCTACAATGACAATAAAGGTCTATCTATCTGTTTAGAATGACAAATCAAAATGAGTTCCATACAGCAAGGAAGCCTTTTACAGGTTTGTACAGGTACTCCAGTGATAAGTAATGCACATCCAAGTCAAATGACTTATAAGGGACAATAAAAATTGGTGTAATAAAAGAATATATCTGGAATTTCAACCCCTGGTGTTGATGATGCTCCTATAATACAAAAAATACCAGTCAGTGGGCCTCATGCAGCAATATTTGCTTTGATTTCTCTTAATTTTCTGGTAACAAAAATTATAAGAGAGGTCACCTCCAGATGCTACAAAGGCTCTTTACCATCCAAATCTACTACCCTTATATATAGTGCCCTTAAACACTATATAAGAGCAGGTTCTGTACCGCGTGCAAAGACTCTGGCACATGGCCAAGACCGTAGACATGACAACAAAAAGGGCTGTAGGAAGAAAAAGAACTATTCATCTGTTAAATTGACAAAGGCCTACTGTTAAATGATCTCAAAGTAATTTCAGTGATTTCAGGGAAATGTATTGAAGTACTTGATGTAAAAAGTATGCATGCAATATGTTTAAATGTATTTGATAAAACAAAATAATTAAAATATTTAAAAGGAAAAGCAGTAGGTCCTCATACATACAGTATATATGAGAAGCTGGAACAGTAAAATGTTTTTGCATTAAAGTGACCTACACAATGAAAGAAAATAATACCAATTCATTTTATAACTAATTAAGTAATTGTTTCAGCTGCACTTTTATACTTTCATATTTAAATTTTGTGTGCAAACATCTCAATTTCTAAAGTAGTTATCTAATAATAGAAGCGAAGCACAAAGTACAATATATCCCTCTGAAGTGTTGTGGAATGAAGCATAGAGACACTTTGTAACTGAACCTGCAGGCATCACCAGGCATGCTGGCAGCCTTGAGCAGCAAAGGTTTAAAATTTTTAACCTCAAAGTCAACAACCTCTTTAAGATCATGTCAATAAAGCTTAGGTAACTAAAAATGTGCTTTATCTGTATCTTTTTTATCATTCTTATAAATGTTTTAAGAGGACAGTTCCACTTTCAAAGGGTTACTTTTCAACCAGTTTTGTATCAAAACAATGTGGATAGTATGTGTAGATGAAGTGTGCTAAACTTCCCTCTATCTAACCAGAGCCAAGATACCTCCGCTCCCTCTACGGCAAAACTACAGGCTCTCAAACTACTTACAAACTTTTGTTATTATCCCCCTCCCTTCCTCCCACCGCCACGAACACAAAGAAACACACAGACTCCCCACCTCACTCTGTTTTTCAAACCTTGATCAAATGGTAAAACTGGACAGTGCTTATCAAATATAAAGATTGTCACTGAACTGCCAATATCTCACCTAAAATGTTTCGAGAAACATATTTCAGTGCCCTGTAAAGCTCTAATAGTGAGAGTTTGTGATCAGGAAGTGGGCGCTACACTGCACAGTGAAAACAGAGGCTGAAAAAGTGGAGCTCAAACCATGGACCTATTATAAATTTGGATACAGCCTTAGGGGCAGGGCCTCATTCATTCCTATGAGAGCTGCTCAGTGGCGCATGAAGCAAAGAAAGCTCTTTTTCCGGGTTTAGAAAAGTATAAAATAGCTGGATCTACTGGCCCATAGAGCATGCGTAGTAGTGATTAACGGCAGCGGAACGCAGCCGAGTGTACCCGAGCATTGACTCCGACTCGCTGGCTCGCTCACACAGATGACACAGTGCTCGAAGCGAATAGCTCTCCTTCACACCTCGTAGTAGCTTAGCTTATTAGCAACAGCAGCTAATCAACAGTATAACGTCAGCGGTGTTGTGTCAGTTTTAATATTTATTTGATAATCAGATAATGGTATATTTATCTTTCTATACACACACACACACACATACACACACACACACAAATATACATACAACTTATCAGAGAATCATATTGTAATCACGACCGGAAAAATGAAATTAACAGAATCCAAGTGTTGTGCCCACAAAAATGTAATAAAAGGTCGTGCCTTGTAACATTGCCATGTGTATTATTAAACAGCTCAACTTTAAGTAAATACTATGTTCAATACCGTTTAGTAACTGTCACTAGTGCTCCCCGCTGTTCACTGATATATGAATACAGACCGTAGACTGTATATACAGTCCATTATACAGACACGGTAAGACGTCCATATTACAGGCTTTACAGCCAACAGCGATGGTACAAATGATAAATTACGATTAAAAAATGATGAATTACAGCAAAAATATCAATTACTACAGCCAGCATGGAGTCACGTTGTGTCAGGGACTCCAAGAGTTACATGCGCGTGCTCACGGTAGAGTCCCGCGGTTCCGATGCACGTTCATTTTATGTCTGGAGAAATACCTCTTTATTCGGAAAATGGCACATTGTAAGTCTTTAGGACTTAATGTTTTGGTAATGGCTATTTAAAAATTTGTTCTCAAAAGTTAATGTGTCTCAAAAAATGTATCCAGTGATTTAAGGACATCTCCTTCCCAGTGTTAGGCAAATGGGGAAAAGTCTGTCTGGGCTCGTGTGCATCACTTGACGGTGTAATTCCACTTTCGGCCACTATGTAATTTTTGCATCAGAGCGTGGCGCACTTCCTGTGGGCTTGGCTCAAACAGTAAAACTAAGCAGTACTGATCAAATATAAACCATGACTCTGTCTCTGACTTGCCTGTTTCTGACCTCAGATGTTTTCAGAAACATGTTTAGCTTACTCTTTAACTGTAGTATAAGATCGTTTGTTACTAGCAGGCTGCCATTTTGTCAAGCAGACGAGTTTGCATTTTTTCACCTACCAGTGGGAGCATTTGGTCAGGTGCAGTGCAGTGCATTCTGGTAGCTGTTGGTTTTCTACCACTTTTGTAAAAAAAAAACTTCTTTCCAGCAGTGAAATACTTAATTAAATCTGGGAAGGAAAACAGTATCAAGACAAACCTAAAATTTGACAAATACACCACTGCAAAGCAATACAAACACAATCAAAGTGCCATGAGAATGAGAGCAAAGTAATTCATCTTTGTTATTGCTCCAGCAGAGAGCAGTGTAGTATTTAGCCTGGAGCCTGCTTAGGACAAATGTATTGAGTCTCAACTTAAAAAAAGGTCGAGCTCCTTCCAGGGTCTGATGCCATCAGCTCACAGATGAAATCAGCCTTTGACACATTTGTCTGTTCCACTCTGTTAAAGCACAGCAATCAGATTACAGACAGGGTGATTATGTGCAGCATCGCTCCTTCTGACGACATTCTGAAGGGGAAAATGATGTAAATGTAAATTATATTAGAGCCACTATAGCATCATTACAGCACATCTGAAATGAATGTGTGATAACGGGTGAAGATTAATACAGATTACATTAAGTTAAGTGATAAAAAGCTGCCTATTCTATGGAATCTGGCAGCAAAGTCACTTTGAAGGACCTGTAAGTATTGAGTTCATAAGTTAAGGCTGCAGAACTGCTGGTTCTAAGGTTTAGTAGGACATCAAGTGTCTATAACGGGCTATGTTTGGAGAGTAACCCTCAAATGTTTAAAGTATTGTATCCATTTGTCAACCTAATTACTAGGTAACTATTTCATTTGCAAGTCTATTCTTGGCCTGCAGCACACACAGGCTCTGTTTAGTCACATAACCAATAAGTGTGACATTACACTTTATACTCATAAACATTTAGTCAGGGGTACAGGGGTAGTCAGGAGAATACTGTTGTATAAATTGCAGGTAGTACTTTACTAATCTCCATTTTATGTCACTGATCAGATCAGATGGTAATGTCGTACTTTTATTTAACCCGCTAACTTTATTTTCCTACGAGTTGATTAAGATTCTACACATGAAATATAACAACTAATATGATACACTCTTACAGTATAAAAAGCAGTTCAATTCTGTGTGCACTGTAAAAAAAAAAGCTGTAAAAGTGCAGCAAACTTTTAGTAATGTGCAGTTTTTCAAAATACAGCAAAACACTATAAATGTTGATGCTTTGATGCCAATTTTACACTCTAAACCTCAAATTCTACTACAGAATACTGTCATAAATTTAACAGTAATATACTGTTAAAGTGATTTACGGCATTGACGCTGTCAAATTAAGGTAGGATTCTGGTAACAACATGCCATTCAACAAATCTGTAACAAATTACTGTTGAAGTATGGCAAAATTTAACAGCAATGTACCTTTTTTTCATAATACAGTAAAACCTTGAACATGTTTATGCTTTTTTGAGCCAATATTACACAATAACCTCAAAACTACTGTAGAAAACTGTAGTAATTTACAATGAAACAGTAAAATACTTTTGAAGTAATTTACTGTATTGACATTATATCTACATATTTGTATGCATGATCTTAGCAGCTAACTAAAGTTGTCTCTAGCAGGTAGCCAACAACCCAGATTTATACATCCAAAGAATAAACAGCATAGTAACCAGACCGAGCCTCTAATTGAGACAGGCCTTTACTCAAAATGTGTCTCCACACCGGCCTAGTGAAAGGGACTGGGCATTTAATTGGGACTGGGCTGATATTATTATTATGCATGATAAAATTAAAATACTGAATGAATGATATTGTGTTGTGCAAATTGACTATATGACTGGGACCTTTCTGCACTTATTTAACTTTTATTTTTTGTCATTTCAACTACCTTGCAGATAATATGTTTGTTCCTTCACTTGTATTTCCAGACTTTGGTTTTACTATTTTTAACTTAACTGTCAAAAAGACCAGAATAAGCCAAGACACTGAATTGCTCCATCAAATATATTACACACAGTTGTTTGAGCTATTGCTAAAATATAAAAATTTAAAAAAAGAAAAAAGAAAAAAAAAAGAAAAAATTAAAAAATTAAAATAAAAATTAGTGTGGCATTAAGTTAAGGTTACGAATACAGCTTCCACGACTGCATTAACCTGATCAAACAGAAGATTTTTAGACAAACAGATAAAATCCCATTTTGATATTACGTGTTTTTGACCACACCTGGCTGTTGATGAGCAGTTGCCATCTTAAGCCTGCATCTCAGCTACGTGCTGAGGCTGAAGAATAGCATGCATTTTGTAACCATCACCACCTGCATTTAAATGAGATCAACATTAATCATGAAGAAAAAATGTAATGCCTGCACACTTACTCCATGCCACACAAGTTTAGTGAAGACAGCATTGTGAACCTACTGATGAGGACTGAGACATTGTCAAAACATTTTGACCTGATGAAGATCCAAGTAGGATCATTGTCTTCATTAGACTTGTGTGGCATGGAGCGAGTGTACAGGTGTTATTTTTCTCCTCTTGTAAGCTGTTTTTTATAGCCTTGCATCTACGCAATGGCATATAATCAGCCTCTCTCAACTTGTTAAAGGTCCACATTAATCTGCATTTTTCTTATTGTCAACAAATCCAGGAAAAGAACAAAATCAACTGTTAACAATGCATCTTACTGTCTGTAACACTCAGCTCCAAGCCCCTTTTTTCTTACTGAAAACTTTAGAAAGAAATATATAGTTCTATAAAAAGGCTCATTAATTTCCTAAAACAGCTGGTCACTGTCGTGTTTGGCAAACTTTACTCAAACAGGAGAAAGAAGTGCATGAGTTGGGAACTGTTTTACACTGAGGAATTTTAGCACTTTCTTGAGGTCATTTTCTTGTTTGCCTGGTTTGTTTTTTACTTTACTTTTCTTTTTTTCCTTTTTTTTTCTATTGCATATATTCTGGTAACATTTCACTACTTTCTTGCAAATGTTTAGGTTATTTCTTGTTATGTTCCTCGTTGCCCTCTTCCCATGTTTTTGAAAGAAATCAAGCCAACGTGCGTATGGTTTAGCGAATTAAAACTTTGTAATCTTGTAACACTAACGGAGAGTTTGATTCTCTAACTTTCAGATGTCTACTAATTCTGCATTGGTAAGTCTGACATGTGGGTCACACTTCTTTATGCTCTGGACAGGGCGGGAAAATTCCAATCCGCTGGACAGCCCCCGAGGCCATTGCCTACAGGAAGTTCTCCTCCTCCAGTGACGTGTGGAGCTACGGAGTGGTCATGTGGGAGGTGATGTCCTACGGAGAGCGACCATACTGGAACCTCACCAACAGAGATGTGAGCACTATTTGTTAACCAGCAGACTTTTAATGTGTTTCAGTAGCAGAAGCTGTGGTCTCATCCACGTTTTGCTGTTCGTGTGCAGGTGATCAAATCTGTGGAGGAGGGCTACAGGCTGCCTGCTCCTATGGGCTGCCCGGCTCCTCTACACACACTCATGCTGGACTGCTGGCAGAAGGATCGCAACGAGAGGCCACGCTTCTGCCAGATAGTCACTGTTCTTGACAAGCTAATCCGCAACCCAGAGAACCTGAAGTCTATGGACACGCTCTGCAGGTGGGTGGGCTGCTGAATGCGTCCGTGTTTGCAGTGTATGCATGGGTGCATTGTGTCACATGCCGAAGAGTCTTTTGATTTAATTTGGCCAGACAGTTCGCCAACATTTAATCAAATATTGGTTCATGTGATTAGCGGATTACACTGCAAATCAAAGCAAGACACCATCTGTGCTGGGCTGAGGAGATGATCTCCTGGACAATATACAGTGACAGACTGTTAGGCTGCTAAGTAACTGTCCTGGTGTAGGAGGCAGAGTAAATCCAATCTCATCCCGCTGCTTTCAAACACGAGCGCGGTGGGATAAAGTTGCAGCCTGAAGTTTCCCTCAAAGTTCTCTGGCAAATGAAGCGAGCGGTCGTGTTCGTTTTCCAATAAACTCATCTCTGATAGACGTAATGTGCGTTAAGTAAAATCCTTGCTGTGATATTGACATTGATTCACAGTGGATCTGGGAGCAAGTTTGAGAGGACACCTGGGCCGGAGCTGGACCCGTGTAAATTGCTCAGTTCAGATCCCAGGTCCGATGCAGTCAGTGATGCATGGCACTGTGCATCTGTATGTCTGTGTGTGTGTGTGTGTGGGGCGAGGGGGGGGGTGCTAGAGGAAGAGGCAGAGGAGACGGAGGAGTGTTCAGGATTTCTCCCTGTATTAATCTACCCAAAGCAG
Organism: Plectropomus leopardus; assembly: GCF_026936395.1. NCBI lineage: Eukaryota > Metazoa > Chordata > Actinopteri > Perciformes > Serranidae > Plectropomus > Plectropomus leopardus. The sequence continues at coordinate 1,697,282 of NC_142177.1, read as the reverse complement.
CCATCCTGCAACCACAGCTGCCACCTCTTCTCTATCATTTTAACTGCTATTGATTTTCTGCCTCAGTTACTAGCGCATTTCAAAGCTGCCCTTTCCCCCCGGTCGCTCTGTCTCTTGTTCACTTTTTGCCTCTTTTCTCATTTTCGGACTCCCTCCAACTAATCCTTTTGTCTTCCCATTCATCTTCCTCTCTCTGTCTGTCTGTCTATGGTCATCTGTCTCTCTCTGGGACACAGTTTAAACAGTCCTCCGCTGATGGAGAGAGCTATCCCCGACTTCAGTAGCTGTAACTCTGTAAATGAGTGGCTGGACACCATAAAGATGGGCCGCTACAAGGACCACTTTGCAGCGGGGGGCTATCAAACTCTGGGACATGTCATAAGCATGAACCAAGGGTAAGTACTGAGCATGATGGAGAAGTGATGGTGAGCTGTGAGCTCTCAGCAGTAGATAGGTGCTAGGCTCCACCAGCCCACGTATGTAGCTCAAAGACCCTGTAGAGAGAAGATGTTTTCTCACCTGCCCTGTTTGGTTCGGTTAAAACAAACTCAGGTTCGTTTTTGCAGTAAGTACGGTTTGTTTGGGCTGTTTTTTTTTTATTTGAAAGCTGTCGATCAAATCGTAGTGGGGACCAAACATCTGGACTGAGACCAATTGAAAGGGGGAGTCTCAGACCGCTTTCAAACGGACTCTGGTGCGGTTTATTTATGGTGTGACAGAGAACAAACCAACCAATGGATTTTATGACAGCAGATATGTGATTTTAGTATAATTTCAACAGCTAAACCAATAATAAATCCATCTGCTGATCATGAAATCTGTCCCAGATCTCATACTTGATCCTGATAAAGGACAGCACCACTGCTGCGGACATGGGTATCAGCGCAGCAGCAGCATGGGAACGCTTTTACGTTTTTGTTCCAGTCAGTTGCCTCTGCTAGGTCAAGTCTTTAGAAAACTCATTAAAACAAACCTGTGTTCAGTATTGTGACGGGATTGTCTAAATGGTCCTGATGTCATCAGTATCTCTGCAGAACTCTCTCTGAAGCTGTCATATAAAGACCTGATTAACAAGCTGACAGCAGGTGATGCAGACGTGTGTCTCTGTTGAGCCTCCAGCAGCTGCTGAAAAATGCCTGTTCTATAGTTCTTCTGTAGTGGAACATATATAAGCAAAGTTGTCTTCTGTATATGTGAACTGACTAATAATGCTTACAATCAGTTATTTCTCTGTGAGCTCTTTGTGACACCAAAGAACATAAATACACACTATGAAAGCATTTAAGTGCTGCAAGAACTTCTGCCAGTCCCTTAATTTGATTTCCTCACGTGTCCTAATGATGCAGGAGGACAAATACCAAAACTGTCCAATCAACAACCTATCTGTCAGTCTTGGTTCATTTCTAAAAGTCTGTGAACAGGTGCTGAACCTGAACAAAATTACAACAAAGTATCTTTCCCCCCTGGTTCAGACCAAATGAACCCAACAACAGGTGTGACAGCAACCTGAGAAATCACCTCACTGAGGGCTTAAACTGAAGTAAGTTGTAGCCTCAGCACACTTGAAACATTTTAAAACTGCTTAAAGTAAATCTCAGAAAGTCGGTGTGACCGCTGCTGCATCACTCATTTTTTTTGTTAATCACCACCTCCACAGTTCCATTTAATGAGCTTCTTCCCCTTAGCAAACACAACACACCCGCCTACAGCACCCTTATGTCTGAGCCACAGGTCAGGATCTTATATTTCAATCAGCCCTCAAGTCTGTCATTCACAGCTATCATCACACACTGTATGACCAAATCTCTCCATAATGCTCTTGCACCAAATCAGAGTTGTGTCTCAAACTGAAGCTGATATCCAGATAAAGGCAGAGTCTCACATGCTACTGAATAATACACTGCCAGTAGCCACGTTTTATAAGGAGTGCCCTAATAGGTTGGGCAGTTGGGAGGTGGATGGGTCCCACAAACAACTGACCTTCATGCAGGAGTCCATGGTTTTCTTCCCTTGTGGATGTGTTTTTTATACACCTTACCATGTGCCTCTTTTGCCTAATCCTAACCATCATGACAGTCCACGCTGTTGTCTAAACACAAGGACTGTGCTGCTTCATCCCACCATGTGCATTTGTTGACATCACAGTAACAGCATTCCAGAGTGTAAACAGCTGACGCAGAAGGATACCTCAGATGAGTTGTGGTGAAAATTTGTTGCCATGTCTCGACCAACCTACCTGCTTGATGCCAATACAGCCATTAGCAGATCATTGTCATTTCTTACTGAGAACTGCAGGCATCAAGCGAAAAAATAGGCGACACAGCTGTGCCTGAGCCTCGCTGCACATAGTGGCAGTGTGGGTCAGGCATGAAATAGTGTTTTTAACAGAAGTACAGATCTCATATGTTTAATAACTCGAATCTACTGTGCAGATTTTTTAATCGGTGTTGATCTACTAAGCTCAGCAGCTCCTGCAGCTATATGTATTACACATTAAAAGGCTCATCAGATAAGGCCAAGCATCACTCTCTGCAGGGTGCAGTACAGGGCTTCGCTGAGTGAAGGCGGAGTGAAACATCTGACCAGGAGCTTTGGCGACTCGACTCAGAGTCAGGTCAGGGTCTGCAGAGCATGCTGGAGGCTCCACATCCACATCTCTCACGCTCCCTCTGGTTCTCCAACATGTTCCACTGGCCCTTGCTTGAATCAACTGCCTTGCTCCATCTCTCAGCCACGCAATGGCCTCCAGCAGGCCCTACTGACCCAGGCTATGCTCTGCTCCAGAGAACCACATGGAGGGTGGGAGGGCAGTGGGGTTCATGCTAATAGCCCTCTGTCAGTTTCCCTCACACAGACCCATGAAAAAGCAAGTCAAGAAAAGCAGTGAGCTCCATAGTAACACAAAAATTCATCACATTCAGTGCCACATATTGCACGTTTCCAAGCTACGAAATACATGGCATTTTCCCCCTATTTCCTCCTGTTTTCCCTGCTCTTTCCTCCCTGCATCACATTTCTCCTGATTAAGAGCCCTCGAGGGGTTGTAATCTCCACGTCTGCCCCAATATACCAAAGAGGGAAATCTGACGGAACATCCAACAGCAGCTGGTTAGAGAATTAATACTGAAAATGCACAAAATAGTTATTGTTTTGTTTTTATGAAATGTGCCTGAATACAGACTCTGTACCAGGTGTGTGCGCATTTGGATACTAGAGTGCGGCTCGGGCCGCACATTCCAAAAAAAAAAAGTGGGCCTCATAAAAACAAATAACACACCTGACTGATCACACAGCTGATGGATAGATCCATCAGAGCAGATTGACGGACAGCCCAGCGCAGTGACAGACCTCTCATCCAGCTGCTCTGTGCTGCTTTTATTGTTATCAGGGGCGGATTTAATGATTTTGGGGCCTGGTGCCCCAGCCCAACAGCCTTGTTTTGATTTCACCCATTCTCTAACTGGGAATGATGATGGGCTGAAACTGGAAAACTGTGGTTCTGAAAGTTATATTGCACAACTTAAAGGCGGCCTTGGACAATTTGTTGCATGTCATTTCCTATTTTCACTCTGAACACTTGCTGTCTATGTGTCCACTAGCAACCTAACCTCATACAGTGATTCACACAATATCCTTGAAAGATTCAAGCACAAACTCTAAGGTTTGGGTTAACCCTATCAACAGATGTTATGTTCTTAATGTTAAGTTATAGAGGTTTGGGAAAAGTACTTTTTTGTGAACCATCCACCACTGCAATCTGCCACCTAAATGGACCACTGAATTCATAAGTTCCATTAGTGTATTGGTCACATAATCGCCAACCTTCCAAAATACACGATGCATAAATTACTGGTTCATCATCACAGTGTATATATATGATTTTTAGTGTATCACTTTCTGTAGGAAAATTTACCCACAGTGCATGAGAACAGCCTAAAACTTAAAGTTGTTTAAATGTGCAATAACTGCAGCATGATGGTGCAAGAGGGTTCTGCCGGTGAGCTGAGGTGCTTCTGTGTGGTCTTTGCATGTTCTCCCCATGTCAGCGTGTTTTTTTTTTTTTCCTGGTTCTCTGACTTCCTCCCACAGTCCAAAGACATGCAGGTTAATTGGTTCATGCAACTCCTGCATGAAAGCTACATACTTTCATGCAGGAGTCTGATGTTTGCTTCTTGTCTGAGTGTGATGTTTATTTTTCTACACCGTCAATGTCCCGGCGTTTGTTGCCATGTGCTTTTGTTGCCTGAACATAACCACGAGCAGTGTTGACATCATGGTAGCAGCATGCTGGAATGTTAAGAGCAGACAGAAGTATACCTTGAGTGTAATATGCAGACACAGAAGTCCACTGCAAAGCAGCAATATGTGACAACTTGAGGTGAGAACATATTGGCTCTTGCCTTGACCCTTAAAAGGATGAGCTGTTACAGATAATGAACGTATGAAAACTTCAATAACTGATTTTTTTGGGTCACTTGGGAGCAATGCAAATGGTTTCTGAACACACCGATATATTATCACTGAGATGGCAAACGTATTAGCAAAGAGTTGTTATAAGCAGCTATGTAGAATTTAGTTTATTTATTTATTTTATTTTCTGCCATCATGGGTAAATACATTTCAGACTTTGTGTGTTTCTCTTTGCATGTGTGTGTGTGTGGCGTGCAGGGACATCCAGAGGCTCGGAGTGACGCTGATGGGCCACCAGAAGAAGATCATGACCAGCGTGCAGTTGATGAGGGCGCAGGTCCTCAACAAGAGTGTGCCATCTGTGCACGTATAACTCCTACACTGAGGTTTCTCTCTGCTGAAATCTAGAAACCCAGGCTTCTGAGGTCTAGAGGACTCCGTGGGATTGAAGATGATCTGATGAATGGGAGAATAAGATATGTGGGAACTTTACAAGACTTTTCCTTAAGAGACTGAAGAACAAAATGTGAAAGGGTTTAACTATGGAGCAAGTAAACATGACTTCTTTGGGACAAGTCCGACCTTTCATTTTTTTTTTCCTATCCAATTGCATTTTCTGAGTTAAATGTCTTGTTTTATAAATGGAAAGACTGCCTTAATTACCACAAATTGTTTTAAGTTTATTGTCTACAAAGAGAAAATAATTTATCAATCATGAATTTATCAGAGAAATATGATTTCCTGAAGCGGGCAATAGTAAATGGAGTGATGTAGATGTTGGGGGGAGGACGGGGGGGTGTTCTCAGATGACACTCGCTGCCTCTCCTCCAGTAACAGCTTGGGGAGAACGAGGCCCCGAATGAGGCTCGAGACAGCACAAGTGGAGAAAAGTGAAATAGTGCTCACCCAAGTTGCCAGATCGTCTCCACAGTGGAGAAGACCTATTTCACCCTAGGCTATTAATACCAACAACAGGCACATTTCTCCGCCGTCTAACCTTGATGAATGACCCCAGGAGAGGCCTCGAGCCCTCTGCCCAGTTTGAAGCTGCGTGGCGCACAACTACTGTACTTGGAAGATGTGTATGATTCAGTTACAGTGCACTTTATTCTACAAGCTCTCTGTGTTGTAGAGGCTTTGCAGTTGTGTCACCAAACTCCTCTCAGCCACAACCGGAGTCACAATGTTGGTCTGAAAAATATTTATGTCAAATATTACATAAATAATGAGGTAGTATACAGTGTAAAACCCAAGAAGAAAAAGAGATATCTAACAGACATTAGTGTAGTAAGTTGCTCCATCATGAGATTTCTTTCACAAATTTCTTCTGTGATAATAAACTAAGAATATATTTAAATTACATGAAAAATGTGTTTAAATATGCATACAGAGTAATATTGGCCATTTGTGTGATAAATGCTGCACCTGATGCATTTTCAGTATATTTTGGGATCTTTTGTTATACATCTTATTTTAGATTTAATCTAAATGCACTTCTGTTTTAAAATGCATTTCAAATCAGATTTAAATCTGTAGAACATGTACTTTAAATGCACTTAAAGTGTTGAAAATGTGTTTCTGTTGTGTGTGTGAAAGGTTATTCCTGACCATAGGAATAGCAATTTGATAAATTCATTTAATCAAAGGTTCACTTATTCCCACTTAGCATATACTGTACACTGTAGGACTATTTGTCATCAAGTTCCATATATCTGAGCAAACTTTACTTTACAGGTAAAGAACATGATGTACGGTTGAAATCCAAGATAATTTAGACACAGCTCATAAGTGGACCCTTACTTAAGACTATTTAAGAATATTTTGTTGACAATTTTCAGTTCTATTTTTTACCTAGTTTAACTATAGTACTCAAAGTGATAGAAAAAAAGAAGGAAACTATTTTTAAAAAAATTTAATTTTGAAGATCCCATATATTGAAAATATATTTGATATGTATGATGGCCAAACTTAACATCAGTTCACACTTGCTTCTGTCTTCATTTGTTGGTACAGTAGCTGTCAGCACAGCCGAGTTGACAGGAGAAAATGCTGACATTATGTATTTCTGCAAACCATGAATACATTACATTTTCTTATTTCATACATATAATATCAGTAGGCACGTTTCCATTAATCCTAAAATTGTGCAAACTGAAATTGGGAATATAAATAAGACTAATGGAAACACGTCAATTTTGAAAAGAACATTTATCGCAAATACATTTTTACGCTCGCATGAGGAAGTATTTCAGGCAATTCAAAAAAGCCATATTTCGCAAAACTGCAATGGAAACACTTTTTTGGCTTTTCGAGGTCACATAATGCTATGGCTATGTGCTCAGACTCATGTCAGTAGGAACTGACTACCTCATGATGCAGCAGGAGCTACAAGAGGTGTTATTGCATCACATAACTCTTCAAAAGTTGAGCGGCTCATTCGGAAGTTTTGAATACACAATTCCTCTTTGAAATCTTAGACTATCAGCTCCTAGAAATCCCTCATACGTGGTTGCTTCCACATATAAAGGGCTCACCTTTCCATTATGCAATAGAAATAAAGCTGCTAATGTTTTGAACATCCATCACCATGCTTCTTGGAATGTTATCACCAGAGGAGAAGTCACAGAACATCACTAAGGGGAAATGTCATCTCAAAATTATGTTTTATCAACATAAGGAAAACATTGATTTCGTTCAAATTTGCAATGGAAACCTGCTTAATGTTTCTCAAGGGACATAATATATGAAGTGACTGTCATCAGGAGGTGGAGAGATGGTGGATCGTGAGACACCTACACTGTTACAAATAGAATAGAATAGAATAGAAATACTTTTTTTTTTTTTTTTTTTTTTTTTGGAGTGAAACAACAGTTTACATAAACGGTAGGCTGCTGTATAATTTTAAGACATAATACATTATTATTCATTTTACCAAAACCTCACATTCTACTAATAAATACTGTAATAAATGTAATGGTAATAATACACAGTTAAAGTAATTACACTGCTGATGCCACATAATAAAAGTATTGGTGGAAGCATGCTGGAAACTGCAGCTGCCAGTTGTTTACCATATTTTCATGGGAACATTTGTTACAGTGTAGGTGAGACGTCTGCCAAGCTGCAGACCACTGTGAGCTTTTCTAGCAGCTCCCCCAGTATTTGGTATTTTCAGCCAAAAACTGATATTTTTTTAACCATAAACAAGTGTTTTTTGTGCCTAAACTTAGCCACACATTAACCACAGCCTTGTTGAAACCTAAGGTTTTACATATGTGCTACATTATAACATGCAAATGTAATGTATATGTGGTTTGCGGAAACATACAATGCCAACATTTATTCTGGCGATTGAGCTGGGCAGCAAACTCACATTAGCAAATCAGCTGGTATTAATGCTAACTGATGACTAGATGCTAACTGTGGCTCCTATCCATTATCTAGTATGTAAGCTAGGTGTACAACAGAAGAGTGCTAGTTAGCTGAGCACATGTTGATCTGCTGCTAAAATATGGAAATGTAATCTTATTCAGATGTTTGTGAAAGAAGGCAGCACAAAATATCAGTCTGCTGAGTTCTGCTTCGGTGCTAATCAGCGCCTGTCTGTAGTGATGGTTGAAGGCCTACAGCCAGGCTCTAATGTTGGCTTAATCAGTTATTTAACGGTTGTTAAAGTGTGACAGTGGTTCATGAATTCATATCAAAGTTTATTCTAAAGTAGCCCATGACTGCCAAACCTGCAAAATTGTGTACAGATTTTTATAATTCCTCAAAATTCCCTTGAATGTTAATCCTTGAAAATTCCCTAAATATTAACCCAATATAAATATGTTATACATCTTTTAGCCTTCAAACACCATTAGACAAATTAGGGCGCACTGTAAAAGTTCTCTTTACCTCCAGGAAATCCAGGAACCCGATGTAAGTAAGTAAATGTAACTATTAGTCTTAATTCATGTTTACTTCATATCTAGTTGTTAAAGTTAAGTTAAATTTTATTAATTAAAATTTAGCTTTATTTACTTCATTTTGTGTAGTTGTTGCAACTTAAAAATGACAAGTTTAATTAAATCAATCTATCTACGTTTTAGGATCTTCAGTAAACCAAGTTTATTGTGTTACATATCTGTACTCTGCTGGTCGCAAACTAGTCAATCCTATTTATATTTTTTATTTATTTATTTATTTTATATGTTAACACATCAGAACCAAAATCCTCTTAGTCATGATCAAGTTCAGTCAGACTAACTTGGTTTTACTGAGGTCGCTAACAGTTAGCACAAGGTCATTTCATTTGTCATTTTTAAATTGCAATAGCTTCACAAAATTAAGTAAATACAGCTATATTTTAAGTAAACTTAAAAAATAGATTAAGTAAACAAATTAAAATAACAGTTATATTAACTTTCCCTTAATCAAGGCATTAGTTCCCAAGCTTATTTGAAGTAAGATCAACTCATATTGTTACAGTGTGGATCGTTCACTGTACCCAGCTTGTCATGGGGTAATGTTTTGCTGGGCCCTCTTATTCTCTTGCCATTTATGAACAAAATGAGACAGAAGCTTTCGAGCTTTCAACTAGTGGATATTCTGTCGACACAAGCTGTTTTCAGTGCAATAATTCTGAACCTGAGAGAATATATCTGAACACATTTTTTTTGTGAATGTGAGGAATATAGTACACATAAACCACACAGACTGTAAAATAAAGTGTTACTTCTGATTAAATGTGATGGCAATGTTTGCCTCCATGTTGATGGAAAGGTGAAGAACAACATGTAAGTAGAATGTTTATATCTAAACGCTCTCAAAAGTACATAATCAGCCCTAATCTATACCCCCCTCTGTGCCATCAAGAGAATGTCTTTTCTTGTGCACCTCGGTAGGTTTTCCTCTAGATGATTGATGTCAGTTTTTATTAGAGAAGAACCTCATGATATTTCTTGAATATGTATTATAGTGGCATTTCACTACTGGGTTCAAAGGATTTCTTTTCTCTTTAGGATGCTTTTGAAGACACTGGACTTGAGCTGAAATCCCATATTTTATAAAGTTAGGATATGTTTTTGCTAGATGAATTGATTTCTAATGTATACAGCAAGTTCAGTCACTGGAAGGAAGAAAAAAGAAAACAACCGGATTTATTCACATTTCATTATTTATTCATCCTCATTTGTTTTCCAAATAATACAACTCTGAGAGGTTTTATTACAGTCAATGAATCATCCTTGTTGCTAATGATAAATCATAAATGTGCAAACTGTCCATAAATACACAATAAAGGAACGTTTGTCTGTGTGTGACTGCAACAGTGATTTTGCGACTGTTTCTAAAACAATAGAGCTGATTTCCACTTGCTTTGAATTCTAAATGTTTTCACACTCTAAGCCTCATGGGAGCTATAGTTGTTGAATGCAAACAAAATAACAATTGTTTTGTTTTTAAGCTGCATTAATAATGGATTAAAAGACTACATGTTGTGTGTAAGGTGTCGCTCAGGGTGACAAACCCACAGAGAAATATTATCTGGCTTCCTACATGCACAGAGCTATTTAGCATCATTTAGTTCATTGTTGACTTCTTGATAAAATACCTTTAAATCAACACTGCACGCAGCTGATCGCAGAAAAAAAGTGACTACCCAGAACAGAGCATCTAACATAAAGCAGTAAACAAGCTAGAGTAATTATTTCCTAATGAACCTATATTTGTGTGCACTTTCTTATTCCAAACTCATAAAATACTGCCACACTGACAGTGTTTTCGGTCTATGATCCCAATGCCAAAAGGTACCTTTCATGTGTGCATGACACACCCCTGGACAACATCAGTTGAGAATGTGGCTGGACAGAACCAATTTTGCTGTTATTATAAGCTGCTAGACAGCTGGACGACCACACAGCACCTGCTACAACAGCCTGATACATGGACTGGTGGTGTACCACCAGAACCTGTTGCGCCACAGAAAGGCGTCAGGTTGCTGCAAGTAACTACACTGCAAAAACTGTGATCAGGGTTAATTAATATTTACTAAATAAATAAGAGTATACTATACATAATAAAAAAGACTGTGTACAGTTTGGAATCACACTGAGCTGAATTCACTAATTTTTAATCATTTATTAAGTCAGTTTTACTCAGCTTTTTCTAAAATAAAATCAGCTGAGAACCACTGAGTAGAATTTAATTATATTTATCAGGAAAGTCAAAAGTGCAGAAAATTGATAAATTTTACTCATTGGGACGTCCTAATTTTTACCTCCTACAATCCCGCCCATTTCATCACACCGACATGAAGTCTGCCACACGTCATGGACTACCGTTTGCTTTAAGGTAAGACCTGTTTAATTGTTCTTAGTTAACAAACAATTCAAGTGTCTATAGCAGTTAACATTGTTTTGTGTTACTGCAAATTACGAAACATGCCAACTTTACTGCACTGTAAGTCAAAATGAAGTTATAGTGTTAGTGATTGGAAGTCAGCCTACATCGTCTTTCGACTAAACGCATCGCAACGATTGAAAAAGTAATCTCACTGTCAAAATTTAATGTTACTTTCCAAAGTGTAACGTAATACTGTAATATAAGGTCCGTAAAATACAAGCTAATCTTTTATTTAATTAAGTTTCCTGGCCTCAGCCAAAGCCCCCTCCCCCTCCCCCACCATAACAAGCTAGCTAGCACGCACCGACACCATGATGGTGGAACAAACGTTTCTTTCAACGGTGAGTAATCAACTTAGGAGTTTCGTATAAAGTTACTGCATTTAGTTTTCACAATTAAATTGTACTAACATTTTTACTCAAGTAGCATGTTAAAGGCAGAATACTTATCAGCTTTTGTACCGTTACACATTTCGGAAGAAAAAAGTCGTTTTTGTGTCATTACATTTTGAAACACAGTGCGCTGTTTCGTCTTTCTTTTTTTGAATTTGGCGTTATTTTCACTGAACGCCTGTTAATGTATTTTGAGCACAACGGCAGGCTAATCCCAAATTCACTCTCACCGAGCCTCTCCATTAACGTTACGTCAGTTACATTCAGATGGCACAAACAGCCTTCCTCGATTTTTTTTCCCTCAGTTTTCTCGGAGTAACGTTATGCTTTCAAACTGGTTGCAGCTCACACGGACAGATGAACAGTTACATTCAGTTACACAGTTACACCGATTGGCGTTTGTGAATGCTGGCTTGAGATCAGTACATGTAACGCTTGGTACGGACTCTGAGCTGCCAGAGAGAGGCTTTGTTGGTCCGTCTGTTTGCGACCACACATTTAACACTGTACATTATGTTAATATGCCACGCTAAATGCTACGCGAAGTCTCCTTTTCCCCACTAACGTTATAGAAGGCATACTGCCAACAGCAGAGTAAATCACTCAGTTAGGCATTGGACATTCTTATAGAATGATGAGAACAAAATAAATACTAGAAAAAGAGACCATATCCACATGGAAAAATTACCAAAATACATTTCGTTTTATGAATAATTTGCTCTATAATGTGTCATTCACTGATAGCCTTCCTTAGGTGAAAGTGAAGAAAGGAACACACACTTGTAGGTTTACGAGACAACTTATGATGAAACAGCACATCTTTTGATTATATTAAACATTTCTTTGTTAGGGTTATTCTTAGCCTCATTATTATTATCATCCTCTTAAGGTAAAGGATCTACAAAGGTTATTAAGCTTCAACAATTATTTCATGCCACTCTTTTTATGATTAGCTATGTTTTTATTTTTCATGGAAGTAAGTCTATTGTAAGGGTGTCTAACTAGTCTTTCAGAGGCTACTGGGTTATTTTAGTTATTTTAGCATGTGTTAGCGAATGTAGAGTAAGATATTCATCAATACAATGCCAGCAAGAAATTATGTAGTAATGGATTGATTTCATTTCAGAAATTTCATTTACAAATATTTACAACTGTAACTCTGTTCAGCCCATTATCGGGTGATTGAATTGTTTTGATTTGTTGGTGAACTGATTCGATCATTTTCAATTTACCTGGTGTGAAAATATGTGTTTATGTACGTTTTTAAGTTTTGTCAACAGTGACATAAATAGAGTGCATTACAAGCAACGGCTATGACAAACTCCAGATTTTCTTGTCCAAACAGTTGGAAGCAATTTGGGAAATAGGACCTTCTCCTCTGGCTGCACTGTCTGATATGCACAATGTTCTTTCTGTTACAGGATGCTGATGAAGACAGTGTGTCACAGGACCTTGCTGTTCAAAGTCTGAAGATCTACAACATCAAAGCTAACACGGCAGAGGATCCAGACAACATCGGTATCGTGGTGGATGGCATGAAAGTTCTAACTGGTCTGGGTAACTTTCCAAGGGCTTGCTCCCTGCTCGTTGGTTTGGCGTATGCTGTGAATCTTGCCTATCCAAAGGAGCTCAGATGTGTATGTTGCACTTGTGGAGTGCTGGATAAACATGTTTTTAAAAGTTGCACAAATAAATGTTTATCTGCTGCTGTTTTATGCATTGTAATCTGTTGATGTTTCTTGATGCCTCAGTTTACTTAAGTTTGGTCAGGATATTTGATAAATTAGACACAGAAAAATTATGGCAACAAAGTGACATTCAATATTATTGAATAGATTTAAAGACAAATTAAAACTTAAAATGAAACAATTATTTTAGGTACAGATAAATAAGAACAAGAGTGTAAATGTGTTGAATTAAGCAACAATGTGCTAGAATATGAGTTGATATAATTTATTTCATTTACTTCATCCAAATAATTTCTATGCAGGTATTTAGTAAATGTAAATCAATTTCACCCATATAATTGATAAATATAAGTCAGTTTTGCCTAGATTATCAGTAAATATGAATCAATTTCCCCCAGCTATTAAGTAAATCTAAATTACTTTTGCTCAGATACTTAGTAAATATAAATCAGCTTTCCTTGTGAAATTGGCTAGGATTTACTAAATATTTTTTGGCGATGTAACTCATCATTTGGCATGCTATTACTAAATCCAACTCATTTCAACTGTTGCTTTTATTGACATGTACTTAATTTTTTTGTTTGAGTTAAGTTAATGTATTCAATACTTTTTAATCAAATTGTAGAACTTAAAATCTATTCAATTATATTATGTGTCACTTTGTTGCCACAATTTTTTTAAGTAACCATTGGTCATATTTTTCTCAGTGTATGTAATATAAGGAGGGCAGGTGGAGGGGAGGATGAGTCCCACAAACCCTGGATTGCAGACACAGTTTGTTACCAAGAACATAATATGTAGCTGTGGAAGTCCACTGCAACACAGCAACGTGTGATGACTTGGGAAAAAATGTGTTGATGCTGCATAGAAATAAATAATAATGTTGCTCCATGTCTGCTGGAGCCAACTTATTCTCATAGACTGTTGTCATTGCAAACTTGTCAAATAGTGCCGCTCTGTCAGTGCTTTCGGCATACAAGTGTGACGCCAAAAGCTTCATTCCATGTCCACGTGCAACGCAACCTGACAATGCTGTCAGACAAAACCGGTTGTGCGCGCATGAAACGCTGAAGGGTATCGGTAGGTAATAACACTGCAAGTAACCACATAATATAAGGAGCACAGGTGCACTTATAGGGTGGGTGGGAAGGTGGAGGTTGGTCCTTCAAACATCAGACTTCCATACAGAAGTTTGGAGTTCATTTTCTGTGTGTGTGTGTGTGTGTGTGTGTTTTCAACACCTTACCATGTGCCTCCATTGCCTAATCCTAACCATCGTGATAGACTGTGCCGTGCACTTGTTGACATCACAGTAAAGGGCAGCGTCACCCCACCACATGCATTTGTTGGAAGCACTGTAACTGCGTCCCTGATTGTAAACAGCTGACACCCAAGGATACCTAAAACATCATAGGTTGACGCAGATGGTCCCGACAGAGCAGCACCATGAGACAATTTTGGAGCGAGAACGTGATAAAAACAATCCCAGGTTTCTTCCGTAGCTAGGCTGACTCAGAGTCACATAGAGCCCTGTATTCCTTTGGCCCTCAGCAGTAATGACTTTATGAGTTTCTTTAATGAGAAAATTATAACTATTCGAGATAAAACCCATCACCTCTTGCCCTTAACTGACCTTACCTCCTATACAGGTGGTTTGGATAAGGCAACATGGCCTGGAATTTATTCTCTAATTTTATTTCCGCATCAAAGCCATCAACATGCCTGGTAGACCCCATCCCAACTAGGCTACGTAAGGAAGTTTTGCCCTTATTAGACAATTCTTTATTAAATATAATCAATGTGTCTTTATTTACGGGGTATGTTCCACAGTCTTTTAAAGTAGCTGTCATTAAACCTCTTCTAAAGAAGCCCACTCTCGATCCAGAGGTTTTAGCAAACTATAGACTGATATCTAATCTCCCCTTTATTTCTAAAATCTTTGAGAAAGTGGTTGCTCATCAACTTTGTGACTTTCTCCCGGATAAACGTTTATACAAGGACTTTCAGTATGGTTTCAGAGTTCATCATAGTACAGAGATGGCACTAGTAAAAATTACTAAGGACTTACTGATAGCCTCTGATAGAGGACTGGACTCACTCTGTAAATTTCCATTGTTATGATGCTGATATGCAGCTGTATCTAACTGTTAAACCAGATGAAACTTATCAGTTATCTAGACATGTCTTAAGGACATAAAAGTCTGAATGAGCCGTAATTTCTTGATGTCAAATTCAGACAAAACTGAAGTTATTGTTCTTGGCCCCAAACACCTAAGAAACTCAATTTTTAAGGATGTAATTTCTCTAGATGGTATTACCTTGGCCTCTAGCACAACTGTAAGGAACCTTGGAATTTTATTCGATCGAGATTTATCTTTTGCCTCCCATATAAAACAAACTTCTAGGACTGGTTTCTTTCACTTGCATAACATCACAAAAATTAGACATATCCTTTCCCAAACAGATGCCGAAAAATTAGTACATGCATTTGTTACTTCTAGGCTGGATTACTGTAACTCCCCATTATTCGGTTGCCCCAACAAATCTCTTAGGTCTCAGAACACTGCTGCACGGGTTTTAACTGGAACCAAGACAAGGAACCATATTTCTCCTGTTTTAGCTTTTTAACACTGGCTCCCTGTAAAATCCAGGATTAAATTTAAAATCCTCCTCCTTACTTACAAAGCTCTAAATGGTCAGGCTCCATCCTATCTTTTGCAACTCATAGTTGCCTACCAACCGTCAAGATTACTGCGCTCTGAAAATGCAGGGTTACATGTGGTTCCCAAAGTTTCTAGAAGTAGGATGGGAGACAGAACCTTCTGTTACCTTCTGCTCCTCTTTGGTGGAACCATCATCCAGTTTTGATCAGGGAGGCAGACACTGTGTTCAGTTGAAAGGTTAGACTTAAGACCTCCCTCTTTGATAAAGCTTATAATTAGGGCTGGCTCAGGTTGCCTGGACCAGCCCCTAGTTGGGCTGACATAGGTTAATCTGTTTGGGGACTATGATACACTGAGCTCTGTTTTCCTTCTCTTGTTCCCTCCATCTGAAAACGCTCGTGTGTTGACTGCATTACACTAACTCTGTTGCCTCTCTGGAGCATTGGTGCTCCCTTGTATCCTAGTTTTCCTGGATCCTGCCTGCAATCTTGGCTGTGCCTGATCGTGGAGATAGCTGTGCTGGTGCTGTGACCCTGCCTTTGGTCGTGCCGATGCTGTGGCTGCACCGATACTGTACCCTCGGCTCACCGTCATTGTGGTCTTGGTTTTGCCATTGCTGTGGTCCTGTCTGAAGCTACACCTGTTTATGTGCCTGAGGCAACCTTCTACTGCCATTATTATGAGCCACGCCTCCACTATCAATATACACATGGGATTCTTATCAACACCCCCAATATTATCAAGCCTACCTATCATTGTTGTAATATGTCATGCGTCTGTTTCCATTATTGCTGTGCATCTCTCCCCCTCTCTCTTTCTCTTTCCTTTTTGTCATAGTTGTAATTCAACTGTTATTTAAGACATCTCTTGCATATCTGTTTGTCCTGGAAGAGGGATCCCTCATCATCCTCTGCCACTCTTCCTGAGGTTTCTTCCTTTTTTTGCCCCGTTACAGGGTTTCTTTTTCGGTAGTGTTTCCTTAGGTGATATGAGGGTCTAAGGGCAGAGGGATGTCGTATGCTGTAAAGCCCTCTGTGGCAAACCATGTTTTGTGATAATGGGCTTTATAAGTTAAATTGACTTGACTTGACTTGACTTGATATCCCACAAAATTACCAGCACAACAGTTTGTATAATTATCATACATAATAAGTGGCCAATAAGTGACAATACATCCTTAGTGTAGAGTTATGTAATTAACATAAAGTTAGGATAGCTCTGGGCTATAAAAGTCATTGTGGTTAGGTTTAGGAAAAGGAACATGGTGATGATGCACCCTAAAGAGATTTAAAGCTTACTCAAAGTCCACACGCTTCCAAACACGTCTCCATGAGAAGGTCCTGATGGAAAGTCCAGAGTTTAGTGATTGATCCACCACAGCCACATGTCCTGTTGCTGCTGGGGACCGCTGCCTTGTTTACTCTCATTGGCATATTGCTCATGTGATTGTAGCCTTTCAAAATACGTGTACTAATTTGGGTGCATTAATTTTTTTGCTCGGAAACATACAAATTGTTTGTTAGAACAGCCTGACTGGATCATCAACAGGAGAGTTCATTGCTCAGCCATAACAACTTTATGAGGTGATGAGTTATTTGGGTTTTTTTTTGTTTAGTTTCTCTGCTGATAAAAGGGTCAAACAAATAGGGTTATACAAGAAATGCTAACTTTACTATCCAGGAGATTTTTTCCTTAGTCGCTGTGAGGGTCTAAGGAACGAGGGATGTCCTATGCTGTAAAGCCTTCTGAGGCAAATAGTGATTTGTGATAATGGCTTTTATGTCAGGGTTCCTGGACATGACTCCAGGTTTTCCTTGTGTCCCTCTCTCTGTCTCCCTCATGTTTCCACCTCCCCTGTGTGTCTGTGTGATGTGGCCGTGGCCTTCCCTCACCTGGCTCCTGAGTCAATCTCCACCCGTGTCTTCAATCAGCTCATTAGCATGCTGGTGGCCATTTCACTGACAATGTAGAATATTGATAGAGAATACAATTTTTTTGGGCCATGTCATGTTAAGTTGCTTGTTACCATCTCCCCATGCTTATGAGAGAAATCAAACCAATTTGCAAATTGCTTTGATTTCTTTCAAAAACAAAGAGGCAATGAGCAACTTGAGACAAAATTACCCAGAACAATTACAACAATTACTTGAAGCAAGGAAATGACCTAAAAAAAGACTAAAAATTATAGTAATTCTGTAAAATAATAATATTAATATATAATTATGACAATAACAAACACATAGTTCTCTGGATATTAAAAAAATAAATAAATCTACTAATTTTATGCAGTTTGTTGGTCATTTTTGGCCAAATGACTCAAGCTTTCAAGGGTTGATCTATATTTACTTTTATATTTATATATTTTAACGACTTAATACTCACCTTACTAAATACTTGTGATAGACTTCTGAATGTAGCACAATAAAAGTGAGGTTGATCCAGGTTTTGGAGGGTTAGGAATATCTGGTGCATCTGGACTTGATTTCTCCTAACAGAAAATTCGAAGATGACATAAGAGAAATTAATGAGAATCCTGCTGAGGCTCAATGTGTGAGACTTGTAGGTGCTAAATTGCAGGCAACTGGATTTGCTTGAGTTTCTTTAAGATGGTTTACCTCTCATCCAACATCCCATCTAACTAAAGTGCAACATCTTCAAGAAACTTATGCATGCTATGCAAGACATTATGGTATTTTTTTATTTTTTATTATTTTGGCAACCATAAATTTAACATTTAAGAACTTTTGTTTATTAACAGTAAATTACTATGAAAAAAAACAAATATAATGTCATCTGAGAATTACAAGGTTCACTCTGACATTTTTGTCAAACTTGAGTTGCTGATAAATTTGTATTCTTAACATTATGTAAGGTGTTTTTTTTAAGTTACATACATCTTTTGAATTGTTGTTTAGAAAACAAAAATGTTCATATCATTTATGCAATTTGAAATGCAAAATTTTTAAGCACATTATACAACAGTTAGTTCCCACCAAGCAATTTGATTGGTCGAGAGGCATTCCAAGAGTGCTGTTGGAGGAGTATAATATCAATGGGACTGTTAACCTTTAACTCTGCATGTAGAGAGAGAGAGAGAGAGAGAGAGAGAGAGGAGTGGGGGGCGAGCAAGAAAGGACGGGAATTTTGAAGTGTGTCTTGAACCGACTGTAGATGCACTGAAGTTACTAAAAGTTATGAGGAAGCCCAGAAGGGGGCAGCTGTGACAGAGGGTTTTGGGAAAAGTTTGTTCGCTGGGAGTAAACCAGCTGTTACAGATGTTACAAGGATGTGCAGCGAGGCAGGGACAAATCCACAGCCTGAGAGACACCAACACACACACACACGCTGTCTGATACGAGACTCGGAGATCACGGCAGTGATCTGTCTGATCAAACTAACTCATCCGAATCTCACAAAGTGTCTGTTAACGGACTCTGATTTCACGGAAGACACATATAAATGTTTATGATACTCAGCTGCTGCTCTGTGCATATCATGAAGACCGAGCTAACAAAGATTGGCAAGCAGCGTGCAGGAAAATGTTTATGTGTTGCTAGGCAACAGCTGTCAGATCCAGCGATTGCGGAACTATTTGTGTCAGCAGAGCCAAAAAAAATCATTAATTGAACAAACAAATCATAATCTGTTGTCGATTGTCACTATTAACATATAAAAGACGCTTGTAGAACTGTTGTATTAACAATATCACGCTCGAGGTCGTGTATACGACCTACGACCGAATCACAGCCGTGATGATATACCAGCACAACATCAATCCCTCTCCTGTGATATTGCTTAAATATCTCAAACCACTCAGAATGCAGATAAAACCTTAAAATTCTGGGGTGGCAATATTGTAAACCTGTTTACAGTAATGTGCTTTAATAATAACGGCTATAATCAATTCTCATCTCTTGTTTATGGTAAACTGTTTTGAAAACAACAGGTATACTGTAATTACTATCAATGTCAGTGAAAAACATTGTACAGCTCTATTACATTTAATTACAAAGTACAGTCAGAATGTGATGTGTGAAGCAAGATCTTGTTTTAAGTGTCTGCAGGACTTTGGCACTCGATATGTTCAGGCCTGAGATTACAGCTATGCCCAGAAGTCAGCTGTGAATAAATAATATGTGTTTACCACAAAACTACTTGAGAGCCTTGAAAAAAACTGTGTTCACCTCCTGATGCACTCCTCCTCCCTGCATGGGGTTTTTCTGTGGATCCATCTTGACAAACATGAAAGACATCAGCATGTAGTCCTGAATGCGTCTGACAGCCCTCTGAGAGAGATTTGCTTGAAGAGCGGTGCATCATTTAAGCAATCACCTCATATGGTCCATAGATCATTTGTAATGAATATTTTCCCTGTTCAGAGAGGCCAGAGCTCAAGAAAATTCATCTAGGACTCATCTCTGACAGACACCAGCGTCAGTGCTCGCTCTGCTTGGTCACATACTAGAAGCATATTTATATTCACCCCAAGGTGTTTGATGTGAACTTTGCGGCACCATAACGCTCACTCTGCAATACTCAGGTTGAAAACAATTGACTTTGACTTCCTTAATGCTCAGTGCTGAGTTTTTGAGTAAATTGCTTTTTTTTCTGTGGGAATGAATCCTGACCCAGCTCGGAAACATCATTTGGAGCTCAGCCTGAATAGGGAATGTGCCTGATGAATCTGTGTCTCAGTAATTGTCCTTTCCTTCACCTTAGGAGGGCTGTTAGGAGATAATCCTCTCCATGGTGAAACAAGACCTAACACAACATCATTAATCTCATTACTAAGGCCGTGTTGCTTTGTTGCCACCAAGTCCCATGCCCAATTATCAGCCGCAGCCCCGTCCCCATGACGACGGCGAGTCCCGCCCATCGCTAATGACCATCTACACTGTCCCCTGATTGACTCCTCAGAAAGCGGCCGGTGATAGTACTTTGTATCTGCAATCAGGCTCCCTCTGAGTCTCTGCTGTGTCCGTGTCCTTGCGTCCCCCGGATGTCCTGTGGTTGACTGCAAATGGAGAACAAAGCTGATCACAACAAGCGTGGCTCTGGCGTTTCTTATCGCCTCACAGCAGGTCCACACCATGAGGGAGCAGCAGACAATGCACATGGATTTAAACCCTCAAGTATTTATTGTCAAGTTTGCTTCTATCGTAAAGTAGAAACAATAAAAATTCATTAACAAGCTCTCAAATCTGTGTAAATCTCTGCACAGTCATAATGAAGTCTTTGTGAACAACCTTGGGACAATGCATGTGTGCAGCTCACAGTGTTGTAATTCCACCAGTATATTTCATCAAGGAAACAATCGGTGGGAGCTAAGTGAGGACTGGGGACTGCCTCATCAGTTCACTCTGTCTGCCACCCTCAGTAGTTTGAGTTTTCTTCTTTATTATTTCTTTTTGCTGCCATGTGGGGACTCCTTCAAAATCACACAAACTCTCTCAACTTTCCTATTTTAAAACACACTTTTTTGACAGAATTGGAAAAAGGTGTGTGAATTCATCACTTCAAAATGTGATTAATACGCTATAAGAGGAAAGGAACAGCCTGTATTCAGAGCAACCTGTGGAATAAGCCTAAAGCTATGAGTTCAGTGTGAGGCCAGCCTGCCTTTTAACAAAAGAGCAGTGACAGGGACGCATTCAAACAACCTGATGACGGGTTGAAAACCTCCTTAAGGAAATAAATGACTTGTGCCAGAAAAATAAAATAGCACCTGATCAGTTGTTAGCCCGGGGTCACTTACCTGCATTTTAGTTACTGTTTGCTTTCTGCACATGCACAAAAAATCTGGTGTCTGTAATTAAAAATCCTGGTTTCCCCAACTAGATTTCTCCATAAGGTGGCCCAATTCATACTTCAGCCCGCTCTCGTTCTGAAGTTGACAAATATTGCCACTTCTGCAGTGATTTTTGTGTAAGATCCAGCCGCCAAAAGCCATCCAGCAAAGTCAGCTGAGAAGTGTTAAGGCATTGTAATATCCCACAGAAGGGCCAAACGCCACCTGTGGTGGCAACATAATGATACGCGAACGGGCAGTATCAGTTGATGATGCAGCCTGATGGAACCTGTCGTGTCTGCATGACATGCCGCTGGATGGCGGTTGGTTGAAACGTTGCCGGTACGTAGTATAAGGAGCATAAAGGTCCCCTTAGAGCAGACGGGAATGGCATTGATTGAGTCCCACAAACCCCAAACTTACACCCAGAGTTCGTTGTTGCTCCCCTTGTGAATTCAATGGGTTTTTTTTCCTACATCTTGCCATGTGCCCTTTATGCCAAAATCCAGCGTGCCTTGGTTGCAAAATGAAAATCAAAAACATGTGACGACTTGGCATGAGAACATGTTGCATTGTCATGTATAATCAGGTTTCTCATCAGGTTACTGCAAGTAAGCATGTGCAGCATGACTAAGATATCACATTAAGTAATATGTGGCAGCAGCGTGACAGTAAGAGAGGCAAGATCATTATGTGTAGCAATACAAGTTTTTTTGTTTGTTTTTAGGCTGTCTAAATCTCAAAGCCCATTCTCCGCCCGCAGCATAAGGACTCTTCTTCCTTTCTCTCTCCTCTTGCACCATGCACAACATCAGGAAAAGTTGTGTGGAGTTCTGGACTGAATGCAGCAGACCACAGGAGGATCTCCACCAATGGCATACACCAAGCAGCCAGTCAGACCAGAGGGGAGAAACGAAAATGAAATTGCCGGACAAAGAGAGAGAGACGAGAGCCGGCATCAGGGCAAGGCTGACCCGCCTTGGACCGGATGGAATCTTCATAGAAGCTGATTTTAATCAACTCATCCTTCAACTCCAAAGATGTAGCACGACGAAGGACAATACAATGAATATGATAATAATAATTAATAAAAATCAAAAATAAAATACAAATAAATAGTTATTTGGACATTTTTCTCATTTTTTTTAGTAACATCTTCTTATATTTTTTTCTTTTTCTTTTAAAACTAATTTTCAGGTCATTTTATTTTTCTAATTTCTTGCACTTTGTGCATGTTTTCGAAAGATGTAAAACCACAGCACTAGAAAACTGATTTTGTTCCAGGTTTCAAAGGGTTAATGTCTATTTTGAAAAACTTAAAAGGCCTTAATTCTTCTTCCCTTAAATTCACAGAGGATTTCAAAGACCCATGGGAAGCCTGCAGATAGATAATAAATAGACTCTCTAAATTAGACCCTCATAGATGCATAGAAGTATGGAGGTGCTCTCAGCAGAGAGCAGATGTGTGCTGGGCAGCTGCTGAGCTGATCACAGCCATGCTAGACAATTCTTGGAATTCCAGCAGATGCGACACAGCACGTTTCAGAAGATATGATTAATAATGAGGATAAATGTATTCTTAATCACCAAAACACAGCTACCATGTTATTCAGAACTGGACAATAAATGGTATTTGCTTTGTCTGTAGGATACAGAATAACAACAGGGAGAAAATAACATTACACACAATCACAACAGACAAAGAAAGAAACATTTTAAGTACACAGCACAAATATTAAGGAAAAACAGCTGAGTCAACAAAACCTGTAAATCTATATAATGGAGCAGGCAAAATGCTTAACCACACCTGCAACCACAGAGCTTGTCAGCCTATTGGTGTGCATTATGTGTAAATATAGGTGTGGTTTGATCTTTCCAAACATTTGACTTGACGAAGATCAAACCAGGATCGTCTTTAATAAACTTGTGTGGCATGGAGTAAGTGTGCAGGTTTACCTTTTTTTCCCTAATAAAACAAGTTTTTCAATAAGGTCCTTGTGCATAAAAGTCGTACATGTGCACACAACATATGTGGCTGCTTGGTCCAGCAGTTTCTGAGATGTGTTGCAGACAGACAGACAGACACATGAACACACACACACACACACACAACCAAGTGCATGATCCCCTGCAGGCCTGCGCCTGTTGGAGATAATATTTACTTTGATTCATTTTTCTCTGATATGTAAATGATTCGTTTGAGTGTATAGATCTGTGTCACCTGTTCTCTTTTGGGAAAGTAAAACATGTTGGATAAAGTGGGATACACTGCAGTTTATTTTCAGTTGGATTATATTTGTGTAAAAAAAGCACTTTCCTTTCACCTGGAGCACTTTTATTTTGGGATGAGTGAGAGTGAGAGAAGGTCTGTAATCTGCTGCAGTTTGAAAGAAAAGTGGTTTTGTCAGTGTTAAGTGAAGATACAAAATTCAAACACAGAGAATTAGAAACTGTTTAACTTTTGTTAAAGAATTTAGATGTAATTTTCTTTTTTCTTCTAATTTAAAACAAAACCATTGATTCTGATTTTGAAAGTTTTGTCAATATTCACATATTTTTCTGTGACACCATTAAATATGCCATTTTCCTTATATAATTTCAAGTGTTTCTAATTACTTTATATACCACACAGGTGCTAAAGACATGTATGCGTGTGTTCAGGAATGTCTGAAGCTGGGGGCAGGAGGAGACCAGGAGATCTATTTTCACTGCTGGTTTAGTTTAAAAAATGGGCTTTAGATGAAAATGTAAGCATCTGCGCCACATAACCGTTGTTAACTGTTAACTGTTGTTTGTTCATCTTAAAGGGAACGTTTGAGCCTTGCATTCTCAGCTCACAGTTAAATGGCTTTGTTTCAAACTTCAGTGCTGTGCTTGCTTTTTAAAAACATAGTCCAGTGAATATTTATTGCATATTTTGCATACTTTTTAACACAAAGAAGTGTGAACACAAATTAGCATTTAGTCCTTAAAGTTATGTGAAACCTGAATATCAGCAAAAGCAGAAATACAGAATTATGACTGGAAAGTAGTTAAACAAAATACTAAAGTAGTAGTAATAGAAGTAGTAGTAGTGGTATAGTAAGTACCAAAATAAAGAATTATTATTATTATTATTATTATTATTGTTGTTGTTGTTGTTGTTGTTGTTGTTGTTGTTGTTAGTCAGTATGAACTTATAAAAAAAATTAACTTTAACCACAAGAGAAGTCGAGTCAAGGACAGTATTTTAAGAATATGTTTTCTATGCAACATTTTGTGCAAATATTATCATATTATGCATATATTCATGACTTAATGGTGCTGTTCTGTAAATGCAATATATTATTTATGAGGTAAACACAGACTGACAAAATAAATATATAAATGTAAAAGATGTGTAAACTCAAGCGTCGACATGGTGCTGAGCCCTGTGGGTTCTGTTATTGTGTCACAGGGATGTAGATTCGCTCAGGTCATTGTGTTAATTCAACACAGGAAAAGATGAAAGAATGTGTTGCTTACACCCACAGCGGCTTTTCTCCGCCCTGAACACCAGCTCTGTACAGCACAGTGTTCGTCTGAGAGCTCTTAGTGTCAGCATCAGTGTTTACCAAATAACATATGTATGCTGGCGAATTAATAATAATCACTGAATAAATGTTTGCCACATGGTAACAGATTTAAAGTCCAATTATGCATCTGTTAGTTCAGGATGAATCACATTAAGCTGTTATATTGACATAAAGATTGTAATCAGACTCTCCTGCTGGACAGTTCTCTCACTGAATAAACATCACATGATTGCCTGCTGCTTTCAGCCTCAAACACAAGTTCAATCACAGTGTCACCTCTTAGTGACGGAATCATTAGGTCTTTATATCCAAACCACCACATCACTGTCAACATGCCAGACGTGTTTGCAAATGTGGAAAAATATCAGTTAACCCTGTAAAACCTTGATCAACATCACCTTTGTTTTGTCCTGCCACAGATGTCTTTGGGCGGGGGGGGGGCAATAAGCAACTTGGTATGAAATGCCCCACAATTTGAAAGAAATAAGGACATTTACAATAATAATTTAAAAAGCTAGGGAAACTGTCTAAGGGGTCAAAAGAAGAAAATAATGTAAGTAAAAACTATATTTCATAATTATCATCATCAATCAATCAATTTGTGTCTCAAAGGGTTAAGATTGTCTTTACTTGAAATCATTTTCTCTGAAAGTGCATGTCTATCCATGACTTGTCTTTGTCATTAGTCCAAGAAATCTATAGATGTATTGACTTAAACAGTATCTATCTATCTAGCTTTCTATCTATCTATCTATCTATCTATCTTTCTGTCTATCTATTTTTCTATCTATCTATCTATCTATCAATCTATCTATCTATCTATCTATCTTTCTGTCTATCTATTTTTCTATCTATCTATCTATCTATCACTTCTCATTTACTTTTTGTGCACCATTTATTTTGCTTTCACCATGTTAGCCCAAACTTAAGCTTTGATGCACAGCAGTCGATGTAGATAATCAATAAACCAGAAGAAACAGAATCCCTAACACACAGCGTAAACTCTTGACAGTCCCAGAGATACTAGCCCAATTTTTAAATCAGTTTAAAAAAAAGAGAGGAGCCTGCTGAGTTGTTTGGGCTGCGCCCATGTCATGTAGCAGAATCAAGGAGAAGATGTGCGCTCATCAAAAGAGCTTCAGCAAACTTTGGAAGGGCAGCTTCAGCAATATGATATTCACAAAGTAGAAATTGTACATTAACAGAGCATCAAATTGTACTGATTAACCATGAACTTTTGTATGTGAAAGCAGGTTTTTTTAAAAAACAGTAAAATCAGCTAAAATAAAGCATTAGATTTTTTTTTCTCATTGCCACATGACACAACTCTGCAGCAGACAAGTATGTTTTTCTTTTTGTTTGTTTGTTTTATTGTTTTTTGTTGTTTGTTTTGTGCCATGATTAACAATAAGAACGGGCTGGAAAACATGTTAGTAAACTTTCTTTAGTTTATTTTTCATGTTTAGTGCAAGCTTATTTGGCAGGATATTTGAGCGCTGCTTGGATAAAGACAGATGGTATTTTGTGGTGGAAAGCCACTGCATCTTACCTGTACCAGACTATTACTTCTTCACCAGAGTGTTGTATTTCCAGCCTGTTCTCATTCCAAAGCCATCAAATACCACTGCTTTCCAGTGCTTTTTTTGTGTGTAGATCCCAACACCAAAATCCACCTTTTGCGTCTGCACAGACCGGACAGAATTGGTTGTGGTGTAATTATCTGGCTGCAGACTGTCAGACAGCCCCTGCCACAGCAGCATGTTAGGATGGGCAACATCAATGCCTATCCTAATGCGACTAGATGGAATGTGTTGCATCTGCATGATACACAGCAGGATGGTGTCAGGTTGAAGCGCTGCCAGTTACAATGTAATATAAGGAACACGAGGGCGCCTATAGGGGTGGTCAAACAAAGTCTGGTGTTCTCTTCTGTTTGTGATGGGTTTTTTTTCTATACCTTACCATGGGCCTCTTTCCTCTAATACTAACCATCAGTGCCAGCATGTGCGTTTGTTTGTTTGTTGGTTGCCATGTGCTTTGGTCTATCAATTCAATATCATAAGAGAGAGAAATTGCACATGTTTAATACACTATATTACCAAAAGTATTCGCTCACCTGTCTTTACTCATACTATGAACTGAAGTGCCATCCCATTCCTAACCCATAGAGTTCAATATGATGTCGGTCCACCTTTTGCAGCTATTACAGCTTCAACTCTTCTGGGAAGACTGTCCACAAGGTTGAGGAGAGTGTTTATAGGAATTTTTGACCATTCTTCCAAAAGCGCATTGGTGAGGTCACACACTGATGTTGGTCGAAAAGGCCTGGCTCTCAGTCTCCGCTCTAATTCATCCCAAAGGTGTTGTATCGGGTTCAGGTCAGGACTCTGTGCAGGCCAGTCAAGTTCATCCACACCAGACTCTGTCATCCATGTCTTTATGGACCTTGCTTTGTGCACTGGTGCACAGTCATGTTGAAAGAGGAAGGGGCCCGCTCCAAACTGTTCTCCAAACAAGGTTGGGAGCATGGAATTGTCCAAAATGTTTTGGTATCCTGAAGCATTCAAAGGTCCTTTCACTGGAACTAAGGGGCCAAGCCCAGCTCCTGAAAAACAACCCCACACCATAATTCCTCCTCCACCAAATTTCACAGTCGGCACAATGCAGTCTGAAATGTACCGTTCTCCTGGCAACCTCCAAACCCAGACTCGTCCATCAGATTGCCAGATGGAAAAGCGTGACTCATCACTCCAGAGAACGCGTCTCCACTGCTCTAGAGGCCAGTGGCGGCGTGCTTTACACCATTGCATCCGACGCTTTGCATTGCACTTGGTGATGTGTGGCTTGGCTGCAGCTGCTCGGCCATGGAAACCCATTCCATGAAGCTCTCTGCGTACTGTACTTGGGCTAATCTGAAGGTCACATGAAGTTTGTAGCTCTGTAGCAATTGACTGTGCAGAAAGTCGGCGACCTCTTTGCACTATGCGCTTCAGCATCCGCTGACCCCTCTCCGTCACTTTACGTGGCCTACCACTTCGTGGCTGAGTTGCTGTTGTTCCCAAACGCTTCCATTTTGTTATAATAGAGCTGACAGTTGACTGTGGAATATTTAGGAGCGAGGAAATTTCACGACTGGATTTGTTGCACAGGTGGCATCCTATGACAGTTCCATGCTGGAATTCACTGAGCTCCTGAGAGCGGCCCATTCTTTCACAAATGTCTTGTTTCACAGTCTGCATGCCTGAGTGCTTGATTTTATACACCTGTGGCCAGGCCAAGTGATTAGGACACCTGATTCTGATCATTTGAATGGGTGAGCGAATACTTTTGGTAATATAGTGTACATGGGTCTCAATGGTGTTAAATAGCACCACAATAACTGCCTGTGGTCTGCTGGTCTTGTGAATTAGATGGTATTTTCAAGGAGGGAAGGGGATAATTTTGAGCCAAATTTTTGAATAAACCCTAATTTACATACATGCAAATGAGACAGGCGCAGCCAGGATGCTTTCTGCTTGGCAGTGCAGTTTGCATGCATTTCATCCTTTGCCTGTGCTTTGTGGACTGCATGCTGTCTATTTCCTCATTTGCACAGATTTAGCCGATGCAAGAACAGTGCGACCGTTTTGTGGATATGGCCTCTACAGCGTAATAACATGTGACATCTTGGGATGAAAACATGTTAGTGTTTCTATTGGAACCTTTCTAACCTTTCCCACAACAAACAAAAGTCACATGTTAGCAGATGTTAATGGGTGGTTGTGCAGTGGGAAAGGGGCTTTGTCATTCAATGTCATTGTTTTCATTTTACGGCTCACAGCTTCTCATGGTTCTCATCATCTTCTCCATCCACAGCAGGCTTTCATCCCAAAAGTTGGGATGAGAATGTGTTGCAAAGCCCAACCCCACTGTTGGAAATAAAGTGTTGTCATTTTATATTTCTGCAAATCAATGATAAATTACATTTGTACGTTATCATGCAGCAGACATGTCCATGTTGTGGTTAATGTGTGGTTAGGTCTTGACACAAAAAACACTTGGTTATGGTTAGGAGATCATGTTTGGGCTTTTAAAAAATGGTTTTGGGGGCACAGTTCCAACAGAGAAGCTGTCAGTGGCTTAGTAAAAAAAAAAAAAAAAAAAACACTTTTGGTGCTTTAAAAGATGATGGTTTTGTTGTTTTTGTCAGTGTTGAACAGTGGTCTGCAGCTTGGCAGACGTCTCTCCTAGGTGCCACACATCCACCATCCTCTCAACCATCTGATGACAAAGTCAGCTCATATACGTCACTTTTGAAACGTTAGCATGATACATATAAAACGTACAAATTGAGTTTTAAGTTGGGAACACAGTTACGCTTTATTGAAATCTCCAAAAACCAGACCCCACACACTTAACAACTTCAATCAGCACTTTTTTTTAATTTTGGCAGCCAGAAAGAAGCATATTGAAGAACTGAGCAGATAAAAAGAAAACACACTTAGCAGAGGTACTGTAGGTTATGTTTAGAGTAACTGATAACGTAAAGCAGGAAAACAAGGGAGAAGGCTAAATCTGGGGTGAGATGAGATGGAGGATGGAGAGGCGAGGAAAGACTGTAAGCTGTGCAAGGAGATTTTCATCAGAATGAGGTGAACTTCAGGTAAGCCGGTTGCCAAAATCAAATTTATAATTGCAAAGACTGAATGTTTCATAGACACTGTACCCTCGGACAGGGCTATTACAATCATGAATTTTAGTTGACAATTAATTGTCATGCAAATAATTGTTATGAAGTGTGTTCAGCTTTGCAACTAGACTTAAATCCATATTTCAAAAGCTGCTCATTGAAATTGTCCACATGATCCAACTTTTAATGCAGAAATGTTCACTTCCTGATTGAATGTGATGTTTTTTTTCCTCCACCATACTGTGTGCCTCCTTTCCCTAATTCTAACCATCTATTCACTTCAATTCAATTTTATTCATAAAGCCCATTATCACAAAATACAGTTTGCCTCAGAGGGCTTTACAGCATACAACATCTCTCTGCCCTTAGACTCTCACATCATCTGAGGTAAAACTCCCCCCCCCAAAAAAACTGTAACGGGGGGTGGTAGAAACCTCAGGAAGAGCGACTGAGGAGGGATCCGTCTTCCAGGATGGACAGACATGAAATAGATGTTGTACATAAAAATTAAATTACAGTAATGACATAAAGGAAATTGAAAGAGAGAGGGGAAGAGAGAGGGAGAGAGGGGGAGAGATGCACAGCAATAACGGTAACAATAACATGTCATATAACAACAGTGATAGATGTAAAATTACTAAATGCACTCTATGATAGCATGTGATGTTACGCGCAAATATAGTAGGTGTTGATAAGAGTCCCATACATATATCAATAGTGGAGGCATGACGCATAATAATGG
Organism: Plectropomus leopardus; assembly: GCF_026936395.1. NCBI lineage: Eukaryota > Metazoa > Chordata > Actinopteri > Perciformes > Serranidae > Plectropomus > Plectropomus leopardus. Next base: position 1,666,992 of record NC_142177.1, on the reverse strand, counting down.
CAGTAGAAGGTCGCATCAAGCAGGATCATGGCATCTGTGCAACTAAGGCCCACGACAGACTCAGCTTCAGACAGGACCGCAACAACAGCACAACCAAGACCACAATCAAGGTGAGCCGGAGGTACAGTATCAGTGCAGCCACAGCACAATCCAGGTGCAGCCAAGATCGCAGCCAAGATCCGGGAAAGCTATGAAATAAGTGAGCACAAATGCTCCGGAGAAGAAGCTGAGTTAGTGTAATGCAGTAAAAAGACATGAGCGTTTGCAGATGGAGGAAGCAAGAGAAGGAAAAAGAAGCTCAGTTTATCATAGAAAGTCCCCTGGCAGTCTAAGCCTATGTCAGCCTAACTAGGGGCTGGTCCATGCAACATTCAATGCCGGATTTTACAGTGAGCCAGTGCATAGAAACTATAATAGAAGAAATACAATCTCTTTTCTTGGTTCCAGTTAAAACACATGCAACAGCGTTCTGCACTAGTTGGAGAGACTTCAGAGACTTGTTGGGGCAACCAGATAAGAGGATGTTACAGTAACCCAGCCTTGAAGTAACAAATGCGTACACTAATTTTTCAGCATCTGTTTGGGACAGGATATGCCCAATTTTTGCAGTGTTACACAACTGAAAGAAAGCAGTCCTTGGAGTTTGTTTTATATGGACGGCAAAAGATAGCTCTTGATCGAGTATAACTCTGAGGTTCCTTACAGTTGTGCTAGAGGCCAAGGCAAACCAAAAAAAATATGTCCTTACAAAATGAGTTTCTGAGGTGTTTGGGGCCAAAAACAGTAACTTCAGTTTTGTCTGAATTTAACATTAAGAAATTGTGGCTCATCCAGGCTTTAATAATCATCCATCCTGGTGTTGCATGTGCTGTTGTTGCCTAAACACAACCACATGCCACATCATCCCACCATGTGCTTGTGTTGACATCATGGTAGTGGCATTCCAGAATGATACCTAACCTGTAATATGTAGGCACAGAAGTCCACTGCAAAGCTGCAACATGTGACAAGTTGTAATGAGAATGTCTTAATTTCCTGTTGTAGCATTGGCCAGTCTGTAAGCACTGTGTGTAGCACATGTGTATCTAGGTAAGCATGATGTCTTTTGTCTTTATGTGCAGAAAGTAGATCCAATTTCAAAGGAAAGAGATCAAAGTTGCCGTAAATGTTTTGGGCGGTATGTGGATAAGCCTTACTTAAATTATTTATGTTGAAATAATGATGAGACTGGGTCACTACTCGCAGGAAACAACGTTTGAAAGACATTAACCTCCATCTGTTCGATGCATTTGTTCCATGACATCAAAGAGATGCGATAACCAAGCAGAAATTACAAACATAATTCATTATGAATTATTCAGATGATAATGAGCCGCACTCTGTGGCCACTCACCAAGCAAATCAAATTATACAACAAATGGGCCAAAAAAAAGCCCCTTCACCAAACATGATTCCAGTACTTTGATAGCCCTAATGTGTTGTGTTTGTCACAGCGGCGTGCAGATAAAGGAGCAGCGATCGCTCCAGTCACACATGATAGTACATCAGTTAGACGGTCAAATGCTGCGCTTGTTCCAAATAAACCCCATTCATCTAGCTTTGGAGTATGATTGTTTGAACGTCTGAAATTTCATGACCTAGTTCCCATGCAGGTTTTTCAGAAGCGGCATCAAATGAAGCTGTTCACAGGGTAATCATGTGGTGTTAGCAGAAACATCAATGATTCGCCTCAACGTGCTCCACATCAAACACATCATTCATATCAGCACTAACACGGACAATGGCGGGAAATCAATTGTATGTATGACTACTCTGTGTGTGTGTGTGTGTGTGTGTGTGTGTGTGTGTGTGTGTACAGTTTGTGTGCCTTTGCAGCAAAATCAACGCCTGAAAAAAACTTTACACAGACCGCAGTGTTCTCTAACCCTGTCTGTCCTCTTCCCTGCAGCCAGGACAGCTCATCACTTCATCACACCACCGGCTGTTTCTGCAGAATAACAAGAATGGCATTAACATATATGGAAATACTGTGTGAAAACAAGAAGCTACTCCTTCCCCAATGCCCGCTGTATGCACCCGTCTGTGCACGAGTCTGCCTGTGTGTGTGTGTGTGTGTGTGTGTGCCTGAGTGTGTGTTTTTGCATGCGTGCCCGCTCTGTGCACTCAGATTCTGTGTTCAGAGGGAATTGCTCGCTTTGATGTTCTCCGATGCAGGCAAGTGCTGATACCCCTATTAGCTTGCACGGAGCTGATGCAAGCTACGCTAGTGCTAGTCCCCCCAAAACCGGTTCATTTCAATGCTAAGTGGAGCAAGATAGAAATAAGCTACATTCAAGTGCAGCCTGAGGATGTCAGCACAAAGAGACAAAACCACACACTTTATTTAGGAAGATAAGACTCTGGAATTAACACGGTGTTAATGATGATGATAAACTCGTCTTCCTGCGACACAGCCAAAGGGGCAGTGTTGAATCAGAGAGGTGGGGGGGGGGTTGGTTGGAGGTGAGGAGATATGAGCAGAGTCACAGAGAAAGAGAAAGGATGGGAAAAGTTCAGCAGCAATAACAGGAAGTGGGAGGAAAACTGAAGGGAAGATGGGAACTGAGTACAGAGGCAGGTTAATGGGGAGGAGCTGAGGAAAGAGTTTGGAAAATGGGTGTTGACACACACACGCACACAGGTGGGGTTTGTGTATGTCCGACTCAAACAAATTCCGACAAAATAGCAAAACTTTTGTGCTGTGTTTTTTAACTTTTGTTTCCAGTACTCTGTAATCATGCAAACACATCAAAAAATTCCACAACTGACTGGCACTGATTAAAGCTTTTATCTTTACTTCCACTGACACAATTATCTGTTGCCCTCTTCTGGCCTAAAAGGTTCACAACAATTAAAGCTGAGAGGACAATGTAGGTATTAAGCCCCATTTTACCCCCGAATAGGCCAGACATACTGGCTGTCATTTGATGTCCTGTTTAGCATAAGTAGCCACACTTAATGAATTGTCCAGACAATCAGCAGTTGGCTTTTGGACAATCAGATGGATTTCTGCCATGATTTTCCACTAACTGTAGTCTCTGTTGTGATATAAATACATCAAAGCAAAGCACATAAACTTCCATCAGTGCGTCAGTTCTTTCCTTCCAGCCTCCAGGAAAGGAAATGTTGCTCCAGTTGTCCAATACTTTGGTCCAAACAGAGATGTGTGGTCAACTATCGGGTGAAATTTGGAACAGACATGGTGCTCAGGGGACAGATCCTAATGATGATCCCCTAACTTTTTATGTAGTGGCAACATACGGTTAGATTTTGTGTTTTTTATGTTTTGGCAACTATTGGGCAGATTTCAAGAGATTTAGTTCAGACATTCCAGCCCTCCACCACACCACTGGTGCACCCACATCGAGACCTGTGAACCGAGCAGCATGAGCAGCTGTTTTAACCGTGCAGAAAGGGTGATTAAAATATGTTGCATGCAAGATAAATGAATCACATAGCATTTACCCTGCATAACATTCAAAATGATGATACATTTTGAAGAAAAGGCATGGTTTGTAACAAAGCAACTTAAGACTGACCTCTCAACATTCATTTAAACAGCACTTTGGGTGCTGAGGGGAGCTCCTTAATTTAGTTTAATAACTGGGCTCTTGTTTTTGTGTCTGTTCCTGCTCATTCTCTCTGTCTTCCCGACAGTAACGTCCCCTCATCAAGGCAGAGGTAGAAGCCAACCTCCCAGTAACCCCACTCTTTCCTCACCCTCCTCTCCCTGTTGCTCTGCTATTGATGATGCCATGCGTGTATCATTAAGCTGCAGCAGAAAAACTTTGGACTCAGGAGAAATAATTGAGGGGCGAAACAGCCTGCAGAAAATAAATGCATAAACTTTGAACTTGCAACTCAGCAAGGTTTATTTGTCAGACATAAGCCTAGAGTGCCTTTCCTGTAATAAAAAATACCCACAAGTTGAACTTCATGGACTAATCCAACTTGACAGCATGCTTAGTGTGATGAGAAGTTCAGATGCCCAAAGCCAACAGAAGGAAAATAAGAGAGGAAAATAAAAAAGACAAGAGGTGACTTTCAAAGTTGTTTTGCTAAATGAACAGCAAAACTGTCCAGCAAACACAGTGGCACTGAGGTGAGATGGGGAGTATATTAAGGTCCAGAGAGTTACACTGATGTAACCTTTCTTTGCATTCTGGGGAAAGGTTACCGGGGGATTGCTTTGGGGATTGTAGAAAGCACACAAGGAGCGGTGAACACCTTCAAAAACGTGAAGAGTTGGCACAACCTGGCAGAGAGATTAAGCTGCAACAAAAATCGATGCAATAAACCAAGACGTAATATTGCAATGAAAAGCTGGGAGATGGATTGAGAAGACTGCTTGCTCTTGTCACAATGTGTCATCTACGACTGCCAGCACTCGCAGTCATTTTAACTTGGCAGAGTTTTAAAAGGCTGGACATGGAGGAACTGATAACAGCATTTAACGGTTCGAACTGCTAGAGGGTGAAATGTTAAATCTGAATACATCACCTTCTGTGGGAAGATTAAGAGCTACATTTCCTTAATTTACCTTTAAATGATGTTGATTCAGCATAATTACAGCTAAAGATAATGCCTGATGAATATTATATCAAGTGTGCATTCTCCTATTCAGGATCTGTTTCATGCCCCAGATGATACACCTCTTCATTTCATTATGTACGGTGGGTGACAGGGGCAAATTCACCGCAACTTCAGAAAACACATGCAAATAGACAAAACACAAGCAAATTAAAAAGAACAGCTTCATCAATTTGAAAACACATGCACAGCATTTGGAGAATGAACTGAAAATCCCACAACACATAAAGAGAATGCACTACAATACAAAGCATTAAGATGTGCTACAGTACAACACAACACTTAAAGAAAAGGCTCCACAATACATCATAACAACTCATGAAGAGATTAGACTACATTAAAACACAACACATTAAGAAAATTTGCTTTAACACATTACAACACAACACAATGCATTAAAGGAAATGTGCTAAAATCCAACACAACACATTAAGAAAATTTGCTTTAACACATTACAACACAACACAATGCATTAAAGGAAATGTGCTAAAATCCAACACAACACATTAAGAAAAGGGACAGCAAGACATCACAACACAATGTAATTGCTTCTAGAGGACAATAAAAAAAGGACACAATAGTAAAGCACACATCTGGAAGCCCTTTTTTTGGCAGCCATTATTTATGTAATGCCTGTGACAATAGAACAAAGGCAAAGCAGAAGCAAGAAGGGTTTCTTCCAGAGGTAACATAACCATAAGAGCCAGACAACAATGCCAAAAATAACAATAACAACTCATACTAATAAGAGATAATACAATTCAAAGAATATTAGCAGTAAACACAGAAATAATAGTGCTAATAATAAAATTATACATGATCAAGACAGAATAAAAGAATAAAGTAAAAGATAAATTAAAAGACAAACTAAAATAGATGAATTAAGTGTCCTCTGGAAACACTTGTGATTTAGTGTAGCACATTTTCTTGATGTGTTGATTGACTTGCAGAGCATTTTCAAATGCTGCACGTTTTCAAATTGATTGTTTTAGTTTTATTTTATTTTTTTGCTTGGGTTTTGTCTATTTGCATTTGTTTTCTTGAGTTGCAGTGTATTTGCCCCTGTCAGCCACAGTCACAGCACTTTCTGCCAAATGTAGTCATACACAGACACTAAAAACAGCAAATGTGTTTGTTCTTATACATTTAATTATCTGAGACATGAGTGCTTCATGTTTGACTAGTAGCAATATGTTAAACCACTGTTCAGGGGCAACTGGCAGTAAACTGGTTCTCTCTGTCGAGAATCTCCAAAATATAAAGTCCATCGCCACACATACACACGAATCCTGCCCCCAGATTCAACTTTCCGAGGCTTAATGGGAAACCTGATTTTCAAGCAGTGCCAAAGGCATGTCGCCCTGACTAAACTAACTCTTTCCAGTGGGGGGAAAACAGGAAGGGTGAGGAGAGGATAGAAGGAGAGTTCAGAGAAGGAGAAATGAATGCAAATGCAGAATACAAGATCTTAGCTAGAATGAGCGCGGCTAATGAATATGAAGATGAGTTTATGAGGATTTCTAGGTCACAATTGAAATGAATGGCATGTTTCATATTTAGCTTTGGGGTAGAGGAAACAAGCTGATTTGTAATGTGGTGTAGAAGAGCTGCAGAGCAATCGGTCACTGGGTTTCCTTTTTTTTCCCTTGAGACTTGTGTGTGTGTGTGTGTGTGTGTGTGTGTGTGTGTGAGTGTGTGTGTGTGAAAATTAGAAAAGCTGTCTTTAAAGAGAACAGTTTGATTTCCACAGTATCACATCAACTTACACTGACCTGTAGGTGAACTTGTTCTTATCACAAAGTACAAAAACACAAATTTGCTCACAGGGCAGTACTGTAAACCTCTAACATCACATCATCATTGACCATCCAGTCATTGTTAAATGCTGAATCAGATTTTTGCCCATTTTATTGTCTTTGTCTTTAGTTTATGGTCTTCATGGGTCTGTTCCCAAAAACCAATAGATGATTCAGAAAGTCAAGTCAGTTTTATTTAGAAATGTCAGTAGGTCTAATATCTGAGTGGATCAGCTGATCACAGCAGAAAATGTGTTTTATTAGATAAGTGTGGAGGTACAGGAAAAAATAATAACCTGCTCTTTTCCACCACAGCTGCAGGTGACCTGGTGCAGCTTCATGTTGCATGTTCTCCATCTTCTCTGGCTCTGTGTGAGACCATGACTTGGTTAACCAAAGCATGTTGCCAATTAAATACAAAAATCTAATGGCTTAGATTGGACTGGAGAAACACAGACAACAATATTCATGATGCGTAACTTTTAAATGCAAGCTTCTGGGCTAACAACAATATGAAATTAAGTCTCAGCAAAACTGATCAGAATTTTTTTCTTTCACGTTACAGACATGTTGAGATGAGTGACGGAAATACATGATACATGAAGTAAAATACTTTAATGGTGTAAATTTAGCTTTATCTAATTAAGTAAATTATTTAGTAATTAACTGAACAATCAGATACCAATTATCATACTTCTACCTATAATTAGTCTTGAAAGATTATTGGGTTACACATGTTTTTTTTTTATGCTTTAATTTAATTTAAGAAAAAATGAGAACTGCACGCACATTTTGAAAGATGTGAAATAAAGAAAGGGAGATTAATCAATGTAATGTTTGACTGACTCACACAATAGCAGAGGATGGAGGCAGAGGTCAAGTCAGGTCAAGGCAATTTTATTTATAAAGTCCATTATCACAAAACACAGTTTGCCTCAGAGGGCTTTTTAGCATATGGCATCCCTCTGTCCTTAGACTCTCACATCATCTGAGGAAAAACTCCCCCCCAAAAAAACCTGTAACGGTGGTAAAAAATGTTAGAAACCTCAGTAAGAGCAACTGAGGAGGGATCTCTCTTCCAGGACAGACAGACGTGCAATAGATGTCATAAATAACAATTATATTACAATAATGAAAAAAAAAAAGAGGGAAAGAGAGAGGGTCTGGGGGGTAATAATAGTTATATAACCATAGACTGTATGTACAGATGAACAATAAAGTTCTCCCAAAGTGAGGTTATTCAATCTTGATCGCCCCCTGGTGTCTGACTTCAGTACAGGTCCTAAGACCTGCCCCTCCATGTTACTGAATGGTCAAAGGCTGAACTAAAAAGTCAAAGTACACGGCAAATAAATTTTTGCCAAAGATGGTTTCTGTCACTGAAGGTAGTTCTGATCCTCCTGATTTTTGTTCAAATGTTTATTTTCATGATAAATTCAATTTTAACGAGTCATTAAATTATACAAAAGGGGTTTTCTCTATTGGTCTCTATAAGGGGTGCTCTCTATTGGTCGGACGGGTGTTTGGACAGGAACTCCCTCACCGCGAATATTGGTACAGCGCAGATGCAGGGCTCCTAGTGACATCACCCTCGCAAGATGGCAATGCTCATATCCGGGATATTTTAACCTCACTTCAGCATAGTTGGGGTATGTGGGGGCACGTCGTCCATCTTTATTTATGCTTATAGCAATAGTGATAGGTGTAAAATTACTAAATGCACTCTATGATAGCATGTGATGTTACATGCAAATATTGTAGGTATTGATAAGAGTCCCTGCGTATATTGTGGGATTGATTGAGAGCAGAGCTGATATCCTAAACAAGGCTGAAATAAACACGGGACATGTTGTCACTAAAGATAAGGGGTTGAAAACAGCAGTATGCACATACACACATATACACATAAAGTGTGATGAGATCTAAAAGTAATCTGTGTTCCATATGCAGGTACAGTATAGCTTTATACAAAACAAATAAACATGTAGACAATAAGAAGACTTGATGCAGAGTGAAGGAGCACTCATGTCAGCATTCAACATGTCATTTGTGCAAGCTTGCACGCAAGTTTGCAGGTTTATGAAAGTTTGACTGTGTATCAGCATGCCTCTGTAGCGTGTGTGTGTGTTTGTGTGTTTGTGTGTGTGTGTTTGTCTAATGCGGCAGTGTGTGGAATGTCCCATTTTAACCACATATCTTGCCAATGGTTTGTGTTCACAGTGTGTGACAGCACCCCTGCTGCTATCTGAGAAGAGAGCAAGGAGAGGGAGCACGCCAAGTGGAGCAGTGTGTCCCACACACACACAGCGCAGGCTAGCAGAAGATACAGTGCATCAATACACTTGTATAGATTTGGGTGATTTAAGGGGAATAACAGAAAATGACCTCCTCTGTGTAAATAGTTATTACAGTGTGAGGTGCAGCATTAGAGCATGAAACCCTGTTATCCAGCACTGGCTGTTAGCGGTGTTTGATGCATTATATTGAAGACATCTTCTTCCACACTCAAATTGATTGACTTGCATTTTCAAACAAGGGCTGATCTCAGGTATTGTCGTCCTCTTCAAGGTATGTGTGCATTATTAAACAGTCATTAAAACTTCAGTCTGAGTGATGGACATGGGAAGAAGCTAGAAACACCATGATGTGGTTGTCTGCCTCTGCGCACCAGTAGGGTAAAGTGACCTTGACCTTTAAACTATGACCACCCAAATCAACTCAGTTCGTTCTTCTGTCTAAGAGGACGTTTGTGCCAAATTTGAAGAATTTCCTTTAAGGTGTTTATGAGACAACACATTAACAAGAATGACACAGATGTAAAGTCAAAGTGACCTTGACCTTCGACCTATGACCGCCAAAATCAAATCTGTTCATCCTTCAGTCCATGTGAACGTTTGTACCAAAGTAGAAGAAATCCCTAAATGCGTAAATGGGTGAACAGATGGATGGATCTCAGTATGTAGGTACATGAAAGCATATGGATGAAAAAAACCGAAAAGACAATGCCTCCGGCCTCTGACTTACACACACAGGTAAATCATTATTGTAAGGTAAACAGGAAATCATACAGGACTGTTTCATTTCAAGTGAATTTTATATGGGGGTCATCCTCAACATATTTGAATTTATTTAATTTAAGACGCAATTATAGGGAAGAGATATAGTATATAGTCTAAAGTACACATATTTGAATATACTTTTCTACTTTTAGGCCAACTTCATCTCATGAACTGCAGCAGGCTACACAGTCGTCTGTTGACTGCATGATCTGTTTGATCATGTGTGTTTTTTAACCTCCTTTTCCCACTGAACCCCACGAGATCAATAAGAAACACATTAAAGTCTCTCTTTTTTTAAAAGCACAGACCTTGTTGACCTGTGCCTTTCATATCCGCCGGTTAATTTGGAATTCAAATCAACTGTAAAAAATAAAAAGGCTTCATGCATATAATTCATACATTAAACACAAGCACCACACAATTCTTGAAGTGTTTCTTTTTCTTCTTTTTTTTTTTTTGTCTAACAGCCTGAAGCTAGAGAGGAAAAATTATTCCTTTCCAGATGTATTGCATATGGATGAATGAACGGGTGCCAGGGAGATCAGGCGCTACCAATATGCAAATGGGGAGACTAATCGCTCCCAAAATAAAAATGACCAACATCAGCAAGATTCCTCTCTTCCTCGAACAACACAGCTCAACACTAGAGTTCAACCAGCATGGGCTTCTGAAGGCTGATAGCAGTTATTTAGTAATGGACCTGCAGATTGCCAGTAGCTGGTGCCTTATACTGTATATTGAGGCCTGAGCTAAAGCAGCTATTCGCAAAGACAGTTAATGCTGCACTAATGAATTTCTTTATGAGACCAGGGGGTCAAACAACCAGGTGTTATGTAAAAAGGGTTACTCTAAATGCTGAGCACACAGAGGATTCTCTGTAGTTTCGTGTTTTGGTTCATGTTCACTGCTCTCATCAACCGTGTTTCCAGCAGCAGGAGCCGGCTCATCTAATGCACCAACTGTACACGACCTGCTCAGCAAAAAACAACGCACAGACATAGTAAGCCGCTACCTGATGAACATAGTCAACACTTTCTCTTCCCAAGTTAACACTTATTGCCGCTAAGCAGTGGACTTCCGTGGCTACATATTATGCTCTAGGTATCCCTTTGTGTCTGCTCAATACGCTCTAGGATGCTCCTACCGTGATGTGAACACAAGCACATACTTGGATTACGTTGGTTTGGATTAGGCAACAAAGGCATGGATGGTTAGTTTTAGGAGAAAAACGCATATGTTAAGGCAGGGGTGTCTGAACATTTTTGAATGGGGGCCAGACTATGTATTGTGAAAATACCATCGGGGCCAACTGTTTCTCATATCAAATTGGTAATTAAAACACACAGGCACGCACACACGCGCACACACAAACACAAACAAGACAAGCACAACTGTTTCATATCTCAGTGAAACTGCATTCAACTTCTTTCCACTGTTCCTGAAAGCAGCTGACATCACTGTCCACTTTATATGTCTTTGCTGTGGCTATGTCTGCTGCAAAGAAGGAAATGTCTGCTGTTATGTAACCGTAGTTTTCTTGTTTACTGCCTGTTTATGAAAACACGTGATGCATGTCGACAAGCTGTGTTGTAGTCCTGCCATTGTGAGGTGAAGGAAAACGATTCAAAGTGATCTTGCTTGATTAACCAATCTTGAGCAGCAGGCCACATGTAAGTCAAGCAGAGTGCTGTTTAAAATTTCCCCAAGGGCCACAGTTGACTCCTGGACAGGACTTTGGACATACTTGTGGTAAGGTGACGAAAAAAACAAACACTGGAATATGATGTGGATGCTACAGGTTCTGTCAGGCTGAGTTCTCAACGAACGCCAACCTTCAGCATATCATGCTACCACAGCAGGTACCGTCCAGCTGACTGCCAGCATATATGACACCATGAAAACTGTTCTGTCCAACCCTGTTTACAGCTGATGCTGTCCAGAACTTATCATGCAGACACGAAAGGTATTTGACAACTTTGAAATGAGAGCAGGCTGACATAGTTGAGTGTTTAACAGGGAAAGAGTCAGATCAGATTTTTGTTGGTTTTTTTTTTAAACAAAGTGAATACTGGGTTTATTTTATTCATATGGTCACCAGGCATAACCAGAAATGAATGTAAATTTGTCCACAATATATTTACAGCTAAGTGGAAAAAGTGATATTATTTTCTGCTCTAAGATGATTCTGCTTTATCACCTTATTATGATCTCCACCCTCTCATCTAAATATGGTCATTGTGACTTCAAAAAACAAAGACGGCAAAGACTAAAATGACAGACTTGAGGCTTCAAAAGGCTATTAATCAACGGGTGATGTCACTGCAGTTATGTTCATTATTTATACAGTTTATGTAATATTCTTGCATAAAAGTACTGTACACAACAGAGAATGGGGGTTAATAATGGCGAAACTACTAATTTTTTGCCCTGAGGCCCTCAAAGCAGTTTAATCTGGCCATGGTAGCGCTTCCAGTTGACTGCTACTGATTTGCTCAGTTTAATTTCTGAGGTTAGTCTCTTACTCACAGTTTTACTGATCATTTTATCAACTGTTGCCGCTAGGAAAAAGAAAAAAATATTACTTTTGACCTACTTTAGAATAGCATCTCCAGCAGATCCACTAACATTCACAACCTGTAAGAGTATGGCTACTCCAAAACACATGACAGGGGGATTGTTTCTCTCTCAAGCTTTCTGATTTACTTAAAAACTATCATAAGGAGCAGTTTGGTGTAATGGCATGTCTAGCTGCATTTCAGCTGTGCTTTCCAAGTGTACATCTCACACGTGTCCAACAAAATAGATAAATAATCCAGCCGTCTACACAGGCCATGTGATGGCTCTCATTTCACTTGTGGTCTGCAAGTGTGAACGTGACCTGAAGCATTTGGAGTCTTTTTTCCTATGTCTTACACACAAAACTACAAGGATTGTGTGTTGGGCTGTAAGCACTGCAGAAACACGGGTGGCCTCTACTCTATAATTAATCACAGTATGACTGATGATGTCATACTGTGATTAATTATCTTTGATTTTGTATAAAAAATCCTCCAGGACTGAATCCCAAAATCTGGAAATGAATTAGCATTTAAGCACCACCAGTTCCTGTGTCTCAAAGTCAGTGAGGTTTTTGAATGGGTTTTTGATCTGAGTCTGAAATCTGAAATCTGTGGTTAACACGAGCTAAAGACATAAAGATAAAATCAACATAAAATACATTCAACTCCCCTCTATGGCCTTTAAAGCTCTTAGTTCATTTTAATAAGGTGGTTGCTAAAAAGAGGCTAAATGAGACTACAGAACTTCATTGTACCAAACACGGCTTTACAGCCTTGTTGTGGTGGCGATGTCATGTCATGTCACCATAGTGCAGTTGGATTATAACCTAACGTTAGCTTTTTACTTCTAGATGGATTGCATTTAGGCTTCAAAAAAGCTGAAAGTGGTGCTCATTTCTGAAGATAATCTTGCTGTACAAAATGTGTAAGTTTCATAAATGTTTGTTTATCACAGAGCTTATTTTCTGCTACAATCCAAAATCCAATGGAAAAACCCCATAGGCTTTTGACGAGGTAACCAAGGCTAACTTCCACATCAGCCTACAGAATAACATCACCCCAGGGGCACTCTATTGTCTAGTGATAAATGTTTTTTTCCTGAATTGTCTCCAACTTTGCTCTCTGTGTCAAATTCAATTAAACTGTGAGTTTTGTAATATCAGCAGATGTTCACAGCGGTGCCTATGTAATGCAATAAATAAAACATTTAACTAAACAGCACAGTAAAGGGTTAACTATTGTAGATGGAGTAGTTGAAATAGTAGAGTCCTTGATTGATTGAGGCTGTTTACAGCTGACTAAACCCCCAACAGACCTGTCTGAGCTGGAGATGGTGGGTCCGCATCATTTCCATGCCAGCATACGCCTGCAGTGGGTCGAATACACGAAGTCTGCACACCATACACCATATATATATATATATATATATATATATATATATATATCTTCAAGTCATACTTACTTGCTAACAAAACTAACAAGTAAATTGGCAGATGAGCCTTTAAATTCAAAGCTCCTTCTGACTGGAATAAATTGCCCATTAACATGATAACATTTACTCACTTTGCCTCTTCATTCTTTCTTAAAACATCATGTTGCTGTTTTTAATGGTGAATACCCTCCAGTACCGTGAGGCATGCTAATACTATAAGTAGTAGCAGCAGTAAATTATTTTGAGGTATTTTGTGGCATGAAGCCTTTTGTTATGTGCAGGTATAGTGTGCTTATTGAAATGATGTGGGGGTAGGTTAGTAACTAAGAGGCACATGTGTGTGTAGGGGATAGCGATCCACTAATAAACTTCCCATTTGCATCAATAATTGTGACTTTGTGGTTGTGTGTGAGTGGCTGTGTATGTGTGTGTTTCAACTGTTGGACACGACATGGAAGCCAGTCTAATCTGGGTTGGTGCTCGGTTAAAAAGTGCTGCATGCAACCGTTGGCCCAGATGTGTGTGTGTGTGTGTGTGTGTGTGTGTCTGTCTTTCCCTTAAACACGACATCACGACAGAAGCCTGCCTCAAGGGTGTCACAGGGTTAATGAAAGATTTGAGCATACATACACACAATTGCACACACAGGCCCGTTTTGACACACGGATGATCACGCCTTGCTGCACACCTCCTCCTCTACAACTTTCTCTGCCACCTCCTCAGCCTCTCATCATCTAGTCATCAGTTAAAAATGCATGCTAGTGTGTGTGTGTGTGTGTGTGTGTGTGTGTGTGTGTGTGTGTGTGTGTCTCATTCCGTGACTGGGGCATGCTTTTGACCAGCGGAGAAAAGAGAGGAATGTTCATGAATGAAATATATACAGAAGGAGGTGAATGGAGGAACTCACTCAGACAATGACATGAGGTCTATATACACACACTTACAATTGCACATGTACAGACACATATTACAAGCACTATAGTCGACTAATATGAGCAGGATGGTTTTAATGAGTACTAACTATTTAATTTTATTGAGCAATGTCCTAAAATTACTGTATTTTTCTAATTGCTAAAAATCAATAACAAAAGAAAAGCTAGGATTCTTTGATGTAATAATAACATAATAATAATTACTAGTTAAATGTTACAGGAAGATCCTATGTTTTTACAAAACTATAACAGATCATTGCTTCAGTTATTGGAATTAAGGGCCATAAAACTCTACAAGTGATATTAGCTGCTGTGGTACACACACACACACACACACACACACACACACACAGGTGTTTACATTAGCAACACATCCCAAGTTGTCAAATATTGCCACTGTGCAGTGGACTTCCATGTCTATATATATCACTCCAGGTATCCCTCTGCATCTGCTTTTGACACTCTGGGATGCCGCTACCGTGATGTCAACACAAGTACATGGTGGGATTATGCTGAATGTGGTTATGTTTAAGCAACAAAAGCACATGGCAGCCAATGCTGGGACCTCAACACAAGTATAAGCTGGCACAGGTGGTTAGGAGTAGGCAAAAGGGGCACATGGTAAGGTGTAGAAAAAACAACATTGCATTCAACACCCCTCCCGCCCACCCTTTAGGGACCCTCACACTCCCAATATTACATTATTACTTGCAGTGTTTCAACCTGATGCCGTCCATTTGTGTATCATACAACAGGTTCTGTTTAGCTGTGCTCTCAAGTGATGCCCACCATATGTATATCGTGTTGTCTCAGCAGGTAGTGTTTCATTTGGACGTAAAAGGTGGCTTTTGATGTCGGGATCTTACGCTAAAAGCATCGTAAAAGCAGCAGTAGTTTACCACTTTGGAATGAAGTTTGGATGTTCTGCATTAGTTGTAGCTTGTATTGGTTTACATATACAGTATGTGTTGGTTGATCTTCAGCCTCACTAACATGTCTGCAGGAGATGGTGATTTTTCTGCCCCGTAATAAGTATAAGAATGCAATTAAATATTTTTATTTGCTATTTCAGCATTCCTAGCCCACCTTCGCCTGTTTGGCCAATCAGTGTCACTTTTCAGATCTCAAGGATTCCTCACAATCTTATGCAGTGTGAGACACTGGGATGGATAAAACCAACAAATGAATGGCCTTGGGTCGATCTATAGTACCCCCACCATTGTGATGAAATAAACAAACGAACAAAAAAAATCAAACCGCACCACTTTATTTTCTACAAATAGGAGTAGCAGCCATTCCATTAGCTGTAGCAGCAGTATAATTAAATGCCTGGTGACAGCCATTTAACAGCGATGACCCAGGGTCCTGATGCCTTAAGTGGCGGAGCAGAGGTGTGGCGGCGGCTCATAACCGTTCATGGCAGGTCGTAGAAGGTATTGGTTTGATGCTAATTGGGGCAGCATTGCAGTGGGCAAATAAGGCAGCGCTAATTGGTGGTCAGGGACACATTTCAAGGACATCTCAAACAGAAGCATCTGCCACACTCCTGAGCAACTGCAAACAAACACACACACACACACATGAACAAGGCTTGGACAAACAGTGGCATCTGTGCTTCTCAGCGGCACTCCGAGGCTGAGCAGAATGCCTGGTTGTTTTTCTACAATGAGCTACACTACCTTTCTGAAGGGATTCCACTTTCACCATGACTTTATCCGTTTGGACAGTGACTTCATATGGGTGTTTGCATCACTCCAATCCTGCATGCCACAGATGAGTCAGTGTCAGTGAAAGCGAAAGTAGCAGACATGGGAAGGGCAAACTCATCAAGCCCAAAAACCCGCCAGGATAGAAAAACACAAAAGCCTCCATCTCTCCTCCAGACTGCTAAGAGAAGGATTAGGCCTTCTTACCACAGAACAATAGGCGGACTGTTGTGCTGATAAAGTAATGTTAATCAGTAATGCTTTTTCTCCCCTTCGTCTGTTGGCATGGGTTTTATGCTTGCTGTTAACTGTTTGAAAAGCACAAGCACTGTCCATGCCATCACCCCATGATGTGATGTATGAACAGATGGTAAGGCCATCAGGCTCCAGAGGGCCACTGTTTCCTTTATTTCTTCATTTTAAAAGCCCAGGAATTATGGGGTCAAACTGGATTTGTGTTGGCCTTAATTAGTATGACAGAGTTTATAAACATTATCAGATTTTGTTCTGTTAAAGTGGCTTTTTCACTCAACTGAGAATAGAACCATAATTATACCCCTGCTTTATGGTGCACAGTGGTCCTGCAGGTGACTCCAGCCCTGAGACTGGTTTATAGTTCAGCACCGGATTTCACTTGTCAATAAAATCATCACAAGACAGATGTGTTTATCAGGCCAAAATGTCAAAACAAGTCTTCCAACACATTAGACCACATAGGTCATTTGTGCCTGCCTTCTAATACAACACAAGAGCATTTTCAAAATAAACCCCCCTATATGATATGATCCATGTCAATCCGTGATGATGCATGATGAAGTATTGGTAAGATGTTAATGGTACCACTACTCTTACTAATACTGCTTACAGATCTGGTATTTTAAAACTACTCCTATTGGTTCTTTTTGGGGATTTTCAGAGAAAAAAAATAAAAGAAGAAAAAAGACACCATTTCCGCTTTTAAGGGTAGACTTAAGACCTTCCTCTTGGGGCTGGCTCAGGTTGCCTTGACCAGCCACTAGTTAGGCTGACATAGGTTTAATCTGCCGGGCAACTTTCTAGGATACACTGAGCTCCTTTTTCTTTCTCTTGTTTCCTCCATCTGCAAATGCTCTTGTCTTTTTACTGCTTTAGACTAAATCAGTTGCCTCTCTGGAGCATTCGTGCTCCTTGTTTTGTAGTTTTCCTGGATCTTGGCTGCAATCTTGGCTGCGCCTGGATCATGGTGATGGCTGTGCTGATGCTGTGATCCTGCTGGATGCAACCTTCTACTTCCATTATTATGCATCATGCCTCCACTATTAATATATGCATTGGACTGTTATCAACCCCTATGATATTTGCACGTAAGATCACATGGTAGAGGGATGTCGTATGCTGTAAAGCCCTCTGAGGCAAACTGTGTTTTGTGATAATGGTATTTATAAAAAAAAATTGAATTGAATTGAACTGAGTATCATGTTTTTTAACAAATCACCATCATAGACTTTAACAGACTTTCTCAATGTCTGGAATCCGGTCCGGATCTGGACCAGGCGGCAAGTAAGTCTGGACCCATCTGAAGCCTCTCTCTGAATGGCCTGGGTGCTGGATAAAAACAGTGTACAGCTGAGCTGAGCTGACGCCACCTGCCCAGCCCTGCCCCTCATACATGCAGCAGGCTGCCATGCTTTGCCACACAGAGCTCTCCTCTGAATTAAAGAATGAAAATTCATCATAGATGAATGTCTTAATTAGAAATGCAGTTGGTTAGATAAAAACTGTATAAGATAGCATTTAAGTAACCTAAATAAACAAAAAATATTTTTCTAATTTCTTCACTACCAACAGCAGAACCATTTCTGTCTGAGCTTATCGATACTACAGTCTTTAATAATTCTGCACTGGAGCCCATTTAATGCCTGGTTTCAATTCCCATCCCTTGTCAAAATGCTGTGCGTCTTCAGGCTTACATAAAAAACAGCAATAAATAAAGCCACTTTAGACAGGATCATCTGACAGTGACTTCCAAACCCATTACACATAATTAGCTTTTCAAAAGTAAACAACTCACACCACCACAGTTAAGGTTTGGTTAGGTTAGGCTCTAGAAACACTGCTACAGAGTTGTATGCCTGTAATGCACAGTGATTGTATGTAATGCACCAGTCAAGTTGCACTTACAGACATAAATACTTCACACACAGAGGGTCTATACAGTCACAGTTTCAAGGTGATTAACCAAAGTTCTTGAGTTATGGCTAAAGACATGTTTCATGAGGTACCTGTGAACTTCACCTCTGACCTTTATCTACCAGATTGCAATGCAGGTTAAAGTGACCATGACATTTGAACACCAAATTCTGATCAACTTATCGTTGAGTCCAAATGAATGTTTGTGTCAAATTCTAAGAAATTCTCTCAAGGTTATCTTGCTGCTTTCACAAGAACATGACAAATGCAAGGTTAGTGTGACCTTAAACTTTCATCACCAAAGTCTAATCAGTTTGTTCTTGAGGCCACTCGAATGTTTATGCCAAATTTGAGGGAATTCCCTCAAGGTGTTCTTGAGATATCACGGTCACAAGAATGAGTCAAATGCAACCTCAGCATGACCTTAACCTTTCAAATCAGCTAATCCTTGAGTCCAATTGAACATTTGTGGCAAATTTTGAAAAAAATTCCTCAAGGTGTTCTTGAGTAATTGCATTCACAAGAATGAGACTGAGGATGTCACAGGGCCTTGACCTTTGACCTATGATCAAAATCTAATCAGCTCAAAGCTTCTTGAGATATTGCGTTCACAAGAATGTGCCGACAAATGAACAACCTGGAAACATAATGCCTCCAGCCTCAGCTATCACCAGCAAAGAAGCATAAAAACTACTTAGCTGTTTAGCGAATCATCATGATTTGAGTTAACATTACTAAAAATAACATTGTACCACTTATTCTTTTTCTCCTAATGATTTGTCGTCACTTGAACTTAACAAAACATTGTTTTTAAGCAATTATCTGAAACAGCTGATGCGCTTATTTTTCTTGACAAGCTGCATGGAGGAAGGACGTACTCGATATGGATCCAGAGTGACTAAGCCAATGTGTAGACTAATATTCTGTCGTCTTCGAGAAACCCAGATCACCAGCAAATTCATCATAATTTTGTGCACAGAACTTATTAAATGCCCCATAAGCTTTGTTACGTGAGGATCTTTGATAATCCTTCATGTACATTATGTTCTTTGAATCTACCAAGTACTTATAGGCATATGGTCTGGAAATGCAAACCTGTTGCCATCTTCTGGCAAGAAGTGGCAGCTACATTATCTGCGATAGTGGCACAAAATATACTGGAAAGTCCTCTAATTTTTTATTGAAAGTTATGTGTCCATGATTAAGATTTCATAATATCAGAAACGAATATTACTTGTTGGCCTTGAGACAGCAAAAAAACTTATTACAGTAAGATGGAAGTCATCTCACAAACTTTCACCAGCATTTCACACTAGTGTCTTACATTCCTTGATCTTATTTATTTGGAAATATCCACAGCACACATCCCCAATGCAAAATAAGAGAATAGTATGTCTTGTCATGTGGCAGCTGAGAAAATGAAAGCCAAATTGGCAAACTGAACTAAACTAAACTTGTTGTTTTGTTCTATATTTCTGTTTAAATGTTCTGCTTCTTTGAGTTGTCCCGGTCCTAGGGCTGGGTGAGGGAAGAGGGTAATAAGAATAATAATGATAATAATAATAATAAAAACAACAATAATAATATCTCACTGACACTGTACGCTATTATCAATTGTTTTGTTTTTGTTGTGAATAATAACATTTGATCACCAAAAAAAAATTAATTCCTGACAGTCTCTTTGACTGAACATGATACAATGCTGATTTGTTTTGTCCTTTAGCAATAATAAGGACTGAAGTATCAGAGATGTGTCAGGAGAAAAAATGCATAACAATACAAAACATAATTAAAGTGGAATCGAACTCTTGCTGAGTTCCCTGAGATGCACTGGCGTATAAACTCTAGAGGAACTGCTTATATGTCTGTAATGAATACTATACATCGGTGGTCCAAAGACTTCAATGGTCTGACAGTTGAACTTGTACTCTGTGTGGTAGTTGCAGGTCAGAAAGGTCCTGCAGCGCTGCGTGTCTGAATGGGACCATTGCATGACTGATTTTCCAGTCTGAAAAGTGTGTGTACACTCACCAACTGGTCAAGTTACTCCAGTCTCCTCTCTCCTCTCTGACTGCACGCCTCACTGGACTAACACTGTCTGGATCTCCTCCTGTGTGTGTGTGTGTGTGTGTGTGTGCTATATAGAGAGAGAGAGACAGAGAGAAAGACAGCCAGCCCTTGGGAACCAGGATGGTGTGATAACACTCAGAAATGATAGCTTAGCCCTGGAGAGCACTTGACACGCAATATCTCCTTCCTCAGATCGACACATACACACAAACATACACACACACACACAGCTGTCACAGTGAAGGGTAAACAAGCAGCACCAAGGGCTCTGAGAGCAGGCAGAGAAAGGAGACTCTGCCTCATCTGTATGTGTGTGTGCCAACGTTGGCGCATGGGTGGGAGTGGCGTCTGTGTGTATGTCTGTGTGAAACATAAGTAAAGTGGACCAAATTGAGTATATTGCTACTCAAACAATAGACAGTGTGAGACCAGAGAGAAAAAAATGTACAGAGTCGACGTGGACATGCAGCATCTAGATCTCATCTCACCTCCTGTCTGAGTTTTCCCAATTCCCCTTCCACCTTTCACCAGCAGACAGGATGATACAACATAACAATTTCAGATATATGGGCACATGAGGTGGGGTGGCAGCGTATAAGGCTCACTATATGTGGAATGCATAAAACTTGAGACTTTAGCTCGGAAATGTTCTGTTTTATCATCAAAAAGCCTGGTGCACTGGAATATTGTGAAATTAGCAGTGTCTGTAAATGCAAATATGACCTCTGTGCTAAATATAATCAATTTTCCCACCGTGAAAGCTTCACATGAAGAAGGCATGACAATTTTCTAATTACCCAACTGACAGAATTTTTTCTTGTGTTAGGAAAAAAATTAATTCCTGATCACTGAATGTGGGACAAAAGTACATGCTAAAGGAAGTGTCTTCAGTTTGGACCCATTCCTTTGAATGTGTTTGTATATCATCCAGATATAGTGCTTATAACTGCACTATAACAACACCTTCAAGGTTAACTCTGACTCTATTGTCCCATCTTTTTGTGTCTTACTGACTCAGAACAGCAATGTTTTAAATTAGTCCAGCGTTGAGCAAGACAGACTGCAGTGTAATCCCTGGTTGCAGATGAGCACCATCAATGTACATATCAATGAACATCCACTAAAAGTGTTTGTTTTTTCCACTCAATGGCACACAGGTATTTTTAGCCTCTAGCTCCAATCAGCATTGATGGAAACACAGCATCCAAGGCAAGACGTTATTTTTGGCCCCTTCATTGGCACCGACACAAACCATGGCATGTCAACAAAAGTACATGCTGGTACAGATGGTTAAGATTAGGCAAAAGGGGCATATGGTAGGATTGTAGAAATAATACATCATATTCAGACAGGAAGCGAACACTGGACCCCCGCATGAAAGTCCAGGGTTTGTTGGAGCCATCCACCGCTAAGTTCCCCACTCCCACCCCTCCAAAGGCACCTTTGTGCTTCTTACATTACGTTGCTGTTGGCAGTGTTTCAACCTGATGCTGTCCATTGGTGCCACGTTCTCAAATGACGCCGCTGCCCCCAGTGAAGGTCTGGTGATCTAAGGTCTGCCTCTGGTTAAAAAAACAAAAAAAAGAATCTTACCTTTTAACAAAAAGGTATGTGTCTGCAGGGATTCTTTCCATAATGTTGTCAGACATAATAATGATCTGAGTGTGTCAGTGGTAAACACAAAGTCTTTTAGTGGATGTAAATTGATGGCGCAAAATTGCCCACAGGGATTGCAGCCCATTTTGCAGCAGCTGTCGCAGTCAGTACTGGACCAATTTTAAAAAAAACTGTAGTTCCCATTACTAAATTAGACACAGAATGTGGAAAAATAGGGTCCTGTCTGGAAAAAAAACTCTGATTGGAATGACTGGCTTACAATGTATACTGTCAATTGTAGTCAGTATGAAACCTTGTCAGTGATATGCAGATGTACAGAATCATGCGTGACATTATTCTATTACAGTACAATGGATGGAATTTACCCTCATCCTCTCTCGTATTAGTGCTTGTCTGTGTGTTTGTGTGTGTCATTCAGTTTGTTGAGTAATTGATTCATAGCATTACAGTTTGTTTGGGTGGTTGATCAGCATTTCTATTAGAGAACTGAGACAAAACAGTGCTGCAGCGGCTCTGTGCCAGCCGGCTTGTTGGTCCTCACTGAATTATACTCCATGACTGGGAACTTATTTGAGTCCCAGCTGAGGACATCTGTGCTTGAAAAGCTTGAAACTAAGCTATCTAATCATTTTGGTAGAAAGTACTGAAGATAGTGTCCTTGTAAAACAAATCTTACTTCTTTCAACTCTACCCAACTTTGATTTTCAGTTGTTCTTCATAGAAGAAAAAACATTCTACACATCACTTTCTTTTTATCTCTTGAGAGAGAAATCACATTTTTCTTCATTGCCTCATAAAGGTAGCATCTGCTGTTTGACTTTCATACAAAATGTTTTTGAAATCATATCATTACTGGATAGTAAAGCCATTTATAAACAGATTAATGCTTGAGCCAGTACACTAGAGATGTGCAGTAATTACTGATTTTGTGTTGAAATAAGATTTGACTGTGTGATGAGTCAGGCTATCCATATGTATACCCACGAAAAGTAATGCACCACACTTTATGCATAACCCAGATAATCATGAGTTCGTAATATGTAACCCACATAATTGTGAAGGCTGCAATTGTGACAAAAGTCACTGAGGGGATTAAAGAGAATTAGTGTGGTGGACAGTGCAAACAAACATACAACTTTCCATCAGGAGACCGGTGTTTGTGTCACGCGTGAAACCAAGTGAACTCTGAGTTTTGTTTTTTTCTTCTTTTTTTTTTGATGAAATGTTTTTATTGCAATGAAAAGAGCAAAAATGACATTACCATATATGAAACAATATAGCACAATAAGTAGTGTACAAGAAGGCCATTAAACAAAACAACCATAGAATAAATAAAAAGGAAAAACAACAGCTCGATAACACATTCGCTCCACCCCCCCCCGCCCCAGGACCAATATGTGTAAGTTACTTATAATAATTATCTAAGGGCTAGACTCGCTCCTTCAATTTCCCAATAGCTAACAGCCACAGAGCAATATTGGACTCCTTAACCCCAATCACGAGCCGTGGATACCTCCAAGTAAATTACATCAAGATATGTAAGAATCCAGTTGCTCAACAAGAGCCTATCAGGGTATTTCCACTGTGTGGCAACCAGTTTCTTGGCCGTTGTAAGGCCAGCAAGAATAAGCCTTTTTTTGTGTATAGGTGCAGGCAACTAAGATATGTCATTCAGCAGTAAAACAGAAGGAGATACAGGCAAATTCAAAGAAAATATTTCTGAAAACTGAGAGAAAACCTTCTTCCAAAATTATGCTACTGGTGGACATTCCCAAAACATATGAATGAATGTTCTAGGAGCACCAAGTTGACATAAGGAACATCAAGAATCAGGCAAAAGATCCATCAAATGCAATCTTCTAGGAATCAGATAAGTCCTGTGAGTATAATTTAAGTGTATTTTTTGGTCGTCCTGATTGCGAGAGGACAGTCGAATATTATCCCAGACCAAAACCCAATCAAAATCAATATCAAACCCTGGAACATCCCCTCTCCAAACCACATCCAGGGGAAGGTCCTTATAAGAGGACTCAAGTAAATGACAATAGAAATTAGAGACAAAGCCCCTCGATGTGCCTTTATCATAAAAGAATTTGTGAAATGGGTGATGTTCTAATGGTTTGTCCCATGGTACCACAGGAGCCTTTAGTCCTGTCCTAATTTATAGATAAAAGAAGAAAGAGCTTCCAGGGAGATCCCTACCAACTTGATAAATCTTGAAATGAACGGAGACCAGAGTTATCTCCCAACGTATGAACGCCTTTCTTCTCCCATTGAGTAAAACTAATAGGCTGCCACCCTATAAGTAGTTGGTTGTTGTTAAACAGTGGGGTGAAGGGATGCCACAGAGGTTGAATAGCACAGGATTTCTGGACGTCACGCCATGTCTGAATCACGTGTGATAAGAGGGCCAAACCGCAACCTGCACTGCTTGATAGAGATGTCAGAGCATAGACATTGTCCTGGAGTGTATGTGGGGATACAAGAATCTCTTCCAGAGGCCGCCAGGACACCCCTGCCTTTGAGTCAAACCAAGTAGTCAAAGGTCTGAATGAGAAAGCAAAAAGTATAATGTGAAATCTGAAAATGCCAGGCCCCGATCAGGTCTCTGAGCGGTGAACATTTTTAACCAGGGCCGCTTGTTGTTCTAAATAAACTTATATGTTGCTGGTTATAGTTTCCGCCAATAGCCAACAGGAGGGGGTAAAGGGAGCATTGAACTGATAAAGTTTATTCTTGGTAATATATTCATTTTGATTATTGAAGCTTGGACCTGCAACAAGTTGTTTAAGCTCGACCATCTATTGAGGGCATTGATAACCTTGTCATACAAGCTGGAGTAATTGTGTTTCACAGTCTGGTTTGCAGTAGGATGTTTCCCTTTTCTTAACCTGCACAACTTAACCTTAAGTACATAATGTGACAACTCCCAATCATGATTGTTTTCTTTAAACTAACCTACATAACTTTATATAAGTGTCATAACACTACATTAAGTAAATAACGTGATGACATCCAGACATGATCTTTTCCTTAAACCTCACCAGGTAGGGGTGTTGAATTGGTTGATGAATGATAGCTGGTCTTCTTAGTTACTTGTGGATATAAACCTTCTGTCTCTGTATGGGGAGTATACTGACTCTACACCTGCAGACTGGTCATTTATTCAAATGCTTACAATGACTTAACTTGTTTACATATTCCTCTCAGGGGGTCCATTGTATAATAATGACTTTCTGTAAGTAGTAAAGGTAGATACAGCACATGGTCAAGGTGGATGGATGGGCTTCCACGTCTACTTATGCACTCCGAACTTCTGGAAAGAGGGTTCTGATATGCTGCTGGTTATATGGTCACATAGCAACCTCAGGCACAACCTGCCTCTGTGCTCATGAAAGTTGGCATAGATTTGACACAAGAGCAGCACCCAGTGCCCAACCTTGCATTTTCCAGGAAGTTAAAGACGCAGCATGTTTACAGCCCTTAAACCTACTCAAACCTGGAAAATGGCAAATCAGACATGTTAATATGAATCTTTTTTTCATCATGTGTCTTAAAGCTCATCTCAAAAGGAAAGTTGGAGCTGTTGATATTCACAATGTTCAAACATTAGCTGTAATAAAGATTTACAGTTGTATTTTTACAACTGTAAAAATAGCAGTGCAACTAAACAAGGCAGCTGGAAAAAAAACAAAAAAAAATATTATAAGGGTGAGAAATAGGTGGCACTGTACCCAAGGTACATTTTTGAATTATTTGAGTGATTTGCAGAAGACATGAGACCTCAGGCAGAAATAAAAAATAATTTTTACACAACATTTACAAGAATCTCTTTACATTTGTCAAATTGTTCTCCACCAAGGACAAGTGCTACTCTGCAAGAAAAGGGAGCAGAAAATCACCAAGAAAGGATACACAGAGAGTGAAAGGTACAGAGACTTATGACTTCTGCAAGGCATGCCGGAGAATCAATGCTCAAAAATGGTTTGGAGCAAAAAGTGAAACTGTGTCAGAGCACTGTCAGCCTCAGGGCATGGTAGAGTCCTCTCTGAGGTGCACAAATACAGCAGATGCTCTGGGTTTCATAGAGGCTCATGAAAGAAGTATGTGAGACGCAAAACAACCCGACACTTGAACATGATGACAGCAGTTAGAAAATACTTAACTGCTGACAGGATATTGAAAAAGAAGAAGAACCTTCTTCTCAATGTGCTTTAAAACAGACTGTTACAATAAAATGTAGCAGAGGAAACAGAGGACGGATTGGAATCTGGACCTGGAAAACACATTTGGTTCACTCAATCCAATGACCTGCGATGGATTTCCTCAGAGTAAAAATCTAGTTAAAGTCTATTTCCAAAACATACAGATATGCTTCACAGCTATGTAATTCACTACAGCATGGCAGCACCTGGAAATTGGTATCATGGCAGGATGCACATCTCCCCTCTAGCATTTACAATTGCAATGGAGGAAATCATTAGGGCATCAAAATGGGTTGTGGGTGGAGAAAGGCAGCAGGGAGGAATTCAACTCACACCCATTAGGCCATGTTTAAATAACACCATAACCATCACTACAACAGCAGCCTGCTGTAAAAACACAACATAAAAGCCTCTTGCCAAGTTTCAAGATGCATTTAAAATGGGGTTAACCCTTTGAATTTTGGATTGACATCAGTTTTCTCTATAATAATATTAATACATTTTTTTAATAGAGTGCTTTTTAAGAAACTCAAAAAAAGATCATAAAATAGAATACATAAAAATACATAATAAAGCAACTTTAAAATTCATATGATATTAATAAAACAAGCAGTTTCGAATAGTTGGGTTTTGAACTGGGAGAGGTTGGTGCTACATTATAAAATTATTTTAATGATATATTTTTTTTATTTTTGCTACAGGGAAAAAAAACATGTAGTTTTTAATTTTCACATTTTTGCTTGTTTTCGGGAAATTTTCTTGAAAGTTTTTCCACTTTCTTGCTAATCTTTGGGCCACGTCTTGATAGGTTGCTCCACCTTCTCCTGTGTTTTTGAAAGAATTCAAACCAAAGCAAAAAACTGAACACATATCTTTAGCGAGAGGAAACTGACAAAACAAGCTAAAAAACCCTACATTGTTTACAAGGTGATTGCACAATATTGAAGGCTCCCAGACACTGAGTAAAATATTAATCCTTTGAGAAAAAAAACATAGATACATATAGGAAATTATGGTATTATCACAAACTTGACAAAGATCCACTTGAAGAGTTTATTAAACTAAGATTAACACAAAGACAATAGAGTGGGTCAGCAGTACAAGCCGTACATAAATGTGTGTCCTGTGTGTGGTGGAGGTGTTGAAGGTACAAAATCAAAACACAAGCTGATTTCACTGCAGTTTGACTTGAAAACAGGTGATTGCAGTTGATGGAGGTATAATAAAGGGAGTCAAACAACTCAGAAATGACTTTACTTGACTTGCAGAGGAAATCCCACTATAGTCTGGAGACTGATAACCCAATTGTGGCAGTATCACTGTAAATTTAACAATATGATACCTTTTACCAACTCATTATTTCAATATCACAGTAATTCTTCAAGAAATAGTTGACATAATTAGGGTATTTTTCTAGTAAGTCAAAAGTTTCTTAAAGTTCTTCTCTTGAATTCCTAAAAACTCATCTATGTCGATCAAAATTACATATTCAGAAGTTTTATCCATTACAAAAACATCCCTTTATGCCCATAGACTGTATATAAAGATGGATGACAGGCCCCAACTTACCCCCGCTATGCTTAAGTGAAGCTAAAATATTCCAGCTGCCATCTTGCACTGGTGATGTCATTCAGAGCCGGATTCTGCGCAGTTGGGCTATGATGGGGAAAGTTCCCCCCCAAAACACCTGTCCAACCAATTGCGAGCAGCCCCATTGCATTTGAGCACATGGATTGGCTGTCACAGGCAGAAAATCCCCTTTTGTGTAGTATCGGATAACTCTTTAAAACCAAATTTATCATGAAAACAAACACTTGAATAAACATCAGGGTGATGAAACCGTCCATCAGTGACAGAAACCATCTTTGGCAAAAATGCATTTTGCGTGTACTTTGAGTTTTTAGTTTGGCCTATGTCCATTCAGTAACATGGATGGGTGGGCTTTATGACCTATACTGCAGACCAGGGGGCGATCCAGACTGAAGGGCTACACTTTGGCGGAGCTGTCATGTTGTCGATCTCTATATACAATCTATGTCCATGCCTTACAATTGCTAACAATTATTAAGAATGCATGGATTTATATATATATATGTAAATTAGCCCCACACTTCAGGTGTAAACAGCAAACGATAAGAGCTTTGAGCTGGACTATGTTATCAAACAGCAAATAATGTATTGCTAATCTCAGATAAACTTAGGTTTTGGCCAAAATTGCCCAAAAAGTTCACCTTGCCTCTTAGGGCTTCCATATTAAAGTCTTGCTTTTTAAAAGTGCTGAATCATACATGAACATGAAAAGGTATTTTCATCAGTCCCTTCACCACCGCTGGTGTTATCTTCTGAATCCCGGGGCCACAAATGAAGCTTTAATGTAACTGCCAGCCGAGCCTCTTTAACACCAACACAGCGCTCCAACACTCCACCACAGGGAGATAATTTATCTCTTCTATCCTTCATATGGGGTCCAGCGTTACCAGCTGGGGTATTGTGCACGGTGAACATTATGAACTTTTCACAGGCCACAAGATGACAGAACAATCTGCTGAGCCTGCAATACACAGATCACAGTGGGGAGCAAAGAAATTCCTTTGGTGTTGATGCACAGCAGCCACTATTGCCCACAGCTAATGTCACACAACAGCTACAAGGGAAGACGGATTTTTCACTACTGCACAGTCTGGTTTCTGTCAGAACCGTGTCCCAAGGCTAAAGATGAAATGCTCTTCATAACATCAACCAATAACAAGCAAACACACATACAGAAACTTAAATGTGCTCAAACGCCGGGTGCCATCATCCTCTCAAACTGTTCTCGAGGGTGATCAGAATGAATTTGCATATATTTTTAAATGTAAGCACTGAACTCTGTAATTATGTGAAGCCCAGAGTGTGTGTGATAGACTGTGCCCAAATTGTTTGTGTATGGGAAGAGAGGGCATGTTTTTCAGCAGTAACAAAAGGGGAGGCACTCTCGCTGAATGCAGCCCCTCTAGCAGCTGTCTAACACAGCTGTGGCAATTCATAATACACACACACACCCACATACACACTCTGTTAAATCTAAGAAGGCCTCCTGGGGACAACACCTTCCTCCTCATGTTTCCGTGACACAGGCGATGATAATTAGACTAATTCAAAGTCTCCTCAGAGCGAGGGACGGAGATGAGGCAAAGGCAGGTAGACACCCCTGAAAGCACCACAGCAAGGTAGACACACACACAAACACACACACGCACACACACACACACACACACACACACACACACACACACACAGGGTTGATAGAGAGTTCATCCAGCTAACTGCCATATTGCAGCATAACATTACTGCACCAGGAGATCCATACCTTATTGCAAACAGGACTGGGGGGTAACCAGGGGCCAATTTGGGATTTGGTAGGTACTTTAGGGGGCGTCTTCACCGTGACCAGAGGAAAAGGCTGGAGGGACAGAGAGTGGACAACTGACCCCTGCAGAGCTGCAGCTCAGCCTCGCTCAATTCTAGTGATACTTTTTGAAACTTAAAAGTGATGTACTTCTTCTGAACACCATATACAGGTTTGGTGGAGTGTAAATGATTTGCCATCACTATAGCAGTCAAAACTAGTTGGTGTCTTTGAGGCGGCTCTGACTTAGGTGATGGAACAAGTTGTCCTCTAATCGGAAAGTTGGCAGTCAATCCCCGTCTCGAATGTGTGAATGTATAGAGGCCTGTGTAGCACCTCAAGCCCGTTCTGATTGTAGTCATCAAATACTTTTGACATAAGTTCCCAATGCCGCTGGAAGGTGAGAAATATATATATATACAGTGCCTATCATAAGTATTCACCCCCTTTGCTGTTTTACACTTTTATTGCTTTCATAAATCAATCATGGTCAATAAAATTTGGCTCTCTTAACACAAAAATTTATTGGAAAAAACTTTTTAATGTCAAAGAGAAAACAGATTTCTATAAAGTAATGTTAATGAAAGAAAATTATATAAATAAAAATAATTGTTTGCATAATTATTCACCCCCTTTTTAATTTAATGGTCTAATTCAATAGAGGTCCATTAAATTGTTGCCAATAGTCTCACAATTAGTGAAATGAAGATCACCTGAGTGGTGTGGGTGTGTTTCAAGTGATTGAGTTGTAAAACACCTGTGTCTGAAGGGTCCAGAGAGTGGTTGATCAGTATTCCTGGCTACCATTACACCATGAAGACAGAAGAACACTCTAAGCAACTCAGGGAAAGGGTTATTGAGAAGTACAATTCCAAGGCACTGAACATCCCCCGGAGTTCAGTGAAATCAATTATCAAGAAATGGAAGGAATATGGCACTTGTGTGAATCTGCCTAGATCAGGCCGCCTCAGAACTGAGTGACCGTGCAAGTAGGAGACTAGTGAGAGAAGCCACCAAGACCCCTACAACTACTCTGAAGGAGTTACAAGCTTCAGCTGCTGAGATGGGAGAGACTGTGCATGTAGCAACTGCTGCCCGGGTTCTTCACCTGTCAAAGCTTTATGGGAGAGTGGCAATGAGAAAGCCACTGTTGAAGAAAAGTCATATTAGATCTCGACTAGAGTTTGCCAAAAAGCATGTGGAAGACTCCATGGTCAAGTGGAGGAAGATTCTTTGGTCTGATGAGACCAAAATTGAGCTTTTTGGCCATCAGACAAGACGTCACGCCTGCACATCACCAAAAACACACCATCCCCACTGTGAAGCATGGTGGTGGCAGCATCATGCTGTGGGGATGTTTCTCAGCAACTGGACCTGGAAGGCTTGTGAAGATAGAGGGCAGAATGAATGCTGCAAAATACACTGAAATCCTGGGGGACAATCTTTTTCAGTCTGCAAGAGAACTACGACTTGGGAGAAGATTTATTTTCCAGCAAGACAATGATCCAAAACATACTGCAAAAGCTACACATGAATGGTTAAAAAAGAACCAGGTAAATGTTCTGGAGTGGCGAGTCAAAGCCCAGACCTCAATCCTATAGAGAATTTGTGGCTGGACTTGAAAAGGGCTGTTCATGCCCGATACCACAAGAACCTGACAGAGCTTGAGCAGTTTTGCAAAGAAGAATGGAGCAAAATTGCAGTGGGCAGATGTGCAACACTGATTGAGACCTATCCACACAGACTCACTGCTGTGATTGCAGCCAAAGGTGCATCTACTAAATACTGACTTGAAGGCGGTGAATAATTATGCAAACAATTATTTTCATTTATATAATTTTCTTTCATTAACATTACTTTATAGAAATCTGTTTTCACTTTGAAATTAAAGAGTTTTTTCCAATAAATTTTTGTGTTAAAAAAGCAAAATTTTATTGACCATGATTGATTTATGAAAGCAATGAAAGGGTAAAACATCAGAGGGGGTGAATACTTATGATAGGCACTGTATATATATATATATATATATATATATATATATATATATATATATATATATATATATATATATGTCACTGGTAATGACAAAATAAAGGGAGCGCGAGGGCGCTTATAGAGAAGGCGGACGGGGGTTCAAACAGACCCTGGACTTTCACACATGAGTCTGGTGTACACTTCTCGTCTTCTTTTCTACACCTTACCGTGTGTCTCCTTCCCCTAATCCTAACCATCTGTGCCAACATGTGCATTTGCTGATGCCAGGCAGTGGTTGCCATGTCCTTTTGTTGTCTAAACATAACCATGTGTAGCTTCATCCCACCATGTGCTTGTGTTGACATCATGGTAGCAGCATCCCAGAATGTAAAGAGCATACACAGAAGGATACCTAGAGCGTAATGTGGAGACATGGATGACCACTGTAAAGCAGCAAGGGATGAGAATGTGTTGGCACCTTGTATAGTAGCCTCGGCCACAGGCGTATGAATGTATGTGTGAATGGGTGAATATGAATCGTAGTTTCAAAGTGCTTTGAGTGGTCAAAGACTGAAGAGCATGATACATGTGCAGGTCCAAGTCCATTGCTTTTTTTTTTCTCAGATGGCTTTAACCCATAAATGGTTTCTGTATCCTGGGGGATTTGACAGGCTATAGGGAGAAAGGACTTTAGGTGGGTGCACTTTGTAACTTGAGACTCACTGAAGGCATGATGAGTCCAGTACTCAGGTCATGTGACTGTATCCCAACATTCACATAGTTGCTCATCATTTGTAATGACTGAACCAAGAACAAGACCCAAAAGCATGACTAATAAACAGTTAGGCAATTTCAAAGTCTGTTTAATGAAAAAGGGTCTGTACATAGGAGTACAAAAAACAAAAAAACAACAAAAACAAATACGGCAGGCACCCAAGAGCATTCTTCAGGGCCGCAACCCTCCCTCCCCTTGGAGGAGGGGGCCTGGAAGGAGGGACCAATGGACTCTCCTTAGCTGGCTTGAGCTGGCTGACGTGTATTATGGGATGTACCCTCATAGCTTTGGGGAGTCTGAGCCTCACAGAAACTGGATTAATAACTTTTGATATTGGGAATGGGCCAACAAACCTGGGCGCGAGCTTTCTTGGTTCAACACGAAGAGGGAGGTTTCTGGTAGATAGCCACACCTTTTGTCCATCCTTGTAGGTTGGAGCTGGATTCCTTCTGTGATCAGCTGCCTTCTTGTAATGGTCCGAGTTGTGAAGGAGAACCCACCGAGCCAAACCCACACCAGCCTGCAACGTTGAACCAGAGCCTGAGCCAACGGAACACTGACCTCCTTTTCTAAGGCTTGAAAATGAGGGGGCTGATAGCCATATACACATTGGAAAGGTATGGTGTTTGGTCCAGGAGTGGGGATCTTGTGAGGCAAGGCTACGTAATCCTGTCTCCAATTCCCGATTCAACCTCTTTGTTTGGCTATTGCTCTGAGGATGGAAACCAGAAGTAAGGCTCACTGTAGCTTCTAGTAGCACACAAAATTCCTTCCAGAAGCAGGAGATGAATAAGGGGCTCCAGTCTGACACCACATCCCTAGGAAAACCATGGCCACAGAAAACATGTTGTAACAAAGCCTCAGTCGTCTCCTTGGCTGAAGGCAACTTGGGCAGAGGAATAAAGTGTACCATCTGACGAGGGCTTTTCTGAGGGAAAAACTCGAGAAAGAGCATCAGGTTTGCCATTGTCAGAACCAGGACGACAGGATAGTGTAAAGTTGAATCGATTGAAAAATAAAGCCCACCTTGCTTGTCTTGAGTTGAGTCTTTTAGCAGTTCTCAGATATTCCAAATTATCTGAGAACTGCCATACTACAAACGGCTGCTCAGCTCCCTCCAGCCAGTGTCTCCACTTCTCCAAGGCCGCTTTCACCGCCAACAGCTCCTGATTCCCTTGGTCATAATTCCGTTCAGAAGATGAGAGTTTCTGTGATAGGAGAGCACAGGGATGAAGCCTGTCGTACTTCTTCAACCTCTGAGAAAGGAAAGCTCCAACCCCCACATCTGAAGCATCTACCTCCACTACAAACTGTCTGTCAGGATCAGGTAACATGAGGATGGGAGCTGAGGTGAAACATAACTTTAGCCTTTCAAAAGCTGCTTCTGCCTGGGGACTCCAAACAAAAGAGTTCTGAGGAGAGGTCAAGGCATGAGGGGGAGAAGCAACAGTGCTGAATTTTCTGATGAATTTTCTATAGTGACCCTGCCTTTGGTTGTACTTGTGCTGTGGCTGTACTGATACTGTGCCCCCCGCTCGCCCTCATCGTGGTCTGGTCCTGGTTGCGCCGATGCTGTGATCTTGCCTTTGGACACCTCCCTACCAACATATGCATGAGACTCTTATCATCACCCTCAACATCATCATAGAGTGCAATTAATAATTTCACACCTATCGTTATTGTAATATGACATGCATCTGTTTCTATTTTTGCTGTGCCTCTCTCCCCCTCTCTCCCCCTCTCATCCCCTCTCTCTTTCTCTTTCCTTTTTGCCATGATTGTATTTCATTTGTTATTTATGACATCTATTGCACATCTGTCCGTCCTGGAAGAGGGACCCCTCTTCATCCTCTACCGCTCTTCCTGAGGTTTCTTTCTTTTTTTTCCCCCCCGTTACAGAGGTTCTTTTTCGGGAGTTTTTCCTTGGGTGATGTGAGGGTCTAAGGGCAGAGGGATGTCGTACACTGTAAAGCCCTCTGAGGTGAACAATGTTTTGTGATAATGAGCTCTATAAATAAAATTGACTTGTACATCTTTCAACAGGTAGGAGTGGGCCACTTCTTAACAGCACTGACCTTTCCTGGGTCCATCTTGACCTCCCCTTCT
Organism: Plectropomus leopardus; assembly: GCF_026936395.1. Classification (NCBI taxonomy): domain Eukaryota; kingdom Metazoa; phylum Chordata; class Actinopteri; order Perciformes; family Serranidae; genus Plectropomus; species Plectropomus leopardus. The sequence goes on along the minus strand of NC_142177.1, from coordinate 1,632,576 downwards.
GCCAACACCAAGTCGAGGAATGACACTGAGGGCTGGTGAAATTTGCACTCCTCTGCCTTGACAAAGAGTTGGTATTCGAGAAGATGCTGAAGAACTTTCCGGACATGCAGGACATGAGTTTCCTCATCAGAATAAAATCAGACTATTGTCTAGATACACATAGACAAAAACATCGAACATGTCTCAAAGAACATCATAAACAAGAGCTTGGAATACAGCTGGGGCATTGGTTAAGCTGAAGGGCATTACTAGGTATTCATAATGTCCTGTTGGAGCATTAAAAGCAGTTTTTCATTCATCCCCCTCCCTTATACTTGATAAATGGTACGCATTCCTTAATTCGTGATAGATGGTACATATTCCTTAAGTCCAGTTTAGAAAACATTTTTGCCCCATTTAGATGTTTAAATACTGTCGGCATTACAGTGAGGGGGTACCTGTTACGAATCGTGATACATCGAGTCCCCAATAGTTGATGCAAGGTCTCAATGACTTGTCCTTTTTATCCACAAAGAAAAAACCTGCTCCAGCAGGCGATGACAAGGGGAGAATAATCCCTGCAGCCAAAGATTCCTCCACATATTCCTTCATAACTTTAGTTTTAGGTCCAGACAGGGCATGCAGCCTTCCTTCGTGGGGAGAGTTACCTGGGAGAAGGTCTATAGCACAGTCATATGGTCTGTTAGGTGGAAGAGACTTAAACAGGGCCTTGTTGAAAACCTCTTTCAAATCATGATAACAGGAAGGGACTCAGGATAATTCAGGGTAATCAGAGTCAGGGTCTGTGTTTTCAGTAACATGGGGAGCTTTAAGTCCAACTCGAACAGATTTGAAAAAACAGTTTGTGTTACAATGCTCACCCCATGAGTTGATCTGAACTGAGTTCCAGTCAATGTGTAGTTTGTTTAGTTTCAACCAAGAATGTCCCAAAATAACTTAATGGCTGGGGGTATCAAAAACGTCTGGGAACGAGAGTGTGAATGATTGAGTGCGGTGCGTAACCCTGCCCATAGAACTGCCATCAACTGCACTGACCTCCAGAGGTTGGGATGGATGGTAAGTCTTCAAGCCGAGTCTCCTAATAAGGAGAGAGTTCATTAGATTTGCATCAGAACCAGAGTCAATAAAGGCAGGCACATTAACAGCAGTATCAGGAGTAGTTAAAGTCACTTGAGAATGAAGTTGGGCAGGATTAGAAACAATCAGATTGCGACTCACCGCAGCTCTTATTTGTACAGGTCATCCAACTCCTCTAACATGGCAGTTTGCGATTAAACGTCCCAACTGCCTGCAATAAAGGCACCTACCATCCTTTATCCAGTGCTGTCTCTCTTTTGGAGACAAATGGGTCCGGCCCAATTGCATGGCAATGGTCATTGGTTGACTGGCTCAGGTTGACCTCCATGAAGAGGGTAAGTCAAAGGCAGCGACTTCCTTTGGCGAGGTGGGAAGTGACGCTCTCTCAGCCTGCCTCTTTCCTTCACTCTTTCAAACAGGCTTTTGTCAACTTTAATTACCAGAGTAATCAAAGCATCCAAGTCATTAGGCAGATCAAGGTGTAAGGTCCTTTAAATTTTTGGAAAGTCCCTCCAAAAAGGCATCGAAAAGAGCTGTAGGATTCTAGTCACTCTCGGCCGCCAGAGTGCAAAACTCGACTGCATAATCATAAACTCGCCTTCGTCCATACCATAGTCTCACCAAAGCCCTGGCAGCCTCCCAACCTGGTGTGGTGTGTTGAAACACTTGAGTGAAGGTCTTTATGAAGGCTTATAACAAGCTGCAGACAGGTGAGTTTCTGCTCCACTCTGCTGTAGCCCAGGCTTCTGCTCTCCCCGTCATGTATGAGATGATGAATGCAATTCTAGCTCTGTTGAAAAGGAATGCAGCAGCCTGTAGCTCAAAGTGGAGATCGCACTGAGTCAGGAAGGCTCGACAATCCCTTGAATCCCAGGAGAAACGTTCTGGACAGGACAACTGTGGGAACGAGGCTGGAGCAGGTGAAGGTGGTGAAGGCTCCACCACTGGACCTGGAAGTGAATCCACTGCTGAATCTGCGTCACTGGCACGCAGAGACATATTTTGCATCATCTGAAAGACTGAGTTCAGCTGGTTGCCAAAGCTGTTCATCAATGACTCCTGCCGCTCTGTAAGCTTCACATGGTGGCGAAGTACATTGATCTGGTAGTCCTGCTGGGCAATTCTGTGATCCTAAGCCTGGATGGCATTGTGCATAGGGTCAGAGTCAGCTGGGTCCATTTATGGCCAGTTCATATTGTAATGACTGAACCAAGAACAGGACCCAAAAGCACGACTCAAAAAACAATTTGGCAATTTCAAAGTCCATTTAAAGAAAAAAGGTCGGTACAAAGGAGTACAAAAACAAGAGGGAGGGTCAGAAAAACTGGTCAGAAAAGGCGGTAGGTACACAGGAAAAGGCTGGGACGTCGACACGAGGTACAAGCTTACTTCCTGCTTCGCTTCAGTGCAGACGCTCTTCTTGCTTGCTCTCTACTACGCTTTTATTTTTCCTAGTTTTTTCCTTTTTTTTCCTTCTTGTCACAAACTCCAACATATTTAAGGAGGTTTCCTACAACAATTAAGTCATTTGGAGGATAATCTTTGCCGTTTTTGCATTGGGATTATCTACTCTTCATGTTGATTCAGAACAGAACTGCAGCTCTGTCTGTGTGTGAGTGAAAGAGGCAGTGAAACACACACTGGACACTATACAAGTTAACTCTGTACACTTGAAGCTGGAAGAGGAGTTTTCCTGCCCCGCTGGATGCAAACTGGGACCTTTGAGTACCACTTATTTTAAAGCCGTTCACTCCGAGCTTCAAGATGCCTCCACTATCTGCAGACGACTACGCCAAACTTCTACAGAAAATTGCCGTGCTGGAGACTAAAATTCACCGCCTAGAAGTGAATGTGGAGGTAAACGGGCTAGGTGGGAATGACACCACCTTACCCCTGCCTCAAATCAGTGAACAGGAGCTAGCTAACACACGGCTAACGAGCACAGACAAAGCTACCGCGAAACAGGTAGGCTCTGTTCTGTTTAATAAATCTACAAGTAGTAGTCCTCCCTGGAACCACCTTGGAGCAAAGCCAAAGAACAAATCATTTCCCTGGGTAATGGGAGGACGTTTAACAGGCAGAGCACAGCAAGCTGAGGTGTGTGATGAGACCGGCTGGCCTGCACTCCCTCCCAGGGAAAGTGCCTCCTCAACCCCCGCACCTGGAAGGTCACAGCTGTGGAAAACTGTAGAAGGGCGGATGAGCAACAAACCTCCGAAACAATCAAGCATTGAGCTGCGGAACAGATACGCTCCACTGATGAAGGACCCTGAATTTCCGTCAGACCGTCCATCCTCAGTCAGCGGGGTAAGGACTGATAGCATGTCGAACAGTAAAAGGCTACAGGGAAAGCTAAAGCCTGGGCCTCAAACTTTGATTGTGGGTGACAATGCTATTAGAGACTTACAGAGGGTGTGCAGTAAAAACACCAAAGTGATCTGCTTCCCCAAGGATGTGGTCTCCAACATGACAGAAAGGATTCTGAGTATTGTGGCTGAACACCCAACTGTGAGGAACATCATAATACACATAGGGTGGAATGATGTTGCTAAACAACAGTCTGAAGTGTTAAAACAGGACTTCACCGAGCTGTTGAAAACAGTGAGCTCTGTGAAAGCAGATGTGTTTATCAGCGGACCTATACCACTGGTCAGATATGCAGAGGAGAGATTCAGTAGGCTGCGGGCTCTAAGTAAGTGGCTTTCTACTGCATGCACTGCCTATCCAGTAAATTTTATTGAACATTTCCACATCTTTTGTGAGCGAAGACACCTTTTCAAAGGGAATGGACTTTTCTTGAACAAGCTGGGAGTAAAATTGTTGGCCGCTAATCTATTTTACTTCCTGCGTCACCTATCAGTCGCCTCTGCCAAGGACTTTAAACAACAGGCGCCAGCCAGGATGAAAGACAAAACAAGGCAGATTAAAAACCCAGAGGGAGAGCAACAGTCACCCCCACCCAAGGAGTGCTCTGAGCCAAAGAGGCGTCAGAGTGAAGAAGAGGAGGGGTCTCCACAAGCCTCCATCCCCCTTTACAACCACAGCACCTTCGACGGTCCACCTGCCTCACCCCCAAAACACCCACCAGGTCTCTCTCCTCCTTACCCTCCCTCTCTCCCTCCTCACCCCACCTGGAGTTCACTGACCAGATGAAGGAGCTGGTCAATGCTGGACTAAGATGTACCCCACGTCCCTCTCCTATCTTCTCTCCTATAAGCACACCACGTCGACCACCACCACCTTCAACACAGGCTCCAAAGACTCGTCACCCAGCCCCCCACCCCCCACCCCCGCCCCTCCGAGGAAACATCCTGTACTGTCTCCTCAACCCGACAAGGATGATAAGGCTGCCTGTGTTACAAGCACAAACTGATGTGTTCTGGGTCCAGGCTGCAGGATTACCAGCAGTCATGAGTCGTCCCAGGCCAAGCCGGGGCCCTGTATGCTATCAGTTTACAAAATTCCTGTCTTGATTAGTCATAGAAGAACAAAGGTCAATGTGCTGAGAAACTGGGAGCACAAAAGTAACGGCACTAGATTATTAAACTTAAAAAGCATTCCCTGTGAATCACAGTCTGTCCCAACAATTGTAGAGGATGTTCCTACAACACTAAGACTTGCTTTATTGAACATCAGATCGTTGGCTGGAAAAACATTTTTAATCAATGATTTTATCACAGAACACAACCTCGATTTTATGTTTTTAACTGAAACTTGGTTGGATCAAAACAACAGCACAGCTGTTCTCGTTGAGTCAACCCCTCCCAACTACAGTTTTATTAGTGAGGCCAGAGTGAATCGGAGAGGAGGTGGAGTGGCAGTTTTATTCAAAAACTCTTTCCAATTTAAAAAAATATCTTTCAGTAATTTTTCTACTTTTGAATATGTGGCTCTTCAGCTGAAGTCCTCCCCTCGAGCCATATTAGTAAATGTCTACAGGCCACCTAAATACTGTGCAGACTTTTTCGTTGATTTTAATGAACTGCTGTCGATAATCTGTATTGAATATGACTGTATAATCATTGTTGGTGATTTTAACATTCATGTTGACAGCCCCCAGGACAGAGGGGCTAAAGAACTGTACTGTACTCTTGACAGCTTTGGGCTGAGTCAGCATGTGTCAAAATCCACACATAACAGGGGGCACACTCTGGACCTGCTAATCTCCAAGGGTCTAATCATACACAAGGTTGTTGTGAGTGATGTGGCCCTGTCTGATCACTGTTGTGTTTTCTTTGAGAGCTCTATCTCTGTGCACAGGAGTAATCAGAAAGAAGTTATCAAGAAGCGATGCATTACCGAAAACACCAGTGAAATGTTTAATGTACTTTTTTCTTCTACAGCAACCCTGCCTTGTGGTTCAGTCAATGAGCTAGTGTACAACCTTAATTCTAAAATGTTAAATGTGATAGATGCCATCGCTCCAATTAAGTTGAAGGTTGTCTCTAGCAAGAAAAGATCTCCATGGAGAAATGCCATGGCAGTGAAAAATGAAAAAAGAGAGTGTCGGAAAGCTGAACGCAGGTGGCGAAAATCAAATCTACAGATTCATTTTGACATCTATAAAGAGAAACTTCACACTTATAATCTACAGCTGAGGAATGCAAGGCAGTCTTTCTTCTCAAACATTATCACCAGAAACAAAAATAATGCTCGAGCACTGTTTTCTACTGTTGAGAGACTAACAAACCCCCCTGTGTCAATAGCACCTGAACTTCACTCTGCCAGGGCCTGCAATGACTTTGCTTTTTTCTTTAGAGAGAAAATTCAGAATATTAGACAGGCTGTGAATTCTTCAACACCAGGTTCAGGATCTGTGCTGTGTCTGTCTAAAAACCATTTAAACACCATGACGCAGTTTAATCCAATCAATGACAAAAATCTGGAGGACATTCTACACCAACTGAGCTCTTCCTACTGCTGTCTGGATGTCTTACCCACAGATTTTTTCAAAAAAGTTTCACACGTCATGGTATCTGATCTCTTACAGATTGTAAACATGTCTCTAAGTTCAGGAGTCTTCCCACAGACCCTGAAAACAGCTGTTATTAAGCCCTCTTAAAAAGAACAATCTAGAAAAGACCTCAATGAACAACTACAGGCCGATATAAAATCTTCCTTTTTAGGTAAAATCATTAAAAAGGCTGTGTTCCAACAGCTAAATTACTTCTTAACAGTCAACAGCTGCTTTAACGTCTTTCAGTCAGGTTTTAGACCACATCACAGCACTGAGACAGCTCTGGTCAAAGTATTTAATGACATTCGCTTAAAAACAGACCATGGCAGATCTTCAGTTTTAGTGTTATTGGACCTCAGTGCTGCATTCGACACAGTCGACCATGATATATTACTTGATCGACTAGAAAATTGGGTGGGACTATCTGGCACAGTTCTTGATTGGTGTGCATCCTACTTAAAGGGCAGGGATTATTTTGTGTCAATAGGTAACTCTAGATCTGAGCAGACCAAAATTACATGTGGAGTCCCCCAAGGCTCCATCCTGGGGCCTCTTCTGTTCAACATCTACATGCTTCCACTTGCTCAGATCATAGAAAAAAACAAAATAGATTACCATAACTATGCTGATGACACCCAGCTCTACATTTCAATGTCCCCAGTTGACCATAGCCCCATACAAGCACTGGGTAAATGCATGGAGCAAATATCTGAATGGATGTGCCATAATTTTCTTCAGTTAAACAGAGGAAAAACTGAGGTAGTTGTTTTTGGACCCAAGGAGGAACGTCTTAAAATCAGCATGCAGCTCCAGTCACTTCAGTTAAAAACCTCAGACCAGGCCAGGAATCTGGGTGTTGTCATGGATTCAGACCTGAATTTTAAAAAACACATACAAACAATTACAAAGCCAGCTTACTATCACCTCAAGAATATTTCTAGGATTAAAGGTCTGATGTCACAGCAGGACCTTGAAAAACTTGTCCATGCATTTATCTTTAGTCGAGTTGACTACTGTAACAGTATCTTCTCTGGTCTGCCTAAAAAGTCAATCAGACAATTGCAGCTGATCCAGAACGCTGCTGCTCGAGTCCTTACTAAGACCAAGAGAGCGGACCACATCACTCCAGTTCTGAGGTCTCTACACTGGCTCCCTGTCTCTCAGAGAATAGACTTTAAAATTCTCTTGCTAGCATATAAAGCACTGAATGGTTTAGGCCCAAAATACATCAAAGACCTTCTAGTCCAGTATGAACCATCAAGATCACTCAGGTCATCTGGTGCAGGTCTGCTCTGTGTTCCAAAAGTCAGAACTAAACATGGAGAATCAGCATTCAGTTTCTATGCTCCGTATATCTGGAACAAACTACCAGAAAATATCAGGTCTGCTGAGAGTCTGAGTTCTTTTAAGTCAAGGTTAAAGACTCACCTGTTCACTGCTGCCTTTGACTAAAAGGCTTTTTACTTTTTAAATTTTATATTTTACTTCGAAACTCTGCACTGCAACTCTTATTTCAATATATGTGTTTTTATATTTTTTGGTTTTATCTGTTGTTTTCCCACTTGCTTTTTTTAATCACCTTTTACATGCTTCTTTTCTAATGTTTAAATGTGTTTCCTTTCCCCCTGTTGTTGTATTTCAATGTTCTGTGTGAAGCACCTTGAATTGCCTTGTGTGCTATACAAATAAACTTGCCTTGCCTTGCCTTACAAAACGAACTGGCACAGAGGGAAGGGAAAGAGGAGACTAAATACACAAAGGAGGGGGGAGACAAAAAGATGCAGGTGGAGATAATCAAACAGGTGACACACATCAGGAGAGGACACAGATGGGAGGGGCAAGAAGGAGAGGACCTGAAATGAGAGTGAGTAACAAAATAAAACAGGAAAACGCAAGACATGAAACATGAGGAAAAAATAAAAAGGGGAACTTAACTAGCCTGGAAATGTGACATAATTTGTACCAAAATCCGAAATGGCTACCTGTGGGGACCAAGACACTGGACATGTGGCAAGTGCTGTTATTTTATTCTCTTCATTGTATTTTGGGAGGATATTTTTTGATGAAATATTATTTTTTAGGCATGATTTAACAAATCACAGGCTTGATGAGCTTTTATGAACCTGACCAGAAGTACGGCTAGAAATCCTTAATTTGTTAAAAGGATGGAAGAAAAGGAAAGATGCTGGGGTCATGACAATGACAAGCGTTTATCTCAGTGGGAAAATGATTGTTTTCTGCAAACTTCATGGTGATCACCCATTTCAATTATGAGATAACTGGTGTGCACAGTTAATCGTCTGCCCTGTTCACATATACATACTCAGAAAATGGAGACCTGACAGGACATCATGCATTGCTAATGGACCTTTTTAAAAATGCTTGTACTGCCCACCACCACTCAAATAATTGAAGTTGAGTCAGTGGTGTGATGTGTCCACAGTATGGGAAAGTTAGGATAGGTACCACTTTCTCTCTTCTGTTTAACATCTACATGCTTCCGCTGGCTCAGATTATGGAACACAACGAAAAGTGTTACCATAATTGTGCAAATGACACACATATTTACATAACGATATTAACAGGGAAATATTGTCCGATACAAGCTCTAACTGAGTGCATTGAAAAATCAGCAATGAGCCAAATGTGCCAAAATTTCCTTCAGTTAAACAAAGACAAAACTGAGGTGTTTTTCAAGCCTAGCAGTTACAACTAAGTCATCTTGAGAACCACAGAGGAAGCCAGAAATCTTGCTGTATGCGTGGACTCAGATCTGAAGCCCACCATCACCTTTAAGAACATATCAAGGATAAAATGACTTATGTATCAACATGATTAGGGGACAACTTGTCCATGCATTTATCTTCAGTAGACTTGGCCACTGTAGCAGTGTCCTTACAGGTCTCACAAAAAAAACATCAGACAGCTGTAGCTGATTCAGAACACTGCTGCTCGAATCCCAACAGTGATCAGAGGAAAATGAAACCACTGAAACCATTATTTACAACTACTGGGAAACATATATTAATACTATATACCAGTATTCCCTATCACTTTCAGTGGTAGGTTAAACAAGTTTGCAAATTTTGAGCTTATGATATGGTACAAATAGAGTGTACGTATATACATGTGCATATACATATATGTGTGGATATAGACACACACACACACACACACACACACACACACATACACACACATATATATATATATATATATATATATATATATATATAATGGATAGAATGTTGTCCAAAACCAATTTTGAAAAAAAGTTTGTCACACAAATCCTAAAAAAAATGCCATAGTATAGTATGCCCACAAAAAATCATAAAAAATGTTAAATAAAAGTATGTCCTACCAAAATCATGAAAAAATTCATAGTATTAAAGGTCATCCAAAAATCATTGAAATTGAAAAAATCAACATATTATATGACGTTGTCCAAAAAACGTAAAAACTGTCACAGTATAGTACTGTACTGTACTGTACAAAATTCATAAAAATCAGTACCGTGTAATATGTCGTCCCAAAGTCATAAAAACATAATAGTAAATTATATCATCCAAAAATGATTTTAAAAAAAAAGTAGTTGTAAAGTTTGTCATCCAAAAGTCATGAAAAACAACAATACAATAGTATTTCTTCAAAAAAAAATTTAAAAAAATGTAATAGTTAAGTATGTTGTCCAAAAATCATAAAAAAGTATGTCATAGGATATTATGTATCCAAAATTCATTAACCACCTCACACCTCACACTATAGTATGCCCTGCAACAATAATAAAAAACTTATAGTATAGTATGTCATCTAAAAATCAAACCAAACCCAAAGTAATAGTATACTATGTCTGATGAAATACTAAAAAATGTTATTGTATACTACTGTAATACTATTATGTCCAAAAATCCACCATAGTATAGTATGTTGTCCAAATATCATAAAAACAACATAGGAAAGTATGTTGTCCAAAAATTATAAAATACGTCATAGTATAGCATGTCATCCAAAAGCCATAAAAACATCATAGTATAGTATGTCATCCAAAAGCCATAAAAACATCATAGTACAGTATGTTTTCCAAAAATTATGAATTTCGACATAGTATAGTATGTCATGCAAAATAAGAAAAAATGCCATGGTTAACAATGTCGTCTAAAAATCATAAAAAACAGAGAAACATCTCAGTATAGTAAATCATTCAAAAATCATAAAAAAATGCAATTCTATACTATGTTGTCAAAATAAATCAGAATATTTGCTATAGTATAGCATGTCATGCTATAATCATAACAAATTAGATCATAAAGTATGTCGTCTAAAAAATCATAAAAAAAAATCTCAGTATAGTATGTTGTAGTAAACTTAGTAAACATGTCAGACTGAAGTATGTTGTCCAAACATCATTAAAACTACATAGTATAGCATGTTGTCAAAAAAAACATACAATAAATTGTCCAAAGATCACAAAGTTGTTGGAGTTATAGAGCGTTGTCCGATAATCCTAAAAAACAGCATACCATAGTTGTATATTATAATGAAAGTAAAATTCATGAAAAAAGTGTCATAGCATAATATGTTGTCAAAAAAGCATTTAAAAAAGCATCATAGAAGGTAGAAGGCAGATTTATTGGTCATTTTTTTAAACCAAGTATATAAAATGAAATTACCTGCTACATCTTTGGAGTTTAAGGATGAGTTGATTAAAATCCGCAGCTACAACGAAACCTTCCTTGGGCATGTTGCTGCTGGTGGCATCATTCAATTCCTGCAGCGCATTTTTTGAATTTGCATCAGGGTCTTGTGTTCAAATGGCTTGCACAAGGTCAGTCCATCCAGTGCAACACTTTGGTCTGGGATGTTAGGGGTTAACCATGTTTCTGTGAAGATGTGCACAGAGCAGTCTCTGATCTCCCGTCTAAGTCACATCTCATCTACTTTATTCTTTTGAGGCTGGACATTAGCCAGAAAAAGGCTTAATAGAAGAATAGCACTCGGTCCAAGTCAGGTCAACCTCGACCTGATGCCAGCTCTCCCCCCTCTCCTCGTCTAGCACTTTCAGTTTTGTTTTTCCCCTCTGGTCTGACTTGCCGCTCGACACATGCCACTGGTGGGGATCCTCTCGCGGTCTGCTGTGTTCAGTCCAAAACCCACACAACTTTTCCCAATCTTGATAAGTGCTTCTCTATCTTGGAAAAGTCGTGCTGCAGCAGAAGGGGTCATGTTGTCTAAAAAAATTGAAAAATACAGCAAAAAGTAGCAAGGATTTGAGGAGCTACTGGCTGCTGCATCTACATGTGCTGCCTTCATCATAGTATCGTATGTTGGTAAAAAAAAAAAAAAATCATAATAAATAGGACTAACTAACTAGGAATAAGACTAGTATGGCAAAAGTAAAACTTCATTAAAAAAAACAACATAGTATGTCATCCAAAAATCACAAAATTTCATAGTATACAATGTCATGCAAAAATCATAGGAAAACGTCATTATATAGTATGCTTTCCAATAATAATAAAAAAAACGGCATACTAGAGTATGTCCAAAAATCATAAAATCCACCATAGTGTGGTATGTCTTCAAAAAGTCATGAAAACAGCATAGTATGTTGTCTAGAAATAAAAAAAAGTTTTTTAAAAGTCATTGTCTCTTGTCCAACAATCATAAAAAACGTCATACTAGAGTATGTCATCCAAAATCATAAAAAACGCTATAGTATAGTACGTTGTACAAAAATCATAAAAAGACAAAGTATAGTATGCTGTACAAAACTAATAAAAAACATATAAAGCATAGCATATAAAGTCCTCCAAAAATTATAAAACATGACTTAGTATACTATGTTGTCCAAAAATGATTTAAAAAAAATTATATACTACGGTAGATCGTCCAAAAATCATAAGAAATGACATAGTATAGCATGTCGTCCAAAAATGATACAAAAATGAAAAACTATAGTATATAGTCCAAAAATCATAGAGTATCTTGTCCAAATATCATTAAAATGACATAGTATACTGTAGTATGTCATCCACAAATGATCAAAAACTACATAGTATGTCATCCAAAAACCTTAAAAAATTGTAAATGGACTATACTTGTATAGCGCTTTTCTAGTCTTATTGACCACTCAAAGCCACAAAACATTAGAAATGACATGGTATAGTAATTTGACCTAAATTTCGAAAAAGGCATAGTTTGGTATGTCGCCCAAAAATCTATCTATACCTCTATCTCTATCTAATCTTGCTATATTTTAACGTTTAAAACTAAGTAAAAGTTTAGAAATCATTCACATAAAATACAATATGTGTTCTGTCGTTTCTGTACCTCATGGCCAGAAATGGAACTGAGAGGGAGGTGCAGTTATTCTTTTATAGCCTAACTGATTCGTTTGAAAACAAAATATAGACTATTATTCAGTTATTACATAAACACAACACACACTAACAAACAAAGTAACATACACTTGCATATCAAAACATGTCAGTACTCTCTAATGGACAAAATGGACAACTTCATCTGATGTATCAGCCAAAACAATATATCACTCCACTTTACATGCCTTGATTAGTTCTGCAATATCACAGTCAATGTCTACACTGAATGAATCTACAACCAAATTATATTTTATGGCAAATAAAATAAAATATTGGCAGTGACGTCTGTCGAAAACTCGACTGATATTTGGGTCGGCAAAGAGGCTATATTTTCTTGGAATAATGTCATCCAAAAATCATCAAAAATGCCATGGTATGGTATGTTGTCAATAATAAAAAATAATGTCATAGTAAAGTATGTCGTCCAAAAATCATAAAAAATATCAAAGTATAGTATGTTGTTGATAATTCGTAATAATCATACTTTAGTATGTTGTCCAAAAACATAGAAAACTTTGTAATATAGTATGCCATTCAAAAATCATGAAAAAAGTCATAGTATAATATGTCATCCAAAGTAATAAAAAAATCTTCATAGTATAGTTTGACGTCAAAAAAGTAAAAAAAAAATACATATGATCATATAGTTTCTAGTCAACAAAAAACATAAAAACATCATAGTATAGTATGTCCTCCAAAAATGATAAAAGCCGTGGTATTATAGTATGTGTTCCAAAAACCATAAAAAACATTATAGTATAGAAAATCATTCAAAAGTCATTAAAAAAAATCCTAGTACCGAGTGTCATCCAAAACTAAAAAAAATCCTCACAGTACAGTATTTATCAAAAAATCATAAAAACATGTCACAGTATGATATGTCATTGAAAAATCATTAAAAAAAATCATACTATAGTGTGTTGCTCAAAAATCATAGAAAAGGTCATAGTAAAGTATATCATCCAAAAATCTGGAAAAATGTCAGTATAGTATGTCATCCAAAAGTCATAAAAAACATCATAATATAGTGTCATCCAAAAAATTAGAAAAAAATTTGTTGTAAAGTATGTCGTCCAAAAATCATTTAAAAAGGTCATGGTTTAGTAGGTCATCCAAAAACCATGAAAAAGCTCTTAGTATAAATAAATAAAATAAGTTGTCCAAAGATCATAAAATTGTTATTCGAAAGAACATTGTCCAATAATCCAATTATCCATATTATAGCTGTGTATTATAATATGTCCAAACATCATAAAAGAACATCATAATATAGTATGTATCATAAAAAATATCATATTATTGATATCATAATATAAGTATCTTGTCCAAACATCATGATATGGTATGTTGTCCAAAAGTCATGATAAAACCTGAAAGTATAGTGTGTATTCCAAAATCATACAAAATCATAATGTCCACCATAGAATAATATGTTGTCCAAAAACAGTAAAATATATACATATACATGTGTGTGTATATATATATATATATATATATATATATATATATATATATATATATACTGTGTGTGTGTGTGTGTGTATATATATATATATATATATATATATATATATATATATATTATAGTATAGCTTCTTGTGCAGGAGGCCAAAAAATGTTAGTATTTTGTCAAAGATAACATTTTTGTCATATAGTATGTTGTCCAAAAACCTTAAAAAACGATATAGCATGTCATATAAAAATCTAAAAAAATTATATAGTAAAGCATAAAAAATATCTAAGTATGGTTTGTCGTCTTCAACTTCAAGGACTGCTTTCTTTCATTTGCGTAGCATTGCAAAAATTAGACATATCCTGTCTCAAACAAACGCCAAACAATTAGTGAACATTTTTGTTACTTCTAGGCAGGATTACTGTAACTACCTATTATCCGGTTGCCCCAACAAGTCTCTGAAGTCTCTCCAACTGGTGCAGAATGCTGCTGCACGTATACTAACGGGAACCAAAAAAAAGGGATCATATTTCTCCTGTTTTAGCTTCTTTGCACTGGCTCCCTTTAAAATCCAGGATTGAATATAAAATCCTCCTCCTTACTTATAAAGCTCTAAATGGTCAGGCTCCATCCTATCTGTCGCAGCTCGTAGTTTCCTACAAGCCCTCAAGAGCACTGCACTCTGAAAATGTAGGGTTACCATGACCATGAAATTTGTTGAAGTATAGTATGTATGTATGTATATTATTTTTTAAAAAACATTACATTATAGTAAAGTATGTCGTCCAAAAATCATTAAAAAATGTTATTACATAGTATGTTGACCAAAATAAGGAATTGTTGGAGTATGGAAAAGAAACACCTGTTTACAGAAGCTTTCATACCATCAAATACAAAAAAAAAAAAAAAAAAAGCTCAATGCTGAAAATCAAAGTCTGGGCTCCGGGAACTTGAATTAAGAAAAAAAAATTAACATTTTATACTTACTGAAGAAAATCTTACTCTCCTTTTTTAGTCAGGCACGTGGTAGAAACATCATTTCAAAAAACTTAAAAAGATTCTGTGGTCAAAGAGGGACCTTCATCAGGTGACATCTCTAATGTGAGTGGACAGTATGAAAATTTCAGTGATCATCCTATATTTTTCAAATATGCTGGCCTGAACCTGTCTTTCTTTTGGTAATTTAACAGAACAGTGGCAGGATAAGCTGGAGGGTCAAACCTTTTTCAGGGATTTAAATCCAATCAAAGTTTTGACTTCAGTGTAATAAAGGTCATGAAACAGGCATTCTTTGACTTGGAATGAGCAACTGTTTCATTTTTTTATCAGCACTGAATCAGCCATATTTCAACATGTTGGGAGTTTGTGTTGTCTTTCTTGCCAACACACAGAAGAGCAATATCAGTCTCATGTCTGTGTGTTTAGTAGGTAGGGTGTGTTTAGCAGTCTGTCAGTTTAGTCTGGCATTTATGCACATTGCATAAAGACTGCTTTCTGTTCAGTTTTTTTGGGTTTTTTTTAACTTCTATTCAACTAAAGTTGTTTGATTGAAGCAATGTGCATGGATTTATCCAATATGAGCAAAAGCGGACAACTCACTGATACTTGTCTCATTTGTTTTCTGATGAACAGAGAGAGTGACAGACAATGGCCTCAAAGAATCAATGCCCTGCATGCAGCTCTATAATAAGAATAAGAGAAAATCAATAAGTGGTGTTTAATCTTGATATTGTGACGGCCGCCAACAAATAAAATCCATGATCGGGAAACACTGCAATGAGCATGGACAACTAAATATAGCAGTTTAAAGTTTATTTATTTAGAAGGTAGAGGGTAGAAGGTAGATTTGCTTGTCTTGATCCTGCTACATCTTTGGAGTTGACGAATGACTTGATTAAGAACAGCAGCTACTATGAAGATTCCGTCCAGTTGCTCCGTCTATGCACTGCAACAGCTTGATCTGGGATGTTAGGGGTCAACCATGTCTCTGTGAAGATGTTTGCAGGGCATTCTCTGATTTCCTGTTGCTGAGTGAGCCTCAGTCACATCTCATCCGCTGTATTCTCCAGCGACCGGACATTAGCCAGAAGGAGACTTGGTAGAGGAACAGCTCTCGGTCCAAGTTGGGTCAGCCTTGCCCTGATGCCAGCTCTCCTCCCTCTCTTCATCTGGCGCTTTCGGTTTCACTTCTCCCCTCTGGTCTGACTGGCTGCTTGGCATATGCCATTGGTGGGATCCTCTGACGGTCTGCTGCATTCAGTCCAAACTCCACACAACTTTTTCCGATGCTGATAAGTGCTTCTCTATCATAGAAAAGTCATGCGTCAGCAGTAGGGGACATGGAGTCAAAAAAATTCAAAAATATAGCAGACAAAGGAGCAAGGATTTGAGGAGCTACAACCAACAACCTCATGTAACAGGTCATATTATACCCAACAAATTAGTGGCACACGAATTATGTTATGTCTTTCACATAATGTTACATAAATAGCGCAAAGTTTCAAAAAGACACATAATAAGGACAAACCTTATGATTTAGGGTGCACTCACACTTGGCTCAGTTGCCCCGTACCGTGCCTAAGCATGTTTGGTCCCTCTCCCCAGTCCCCAGGCCAGCCTGCACTCATAATGCTCCGGATCCAACCAAGCCTGGGCACAGTTACCTCTTGTGTATACGTTATCACGTTGTAATACGACACCCGCATGGCTTTACGTCATCATGAAACGTCCTTGCAATCTCAAAGTCAGCACAATGGAAAACAACACAGAAAACATGACTGCAACTTCAGTGACTTTGTGGATTATTTTGAGAAGTTGTGCCTGCATTGTTCCAGCCTCACCCATTTGATGCATGTCGCCCCCTCTCTCTCTCCCCCTTTCAAGCTAAACAACTGTCCTATCAATAAAAGGCAAAAATGTCCCCCAAAAAATCCAAAAAAAAAAGAAAAAAGTTTGTCGAGAAGAACAGCCGCATCAATTATACATCATGTGCACGTTGTGTACCCTTGCTTGTGCTCGAGCATGAGCAAGCGTACCGTGCCGAAGCCCACCCCTCCAACCGTGCCAGGGCCAAGGAAGTGTACTGTGCTTGCTCATGGAATGGAGCACTCACACTAGTCAGACGAACTGGACTTTGGAAGTCAAACGTTCTTGGGCACAGTACAAATTGCCTAGCGTGAGTGCACCCTTAAAAGTCACACAGTTCCAAACACCAGTCTGCTAGGAAATGTCCAGGGAGAGAGGGTTAGACTGGTCACATCTAACGTTGGCTATTTATGTAAACATATCTTAACTGTAACTAATGACAACACAAATTGTAGGCTTACAGTCATTTAAAGGGTGAAATACTGCCCCTATCCAGTTGGACTGGGTGGCTAGTAAATACAAATCGGTCATTTAAATGAATTTCAGTGGTTTTCTGTCACTGGGACTTTTAGGATGGCTTTGAAAGTGTAGCAAATGTGTAGCACAACTATAAAAACTGAATAAAAACCTAACTGCAGTCAACAGAACTAAACTGGCTGTCTCACCGTAACGCCTCTGCATCCTCCTGCTTTTTGTCATAGCTTTGGCAATATGGTGGGGGTGTCATTCGTGCATATAGGGGATGAGCGGAGGGCTTGTCATTCACCTTGACTGGAGCCAGTGGTTAGGGCTACCAATAGCCATAATCACACCAATCCACACAAAACCCCCCTCTGCCTGAGCTCACTCCAGCCAAGGGCATGGATTACCAAAAAAAAAAAAAAAAAAAAAATTTGGAGGGACGGCGTCCATTAAGGTCGGAGCGGATATGAGAGGCAGGTCTTTTGTTCTCCCTGATATTTATCAGTCCGAGGCCAAGCAGGAGAAGAGAGGTCACCCAGGTCCCAGGCCTGGTATTAAAGTCATCTATGCATGTATCCCAGGGAGATAACAGCACACATCACAGATCGGCTTGCAAAAACAATCTGAGAGAAAGTGGCACCCAGATGCATATGGAGGGGCTGTCGGGTGGGATCACTGCCAAACACATCACTTCTTAATCTGGCATGTAGCCAGGGATAAACCCATCTAAACTCAGTGTGGTCTGGGTTTAGCCTTCTTTTTTGGCTGACGTAAATCTTCATAATGAAATTTTAAAAAGGAAAGTAAGAGCATTTTAAGGACAGAACAGTATGAAAGTACTTTTCTGCTGTGTAGAATGCACTAATTTTACTAATAATTATTAGTTTGTGGTTTCACAAAGGTAAGGTAAATTAATAATCACATTTTCCAGGCCTGGAAAAGTCATGGAATTAGTAAAAAAATCATTGACAGTTTTAGAAAAGTCATGGAATTAATGAAATTGTTTCAGTAATCTGCCCCGGATAACCTTCAAGATGATGTTACATAACGACAGATCTATTGTCTGTAGGTGTTGCCGTAACATAGTTGTAATGTGTCAGTGTGTGACAACGTATTGTTTACCATCGCATACATTTCTAAATCTGCTTCCTGTGTTCCATCTTTTCTCCCTTCATGGATTACAGCTAGCTCATATGTGTGAATAGTGTTTGAATCTCATAAGTTTGACAAATGCCAGGCAAGTAAAGCCAGCCTGTATTCAGTCCGAATTCATTTAATACCGCTGCTTTGACAGTGCTTTCAATGTGTAATCCTGACACCAAAAGGCACCTTTCGCGTCCGCGTGATTCGCTGCTGAACAGCATCAGTTAAGAACACAGCCGGGTCCTGTTCTGCTGTTGGCATGCACATGTTACGCCACAGAACAGTGTCAGGGCGAAACACTACCTGTAATGATGACATAATACAAGGAGTGCGAGAGTGCCCACAAACAACAGACTTTCATGCAGAAGTCTGGTATTCACTTCCTGTCTGAATATGATCTTTTCTTTATGCACCTTACCAAGTGTTTTTCCCCCCAAATCCTAACCATCTGTGCCAGCATGTGCGTTTGTTAATGTTCCAGTGTTGGTTGCCATGTGCTTGTGTTTTCTAAACAAAACCAAGTGCAGCTGTCATCCTACCATGTGCTTGTGTTGACATCACAGCAGTGGCATCCTGGAATGTCAACAGCAGATGCAGAGGGATACCTAGAGCATAACATGTAGACGTAGAAGACTCCTGAAAGCGGCAATATGCGATGATTTGCGATGAGAACGTGTTGGTGGGGCAAGACGTTTTTTTTTTTTATATGGGTTGCAAAGTCATCAAAAAGTTTTCAAATTTTGTGTATGAAAATTTGTGGGATAGTTCATCCACCGTTGGACCACTACATTGCTGCTCTTAATGCAATTTAGAGCAAACACTTGTTCAGTTCCTATTTTTGATTGTCCCTGGTCCAGACTGTAGAATATATAATATATCCTTTGAGGCCTCTGTGTGGATCAAATTTAAGCCCCAGCTGCCTCTCACTTTACATCAGAATGTTGCCCCCACTAATTGAACTAATTCAAAAATAATTTTTTCAAAGACTTGTGAGATGTGACTGTATGAAAGTGTACACTAGCCAAGTATGTGTGAAGTAGGTTATCCTTGACTAGCTGCCTGTAAGTCTGGACAGAATGTAGTCCCAGCCTCGCTGGCACCAACGCAGTGAGGGAGCATGTCAGCAGCAAGGTGAAAAAGTAGCAATTACATTAAAGAAAGCAAGTGAGAGTGAGGCTCTCCTTGCTTCTCCCATTCTATGCCTCCTCCTCTGGGTTAAACCGGTGGGATCAATCCACAGCTGTGAAGTAGGGAGGGCACCTTGAAAAAGCTGCTATTTATTTGTTTGAAATGTTCCTTTCCTTTCTAGTCCTCTTAAGGCCACCTGGGAATCCACTATTGATTTCCACTTCAATAATTTGACCTCTCACCCCTGAAAGGGACGTGACGTCCCATGGCTGGCAACTCACAGCCAGGTGTGGTGAGGGAAATCTCCAAGCTTCTATTTCATGCTCTCACTCATTTACATGATTTAAAGTAAGGAGACTTTTTTTCACCTAGGTTAATTGCAGTCTCTATTTGGGTCCTCAACAAGAGAGAGACGGCCAGTCACAGACTCACAGCTGTTTCATATTTTTGGAAAAGCTCAAAAGGCCAGCACCCTCCATTTCAGCTGTGAATCAAAGACAGAGAAAATTGGAACATTTACATGCATCTTGTAGACGAAGATAATCTTTGAGCAGCCTCATATCTTTTCTAACGTCTGTCTCGGGCGCCAGTCTCATCTTGGCATACTCATGCCATGTGTGAGTGCAATGTGAGGGGACTTTGCTGTTTGCAGATGGACTCCCTGTCTGTAATGAAGTCCAGACCACCTGAGGGGATGCTGTCAGCCAATGCAGAGTCAGCCGCAGGATTCACCCAGCTCTGCAATCTTTGAAAACTGTGATGGAGCATATGCAACTTAAGATCTCAGCAGATTACAGGGATTGAGCGATATAGCACATCAATCAATATTGTCCTAATTATGCAGGGAAGCTGCATCTCTGCTGCCATGGGATCACACACTGAACAAAGTACAGCAATTTGCACAAGTTATTGTGTTATCTTTAGGGAACTACGACAGTGGATTAAAAATAACACATCGATGACTTCATTGGAATACTGTTATTCTTTAATGAGAGGTTTCCAAAGTGTCTCACAGTCAAAAACAACATAAGGCACAGAAAAAAAAAGTTGCACAGAAAGGAGACAGAGGACAGAACAAAGATAGCACATGTATTCAGTGGTGTCCCAGGGATGTTTCATAGTGCCAGAAGGGGCAAGTTAAAATCTTGGGGGGCACTCCAAAGCAAAAACCCATAACTGAATTTTAGGAATTCTATGGAGGCTAGTTTAAAACTATGAAGATACAGAGAGTTAAGAAATCCCATACTGATATACTATGGTTTCCTATTTCACTGTTAAAATGTCACTAATTATCTGATGTGCATAGAGTAATACCTGAAGAGTTGAGTTGAGTTTCACAGAAATCCTCTTGTAATGTGTTATGCACCTATACATGTTGGGTGATTCATTGTTCAACACACTGTATGTATTGTGGGTGTGAGAGGTGAACCCTGGTTATAAATCGGTGCTGCTCCACCATACACAACCAATTCGCCTCAATTCACAACTGCCCTGTCCGACTGGCCGCTTGTATCCATCCACAATCCTCCACCCATTCTCTACCACAGAAAGTTTAACTAATGTTATTTCCTGAATTAATGCAAAGCTGTTCAGAAAGTCACTGGAGCTGCAGCTTGAGTGGCTGTTTTGATGTGAGATATGTTTGAAGTTTTGAAATTGTCACTCCCTCTGGTTGCACCACCAGCTCGGTTTGTGTCACAGGTATCCCAGCATGCTTTGTACGGGAAATCATTCGTTTCCCAATACACAATGAATGGGAGCGGATTTCTGGTCGCGTGAATTTGCATCATGCATCAGGGGCAGCACCCTAACTTGCAGTGTATTCCTAATTAAAGGTATGTGAGTATTTCATAGTGGTACCACATACAAAAATGTATATTATGGGCTAAGAGCCCGTAATGCTGCATTTAGAACTGGAGATACTGCAGCAGACGGACTGGCGAGGACAAATCTGTCCCAAGGGATTAGGGAGGCAAAGCAGCTGTATGCCCATAAACTAAACAGCCATTTCACAAATGACAAGGACTCATGTCGTTTGTGGCAGTCCATCACATACTACAAGCCCTCCCCACTGCTTATATGCTGCGAGGACCCATCTTTACCCAATGACCTTAATAACTTTTATGCACATTTTGAGGCTAACAACACCACTCAGGCACATATGCTCCCACCATTATCCAGTGACTAGGTACTCCAACTGTCCACAGCTGGAATGAAAAAGGCCTTCGCTAGCGTCAACCCACACAAAGCTGCCAGGCTGGACAACATTCCTGGCCTTGTTTTAAAGGACTGTGCAGAGCAGCTGAAAGATGTCTTTGCAGACATTTTGAACACCTTGCTCAGCCAGACAGTCGTGCCCACCTGCATCAAAAGTGCTATCATCATTCCTGTCCCAAAGAAGCCAAACCCAGCCTGCCTAAATGACTTCCGCCCTGTGGCCCTCACGCCAGTATTAATGAAAAGCTGGACTCCCTACAGTTCGCTAACAGAACCAAGTGATCCACGGAGGATGCTATCTCCACCGCACTCCACATCACTGTCACACCTAGAGAGGAGGAACACCTACGGCTATCTTCAGTTCAGCATTTAATACAATCATCCCACAACAACTGGTGAAAAAGTTGAGGCTGTTGGAGGTGGACACTGGTACCTGCAACTGGGTCCTCAATTTCCTAACACAGGAAGGCTATGTCCTGAGACCCCTGCTGTTCAGCCTGCTCACTCACAACTGCACTGCCAGACTCAGCTCCAACCACTCATTAAATTTGCTGATTACACCACAGTGGTGGGTCTCATCAGTGACAACGAGGAGTCTGAGTGCAGGATGGAGGTGGAGCTGATAAACTTTTGTCTATTTTTTGGTACGAAGAACATTAGTTTATGTTATGTTATACTTCGAGAAGGTCTGGGGCATCAATAGTCCACTTATGCTTATTATGCATTTCAAGAGACATTTAAGCCTTTTTTAACCCTTAGGGCCTGCTTCAATATTACACACACTAGTATTGCTCCATGCACAAAATGCGCTTTTTGAAATCAAGCTTTAAAAATACCATAATTTAATTTAATTAAATGAATTATTTTCTACTTTCACTGAGTTAATTTTTTAACCAACATCAGTTCTAATCAGAAATATCAAATGTTCATTAATTTTTAAAATGTAAACCCTTTAAATGCCGGGTTTTTGTTATGATGCCACTATGTTTTTAGATGAAAAGAAATTTTTCAAAATACGTGCAAGGTCAACGATTAGCAGCAACATTTAATTGTGACAGTGCACCTAATAGAAATAGCATGTATTTTCTCCATATGCCAAATATAATAAAAAATTATGTATTTTAGACTTATTGTAGGAGCTGAGCTGGAAATTCCAAGATTAAACAAAAATACACAATCTTGCCAAAATGTATGCCATATGCATGAACACAACCAAAATGATCAAATAGTCAAGAATGGAAAGGGGGGAAAAGTGCCAAATAAGAAATATTTTGCAATTTGAAACAAATGAATTTGTTTAAGCATCCAGTTGAAGCAGGACGACGCACTGTGACCTGATCCAGAGAAAAGAGCCATTGATATGCAAACATGTGCATGACAAAATAAATCAAATTCAGAATACCATCATTAGAATATATTGTGTCAACAGGAGAGTCTTTCCCCCTGATGTTTCACTCTATGATAGAGGACATATAGTCTCTCTGACTCTGTCTCTCTAACTCTCTCATCACATGATGAACCTGGCCTGAGTGTGGCAGATGGATGCAACCCAGGTATCATAACTAGTCTATGCCTCCCTGTTGTCTGTCCTTCTACCTAAAGAAAAAATAAATGACCCAAAACATTTATGTTTGTACAGGCTACGTAACAATCACAAAAGCATTCTCCGCAACTATAAGTAGGTTGTTGTTCTTCACTTTCAAAAGTTTTGTTTCTGAGGCCTGAATCATCCAGATTTGAGGACTGTGGGATAATCATGGAGGAGGCAGTTTTTCTACACACCCTGATTAGTGTAGAAAATCCAATTATACATTTCTTGTTTGACATTTATAGTAAAAAAAAGCCATGTTGACTGTTGTAAAAGACGTACAGTATACTACAGTGTCTAGCAAGGCTGTGGCTAATGAGCAAATGTCCATAGTAATAGAAAGTAATAGAAATTCTGGGGATTTTGATCTCCTGGAGGAACGTAAATGCATTGTTTAATTACAATCAAATTACAGGAGGTCAGTTTAAAAGTCCGATTTTTGGCTAAACTACCCCTTTAAATTCCTTCTGCACAAACTCTTGCTACAAGTGATGTCACCAGTTCAAGATGGCAGCAATATCTAGGATATTTCAACACATTCTCAATCCTAATCATCATGTATCACCAGGTTTAGAAAACAACATCGTGGTTTGGTTCTAAGTACGGGCGAAAGTCCGGGCGGGGTTTGTTGGATAAATCCACCAATAGGAACCTGTCTGCCCACCTTCCTGCTCCTTATATTACCTCATTGCCCACAGAGTTTCAAACTGACACTGTCCAGTGTCTTGTTATACTGCAGGCATAGGTACCATCCATCCTTGTAATGAACTGATGCCGCCGATACCAGCTGACCAGTGAAGTATCATACCACCCTGAAAGGTCCCATGCAGTAACAAACTGACACCACCTGGCGGTATGGAAGTTACGAAGGTGACTTTTGCCATTGGTATCTGAGTCACTGACAAAGGGACAGTATGTGACCACCACACAACACTTATATTTTTATATAGTGGGAGGAGGTGAAGACGTGTTGTCCATCTTTAAATATAGTCCATGGTGGTGACTATGGTGAACATTGCACCAATAAACGCTCCCACTGGTGGGTGACATAATTTGGAATGATACGTGTAAAACAATGGCGGCCAGCCGATCTCGTCTTCCAGTTAAGCAGTAAGCTAAAACATGTTTCTGTTCTCACTGTGCAGGCAGCAGACTGATGCCGACTTCCTGTTTACAAATTCTCACCATTAGGGCAAAACAGGGCATTAAAATATATTTCTGAAAACATTTTAGGAGACAAAAAGGTAGTACAGTAACATCATCTTGATGTATAATCAATCAGCACTGCCTAGTTTTACTGTTTGATCGGACTTCGGTCCGATGTTGAGAGACACGGAGTGGGGCAGGTGTGTCTTTTCATGCACTTGTATTCACTCAGAGCACTGTATTCTCTTTGAGTGTGTGGGAGAGGCAGCAGGGTTGTTGGGCAATGCGAAAATACAGAAGTACAGCCTGAGCAACAGCTCGAAGAGCCGGCAACACAATACCAAATGACATACATTATGGAGGAATATCTACACTGGTTAGTGTTTCTGTTTCTGCACTTCATCTAAGTTTCTGCACTTCATCTACATATACTACCCATATTGTTTTGATGGAAACTTGGTTGAAAATGGGTGAAGTATCCCTTTAACAGTCTGACACTGTGGGGACTGAATACAGGCCTCAATAGAACAATAGCTGATTTGACCAGTGTCCAGAAGGTCAGCGGAGAGAATGTCATGCTATCAATGGTGGGTTTACATCTGGTAGAGCTTGGCAGTCACAATACACCCCTCCTCCCTTCCTTCCTAATTGTCAGCAGCTCACAAAAATAGGGTGTAATTGTGAGCGAGAGGGATGGGAGTGTGTTATTTTAGCAGCGTAGAGTCAGACTAGACACCTGCTTTCTCTCTGCAGAATACACTGGCTCTATCCCATCTGGCTTCAGGCTGCCAGAGCTTTACTGAGCAGGAAAAATGTTGGGGGTTTTTTTTTTCTTAAATCCCACGTTCTCTGGGCCTGTCCTCCCACCCTATAGCACCACAGCCCATCCAGAACCTGGTCTAGCTCTGCCTGACCTAGATCCAGTTTAGCAGCTATATTTCATTTCTCATCACCCTGTGTTGTCAGTTAATAACCTGCAACCTGGGAGGAAGATTTGCTTCACGCCAGATAGATAATGTCAAATCATCATCATGTGTGCTCCATAGGGCGCTGGGGATCATTATTTTTGATTGGACCTTTCAAGTGTTTCACCAGCCAGGAAAAATGTCCGGGGAGACTTAATTTCCCCGTCGAGATCCGTGTCTCGAACATGAAACGTTTACCTGGACACAAAATCATTTTTACATCAGCAAGGCGTCGGGGTGGGGAATAAATGACACGTCTGTGACTCGGAGCTGGTGCAACAGATAGAGTATGATGAAGGGATGATGAGTGGATATTCAAGATGATGGTGGGAGATGATCTGCGCAGAGAAAAGTGACATCCGTAACCTCCATAATCGTTTCTGTGGCACAGCGGGGGGGCGGAATTCAGCTGGCTCACTGAATAGACAGTTTAATCGCCCAAGTAAAAATCACTTAACGCGGCCCTCTATGCCTGTCCTAAAAGGATTGGAAAGGAGAAGTGAGGTAACCCAATACTTCATTGTACCAACCACGCCTTCAACCTCCGCTCCATCCACCCGCGGTCGCACTACTTGAATGCCATCTGCTTGTTGGCTCGTTGGAGAGGGGTCAGAGCCGGGGCATCTGAGCAGCCAATTTCGGCACTTTAAAATCTCTCCAAGTACCGGCGCTCTTTCTCAGTCACATCACACTCACATACACACACACACACACACACAAACAGGGTAACTGAAAATTGCTAATCACTGTAGCAGGGTGCGCACTTTGAGAGCCAGGCAGAGGATGTCTGTCAATCGGAGGGACGAGCGGAGGCCAGGTCTCAGAGTCGAGAGGAAATGAGACGATGAGCCCGCCCCTGTGGGGTTTTTTTTCCCCCATCAGCCCCTGTTAAGATCGGCCAGGTTTGAAGGGTCAATCAGCCGTCATGCGATCTTTTCTGAGCCG
Organism: Plectropomus leopardus; assembly: GCF_026936395.1. Taxonomy (NCBI): domain Eukaryota; kingdom Metazoa; phylum Chordata; class Actinopteri; order Perciformes; family Serranidae; genus Plectropomus; species Plectropomus leopardus. Next base: position 1,606,250 of record NC_142177.1, on the reverse strand, counting down.
CTCCTCTTCCATTTCTGTGTGTTCTGACGGCTGCTGTTTGAAACATGAACACAGAAAATGTTGAGCACATCAAAGACTTTGCTCTCTGCCTCTTTCTCTCCCTATCTAGCTCACATCAGCTCACTCTGCCTCTGTGATGTGCACATGAATGAGTGTATGTGAATGTGAATGTGGAGCGTGTGTGTGTGTGTGTGTCTACGAACAGACAACTAGAGAGGAGGGCCAGCGGTGTGTTGGCCCCGGGGCTCGGACCTGATCAAAGCAGAGTCTGTCAGTTTGCAGGTACACAAACAGCCAACCTGTACACACACACACACAGCAGAGAACAGAGAGGAGAGAGAGGGGCAGAGAGACACTGATGCTGAGTGGAAGACAGAGGCTGGGGGAGAGCTGCAGAGATCAGAGAGCATCATTCTGTCTTAAATCAGGGTTATGTGGAGGTCAGGAAGCCTCAGCGAGCACTACTCCTCACTCACCTGAGTATGAAAGAGCAAGTGAAAGGGAAAGTAGACTAAAGGCTGGATTCTCTCAGCAAGGAGACAGTGATGACAGCGACCTGCTGCTTTATCAAGAACACTGCGACACATTGTTGTTGGCCATCAGAGTTAGACTGAGAGTTACAGGGGACCTGTCCAGCCTGTCAGGATTTCATAGATCAGTGCTGAGATGTTTAATTGTTGAAGCATGGCTATTTAATTTGAACTTCCTCGTCCAGTTGCCATCATTCTGATTAAAGACGTATTTCACTGACTTAAAAAACTCTCCGCAGCACAGAGGTCTGTGTATCATCTGCTCATTAAATTACTCGATTCCCTCTGGCAAATAAAAAAAAAACGAGTGAGACAAAAAAAAAGTCATATTATAGGATTTTAGAAAACATATCCAAAAAAATCCTATCCTAAAGTCCTGGAAATGTTGTAAAATTATAAAAATGTCCTAAAATCCTAGACATGTCTTTGAAAACCCCTGGTCTGAAGGCCCCTGGTCTCCTGTTATTTTGAAAAAGTGGCCCCCAAGCTAAGCAAGTTGAGAAAAACAGCTGTAAGTGCATTTCATCTCTCCAACCCCTTCCTCTGGTCTGTGTCTGGCCACTGTCCCATCACAACCATCAGCTCCAATGTCACTGCAGATGCGTCTTCAGCAGCAAGGCTGACGCATCAATACTCACAAAATGACACACGCACCAACTTTGCCCAGACTCTCAAACGTAGCATTTCATTCGCAGCGAGGCTGAAAGGTTGTTTAGATGAATTAAAGCACCAAGAATTCTCGACACGTAGCTGACGGCTGTGTGTCTCTCCCAAAAAAACGAAAAGGAGAAAAAAATAAGGTAGGAACCAGAGGGGGAAAATATAGCACATCAATTGGCTAGGAAAATGAGAAAGTTTGTCCCTGACGCCCCTGTCAGAATGAACGATTAAGATATCTAATATGATGTTTAAAGCTATGGGGCAGGCGAACTGATAACGGCTCGATAAGGCCCCTCTCCTCGTTCATCCTCACACGCTAATTAGCTTCCTTTTTTTTTTTTGGTGGTGGGGGGGTTATCTATTTAAAAAGCTTTGAAGGAAGAGAGAGGCACCTGCATCAATCATAATTATTTTACTCATACTAAAATTAGCCAAAGAGAGAAGGAACACAATCTCCTTCAGAAAGCAACGCAGGAGGAATAAAGAGAGGCTAGTGTGAAGGAGAGAGAGATAGTGTGTGTGTGTGTGTGTGTGTGTGTGTGTGTGTGTCAGAGAGAGAGAAAGAAAGAGGGATGAGGTGAATCGATAAATATCACTCTGGCTGATTGGACCTAATTAGAGACATAGAGAGGCATTCTGGACGAGACTGGCTGGAATTGAGTTGGCCAAGTTGTCAGAGCCAATTAGGCCGCTGTATTATTGCAGCAGAGGGAAAACACACACATTAGATTAAGTTTTGTGCCCGTGTGTGGGTGTGTGTGTGTGTGTGCATGTGTGTGTGTGTGTGTGTGTGGGTGTGTGTGTGTGTGCGTGTGCGTGTGCGCGTGTGTGTGTGTGTTTGCATATCAGAATGATGCTGCTTCCAGGGAAAACATGGCCAGGTGAGTGTAACTGTTCTCCTGTGGTGTGATAAACTGATACAACAACAATGATAATCACTCACAGCTTATCATGCACACACGGGCACACATCACACACATCACACACACACACACACACACACACACACACACACACACGGACAAACACTCTCTATCACACAATACTCCAGCTGTCAGCTGCTGGGCACGCAGCTGTGGAGATCCCCCAAACACACTTTTAACTGGATCTCTGACTTATTGTGGGTTCAACTGTGTTTGTATTTCTCTCTCTCTCTCTGTGTGCGTGTGTGTGTGTGTGTGTGCATCTGTGCATGAATGCGTGCCAATGTTTGATTCTGGTGATTGCGGCTGGATGTAATCACTTGTGTGCAGTTCATGTAATGATGGAGTCCTCTGAGTTGGCACTGACGCTCCGACAAACCTGAAGGAAGAATTGAAACGCAGTCCTGACTTCAGCCAACCTCACCGAGGCATCACGTTTGTAAGCAGGTAACAGTTGCATGGGAAAACACGGCCCGATTTTCAACCTGAGTTTTAGGTGGAATAGACATGACATGTGGTCCAGCATGACAAGTGGAGGCAAATTTAGATAATTATTCCCAAATCCTCAGGCTATTTTTGATTGTATAGGTGCAGCGTAGCATGGTAGGCACAGCTCTGCCTTCAGCCATCTAGAAAAAAAAACAAGATGAGAGAAAATTAGATCTCAAGAAAGTCTCAAAGCAAAAACAGGAGAATGATAAGAAAAAAGAAACAGACATGGTTTTCAGTACCGGCGTCTCTCAATGGAAAGACTTCAAAGATCAGCAAGACAACAGAGCAGATGCAAAGATGGCTTTATCTGTGATGCTGCCCAAGGCAACAGCGCCGTGAGCTGCACTGTCACATCCCTGTTTGAATTGAGTGTTGGAGAAGTTTGAAGGACTTCATTATTTTTACACTCCCCTGAATCCTGTAATTGTTTGTTTCCTGCTGCACAGTCAAATTTGACAAGCTGATCTTACTTAAAAAAATCTGGAAAACAGATTGCCTTGAAAAGGTAAATAAATATAACAACTGGTACATTATGTTTACTTTATATCTATTTGTTAAGTTTACTTTTAAATTTTGTTGCATTATTTTTTTTTCTTGAAGTCAACTTAAAATTGACAAGTGAATTTAATGAAATTTTTTTCTTTCTAAATTTAAGTTTTCTAAATTTGATTCAGTTTTATTTATAAAGCCCATTATCACAAATCACAATTTTCCTCAGAGGCCTTTACAGCATACTACATACCTCTGTCCTTAGACCCTCACAGCAGAGAAAGAAAAACTCCCCCAAAAAACCCTTAAATGGGGAAAAAAAGGTAGAAACCTCAAGAGGCATGACTGAGGAGAGATCCATTTTCCACATATGCAATAGATGTTGTGTTTACAGAACAGGTGATCATAATAAAACTACAGTACAGTGATCCTCATGATAAAATAATCAAATAGAGAGAGAGAGAGAAAGAGAGATGCACAGCAACAACATTGATAACAATAAAAACTAAAACAATAAATAAGAGAAATATGAACATTAATTAAAGCAGTTTAAAAAAACAAGTACTATATATATATATATATATATGTATATATATATATATATATATATATATATATGTATATATATATATATATATATATATATATATATTATATTTATATATTAATATAATATAAAAATATATTTATATTAGGGCTGTCAAATGATTAATTATTTTGATTGCAATTAATCACAGAATTTCTGTAGTTAATCATATTAATTGCATTTTGTAACTGTGTTTTCAATTCCATTATTTTTCATTTCAAAACAGTTTTGAAGTCCATATTAACAAAGATAAGCAATTCTTACTTGGCTTGATTAGGAATAAGATGACAGCAAAAACTACATGGGACTAGCATAGAGTGGTCTTGTCTGTTAAGAGGAGACTCATGGGTACCCATAGAACCCATTTTCATTCAGAAATAGCCGTGCAGTTTTTACATCACTAAAATCTGTCCTAACTTGAGCATTATTCCGCCCCCTTCCTCGGGAGCTAGCATGACATGGTTGGTGACACTGGATTCCTCAGGTCTTATAGTTTCATCAGACAACCTAAGGTTAAGGTTAAAATTCATTCCAGTACATCATCTTAAAGACGGGAATTTGGCAGGTGAGTACGCCATAAAAAAATGTACATGTTAATTATGGACTTTAATCATATCACGATTAACCCTTTAACACTGACAGCCCTAATTAATAAATGATAGTATATGTAAGGGATTAGAATATGTGTTTAACAATAAGTATGACACCATACTCTTTACTATTTCACACACACACACACACACACATATATATATATATATATATATATATATGCCTTTGTGGGCCTACATGGTCCCAGATTCAGCATGCGGATACCAATCAAACAAGAGGACAGGAGTGCCACACCAAGAACATCGCAAAAAGGTGTTTCACTTGTTGTCTTGCATTGTGTAGCCAAAAACTTTGCCATTTTATCCACAAAAGCTACAATAAAAGAAAAGTCCTGCAGGCCACTACTGTATCACCACCATGACACAACCTCCCTCTGTGAGGCTAGTGGTGATACAGAGTCCTGTGCTGTATGTTTACTAACATTAGCCACCATTAGCTGCTGATCACAAGACACACAGAAAGGCTCTAACTACTGGGCAGGTTGCTACAGGTAAAATACAAAGCGCACACTAAAACACAAAAAAGCAAGGACAACCTGATTTTTGATGTGTGATCTTTTAGTGGCAGACATCCACAGGACGCAGATGTTTGGACTGAGGAGAAGCTCCAGCATGTGCTCTGCTGGCAGCGCACGTGGAAAGTCTTTCTCTTAGCGGGTCTCAGGGGGATCGATTCCTCTGACCTTCATGGAATCAAAGGCAGGGTGCGATGGTCCCGTGCAGCTTCGCCTCAGCCTACCGTTCAGACAGGGCATGCACAGAGCTAACTGTGGTAATGATGATGAGGAATCAATAGGTGATTATGAGGCTTTAAGCCATATTGTTCGGAGATGGAGTGGAGAGAGACAGAGAGGAAATTGGGATGGAGCGAGCATAGAAACAACTCACACAGAATTGTCTACTTACACAGACAGATCCACTAAATGCAATGTATATGCAGAATTTCATTCTATTTATTTTATTTATAAGGACAGCATACATTTATCATCATTTCTGTAAATGTGCCAGTGTTAGCCACCTGGTTAATTTTCAACTGTAGTCCTTTGGCAAGATGTTTAGAAACCTGTCAAATGATGAAATCCACATAACAATGTCAGCAGGACACCATAAAGACAGCAACAGCTGCAACTAACAGGAACTCCCAAGACAGAACACAAGCCATGCAAAACAACAAGAAACAGCAGAACAGTACAAAACAGTATCACAGCAACAACATGTAGCATTTTAGCACAAATAGTCATGCAGGCAGCAAGAAGCAGCAACACACAGCTGAGCATACCACACAAACACCTGCTAATGTTCACTAAACACACAATGCAACTAATATTTATGTATATACAAGGACGAAACCATTCAACATTCACCAGCGCACACACAAATGACTACTTAAATTTGATCTTGCACACCACACACACACAAACACACACACACACACACACACACACACACAGTAGCCTTTGGCCAACTTGTCACAGTCACTCTTTGTCTTTCACTCCATTACTAATGACTGGCCCAGCAGAAACTCTTGCAACCAAATCCCTCTATTTTTATTAAAGCACAATTATTTATAAGACCTGAACTAATCTTAAAAAATTCCAAATCATTATTTTTTTCACTTTAATTATTGTGAAACTTATTAGCGCTCAATATTAATATGCAGAGAGCTTTCTGGATTCAGTATACATCACTGAAAGTAATTATGGATATGAGCTTCTTTTTATTTTGGCCTAACTACTCAGATCTTGCCAGTGAGGTGTGGTGCAGTAGGAAGACAAACACTGCCCTCTGCAGCCCACAGCCGGCACTGAGCCTGCTGGCATTTTCACTCTGCAGTAGTCCGTGTGAACATCTCAATATGGCTTGACTCTCTGTGTGTGTCTGTCCCTCCTTTGTCTTAGTCTTTGTCTCTCTCACACTCCCTCCTCTCTCTCTGTAACACATGACAATGTTTCTCTTTAAATCTTATCTCATCACAAATATCTCCTTGCCACATCAGAGCAGTCAAATGTCACAAAATGGCACAAAATGTCTTCAGATGAGGCAAATTTACTTCAATTTGAAGGCAGAAAAATGTTTAGAAGGGGGTGAAACTTCTCAAAGGATAAACAAAGAGGAGAGAAAAACGGAACACCATCGTCATGTTAGAAAGGTCACATGTGCTCTAAATGTTTAGATTCTTAATTTCAACCCTTTGCCAAAGCCTCTGTAACACAGGCAGACCCCCCACTTCATCTGGGAAAGATCAAAAGAAAAGACACACACTCTGAAACTGGGTTTCTGCACCAAATTTCTCCCACCTTCTTTTTTGGGGGGGAGTGAACAGAGCCACTTTGAGAGCCAGTCGTTGAAATAAAACATTTTCTAAGAGGTTTTCAGTTCCACAGTAATGTTCATTACCCTCGTGACAACTGCAAGATTACTGCTATGATTTTTTTTTTTAGATATTTAAAGAAAGCCTGTTCCACCGCACAAGGAGATAATTTAAACTGTTGAAGAAATTTTCCTCATTAAAAAATAATGTAACTTCTAAACACTGCATTAAAGCAAGTACATTTTCCAGAATTACAGTAACCATCTTAAAGTTCTGGAAGTTGTGTTTTATCAGGCTGTTTTTTTCACTTCCTCTTGATGTATAAATGTCCTTTTTTTGCTTGTCTTTGTCCACAGTGTCCTCTGTTGTCCACAAATCTACTACTGTACTCCGGTTCAAATTCAAGCTATTTGAGTATTTCCATGTTATATATATTTCCATGTTCCATGTTATGTTCCTTTGTTGTACTACATTTATTTGACACCTACAGTTATTGCAATGGAAGTGCACCTGTGTGATCAAAAAAAAGGATCCTGTTAAGTCTTTGTAATTAGAAACTCTAAAAATAATGACGTTTATAAAAAAAAACATGACTTAATATTTCAAAATCATGCAAAACCTTCTCAAAATAATGACTTACTATTTCAAAACAATTACTTAATATTTCAAATATCAAGCCACATTCTCAAAATGATTATTTTCTAATTCCAAAATAATGACTTAGTACCTCAAGCTAATGAAAAACTTTCTCACAATCATAGCTTTTCTTAGCTTATCTATCTTTGTTCTGTTAAAGTAAATCATACAAAGAATAATTCCTGTTAAATATGATCCCATGAAGCAGCCCTCAATACTCTCCTTGATATTATGTTTTGATACAACTAATTTAAGAAAACAAGTGCATTTTTCAGGGAAGCGTAAGCACATGCCAAGCACATTACATTTTCTATGAACATAATGAGGAAATGTTGCTAATTAATGTATCAGCAAAATGTTCACTGAAAATGTATTTTAGTTGTTTGATGCAAAAATAGACAATCACACACTCTCCACTCATAGTGACAACAAGATTATTTAGGACCTTTTTTATTAACATTCAACTGATGTGACACTTTATCCCTAGCCCAGAATGGACAATCCAAACAGGGTCTCTAGGCCCATTTGCATTTTTGCATCAGCCATCATAGTTCACAACCCTTCTGCAACAAGAGCATCAGAAAAACACTGATTTTTTTCAACAACAAACTACTTTATGCAATGTTTTTACCAGTTAAAAATCACCTCATGTGGGGCCCCCAGTAGCTCAGTTGGTAGAGCAGGTGCCCCATGTACAGAGGCTACATCCTTGCCACAGTGGCTGTGGGTTTGATTCTGACCATGGCCCTTTACTGCATGTCATCCTCTTTCTCTCTCGCCTCCTTTCACATATATATATATATATATGATTTTGACTGGACTTTCACTTGATGGAGTATTTTCGCGTTGCTGTATTGGTATTTTCTGTACTGACTTGTGCTGACTAGGTGAATGGGTCATTAAGTCCATTTAAAAGTTGTTATTTCAGAAATGCTTGGCAAGTCCTTCTGAGAATACGGCTGCTTTTCTTCCTCACTGAAACACAGTCCTGTCTGGCACTCATTTAGCATTTGCAAAGTAACTTCAGATATTTCCATGATGGAGGTTGTTGATTGTTCCAGCAGCTGACTGGAGGACATCATGAGCAGAGGACACACTGAGGTCCTGAGGCTGTCGTTAGTGCTGACAAGCCTGCTGCTGCTAATCGCTGGAAAGGACTGATGCAGGATAGGAACATGCCTGCACTCACACACACACACACACACACACACACACACACACACACACACACACCTTCTCATCTGCAATCACCGCTGATCCTTGCATGTGTAAAGTAACCACTAGGCTGCACTACCGTGTAGTCTATGTGACTGCGGATGTCCACTGCTGGGCCAACTCTTTGTGTCAGTGTGTGTTTACTACCAGGCAGACTAAGGGTGTATTTTAGAGAAACATTTATTGCCTTATATTAACATTTACAGTTTAGATTACAAAGATGGTCCTCTCCAATTTCGTATTTTAGTGATCAGGCCTTTCACACATTTTACTATCCCTCCTGGTCCAGCAAGGAGCTAAAAATCAGCTGACCTCAGTTGGTCTGAAATCTGTTGCTGAGGCTTGTCAGGGATTGTGTGTTTAGCCTGGTGGGCCTGAGGGCATGAGATGTCACTGGAGCAAGAACACATCCACTGTAATCATGTTATCCTCCCCTCCCTCAAATATCACTGCACAGCTGTGGTGCTTCTGATGCACTGTCACTTCATTTAAAGGTGCAGTGTGAAGAATTTAGTGATATCTAGTGGTGAGCTTGCCGAATGCGAATACCCCTCCACGTATGTCGGCATGTCAGAGAACATACAGGAAATGTAAAAACATGATTGGCTCTCTCCAGAGCTGGTGTTTGGTTTGCCTGTTCTGGTGACGGTGCAACATGGCGGACGCTGTGGCAGAGGAACTGCTGCCAATGAACAGTTCAGTCTAACTTAATGAAAACACAACTATTCTTATTTTTAGGTGATAAGACATGAATGAAAATGTAGTTATGAATAATTTATTCCATTTCTGCCAATACATCCCCCTAAATCCACACATTGGACTTCTAAAGGTACAATCTGTTATTCAAAATACAGCCCCACTAAAATTTAAAATACAGGACTACAACCTGCTAAAGGCCTGAACACACCATAATAACATCAGAGAAATAGCAGCAACAAAAGTTTAATTTATGTATTATTATTATTTAATTTTAAGTTTATTTCATTTTTAATTTTAATTAATTCAATTTATCAGATCTGATTAAACTGTAGTCTTATTTATTAATATTTATTTTAACACAAGTACATGGACTTACATAGTATAGCACATTTTGCATACTCTACTTTGCAACATGTGTCCCTAGATTAGCCCTTACACAAATGCAGCTTTTAGCTTAAAGGAGAACAGAGACAGAAAGCAGGATCAATGTCACAATGAAAATACTATATAAACTGACTGATCACTCCTGACTACATCACTGATCCCTCTGAGGAAAAGTTTTGACTCTATTTTAAAATGACCCATTTTGAGTTCTGCCACTGGAGACCAAACTTTCAGTCTGGTGCATTTTTCTTGTCTCTCCTTCAGACAGCTGATGTGTTGGCTATGAGAGTAGCATTGGTGAGGATGTGTGTTCTAGCTGTGGTCTTCATCCTGATCGTGACACCCGGCCTGAAGAACGCTGTTTGACCCACAGCCTGCTGGCTCAGGGGCAGCTGCTGCCTTGTCTCTGGTGCCCTCTGTCTGTGTGGAGGTCTGTGCTGAGGCTGCAGTCCTCACTCAGAAACAGCTTTAATCAAATCCAGCCAGAAGCAGTTTGTTTGCTTTGTGGTTTTGCGCACACAGTTGGAGACTACTTCAGATTCAGATCATTCTCTGGTTTGAAAAACATTTCCCCACAATTAAGGGACTTACACTTCATGCAGCAGCAGTTGTAATGTTGACCATCTGATTGTATAGTTCAAAATGCGTGTGTACAAGCGGCTCAAGTAACATGAGGAACTATGGACAGTGAGTTTAAACCAAGTGGCAATCTCCAGGGCTGAAAAATGAAGCCAATACAGAAGTGCCAAAAACTGCAATTCCTCTACTATCCACCTGAGGCTGGCTCCAAACAGAGTCAATCCCTATTGACCTCCATGTGAAAGTGCCCAACTTTACAACAGAAATAAACATCTTTATAGCCTGGTACCAAAAAAGAAAGTTTTGGTCTCTTTAGCTAATTTCAACATTCATGACAGATGTACAGGGAGGTGGATTTTTATAAAACTTACCTGTTTACATCTTATTAAGGCGGCATGAGTCAGATCAACCCCTCGCTCCTCCACAGCTCCAACCTCCCATCCAAATTTAGAGTCCACAAACCAATGTGTGACGTCACAGTAGTTAGGTCCATTATTTGTACAGTACATGGGTTGCCTGTTACTTGACCACACCCCTTTATGTGTTACAGGTGACCTTGTCTGTAGAGCTGTGTTAATTTTCATTTCCCAAAGTTTAGTTTCAGTTGGTGTTTGCATGACCACAAAGTGTTATATTTGTACCGTAAGGACAATTTTTACTGTTGGCAGTTTATGCAGTGATGTCTATGTTAACTAGCTGTTTATGTAGTAGTTTCCGGGCATTTTGTATTGAGTGGCAACCTTTTATCCATGCTGCGTAGCCTGTAGAGCAGAGATACACAACTTGCTTTGTACCTTTTGCTAAGTGACAGGAGGCCAGGGGAATTTAATTATCAAACATGGATTATATTTAACTGATACTTAAATAAACAGGACAAATGCATTTGCCACTCAGGTGTACAGGGTAATTTATGGAGAGATGCCTGAAAGCTAGTCTTGGCAATCATCCTGAGCTGCACTGATTCATAAACACGTCAAACCTCACTTTCCATGTCATCTACAAAACACACCATTCCTAATATGGTGAACGGACTCCACTTGTATAGCGCTTTACTAATCTTGCCACCACTCAAAGCGCTTTTACATTTCATGTCACATTCACACACTAGAGGCCAAGGCTACCATACAAGGGGTCACATGCCACTCAGTAACCAATAACACACTCTCACACACTAGGTGGGTTTCCATTACAGATTTGCACAAAACTTAAATTTTTAAAATGTAGATAAAACACAGTTGCAAGATGACTGCGTTTCCACTGAGTGATGTTCTGCAACTTCTCCTCTGGTGATAACATTCCAAGTATGGTGATGGATGTTCAAAACATTAGCAGCTTTATTTCTATTGGAGCCACAGTACTAGCCGTCATTATTTCCAATCCAAGGCAACATAGGCGTGTTATGGAGCAATAATGGAAAGGCGAGCCCCTTATACGTGGGAGACGTGCCACATATGAGGGATATCTGGGAGGTGATAGTCCACAATTTCACAGAGGGATTGTGGATTCAATGCATCCAGATGATCTGCTTAGCTTTTAAGGGATTATGTGATGCAATAACACCTCTTGTAGCGCCTTCTGCACAGTGGCGGCTCTAGACCAATTACGCACACATTCAACCCAGGCAAAAGAGACAAAGACAAGCGTTCACGCATTCAAAATCTTTACTTTAAATAATAATAAAGTAATATAAAGTACTGGCGCACAGTAACAGTATTCCAGTTACGGTTTAGCTTTTTTTGAATACGTTAGTTACAATTTTCTACAATATTGCAAAAAAAAATAAAAATAAAAAAAAACAAATAAATCATTCTTGTTGGCTTCAGCTACAAAGCAGTGTTCAAGCATTCAACATTTTTCATTCAGTATAAAGTACAATAACAACAAAGATACCATTAATAGTACTTGTTTCAGTAACAATATAGAAAATAAAAACAAAATAAAACAATAAGAGCATCAGCTAAAGTCTTTATAAGGCTAGTCTGGAGGGTCTCTGCACCCCAGTTTATTTTACTTAATAGGATTTAACATTACAGCAACTGTATTCTGCAGTTCTGGTGATTTCTGGCAAACCAATCGATTGTTTATTCTTGCTTCTGCCTCTTGTCAAGTGGTAGTAGTCAGTGTAGTAGCCTATTTTTCAAATCATCCACGTTTCAGCCAGCCAGTGGCAGTGCGCTCTAAGGGATCCGACTGAAAACAAATGCCACACGCATTTGTTCCGTCTTTCGCGTTGGGGTGATATCGCAATTTTTATTATTGTATCATTTTTGTTTGGAGTGGGAGGGGCCACAGGGGGGTCCAGGTTCAGTGTTACAGGGGCACTGGCCCCTGTTGGCCCCTCCCCAGAACCACCATTGCTGCATCATGCTGGAGGGAGCCAGTTCCCACGAATAGGCACATACCCATAGCATCCACTTGCCCTAGAAAAGTTTAAAAAAGTGTTTCCATTGCAGTTTTACCAAATATGGCTTTTACAAATCATCTGAAATACCACCTCATGTGAGCGTAAAAACCTTTTTGCAAAAAGTGGGAGTTTTTTTCAAAATTGATGTGTTTCCATTAGGCGTATTCTAGGTTTGTGCAATTTGAGGGGTAGTGGAACAGGAACCAGGAGCAATTTATGGTTCAATATCTTGCCCAAGGATACTTCGACATGCTTACTGGAGGAGTTGGGGATCAAACCGCCTATTTACTGATTAGAAAAAAAGCCTGCTGTACCCCTAAGCCACAGCTGTTCTTGGCAGTCTGTTTGCTGCAAAAATCTCCATTAAGAACCTACCTGCTCTTAAGCCCCACCTCCAACTCAGCATCCACCTGCAGGCTCCGGCTACAGGGGAAGATATTTAATCATCACTCCCCAATATCTCGTGTTGACATATCTGCAGGGAATGATGAGTCCCCTAACTATGATCTGCTGTTGAAATAAACATTTCAAAAAGGAGCTGTCTGACTGAACTAGGATTTGAGGATGTTCGTGGTACCTTATTTACATTGAGGCTTCAAAAAAATTACAATAATCAAACTTTTTTTTTAATATGAATTACAAACAGTGAGAGGGCCACATGACAACCTATTGGCCCCTAGTCAAGTATCACTGCTGCATAATAACATTCTCATTGTAGTTAATTGTCTTCAGTACCTGTTTATCTCTGTTTATTTCTTGTAACCATAGAAAGTTGTTAATCCCATTTGGGAGGTTTAGATTAGTTATTAAGACAGCAGCCTCAAACCACACTTCTACACAACAGTGTATCAAGACTAGTGCATATGCATTTGCACAATTATAAGTTCACATAAGTAAGTTCACATAAAACCTTCAGAATATCCAACAAGTTGAGAAGATACCCCATATCTCTGACTAAATGATCCTAACCACAGAGAGTCTCATTACAGTATATGTCTCTCAAGCTTCATTCCTACTGCCCAAAATACCTGCTAACACCCACTAATATCTGGCTTTTTAACGCAATGAGAATGTATATGATTGGTATTCACACCCAAGTCAAATGACTCTGCAGTACACACTAGTTTTTATCGCCTCCGGCTCCAATCAGCATTGATGGGAATACAACACCTGGGTGAACACGCTAATTTCAGCTCCTTAATTGATGAGATGCAGTGATGCACCATCACTAATAACCCTCCGTCTCCTACTAAGCAGTTAGAACAGCGATCCAAACACATCTGCACTGAGTTTGAAAGAGAGACTGATTTATTAAGAAATGAATAAAGAGAAGAAACCGCTGAAAAGTTCTCCTGCCTGTCTGTGACATCACACAGACACACCAACAAAACAAAACAAACATGCTCACACACAAAGCTTTGGTGCTGCTGGACTGCTGTGGTGTGGGGTGGACACACATCAGATACAGACAAAGTGTAGGGCCTCTGCCAAACCACTTCTTACACCCTCTCCATACCCACTTCCTCTTGGTTTCTGCAGGTGATTTTGAAAAATTAGAAAGAAAACATGCTTTTAAAACCAAATTGTGAGTTTTGAATATAAAATACAACCACTTAAAGTTAACTGTCTTTCATGGGCCCCACTTGGCCTTAGGCTGAAATCATCTGTACCCTTAAAGCCCCCTAACAGCAGGCCTGCTCTGAGATGGAGTGAGAGTGAACAGGGGCTGGTATAGGAAAGGTCCTAGGTCTCGTCATGCAACATGACACTAAGATAACATGAGATTTTTCTTTTTATATCCCTTATAAACCCACAACCACCACATTTATGTGTTTCATTTACAAAAAGAACTAATGTGAATTATCTCCAGTTCAGAATTGTTTTTCTATTATACTCTCAACAAAAACACAGACTATGATCCAACATTTTCATTTGCTGTTTAATAAGCTCACCACTCTGTAGCCATGTTTCACATTCTTTTGATAAAGATCTTGATTTACTCATAATTTCATTATTTTCACTGCTCTGACCATTGTAATTGCATCAGCACTGCAAATCCATTAAATCCCATTTATTTTCTTACAAGGTGCTTGTTACCAAGAGCTTGTTGTGGGCATATTAATTATCTGGCAACATTTTAAAACCCTTTCATTTTAAGTTAATGATGTAATTCATCCCTGTGCTGCTGAATCTGAAGTGTGTTCTGCTGGCAGCCAGAAACTGAAGCTCGATAACCGGCTCAGAGACAAACCTGCCAAGTCAAACTAAAATAAGTTGAAATAGCTGCAGTCCAGTTCGACTCTTTGCTAACTAATGGAGCTCGCAGGCAGCAGAATTCACAGGAAAGGTCTAAGAGAGGGAGATGATACACGCCTGCAGCACAGGTTTAATGGTGCTCACAAAGAAGTTTTTACAAAACCTAGAAATCAAGGTAGACATTCTTTTGGAATTGCAGAATATGTTTTTCCTTACACTAACTGAATTGCTAATAAGAGAGAAAGGGAGGAAAACTCACAGGTGGAGAGTTTTCATGCCTATAAGGTATATTCAGAGGAAGAAATAGTGTGCTTACTTCATTATTTCTGCATCTTTCTCTTGAACAGGTGACTCTGGGATAACCTTTAGTTTGGCCCCCCCTATTAGTTGATGGTGGGAGTGTCCTCTTCTCTCTTACCTCAGCTGTGTTGACAGTGAGGGTGTGTCTGTATCAGTGATGCAGACCCAGACACAGACCAGCTCCCAGTCAGCCAGCCCAAACTAGCCAACGCATTCTGATAGGGTCATATATCCTTTGAAAATGCACGCACAACAGTTCATTTATCATACAAATTAGCACCCCAAGAACAACATCACATCCTTAAAATATAGTTACACGTTAAGGTACCGTTGCAAAGATGAGGTTTAGGCAGTTAAAGTTACTGTGGATAGGTTTAGGAAAAAGAGACATGGTGAGGCTGTACCTTAAAATGATTAAAAGTTCACACAGTTCCAAGCATGCATCGCCAGGGGAAAGTCCTGAGGGAAAGTCTAAATTTTTGTGACCCATTCACTATCCCAACCAAAGATGTACAATGTGAAAGTTCCCCCAAAGTGTAACTCTTCAATCTGGATTGCCCCCTGGTGTCTGTAGTATAGGTCATAAATCCCACCCCTCCATGTTAGTGAATGGATATAGGTCAAATTAAAAACTCAAAGTACACGCCAAATACATTTTTCACAAAGATGGTTACTGTCACTGAAGGTAGTTCTCCTCACCCTTTTATTATAAGTAAAATTTTACTTTTTATGATATGTCTAGTTTAATGAGTTGTTTGATTGCACAAAAAGGGGATGTTCCACCATGATTGACAGCTGTGAAAGCCTATCCGTGTGCTCACATTCAATGGGGCTGCTCAAGTTTGGTCAGACAAAACTCCCCCACCGTGGATATTTCTACTGCTCCGACGTGTGCTCAGAATGACATCACCAGGCACAAGATGGCAGCGACCATATGCACGATATTTTAGCTTCACTTAAGCATAGCAGGGGTAATTGGGAGGGGGGGGGGGGGTCCTCCATCTGTACATGCAGTTTATGTATCCCTACCTGCCGCCTTACAAGATTGCTCAGGACGGTTTTCTTCTTTACTCTATTCAGCGTACTGGACAGCCTTTCAAAATATGTGGCATATGTCAGCCAATTCTTATTATGAACTCATAAAATACCATTGCTTTGAAAGTGCTTTGGCCCAGGATCATGATGCCAAAAGGCACCTTTCGCATCCACATGACCTCCACTAGATGGCATTGGTTGGGAACGCAGCTGGACAGAACCAGTCATGGTGTTATTATACACCGGCGGATGGCCAGACGGCACCTGCTGTGTCTGCATGGTACGCACACAGGCAGTGTCACTTGAGAGCTCGGCCAGATGGAACCTGCCACATCCACATGAAATGTGGCAGGATGACATTAGGTAGAAATATTGCTGATAACAATGTAATATAAGGAGCATGAGGGTGGATGGGAGGGGCGGTGGATCGGCTCAACAAACCCCAGACTTTCATATGGGGGTTCACTTTTTTTTCATACCTTACCATGAAGCCTTGTTGACCTATCCTAAGCATCTGTGCCAGCAAGTGTGTTTGTTACTGTAATATGTGGACATGGAAGTCCACTGCAAAGCGACAAAATGTGACGACTTGGGATGAAAACATATTGGATATGTACAAATTTGGGTGTACTGCTTTTCATAGGAGTACACCTAAATTCGTACATATCCAATATGTTTTCATACTTTTCACAGGGGGCGGCATGGTGGCGTGGTGGGCGGCACGGTGGCGTGGTGGGTGGCACGGTGGCGTCATGGTAAGCACTGTTGCCTCACAGCAAGAGGGTCCCTGGTTCGAAAACCGGTTCAGTCCATGGGCGGAGGCAGGGGCCCTTCAGTGCGGAGTTTGCATGTTCTCCCCGTGTCTGCATGGGTTCTCTCCGGGGTCTCCGGCTTCCTCCCACAGTCCAAAGACATGCAGCTCAGGTTGATTGGTGGCTCTAAATTGCCCTTGGGTGTGATTGTGAGCGTGTATGGTTGTCTGTCTATATGTGTCGGCCCTGCAATAGTCTGGCAACCTATCCAGGGTGTACCCCGCCTTCCGCCTGATGACAGCTGGGATTGGCTCCAGCCCCCCCGCAACCCTTACAAGGACAAGCGGTTACAGAAAATGACTGACTGATTACTTTTCATAGGAAAACATCCAGTTTGTGAAAACACCCTGAACCAGCATTGTCATGTCACCACAGTCTACCTTCAACTACAAGACTTAAATTCCAAACTCAATGAAGCTGAAGTGTTGATGTAAGCCCTCATGATCCTCCTCAATATGAACTGAAAACAAGTTACTTTGTTGTAATGATGTTTACAGTTTAGCAATTAAGGAGTCTCACATTCCTAAATGACCACAATGTGCAGGGCCCAATCAAACACATGTGTAACACATCATCCATCATTCAGAGCACTTAAGTGGGAAAACACATTCTTGTGTTTACTATTATGATTTGGTTTCTGCTGCAGGCTTTAGTTCATTGGGTTCATTGTTCCAAAAATGTTCCCTCTTGGTCAAAAGAAATTAATCAGTTTATGAGCAGCTGATTCTATCAGTCACAATGAAAATATCTCTCACGCAGCCTGAGCATAGCTGGAGACAGATGCTGATAGATGTGTTTAGTTTGGATGTGAGTTTTATGAACGTGCTATAAATCACAGTTGTTGTGAAATGCTTCTGTATGGTGCACATGCAGTTGGAGCAAATGTCCATGTGGAACATTTGTTTTTTTACATGATTGTCTTAAATGGCGTGAATGGTACACGTCAGTGTTGCTGAGCAGGCTGTAGTCACAGGTCATGTTGGAGTATCCGAACATGTCAGCTATATGTGAGATTTCACGTCTGTACTCTGTTCCCACCACTGCTGTCTTCTCTGGGCTTTTTTTCTCAAACTGCATTATTTTAACTCCACATTATTTACTGATGTTTTGTATGAAGCTATGTGAGCTGTTTCTGATGTTGCTGGTTGTGTGGCTTTAATTGCCTGTCATGAGCACACTGGTGCTTTGTTGGAGTTGACCTGTCTGTGCACAGCCACTAGTGCTGCTCTGACTGACTGCCAACAGCCTCAGTATATCTGTGAGCTGCCACTTGTTTTTACAACCCTTATGAAGACTGTATGTTGAAATGAGTAAGTATCAAGCGCACTTTTTTAAAAATGCTTTTTCACTTCCTGTTTTTGAGACCTAGACATGTGAAGCAGCACTCCTTCGACAAACTTTTTCATGAATGCCAAATAATAGCATGTAAATTTGGGATCTGAGTGTTTTAATCCATGTGTGAACAGGTGTTTATCTTGGAGTTCTGTTGGGAAGGGACCTTGATATCTATTTAAAAAACTAAGGCAACATTTTTTATTATGTAGATCATGCAAGACTGGTCTTTGTATGACCTACTTATTTTTTTAAGTGTAAGAAATACAATTTACAAGTAAAGTCAACTTAAAGTTATTAGTTGATTTAAGTTAACTTTACTTAAAAAAAAATTAAGTTATTTTACTGGCAAAATTAAGCTGATTTTACTTGTAAAATCTAAATGTATTTTTTACTTACAAAAAATTAAGTAGATCATACAAAGACCAGTCTTGCTTAATCAAGATAATAATCTTATGCAAAAAGTTGCCTTAAACTTCTTAATCAAGCACAATACTGCAACCATTAATTTTCAATATAGGCATGGGTTGCATTAAGATAGAGTTGAAATGTGGATGAACTTATAGGGAAAGTTGGGCAGCTGCTCTGGGTCTGTGAGTATGTATAAAGTTCTTCTCTATACTCCTCTGTCTTCACAGTGAATGACATTTTGTGGTTGCTATTATAATCACTCTGTTTCTTTGATTTTTTTTTTCTTGGATTTGTTGGCTCTTCATCAATAGCTGAATTCTAACACAAACAGTTGACTTATACAGTGGCACTTATGTGTAAGAGTATAGCAGATATACGGTTGCGATGTAGCGCCAGAGGAAAGGGCCGTCTGATGGCAAGGTAACAAACTGAAAACACTCTAAATATAGCCTAATCAAAACCTAAACCCAAGCAAATTGGCTTGATTTCTCTCAAAACACTGGAAGAGGGCAATGAGGCAGAAATAAGCAAGAAAGCTCATTTTAAATTTATAACGATGATAATTAAAAAATACAGTTCTTTCAGAAAATTTTCCCTAATTTTCTTTGCAAAATACTTCTAAATGCACTAATGTCTTGCAATTTGTGGGACACTTCTTGCCAAGTTGCTCATTGCCTTTTTCCTGTGTTTTTGAAAACAATCAAACCAATTCGCTCAGAGTTCAAAGATTTAACTGGCATTATATGTCCATGAGTTTGTAAATATACTAAATTTGTACAGGGTGTATGAATCCTCAATACAGGTTCTGATGTTTCACCGAGGCTGATCACCTGTAAAGAGAAGAAAGATTACCAAGGAGTGTGAGGCAATAAGGACAGGGGCACTATGACATCACAACATATTTTTTACAGATATGTAACATAGTCCAGTTCCTCATTCCGGCCTGGGCTCATAGTGGCCCTTAATTGTCTTTGTAACAGTTTCTTAAGTTTATGTCCCCCCTCAACTGTGTCTGCACAGCCTCTATACCCACCGCTTTAAGTGAGTCTGGGTTACAGCCATGGTGCTTTTATAATTCTTGGCCATTAGGCAGTCTTCATTTCCTGCAGGGATGGCATATTTGTGTTCAGCTATTCTCTTTTATACACTGGGTTAATCGTCTCCAGTGCATTTAAATAAAGTTGAAAGTTACATGAAGTTAAAAAGATAAAACACATAAAACTTAATATACTATGACTGCAATGTGCAGATACTATAAAAATCAAGATTTTTTAAACATTGGAGAAGGACATAAAAGATGTTGTTGATAGTATTCTGGAGTTCTGCAGTCGTCCACTATCTGACATCCTTTTCAGGTGACTGGGCTGACAAAGCTCTACTCACATGGGACTAGTATTACCAGGGGTCCTCACTGGACCTCATAGGATCTCATCGGCACCCATGTCTGTGTTTCATGCGGTGCATTTGTACGAGATAAGATAGATCTGTTTTACTCAAATGTACTGACATTGTTAGCCAGATATGATGTGCATGCTCGTTTGCAGCTTCACCCTGCACAACAAACATTACACAGCACCAGCAGTATCAATTAACAGTTTTCATCTCCTTTTTTTCTTTTAATTGTGAGTTAAACAAACAGAACAGACTCTGCCACCCACTGTCTCTCCTCATCATCTCAAGAGATTTTGCTTTTCTGATGGATTTTAAGCCTGCTTTTGCTGCAAACAGGTGTCCATGCTGTGTAGTGAGATAAGTCACCTGCATCCAAAATGCTGTCAAAAGTTTTATTAATAATTGTCAATGCATCCTCCGTAACTCTTAACCAAGAAAGAGGCAGGAAAGAGACACCTAAATACAACCCCAATCACCAAGATGCTGATTGTCATGGGACTAATATTATGACACAACCTCTATGTTTGGTGAAAGCTGGTGGGTTATTTGGAATTTTTACTTGACTAACTACGGACTTGGCAAGATTAACACAGGATTATGATTACAGACGACCTCTGCATGATGACAAATTAGTAGAGGTCCCCAGGTAATCCCGTACGAATAAGTCTAAAAACTGTAATGAAGAAAGATACCTGTTTGATTTGGCTGACTCAGATTGCTAAAGCCTCATATTGGCTTTGGCTGAACTTTGGAATTTTTCCAAGAATGAGGATTGTGGATTTTGTCCACCATATCTTCCAGTGGAACAGTATTAGGGGACGATTTCTTCATGGCCAGTACTGACAGAAGGAATGACTGCAGGGACCATCAAGTGTAATGTGTGTACAGGCATGTCTTTTCTATTACAATTGACAGAAAAGTCAGAATTAATCCTCTCCACTTCAACCCTTTACCCTTTAAAACCTCTTTGAGTTTACCCTTTAAGCAAATTGGCTTGATTTCTGTCAGAAACATGGAAAGAATTTAAAAGTTATGAGTTGCAAGAAAACTGATTGAAATTTAGGGACCAAAAGAAGGGGGGGAATAAATTATTCTATTATTAGTAGTATTATGATAATTATAAATATGAATATAGATAAAATAATATAATATAAATAATATAAAATTTCCCTCATTTATTAATTATTCTTATGATGATAGAATATTTTTAATTTGCTCCATAATTATCTTCTTAGGTACTAATTTTTATACAATTTGTGGGATATCTCCTTTCAGGTTGCTCATTGCCTTAGGCATGTTTTCAAAAGAAATCCAACCAAAACTGCTGTTGTTCCAGGTTTCACGGGGTTAACTGTATCCACCCAGATAGATGCTGGTTCCATGCTCATAATTTAACAAATGTTTTCTAGCTGAAACTGGACACATGAAAGGCATTCAGAGCCTTGTTATCAGTTGTAGCAGTGTGAGCAAGTTAACTTTGTGAGTCCACCTTTGAGAATGTGCCACAGTCCAGTGGAGCAGAAGTGGAATTCCACGTCTGCAATTACTGAACAACAGGGTGCAAAAGAAGTATTTGAGCTGGAATGGAGGAAGGAGTGTGGGGGAGTGGGAGAAAAGTCGTGCAAGGGTGTAAAGTTAGGAAACAACTAATAAAGCACTGACTCATGACCACATTCATTTTATGTCTCTGTTTACTTTATTCTAAAAGAAACAGACAGGGGTATACTGTAAATGAGATGATACACAACACTGAGGAGGTAAATATTAGAGAAAGGAATGGAATGGTAAATAAATGCAGGCATCAGAAGGGCATTTGAACACTCCACGAACTGGTGTTCCTTAGTAAAGAAGACAACACACAGTACAGTACATCCTTCAGAGGCAATAATACAACGACTCCATCACTCACACAAATTCATATTGGCACTTAAAACAAAATGAATGTACTTGGTATATCCTCAATCCAGGCTACTTGGAAACAGGCACACAGCTTATTCCAAAGAGTGGCGTAAGGCACCGTGCTGAAGATCTATCGTGTGTTTGTCTTTGTTGTTTCATAAGTGGTACTGAAGAGAAGCTTCACATTCATTTTCAGAAATCCAACAATAGAAAAAGGCACACAGAACTGCTGGCAGAGGAACTATGGGCACACATCCCTCAGATGGGAGACTAGAAACTCAAAAACAAATGTGTGCACAAACGTGTTACAAGGCACTGTAGTAAAACATTATATATGTAGAAAAAAAAAAGAAAAAAAGAATAGTAGGTGGTATATACACCCGGGCATTTTAACATGTTATTGAAAACATACCCTGAATGACTGTCTCCCCCAAGTCAACAAAGCAGACAAGACAATGATATCGCCTTTCTCAATCCTCCTATGTCAGAAAACCTACAAAACATTTCTTTCACTTTAACAAAGACTCTAATTTATGTTGCTGCAATATGCTTGAAAGGTTGCTGTTCATAAGTTCTTTCTTTAAAGGTGTCTGCTTGTCTGTTTTGAATTCCTCAGAGAGAGGGTTTTGTCTGTTGACACAATCTAAACCATGGTAAGGCCAGAAGACTCTCCCAAACTACAAGTACTGCTCCCTTTTCTCTGGTGGGGTACTTTTAACATTTGGTCTGCAATTCAAAAGGGAAAGAAAGACACGTTTCAGTCAAAGTCCAGTCACAGTGCACAAAATAACCCAAAAGACACATTTACAAAACACCCAGAGGTCATAGGATATAAGTGAAATCATAAATCAGCGCAATAGAACCACAATGGGTTTCAACTCATTGTTAACTTTCAGCCAATGACGGGGCAGAGGAGGGTGTGGGAGGTGTAGTAGAGGGCTGCTGGGCTGAAATGGAGGAGGCCATCTCATTTTTTAAATAGAAGGTCTGATCACATCTCCTTTAAGAGTCCATATTTACAGAAAAGGCTCAGAAGGGAAAATGGGAGAAGACAGTGGTTCCCATTAGAAAAGATAAGGTGCAGCTGTATTGCTGAGGACAGGGAAATATTCTGCAACAAGAGGTCCAAATTTAGGGTCTAAGAGATAACAGGAAAAAAAGGGGGGGAGGGGGCAGTGGTTGGACAGTCGGGTAGTCCTCGATAAAAAGGCGGGGGCTGATCAGTCAGGGAAACTAGTTTCACTCAACAACTCTGCCCTGAATTAGAGGAGAGAAGAAGACATTCAGAGAAGAACAGGATTAGAGGACAGGAGGGGAAATAAGAGACACATCAAGAGCTCTCAGATTCTCACAATAGATGTGAAGCGTTAGAGGGAATGCTTGATGATTATAAAGATGATAGTTAAAACGGATGAAAAGTCAATGAGAGAAACATGAAGGTGATGCAGCTTCGTATTTAAGTACTTTACTGATATACAGTGGGTCCTCCCATTAAACTAGTCTGTCTTTGAAGCAGAAAGATGCAGATACTTTTGAAATTGGTGCCATATAAGCAGAGAAAACAGAGATAAAGCATGCTTTTGCTCAAGAGGTAGAAAACCAACTACAAGAATGCTATGCACCGTACCAGACTAAAAAACACTCCCGTTGATGGCTGACGTAATGTGGAATGGTCCATGTGAAACAATGGCAGCCGGATTTCATTTTCCAGTCAAACAGTAAACTAAAACATGTTTATGAAAACATTTGAGGGGAGAAATGTGCATAAAGTAACAGAATCTTAGTTTATATTCAATCATCGCTGCTTAGTTTGAAAGTTTTCACTGTGCAGGAAGCAGTATGGCGTCCACCTGTTCACAAACCTTCTCTATTAAAACTAAACACAGCATTAAAATATACTTCTGAAAACATAATAGGAGAAAACAGACAGTATGGTAACATCATCTTGATTTATATGCGATCAGCACTGCCCAGTTTTACCATCTGATTGGATTTCAGTCCCAGTTTGAGAGACAGAGAGAGGAGTGGGTCTGTCTTTTGAGCCAACTCTATACTCATTGATTGGCAGGCATAATGAAAATGTGGAAGTACAGTCTGTATTTGGAGCAATAGTCAAAGTGCAGGCACCAAGACAATGCCTGATAATGTAATTGACTTCATTTGGTTGTGTTTCGCTGGGCGGTAAGAGGGGATATCTAGGCACTGGTCACATGGAGGGAAGTTTACCTCAGTTTATCTACACATACTACCAACAATGTTGTGATACAAAGCTGGTTGAAAATAGCAAACCTTCAATCTCTCATCTCACTTCTGGCAACAAAAGCCATTAAGCATACTTTTAAAAATGTCAAATTATGACTTTGGAAGTTTGTTGTCTGTTCTTTGGACATAGTTTTACAGGGAGTGTTGATCACACTTGTTGAGCAATCCCTATTCAAAGCACAGCTGCTAATGACAGCCAGTGACCATTACATCCCCCTTTATTTGAAGGGTGCAAAGAATTTCCTGAAGACCTACACCCCCCCGAATCTGACAATAACAGAGCACTCCACAAACAAGTGTCTACCAAGAAGAGAGGCCGTTTGACCGGGGAACGGGTGTTTGGGGGCAATTCTAAGAAAAGTTAATGGCTTTATTATGTGGAACAGTGATGGAGCAGCTCCTTTAGAAATGCCAAAGTGATGTGAGAGCATCAAGCAGGAGCTCAAGAGCCAATTTAAACCCAGTGTAGAGTTTCCCATGCTTTATGTGGAGCGCTTTTTTAAAATGCTGCAGAATGATAATTCAAATATAGTTAAATATCACATGGTTTATTATTTACAACTCTGTATTAGGCATCATGCTAGCTTATACTTTATTGTAAAGTAGTGACATTGTGCTAGTGTTTATTAGCTTATGATCCTTCGTGAGATTATACCTGTGTGAGAAGTACATCAACTAGCTTAGATCTTAGACACTGGTTTGGTTATACAAGACATGAAATGAAGGAGTGAATGAATGTGTAATGATGGTGTTAGTGAATGGAGTATGACGTGTGACATGTCGATGAGAGCCTCCACTTTCATTCAGTGTACAGTAAATGGTGAAATGATCATTAACAGCATTCATACTCAAACTAAGCAGATACCATTTAGCAACAGTTCACCTCCAGTCCTGCAGTCACACTGTGTCTTGATGCGAAGCCTTCGTCAGCTGATTTTTGTGAAAATCAGAACTAGCTTCCTCTAGCTTCTGTCTGAGGCCTTAATTATGCAGGCCAATGAACATACCTGCTACTGTGTTATCATTTGTTTTTGTTTAATCACACAACAGCTGTCTTTATCAGGCCATAGCTACGGAGATCATGTCCACTGTATTCTCTCTGAAAAACAAAAACTATCACCTGATTCCAGGGTTTTTGGTGGACTCTGTGTCTGGCTGCCTGGTCTCCATAGCTGTGTTTTCATCAAAAGCTTTTGGTAAAGTACCTTTGGAACCAAAAGTAACACTTACAAACATGTTCCTAGACCCTAGATCTGTGTAGTGTTTCCACCACAGACAGTCCTCTTACATGTTCATGCTCCATCCAGCAGTTCTCGCTGCATTTCCTTGTTCTGAAGCCTGCAACTCGTTTATCATCCACAGAATGGGGCTGCAGGCCGAGATTTTCAGAGCAAAAAAGAGCTGACTGCAGTGAGTCTCTCTCTATGGGATTTTAATATAGCGGGTTTGTGCATTGACACCTTGTCAGACAAAAGAAGGGGTTTAGTGCTGTTGAAGCACACAGGAACAATGCTCAGCCAAGTTTTTTCTTCAAGTAAGGATTAGGATATATGCAGTTCACATAATCTGGTCGCAACAAATATTTTTTTTTTTAAATGCTTGAAGATCCACTCATTTCTAAAAGTGTCTGTCATCCAAGAGCAACGATTGAAGCAGTTGGAATGGTCATAGATGTCATATTAAAATTTAAACTAATGGTTTCATGTCGTCATGTCATGCATTGAGTAACATTACAAGTAAATGTTCCAGTTTATGGCCCAATGAATAAAAATTTTTTTCTCAGTGCTGCTAGAGGCTGCAAAGATCCTCTCATTTTACAGTTTGAATTCACTAATATATGAAAAACTTGTCATGAACAGTGATGAAAGCAGCCACAGCTCAGCCCTGAGCACAGTGTTGATCATTTACTGACCAGTCAACAGACTGCAGTGTTTCTAGCTCCACCTTTTAGTAGGTCTTCCAATAGAGGGGTGACGAAAAAAGGAACCGTTACAAAGGTCCTAACGGTACCATCCACAACTTTTCACTACATGTGAACTACATGAAACTACATGTGCCTCATGCCTGTCCTCCTTGCTGTTTGGTTTGTAAGTAAGTTTGAGCAGGAGAAATAAGTGTCCTCTGTGATCAGGGCCTGTCTGACCTGTGGTCCTGGGTGTACAAGCAAACCTCAGTTTGTCCCACAGCTCATGTCTTCCAAATTTTTGAACAGTGATCTGGGGCTCAGCCTTTACACAACATGACTGCAGCAGTGGAGTGTGAACACACAAAGCAATATGAAGGTAAAACACAGATGCAGCTCCAACCAGGAAGCATAGGACATGCTAATAAAAGTTGAGCAAGTTTTGCAGTCTCAGTGGTTTTAGCTCCATGTCCATTTTCTGTGGGTATCTGCTGCGATACACCTTACATTTGCCCTTCAGTGTTTTCATTTGTTTCTCTTTCTTTTTCTTCTCTAGAGTGGATGACTCAGAGTGAGTCACAATTTTTGGTGTCAGATTTAACAGCTGCACTCAATTTAAGATAATGAAATAATGACATTTAAGGTTTTTACACACCGACGGCATATTTTTTCCATGCATATTAATTCTCTACCAAAATATTTCATCAAACTGTTGCTTTTTTCATGATTACTGTAACAAAAGCATACATATAACGTGGTGGGAGCTTTAATGCCACGAATGAGGGCAATAACCAATCTAATTGCACCTATACTTATTAGGATGACAAGACAACAACATGAACACTTCATAGTTGGAACCATAGACTATATATAACATGACAGCTCCCCAATAGTGAAGCCAAGTTCATAAATGTGAACTTGCATTCAGTGGTGCTGCTCGCACTTGGTTGGATGGGTGTATGGGTGGGAAACTTGATGCCGCAAAGATCGCTACTGTGCAGACTCTGGTTCTGAATGATGGCAAGATGGCAGCGGCTATATCCCGTATATTTAAGCTTCACTTCTGTACAGTGGGGGTAGGTAGAGACCAGGCCCCAAGGAAGTTTGCCAGGCCTTGATGCCAATTTCTGTAGCAGCCAAACAACGGTACTGCAACATCTGGGGTCCATTATAATGCCATTGGGCCCAAAAAGACTTTTTCACAATGACTTACAGGGGATCGAGATAGGAGAAAGCGGAAAGAGACATCTATAAATTAGTAGATACTTTTTTTTTCTTTTTTTTTTTAGCATGACAAGCCCCACAAAATAAATCTTTTCACAGTCTTATACAGTCTGTGGTTGGAACTAAGATTTTTATTGTGTGCCTTTCACAATAGAAGCCCTAGATATATACACTGCTCAACTGTTTACCAGAACCGGAACTCACAAAGAGAATTTAGGCTATGCAAGCAACTGACCTCAGACAGATTGCCAGATGCTGCTCAGGGGCAATAGAATCCCATTATTTATCGTAAATTTGCATCATTATCTTGCTGTTATGATAGTTTTGAAGCAGAATATTTGCAGGCGATCATTTTACATTTTCATGTTGTTAATTCATCATACCCCCGGTGTGTAAAGGTCTGAAGGCACATGGAAGGTTTCCATTAATAATTGCAAGCCTTATGTCATTGTAAAAATAAGCTTGATGATGACATGAAATATATAAGATGTGTGCTCACAGATAATTTTTAAAAGTTTGTCCTTTTAGCGACCAAAATACATGTGTGTGTACTGTATGAGTGCCTGTGTCTGCACATGTATGCACATGTACATGCCTGCAATGATTGCATGTGTGTACACTTGATAGTCTTGTGTTGTTTTAGCAGGTTTAATTTGAGGAAAAAGGGGGTGGTGCCAAGCGTGTCCGATGCTCTCTGTTTGGGTGGCTGCTGGAAGGGGGTGGGGTTTACACGTACTCCCTGGCTGTGGAAGGCTGTGATTGGCGATAATATTGCTGCCCTCGCATATCGTCTTTAGAGCAGGAGCAGCACAGCAAGGAGCCACCCAGGACAGTCAGACTGGCTGCCGCCCAGCCCACAAACAGGGCAGAGCCGAACTCATACCTGAGAGAGAACGAGAGATGAAAAAAGTTTTAAAGAGGACAGCCAAAGAGTACCCCAGGAATGAGTCCTAGAAACCAAAGATGAGTTAGCACTTAGCACGTTTGGTTCCCTCGTCTCAAAGTCAATGTGTTTTGTGAATGTGTTTTTGATTAGAGGCCTGAAGTAAGCTCTTAACACAAGCTGAAGAGACTTCTTTATAAAACACATCAGTAAATACCCCCTGTGAACTTTCAAGGTTTTATGTGTCTTAAAAAAGGCAGTTGTTAAAAAGTGGCTAATGTCATCATGCCACACCAAGCCGAGAAGATTTTACGGCCTTGTAGCATTGTTGTTGTGACTGTAGAGTAGTTTGTTTATGGCCTAACGTTAGTTTAGTACATTTTGTCATGTTTACTTGGTAATATTATCCTGCTGAACAAAGTATGATAAAATTTGTGAGCTTGTTTTCTGCAAATTCCAAAATCCAATAAAAAAAAATCCCACAGGCTTTTTGATGAGGGAAACAGGGTGACGCAAAGGTCAACATTGGCCTACAAAGAAACATCAATCCTGGAGCACTCTATAGAGTAGCCTATGGCTGTGGGTGTCAGAGCTTTTACTGTTTTCACTGCCTTCAAAATGTTATCATGATTGGCTCCCACTCACTGCAAATCAAAAAGGAAAGGAAGGAAAGGAAACCTTTACAATTTTGGCTCTTAATCTGTAGCTCTCCAGCCTCTAAAAGGATCCTGGTCCTCATGTAATACTTTTCAACTCTCAGAATGTATTCTGCAGCACTGAATGACCTATTGATAATGCAAGCCCTGAACTGCTGTGATTCTAACCTTACAGCAATGATTTAGACTGGAGGTTTTTAAATGGTAAATGGACTGCACTTGTATTGCACTTCTCTAGTCTTCTGACCATTCATTCACCCATTTACACACACATCCCCACACTGATGGCCAGGGCTACTGTACTTGGTGCCACCTGCTACTCAGTTTTGCTTCTCAGTATTCATAGGCACTCACACTCCAATGGTGCAGCATCGGAAGCAATTCGGGGTTCAGTGGGCAGGTTTCCATTACAGATTTGCACAAAACTTAAGGGATATTTTTTAAAATTTTGTTAAATCACAGTTGATAGATG
This sequence comes from Plectropomus leopardus, assembly GCF_026936395.1. Taxonomy (NCBI): domain Eukaryota; kingdom Metazoa; phylum Chordata; class Actinopteri; order Perciformes; family Serranidae; genus Plectropomus; species Plectropomus leopardus. The sequence continues at coordinate 1,576,894 of NC_142177.1, read as the reverse complement.
ACTGTGTTTCGTCAGTGATCTTCTGCAACTTCTCAGACGATAACATGCCAAGAAGCATGGTGATGTATGTTCAGAACAGTGGCAACTCGATTTCTATTGCAGCCACCACACTAGCCATCATTATTTCCAATCCAAGTTCCAGCCACATAAGTGTGTTATGTGAGCAATAATGGAAAGGCGAGCCCCTTATACGTGGGATCGACAATGTATGAGGGATTTCTTGGAGGCGATAGTCCATGATTTCACAGATGAATTGTGGATTAAACATTTCTGGATGATCCACTAAACTTTTAAAGAGGTGAGTGGCTGCAATAACACCTCTTGTAGCTCCTGCTGCATCATGAGGGAGCCAGTTCCTACTGACAAGCACATAGCCATAGCATCATGTATCTATAAAAGCCAAAAAAAGGGTTTCCATTGCAGTTTTGCCAAATATAGCTTTTTCAAATCACCTAAAATATCACCTCATATGAGTGTAAAAACTTTCTTGCAATAAATGTTTTTTGAAACTGACATGTTTCCGTTAAACACATTTTAAATTCGCATGTGCAATTTATACAGTTTGAGGATAATAGAAACCTGCCTAGTGTCTTGCCCAAAGATACTATAGCATGTTGACTGAAGAACTGGGGATTAAATCGCCTACTTTATGTTAACTTTATTTAGCCTACTGTTTTCCTCTTGTTCTGGAATTATTTTTTCATAAGGCAAACACGGTACTGTGTTTACATGACAGTATGCAATGTTCCATGTTCAACACAATTCCAGACAGTTAAATAGAGGTTAACCCAGTAGATTGTTGCGTGTTAATCCTGTGGCTAAACCTCCCGCGGATAATTTGGTAGTTGTTCGATTACGTAAACAAACTGGCAATATTTGCCCAATGCCAGTTTCATACAAAGTGGAATGTATGCAGAAAAATGCCTATTTTTCAGCCAATATAAATAATAATGACAGTAAGAATTAAATGGTAAATGTGGATGCTAAATAAAATGTGTCACATTTACCATCAATTATTAACAAGGCTCATATCTATGCTTGACATAGAAAATTCCCTTTCCTTTCTTTCTGAGAGCATTTGAGGGGCCAAAAAACTGTGATCTAAAGCAAAGGATAGGAACCAATTGATAGCCCAGGATAGTATTTGCTTAAATCACTGAACTCAATAGGCTTATATTTGAGATAGGCATCTATATAGGACAAGCTTTTAATTCCTTTCATAAATAACTGTTGCTCAGCAAAGACGGAAATACAGTCAAATTATTTATTTAAACTTTTGAGACCTCAGCACATTGGTTTTACTTTATTCCAAAACATGGGACAAAAGTAATAAGCAACAAATAAACCTAAATATAGAATAGAAATAGCCTGAATCTGTGAAAAGCAAAAGAAAATTAACTGAAAATCACATATTTATATGCGCAGCTAATTAACTTTATCTCCAGCAAACCAATTTTATACATCCAAAGGTCTTCTTTAAAAATTAACTGCATGCTAACCAGACCCAGCTTCTAATGGACACAAACACGCATTTATTTGTCAAAATTTGAAGCCACAGCCAGTTTGTAAAAGGGACTGTGTTTACTTGGGACTAGGCTAGGGCTGGGCAATAATTCGATTTTATCGATTAATTCGAATTTGTGGTTCAGGGCGATTTTTAAAAATGAAAATCTTGATTTTCGCCTCTGCCACACCTTCCCAAAAAAGACAGTCTGGTCATTCATTTGATACTGGTTTTGGTTGCGGTTTCAGATCTTGAACAAACCAGCCTGCTGCAAAGATTATTTAAAGGCTGTTACAACTAAAGGCAGCAGCACAACTACTTTGTTTCATCATGTCAAACAGAGACAGTACCCCAGGGGGACAATGTGTCTCACTCTGAGATGCACGAGACCGTGTCAGCCTACAAACAGCTGGTAAAAAGCAGCCAACATTAGTGGAAGCATTTTCCCGCTGTATCCCGTATGACAGGACAGCGACCCGCTACAATGTGAAGGAGACTATAGACCCCCCGCCAGGCCTAAACGTTAGCGTTGGTAGGATGGCAAAGTTCACTTTATCTTTCTCCTTAGGAGGTAGGAAGCCAACTTGCCAACCCTCCCGATTTTCCCGGGACATCCCCGTTTTTCCCGGCCCTCTCCCGGTGTCCTCCAGCCGTCCCATCTCTCCCGTAATTCTACCGATTTAGCCCCCCCGAAAACGCACATAATCTCCAAGGAGGACCGGGATTTACGTCTGGCCCAATATACGAAAGAGGGGAATTTGACGCAATATCCAACAGCACCTGGTTAGAGAGTATATACTGAAAATGCACAAAATGTATTGCTATTGATTTGTTTTTATGAAATGTGCCTGAATACAGACTGTGAGCCAGATGTGCAGCTTCTGCCACACATTCCGTTCCGAGCCAAAGTAACTGAGACCAAGAGATTAATTTTACTATTTTCAAAGACTGACAAAAAATGTGCCTAATAAAAACAAACATCACACCTGGCTGATCACACCTGACTGATCACACAGCTGATCGATACTGCCTTGCATTGATTTCACCCATTCTCTAAATTGGCTGTTGGCAGCTGAGGAAGAAGTTATGCTGTTCTCTAAACCCTCAATGTAACTAATATAGACGAGCGCAGGTGATGTAGAATCACTAAAAGCTGTTACTGATGCAGTCGCTGCATATAGCTAAAGATAGGATACAAATTAGTTCATGTAAATATGTTTTGTGAAATTACTGCAGCCTTCAGTGTTTAAGACAAGTTTGCAGCTTGCACTTTAACTCCTAAGGGGAAATTCAGTTTACTATATTAACAGAAGGAAATTCACTTTGCCTTTAATTTCTATTGCTAAAATCAAAAGCAAAGCTTGTTTTCAGTAATTTCTTTGTAATTTGTAGTTTGTTTTAAAGAAGGAAAAAAACGATTAAAATCATTAATCGGGTTAGGTGTGAAAGAATTGGGAGATTCTATTTTTAGGGCATATTGCCCAGATCTAGACTAGGCTTTAGGCAGTATATGAAGTTTTATGGTATATATATATATATATATATATATATATATATATATATATATATAAAATCTCCTGTCTGAGTTGAGTTTGCACAGAGTTTGTCAGCAGTCATTTTACACACCTGGCGTTGGGCGGTGTGTTTGGATTGAAGAACTGATAGGACACCTGAGTGGCGTACCAGGACACAGACACCAGCGTACACAGACCTGTGGAGGGACAACAGATTAATACGAGTGCATAAATTCTGTGTTTCAGTTAAGCCTGTGAGCTTTCACTGCAGTTCCAACAATACACCAATGAATTGGAGAATCCGTATTTAGTTAATTTTCTCCCCTGGGCTTGTGGTTTATGTCTGAGTTCAGAGACTAATGCCTCTAAAATGACCACTTCCTGTTTACAGCAGGGACTCTAATTACAGAAAAGGCCCCCAGTGAGAGATTTTGGCTAGAAAAATGTTCTTGCTTAATGCAGTGGTTGTGGGAGATACTGCAGATTATTATTGGCTGCATGAAGAGAACACAGAGCTGAAAGCCCACCTGCGAGCAGGAAGAGAGTTCCTCCGGTCACAGCGATGCGGGTTTTGGTGGCTGGGTTGTTATCTCCCACCTTAGTGCACTTCATGCCCACCACGCTGACGATGATGCCGATAAAGCCCAGCAGGACTGACACGACCATAAGGGCCCGACATGTCTGGATGTGGACTAGATAAAGAAGAGGACAGGAGGAGGCAAGGTTGCAGAGCAAAGAGTAGTGATACAACAGAAGATATGGAAGACAGGGAGGAGAAAAATATAGAAGAGGAGAGGGAAGGAAATGATGAGGAGATAAGAAAACAGATTCTTTTAGTCCATCACTTGGAATAAAGAGCAAATTTCTGGACATGAACACTTTAACACCTGGACTGACATCAGTTTTCTTGTGCTGCATTCAGAAGCCTTTCATTATTTAAAACTCTGACACCTGAGAAAATCGGTTTGATTTCTTTCAAAAACAAAGGGGAAAAATACATGATGATCATTTTTTAACACTTTCTCATGGAAAAAAAACTAAACAAACTACTTTTTTGCTTCTTTTCTAGTAATTTTCTGGTAACTTTTTAACAATTTCTTGCTATTTTTTTGGCCATGTCACTGATCACCCTCTTTCCATGTTTTTATAAACAAAAATCAAGCCAAGTTTCTCAGGCATCAAAGGGTTAAAATGATGATTATAAAGGAATGAAGCTGCACACGCCGTGCAGGGCTGAGGGGAGACCACATGCATTTCTGACAGAAAGCTCATTAGGGAGAGTCCACCACTGTCCTATTTTCCAGCAGGGTAATTCCATCTTTTTTCTTTTCCAGAGGTGACTTTGTCGGCCAAGCTCTGGGACCTTAAATGATCCTGTAAATCTTCTCCAGTGCAACTTTGCCTTCTCAAAAATCTAATGTGCTGCCTACACAGGCCTCAGCGCACACATAACTTAGTGGGAGGAACATATTTACACACACAAAAACAAACACATATATGTAGAAATACACAATATCTGCACACACACAATGACTGTAGGTGGAACAGACACAGATGAAACACACAAGTGTCCCTCTCACACAGAGCAGCTGTAGGAGGGCCCGCTTTACATGTTTCACACAGTGGGATTAGTGTGGCTTTGTCACAAAGCAAGATTGTTTTCACGGCGCTGTCGCCACAGCGATCAGACACTGCTGCCTCAAACACAGCCGCTCACAAATGTGTTAACGTGGAAGAAATGCTGAGCGCTTAATGATACTGTCAAAGTTCTGATGGAGAGTGTCTTGTTTACAACAGTGAGGAGATTGTTGAAATCCCAGCAGCAACGGAAAACAAGCAAAGTCCCATATCCTGATTCTGATACCAGGATGAAGCTGACAAATATGGTATTTAAAGTAAACATAACAGAGCCTTTCATACGGGTTTATCAGCCGGGGGCACAGGAATTAGCCTCAAATAACAACAACTTCAAGTGTAAGCCAGTGTTTATACATCAGGAGAGAGGCAAGAATCAAATGAGACCAAAGCGACAAACACCCCATCACTGAACAGACTGCAGCAGGAAAAACCATCAAAAAGAATCGTTTACTCAAGGTCCCCTGACTAGATCTTTTTCCAGGGATTTTATTTCTTTTTCTTTTTTTTTTTTTTGTAAAACTACTGTTTCCAAAGTTAAGAAGCGCCTTTCAAGATCAATAACATGGAACAGAATAGACCAGAAAGGATCAACGTCAAAACGTCTTTTTCGAGGTCAAGAAATAACTTGTGTAAAATTGAACAGAATAGAATACTTTAACAAAAAAACATAAATTAAGCTTAAAATGTATTCTTTTTTGTGAAGCTTTCAAAGTGTCTAGAGGACCTTGACTTAAGATTTTTATTTCAGACAAGTGTTTCAAGGTCAAGCTTTAACTTTCACTCTCAACTAGAATAGTGTAGCAAAATAAACTTAACTCAAGGTCCATTTTTGTGCTTTATTGTTTTTGTTTTTTTAGAATTGTCAATAGCATCTCACAGAAGGAAGAGTTTTGTCTTAACAAAGTATTGTTTCCAAGTTCAGTTATATAATTAGAATAGACTAGAGTAGAATAAAGAGAATTTGCTAAACTAAAATCGTTTTGCTTTTTTCAGAGCTTTCACTCACATGCATGGTCTTTAAGGCTGTGGTGGTGTGGGGCTCGCAGTCAGACCAATAGCACTTATGTCAAATGATTGTTGTTGATTGTTGTCGAATGACTGTCAAGAACCAAATGTCATGCTAAACTAGAATATTAGAGAAAGTGACTTTATGCGTGAGAATAAAGAAAAAGACTTGAAAAGGAGCTGTGGAGCCACAGCTTGAACAGGGACCCGAGTCATCATTTGTCACTGTGACAGAAATACACACCCCATCATTCATGGTGCAACAGTGAAGCAGCAGCTCAGAAGCTGATCTGAAGGGACTCGTGATGGGTGAAAATCTTTGAAGTCTGATTTATGGCTCCAGACCTTCTTTTGATGGATTCTCTGAATAGTCTTCAACAGAGAGAGGTTTGATTTGCTTTTCTTTCATCCTCTCTGAGAATTCCTGTTTCTGTGTCTTTGTGAGGGCTTGCAGAGGTTCAAGTCGACGCTCAGACCACTTTCAATTGGTGACAAACCAGAGGGGCATTTGGGGGCCTTTGGGGTAAAGGAAAGGCTAACAGGAGGGAGGGAGGGAGGGAGGGAGGGGAGGCTGGCTCCCCCCCGCCCTCTCTGTCCAGTGCCAGGGTTGGCAGTGCCAGCCACTAGCTTTCAATGAGTATGTGTGCTTACCGCCGTGTGTGAGAGTGGGCACTGTAAGGTCCCATTGTGAGGTCACTTGTGACTCTGTCATACGTAATAGCTGTTCACCCACTCACTGCACAGCCATCAGACTAAAGTCATGCTGGACAACTCCGGCCCTTCACTTCAAAATCCGAGCTCATGCTCACTAATTTGATGTTCCTAACTGTATTACCATGCGCTATTTGGTAAACATCTACTTCTACTACCAGTTCTCTTAGGATAATTGTAAAACCACCCTGCTTTAACGCTTGGAAATAAAGGTATTAATTAGAACCATATAAGGTTCTTCAGCTAGGAGAACCCTTTTGGTTTCTCAAAGAACCAACTGGAACCTTTTCAGAGGGATCTATCAAGAACCTAACATAAAGGGTATACCTAAAACCATCTGTGAAAGTTTCCACCCAGAACCTCCCATAAGAGGTTCTGGGTGGTTCTACAGAGAACCCTTCTGTGGTATACTGGTTTCAACCAGGGCCCTCACTGGGGGTTTTATACAGAACCTTTCCACCTTCTACAGCTGCTAGCAAAAACCCACCCAGGAGGTTCTACCAAGAACCTATTTATATTCCATGGGCTTCTTCTAGAACCCACCCTGGGATTCTACCAAGAACGTTTTTATTTCAATGGGTTTTATCTAGAACCCTAGTAAAAATAGTAATTGATTTGATTACCCATAGGTATCTCTCCCATGAATTACGGTTTCAGTTCTTAATAAGACCTGTAGACTTACAAAGAACCCTTTTTTTTTTAAAAAAAAAAAAAAAAGGGTTCTTTGGAAGCAAATGGTTCTGGGTAGAACCTCAGTCCTTCAGGATGAACCCTTTTGGAACCTTTATTAAGAGTGTACTGAAGTGAAAGTAAACAGGGAGGTTCCCTGTTTGGGTGGCTGTGGCTCAGAGTAGAGCCAGTCGTCCTCTAATCGGACGGTCAGTGGTTCATTCCCCAGCTCCTCCCGGCAACATGTCTAAGTGTCTTTGGGCAAGATACTGAACTCCAAATTGCTCCCGATGCTGCGTCATCGGAGTGTGAGTGCATAAAAATGATTACTGATTAGCAGGTGGCACCTTGTACAGTAGCCTCGGCCACCAGTGTGTGAATGTGTGTGTGAATGTGACGTGTAGTGTGAAAGCACTTTGAATGGTCAGAAAGACTAGAAAAGCACAATACAAGTACAGTCCATTTACCATTTACCATTCCCAACCAGTCAAGACTAAACTCTTAAAGCCAGCAGCGAGACAGATAGAAAAGAGCTGCTGTTAGTGTTCATTGTGTGGGCACACACATTCCTCTGGACAGGATCACACCAATTTCACACAGTATGTTTGCTACTGTGAAGCTATTATTGACCGTCATGATTAAACCTGAACACTAACCCATAGCACATACATTTCCAGGATAAGTTTGGTGATATTCTGCTGTCAATAGATTTCATGAATCCAAACCCAAAGTAAATGTATCTATGAACAGGTAGAGTGTGTGTATCAAAGCCTAATACATCTTATTTCTCTATGTCATAGAGCTCCAACAACGATTAAAAACACACCAGTGAGCCACAATGTTGCACTGGGTGACATGTTCCTGCATACCCATGAACACACACACTGTAGTTTATTCTGACTCAGTCCCACACACCCTCCTGCTGCCACAAATACTCACCAGAGCACTGGTGGACACAAATGTGGACTCATACAATGCTGGAAATAGTCTCCAACAAATGCACTATTTCCTACTGTTTAAGTAACAATTTTTATGAACTGCAGTTCTGTCTCACACAGGCTCCACCCTCTACTGGTCTCCTCTAATAACAGCACACTTTCACACACTGAGAAAAACACAAACATAGCCAGCCAATCGGGACGTGCCTGCCTGAGTGCGTGCAAACCCCACAATATATAGGGAGGCAGATTAATGCCACCAGACATCCTTGTTCCCTTCAGCAATGTCAAGTAGCAGACTGCTTGTCTTTCGACCCCTGCAAGGTTAGGCCAAAGCTCCACCTGGCTTAGCTTCTTACCACCTGGGCTAGCTGCTTCATGGAAGAAGAATTAGGCGGCTAGCTATGTTAATGCTTTTCTCCGTGTGTGAATGTGCAACACACTCTCATCCCAAGTTGTCACATGTTACCATTTTGCAGTGAACTTTCTGGTCTACATATTGTGTTTCAGGTATTCTCCTGCGTCTATTGTGTATGTTCTGTCATTCCAGGGATGGTTGGGATAAGGGGAGGGAGGCACATGGTTAGGTGTAGAAAAACCCCGTCACACTCAGACAGGTAGCAAACACTGGACTCCTGCATCAAGGTCCGGAATTTGTTTTACCTAGCCACCACCCCTCCTGCTTGCTCTCACGCTCCTTATATTACGGCAGCATTTCGACCTGACACCATTTCATGTGGACACAGCAGGTGTCGTCTGGCCGTCTGGCCATCTGCCAGTGTATACACACCGTGACCAGTTGTGTCTGGCAGCGTTCTTACATTATCATCATACATTACATCATCCAGCGGCATTTAATGCACAACTTTTGGCTTTGCAAACTTACACCAAAAACACTGTCAAAGTGGCACTATTTTGTGGGTTTGGAATGAGAACGGGCTGGAGTGCAAGCTTATAATTAGAGAAGTACTACCCAAAGAGTGTTACTAGGGTTACAATATCGTAACCTTCTTTACCAGCTGTTTTAGAAAATTGATGAGTCTTTCTTCAAAGTATATTTTAATGATTTTTAGAAATTTTCAGTCTTCAGTACAAACCACTGTGCAGTGTCTTTATCAAACTAAATCCCAAGCTGCACTCAGCAAGCAAAATTACACTTTACATGAATATACATTGCAGAATCAGAGACAAAGTTGACAAATAAGGGACACATATCTGTCAAGTTTAACACCAAAGTGAATGCAAGGTAATTTTGTGAGTGACAGGACATGTTGGCAGAGGCGGATCACGGTGTCGTTAATATCACACTCAGGTGTTGGTGGCTTTGCAGAGCTGTCCTTTCAGCACCACCAGCCACATTCTTCACATTCTCACAACAACAAGCAGCCCTCTCATCTGATCATCATCTCCAAGCAAACAACCTGCAGCAGATCCAACAGTTTCCAGTCCGGCTGCTTGGCCACATCAGTGGAGCGCAGCACAGTCTGGTGAACAATTATAGCCTCCATCACATGCTGCTCCTGCTGCGAATGCAGCCGGGAAGGAGAGCTCCTTCACCTTAAGCTCCGTGTTACCGTTGGATCGAACTAACACCAGAAGGCCGCGGTGCCTTCTATGACCCCGCACACATGATTGGAGGCTGATCTGCTGTGTTTCATAATGTGTCTGAGAAAACACCTGAATAAACCTGTGATTGATCAAGAATGCTGGTCACGACTTTTCACCACTGTGTTCATTCAGAGGTGCATATATTTACCCTTCAGAGGAGTTTCCTCAGTTTTGTCTTAAGCATGCACTCACTGGGTTTGTAAATGGACAAACGGAACAATGTGCGCGTGTGGGGAAGACAGTGCGCATTCTGGGAATATCTCTGGTGTTTGGCTCAACACTGGCCTTTTCTTCTCCTAACAGCCCCTATTCATCCACAAGGACAATACGCTGTTCTTACTGCTGCAATGAACCAAAGGAGATGGGAGATCAGCTCGGGCACCCGGCAGACACAACGCCACACAGAGTGTTTTGATATAATGACTCACTAAGACACCAAAATGTTTGCAAAGGGCCTCATTTGTTGTTTCAAGGCAAGTGTGCCACAGCAGGAACCATAAGCACATCAGTCTCCAACCACAAAGAAAAACAGACACGCTCAAAGTGCTCAATTGTTTCACAAAAAAATGACTTGTGACCGAGCCCACCCCCTGTAGTCTGTCATTAGAATCTCTAATAGGATGACTGAAGCAGACAGTAGATGAATGGATTCCTATAATCTGTCTGCCATTAATTATGAGTCACTGGCTCCTACTTACAGATTGGAGATGGCAGCAGGCTCATATTCGCAGCTAATTTATGTCTGAAACCCACATTCCAGACCCCCTCCCACTCCTCACACATTATGTTTCATGATGTTTTGGAGTTTTAATTAAACGTCATTACAGATTGGAACAGCAGCATTTTAAGTGAGATTTACAGCTTCTGAATTGAATGTGTCCCAGATAGCAAGGGCTTGGGGACTTGTTTTCCTGCTGTTTTTGCTGCTGATTATTACGTGTGGCAATATTAAGGAGCCAGCTACAATAACTGTTGTAATTTGTATCACAACAGCATGGATATTTGTTCAGTATAAGTGAAATTGAAGGTTTTCAGCAAATCCTTCTTTTGACAGCCTGGCTGATGAAAAGTCACACAGAAGTGACTTATCAAGTTGATTTTTAAACAATATTTAATGAGAGCAGCCAAGAAATAAAGAAAGGAATATAAGAATATAGTGTGAGGTGTTATTAACCCTTTAAAATCCCTTTGTTGTTTTTTAAGATAGACAAAGTTTTCTCCATAAATTCAAGGCAACAAGGCATGATTAATTGATATCTAAATGGTCATTTTGTGGGAGAAGTATTCCTTTAACATAATGATTCATCAGTGCTGTCATCACAGTGTAATAAGTCACTATAAAGATGGTCTGAAGTAAAGAACCTTTGAACCTCTCCAGCCTGTCAGTCTGAGAAACAAGTTTCCCTTTTGTAGAAAATGAAACTAGTAAAAGACTACAAGAAAATTATCTGAAAACTTGTTTTAAAAAAAATCTAAATCTACTAATTCCTTGCAATTTGTGAAACATTTTCTTTCAAATTGCTCATTGCCTTTTTCCTGTGTATTCGAAAGAAATTACATCAATGTGTTCAGGGCTCACAAGTTCAAATACTTTGTGGAAGGCATTAGAAAGAAGCGCAAGAAAATTGAGGTCACTCCAGGTTTCAAAGGGTTAAAAGAACTAAGGAAACTTTTCATGGTGATGCTTTACCAGCAGATTATTTTCTTACTTAAGCCTAAACTGCTTTTCATCAGACAAATGATCCAGTGAATCTCACTTAATCAGCTTCATGGTGCCTCATCAACCAACTTTGATTTTTGCACATTTGTCATATCATGTTTCCTATTTTCTAATAATCACAGACTCACAGTATGCTTATATGAGCATAGCAATAATTTAGGAAGAAGTTTGACCCAACAGTCAAGAAGTACGGGGATTACAGTAACAGCCAGTGAAGGCACAGGCCACTACAATTCAGTCAGTTTTTGTCGAGCCAAGTTCAAACATGGTACTCACTGTCCAGCGAGAGCATGGAGTCAAAGATCTTGCACTGCACCTGTCCTGTACTCTGCGAGGCGCAGCTCATCCACAGCCCCTCGTACAGACCCACGGCCGTGATGATGGCATCGCCAGCATACGATGACTGCTTCCACTGGGGCAAGGCAGTGGTGGAGATGATGCCGATCCAGCCACCCAACGCTAGGAAGTAACCCAACAACTGGAGACCTGAGTTGGCCATCCTGCTCTAGCTCTGTCACTGTACCTGTGTCTGATCTCACTCTGTCACTCTCTGTTTCACTTGCAGCAGCTTTTTGTTCGGGGGAGTCCTTGTGGACACACCTGTAGCAATCCTGTCACTTATTTCACTTTTCTCTTCTCTATCTGGTCCCTCTGAGCATCTCCCTCTGCCTCTCTGCTTTAACTCTCATCTGAAGAACTCTTTTTCTCCTCGTCTCTAATGTTCCTCTTTTGAGCTCTCCAAGTCCTGTACTGTTTTTTTTTTCCAGTCAGCTGGGACGATGAGTTGATGTCTCCCCTGAGAACTGTCCTGTCTGATTCCTTGGATTCTCTGGGGCTCAGTCACAGTGGAAGAAAGCCTTTTTGCTGGTCAGTGTTTCACTTCATCAAGCATCGTCGCTGGGCTGCCTCACTCTCTGCATGGCTTCTCCTACTTCTCTCTCTCTCTGCTGCTTGCTTATTTTCCCCCTCTACAATCTTTCCATCTGTTCCAGGCTCAAGTGGTTCAATGAGGGGTAGCAGAAAAAAAGTAAAAGGGGAAAAAACAGAACGTGAATGCAAAAAGTCCTTACCGGGCTGACCACAGAGGGATGGGGTGAAGGGCGAGCATGTGATTGGACTCCTCTGTGCTGTGGGAACGCCTACTCGGACGGAAGAGGGACGGGCTGGCTGGGGGAAAAGCACTGTTTCAAACATAGGAAAAGAACAAGAAAAAGAAGTATAGTAGCTCAGGAGGGAAAAAGCAGAGGTATAGTCATAATGACAGGTTGTTTATGAAAATTAATAATTACGCATTTCTAGCAAAAATGTTTTCGATCCAGTTGAATCAGTATCTTAATCATTCAACCAAACCCTGTGACAAACCCTCAGCATGTTGTCTCAGCATGGTTTGGGTGCATTGATCCTTTAAAGGTTTACCGCCGCTGCTGGAGGTGTGGAGGAGGTGGTGGTAAAGTGCGACAAACACACGTAAATCAGCATCTAAACAATGCCAGGCTGAAAAGACGTGTCACATCCAGACAGGATCTCTGGAAATTATGGGCCGCCGTGGAAAGCCTCCCTCATCACCATGGCAACCACGACAAATGAAGAGAGAGAAAGAGAGAGAGGGAGCGAGAGTTCACCCGACTGTACATCCTTACGAGCTGCAAACGCAGACGCACTCCAGTCTTTTGTCTCTCAGAGTGCAGAAAGCTGTTTTCCCACAGTCGCACGCCGATCACCGCTGCTTCAGCTCCGCTCACTGCATTACCTTCACTTCACTTCAGACTAACTCAATCATTCTATTCTGCCAATTACACTGTCCACACACTCTGTCCCAGAGACACGTCCGTTTTCTCACATCTGTAAGAGACATGTCGCACCCCCACCCTGCACACACACACACACACACACAACATCCATGTTCTTGCTTGTACTCAGAGTTGGTTCAACAGACTTTAGCAGTAAAAAAAATGTTAATCACCAAAATATAAAAATAGATATATTAAGCAAGACAAATCAAAAAGTGGGATGTTGTTGGCATCCAAATGGTTATGAATCTGTAGGCTGTTTCGTTAACCTTGTAATTTTATGGCACCTTGTAATTTTATGTTACTATCTTTGCACCTTGTTTTTTTTTTTATTATAGCCTACTTGGCACCTTGTTTTTTATTATTTAACATTTTTTATATTTGTAATCTATTTTTACTACTGTAAATTGTATTGTTCTTTTGCTGCTGTCCTGTACCTCATAGTTGCTGTAACAATGCAAATTTTCCCACTTTGGGGCTAAAAAAGGATTATTTTATTTTATCTTAACTCTCAAACTGCACAAATTGAAATTACACATATAAAATATGCCTTATGGAAACAAGGCAATTTGGAAAAAACTCCCATCTTTTGCAAAAAGTTTTTTGCTCAGATGAGGTGGTATTTCAGGTGACTGGATAAAGCCATATATGGCAAAACTGCAATGGAAAACATTTTATGTCTTTTCTAGGTCACATGATGCTATGGCTGTGTGCTTGTCAGTAGGAACTGGGTCCCTCATGATGCAGCAGGAGCTACAAGAGGTGTCATTAAATCACATGTAGCCCAGTCTAAAATACATCATATCAGACAAGGCAATATGTTAAAGTGTCAATTCTGACAGATAAATGTTAATAAATAACTAATATAAATATGTTCATAAAAGGAGATAAAATGCTACATTTGAATCCGTTCATTTAAGTGTTAAAAACAGTTCATTATGGATTAAAAACTGAGCCATACGCAGACTAATAAGTCTTAAGGTGTTAATAAAGTTCATTGAAATTCAAATAGTTTGTTTACAGTGAACAAAGGAGTAGCGTGGTCATGCCATGGGTCATGCCATGGATGTATTATAAGGAGGTCTCACAACCTAACCTTAGAGAGCGTTAAGTTGTCTATCTTTTGTTTTCCTTAATTGCATTGGTTGTTACGATCTTGTTAGCCCTATCACAGAGGTAGAGGGGCGGGATTTAATGGTGAACCTGTGGGATGACGCCATGGCCAAAATGAGACGAGAACGACACAGACGAGCAGAAGCGTGAAGCTTGAGAATTGAGTCTAATACTTGGTGAATACAGAGTTTACCGACAAGTAACGGACTTATAGAAGCATGCGGAAGGTAAAAGCTTTTGTGTGTATGATTTGTACTGCTTCGACATGATGTAGTGTGTAAAAAACGGAGATGCTAAGTGTAATTAGCACATTAGCATGCTAGCGGGAATAGCATTCATTATCAATGTAGTAGCAGGTAATGTTACTGTGTATTGTTAGTATGTGCTAATGTGTAAGCTCACACAGATTCGGTATGAGACAGAAATGAGCTTGTAGATTAATTAAAGAGAGACTGAGAGACTGTTAATGTACACAGTGGACCAGGAAGCACGCTTTGGACCCGCTGGACCAGTAGAAGTCTCCCATTCACCCCTCGCCTGGACAGTTGCCGCCAGCCTGTAACCTCAGTGACTGTTCACCCTGTCAACCATCGCCCTGCTTTTCCCCTTTGCCATACTGCAGATGAGAACTGAGGGATTTGTGAGTAAAAACTAACCAGTGCACGTGCTTTTATTTTCTGTGCTTGCATCAGCAAGTGAACTGGCCATTTGTTTTTGGTCACAACGCCCCCGAGCTACGACTCAGGCCTGCAACGTTTTTTATTTTGGTTTGAAACTGATATTAAAGAAAAAAGGTCATTACTGAAATTGGAACTTAAAGGGTACCTAGTGGTGAAAATTTACTTTTTTCTGAAGCTTCTGAAAGTTGTTCATATTGACAAAGGAAACACTTTTAAGTGTCTTGGTACATGTTTTGTGAGTTTTTTTTATGTTTTTTTTGTGTTAAAAATCATTTATTAATTTAACTATATTCATCATTTGAATTTAAAGTACTGTCTCTGTGTCATATTTACATTCTTTTAAAGTATATACATTTTATTGCAGTGTGTTTAAGGTTTAAAAAGGGAATATTTAGATATAAACAAAATTCTTAGTAGGGATTAAAAATCAGTAATTCATATTTTCCTGCTAAGTGGAGGCACCACCATTTAATTAAAATTCATAAATAAGTTAAAAAGGTTTAAAGCAATTATTTTCTCTCCTGTTTACTCAGGGTAACACCGTCAGCCATAAATAAATGTGCCCAGGGCCCCGCCCATAGTACTACAACCCCCTTTAACTGATAAGTTAATCTTATAGCTACATGGGACGGGTGCTACACACATAACTCTTCAAAAGTTGAGTGGATCATATGGAAGTTTTGAATCCACAATTCCTCTGTGAAATCATGGACTGTCACCTCCCAGAAATCCCTCATATGTGACCACTCCCACGTATAAGGGGCTCGCCTTTCCATTATGGCTCCATAACACGCCTACATGGCCTTCCATTGGCAATGTTGACGGCTAGTCCAGTGGCTGCAATAGAAATAAAGCTGCTAATGTTTTGAACATCCATCACCATGCTTCTTGGAATGTTATCACCAGAGGAGAAGTCGCAGAACATCACTCATAGGAAACACAGTCATCTCGAGATTTTGTTTTATCGACATTTTGAAAATATTGCTTAAGTTTAGTGCAAATCCGCCATGGAAACCCACCTACTGTATTATTTGTTGTGTTGAGATTCAATTTTAAAATCCAAAATCAGAAAATTAAAAAAAGCAATTCATTATTTTGTTATTGGTTAATGAATCAGGTACCAAAAACAAGTAACAGTTAATTTTTAATATTTTGGATATAGTCTGTTTTTTGTTTTTCATCTCCTGTTTTTGATCTAATAACAATTCAAAGATTAAAAAAGATATTATTTGTTTATTGATATCCAGTTCATAAAATAATGACAAAATAATGAATTGTTGTTTTCTTAAATTTTCTGATTTTGGATTTAAAATGTATTATCAAAAGAAAAAATGATACACAGATTGTTCTGCTTTAATGAACATCGATTTCTCTCCACTTTGTTTTCTTCTCTCTTAATTCCTTGTTATTTTCTGCTTGCCTTTTTGTTTCTCTTCTTAAGTCTCCTACCAATTCAACCTTCGACATCACTGACCATAACATAAAAAAAACACCAGAACATGTGAACACGCATGTGACCTCACTTATCAAGCATGTCTTTGAAAGTCTTCCACGACACACACACACACACACACACACACACACACACACACACACTCACTCACTCACACACTCACAAACTCACACATATATTGATAGAAAGAGCCATATGGAAAAGTTTACACATGTTCGAAGCAGCCCTGGTTTAGTATCCTCCAAGCCTTTCTCATCCACACTGTTCTTGCATATTCAGGTTGTCTCTGTGTGTGTGTGTGTGTGTGTGTGTGTGTGTGTGTGTGTGTGTGTGTGACTGTAGGCGTTGTGTGCTCAGGTTTGTGTTGTCTAATGAGGAGCTTGACATAACGGGTGAGTTGTGGTCAGAGCACAGAGGTCAGCTGAGCCGAGAGGCGAGAAGAGATGAAAGAGGAAGCAAAACAAGTGCTCAGGTTCTGTGTAGAGGGCAGAGCAGGTGGGGGCTTTCTGATTTTGAATCAAAAACAGCACATTGCCATTGGTGGGGGTCTGGTGAAACAAGATGTAGTGGAAATCTGTTTATCAATGAGAGAGCAATAAAGTGAGAAAAAACACAGAATGTCCTTGTGAGTTATTTAAACAGCTATCTACACAACCAGAGTTCTGATCAAGAGAGGCAAAGAAAGAACACAGGCACACAGTTTTTATACAGTTTTTTTGTGAGATGTGGTTGTGGATAGTTAAAAAAAGGGTTCGGGAATGTGAAAGAGAGGGTGTGTCCTGTTTAACTTATTTCTGACTACTTTTAAGAGACAATTGAAAACTAATTTGTTCCGAGAACACCTCGGCACTTAACCTGAGTCTTCTCCGCTTTGCCCTTTGGGGTAAATTAAGTCAGAAGGTCCAAAACCCAGCACCTAATGATTATCTAGCACTGACAAAGTTGTGTGATGTTGTATGTTGACTGTCATCGTAAGTAGTGATACTGAGATTGAGATTGTTGAATCTCAGATGCTGAGATCGC
Organism: Plectropomus leopardus; assembly: GCF_026936395.1. Taxonomy (NCBI): domain Eukaryota; kingdom Metazoa; phylum Chordata; class Actinopteri; order Perciformes; family Serranidae; genus Plectropomus; species Plectropomus leopardus. Next base: position 1,559,528 of record NC_142177.1, on the reverse strand, counting down.
TACTGGTTATTACTTGGTTTCAAAAAAAAAAGGGGGGGGCTGTGCGGCACTTTTTCTGCTACTAGACAGCAATACCTGTGACCAATCACACCTGAAGCACTTTTTGCACTTACTAAGGGTTTTTCCCTTAAGTCTAAATTCTTGCTTGTGTTGTACGTCGCTTTGGATAAATGAAATTGTAGAATTGTAGAATTTCTAATTATGACCCCTCCACTTTGACATTTCCAAGTTCCTAATTGCAGATCATACATGTTGGTTTGATAGGCTGTCAGACTTGCTCTTGTGTCACGAGTGTGGGTGTGTGAAGTGCATATCTAGACATCAAGGTTCAAAAGCTTAGTTCATATGATACATTTTTTCGTCAGCTCTGAGATGCCATTACTGTGATGTCAACAAATAAACATGGTGGGATGAAGCAGCACGGTCCTTATGTTTACACGTCAGCACATGGTGACCAACGCGGACCATCATAATGGTTTGGATTAGGCAATAAAGTCTCTGACAGTTAGGTTTAGGCAAAAGAGGCACATGGTAAGGTGTGGAAGAAAAAAAGCACACATTCACATGGGAAGCGAACTCAAACTCCTGCATGAAAGTCAGTTGTTTGTGGGACCCATCCAACACCCTTCCCACCCATTGTACAAGTGCACTCATGGTCCTTACACTACACGGTTACTAGCAGAGTTATTATCTGATGCTGTCCTTCAGAATTTCATGCACACGCAACCGGTTCTATCCGGCTGCATTCTCAAGTGACGCTGCACAATGCGTGTTGCATGTGGACGTGTCCATTGTCATACCTCTGTCCACCGGTGTATAACAAAACTGCCACCGGTTCTGTCCAGTGACGTTCTCATCTGACGTAGTCCAGCCACTTTCTGGTTGGACATAGAAGGTGGCTTTTTGGCGTCACGCTTGAACACCAAAAGCACTGACAGAGCGGATGTATCTCAGTTCTGAGTGAGAACGAGCTGAATTTTCCATAACAAAGTCCAAATGATAAACTTCACTCAGCAATGTTCTGAGTATCAAACAAGTCTCTGCCTACAGGAATAAACACAGAGCAAGTCCTCAACCTTAAATGAGACAGTGTTAGCCATTGCCTTGCAAAATTATCCATATGTGTGGTTTTGATTACCACTGTTGTCACAAAATGCATATGATTATTAGTAAAATGATTTATATTTTGGTAAGTGCCAGCTCAATGGATACAGTTGTGTTCAGTTTAGGCAACTACGGCCCAGGCACACCAAACCAGCATCAAAGAACTAGTGGCGACAAAGGCCACCTGAGTCTTGGCCATAAGGTTGCACTTGAACACGTCACAAAGACTACTGCAAACAAACAACTAGCAAGTATGTTCTGCACCTGTGTGGCAGGAAATAACTTCATATGAGCAAGCAGCAGAAGTCTGTATTAGCCATTCACAAAGAGAAACTAGAAGACTGTCATGGTGCTAGTTAGTCAAGTAGCACATAAACAATGCAACCTGTTGCTGAAAGAACAAATTATAAAGCTCAATAGCTATAAAGTAATCTTACCTCATGTAACAAGTTAGATTTGATCAATTGCCCTCTTGACTTTTGTTGTTTGATTGCTTTCATTACTTCCGTTTCTCATCTCATGTGCCGGGTTGAACTGCTGGAGTGATTTCATTCACTGACAGGCTCTGCCAATGTTGACACCGATTTAGATTGTTGAATAAATGTCAACGAGGGCTGAGTGCTGCCAATGGTATGAGACGCACTGCAAAAACTAAGGTAATGGTCACTCACCAATGGCCTGACGTTGAACGACAGCTAACCGTTGCCTTGGTATTTCAGGGCTCCTGTACTGCTTTGTTAAGGAAAGATTGTTATCGTGGTTAAAACAAATTAGCATATTTTAATGTGATGCAAACTGCAGTCTCTTGCATGTACAGGACACACACTTTGTGCTGTTTCAATATCATGCTACTTCTGCCTATCAAACACATCAGTAGATTTTTACCCCGACCACACGATGTTGCTTGCCTTATCAGGTAAATTCAAACATATACATGTCTCTTTTTAGCATATCAACAGACAACAAATGTGCCTCTTTGGAAGATGGTTCTTAAAGATTGTTCAGAGAGGACAGCAGTTGGGGTCAGCATCAGCGAGTGGCTTCCCCCAACTATGTCAGCTTACTTGTTGGTTGCGAACAACTCATCTCTGCTTGAGGCCAGTGGTTCAAGGCTACATTAGCCGCAACTAGCACACAGAGGGCCCTATTTAGACGATCTATAGCGCATGGTGCTAATGTGTTTAGGACGTGCCAAAGTCCACATTGCCAGTTAAACGGCAGATAATCTGGGTGCCAGGTGAGACGCATGGTGCAGAGGTGTTGTATTTAGACTCTGAATTAGTCATGGATGTGTTTTGGGTGGAACATGAATTAACCAATCTGTGCATCAGCTCCCATTCCCTCCAAAAGCCAGGTGCACCAGAATTGGCAGATTGCAATCTAAATGACGGATTTGGCGAATTACAGATGTAAGCGATTTTCTGCTAAAGAAACTGATCTGCTTGTGCGCGAGTTGAAGGTGCGTGAGCAGATAATTTGCGGAAGCAGCAGATGACCACCAAAAGCAGCAGAGGTAAAGCAGGCATGAGAGGACGTGGAGGTGCAGGTTCCACCATTTTTTGGAACCTCCGGTGTGGAACAGAAAAGTGGGCAGAAAAGTGTACAGTGATGTGAGGAGGAGAAGGGTAAACAAAGCATAGTGCTCAGCCTAAAAATCAAGCAGAAATGGGAGGAGCCAGCTGATCTCTCAGTGCACGTGTTGCTGCTGGCATATTTGGGTTAACTGACATTGGCATCCACAGTTTAGCCTCACGTCTTCTTACGTCCTGTAATGTGCCCTCATTTATGTCAAAGAGACATCCATGACGCATATCAATTTTGTGCAAAACATAAACATGCCACAAAGAATGCTCTGACTTTGAGGACTGTATTGTGATGTTCCACCTGACTTATCCAAACATATGAACCACATGCAGGCACATCTTGCTATCTGAATAATCTGCCCTTTAAATAGCAGGAAACAGACTGCACTGCTGACTTCAGACCAGCTTTTATTTGGTCAATGGCACATTTGTTTTTTGCCAATAGTGCGCCTGACCACACCTGACTTTAAGACCGACAAGATGGTGTCTGTGTTGCATCTGTTGCATCAGTTTTGATGCTACTTTCCTGAGCATTTTAGGAAAGCATTGCTAAAGTAAACTGGTTATGGCCTCTTTACCTAGTTGTTTTAGATACAATGAACTTTTGCAAAAAAGTCAAATTGTGTTAGTCTGACTAAAACTGGACTTTTATAATACATGTAAACATGTTTGTCCAAATTAAATCATACTGAGTCAAATTTCTTGAGGTCAGACTAATATACCTTGAATGCGGTTTTGGGGGGGGGGATTTACTCTTTCATGTATACGCCTCAGTCGGACCTGAACTGGCCTAGGCATTCTGCGCATGCTCCATTGTCCCCACTTTGACCTGGAAGTCAAACTGCATTTGTCGAAGAAAGCCAGGAAAAACAAAAAAAGAATAGGGGATGAAAACAAAACATGCCAAACGTAGCAACTAAAGCGTAGAGTACGTATGAAATATTCAATACTAGAAAAGTTTTCTATGTTGACCACGTTCAACATGCAATCCGTTTGCCACTTGCTAACTTGTTTGGTATGCAACATAATAGGTCAACCAGAAGAGGGTTCAACAGAAATTACCTGAAAGGGGGCATATCTCCACCTATGGTGGAGGAGTTGGATATGCTTTCATCAATAAATGGATCCTTCCCCAGTGCTTGTGTACTGGGACAAGGACAGTAGTCCAATTATATGACCTAATTGAACTACAGCAGTAGTTCTTTTTAACTGTGCATGGAAATGCACTGTATGTCCTGCTCTGACGCATCTCCCTCACCCAAATACAATCTAGGTGCATGTGTTTAGCTGCGACAACGTTGCAATGGTTAGTATCCTTTCAGCCTTGTGACATGTTTATTTAAAATGTGGGTTCATGCTGTAAATTACTTTTTTAGTTGAAACTTAAGCTTAACTCTCATTAGCAAATGCCTTACATCACCAAGTGTCTTTAACTTTCAATTGTTTAAAACAGCTGCAAGCTCTTTAGGGTGAAAGACAGTGTAAAGCATCTTTCTGAAATAACTCAGTACAAGTGAAATGACATTGATATTGGTATGAACGTTAAAGTTCAGAAAAATCCATCACTTCATCTGACTTTAGCCCAAGCTCTCTGCGGTGTCAGTCTGCACACTGTACCCAGTGTGAAAACAGCCTTTCACTTTTCTCAGCTCTTATCTTTGATTTGACTTTCCCCAAACAGGAAACCATCAAATGTTGTTAGCAAAGACCCATACCCATACACACACAATTAAGACATCAGGGGCCTATCAGATTAGCCAGTGTTGTCAGGGTTACCATGAGATATGTGGACATATAAACAGTATTGGAGAAGAATTATGTAACAAAAAAGGCAGGTTGTGGATTAGTCTATTTGAAAAAGCAGATGGGGAATATTCAGTGAAGCAGCTTCACTTTGATGTCACATGAAGGATATCTGTATGCAGTCATACATCTGGGAAATACTACAGCCAACATCACTGGGATGTGAACTTGTACATGAGGGAGCAGTATTCCCAGAGCTCTTGTAATGCTCTCCAGTAAACTTTAATTACAAGACGACAAGCCTTTCCTGTTAATGTTTTTCACCCGGAGAGTCAATATGAGAAGGTGGCGTCTGAATGAATACTAAATCAGCACAGAAATTAATAATGCATGTCTGTGCCTCTGGGAGAGCTCCTCTGGTCGGCTCAAGTGCCCCTGAAGAGACTGTTGGTTCTGCTCATTACGGAGTTGAACAGGATGTCATTTCCCCAAATTACACAGCAGCATCAAGTGCTGTGACACACACTGAACAACACAGAGAATGTGGAGGGGAGCTGAATGTTTGCTGAGGTTATTGTTGTTGACTGACGTCCTAATTGCTTTGATTATGTCAATTAGGACACTTAAGTCTTAAAACTACTGAGCAGTTGGTGAGAGCCCCTTCCATGAATGTTCCACAGTCTCGTACATCGAATGACACACAGAGGCAGTGCCTTCTATGAATTCTTTTCATCCCACTGTTTCCTAAATTCACTGTGGTAAACCTTGCTTTCATGCCTGGCTTCAGTTCAGTTGTTGGGTCAGCGCCTTTTGGTGATGGTAGTAGTGAAGCGTGTGACTGTCGGGGCAGAATGGAAGGAGACCCCTCCTTTCTATCCTCTCCACCCAACCTGCTTATTCCCCATCACTTTTCTGTCTTCCCATCATGTCTTCCTCCTCTACCTTCCTTCCAGCTCCTAAGAGGATACATGCTCCAGTTGGTGCCATCATTTCCTCTCTCTCTCCATCGTCTCTCCCCACCTCTTACCTCTCTCCCTCTCCCCAGATTTTCCAGACCCCTGCCGCACTAAGCTGAGCTTAAGAGTCAGCTGAGCTGATCAAAGACCATAGCCATGTAGTGGCTAACAAGAGGCGAGAGTTCCCAACGACACAGGACCTCCCAGGGTTTCCACCACCATAGAGCTACTGTAACTAGAATTGACGTGAAGGGACTCGGCTGATTATACACTCTGCTTGCGTGGCTGCATGAGTAGCCGTGTGGTATACTTTCACAGATGGCTGTCTGTGTTCCTGGGAAAATGTTTTTATTCTTGTGGAGACTGAGCTTGGGTCCATGGGACATTGTGCCGGCTCACTCTAGTGGTTTGAAGTCTGCAGACAGAGCCACCCTCCATTACCTAGTATCCCCCAGGTCTGATTCCCACCACTCTCCTCCCTCTCACCCCAACATCCCCTCACCCCACCATCTCCCATTCTCTCTGTCACATTGAGCCCTTCAGTCTCTTCAGTCTGTTCTTGCTCTGGCCCCCTATTATCACTCTAATTAGCCCTAGCAGGCTTTCCCCCCTTTCTCCTCCCTTTGTTCCCATTTCTTCTTTTGTCCTTCATGACCTTTTTCTTCTGTTTTCCTCCATATTGCCTTTACACTGTATAATGTAGCCCTGCTGTAAGATGCTGCTTGACCAACCCGCTGTCACTACCAATACCAACGCATGGTCAGTAGCCTGTTGGCGGTAGTCACCAATAATAGAGGCAACCTTTAGCAGTGGTATCAGACAAGGCTGGCGGCGACATTTGTTGATGCCAATCAATAAAGTTTACATCAGCTGGACAGGAGGGGAGGTGGATGGGTCAAACACACTCTGGACTTTTGCCCGGCAGCCCAGTGCTTGCGTCCCCTGTGATACCAAAAGTCAAACAAGTTGTTTTAGTAACAACATAGTGTGCAAGTATGTATAGAAAGTTTGGGCAGCATCAAGGTCAAGAGCAGACACAGAAGGATACCCAGAGTTTAATATGTAGACGTGGAAATCCACTGCAAAGTGGCAACAAGTGATGACTTGGGATGAGAATGTGTTGGAGAAAACCCGTTTTGTCATACAGAGGGGCCCCAGCTGGCCTGTGGTTTCCCACAGCCCTCTTGCTGTGATGCAACAGCGCTCACCACTGCACCACCATGCCAGCCTACTAAACACAATGTTAAAGACAGATAATGTAGATCATAAATATTTTTTGCATTGTGTAGATTAGTGGTGTGTTAGTAAAATTGTCAGAGAGAATCAAAACTGTCTAGAGAAAATTATTTTTCGCACACTGTTTACTGTAACAAAGTTAAGGTTACTGACTAACCTGAATTGGACTCTTAATGATAAATTCTTGTTACTTTGCCCATTCTCTCTTATTCTCCTGTATCTTCTCCCAGTCTCCTTCTCTTAAATCAGCACCACAAATTATTCAGCCTATTCTTTGTCTTTGTCTTCGTCCGTCATTCCCTTCCTGCCCTCCACCTCTTGGCACCTTATTACTTGCCTCCCCTTGTACCATACACTTGCTGGAACCAAATCTCTTGCACCTGCATGTTCAGGCTCTATCCGGCTCCCTGAATTCCTGAAAGCAATGTGCTGGTCTGATCCTTGAAGAAAGTCAGGGAGGGGAGAGGGGAAGGAAAAAAGAGGGGGAACAGAGAGGAGAGCAGGAACCCTTTTAGTCGTGCTGCAGTGCCGCTGGTATGGGGGAGCGCTCTTCTTATGTTGTGCATTTATCTTGAGCCGGAAAGAGCTTCATTGTAAGGTAAGGTTAACTCAGGGCTCTGGAAAAAATGACTGCTTTTCCCAGAAAAAAAGCCTTTCTGGTCCTGAGTGGGGCCTCTGAGTTCCTCTAGAGCAGAACAGCTTTCTCTCATCCTGGAGTGAGCATATGCTGAGTTTCAATCCAAGGATTTTACTTTCAATTTTAGTTTAATCAAACTAGGAAAACAATTAGAAACTGCTAAAATTTTTAGTATTTTTGTATTTCTTCTGAAGAAATAACACGACACAGAAACTGAAATGGATCAGCTAAATCAAAAGAGATGTTACAGCATGACATGTAAACACAACAACGTTGGCCTCCACTGTGATATTTTATAAACAATAACAATGAAATATCGTGGCAATAACAATCATTTACTGTCTCTGTTATATGGCAGCTGATCTAGTCCTCCACTCAGAGGAGAAGAAGCCCCCGAATCCAGCCCGTTCTCAATCTGAGGTTGTCAAAAATCGCTGCTTTTGCAGTGCTTTTCGTGATCTCTACAGCAAAAGCCATGTTACTTGTCTGCATGATACACCACTGAAAACATGGCTGTACAGAACTGTTCAGAGTGTCATTACATGCTTAAGCAGCATGATATGTCAACAGTCAGCAACTGTTGCATCCACATGATAAGCCGCTGGACAGCATCAGGTTGAAATGCTGCCAGTAATGACATAATGACATAAGCAGCATGATGGTCCCTGTGGGGCAGGTGAAAGGGGCAATGGATGGATCTACCAAATCCCGCACTTTCAATTCAGAGTCCATGAGAGTGTGCTTCTCGTCTGATTGTGATTTTTTTTCTACAGTTTACAATGTGCTTCCTTTCCCTAATAATAACCATTCGTGCCCTTATTGCCTTATTATTATTGCCTTATCATACGTGTCAGCATGTACTTTTGTTGACGTCCCTGCGATGATTGCCATGTGTTTGTGTTGTCGAAACATAACCATGTGCATCATCATCCCACCATGTGCATATGTTAACATCAGGCATATTTTTGCATATTTGCATTTAAAATGTTTGCAATTTGAGGGTTAATGGAAACCCATCTAGAGATACTGGAAGTCAGTGAAGTAGGCAGCAGATCTTTTTGGTAATACACCAACACATTTCATCTGTAGACCCAATATAAGAAGTCAGAAGTCCCTTAGTATGTCATAAGTCTTGGAACAGCAGCACACACACAGAGAGGATGGGAGTAGTGTGGCAAATGTTTGGTTGAGATTACCTTCAGCACAATCTGTGAGAAATCCATTTGAGTGATGGAGTTTTGGTGCATGTCTCTGGTCAGTGTGTTTGAGTGTGTGTGTGTGTGTGTGTACTGTGTGTGAGTCCAACATCAACAGACCGGCAGTGTGAGGTGGAGGAGCAGAGGCCTGAGGGTGAACAGCTGAGGGTGACTATAGAGAGATTAAAAAGGGAATGTGGGACTTAATCCACTGTTATACAGCAGTCCTCTGAGTCTCCACTCACTGAGAGAAAGCCATGAAAAGACGAGCATTCCTCCCAGCCCTCTCTAGACAGCATACAGACCAGGGGCTACAGACGCCATTCTCCTGCCATCTGGCCTTAACCAAACACTGAACAGCCCCTCGACCCTGATCCACTCCAGCACTCCGCCCTACGACCCTCCTCTGCCTCCACACGCTCTCCATCTACACCCTCGAACCTCTGCGGTCTTCCACCTCATCCTCAGCTCTCACTTCACCGCTCTGTCATCAGCACAGAATTTCTTTTATCTGTAACTATTCAAGTGAAAGCACAGTGATTTAATCATTACTATATAAATACATTTCATGATCATTACTATTATGAATAAATGGAGCAGATTTATGGATGAAAGGTCATTGGTTCAAATCTGGAGAGATTTTTGTCTAGACTGTAAATAAGTAACTTCTGATGTGCATTTAGTAGCCAAGTGTAGAAGGTTAATTGTTCTGTCGGTGCATAAATCTGAGGGAGGGTGTTGACTGACATAAAAAAAAGGTTAGAAATGCTTAAATTATTCTATCTAGTCTATCCCGCCTGAAACCACCATTTAATTTTTTTCTTCTTTTTTTTGACCACAGTTCTAACTTTCATCACAGGACCTAAGTATTGAATTTTGGCAATGTGATAAAATGTAGTTGTATATGTTTGTTTATGTCTGTAAGACTTTAAAACATATACAACATGTCCGCTATTTGTGCATGTCCGCCATACGTGACCAATTTCCCTTAATTTGCATTTAGCCTGCCTCACTGGTCACTTGTGTCCATCCACAATCCCCTGCCCTCTTCTTTACCAGAGAAAGTTAAACTTTAGTATTTCCTGGATTCATACAGAGCTGTCCAGAAAGTCACTGGAGCTGCAGCCTGAGTGGCTGTGTTGATGTGAGCACCATTTGAATTTTTTGAAATGATCACTCTCTCCTTGCGCCATCAGCTTGGACCACATCACATAGGATAGGAAGTCAGTTGCTTTCCCATTCATTCTTACAGAATGAATTATATGCATTATATGTATAATTAATTATATAATAATTATATGTATAATTATGTGTATATGTATTGTGGGCATGCACCGGTAAATTCTGAATTTTACTCAATTAACAGTTTATAAATAGCAGCAAAATGTACTCTGCTTGTGTTATTGAAAGTAAAAGTAAACCTGGGAAAACAGAATGTCCTCTTTCACAAAGTCATTATCGCTGCATTATTATTGACGCTTAAAAATTGTTTTACAATCTCATCACATATTTTGTATGTAAAACTTACATGTTAATACTTACACTTACATGTTAATTAAAAATGTCAGTCGGTTTAGGTATGAATAAATAAAAATCATCTAGATGTCACTGTGTCTAAACAGTTGGCCTGTTCAGTTCACCTCCTACAGGAACTTAGTAACAGAAAACTCACACCAGACATGAGACATCTGCTAACAGACGAAATAAAACAGAAATGTTTGAAAACTGTATTTTTTTTCCAATTTACAGTTGTTTAGTTTTAAATCTTCAGTAATTGTAAAGTATGTTATAAAATCAGTGTCTTTAAAAAATATAAAAGGAGGGTAGTCTTTACAGCCAAATCATTTTATGTCTATAATGTTTGTTGACAGACATGCAAAAAAGTTTTAAGCCAGAGGAATTTTTCTAGATAAATAAATTAAAAAAGGAATGCAAGTCAACAGTTTGAGCAGCACTTTACTTTATTTGTTTTAACTCCAAGTATCTGTGGTGGCACAACCAAAACCATAATATCCCGCTTTCCTAGAATACAACAGGACAGTGTGGATTTTTTCAGCCAGCCTTGGGCGTGGAACTTGAGTTTAAAAACTCTTCTAACTTCAAGGCTCTTCTGTGTTTGTCCTTATTGCTCCAGCTTTGGTTGTTGTTCTTCATGGAGATTCATCATACAGTACTTAAATAGCTGCCTCTCATCAGGAGAATAAAATAGAATTTACATTTTAATTCAATTTGATATTCAAAATTCATAATTCCTCAAAAAAAGTGGTGAAGATATCAATGTTGAAGTCGGTAACCCAAAAGAAATTTTAACTCTTTCAACTTAAACTCTCTATATTCCTTTAAATGTACAGTATTCAGTTTATCATTATCTGTATGTTTATTGTTATGTTAACGTCAGATAAACACATTGTATGTGGGACTGGCAAGGTGGTTGCTTGAAACATCCTACCAGTAAACAAGCCTCAGGTCTGGATTCAAATGCACAAAAAAAATAACACTATTTACACCATGCAAACTATGCAAATGCACCATGCAAAGTCCTGAAAACATTCAAAAAGCTAAATATATCAATACGTGGTCATATTCAGTTCGGCATTCTTACCTCAGCACCATCTGCGTTTGTGTCTTCCTTGTTGTGGCCTCCTCTGTGACGTGTTTCCAAGGGGCGTGTTTCTGGGAGCATATTTCCGTGGGCGTGTTTTCTGCGTCTGCCATCTTCAGCTGGACAGTACTCGACATGAGAGCTCTGTGTGGTGGGATTTTCATCAACGTGTTATAGTTTCAGAGGTCTTACTGAGCAGATTTATATAACTTTATGCAAAAAATCAAAAATCGAATAAGGGTGTGATAATCTGCTACTTATCAAACAACTGATTTGGCCTTTTATGTTAAAGGCAGTAAAGCTAAGCTAATGTAATAAAATATGACTATTTCATAAAAAAAGAAAGAAACTTTTGATCATTCATTTTTGTTATATGATACATTTATTGTTGCCCATTATATTTATGGTGAAATTATTTTGACTATATTTTACTGTCTGAAGCCATGCTCAGCCGAACAGTTGAATTGGCCTTTTATGTAAGAAAAGTGATGCTACTTAGAGTAAGGAACAACTGCAGGAAAGTAAAGAGTGCAATAATTTTCCTCTGAAACATACAGCAGTGTAGGAGAATTAAAGGGTAAGATATAATGGAAGTACTTAAGTAAAGTACATCAATATTTGTATTAGCTATAGCACCAAAGTAAATGTGCTTCCCCTTTCTTTTTTTCACGACAGGAAAAGTAGGTTAAAGTAGGTTAAATTCCTCACAGCTCATATCCAAATATGTGTCACCTGGCTGAAACCAGCACGTTTCCTCACATCCACCAATCCCTGCTCAGGCACTCTGTGCTGGATGTAAACACTCAAGGGTTAACACTGTGATGGGATGGCCGTGGTCTGGATCCAATACAAACACAGCCCAGTATCAAAGGGTAACTTCCTAAGGCCTCTTGCTCAGGTTTGTTAGTGTTCGTATAGTGCAGAGAGGAAAGGATATGTTCAGATTTGAAGGAAATGAAGGAAACCAATGAGAGAAGTAAGCTGATGGCTGACAGTGATAAGGAGTGCTGTGGGTGGAGAACAGTGGTGTATTGTCACTAAGTACATTTACTCAGCTACTTGTTCATTACTTTCTCTTTTATGCATCTTTATACTACAAACCCCAATTCAAATGAATCTGGGATGTTGTGTAAAACGTAAATAAAAACAGAATTCAATGATCAATTGAATACACTACAAAGACAAGATATTTAATGTTCAAACTGATAAGCTTTATTGTTTTTTTGCAAATATTCACCTGCAACACGTTCCGAAAAAGCTGGGATAGGGGCATGTTAACCACTGAGTACACTCAATAAGCATTTGGGAACTGAGGACACTAATTGTTGAAGCTTGTAGGTGGAATTCTTTCCCATTCTTGCTTGATGTACGACTTCAGTTGCTCAACAGTCCGGAGTCTCCATTATCATATTTTGCGCTTCATAATGTGCCACACATTTTCAATGGGAGACAGGTCTGGACTGCAGGCAGGCCAGTCTAGTGCCCGCACTCTTTTACTATGAAGCCACACTGTTGTAACACGTGCAGAATGTGGCTTGGCATAGTCTTGCTGAAATAAGCAGGGACGTCCCTGAAAAAGACATTACTTGGATGGCAGCATATGTTGCTCTAAAACGTGTATGTACGTTTCAGCATTAATGGTGCCTTCACAGATGTGCAAGTTACCCATGTTGTTGATATATGGAAAACTGTGTTAACTGACAATGGTTTTCCGAAGTGTTCCTGAGCCCACGTGGTAATATCCTTTACAGAATGAGGTTGGTTTTTAATGCAGTGCCACCTGAGGGATCGAAGGTCAGGGGCATTCAATGCTGGTTTATGGCCTTGCTGCTTGCGTGCAGAGATTTCTCCAGATTCTCTTAATCTTTTGATGATATTATGGACTGTAGATGATGAAATCCCTAAATTCCCGGCAATTGTACATTGAGAAACATTGTTCCTTAACTGTTGCACTATTTGCTCATGCAGTTTTTCACAAAGTGGTGAACCTCACCCATCCTTGCTTGTGAATGACCTTGTTCCTTTTATACCCAATCATGACACTCACCTTTTTCCAGTTAACCTGTTCACCTGTGGAATGTTCCAAACAGGTGTTTTCTGAGCATTCCTCATCTTTCCCAGTCTTTTGTTGCCCCTGTCCCAGCTTCTCTGGAACGTGTTGCAGGCATCAAATTCAAAATGAGTGAATATTTGCAAAAAACAATTAAGTTTGTCAGTATGAACATTAGATATCTTGTCTTTGTCAAGAATTCGATTGAATATAAGTTCGAAAATGATTTGCAAATCATTGTATTGTGTTTTTATTTATGTTTTACACAACGTCACAACTTCATTGTACTAATAAACTAAATGTCAGAAGCAAACATTGTATTTTTTACTCCACTATATTTGTCTGACAGCTTTGGTTGTTATTTTTCACATTACAATTTTTCATACCCTTCCTGTCCACTGAAAACTAGAAAATGTCATTGTGATAAAATGAAGGATATAGTGTCCCTTCATATAATAAACTCTTTAATTACCCTCTTGGATCAGCTGGAAAATACCTTGTGACAAAGGTGAAAACGGGGCTGTTGTTCTGACTTTTTAGAGATACATGGTTCTCACATGACAGCCAAACATAGTATGATGATCTTATAGAATATAATGCATTGCTGTAGATAAAACACCAAACAGGGTATAAAGGAGTTCAAATGATCACAACCTTAAACATCTACTGTTGGTAAATGCATTACACACATTAAAGCTGCATTTGGTAATTTATGTTTCAGAAATTGTCAACAACTATCAACTGTGTTCATATTCATAAAGAATTAAATGAGACAGATAATATGTGGAGAAAAAAAACTCATCTGCCTACTATACTGACTTTTAGTGCTTCTAATGGTCTAATTGCATGTGAACACAAACAACCAATCAGCGCCGAGGAGTCCTAAACACAGCTGTCAAACATGTAAATCACTGCTCATGAACTGTGAAACTAGGCATTGATCAGATATGAAGTAATATTCTGTTACTGCAATGCCTGTTTCTCTTCTCAAATGTTTTCAGAAAGATATTTTAGTGACTGTTCAGCATTTCAGCAGGTGGGTGGTGTTTGGCTCTTATGTCAACGTTTTCCAATATGGCAGCCAGGTAAAACTTTCTCAGCTTTTGAAATGTTATTAGTTTTTTTCACTATAGTCTCACAAAAATTCAGTAGAAAAATCGATGGAGTATTTAATCACAAGGATGTGACAAACAGCATTAGTATTAGCCAATTACAGCACAGCAGGGCAGGACTTATGCTACCTTCGCATGCTCCTCAGAAATATCATATTTTTTGTATTCATGAGTAAGGAGCACATGAACAGCACTCCAAAGTCATAATTCCGAGGTAGAAAATGGGAAATTTGGCGTAAGATACCAATGGAGAGAGCCACCTTTTACAGCGGTATGTAATGTGGCCAGACAGAACCTCCCATGGTGTTATGATCCCTCACCAGTTGGTGTCAGATTGAAACGCTGTCGGTAATGGCACAATAAGGACCTGAAAGGTCCCAGTGGGGCAAGTGGAAGAGCTGTGGTGGATGGGTCCAACAACCCCGGACTCTGACCCAGAAGCCTTTCCATATGAAATCATGACAAATCATGTTTTGTTTTTTTTCTAATCCTAACTGTGTGTTTTTGCTGTCCCATCGTTGGCCAATATCCTGTAATGTCAAAGGCATATGCAGGAGGATACCTAGATATGTAGCAGCGAAAGTCCACTGACAAAGCGGCGATATGTGACAACTTAAGATGAAAACGTATTGGACAGACAGGTGCACTTGTAAGACAGAATGCCCTCTTTATGACCTGTCATTGGCAAAGTCTCCCCTCACAGTGCAGAAGTTCACTTTTCTCTCAAATCACTTGAATAGCAAGATTCTCAAGGGTTATTGAGGCATTTTTTGCTTAATGACTCCAAAATAAAATTGCCTTTAGTAAAGGATCTAAATACTTCTTCCACCAGTGGTGACAAACATAACAAATCCATGAAATTTGATTGTTTTTTTGTCACATTGACTGCCCAACAATGCAGCTCGGTGCAAATACAGTACATTAAACCAACATAAACATTATGAAAGGTTCATAAAGTTAATATACCTAAACCATGTTTAGACAAGAATGGCCCTACAAAAAACAGAAAAGTCTCTCCTTCGCGATTTTTAAAAAGTCCACGCTCATATGTTGACACTCTGAGAATGATTTTCATGAACACGGATCCAAAAGAACAACCGAAAACACAGTAGTATGCAAGCGAGGCCAGTAGGTGGCTGTGTAACTTTGTAATGACACACCATAGGCGAACACATCATCGTTCTTACAGGATCTGCGCATTGCCAGTTTACACGGCTGCAGGAGGGGTGGCATTTTCGAAAGATTACATTCCGGAATCCGGTTTCAAAAGTTTGCGTTTTCAGGCCCCCAAAACATTGTTGTCATTTGAACAAAGGCCAAACCCCAACAAAAGTTTAACTTTTAATGCAGGAATTGTTCACATGCAAACAGCCCCTGAGATGCCAGTGGCTCACTTGATGGTAAAGTTACAGTAACTTGTAGATAAATGTAAGAAATCCACACGCTAGTGCAGCCAGTGTTAACACCTTGTCACTTGCTGCGAGCATTTCACCCACTGTTTAGATATGAGTGTCTCCAAAACCTTTCTCACACTCTTTGACACGTTTTTATCGACTGCTATTCCAAGAATGTGTCATGTACCTGCTGTCTCATGAAGGAGGATCTCCCTCTCTCTCTGTCTCCTTCACTTCCTCTTTTCTGCTCTTTCCCATCAACTTATGCACCTTTTGTCATGTATAAAAACAGTTTTCCCTCTTATGGTACATTCTGTTGTCTGTCCTCAAGCTAACATCTTTCTCTAACTGACTTTCATCCCCTCATCACCCACCCCACCAACTTTATTCTCCCATCTGTCTCTCTGTAAGTGGGTGGCAGTGAGCCAAGCGTCTGCCTTCACCGTGACAACCAGAAGAGACGTCTTCATCTGATGGGACAAAGGGCCTAGAATCACAGCTGTTCCCCCGGGGGCTTATGGGTGTTTGCCAGCTGCCTAGCGGCAGAGAGCTGGAGATTTTAAGAGGCAGGTACAGGTAAGAGGGGATGGGGAGTGGAGGTGCCTGGAAGGAATCGTGCTATATATCAACATGGAGTTTAACCTCCCTAAAATATCCCCTAGCCCTGTTAACTTCCCCAAAGACTAGCCCTCTGCACTCGTGACTGAAAGCAGGACCTGTGTTCTGAGTGAAACTGTGCATTAGATTAGTATTTCTACATCCTGTTTTATGAGGGCCAATAAAAATGTCATTAGGCTGTTAGTGCTGTAGTTGATTCAGGCCCATTAGCTCCTCCACACAGCGCTAAACAAACATTCAGCTAATTCCTTTCCAGAAACATTACTTTAACCAGATCCTCACACACACTGCTGAAAAGGCTAACAGTTTCTCATAAAGGCACAATCCCTGATCCAAATGTAAACCAGTATAAACGGTACCATCGCCACATTCCAAATCAAGACTGAAGCATGTCGGTAATGTTCAAGAGCACCAGTAAAACAGGCTTACACTCTTAATGATCAACTGAAACACACACAAAATAGGATCTTTATTCAAAGCACACAGCATTCTCTGAGGCATCAGCCCTTTTTACACAGAGATCACTCCAGAGGGCCACAATGAAATCTCTTTTTTATGTTTCCTTTGTATTTTTACATAGAACCAAACGACACTGGCTTAATGTTGCTCCAGTGAGTGATTATAGACAGCATGCTGGTATCAAGGGTGACATTAAACACAACAGCGTCAGCCTCGTACGTGACGTAAAACATACACGTCTGCAGTACCTTCTAGACAATAACAATGACATAATGTAGCAATAACAATCATTTAGCATCACTCTTACATGGCAGCTGATCTCGTCCTCTGCTCAGAGTCTAAGAAGCTCCATAATCTCATTAAGTAGGTTTACATGATGTTAGAGAACATAGAATTATTGTGTTAGTCCAATTAAAACTGGATTTTAATATATATGTAAACATGTTAGTCCGACTAAAATCTTACTATATGAATTATCTCTAAGTCGAACTAACATAGCTATATAATTCAGTTATAAATTGAGGTATTCTGTCATGTAAACACCTCAGTCAGACAGACAGTCAGACTGTTCTCTGCATTCTCCCAGTCACAGTGCCTGCTTCCCTCAGTGGTCAGGGAAAGGGACTGCTCAGCTTTTATGAGTGGGGAAGGGGTGCTGCCATATGGGTAAGGCTATATTTCTTTAAATGTAAGCACTGAGGAGTGACTTTTTGTTTGTGATTTTGGCTTAGGTGAGGAACATACAACTTGAAAAGTTAGTATACCCCCTACTCTGAGAAATAAAGTACAGTCCCACAACACCAGCACAGAAGCTAAGCGATGTCCTGCTGTGAAAAGTGCTACAGTAAATCGTATTTTAGCCACCTTAAATGAAGAAAATCAATATCAGTTTAGTTTTGACTATATTTGAATCTTGTCTCCTCCTTACCTTCACAGCAGCTGATGGAGGCAGCAGTAAGCAGCAGCTCTGCCGTTCAGTGGAGTAAAATGAGTTGGGTATTTTTGATATAAGGGCTTCAAATCCGTGTCTGTAAGGGCTGCCTGACAGCAAGGTAAAGTGCTGAAATATTCTAAATATAGCATAGGCTAAACCTAAACTGGTATTGCTTTTTTTTTTAAGTGGTATAAAAATAATCAATGAAGGCAGAGCTTACTCAGAGGTGTTCGTATATGTACATGACGCAGCAATTTTCTGCCCCAAAGTTATAGTAAAGAAACAGCTGTGATGTAATTCGGTCTACATCATAGACTGTATATATAATATAGGTTTATAGCAACTACCTGAAAGTGGGCATATCTCCACCTGCTTTGGAGGAGTCAGATATACTTCCATCAATAAATGGATTCTTCCCTGCTGCTTGTGTACTGGGACAAGGACAGTAGTCCAGTCAAATGGCCTAGTCGCGCTGACATATTCCTGTTTCATTGAATGTATGGATATCACCTCCAATGATATCCTGGTCTGGCTCTCTTCATCGAAACACAATATTAGTCACTACAGGTTACATATACAGATCAGCAAGGCAGTATAAAGGGGGAACATTGCAGCTTTCAGCAGGCAGTATATAAGGGACTATTGTAATTTGAAATAGAATAATTTGTGTTTGAGGGATGGACACCAAAAAAAACATAATAATCAGTTCAATTAAGTTGTAAGATGGTTGCCAGTAATGGAGAAGGAATGTATAGTATTGCATTTAAACAATCAAAACCTTCAATAAAATGTTAGTTGCAGTTCAGTCTGATACAATGCTTTTATTTCAGTGAGTCTCTATCTGTAGATATAGGTGGGTTTCCATTCACCCTCAAATTCTGCAATTGGAAATATAAAAATAATATAATTGAATATAAAATACACCAAGTGGAAACATGTCAGTTTTGAAAAATCTCCCATTTATTGCAAAAAAGTTTTTACGCTTGCATGAGGTGGTATTTCAGGCGATTCAAAAAAGCCATATTTTGCAAAACTGCAATCGAAATACTCTTGGCCTTTCAAGGGTCACATGATGCTATGGCTATGTACTTGTCAGTAGGAACTGGCTCCCTCATGATGCAGCAGACGCTAAAAGAGGTGTTATTGCATCATATTACTCTTCAAAAGTTGAGCGTATCATCCAGAAATGTTTTATCCAGAATTCCTCTGTGAAATCGTAGATTATCACCTCCCAGAAATTCCTCATATGTGGCCGCTCCCATATATAAGGTTCTCACCTTTCCGTTATGGCTCCACAACATGTCTATGTGGCCTTGGATTGGAAATAATGAAGGCTAGTGTGGTGGCTGCAATAGAAATTAAGCTGCTCATGTTTTGAACATCCTTCACCATGCTTCTTGGAATGTTATCACCAGAGGAGAAGTTGCAGAACATCAATGGAAACACAGTCATCTCACAATTGTTTTTCACAACATTTTAAAAATATCACTTACGTTTTGCACAAATCTGAAATGGTAACCTGTCTTGTGTCTTCCACAGCTATACTGGTCAGCATCTTACTGGAACCCTGCTTCCCTCTCAGCTGTGGTCCCAGGCCCAGACCGGTACGGCTGTGATCCCAGTTCTATAGGAGAATAAGGAGACAGTTCATGGTGGAGCTGAAGTCATCGGCCAGGCATCCATCAGAACAACCACCATAACAATGGCCTCCTCTGTCCCTCTAACACAAGGTTGGTTTTAGACAAGAGGCAGGACAGCACTGAGATGGACAGGCAGCAGCCATGGAACTGACAGCTACAGTTTGACCTTGTCTTGTACTGTAACACCTCATAGTCCTCCAGAGGGACAGGGAGCCTGTTTGATTAATATCAATCTCCTCAAGTCAATTGGCTTTATTCTAGAGCGAAAACGGCCAGTTTATAAAAAAAACCCACCCTCAGCGCTGTGCTGTGTCTGTACATGACTGCTCAGTAACAGGACAATACCACACACAAACATCCACACACCCACACACACACACACATCTCCCAGAGCGCAGAGCCAGGGTTTACAGAGATAAGTGAAAGGCTGATCTTGGAAGTTGCAGCCAAAATGTTGGACAATGAAAAGTTTCCTTTGGATGTGCCGCCGGTAGCCGGAGGAGCGCGGAGACGGAGGTCACGTCAGTCCTTGATAGCCTGCTGTTTTATTCTCCTCTCTCCAGAGTCACAGTCACAGTTAATCTTAGCTCCGCGCCCCACTGTGCCTGACCCCAACCTGCCACCTCCGTCTCCATGCCCAGCACATCACCATGGCAACAAGGGCCAACCATGTGGCACACACACATGGGCCCATAGCAGTGCACTGACACAGTTAGTGGCGTTAAAGAGGAACAATAAAGAACTTTTGATACATATGAAAATGTATTGAAATGTGGTGTGGCTGTAGGCAGAACAGTCAGAGACAGCTGTACCAATCGCGGACTAGACCTCTGTCGTCTACTGTACTCTCAACCCCAAACCCCCCCTATTTCTCCCACTCTCTTTCGGAGAAACAATGGTCAAATCCATAGGCCACAAATACACAGAAAAACAAAGTGGCCTGTGTGTTTCTCTCCCTCTTTCAATCAAACAAGAGTAAGAAGATACAAAGAAAGCACTGACAGTATACCACACACACACACACACACACACACACACACACACACACACACACACACACACACACACACACACAACAGCAGAGCAGAGAGGTCCTGCTCATGTATTCTGTGCTGTAGGAGGTTGGGAGTTGCCTTATTCATGACAGCTGAGTCCTTCCGCCCTTCACATTAATCACACTACCAACTCAATAAAACTCAAACTGCTCCAACCAAGCTACCTGTAAATTCCTTGACAGGATCGTGTGTGTTTGTGTGTGTTTGTGTGTGTGTGTGTGTGTGTGTGTGTGTGTGTGTGTGTGTGTTTGTCCAGATGGCTTCTCTGTGGTGGCATGACTTCATCCACATGCTAAACCTACACACACATCACTACACATATCCCAGCATCATAGCTGCCTACACAGCAACTCCAGGCATTATGAAAGTTACAGCAGAGACTCAGAAAGGGACCAAGCAAACTGACATGAAAAGCAGATGGAGATGATCATTCACGATTTCTTTTATTCATTACAGCCCCCCCAAACCCCAAAACAAATTGCTATGCAATATGATATAATATTTATTAGTAAATTAAATCATAATCATTAATGAACTTAACAAACGAATCACTACATTAACCATTATTAAACATATTATTACTAGTGATTCTATTAGATGTATTTCGGTGGACTGCAGTTCTGCATGTGGTTTGTCTTGTTGACTGCTGTGGGTCCAATGTTAAACACTGTGCTCAAATGCTTTATTTAGTTGTCTTCATTTTACTCTTTTAATGTGCCTCTGTCCTGTGTCTGATGCTTTTGTCATTCATTGTGACACCTTCTGACACCTGCTCAAGACAAGTGCTCTCCAAATGGACTTTCATCTTCTCTAGCTCTACAGGGAAACCTACAAGCCTGCAGTCTTCCAGTATGTCAGTAGTGTTAACAAAAACCTTAAATGATCTCATGTTAAATCACTCCGTGGCTCAGAATCTAAATATATCTCTGACATGCTTGTGACATAACGGGCGGTCCTACTGACCGTCCCAAGAGTTTAGGACTAAACATGGTGAAGCAGCGTTATGTTTTCATGCAGCACACAGCTGGAATAACCTCCCAGATGACAGCCCCGACTTTGACAACTTTCAAGTCAAAGCTAAAAACATTCCTTTTTTTACACTGCCTACTCCATCCACTGAAGACTGCAAAATTATTTTTAAACTTGGTTTTAATTCATTTGAAATTATCTTTTCATATTTGCAACTCTTGTCTGTACCTTTGCCATTTTTAATGATTTTTAAAAATCACAAATAATTTAGTAATTAATTTATATTTAGTTATTTATTTATATTTTCTCTTTCTCTTTACTCTTTTATTAGTGTTTAACATTTCATATGTTTTATATTGTATTGCTCTGTAAAGCACCCTAAATTGCCCTTCTGTATGAAATGTGCTGAACAAATGAAGCTGCCTTGCCTGAATCTTCATAATTGAGTTACATTTTGGGGTCAAGTGTGAACGTGAATGCAAAGTACTTTTAATAAAATGGCTTTTAAGTATCAAAACTCAATAATATTATTATCATTATTTTATTATATTAATGCATTAAAATGTAAGCACCATTTTAACTAGCCTACCTATATAAGTAAATATAAGTAAAATATAAAGCATCATATGTTTTAAACT
This sequence comes from Plectropomus leopardus, assembly GCF_026936395.1. NCBI lineage: Eukaryota > Metazoa > Chordata > Actinopteri > Perciformes > Serranidae > Plectropomus > Plectropomus leopardus. Next base: position 1,537,602 of record NC_142177.1, on the reverse strand, counting down.
TATATGTTTTGCAAAGTGAAGTGACTACTAATTGTAGCACTAACTTAAATGCAGTAAGTAAAGTCAAATAGTACTAGTATCTGAAATAATACACAAGTTCAGTACCTGAGTAAATGTGCTGTACTTGGTGATCATTAACAATGTGCCTTCCATCAGCTAAGACTGTTTGGGTGGGGGGGTGGGGGTCAGATACGTCAGCGTAGGCCTAAACTTCAAACGTGGACATGTTGGTTTTCCCAAGCAGGCTGTTAGATTTACAATGTGACAGAGCTGAAATGTGCTGAGCTTCAGGAAAATTGGTAGAACAGAGAATGCTTAGGCTTTGAATTATTCAGGCTGAAATCAAATCACAGCAGGAGAACAGCAGCACTTCGAAAAATCTTGAAGATCCCTACCTGAGGATTTCTCTTAAAAGTGAATTTGTTCTGGCTTGTTAACTGAGCAGTCAGTGTGACAGATGACTGGATGATGCTTCCACCCTGACACCCAGTGTCAGCTCACAGTACTGCACCACTTCTTTCTTTATGAAAACTCACCACAGTTTACAAAGGACACTTTTATTTCAATAATTCACACAGCTGATTTGAGGTTTTTTCAACAGGAAGTTTGGGCACTTGCTCACCCCGCTGTGCTTGGCTTCACCACATGACATCACAAATAAAAGAAGATAAAGAGAATTCAAAGTGAGATGAAAACAGGCACCACCTACACAGATACAAAGCTTTAGATGTCAAACAAAGCTGGATTTGGGCATTCTAGCAGATTGTCACTTTGATTGTCACAAACTCAAGCAGTGATTTCAACCTTTCACTCAACCACACACAGAGAGGACCTTGTAGAAAATAAAAAATAGACAGCACGCAGACACAGTCCCAGGAGCTGGCTGATCACAGCTCTTCCTTGCCGTTCTGAGAGTCCGAGGCCAACGTGGAGTCAGCTGGAGCTGCTTTGGAGTCCTTCTTGGCAACAACTTTAACTGTCTTTTTTGCAGCTGGTTTTGCGTCCTTTTTGACCCCCTGCTTGGTTTGTGTTTTACCCGTCTGTTTTCCATCTTTCTTAACGTCAGCTTTGACTTTGTCAGCTGTCTTTGTCTTTGCTTGGTCTCCAGCTTTGTCTTTTGATTTGGGAGAAGCTTTGGCTTTAGTGCCTGTCGTTGTTTTGCTGACTGGTTTTGCCTCTGCTTTGTCCTTTGGTGGCTCGGCTGGTTTGTCAGCCTGTGTATCAGCTGGTTTCTCATCTGTTTTTTGGGGATCAGCCTGTGCAGGAGCTTCTGCTGTTGTCACTGGAGGCTCGGAGGAGTCACTCACCTCCTTTTTGATAAACTCTGCATCCACAGGGGTAGAAAACATCTTGAGCATTTCCTGAGCTTGGATTCTCTCCTACGGGACAGAAAAGGGAGCATTTGGAAAACAGAATGCAAAATTAGACAGTGAAGAATCAAAAGTTAAAGACCAGGCAGACAGAAACTGTATTTGTGAAGGTTTTGATTCATGTTTCTATAAAAATTAGTTACTGGCTACTCTGAAAAATCAATGTTCCATTAAGTTATAAGGATACACCATATACAGTAATTTATGCTTTGCCTCTTTTGGTTATACTAGATGATAAGTAGAAATACCGCACTGCGGTTGTATGCCTCTGTGCATCAGTCAAGTTGCACTTACAGTTTACATCCATGTCTGTGAAAACATGGACGCTTCACATACAGAAGATCTCTGCAATCAGCAGTTTACGTTAGTGTCACCAATTCAGCATCTGACCAAATGTCTCTGTTTCTGAGATGTTGAGTAATTGCTAGAAAAGTGTTGGTGCAGAAAATGATGATGTCACAGTGAAGTAGATCTTTGACCTCTTGGGTATAAATGTAATAATGTAATAATGTAATAATTTCATAATTTTACCCTGCTAGACATTTGTGTGAAATGCTGTAATAATTAGCGTTATCATTCTTGAGTTATAGCCAAAAGCATGTTTTGTGATGACACAGTGACCTTGACCTTTAACTTAGGATGACCGAAATTTGATCAATTCATTGTTGAGTCCAAGTGAACATTTGTGCCAAATTTAAAGAAATTCCCTCAAGGCGGTCTTGAGCTATCGTGGTCACAAGAATAACATGGATGCAAGGTCACAGCGACCTTTGACCACCAAAATATAATCAGCTCACTGAGTTCAAGTGAACATTTATGCCAGATTTTGGAAACAAAATCCCTTAAAGTGTTCTTAAGATACTATGTTCACAAGAATGAGACAGACAAATCACAGTGACTTTGACCTTTGACCCACAAAATGGTTGAGTCCGAATGAATTTTGTTGCCAAATCTGAAGAAATTCCCTCAAAGGATTAGTGAGATATCGTGTTAACATCGATGAAACAGACAAGGTCATAGTGACCTTGACCTTTAACCTTATGACCACCAAAAATGTATCTATTGATTGTTGAGTCAAAGGGGATGTTTGTGCCAAATTTGAATAAAACTTCCTCAACTTCCTTTTTTAAATATGCCTTCACAAGAAAGTGATGGACAGAAAAGCTGGAATCAGAATGCTTCCAGCTTCAGTTATTGCTAGCACAAAAGGCATAACAAGAATGGTACAAAGTTAATATAGTTACTTTGAGATGTGAGGGGGAGAGTTTTGCAGTTGTCAAAATTTCACTCTCAAAGGAGCACACTCCATAAGTCTACTGCAGATCTGAATAAAAGTCTACTGCAAACATTCACTTCATTAAATTGAATTCTTAAACTCTTACTTTACATACTAACAGATGCTGCTGGTAAAAATTGTAGAATGATTCCTCGTTCTGCTCATGTTAGTCTACAAAGACTGGCTGTACCTTTTCCTCGTGAGCAGGATCCAGGGTGAACCAAAGCGCCACAGCACACCTCTGACCCTTGGAGACAGCTCTGACACCATGGGGGTTTTCTTTCCCCGCTCCGAACCCGACCACACGGCCGCACCGTGGATGCACCTCGGCCTGGAGACATCCGAAAATATATACGCAACGCGCAACATTAAAGCAGCGAAGCTTTGACATTTATTATTATTTACAGTTAAAAAAGATTATAGTAAAAACAAAAAAACAATCCGAGTATTTACCGTGACAGTTTTAGCATCCAGCTCAGTGAAAATGAAATCTCCTCCCTCAAAGTCATCGTTTAGATAAAGGATGGCACTGCAGGGGAGCGACATTGTAGGGAGGGTGTTATTTCATCAGAGTGTCTGGGTGACTGATAGACTCTGTGGTGTGTGTATGTGTGTGTGTGTATGCTCACCTGTAGTCTCTGTGTGTGTATGCAGGAGGGTCCTTTATGCACTCGTTAAGCTCAGAGACCAGCAGACAGTTGTCCACATGAACAGGGTGACTCAGGTCCTCACGGTCCTCCTGCTTCTCTGGAGACACAACAGTGCAAAGGGAAGTTTGAACATTTTACAGTGTGATCAAACCACCCCCCACCAGCACTGCATCCACATCCATTAGAGCCTGCATGGACCATGTTTTAATCAGCTTTACCAATGGATCAAATCACTGCTGAGTGCAATATCAAACAGAGTTGCTGGTTGTGATGAATAATTAATTACCAACGGTTTCAGTTTCCTTCTGTTCTTACACTCACATTTAGCCACTTTTAACGCGTTGTTTTGGTTTTCCAACTAACAAACCTGCTCTCATCCACCTGCTGACCTGCAGCACACAACTGTGTTCAGCACACACATTCTAACAAGGCCACTGTCCACTACCTGAGCTGCAGCAAACAGCACACACGGTGACCAGCTGAAAAACAGCATGGAGCACTCAGCAGCTAATGAGCCAAATATTTTTCTCAGCAGTTGGTTTAAGTTAAAAATTGGACTTTTTATTGGATATCTATCCAATAAAAATGACTCCAAACAAATGCTAGTATATCACAATGCTATGTATTACGTTCATTTACGTTCTTTAAAACGTAAATGGACTGCACCTGTATAGCGATTTTTCTATTCTTCCAACCACTCAAAGCACTTTCACACTACATGCCACATTCACCCATTCACACACACATTCACACAGTGGTGGCCAAGGCTACTATACAAGGTGCCACCTGCTACTCATCACACACACTCATACTCCAATAGCACAGCATCAGGAGCAAGTCGGGGTTCAGTATTTTGCCAAAGGATTCTTCAACATTTTAACTGGAGGAGCCGGGGATTGAATCACCAACCTTCTGATGAGAGGATGATCTGCTCTACCTCTGAGCCACAGGTGTATTTTTTGTGTTCTGCTTCCCTCTAGTGGCCCATCAGTAAATGAATGCAGCTTTATCTTTCGAAGAGGTGAAGCTTTTAATTTAACCACTTTTTTAAACTTGTCATCATAAAGAGGAGGTGTGTATATTAGGTACAATGACAGCTTTTAGCCTCCAAAGCTGGTCAGTCTTTGCTTCCAGTCAAAATACGCACACACATATTCTGCAAAACACACAAATCTATGGTGAAAAACCACGGCACACTGAAGAACTTTACTGTGACTTTATTCAGAGCGAGCGACGTGTTTCACCTGTAGCTTCCTCAGGTTCGCTCAGTGAAATTACAAGAGGATTCACAGGTGTGACACATACACGAGTCACATGACTAAATATCAAAATGTTCTTTTTTTCAATTTTTTCACTGTATCAATAACATATTTTCTAAAGTGAGCATAATTGAAAAAATAAATCATGACAATATTTACAAAACATCATAAAACAGCAAGGATCTCTTGTTTATTTGTTTCTGTTTTGTCTTTTGGTGTTATTCAGTTCTTATTCATTTGATTTGATTTGATTGATTGATTGATTGATTTTTCTCTTTTTTCTCTCTCTCTCTTCTGTCTGGTGGTATGTGTTATTTGTGATGTGGTTTTGTGTTAAAAAAATTAAATTCATTAAACCTTATGTCACAAAAAAAGCAAAGATTTCATGACTGAATGTTATTCATACACTGAAGAAATTGAAAAAAAAGAAAAACACTTGATAATTAGTCATGTGACTTATGTGTATTTATAACACCTGTAAAAAGGCTACAGATGAAATGTGTTACTCGCTCTCAATAAAGTCACAGTTAAGTTCTTCAGTGTGCTGTGGTCGATTTTGTTTGTCTCTTAAATGTTCCTGCTACAAACCAGCACCTGACAATCACACAGGCTGTGCATGGGGAGTTTTGATAAATGTTACACATATATCTATTGTAAAGTCATGGAATGTTGATATATTTTACGAGAAAATAAAACAACATGTTTAACACATTCTTTGGCAACTGAGTACAAATCATGTAACCTCCAAGAAGCATGGTGATGGATGTTCAAAACATAAGCAGCTTTATTTATACGTATTGCAGCCACCACACTAGCCTTCATTATTTCCATTCCAAGGCCACGTAGGGATGTTATGGAGCCATAATGGAATGGCGAGCCCCTTATATGTGGGAGTGGTCACGTATGAGGGATTTCTGGGAGGTGACAGTCCACGGTTTCACAGAGGAATTGTGGATTAAACATGTCTGGATGATCCACTCAACTTCTGAAGAGTTGAGCGGATGCAGTAACACCTCTTTTAGCTCCTGCTGCATCATGAGGGAGCCACTTACTGACAAGCATATAGGGATAGCATCATGTGACCTAAAAAAGCCAAAAAAGTGCATCTATTGCAGTTTGGACAAATTTTTTCAAATCGCCTGAAATACCACCTCATGCGAGTGTAAAAACTTTTTTGCAATTTCTCAAAGTTGACATGTTACCATTAGGCATCTTTTATATTCTCAGTTTCAATTTGCGCAGTTTTAGGATTAATGGAAACCCGCCTTACAATGTGCTGTGTGTTCCATCCTCCATAACAAGTCACTGAGGCTTACGGGGGCTGTAGTTTTATTTGTCACTATTTTCTTCAGAAAACATGCAGTAAAATGTTATTTGTCTGAAACAAAGACTTAAGTCAGTTATCCAGGAGACTTTTATGTTGATGTGGCAAGAAATATTGAAGTAATTACTTACAGAAAACTTTGGTACCCTCTTGCGAACTGGTTGTTTGTCTACAAAAAAACAAACAAACAAACTTTCTCCTGTTTTTCTTTCTATTAATTTTGTTTAGAGACATATTTTGCATGTGTGAAGGGAATTGGGGTATTTCTTAAGTTCGTGATTTTTTAAAATTTTAGATGCTTAAAAAGGAACTACTTACAAAACAACTTAAGACTGAACTGATGATAGATCGAATAGATGTGAGGGATTATTTTATGAACGAACCAACCAAAAAAGAGTGATCCATGACATTATCACTGGGGACAAAACTGGGGGAACTGTATTCTGAGTATGCAGCAGTAGATTAGTCTCTTCCACAGACACAGCACCATCACACTGTCAACACTTACCATCGATGGCGGAGCGACACACTAGGTGGGAGTAGGAGAAGTAGAGCGGAGAATCCAGGCGGAAGTACGACTCCAGAACCTTCTTCACCTTCTCGCTGAGGTTGAAGAAGAGACGAGCGCTCTTCAGAGGAACCGTCCCCTCCTGTCCGAGCTGGGGGAGGACAAAACACAGTTTAGCCCTTTAAGACTAAGCATATAATATGATAGATATGTGCAACTTTGCAAGAAATTACTGCAAAAATTAGCAAGAAAATATGCAAAAAAAAAGTGCTGATATAATACATAAAGTTCTGTAACATATTTTTGAAGATATAATTATAGTAAATATATGTGCAGTTGTCTTTACATTTTATTATAGTTTTTTTTCCTCTCATTTTTCTTGTAACTTTTACTTATTTCTTGTTTTCTTGTCAATTCTTGCTAAGATGCACATCTATGTTTTGGAACAAATTTGCTCACGTGTCAAGGGTTTCAATGCTTGTGAAGGGGCATCAGAATGGTGCACAAGAAAACTAATGAAGATCCATGTTTTGAAGGGTTAACAGCAGCTACAAGGATGAAACGAGTGTCAGTGTTTAAATATGACTCCTTTCATGAAAATCAACTGACTTTGGGATGTTATGCTACATATTGCCTATTATGCTTTTCCCTCTCCATGTTTACATCAGGAAGACATGTAATCTTGGTTGCATAAGTTGTAAATTCTTTCCTGATTTCAGATAACATTCCTGCTGGAATTCCTGCTTGAACCTGGAAACTTTTATTGGTGATTTTTCACGGTAGAAAGTATTGCTTCTGTTATTTCTCACTGTTTATCCAGGCTTGTATCAGGTAGGGTTCTTACCAAATTAACATTCATTTTTTATGTTTTTACGAAACTGTTGTTAACTGGCTTATGTTTAAAGGCACTTTGGCAGCATATTAATGGATTGAATCAAGAGGGAAAAAGAGAGAGTTATGTTATAACATATAAAATGTAATATGCTATAGGCCTAACTTTACAGTATAAATTTGGGTTTTTAATTGGGCTCCGGCCCCAAACTGCTGCCATGGGTCAGGCTTAGATGAGGCTTGCACAGAAACTGTGCGGATTCAAGTAGGGGCAAGCCTGATTTAATCTCTAGTGCAGAGACGCACAGATGTGGAAGACGTGCAAACGCAGACCAATCAGAGCAGACTGCGTATTATCAGGAGGGGCCTTAAAGAGACAGGCACCAGAACACAGCCCTCTCAGAAGGTGAACACAGGTGTTCCAGCACAGACAGAATGAGAAGAATGGAGTGATTTTTGACCACTGAAGCATGTAAACATGTTCTACTAGAAATCCAAAATACAATATGAGCCTGAAAATGAGCGCCCCTTAAAAATGTGTCTTGATGACTTTTACTGTAAAGAAAAGCTTTGACTAAATAATGTCATGTGTCATGCTTTAGGGACTACAGACCTTGATAGCCTTCAGGACAGTGACTCCCTGGAACGTCTCACTGGGGGAGTGGGGGGAGGGGCGCCCTCTGTAGCCGTCACCTTTCTGAGCCGCAGCCTGGGAAACATACACAACATCATTACTGTGACATGATGTACTGACACACACAGTGCAAATACAGAGACACAGGACACCAACAGGCATCAGGTGACATCAAAAGACTTTCAAACATTTTTAAATTGGATAAATGAAGGCATATCTATACCTTTTTATTTCAAAATTGATGCCACCCACTGCTAACATTAAAGAACAACCTTTAGTTTCAGTGAATGACATGTTTTATTGAAGTTCTTGTAAATTGTGAATCTAAATATCCTCTAACCCCCCTCCCAAAAATAAACAAACAAAAAAAAACTGGTGTGATAGCTTTAAAATTCCCTTAAAAAAGAATAAAAAACTAAATAGGAAAATAAAAAATAAACAACAAGGAAAATACCTTGAAAAAATGATAGAACTCAATTTTAATAATTAATAATAATTCTGATACAGAACTCTCTGCTCATTACCTTTTTCCTCCTGACTTTAAAAGAAATTTGCCAGGGTCCAAAGATTTAAAAACTTGTGAAAGGCATCTGAATTCAGCACAAGAAAAGTAAAGGTGAACCAGGTTTTAAAGAGTTAACTCTAATGTTCCTTAAAAGACCATAGCAATGTTTTTTCCATACCTTCAACACATGGTAAAACAGACTGCACTTGCTCTGCACTCAAAGCGCATTCACATTATAATATAGTATAAGAAAGCCCTCAGCGCGCCCTCGGCTGGGTGGCGTTGCCGTCAATGAGCGCACGGACACACGCATCGTCAGAGCGCGCCTCAAGCAGCAAGATCCCCGGTTGACTTCTGCACAGCAACTGACGTCTTTTTTTCTGTCTTCCCTTGATGTGTGTGTGCGTGAGTGACTAAGGTGAGAGACTATTCATGCTTCTGTAACTGAAGAGCAAGTTTAAGTTCTGTTAGAATGCTTACTTTCTGTTGGTACAAGTTCTACTTTGTCAATTGTCAATCAAGTGCTGCGTCACGAGGACCACATACACACGGCCAATCGTTGTAAACCTGACTTTCACTATTAAAGTATCCTCTCCAACCTGATTCCCTGGCCGGAATCATTGCTCTATAGTTGTCCCATCTATGTTGGCTCACTGAGGTCCCCATCCTCACACTACATGTCACATTCACCCATTCACACACACGTTCACACACTGGTGGCCAGGGCTACCTGCTCCTGGCAGATGGCACCACAGGACTTCAGGCTGTACTTCTGCATTTTCAACCACCACCACAGACACAAAGAGTGTAGAGCTGGATCAAGAGACTTACCCGCCCCTCTCTATCACCAAACACTGAATCCAATCAAACTGTAAAACTAGGCAGTACTGACTGAATATAAATCCAGATGACATTACTGCACTACCTATTTCAAACCAAAAATGTTTTCTGAAATGTTTTTTAACGTCCTGTTTAGCTGTAATACCTAGAGTTTGTGAACAGGATGTGGGTGCCATACTGCTTCCTGCACAGTGAAAACCAAGGCCAAAAAAACAGAGATCAAACAGTAAGACTAAGTACTATGTAAAGTGTCTTTGAGTTCCCTGAAAAGCGCTCTATAAATAAAATGTATTATTATTATTATTTTTAAAACTAAGCAGCGCTCATCAGATATAAACCAATATTCTGTTACTGAGTTACATATTTGTTTCCTCAAATGTTTTCAGCAACATGTTTTATCTTACTGTTAAACTGGAATACGAGATCTGGCCTGCCGCCATTATTTCACACATTACGTCAGGTGCATAGCATTGTGGTAGTTGTAGGATTTCTACCTCTCGAACAAAAATGTCCTTTTTTTCAGTTTTCTCTGCTTGTGTAGCACCAGTTTCAAAAGTATCTGCATCTTTCTACTACATAGACTGAGCTTTATGTGAGAGTCATCTTTATATTGGTGAAATTCTTCTTCAGTGAATAAGTTGTGATTCTTTTGATAACTCACATTGGAGAGGCGGTGCAGCTCCCTGCACTCGTCATCACTGATCACCCCGTCCAGCAGCACCCGCTGCGAGCCGTTCAGTTGCTTGGACGTCATGGTCACCTTGATGTCATCATACAACAGAGCACCACCTGGACAAATGAGGTCACATGATCGAGATGTGTACAGATTTGTCGGTCAAAGACTGAACCTCTGACTCTCAGGTACTGCTACAATTTGTTACTGTAGTTTGTTTACATATGAAATATTAAAGTATACATCATGAGGTTATGTGGAACAAATGCTCCATCATATTACTATCAACAGGTTCACTAAAATCTGGGTGAAATATTCACCTTCCTGCGGCGCTATCATCATGGCCAGATCTGAAGAGTCCTTCTTCTTCTCCTCAACCAGAGTCTCTATCTCCTTCATTAGGTTTCCTATTTCCTCTGTGATCCTGGCTGCAGTCTCTCTGTCAGCTCTGACACACACACACACACACACACACACACACACACAAAGAAGTTGTTGACATAACAAGTCACAACATCACTTTCACAATACATTCATTCTTGCGCTGCAACATGTGTGTATCAGTGTCTTCAGTCTTACTTCTGTTTGTCTTTCAGTTTCTTGGGCATGATGTCTTCAGGAGTCCATGTGTCCTGATTATAAAACCATAGTGAAGACATAAGTCAAACACCATTCTGCATGAAACCACTGCAGCAATGAGCAAAATGTGAAGGATAAGGGATTTCATCACTCACTGGGTCTACAAAGGTGATTCCAAAGGCTTCATATCCAAAGTAGAGCAGCTCTTTCTCCAGTAAGGACTGCTGGATGTACTGTTTCACCCCCTGGAGGCAAAAATCAATTGAACCTTGATTGCATCTGTTTAAAATAGCAGTCTATAAAATAGCTGTAATCTTTGCCGTGTGTTCAACTTTCTAGCTGGGACACTGGCAAAATAAGACAATGTAACAGTCAGCTTACACTGATGCTAGTTTTTTTAATGTTGATTTGATGTGTCCAGGCCTTTAAACCCTGCCCAGGAGGCCTTGAAAAAAAGTTTCAAACAGCAGACATTCTGACTAGTCATAGGGAAAGCATGTATTACTAATGACATCAACAATGACTATTGTCCTATTCAAGAAACTTGCTTATTATTGAATGTATTCTTTACACCACCAGCTGGTTCTGCTGGAAAGTGGCGACATGTCTGCTCTGAAAATGTCTGTGAAAACTACTGTGTAGAGGAGGGAACTAAAGACATTGATCTGTTCTGTAAACACCACATCTGTTGGACGTCTGTCCATTCTTGAAGACGAATCCCTCCTCAGTTGCTGGGTTGTCTTGTGCTGTATAACCCTCTGAGGCAAACATAGTGAGCTTGCTGACCATGGACAGGCACCCCGAGCAGCTGGGGGTTCAGTGCCTTGCTCAAGGGAAGCAAGGCGAACTGGCACTTCCCCAACTACCAGTCCATGCTCCATGTTTGCTACGTACAAGGACCTGAACCTGTAACCCCCCGGTTCCCAAGCCATGTCTCTACACACAGAGCTTTGAAGTGAATTGAATTAACTGAACTGAAGTTAAGCAAACTAAAGTGAATTAAGGTGAAGTAAATTAAACTAGACTGGACTGAAGTGCATTGAATTCAGCTGATTTGAATTTAACTGAATTAAAACAAAGTGAATTGATTTGAACTGAACTGAACTGAATTGAAGTAACTCGAACTGAACTGAAGTAAACTGAATTTAACCAAACTAAAGTGAAGTGAAGTGAAGTGAAGTGATGTGCCTTGAATAGCAGTAAACCATAAATGGTATCAAAAGTGAGGTTTAAGGGATCAAACTAAATGTGTTTAAAGTGGGGTTGGTGAAAAAATAATAAATCATTTTACTTGTTTAATTTCCAATTATTTTGTTGACTTTCATTATTATGGAAAGCACAATAACCCATTACATAAATGTGTGCACATGCAGGAAACAGCAGTCACATAGTTTCAGAGGTTTCTTGGTGAAGAATCAGCCACACCTTCACTCTGCAAGTGTTTTTACTCTAAAACTGAGCACAGGCTGGACAGTAAGCTCAGACATAAACACCAGAAATTTTGGCATCATTCATCATCATAAGTATTGATCAACAAGCCTATTAAGCCACTATAAATACAGCAGAATATGGACATTTAGAGCCTGGAGCAGTAAAGACCTAACTTACTGCTTCTTTAAAAGGCAGCAAATGTTTATGTGCTTTAGATTATCATCAGTGCCTTTTTAATGTCCCGTTTGTGCCCTTGAGTACATTGGAGTGCTAATGGAAGCTATTTCTTTCTCACTGTGTGAGGGCTGATTTACTGCTGATCATTATGGATAACACATCACACACTGCTACCAATAAGTGCTCTCAAAAGCCTCGGCTAAATGTAGAGTAGTGTGAGTTATTGACTGTACCTGTCTCGCTGATATAGTCTCTGCCTTGTCATCACCAAGCACGGCAGAATAATAAGCCAGGTTCTGGTTCATCACCTCATCTTCAGGGTGGAACAACAGGAAGGTCTTAGCACACTCTATGGCCTTTTCATACTTCTCACCTGGACAGAGAGAACAGGAAGAGGAAGGTGAAGGGCAGGTTTAAGGTCTGACAGAGTCAACAGACATGTTGTTTTTGTTAGGAGAAAGGCAAAAATGTGCCCCTGTTGGGTTTTTGATGAACTTTGTCAGAGAAGATAACCCTGATTATTATCTCAGATCGTTCTTGGAGACTACAGATCTATAAGCCTGTGCTTAAATATGGATGTGTGGGGCGGGAAAGACGTGAAGGTTTACCAAGCACTGGGGCTCTAACTCACACATGCTTCCCAGTAAATTACAAAGATAATCTTTCAGGCACTGCAAGCAGTTTTCACTATTCACACATGCAATACATTCAGCAGCATATTTTCTGTCTTGCACCTTTTTTTCACTTTCAATGGCAATTCCCAAAAATAAAGGGTTGGGGAGAGTCCAGGGTATGATGGTAATGCAACACTTAGGGAGACCAATTGCCATAAAACTCAAGAAAAGAAGAAAACTTAGAAACGCTCTGACACATGGACATTATTAATGGAGCGACGATGTTGGAGGGTGACAGCAGGCGGCACCAGAGTGCACTGTTTTTGCTCTCTTTGGGTGCGCTGGCCTGACAGAACTTTTTTGGGTATGCTTGAATGGATTTCCGGTCAATATACAATAGAACATTTTCATATTGAAAGAATTTGGTTTTGGTTTGTTGTTAAGGATCTTTTCAATTATTTCAGAATTGTAATTCTCACCCATATCTTTCTAAATATATTTAGACCCAAGGTCGACTGCCGATGCCTCAGGGAAACAAATCAATCAGCCCCATGTTATATGATAGTGAGAAGTGCAGAACAGATTATACTGAGCACGCATCAATGATATGATACAATATAACCCAATGATTTCTCCTCTTTTCAACCTCCTTGGACCAAGCCAACCAATGAAGGCCATGAGTACTAGTCAGTCAGAGTAGGGACTGTAACTCCTCCGCCATCCTAGGAGAAAAAATTTGACTTACGATAAATGGCCACACAATAAACAAGTTGTGGATTCAAATTTGTCATCAGCAGTCTCGTGATTGGTTCGCTTGCTCCACATGAAAACATTTTTTTTCCAGATCGACATAACCTTTAAAGTCTTGTTCTTTCAATGTTACTGCTTCCATTCAACACTTACATTCCACTTACATCCAGCCATACCAGCAACTCCCCTGAGATGTTGTAAAGTCGTAAAGTGGGAAAAGGAGTGCCCCAGGGATTTTTCTGTAGTTTGACATGGAAGTTGGCTTTGCCCACATTCCCTCATCAAAGAGCCTATGGGATTTTTCTTTGGATTTTGGATTAAAGCAGAAAATAAGTTCTGTGGTAAACAAACATTTATACTTACATATTTTGTTGAGCAAGATAATCTTCACAAATTATCACCACTTTCAGGAGTTTTGAGGCCTAAATGCAATCTCCAGATATAACAAGCCACAAGACACACAAAGCTTCAAAGTTCACAGTGGGGTATTTACTGATGTATTTTATGTCATAGAACAAAATATGAAAGTCTCCTCAACTTGTGTTAACCACAGACATTATTTCATGCTTCTAACCAAATATATATTAAAAAAAAAACACTGACTCCAAGATGAGGCAATCGGAGGTGCTGAAATGTTAATGGATTTTTGGGTTTTAGGACTCATTTCTGGGGTTCTCTATTGGCGGTAGAGACCTCCAACAACACCAGTCCCTGCTCCCTTTCAAACATGACCCCATGCAGGAAATCTTCTGAACATATCAGGCATAGACTGCCTCTGTGAAAGGAGCCGAAGAGATATGTTACAGTTGCATTATGGATGTGTGGGATTACGTGTTTGTGGAGGTTCACTGGTGTTTGGTCCCATGGCTGGTTCCATTTTCCTGATCAACAAACACCCAGAGATGCAGAGAGGGCAGGTAGTTGCTTCTTATTATTAGCTGATGCTACCTGTCAGTTTCACCAGTTATAATGACAAACATGACTGGTGACAGATCAGCTGTAGAGAATTTGCTGTGGCTACAATGAAACCTTTGGTGGCTGTCTGGTTACAGTAATGTTGGTGACTTTATTTGCACAATATTGATTGATTCAAAGAATATCCACTCTTTAACACTACTATATGACTGCTGATAGTTTGTATTTGTATTTCAAAATGACCAACAGAGTGGTGACTTTATCACAAATATATCAAAATTGTAGGACTATCATCACAATAGATTTATATAAAGACCTTGATATCTGGTTCATGTATCTTGTGGAAAATCTAGCTAAAAGTCAGTAAGTTATTATTTGTGTGAGATGTGTCAGATAGATTTAATGGTAGTATCACATCTTCCTCTTATCTAGTTCTTCAGTTGTTGTTACAGATTGTGAGTGTGAATTAAAAAATGGCTGTTTCTGCCTCATCAATCAACGAAAGGTGATTTTTTAACTTTGAGTTGAGTTATGTTAGTGACTTAAGGAAATTTGATCTGATAAAGTTTTGATAAAATGCTCTCAAATGCCCTACACTTGACCCATATTTGGGACTAAAAGTCAATATATCTCAGCCTCTGCTGCTTTAGTTGTGACTCTTTTTAAAATTCACGTCTTGGGAGTCCTCTAACTTTATGGAAGTGCAACATTAATCACCTTAATAAATAGTAACGTATTAAAAATGTCCCATGAGCTGCAGGATGCTGAACAGTGGATGGGATCTTCCTTCTGTTAGTGGGTTTGAAGAATTTAATAATGGTATGGAAACACCCATCAGTCTGCTTTTTAAGAGGCTCTAATGGAGGCCAGATGGCTGTTGGTCAACTGTGAGTAAAGTGAATTGTCGTCATTGAGCGTGACCATCAACCATCACTATTAGTCTATACAATAAAAACAACACACCAGGTTTTCTCAATACGCAGGAAACTCTATAGCAGTGACACTCAACTTATGGCCCATGGGCTAAATCTGGCCTCCTGATAGAGTGCCAGGTGGCCCCCTAACCATTTTATAATTCACAATGAAAATAACGTGAATTGCACTGGAAATATTGTACTTAGAGTGGATAAAACAGCATCAAAATAGAGCTTGTTTATCAAAAAAAGTGCCAATGGAGGATCCTCTGCACTGACAGAGGTCCTATCTAAGATCCTAATGTTCTAAAATCCTACAAATGTCCAAAAATCCTAGAAACATCTTAAATCCTACAGATGTCCTAAAAATCTTGAAATGTCCTAAAGTCCTAAAAATGTCATTAAATCCTAGAAACATCCCAAAATCCTGTAAATATTCTAAAATCCCGAAAATGTTCTAAAATCCTAGAAATGCCCTAAAACTCTAAAAATGTCCTAAAGACCTAGAAATGTCCTTAAATTTTAGAAATGTCCCAAAAGTCCTGAAAACATCCTTAAGTTCTAGAAATGTCCTGAAATCCTAGAAATGTGCTAAAATCCTAGAAATGCTCTAATATCCCAGAAATGTCTTAAAAATCCAAGAAATGTCCCTAAATCCTGGAATTGTCCTAAAATCCTAGAAATACTCCAATGTCCTAGAAATGTCATAAAATCCTAGAAATGTCCTGAAGTCCTAGAAACATGCAAAAAATGAATAAATGGCCTAAAATCCTGGAAACTGACCGCTTGCGTCCTGTCATTATGCAAAAGTTGCCTCCAAGCAAAGCGTGTTAAGTATCCCTGCTCTGCAGGGAGCCATCACATCTTGTTTTAAATAAAACCAGAAGATCTGTCTGATGAGTTTGAACCAATATATCTGACCATGTGTTAATCTCTGTAGAGAGTTTAATTCCACTTCCATGACATTGGGCATTGATGAAGGTGCTGGACTCACTATTGTAGTAGGAGAACTGCAGGTAGTTGAAATGTGAGGGGAGGAAGTCCTCAAAGGGCTTGTTTTTACCAGCAGTCGAGGCCAACTCTACTGCGCAGTGCTGCTTACAGTTCAGTACCTGCATGTAGTGGTCTGACACACACACACAAAAGGAACATGGTCAGCAGATTTCAACTTTCATATCAATCTTTTCTGCACAAAAAGCCAACAATGCACTCTTTCACCTGTCATGGTCTGGAACAGGTCGGCACTGTACTCCATGTAGTTGTAGCCGTCGTAGTTGTAGGCTCCCTCACACAGTGCTCGACACTCCTTATCAGCAGTTAAGTACTCATCCACGGCCAATTCAAAGTGATCAGCCGCCAGCCCGAAGGAGTCGTCGCTGTAGTAACTCTTCCCCAGCAGGAAGTCAGCCTGAGGGGGGCAGGTTGTGTGATATTACCAGTGTAATCTCTCTCATAAAAGTTTCATTTTTCTAAATAATAGCAAGATAATAACAAAATGAATGCAAGGTTATTAAAACATCTTGTCTGGGTTTACTTTTACCTTTATTTCCCATCATATTTCACACATCTCTTCATTTAAACATTTATATAACAATTTGAGAACTTTAAAGTTGGGCAGTTGCAGCTATCATAGACATGTAAAAAAATCTGTGACAGTTTAACTGTGGAGAAAAGATCCATGAGGCAAAAATTAAAAAAAAAAAAAAAGAATCTGAAATGTGAGCAAAACAAACATTACAGACACTCAGCCCCCTCTGAAGACTGGCCTTGAGGCTAACAGGACAAAAAGGCCAGAGCAGTGATCAGAAAAGGAGTTAACACTCACCATATGTGGCCTGGCCTCCAAATCTTTGAAGTCCTCCGGCTGTACTCCTGCCATCATCCTGTAGTAGTCCAGGTTCTGTCTCATCTCCATGTGGTCCGGGTTGGCCAGGAAGAATGTGTTGGCAGCTGCCACAGCCTTGTCCAGCTTATTGATCTGAAAACACACAGGTTCAGCTCGGCCTCTCTTATTGAAGATGTGTTTTTCAGTAAAACACCTCAAAATACCTACAGAGCTTAATAACAGCACTGATCACTGCTGCCCTGCAAGAGTCTGCTCTGCTACCATGTGCCTCCCAAGCAGGGTCAGTCTGTCCAACCCTCTGTGGTAGGGCAACATATAATATAACTACATTATATTAGAACTATAAAAACAAAATTAATATATTATCACAATATCATTTTTATGGTTTACATGTTAGCAAACTGTTGCTGACCCCCCCCCCCAAATTAAAGAGTGATTGCAGTGTTTAAGAACAGTTAAACCTGCTAAAAATAGTCAATAGACTGTTTTCCCATTGCCAGTAGAGCAGAGCTGTGTACACGGCAAGCATGTGTGTGTTGTTTTGGTGTATCCATGTGATGTCATGGATAGGATAGGATTATAACAGGTAAACAGTAGAGAGCAACATGGACAGACACCTGTGAAAACTTTTCAGTGGTTTCTTCTCTTCAAATATCTACTTATTCTGTCTCTCTTTTAAACTCGGTGCAGACTAATTTGGTTTGGGTGTTGCTTCGATGGAGATGGACAGTATTTGGTGGTGATGCATCATTGCATGGAGCTAAGATTAGCAGGTTGTGTGGTGTTGTATTTCCATCTATGCCGATCGAAGCCGGAGGATATGAAAACCTGTTTCTATTGCAGTCATTTGACCTGGGTTTGAACTCTGATTGTTCGCGTTCCCATCGCATTAAAAAGCCAGATGTTACCTGGTGTTCACAGGTTTTTGAGTATGAGGTTTAAGATAGTTAAGCCGAGGATAAAATCCAAACAATGAACTAACAATGCTTCTTTAACACATTGCACTGTCTTTTGGCCAATTGTTCATAAAAAAATGTGTATCTTATTTCTCACTTGTACTTATTTAAACTGACCAAACTTCGTCAACCTGACATGAAAGACAGTATTAATTTAACTATAAGTTTAGTGAACCGGTTTCATACTTCAAAATAATGAGACTGGATGCACAGAGATAATGTTTAACAGGCATTAAGTCAATTGTAGGTTATTTCCACCTCTAACAGCGACCAGTGGGAGTTGTAACCATCCATGTTTGGGTGCTGCTTAGGTGGAGATGGACAGTATTTGGTGGTGGTGCATCATTGCATGGAGCTGAGATTAGCACGTTGTGTGGTGTTGTTTCCTTCAATATAATCCACAGCAGCAACACCACATGTCTCTCTGATATCAGTGACCTGTAACTGAAAAAGACTATTCAGTCGCAGGAGTTTTGGCTTCATTCCATATTATTATTACATGTTATTATCATAGTTTGGAAAGTCAGAATCTGAGCAACCAGCTTGGTTGGAATGTTGAACCTAGGGATACAGATATCCGATACGCCAATATATAACAACTCATTTGGCCAGTAACCAACACCAATATCGATATATTTACTTTTTTTCCCCACCTGATTTAAATGAGCATCAATTCTTCTGTCGTGGAATTAACATAATATTATGCATACACATTATTCTGGTTTACCAGCAGATGCAATGCTTCTACATGTATGCAATATTCATTCATTGTGCAAAATAATAAAAAATACTTCAGCTTTGGGTCGATGTTTTGTTCATGTTCATTTTGTCAATAAAAAAAATCTGTCAAATCGGCAAAAAATAGCATGTTGGCCAATTCCATCATTTAATTTTACAGTCAATGTCTGTTGATACCAATGATATGCTGACATTATTGTGAATCCCTAATATGAATTATTATAAAAATACACAAATACTTGAGATCATTTCTTCTGCAGATTTTAGTAGCAGATTAAAATTCAGCACATGCTTTTTCAGTGTGTTGCTGCTACCTGGTTCTGTCTGAAAGTAATTTGCCAATTTTGAATATAACTACATATTACTACAATCAATATATATATCATATAACCTAACTATCTTTGCCCATCTTACTTTACAGCAGAATCCAATATGCCAACACAGCATTCGGCCCTATTTACACTTTATCTCAGTAAGCATTTGAAAGCAGCACCGTGGCCTTTAAAGTGCTGGATCCCAAAACTCTGCGTCCTAACGTAAGGCTGACTCCACCTTAAGACGTGGCATGGCTGTCTTGAATTTGGGGGGGTTGGGGCATTTATAGTATGCAGATCCACATCAGCACTGAGTCCAGACTTGAATAAGATCTAAAACTAAAATGTGTTTGTAACAAAGTTTTACTCTGTACGGAGTACGTTAGTTAGTATAAAGTTGGACTGGAAAGCCTGTCTATGTTCTACATGTTGCATGAGACATGAGGGCAGCACTGATTGCAGCCGGAGGCTCCACACATGCAGTTAGCCTCCATCAGCTGCTGCACTCCGCTGTTTACCTTGAAATAAGCCACTTGCAGGTAGTTGTAGGGAGTCCTCTTTGTGAATTCCAGCTCCACTTCTTCACTGACTTGGTGCAGAGTCGGAGAGCCCAGCTTCTCCGTCTCGCAGGAGTTGACACAGTCCGCCCGTTTCAGGATTCTCTGGAAGAAGCCCAGGTCCTCCACAGAGCCGGTCCCCGGGATAGAAGCCCCCAGGCCGGACCGCCGCTCACCGAAGGCGGTCTGGTTGGCGCAGCCGAGCCGACACTGAGCCTTCACATTGCGGACTGTGGCTTTGTTCCGGAGCGCCTTCTCCATGTTGAGGATCACAGTGAGCCAGTCCCCCTTATAGTAGGCTTCCACCGCCGTGTCGAAAAGGAAGTCATACGGCTCCAGGACGAAGCGGCTGCCCTGGTCTGTTTCCGAGGAGCACAGCGGGAAAATGCTGCAGAGAAACAGGAAAACATACCGAAGCTTCATGGTGCTGAGGGTCCGGGCTGAGCGGCGAGCAGCGGCCGGGAGCAGAGCTGAGGGCCGGGGACAGAGGAGGAGCTGGAACTTCTCTCTCCCACATTAACTTGTGTGGAGGTGGGATCTGAGCACAGGAGCCCCGGTAACACCCCCTCTGCCCCCATATGTAGATCTCATTACAATAATGCCACAAAGCACAGTCCAATGTGACCCTGTGTGAAGGCAAAATGCAACAGAAGTTAAGACTGAACTCAGCTTAGATAAAAATCACTTAAACCCTTAGGGTTTTTGTAAAGCATCTTCTACAACGCCATTCTATCTTTAAGGGGACATTGTAGGTCATGTTGTTGCATGCTTCATGTTTTATGGCAAAAGAAATTAACTATTCACATTAAGCAATTTAGGAAATTACGTAATAATAATTCATTTCAAAAGAAAGTGAAGTAAGTGGTGTTAAAGTCCAAGTTGAGTTGCAAGTCTTTTTTGATTTTGTCAAAGTCAGTTCTACAGTCATTAAATTTGTGACTCAGGTATGACACAAGTCCTCACTTGTGGTCTCATACTTTTCATACCAAACTTTACTGACTGGATCTTTTTCTCTTGTAAGCAGTGTAAAAATGTGTCATAATGATAACATTCATCTTACAGGAAAATTCAAGGCTACTGTTTTTATGAATTATACGTTGTTACAAATAGGGTTTTTTTTTCAACACCGTAGTTATCCCAGCGTGCTTTGCACAGCAAATCAGTCACTTCCAATACACAATGATTGGGTGCAAAGTTCTGGTTCCCAACACAGTGTCTGCATCACTACAGACACCACGTCAAAACCGCCTGTCCATCAAAAAGACCATGATGACACAGCAAATTCCAACATGTTCTCATCACAAGTTGTAACATGTTGCTGCTTTGCAGTGGACTAAGCTAGAATTAATTAATGGGGCCAGCTGTTTGTGGAGGGGAGACCCCTGAACTCTGAGTTGATTTACTCCAAGAGGGGAAACTCTGAGTATTTGGTTCCAGAACAGCTAATGTGAATTAGTTCAATCAACTCTGAGTATGTTCACCCTGAGTTCAGCGTGCACGACCTCAATAAAAAGGCATCATCAATGGAGCCCTGATACCTTGATTCACCATGGCAACGGCTGAGAAAAAGAAGGCTACTTTACCCCATTGGAACTAGAGGTCCTCATGCTGACTATGAGCCCATGTTTAGAAAGAAAAGTACCACAGTTGCAGCAACTAAGGAGAGAAAAGCGGCATGGGAGAAAATTGCTGCCTGCATCATTTGTGCCAATGTGTAAGTTTGAATGTACATGTCCATTGACTTAACATTAACCACACTTTATTAAAATTGTAGCATACAGGTGAAAAAAAACGGTGGAAGACCTCCTGTGTGGTTCCTGTCCCGAAGACAGCGCACCCCAGGGAGCCCAACCACTTCAGACCTGTGGCCCTCACTTCTCACCTGATGAAAACCATGGAGAGGATTGTTCTCAGAAACCTCCGCCCCCTGGTGAGCTCACATCTGGATCCACTGCAGTTTGCATACCAACCGGGCATTGGAGTGGATGACGCAGTCCTCTACCTGCTGCACAGATCCCTGACTCACCTGGAGGACACCGGCAGCACTGTGAGAGTCATGTTCTTTGACTTCTCCAGTGCATTCAACACAATCCAGCCTTCACTGCTCAGGGGGAAGCTTGAAAGAGCGGGAGTAGACTGTCACCTGGCTGCATGGACCATCGATTACCTCACCGACAGACCACAGTTCGTGAGGCTTCAGGACTGTGTGTCGGATATGGTAGTCTGCAGCACCGGGGCCCCTCAGGGGACAGTGCTCTCCCCCTTTCTCTTCACCCTGTACACTTCAGACTACCACTACAACTCTGGGAGCTGTCACCTCCAGAAGTTCTCCGATGATACAGCCATCGTTGGATGCATATCTGAGGGGGACGAGCGGGAGTACAGGACCGTCATCACGGACTTTGTCAACTGGTGTGAGCAGAACCATCTCCAGCTCAACGCCAGTAAGACAAAGGAGATGGTTATTGACTTCCGCAGGAGGAAGACACCCCAGACTACACAGGTGAACATCCAGGGTCTGGACATTGAGATGGTGGAGACCTATCGATACCTGGGTGTTCACCTTAACAATAAACTGGACTGGTCTAATAACACAGATGTCCTGTACAAGAAGGGCCAAAGTCGTCTCCACCTGCTGAGAAGACTGAGGTCCTTTGGAGTGTGCAAGACTCTGCTCCGGACATTCTATGACACTGTGGTAGCATCTGCTCTTTTCTATGCAGTGGTCTGCTGGGGAGCAGGGAGCACAGATCGGGACAGAAAGAGACTGAACAGACTGGTCAGGAGGGCCGGTTCTGTCCTGGACTGCTCCCTGGACTCCATTGAGGAGGTGGGTGAGAGGAGGATGTTAGCAAAGCTCACATCCATCATGGACAACCCCTCTCACCCACTGCATGAGACTGTGGGGGCTTTAAGCAGCTCCTTCAGCAACAGACTGAGACATCCACCCTGCAAGAAGGAGTGCTACCGCAGGTCATTCATCCCATCTGCAATAAGACTCTATAACATCAGCATCACTGGCTGATGGGAACAAAACTGGCTTCATCCAAAATTCATCCCAGAGTAATTTGCACAACAAATTTTTGTACTATTCTCTAATCCATCTTTTGTGTACATACTATTCTATTACTTAATTATTATTATGTGTACATACCTTATTTCCTCTATGTACATACTTATTTTATTACTTATTTATTGTTATTTGTTATTGTTATTTTCTTTGTTACATTTCACTTTTCTTTTTTCATGCTGCTGTAACATTTGGAATTTCCCCCAATGGGGGATCAATAAAGGAATATTCAATATTCAATATTCAATTAAACACATTTTGATTTTCATTTTGGTGCAGTCCCACACAGAGACAACAAAGAGTTTCCCTCATCTCAGGGTTAACACACTCAGAGTTTTCACATAACCTACTTTCTGGAATACCCCCCAGGTATGGTTGTAACACTGTTTTGTCTCAGCACAACATGGTCTCATCCCAACTCATCATATGTTGCCGTTTTGTAGTGGACTTCTGTGTCTACATATGACGCTCTGGGTATCCTTCTGCGTCTGCTGTTGATGTTCAGGGAAGGCGCTATTGTGATGTCAACAAACGCACATGTTGTGATGACATGCACATTATGTTTAGATAAGACAAGCACACGGCAACCAATGCCAGTACGTCAACAAACGCACATGCTGCCACATCCAGCTGTCTGGCTGTCCAACGCCATATAGTAACAAGTCAAGCAGTTCTGTTCAGCTGTCTTTTCAGCAAATGCCACCCAGGGGCGTATCATGCGGACACAGAAGGTACTTTTTGGCATCAGTATTATTTACACTGAAACCACGTTCAAAGCAGAGGTATTTGAGAACTTCAGACCTTGACTACCTCGCCTGGTATGGAGATACCGGGGCTCCCTCTGGAGCCAGACCTGGGTGGGGAGCTCGCTGGCAAGCATTTGGTGGTCGAGCCGTGGAAAATGGGGCCTTACTGAGCTCAGCCCCAAGAGACCACGTGGAGCTGCCACCATCCGGGACAAGCATCAAAATCGGGTATATTGTGTGCCAGGCTGCAGGCTGGGGCAGGGACCCAGGCGTGCTGACCCCTGGCATTAGTTTTGGAAGTATCTTGTTATTAAGAAAATAAATGTTTTTGTGTATGCTCTTATACTAGGTTCCTGAGCAGATGCGTTTTCTTACCAACACATTACAATAATTAATACATGGGACACAGCTTTCACCACGTTTGTTAGAAATAAAACTTGTGTAAGTGTGCACGCAATGGATCATGGGAGAAACACGTAGCCCAAGGAAGCACAAAATCCAGGATACCACTTTAGGTGTACTCTGGTCTATCCCTCTGTGGGTTTCTGCGGGCTATGATGTGACAGATACAACCCAGCAGCTGTTCATATCCTGCCCAGTGCCAGGGAAAAATATTCTACAATAAGATATAGTTTCCTGGACTTCTTTTTTCTTTGGTTTCTCAACAGTGACACATCTTCGCCTCTTTAGATGTTCTGTCGCGAGGCCGGGATTTTTGTTAACACGCCTGAAAAGAAATCCAAGTAATATTGAAAATAAAATAAATTATATGTAATATAATTTGATTTTATTTTCATTTCAATGAATGTTGAAAAATTAAAAATTTATTTCATAATTATAAATAGCTCCGATAAAGCTTTTTATTTTAAAGACTTTTATACAGGCACAAAGCAGGACGACCATTATAGAAAAAAAGGGGAGGAGATTTAGGACCCTGTCATACCTCCGGTACTTTATGGTATTTGTATTTTTAGTCTAACATTAGCTGGTTATGAAAGCACCAGCTAGTCAGAAAGAGTGAAAACCTGTCAACGGACAAATTTGTATTAAAACGGAGAGAAGACAGCATGGACAGGACGGTCAGTCTTCCCAACCAGCCCGACAAAACCACCACAGGTAGGCTATCATAGACTTACTGAGAGACTTAATGAATACCATGTCAAACATGTCCACTGTCCCGAGCAGAACTAGTTAAAGGTGTCTCAACGTGTCAGAGCACCCTGCCAACATTACCTATTTGTTTATATATATTTTTTTGTCCATATGAGGTGCAGTTAGCTTAAGTTAGCCAGCAGCCGGCCGGTTAAACAGTGGGACAACGTGACTGTTGTAACAGCTGTGGTCTAGTATTGCTGTTCACTGTTATCCGATAGTAGATAATGTGATCTGCATTTAACTGACACCAATTATTATACAGTAAATGTTCAGAGAAGTTGGTTCACCATCAGTTTTGTTGTAGACTGCGTCGATGCTGAAATACTGTAACAAAAATAAAAAATTAGGAGACAAGAGTGTTGGTGTGGAGATGTTGACTGAAAACTGCTCAAAGGTTTCGTGTTAATAAATGAAAAAATGCAGTCACTGCTTTGCATTACTATGCTTAACATGAATAATGATGTTTTTAGAAGCAATGGTAGCAGCAGCTGCTGTGATAGTAAAGTAATGTTCATACTGGGACAGTATTAGTGTAACGTTAATATCAGCTAGAGTAGTCGCAGTAGTTTGAGCCCTGCCAGTAAAGCATCAGTTTTGGGTGCCTTCACAAGGATATTAAGGATTCTCCTAGTGACTCCCTGCATTATAAAACTGTGATGTAACCTGAACTGCGTGGTTCTTGCAGTGACTCTGGTTGAGAGCAGCAGCTCCCCCAGCGGTCTGGAACTGGTCAGTTCCTACCAGACCAACAGAGTGGGAGACCCCATGGACTTGGTGGCCCTGGCATCACAAGTACAGAAGGTTCACACTGAGATTCATGTTTTCAAATAACAAACTGTCACGTTAAACAGGGCAACATCTCTTGTTGGGGATGGACAGAACAGTCTTGGAAAGGTGTTTTCTTTGTTTTTAGGGAGATGACTTCATTAAAGCCAACGCCTGCAACAGGCTGACAGTCATTGCTGACCAGATCAGATACTTACAGGAGCAGGCCAGAAAGGTAAGAAGCAAAAACCAACACACAATGAATGGACAGTAATAGATGTAGCAGTGATACACAAATGCTGAGTGTACTCTAGGTTTTACAGCTGGGACCAGCAGCTCTGCAGCTCCTTCTGCTGACTGGACAAGTTACAACACCCTGGCCACAGCTTTTACCATAGGAGCCTAACTAAAATAACAATAATGTTGTAACATAATTTTAAATATAAAATCACAAAACATATACATTTAATTTTTCGCTAGACATTTCCCCTAACTTTTCAAAAATAATTGTCTATATCTACTTAATTCTTCTAAATTGCTGAACATTTCCAAAATGTTTATTTTTTCTATTTTTTGTGGACTGTTAAACCAGTGATTCTCAACTGGACCCCCCCAAACAATGGCAAATAGTTTATTTTCCCCTTGTGAGTGAGTGTAGAGGTGATCTCAGAGTGAGTCAGAGTCATAAGAGTGACTGTTCTGTTCACAGGTTTCACTTCCTCCATGGTTTTCTCCTCAGCTGGAGTTTACAACTACAGAATTCTGGTCTGACTGTCAGCAACTCAAATCTTTGAAAAAAGGACACTAGTAAAAAGGAAAACATATCATGTCTGAGTATGTTGGATAACTAAAAAATGAGGCACACTTTGAGTCCAAGACGCATCTTTTTCTTTTTCAGGTTTTAGAAGATGCTAAAAGAGATTCTGACCTCCACCATGCCGCCTGTAACATAGTGAAGAAACCAGGCAACATGTATTACCTCTACCAGCGGCCATCTGGACAGAAATACTTCTCCATCATCTCTCCTAAGGTCTGTATGACACACACTTATAAGCTGCTTCTATTGCTGTGTCCCTCTGCATGGACACAAAGTGTTACAACATGCAGGCACAGAAGCTGTTACTTAACACGCCCTGAGGACAAGTTCCACACGTGAATGGTGACCAAACACCTGTGAGCTTGTATGTAACGGTGACAGTTAGAGGTGTTTGGTGTTCAAAGTTCATTTAAGCCAGAAGGGAGCTGATGGTGAGCAGGCAGCCAAAACACAGGCCGCTCAGGCCGGATTAGACTGGCTGCAGTTTTATCTAAGCGTGTTTTTCAGGTATGACAGGGTCTCTAGTGGTCATGGGATTTATGAGATGGCAGGGAATTTAGATAGATCAAGATCAAGTCAGGGAGCTCCAGAGCTAAACCCAGCACGCAGACTCATATTTATTACAGATGATCTTATTTTGAGTAGTCCTAAAAATGTTAGAAACTCTGATATTCCTATTCCTATTCCTCTGGCCAACAGTTCAAAACCCAAAGTTGTCGTTCATTTTGACAAAGACACAAAAAAAATCATCAAACTTCAGAAGCTACAACGAGTTGAAATCTGCTTGAAAAATGATTTAGAAATGTCCATCAAAAAGTTTCTGTCAACACTCTCCTAATCACAAAGCTCTTTAACAGGGACTTTAAAAAGGGACTTGTAGTTTTGTAAACTGAAATTAAGTGCTGCACATCTCACCATAGTTTGCTTCCTTTGTCTGAAGGAATGGGGTCCAAGTTGCCCTCACACATTTGTTGGTGCATTCAAACTTCAACACGACATGTCCTGGACGCCCATGGACGAGGTGGAGAAGAGGGACTCAGAGATCGCCATCATGGACAAACTGCTGAGCCAGCAGACTGCCTTACCACCCTACACAGAGCCCAACTTCAAGGGCCTCTCTGACTGAAGGACTGCTCAACTGCAGAAAGGACTGGACTATTAAAAGGACACGTTGGACACTATAGTCTTAATGGACAGGCCAAAATAAATAACCCTTTATTATTAGCCCCACAGCAGGCTAATTTGCAAATCCATACATAGATTGGGATTGCTGTTATCAAATCACCTCACACTGTTTTGGTAACTTTGATTGACGTTTGTGCACAACGCATCACTGCACATTTTTATTTGTATACTCATCAGCTGCTGCTGTTGAATTTATAAATGTGAAACATTATGAATGATTCTCAAACTGAAAATATCAAAGCAGGCTTCAATGGCAAGCCTGTGCATGGACACTTCATAAATAAAGTTTTGAAATGTTTACTTCTCGGCCTTTGTCAAAGCTGCTTCACTGACACTCATCATCAGAATGAGCTGTAACAGCTTATTCAGGGTTTCTTACCAAAATGCCCTGTAAACGTGGAGGCTTAAGGATGATAAAATCATTTGTGTAAAGCTTTTAAAAAAGTAAATTGTTTATTCTTTACATCCCTGTTTGCTATCTAGCAGTTTTCTTCTTCACTGCTTTTGTTGGCATGTTACCACCAACTGTAGACCAGAATAATGTGAGAGGAGCAGGATGTGAAAGGTGTGTACGATTAAAGGTCCAGTGTTCTGGATTTAGTGACATCTAGTGGCAGAAACAGAATATAACCTAATACTCATACTATGTTTTCATTACTGCACAATTACCTGAAACCAACAACTGTCGCTCGCCCTGATTGTG
Source organism: Plectropomus leopardus (assembly GCF_026936395.1). Lineage (NCBI taxonomy): Eukaryota > Metazoa > Chordata > Actinopteri > Perciformes > Serranidae > Plectropomus > Plectropomus leopardus. The sequence continues at coordinate 1,509,500 of NC_142177.1, read as the reverse complement.
GTCTGGTCCAGGTTGCGCTGATGCTGTGATCTTGCCTTTGGACAACTCCCTACCAACATATGCATGAGACTGTTATCATCTCTCTCAACATCATCATAGAGAGCAATTACTAATTTCACACCTACCATTATTGTAATATGACATGCATCTGTTTCTATTATTGCTGTGCCCCCCCACCCCACCCTCTCTCCCTCTCTCTTTCTCTTTCTTTTTTGCCATGATTGTATTTCATTTGCTATTTACGACATCTATTGCTCGTCTGTCCGTCCTGGAAGAGGGATCCCTCATTATCCTCTACCGCTCTTCCTGAGGTTTCTTCCTCTTTTTTTCCCCCGTTACAGGGGTTCTTTTTGGGAGTTTTTTCTTGGGTGATGTGAGGGTCTAAGGGCAGAGGGATGTCGTACACTGTAAAGCCCTCTGAGGCAAAACATGTTTTGTGATAATGGGCTCTATAAATAAAACTGACTTGACTTGTTGCATTTTTGTTACCTTAAAGAGTGCTTTATATGTACATAGACAGCAGGTCCTTTTCCACAGTCACCATGTTGCTTCTGTCGTATCCCAGAACGGACAAACCAAACTCTGGCTCTTTTCAAAAAAAATTAAACTCTGGAACCCAGTTAAAAAAGTTTGCGTTTTCAGGCCCCCAAAACACACAAGATCTGACTGAGCGAAGTTTGGTTTTTTAAAGGTCAAGTGTGTAGAATTTAGTGGCAACCAGTGGTGAAGCTGCAGACCGCAACCAACCGAGGGGCCGTTTACATGCCAATGGTTTTTGCATGAAACACTGAACTTTTGTTCAGCCTTTTTGGCCTTTCATTCACAGGCAAAAGTTCATAGGGATCCTTTCATGTCCTACAGGTGGTTCTGTTTGTGTGTTCTGATCATGATTTTGTATGGCCTGATTTTTATTAAGGAGTACAATCAGATCTTGTGCAACTCATCAGGTAGATTATGGGTTTTGTCTTTTGTTAATTGACTGTACCAGTAATGTTGTTTTGATTGTACCTTTTAGATGACAAAATATTTGACACATTTGTTTCATTTCAGCTCAAGACAATTGAAGTCAAATAACTTTATTTTATATCAAATGTCTTCAGTAATTTATTTAGAAGTACAATTAGAGTTTTAAAGGGCTGACAAAAGTTGGATGATTTAGTTAAAAATCAGCCTTTTTAAAAGTTAAAAACTATCCAGATAGATGCATCAGTCAGTGTTTTTTCTGTGAGGATGTGACTGTCAGAAGATAAGAACTGATGTGAGGCAGAAGCTGCCAGTTATCTGTGGCGATGTTGAAGTGCACGGCATCTTCCTCCGCCCTGATCCTCAGCAGGATGTGAGACTGTGGTGGGAGGAATAACAGCACTTTGAACTCTTCTTCATCAGACGGCTCTGACAGGAGGTGAGGGAGGAAGTGTGTCCGCAGCAGGGCAGTCAGAGCTACCTCCTCCATCTGGCAGCAGAACAGGCTGGTCGCACAGTCCTCCCCGCTTTCAGAGCTAATTCTGTCCCATAAAGCCTGGAACAGGTTCAGCTTGGCGCCTCGTCCCCATGTTGAGGGGGCGGGCAGAGGCATGAAGGCCTGCTGGAACGCCACATGGATGTGTGGCAGGACGGTGAGCCAGGACAGGCCGTCCTGGGTGGTGAAAATGGCGCTGGCGCGGAGGGTGGTGGGGTAGGGCTGTCTGGGCTTCAGTCTCAGCTGGACCTTGGGTGATGGCCTCTCTCTGAACAGACACGGGACACTGATGTCCCTCAGTTCTTCATAATGGTCGTCTGTGAGGCTGAAGTGGAGGCGGATGCTGAAGAGCTGATCAAAGCGGGAATCAGCGGCGTCAGTGTGAGTCAGCTGGTAGTTTAAGGTGATTTCTGAGGTGAAGTTAGGGACATCAAACTGAGCTCTGTATTGTTCCAGAGCTGCGTCCACCTCTCCTTGGCAGGCGTCCGTCCCGTTCTGGTTAAGGTCACTTTCTTCATCAGTTAGTGTGTGTTGTTGCAGCTCAGAATGCGCCTCCGTCAGCCTGATGATTGTCTTCTCTGTGTGGTGAATGTTCAGCAGGCCCGTCAGCCCCTCGCTCTCTGCCATGATGTTGGACAGCGAGTGCTTCTTGACCTGCCGTCCTCCCTCTGTTGAGCCCTGCGCCAAAACCCCGGCCAGCTTCTCCCTGGATAGTGTGGTCAGGAGGGTGTAGTAGAGGCGGGCGTGGTCTTGGATGTCTGTGTCTCCATAGCGGCAGCTGAGATGCTGCAGGATGTCAGCCAGAGGGACAAGCAGCGAGTCCAGGCTGGGGTGGACCAGGAGACGGCGGCAGACCCCCAGCAGGCTGTTCCCCAGACGCCAGTCACCGCTTACGCACAGAGAGGAAGAAGACGGAGTGATGACGCTGGACAAGAAGGAGAGTGTGCTGCGCTGTGGGATTTCTCTCTCCTCCGCCACCCGAGCCAGCACCTTGAGGTGCCGGCTCAGGTCCTGTAGGGTGAGCTGGGTGAGCGGGGCCTCTGTGATGACCCCCTGCAGGGCCTTCAGGAACCCCACAGCCCAGCCGGACTCAGGGAGCCTGTCCTGGGTCTGGTCTGCCAAGTTGATGAGGTGTGGAGCCAGGTGGGTGTGGCGGAGGTAGAGCTGACTCAGCTGCTCTGTCAGGCTGTGAAAGTAGCACTCCACGTGGCAGAAGTACAACAGGAAGAGGAAGGCGGCTCTGAAGAAGGTGACGACAATCTCTCGGCTGCCTCCATTTTCCACAATGTGCAGCAGCGAGCTGAGGTGTGCGGAGAGGTAGGCCAGCCCTCTGCCCCCCTCTTCCCCCTCCTCGCCCTCCTCCAGGTAGACCAGAGCCAGCAGGTTGAGGCGAGCCAGCATGGTGGCGCTGTCGTTGAACACGGTGGGCACCAGAGCCGAGGCCAGCCGCGGGGTCAGCAACACAGGGAGGGTCTCGTCTCCGTCGCCACAGCTGATTGGCCGGTTCTCAGGAAAGTGCAGGATGCAGTCCATGTAGAAAAGCTTCTCAGGTGTACTGAGCAGTGGGTGCTGGGAGAGCATCACCAGCCGCTGGAGGATGAAGGCTTCATCCTCTGCGCTGAACAGACTGTCTGTGAACGCACACTTCATCAGCAAAGTGCTGTGGAGGAGGCACACCTGGAAGGAGGAGACAGAGTCACTGTCAGTCAGGAAGTCTCAGTATGTCAAATCTGTACATATTAACCCTTTACACCTGAACACACTGCATATGTGAGCAGAGCGTGACGGCAACCCCACCGAACTGCAGCGTGTTGCAAGCTCAGTGTTCACACTGGCAGTGTTGTTGCTGTGACGCTTCTGCAGGGCTGCCTGCTGCTATAAGTTCTGTATTTCTGCTGTTTGATTTCTGCTTTCTGATTTACTGCTGCGTGGTTGTATGCCTCCACACACCAGTCAAGTTACACTTACTGTTTATATCCATGTCTGTGAAAACACGAATGCTTCACTCACATCTTCCCCCCACAGCATAAAGGAGCTCTACAATCAACAGTTTACAGATCAGTCAATTATCAAGTTTAGTCAAGTATCTGACCAAATATCTCCCCTTATGTTCCTGAGTTATGATGTTGACTAAAGGCCAGAAACTTGTCTTATATCGAATAATATGTCGTCACAATAAAGTTGGCCTTTGAAATTTGAGTGTATGAATTCTCGCGTTATAGCCAAAAACATGTTTCATGAGGTCATAGTGGCCTGTGACCACAAAAATCTAATCAGTTCATCACTGAGTCCAAGTGAGCGTTTGGGTCAAATTTGAAGAAATTCCTTAGAGATGTTCTTGAGGTACTGGGTTTGTTACAATGGGATGGACGGACAACATAACGTCTCTGGCGTTGGAGGCATAAAAAGAAGAAACTGGAAGCCTGGCTGTGACTAAAGGTAACACTATCTGCCTAAAAGCATTTCCAAAGGTCATCTGCTGGCTGGAGCTTTATATTTAGCATACAGATATGTAAATGGTGTCAGTCGTCTCAGTATGCTGCCAGAAATTCACTCCCATTCATTGTATATTATAAGCAACTGTTTCACAGCATAGAGCATGCTGGGATACCTGCAAGGCACACCAAGCTGGCAGCGTGATAAGAGGGAGTGACAATTTGAAAAATTCAATGTAGGCACTGGCTAGATGGAAGGACTACCCACATTGTTTTAATATAAAGCTGGTTAAAAATCAGCAAAGTATCCCTTTAATGTAAACCCAGTATTTATATATCCTTAAAGCAATGTGCTTTAAATAAAAAGCGTTTAACTGATGAACCAAATGAGGTCTTTTTACTATGAAGCAGCTGCAGGAAACCCTATGTATGTCACCAAAGTTATCATCACCTGCTTTTCATCGCTAAAAATGCTTCAACAAAAACATTCCCACAGTCATTCCCACACTTTACATCAGATCATGTTAAGATTTTGCCTAAAGTAATAAGACAGGAGGAGCAGCCACAGTGAGCTGTTGGGCGAAGGTGACAGGTTCCTCACCTCTGACCCCTCAGCAAGGTAAACAGCTTTACCGCTCCCTGCTGTCGTTTGTAAAAACACTATGTGCCACCCTCAACATGAAATTAGGGCTGTCCAGCCACGACGACATATTGCAAAATGGTAAATGGTGGTGTGTTGGCAACCCTGCTGCATTATGTAAGAACACTGCTTTTTAAGAAGGCAGGGTTTGATTCTATTCAGGTGAAATGGGATTCATTGGCATGGGAAACAAGGCAAAAAAGCAAATGTTAAATAAAAAATGGTAAACATCTATCAGAATGTGGTTTAAATACACATCATTGCTAATTGGATGCACTTTTGACACACCCACCAAATGAGAGCAAATGCAACTCAAAGCCCGTGGCACACTGTTTCCAGGAAACATGTCATTCAACCCGGAAAGTGTAAGAAAACCGTTTTGAGACTGAATGTGTTCCAGGTGGTGGTGGCTGTCTTGGCATGATGGGAAAAGGCTAATTATTGACCAACATCTTAAAGGACGCTTCAATTTTCAACCATTTTTTTATCAAAACAATGTGGGTGTGATGTGCAGATGAATTGTGGTAAACTTCCTATATGGCAGAGTTTCTCTGGCTTTCAGGCTGTTGCTCGAACTACAGGCTGTACTTTGTATTGCACACCACCCATGCTGCCACAGCAGACACAAAGAGTATACGGCTGATCCAGAGACACACCCACCCCTCTGTCTCTCAATTTTGGACTGAAATCCAATCAAATGGTAAAACTAGGCAATGCTGATTGAATATATATCAAAATTATGTTACAGCACTGCCTATTTCTCTCCTAATTTTTTTCCAAAAAACATATTTTAATGCTGTTTCACAGTAATGGTAAGAGTTTGCTACAGTGAAAATGGAGGCTGAAATAACTGAAATCAATTGGAAAAACTAAACACGCATGAGACTCATCAACACCCACAATATCATTAGAGTGCATTTAATAATTTCACACCTATCGTTATTGTAATATGACATGCGTCTGTTTCCACTATTGCTGTGCCTCTCTTTCCCTCTCTCCCCTCTCTCTTTCTCTTTCCTTTGAGCCAGGATTGTATTTCATTTGTTATATGCTTTATAAATAAAATTGACTTGACTTAACTTGAAAAGCGCTGATCACACATAAACCAAGATTCTAGCGATAACATTCCAAGAAGCATGGTGATGGATGTTAAAACATTAGCAGCTTTATTTCTATTGCAGCCACCACACTAGCCGTTATTATTTCCAATCCAAGGCCACGTAGGTGTGTTATAGAGCCATAATGGAAAGGCGAGCCCCTTATACATGGGAGCGGCTACATATGAGGGATTTCTGGGAGCTGAAAGTACACATTTTCACAGAGGAATTGTGGATTCAAAACTGTAGATGATCCACTCAACTTTGGAAGAGTTATGTGATGCAATAACATCTCCTGTAGCACCTGCTGCATCATTAGGGAGCCAGTTCCTACTGACAAGCATATAGCCATAGCATCACGTGACCAAGAAAAGACAAAAAAGTACTTCCATTGCAGTTTGTACAAATATGGCTTTTTAGAATCTCCTTGAATACCCCCTCATGTGAGTGACAAACTTTATTGCAATAAACAGGAGGGTTTTTTTAATTGATGTGTTTCCATTAGGTATGTTTTACGTTTAGAATTTCAATTTACCTAATTTCAGGGTTAAAGGAAACCGTTCTAATGTGGCTGCGTCGGGGTGTTAACAGTAGGAGTGTGCCATATCATATCGACTTCAGTAGTGTGGAATGGTTTGGTTACAAAAGATCAGATGTACAGACTATGGCAATATGTAAGAATTGCAACAAGACTGTCACAACAAAGGGGGGCAGCACATCAAACTTATTTCACCACTTCAAACAGAAGCACTCGAAGAAGTATGAGGAGAGCCAAAAATCCTGCGAGGAGAGCACGGCAACAACAACAACAAATGCAACGAGCTCAAGCAGACAGCATACACTGGCTCAGCCCAGCATCTTTCGTAAGTTGCACTCCTCACAGAAGCCATCACATTTTGTTTGGCTAAAGATATGAAGCCAATTCAAACTATCGCGAGGGAAGGCTTCAAACGGCTCGTTAAAAAGTTGATTTTTATTTTGCTGTACGATTTTTATTTGTACAGAATCTGAAACTCGTTTTTGTTTAGTTTTCACTATATATTTTAAGACAAGTTGTTACATTGCTGACATATAAAACAATAACACTAAATTATGTTTTTTTAAATCATATTTTCTATATATTTTTCAGTATTTTGTCATATCGTCAAGAATATTGTTTTCATGAAATTACCTTGAAATATCATGATATTCTTTAAGGGCCATATCGCCCACTCCATTAGTTACCAGGTCAGCCTGGAGGAAAATTTTAAGGATTACAACTTTAATACTGCATCAAGGAAAATGCTCATAAACAACAACCAGTGAGACAAACAAGTGAGAGAAACATGGACTCATTAACTCCATCAGACACAAACCTCGCTGGTGCCCAGCAGTCGCAGCAGCTGAGCTCTGAATAGGGCTGGAGGGACACCGGGAACCATGGCAACCACTTCTGTCAGTCTGTGGAGCAGAGCAGCCTGACACACAGGAGTGAGGAGGTAGGACTCCTCCAGGAGGGAGGACAGGACTGATCGCAGTTCCTTACAGTCAGGCCCGGTCTGCAGGGTGGGCACGGTGCTCATGGGGCCCAGGATGACAGAGCACAGTACGGCTGAGTCTGTGTTATCCATCGGGCCGGAGTCCAGCTCTGCCTCCCATGCAAATGTTGTGTTTCCTCCCAGTAGAGCCTTCAGATCCTCTGCTCCAGCTCCTGCATCCTGGGTCAGCTGATACACAGCATTTCTTAACACCAGACTGTGGAGTCCTGCGTAGGCCTGGTGCAGCCGGGATGTCTCTCGCTGCCGGAGCCCACCTAAGAGCTCGAGGCGCTGTGAGAGGAGGCCAGGAGAGCTAGCCTCCAGCTCCTGCAGGCAGCTACAAACTGTGGCCCGCACAGAGCGAAGAGCACCATCACCGTGAAGGTCACTGGTGTCCTGGGCTATCTGAAGGAGCAGCTCCAGGAAGTCCTGAGACGCACGGGAACGGCTGCTCACGCAGGAGGTGCAGACCAGCACAGAGGTGAGGGCTAGGAGGAGGTGACAGCGGAACTGAACAGACTTAGGAGGACACTGGTCCAACACTGACATGAGCTCCAGGGCTGTCTCCTCACCCACCGAGTCTGAGGGACACAGCAGGGTCGGGTACTCACACAGAGGGGACAACAGGAGGACCTGAAGAGGGACACACACAAGAATTATGGACCTGTTAGAGTTCAGAGACTTAGATTCAATATACAATTGTAAAAAGGAAAACATCAAGATAATACCAAGCACTTAAGTACACACGCGCACGCACGCGCACACACACACACACACACACACACACACACACACACACAAAACAGCAATCGATAAAACAATAAAAAAAACTAGCTTCTTTGTTGAAAAACTTCAGTTGTCAATATTGTAAATTTCAGGACAGTACTCCAGTTATAATTTTCTTATTGCCACATGGACATTTCAGGCCAGGCACATCTCTTCAGTGTGTAGATTTGGCAATGTTACAGAAGAAGCCTACAGGCGGGGTTAATTATACATCACCACCTCAAAATATAAACAGTGCATCCCAGCAGGAGGAGCCAACATACTATGTATACTGGATGAAAAAGTAAATAAAAATAGAAAAGTAAATAAATACAATTTAAAGGAAACATGTAAATGAAATCACCCCATTCAACCCATTATGAGGGTGTCTCAATGATGTATCCAGTATTATTCTTATTTTCGAAAAATTTAGAAGCAGATGTGTTCATGTGTGTTAGTGCTATAAATACCGTAATTCACACCCAAGATGACAACTTCAAATTGTTTATTTTAGTCCAACCGGGAGTCAAAAATAAACCACTCAGCAATTTAACAATGAAAAGATGTTTAATAAATGTCAATTATATGTCTATTTCTTGTTGGATGTTTAGATTTCGGTTATTCAAGGCTGAAAAGTGAAAGTTTAGTAATCTGGTCTAGTCTTAGCCTCGATGAAAGAGTAAACAGAATCTGTGTATTTGAAAAAAAATTAACATTCATGATGTAAACATGGGGGTATGCAGTGTTTCTATGTATTTTTTTTATATATTAAATGATTATTTTAAAATACAGTCTAAAATCAGGCTGTATGTAGCCAATAAATCCTGGTTTATATCAGGGCTAAAGCTTGGACACCATGTTTAAATGACCAAGAAAACCATCCAATTTTATTTGACTACAGAAGCTGGAACCTGTGTTTTTGGGGTAGTTTGACATGGTTGGACATTATGTTGAGACTGAAACAGGCCAAACTCTCTTTAAAAATCGAGCAAATGACCCTTTCAAACCCGACCAGTTTAGCTTGATATCTGTAAAAAAATATGGGAAGGACGTTTAATTTGAGAGAAGAGAAGGTGTAAGAATGTATCAGAAACATATTATAGTGTAACTAATACTCACTACCCACTTATCTACATGTATGTTTTGACCCAATACTCTTGTCTACAGTACACACACGTTATATATATATATATATATATATATATATATATATATAGAGAGAGAGAGAGAGAGAGAGAGAGAGAGAGAGAGAGTTTGTTAGTCTCTACTGTCTACTTTTCTATCTATTTTATTTTATTGTTTTGATTTCTTTAATTACACCCCCTTATTCTTCTTATTCTTTCCCCCCAATTTATTTGTTTATTCTATATTTTTGCATATCTTTTTTTTCCTTTTTACATGACTGAAAGGTCTTCATGTTCATTTGGTCATGTAATTATGTCACATAAACTGATAAGAGAATTACAAAAAATGAAAATTAAAAAAAAACATGGGAAGAAGGCAATGAGCAACAAAAGAAGAAATGCGCAAAAGATATTATTAAAACATACAAGAAAATTAACTGAAAATTATTATTTAAAAGAAGAAAAAAAACCCAAAACGACAAAATGAACAAACATTAAAAAACGAAATAGAAATTACAACTTAAAACAAACAATTACCTAGGAAAAAACACTCGATGATAATAACTATGACATAAATTTCTTGCTATTTACTACCAAGTTGATAATTTACTTTTTAATGTTTTCGAAAGCAGCCGCAGCAGTTCGCTGAGGGTTCGAAGGTCGAAATACTTGTAAAAGGTGTCTGAAAAAAGTAAAGGCGGTTATCGGAGGCTATCATTCGGTGAATGTGACAATTTCACGTTTATGAGCTGGCTAATTAAACACCTAATGCCTAATATTTTCGTAGGTAGGCAAATGGAGCAACACGTTTATGAAGCGTGGCAGAAGACTGACGTTATATATTATATTTCATTGTATTACTATTATTATTATCTTTATTACTGTCGTTTACCTTGACACTGTACGTGGCTCTGTCATCTCGGAGCTCGCGCAGCAGCTCCGCGAGGAAAGCCTCGGCTGTGGTCCCGGAGAGGAAGCGGGACGGACTGCGGAAGAAAGCAGAGATCCTCTCGGCCCAGTTCACCGCCATTACCGCTCAAAACCCGGACTGTGGCGACCTGCACACTACCGCCTCACCGGCACCGAATCAAGTCATGTCACACTGTCAGCTCGGACTACGAAATGAAACACTCAATCTCCACCGTCACCGACATGAAACATCCAGACAACACACCAGTTACTTCCGTGTTGTGTCACGTGCACTCTAACACTGTCTTGCATTAACGCCCCCTGTGGACCGGGAATATGAAGAAAACAAAACAAAAAAAAAAAGGTAATACAAGAAAAACGGGGGGGCAAAAAACGTTCAAAACAATTGGCACAAGAAAGACTTGATTGGTTTTCATAAGCTTTTGAAAACAAAGATGTTGTCCAAATCAGACACCCAGTCCCTTTTACCAGCCCAGTGTGGCTACACATAATGACAAATAAAGGCCCGTCTCTATTAGACGCCCCGTTACCATGCAGTTCATTTTTAAAGAAGTTCTTTGGATATATAAAACCATGGATGTTGGCTACCTACTGGAAATAATGTTAGTTAGCTGCTTAGATCTCACATAGAAATATAAATGTTTAAACTTTTGTCAATATGGATGTGTTGCACACAGCTTGGTAATTTCCTCCAATTCACCTATTCAGTTGATTTGACTGAAACCAAACCCACCAAAGATGACAGTAATACCGGCAGAGCAAACAAGAGAGACACACAAAAAAGAGGTTTAATGAAACAAATTGATTGTATTTCCATCTTTGCTGAGCAAAATTTTAATGAGAAAAGAACCAAAACCCTGTGTTCTATAGAGACGCCCTTCCCAAATTTAAAACTGTTGAGTTCAGTGGCTTAAGCAAATAATAGCCTGGGCTGTAATTCATAGAAAAAAAAAATGCTATGCTACACCCCACAAACCAGAGCAATCTGTGCACTCTTCCAACGGGAATTGGAACCTATCCCTTAAGCTATATCTAGCCACTATCTTACAAAATGTTTTAAGACCATAGATTTTAATTGTGTGGAAGAGTTCAAATGACTCTGAAGGAAGATCCTTTTTTTTTTTATTATCTAAATGGGAACGTGTTGCTTGGTTTCTTTGACTACAGATGTCTGTGCTACAGATGAGATGATAGTGTGGCTGACATTTTTTTTTATTATCATGTCCAAATTTGATATACATAAATTTAACTACTGAAAAAAAGCAGTTCCCATGGTCCCATTAATGAAATATCATATTTCTCTTAATGCTTACAATGTAATACAAAAAGCAGCAGAAAGGTGTGTCATTTGGGGTATTTATTTAATCTGTGCCTAGTGTCACCTGCCCCTGGCTACATTTTATTTCAGTTGTTTTATGTTCTGAACTTTATGTTGCTGTAAGCTTTTTTTTTTTATTATTTTTTTCCCTTTGGTTCTGCGCTCATAAATACATTTTGTTTGGTATGACCACCATAAAATATACATTTAGGTATAAATGAAATCCAAACAATAGCACAAGGTTAATCCATAGGGACTGTTAGGCACATTTTTCACACGTTTTATTTACTTTACCTAAAAAAGAAAAAAGGCTGTGATCACCAAAAAAATAATAACCTACTTTGCATGTAGTATATTGAAAATAATTCATTTGTGTGTGTGTGTGTGTGTGTGTGTGTGTGTGTGTGTGTGTGTGTGTGTGTGTCTACTATCATCACGAAAAAAAACCTGGCATTTAAAGGGTTAGAATAGTGAAAATTAATGAGTATTCGATAACAATGATTGGGATTAATATTGATTAAAAAATAAACTCAGTGAAAGTACGAAATCATAAAATAAATAATAATAATTTGTATTGCCTGATTTTGAAAATCTTTGTGCACAAAGCGATACGAGTGTGTGTAATATTAAAGCGGGCGTTAAGGGTTAAAATTAGTTCAATATTTCTCCCATCAAACATCCAGGAGGGGAGTTCAGGAGTTCTACACAGTTGGTGCGATAGATGGCGCGAGTGAGTATCTGTATCATGCGTCTCATCACAGAAGAAGTATGAAATGACCAATCACATGCTTCGTCTAGAAATCAACAAGGAAGTTGTGTTAAGGCGCCAATTTTGTGTCGTCGCTGAAGCAGTTTTTGTGTTGTCTGTTTTTAGTTGCCGTTAAAATCGCGACAATGACAGAAAATACGTTCCCTGTCTACGCTGTGGACGCGATAGTTAACTTTTACCGGACAGAAGTTCTGACCGGTCAAGAGGCTAAACATTTCGCCAAGAGCGACCTGACTCCTGCTCCCAAGGTAAAGCCCACTCCTCTCTGGAGCTTATGTCGGACATTAAATATCTGACAGCTTCATTTAGAAATTAGCAAAGTGACGTTATATAACGGAATTGATAGCTAAATTATTGGCAGTGCTGCGAGAGACCGAACGGAGGATTTTATCCGTCTAACGTTATCCAAATTAACGTTAGTTTATTAGAGAATTACAACACTGTTGCTATATTTTTATCATTAAATGTATAATGCATTTTTTTTTAAAAAAAGGTCATCACTTGTTGAATGCTGTCAGACAATAATCACTTCTCCTGAATACAAAAGTCCTTTCCTCAAAGATGTTCTGACAGTTACACAGTTAAGTTAACATACGAATCAGTTATGAAAAGGTACAGAGTATTTATACTGTGATGATGAAAATCTTAACACAGTAAACCTCAATCACTTCATCAACAGTAACAGTGACAGTAAAGTATTGCATTTATGGTGAAGACGTTGGTAAAGGTAAATTTATTTAATATCTTTATGCGTCTTTATTCTGAAGACAGTCTGTGATTATGGTTTTGCACTTTGTAAGTGAATTTTGTATTGTGCAAGCCACTTGAACCATTTACAGTATGAGATTTTCAAATTGAAACTGTTGAGAAGACTGTGCCAAAGATAAAATACCACCATACAATACTCACATGCTAATATGTCATATATATTGTATATTGTACCCAGGGATGCACAGTATTCGATTTTTTGCAGATATCCAATATTTTTTATTTTTTATCCCCACCCATAAAATGTGTATTCTTATTGTGATAGCTCACCAGCAGATGGAGACATAAAACAATGCTTTATAAAGTACGTAATATTAATTGACTGCAAAATAAGAAAAATAGTTAAACTTAGGGTTGATGTTTTGTACTTGTTCACTTTGTGCAGACACACACACACACACACACACATACATACACACACACATACACATATGCATATAACAGCCTGATGCTGTTAGAGTGTCAGCTAGCAGTCCTCTGTGGTCACATTAATTCCAGATCAATAACATAGCGCTCGTGTATTCTCTCCTCCAGCCAGAGGCCGTCCAAACATTGTACATGAGAGTGTTGCATCTCCTGTATCGTTTCCGCCCCGAGTGTCACTCCATGGTAAGAACAGCTAACTACTTTATGATGCTTTCACTCAACAGTCCATGTCACACTGAGCTGTCTGCTGCATTCCCTTTTTTTCTCAGTATATTAAGTATCATTAATTATTGATTGACATAATTTTTCTTGTGCTGCATTCAGATGCCTTTCAATATTTAAACTTTTGAACCCTAAGCAAATTGATTTTATTTTTTTTTTCGAAAACATCATGAAAAAAGGCAATGAGCAACCTGGCAAGATATGTCCCGCAAATTGCAAGAAATTTGTAGATATAGAAAAATATTTTCTAGAAGGGAACATTTTTGGATAGCTAATTTCTAATATTTTTTTTTAATATATTTAAACTTATTATACTACTTATTATGACTTATTATTTCCTTGTTTGTTTGTTTTTTAAACTTTACCATTTGTTTTTTGTTTGATTGTTTAATGATTTTTACCAATTTTGAAATCATTTTCTTGTACTTCTTACTAATTTCATGTTACTTTCTGTTTCACTTCTTCAATTGGTCATTGTGTAATTCCCATGTTTTTGAAAGAAATCAAGCCCAGATTTCAAAGGGTTAATGTCACTTTACAAACATCATGTTTCAATAGGGAGTGATGTGGGGATATTCGTCATAGAGGGAGCCATCACCATACACCTAGTTGTTATCTTTTCTATATTTGAAAGCATAATTTCCTTTTTTGTTTTCTCACAGGTTCCACTTTTGGAGAACATTCAGAATCCAGTGTATCATGAGGGGTCGACTGCTATCATGAGCGTCTACATGCGCATGTATGTTTCCTTGCTTTCTCTCCTGGATATAACACAATATTCTCTGTTGCAACTGCCACAGAGTGAAGGAGAGGATGATTGCTGATTGCTGATGACGGGTTTAGGATGTACTGTATTTAAATAGATGTAAGCAAACCAAACAGACTGAAAAGAATAGAGCACATGGCTGTTTTTGCCATCCGTGGTTCAGTACTTCAATGGCCACAGCTCTGACAGGTGGTTACAGTGAGATTTGTATCCACACTCTATATATTTACAACAGCACTGTGTGATCTTTCTCAGGCGGCAGTTTTTGCCGATGTGCTTGGTGTACGATTTTTCACTGAATGACCTTCTAGCTCCAAGTAAGTATGTTTTTCATTTTTATCTGTCTGTACGTTTTTTTCTGAAACTACTATATCACATACATACAGGAGTCCCTCCAGGATGGACAATGTAGCAATCGCAACAATTCACACAAATTCAGGAAATATCTGTTGATTCTGCACAGCCTTGCAGCTTCACTGCAAATTTAACTCATTTCATTGTGCGGCTGCGCGCAGCGTATTGATCCGTTCAGTTTCTGTCTATGTTTATTATGATACTGCTGCTGCGCCTGTCACTTACACAGTGACAGGAATTACTGTCAGCATTGCAAGGCTTATGTTACCCAACAGTTATTAATGACTTAATTTACTGAGTCAAAATAGCCCTAAAATGTATCATATTAAGATGTGCATCTTATCTAAATATAACTTTAAAAAAAACAACATGCATCACTTTTTTTTTAAAGCTGCTGCAAAATCAGGCATTCCAGACTGCCACAGTTACAAAAACAGCCCTTAAAATTCTAGAGGGACTGAAACAGTGATAACTAGATGTGGGATAACCCTGGATGATAACATTGTTCTTCCTTTCCAGAAAAACAGAAGACTCTGACTGTTCTCAGTGCGATAATGAACTTTCTGCACTTCAGGAAGCAGAGGATGGACATGATCTTGGACAAGCAGACCAGATTTGTATGTGGAGGGGTGGGGGGGTCTTCAGGAATTCTGCAGGTTGCACAAGACATTTTAACCCCAATTAAAGAAAGGTCTAACATCTAACATAGGGCTACTTTAATTAGAAGTATCTTGATCAGTTTTAATGCAGATCTTCAATAGAGCTAGGACATTTTGCACTTGATATAGTGTTACAATTGTGATTTTTTAAAGGTATATTATGCAGGAATTGTCAACTACTGTTGGTAAACAGAATCATGAGTTAATGTGAAAGCCAACTTCAGCTTTGTCCGCCTGCCATTTGGCCTCACTATACTTGCTATATTCTGCAAACTGCTGTTTTCATAGCTTCCTCTGAGTGCTGCGTACAGTGTGGCACCTGGTCTCTACTTTTCATACAGTTGCAACCTGTGTGCTGTGCCCACAATACAAACAAAATCAGAACATCCAGGCAGTGAGTAGAGTTTCTGCACATAAATAGACAGCTCAATACCAGACTGATAGGGATTACTGTTGTACAGAGTTCAAACTGTCATGAAATTTCTGGAAAAGTTATGAAATTAGAAAACTGTTCATAGAGTAATAGAATGTTTTCAGAAGATTTTGAAAATATATTGTATCGCCTAGTCTTAAAGACATATAGATGTCCGGATAAATCAAATTTGGCCACTATGTTGGCTAATTAATCCGCTTAGTGAGGGTGGGGGTCGGGCTTATAATGGGACAGTGATCAACCTTAATTTCTAAAGGTATTGCATACTTTTAGATGCTGCCACTCAAGATAACAAGGTCAATCTTGAAGAATGTGCATCTTCTGTGACATCATATATCAGCAAATGTGTTGATGATATAGTGATCCAAAAAATGGTGAGATCATTCCCCAGCCAGGAAGCTTGGATGAATGGAGAGCTGAAAGCTCTTTTCAGAGCTAAAAAAATTGCCTTTCAGTCAGGGGACAAGGAGGCATACATCATCGCCAGAGCACGACTGAGAGCTGGCATCAAGAAGGCTAAAAGGAGACATCAGCAGAGACTGGAGAGAGATCTCAACAGCAACAGCAGGCGATTCAAAATGTCACAGGCTATAAAAGCAGGAGCGCCCCCATCATATATGAGGCCACACTGCTGGAAGAGCTGAACACATTCTACGCTCGCTACGACTCAGCTGTGAAGACTACTCCGCCTCCAGAGGACCGGCCACCCTCAGTAACCACGGCAGATGTTAGAAAAATCCTGCTGAGAGTGAAAATAAACAAGTCCGCTGGCCTCGACAACATTCCTGGACGCGTACTAAAAACTTGTGTTGATCAGCTTGTTAATGTAAAAACTGACATTTTAACATCTCACTCTCACAAGAGACAGTTCCCTCCTGCCTCAAGAGTCAAGTCAATTTTATTTATAGAGCCCATTATCACAAAACATGGTTTGCCTCAGAGGGCTTTACAGTGTATGACATCCATCATAGTTCCTGTACCTAAATAGTCTGCTGTGTCTAGTCTTTATGACTACCGCCCTGTGGCTCTTACCCCCATCCTGATGAAGTGCTTTGAGAAACTGGTTCTCCAGCACATCAAAGACAACATCCCTGCCAGCTTGGACCCTCATCAGAACGCTCTCAGAACCAACAGATCCACAGAGGATACCATCTCTACTGCTCTTCACTCACCTGGAGAATAAGAACAACTACATCAGGATGCTGTTTGTTGACTTCAGCTCAGCATTCAACACAGTCTCTCCCATGAAGCTGATTGGAAAACTTCAGTCAAAGTCAGAGTCTGCTTTATTGTCAAATCTGCCATATTTACAGCACATACAGAGGATTGAACACTCTGTGCATTAGTACAACACTCTGCAACTTGATACTGGTCTTCCCTACATGCAGACCCCAGAGAGTTCCAGTTGGCAGTCAAACCTCCTCTACATTAGTGCTCAACACCGGAGCCCCTCAGGGCTGTGTGCTCAGCCCCCTCCTGTTCACACTGTCCACCCATGACTGCACTCCCAGACATCAGGAGAACTCTATTGTGAAGTATGCGGACGACATCACTATCATCGGCCGTATTACAAGCAATGACGACAGTTCATAAAATCAACAATCTTGCAGAGTGGTGAACAGAGAACAACCTACTGCTCAATGTCTGTAAAATCAAGGAGCTGATTGTTGAATTTAGAAAGAAGGAGGCAAAGACACACAGACTATAGAGCAGCTTCTGAAACTCCTCAACTCCCCAATTCTCCTTCAACACCAAAAAGTTGTAGTATGATTTAGGATCAACTTTAGTTTCACTTCTTCTTAAACCATGATTAAGAAAAATGACAATAAATCTACCTTGTACCTTGTACCTTGTACTTTTAGGACCAGGCAAGGTCGCCTGATTTTCTGACTGCTATGACTGTTACCATGTGTGTGCGTGTTTGCATGTTTGCATGCGTGTTTGCATGTGTTTGCATGTGTGTGTGTGTGTGAGCGCGTGCAGTTATTCTAACAGTTATTGTGTGTTTACAGAGGGCAGACATGGACAGGCTGCAGGCGTACACCAGAGGCAATGTAGAAGCAGAGAAGAAGATTGAGATACTGACGTAAGTCTTTAGTTAAATGAGTGTGCTTTTTGTTGCTTTCAGCTTCTTTGATGTGATGTGTTTATGCCCTTTTTGCAATTTGTTGTATCTTTTAAAAAGTAATATTTCTGGGTTTTGGACCCATTTGAAGACACCAACCTGGGAATATGTAATGGACATTTTATAGCGTGCCCCAAGAATGAGTCCTAAAACCTGCAATTACTTTGCATTTTTCCAGCTCCAGTCCCTCATCTAAAAGTTGATGGATTTTTAAGATTTTTTTTTTGGGGGGGGGGGACAGCTTTTTGCCTTTATTTTACAGGAAAGCTTAAGTGTGAAAGGGGGAGAGAGAGAGCAGATGACATGCAGCAAAGGGCCGAGGTTGCAATTGAACCCACAGCTGCTGCACCAAGGACATGAATTCTGTACATGGGGCGCCCGCTCTACCAACTTAGCCGCTGGGTGCCCCAGTAAATGTGTTTTTGGTTCAACGCCTGAAATAAGGTCTGTGGGTAACACAAGCTGACTTTCATGTTGTGTTCTACAACATAAAATACGTCAGTTTTTTATACCCCACTGTGAACCTCGAAGCTTTTATGTGTCGGCGGTTGCTAACAAGTGGCTAAACAAAACTACAAATTGTCATCAAACTGAACACAACTTAATTTGTTAATTTATAGCTTAGTTAGCTTTTGGTTTTTTTACATTCTTTACATTATCTTGTTGAACAATTTTGTAAGTATCATAAACATTTGTTTACCACAGAGCTTTTTTGCTGCAATAATCTAAAATCCAATGGAAAAATCTTACAGGACGGACGATGCTAACTTCCATGTTGGCCAACAGAAAAACATCATTCCTTGGGCACTTTATTGACTACAGCTTAATTGCTTCATTAAATTGACATAGTGGACAGGTTTACTAACAGGTGTTTTTTCTTTCTAAACAAAATAATTGAATGATCATCCATTCTATAACTGTGAAAACAAATGTTATGCCAAGATCACAGTGTAATTATTCCATAAATAATAAAGCATTTTATGGTCACAAGAAATCAGAACATTAGATATGATACACACAATTAGATACACATCCTCTCCACAGACATAAAAGACAAAAATTGAACTCAAATTCAACTGCAGGCTTTTTAATTGTTGTTGTTCAGGACTATCCCACCAGAGCAGCAGGCTGAGGCTGACGAGCTGGCAGCTGCTCTCTCTGAGCTGCACACCACCACCATGCATGAGTACCAGGAAGTGGTGAGTGCTGCTGAAACACAGTCCAGATGATAGAGCCTGCTGTGTGTGTGCTCTCATGTGAAATAAAATCTCCTTTCAGAATGCAATGAATGAAACCATCGCAGAGTGGAAAACCAAAATAGCAGAGAAGACTCAGAAACTGGTATGTGACTGTAGTGAGAATAGAACCTTCTATTTGTGAACCGTACTGTGTGGGAAAAATCCACCACAAAGACAGTCAGATAGTAAGAGTTTGGGTGTGTGTGTCAGGCCCAGGTGAAGGTGGACGTCAGCAACCTAAAGGAAGACATCGGAAGACTCAAGTCTCAGATTGTGGAGTCTCCAGAGGAGCTGAAGAGTCAGATGGAGAAGATGAGGGAGAATGTCAAGAACATCAAGAACTCCATCGTGAGTACAACGGAATACGGAACGCTGGCAGCTTGGAGATTAGACTGATATGCAGTCATTTTTGTCAGTCAGCTGTATGATGAGTTGCTGATGGTGTGATTTCAGGAAGAAGCAGATGAGCGTGTGGTGGAGCTGCAGAACATGGTGCAGAGCATGACTCACACTGAGGCTGAGATCCAGCAGATGTACAACCTGCTGCAGGACCTGGAGAGCAGCATGAACACCACCAACCAGAGACAGGAGGAGGTAGGAACAAGTGCTCTGCATTTTTGATTAGATTTATTTAGCACATGTTAAAAATGACAGTTATACATTTTAATAAAAGGAGACATGCAGAGGAAACCCAGAAAATCCTCAAGGGGCTTGACAAGTGAGGTTCCCTACAAAACTATCAATCAGTACATAGAGTCTCTTAACATTGATCAAAAACAGTTACAGAATTGTTTAAAAAAAAAAAGCAGCCTCTTTCACGTACATCATATAAAATGACTATTGTGAACATCAAGTGTAAAATGTCACGTTGTGACGGCAGTTTGGTTTTCTCGCTCTCTTCTACAGTTCTCTGCCTCTCACAGACACACACACACACACGCACACACAGAGCAGGGCTTTTGCAGAGCTCCAGACTGTGACTATTTAGTCACATTTTGCAACCGTAGAGCACTACTTCAATTTGTAAATCTTATGAATATCTGAACTGCAGAGCTGTTAGTTTGTTTCCAGCTTACAGAGAATAAATCATCATGTGTATCAGCGCTGCGCTAACAGGCTAATGTAATGACTGGTAGTGGTGGTAGTGTGAGCAGAACTGAAGAGCTGTTAGTTTGTTGCCCGCTCACAGTGAATGAATCCTCATGGTTATCTGTTAAACTGTCTGCTAACATCCAACTGTTGACCGGAAGGTTCGAGTCCTCTGCAAAAACATCAACATTTCCTACCTGAGACGAGCCAGGTCCTTCAACATAAAAGCACCATGGATCCTGCTTTGATTTATTTAATTATAACAATATAACAATATTATAGAAGTACTGAATTCAAATTCTTTATAACCTTATTTATTAACTGTTATAACATTAGTACATTCAACTTTATTATTTGATAGTAGCTACTTTATTTGACTTTATTGTAAGTGCAGTTTATTCAATAATGTTTTTTATTGTTGTAGTTATTATTAGAATCAAGGACATTTAAAAATATCAAGATATGTATTGTGCAATGCAATGCATCCTTAAAATATCACTGTATGATTTTAAAGCCATATCGCCCAGCCCCACTGAGTGAAGGTACGGTAATTCTCATCTCAGCAGTGCCTGCTGGTAAATCTGTGGAATCTCTGAAATCCTTTCTTTGCAGCTTATATTTGTGTGTGTGTGTGTGTGTGTGCGTGTGCGTGTGCGTGTGCGTGTGTGTGTGTGTGCGTGTGCGTGCGTGCGTGCGTGCGTGCGTACGTGCGTGCGTAGCACCAGGAGCTGATGGCTCAGTATGAGAAGAAGCAGAAGGAGCTGAAGAACCTGTGCATCGAGGAGGGCCAGCTGAAGCGAGCTCTGGGCATGAAGCTGGACAAAGAGTCCAAACAGAACATCCGCAGGCAGAAGAAGAGAGAGATGAAGGAGCAGCATGTTCAGGACGTGCTGGGGTATTTCAGGCCATAACATACAGTGATACATGCAAAGAATGTGACAATCCTGCTCTGTAAAGTCAAAGTTCAGACATCAACATTGAGCTGTTCTCCAGGCAGTGTAACCAAATCCATCAGAAGCGTGAGGAGATGGCAGACAAGATCCAGGAGATCTCCAGAGAGACGCAGCAGCTGAAGGTCAAGATCCAGAGCCTGAGAGACGTCTGCAGCAAAGAGACAGAGAAAGCTCAGGTAAGAGTGTCCTCCACACCTCTGCACACACTTTTCATTGTTTGATTGAAGGTTTGAGAGCAACATTTGTGACCTCCCTGTGTCCAGGCTCTGTATGACACCCTGTCAACTTCAATGGACGAGCTGCACAGGAGGATTGAGATGCACGTGGTGGACCTGAAACAAGATGTCACCAAGATGGCCGCCAACTTTTGAGATCATTTTGCATGTTTATCATCATATGACTGTGTGGTGTTACTTCTCTGTTCTGTGTTTTTACTCATTTAACCTTTTGTTGCCTTTTTAACTTTTGTTATTTAAAATGTTAGAGGCAAAGACGTGTATCAGTTAATAAATCTGATCAGCTCAAAAGCTTTCATGCTTCCTGTTTCCTGCTTCAGGAGGAGCAAATGTGGTTTTACATCCAGACTGAAAAAAACAGAAGCCATATATAAACAGTAGGCGGGTTTTCATTAACCCTCTAATTGTGCAAATTGAAATTGCCAATATAAAATACAACTAATGGAAACACATCGATTAAAAAAAACGGAACAACCCCCATTAATCGCAAAAAAGTTTTTATGTTCTCATGAGGTGGTATTACAGGTGATTCAAAAAAGCTATGTTTCACAAAACTGCAATGGAAACACTTTCTTTTCTTGGTCACATGATGCTATGGCTATATGCTTGTCAGTAGGAACTGGCTCCCTCATGATGCAGCAGGAGCTACAAGAGCTGTTATTGCATCACATAACTCTTCAAAAGTTGAGCGGATCATCCAGAAGTTTTGAATCCACAATTCCTCTGTAAAATCGTGGAGTGTCACCTCCCAGAAATGCCTCATATGTGGCCGCTCCCACGTATGAGAGGCTAACCTTTCCATTATGGCTCCATAACACGCCTATGTGACTTTGGATTGGTAATAATGACGGCTAGTGCGGTGGTTGCAATAGAAAAGCTGCTAATGTTTGACAGCAGCTGATGAGTAGTGATTGACATGATTGACAGCTGTGTCCTTGGTTCTGATTGGTTGTTTTATGTGAGCTGTGATTGGTTCTGGCAAATGCTGTTAGAAGTAGTATGAGTGTAAGGAGCAACACAAGCTTTTTTTTCACAGATTATCTGTATCATGTACTATGTGAAGGGACAGCTGCAGCAAATATAACAGTTAATTTTAATATAAAAGTTACCAACTGTAGCTTAAAGGGTCAATCCCATAGTGGTCACTCCACTCGGGGAAGCTTGTACCTGTGTATGATGTAAATTTATCTATATTATTAGTCTGACATGCTTATGTTGACTTTGTCCATTCTAACTGAATCAGTCTTTGTCAGAGAGCTTTATATCCACTATATTAATGAATGAGTTAAAATGCACGTGAGTTTGCGGTCTTTCTGAGTCTCAGATTACGACAGCAGAAAACCAAACAATGATGTTTTGAAAAGAAATATATTTAATTCCATATTAATAATGTCTTCATGGAGAATGTGTGTGATAGTTCCTGGCTGCAGGGCTAACATGGCTCCTGGTGAGAGGGTGGGGTGCTCTCTCGAATTCTTTGGGTTCTCAGTTGATGTCTTCATGTTTGGGCTCCTGTGGCTCGGACTTGGGACGGGACTTGCTGGGCTTCTTGAACGTGGCCAGCTGAGCTTTGAAATCTTTGACTTGAGTCCTCACTAACCGTAGCTCCTTCCGCAGCTGGTTGATTTCAGTGATCAGAGTCATGTTCTCCTGCAGAGTCAGAGAGGCAATTATGGTTAAAATATCTTCAAGCTGACATCACTGGAAGAGGAAATACTGGAGGCTTGTTTCAATAACTCCAATAAGACAGATCAGACTTGTATCCCTGTTGACTGCTCAGAGCAACTGTCCATGCAGTGTTCTCTGTTTGAAAATGTACCTTCATGATCTTGACATAGGCTTTGTCATGTTCCTCAGCAGACTTGGCCAGCCTCGTCCTCAGACCGCTAACAGTCTTCTCCAGGTGCTCACGCTGGCGGCAGAATGCCGTCTGAAAATCTTCATCTACACTGTTTCTTTCCACCTGGGAAAAAGCACACATGTAGGTTTGAATGTTGCTCACATTTCTGGAATAAAACATGTATGGAATCAAAGCATGCACTCTGCCAGTGTGAGATTATTGGTGCAATGAACTCATAGTATTCAGTCAGGTCTAAAGGATCTACTGCAGTGTAGTAGATCCCTTAATGTCAACTTGATACTGTAGTAACGACACTGTTACCTACTTTCCACCAAATCAGCTCAGGTTCTTGAACTGGTTCCCTTCAGGATTCTTAGAACCTTGATGCTTTCTAGTGAACCAGCTGGCGTTTCCACCAGTTACCACCAGCAATTTACACACTTTTCATTTTGCATTTTGGGATTATTGTGGCTGTGTTCATGCATACGGCATAAATGTTGGCAAGATGGTGTATTTTTGTTTAGTCTGTGAATTTCTAGCTCAGCTCCTACAATAAGTCTAAAATACACTGTGGAAACTAAATTATTACATTCAGACTGTTAAGGTCCAAAAATGCTACACTGAAACCCATTCAAACTGACATTTTTGATCCCACAGCCATCAAAGCATGAAAACATGCATCGTATTATTTCTGGGTGTCATTCTGGGCTTTTGACTTGGAGTTTGTCATTTTGACTATTTTCCACCTGATCACGTCATTTTTACCATATTTGGCATATGGAGAAATTCCATGCTATTTCCACTAGGTGACCTGTCACAATCAATTTTGCTGCTAATAATTGACATATCCCAGACTGTGATCATCAAAAGAAAAAATCTTAGCATGTACTATATTGAATATACAGAAACACAGTGGCATCATGACAAAACCTGGCATTTAAAGGGTTAAAATTCTGAACACTAATTCATATTTGATATTTATGATTAGGAGGTTAAAAAAATTAACTTGGTGAAAGTAAAAAATAACACTAATGTATAATAAGTTTTAAAGCTTGACATTTGAAAAGCGCATTCTGTGCGCAGAGATACGAGTGTGTGTGTAATATTAAAGCGGGCCCTAAGGGTTAAGGATGTGTCATCACTGGAGGGCTTTGCACAATGCACAGCAGAAGCAAACAGTTGTAGGAAAAATTGAGAAAAAAATTCAGGTATTTCAGATATTTGTTTGAACCAGCTAGAGACCACTGTATGCTCTTTTTTTGGCTGATGATTTCCTCTTTCCAACCTGTACAATATGACTGGCTGACTGTCATCACAGTTCACACTTAAGCTCAAGGAAAAACGGATACTTTTTATTCCAGCTGGGAACCAACTTTTGGGGTTCTGAGCCAATATATTTTTGGTGGAAATGCTATGAGCAGTTCAAACTCCTGTGAAAGGACAGGGAGAGGACTGATTCCATGTGGGTGAAGTGCTCACTCCATCAGTGTGCAGCACATAGTGGGCGTAGATCCTCTGCACGCTGTCCTTCAGCTTCTTCGGCTCCTGGATGAAGCTAACACATTTGTGGAGGTCTGACTTGAGCCGCTGAAGATGTGTCTCCAAATCTTTCACCTGGACATGCAAAACATGTCATCTTATGCTCATTCGTACGTCAACAGGGAAACTGGTTGCTGTAAGTGTTCTTGCTTCCATATGGAAAATAAAGAGATGTCTTATTCTGTGCTTTTCCTGGTTTGACGTGCAAATGTCTATCGTCAAAAGGCTCTGTTCTCATGCTTTAGCAAGACAACGTTGGTATTTAAATTAAGTGTACAAATTCAGATGAAACAACAATCAGAGTTTAATCCTTTGAAACCCAAGCTTATTGGTTTGATTTCTTACAAAAGCATACTAATAAGAAATTTGTAAAATAAATAAATAAAATAATTAGTAAACAAGAAAATTACCTGAAAAAAGCAAAGAACAAAAAAGTAAAAAAAAAAAAATATATATAAATATAAATATAGTTTTCTGGACATTTTCCCTAGTTTTATTTAGATAATTTTCTAATAATTCTCCTGATGTTAAACCAGGTTTGAAAGGATTAATGTGCTCTCAGCTCTCTGAGAGGAGAAAGATCAACATGAGTGCGGGCAACATTTGACAGTATCATATCAAATATCTGTCAGTAGTAGTTAGTGATAGAGTATGAAGGCTATAGAAGTGGCATGTAGTGTTGAGCACGTATGTCATCACAGAACAGAGAGCAGAGCAGGTTTAGGCAAATACTCACTCTCTGCATCTCCTTATGCATCTCCCTGTCAGTGGTCCTCAATCGCTGCCTCAGCTCAGAGACGGTGAGCTTCAGGTGAGTGTTGCTCTTGTCCATTTGCACCAGCTCCTCCTCCAGCTGTAAACAGGAAAACAACATATCACTGGCTTCACTGACAACGCTTCATCTCGACCTGTCAGATAAACTGTTCCTAAACACTTCACCAGAGTGAGCGCAGTGTGATGCTAAGCCTGAATCCATGCACTGTCAGGATAACTGGGAAAATGGGTTCCAACTGGAAACAATAGCTTGGAAAGTCGTTGAAATCTTTGGAACCCAAGTTGACGTCATGAATGTAGAGACAACATGGGAGAAAGTAAGTGTTTAGTTATTGGGCATCAATTTACTATTAATACACATATTGCTCACATGTAATTCTTAATATGGTGTTAGGCATTAGTTACTGACCAAGTGGAGTGACCTGGATTAGTAAGAATGTTATTTATAAGCATCAGTCAGGTAAAGCAATTTTAAAGGGGAACTTCTCCCATTGCTAAAATTCATACATTATATTCCTATGGTCAAAGACAGTCTGAAAATATTAGTCAAAATGCACAATTTTCTCCCAAATCTAAAAACTAGAGCTCTAAAACTGAAATTAGTGATGTGACAGGGTGTAAATTGCGGAGCTGCTTCATAGACAATGAATGGTGAAAACGTTGTAGATGACACTGAGAGCAGCCAGGGGAATGTTCTGAGGAGATGGGAACATTTTCTGCTTCACAGCTGAGAACACTACAACAGCATAAAGCTCATTTGTGTATAAAAAGGAAAACAAACCTCCTCTGGGTCTACAAAATCAGACTCCATTCGCTCACTATGGAACTGCTCTAGGCTTGACAGTTAATGACATGACAAGTTTGAGACTTCCTTCCCTGGCTTCTGGCTTTGAGATGTCATGTTCACAGATAGGGACTGAACTGAAATGTTATGCATATAGCGGAGAGCTCTTTATGACAGTTTTCCTTAAAACTAGATTTTAATAAGTCCTAATATATTTCATGGTAATCTGTGTTGTGGCAACACATTTACTGCCGATACATAAACCCTACAGCAAACTGTTTTCACCGCAAGATCAAACAGTTGTGTTTTTACAGGATTTTCTTTTGTTTTTTTAAATTTTAAAATAACCCACATGATGCGAGAAGCAGCTGGCCCCCAGGTATTTTCACGATCTAGTCCCACCCACATACAAAAGTTTGGATACCACCTGCTCAAAGAACAAAATAGCAACACACAACACTTATTTGTAGTGCCCAATAACCTTTTACACACACATACACACACACACACACACACAGAGAGAGAGACCTGAATGAGCTGCTTCTTCTTCAAATTGATGTCATCTTGTTGAGGCTCAGTCTGTTTCTTCAATGCATCCAACTGGAAATCGAGAACAAACTTCAGCTTCTCCAGTTCCTGGTTCTTCTTCTTTAAGCTGGAGATGGTCTTATCCTGTGTGCGTGCGTGTGTGTGTGTGTGTGTGTGTGTGTGTGTGTGTGTGTGTGTGTGTGTGTGTGTGTGTGTGTGTGTGTGTGTGTGTGTGTGTGTGTGTGTGTGAAGGGCATGGAGGAAGAAAGCAGGTTATTTGGCTGTGTTGACTTACTTTTTTATGATGAACAATATTGAATGTTATCTTGACTTCACAGTAGGACATGGAATCTCCAGACTGAGAACTAGTCATGTTTCTAAAAGGTTGAGGAGGCGCTGCTGTGTCATGCATGTTGAAGCACTTTCTCACAGCACTCAAGCCGAGGGTTTCGACCTTTAGAGTGCAGTTATCATGCATATTTACAGTATACACATTAGGCCTCATGCAACAAATGATATATGAACTAATTTCCTCCAATTTTTGCTCATATCCAGGTTTCATTCTTATTTTGTTTGTACCCCCTGACTTTCGGGATTCACCAGTGTTTTCTTATTTTTGCTTCTCTCCTTGGTGAGAGAAAATTTTACGAGTGGTTGAGAGCACTCATAAGAGAAAAACATCTTGTTTTCAAAGTCCACAAATTGTTGTCCAGCACAAGGAAAAATACGTTTTATATTTGAGGAATGCTTGTGTTTGAGGAAGAAGAAGAAGAAGAAAAAGAAGAAGAAGAACATTTGGTCAATACACCTGTCGGTGCTACTGACCAAGGTGCTGCATGCGGCTGCTCACTGCTCCGCAGAGGATGGGTTAAATGCAGAGAACAATTTCGCTGTACAACATGTGACATTAAAGAATTCTCCTTCTTCTTCTTCTTCTTCTGCTATTGTTCATATCTAGTTTTTCTTACTCTGTGGTCCATTCATTAATTTCTGCTAGAATATATTCTATTTTCAAATTATATAGAACTACATAGATTAATAAAGTAGTTATTCATGTGTCTACACTACCATTTCAGAAAATCCCAATATAAAATGTGAAATGTGGAAAAAGTCAAGGGTCATAATCAAATCTATATGAATGTAAAATGTTGACGCCACCTTGTCCTGGCTGGTCTTCTCGTGTCCAGAGATCTGCCGCTTCAGGTCCTCGATGTCGCTCTCCAGGGAGCGGATCAACCCCAGCATGCTCTGCCGCTCCTGCTTCAGCCTGTTTATATCTGTGCACCTGTCATCCACCTGTCTCTGTAGACTGTAGACCTTTGTCCAAACACAACCAGCAGGAAGTTACAGACAGG
Organism: Plectropomus leopardus; assembly: GCF_026936395.1. NCBI lineage: Eukaryota > Metazoa > Chordata > Actinopteri > Perciformes > Serranidae > Plectropomus > Plectropomus leopardus. Next base: position 1,481,357 of record NC_142177.1, on the reverse strand, counting down.
GAGAAAAAGAAAGCAGAAATAGAAGTTCTCTGCAGATGCAGTAAGAGGAGCTGTGGTCACCTTTTGTGTCATCAGACCAGTTTCTCCTTTCAGATTGGTGTTGGTCTCTTTCTCAGCGTGCAGTTTCCTCTCATACTTGAATTGGATATCATGGATTGTCCTCTCCTCTTCCTCCTCTACTTGCCTGACCATCTCTTTAAACTCACGAATCTGCTGCTGTGCATCCTCCTGACACTGCACAAAATAAGAGAAGGACAAACACAAAGTGGACACAAGAACTTCACTGCTTTCATCTGGTGTCCTTTCTGGTCCATACGACACAATAAGGTCAAGTCAAGTCAAGTCAGGTCAATGTTATTAATTTTTAATAACATTAAATAACAATTGAATTGCAATTATGACAAAAAGGAAAGAGAAAAGCTCTGCTGCTCTCGACTGACCTGAACTAGGAGCTGAGTCTTCTCCTGCAGCTTGGCCTCATACTGTTGCGTCAGCTCCTCCAGCAACTGGACTTTGCTCTCCTCTGCAGTCTTCAGCTGCTTCTCGTAGTCCTCCTGCATTCTTTGATATTTCCGCTGAAGATCCTGGTATCTCTCGTGCTCCACTATTAGCTTCTGGCTGTAGGATAACTCTGTGTGTGTGTGTGTGTGTGTGTGTGTGTGTGTGTGTGTGTGTGTGTGTGTGTGTGTGTGTGTGTGTGTGTGTGTGTGTGTGTGTGTGTGTGTGTGTGTGTGTGTGTGTGTGTGTGTGTGTGTTAGACGGAAAGACAGACAGATTGATTTAACCTTGTAGAAACAATGTTACACTAAGTGGGTTTCCATTAACCTTCAAATTGCGCAAATGAAATTACAAATATAAAATACAACTAATGGAAACACGTCAATTTTGAAAAAAGTTTCATTTATCACCAAAAAAAAAAAAGTTTTAAACTCGCATAAGATGGTATATCGATTTTAAAAAAGCCATGTTTTGCATAACTGCAATGGAAAGCCCTTTTTGGCCTTTCATGCAGCAGATGCTACAAGAGGTGTTATTGCGCTACATAAAGTTGAGAGGAAGTTTTGAATCCACAATTCCTCTGTGAAATTGTGGACCATCAGCTCCCAGAAATCCCTCGTAACTGGCCGCTCCCACGTAAAAGGGGCTCACCTTTCCATTATTGCTCCATAACACGCCTACGTGGCCTTGGATTGGAAATAATGACGGCTAGTGCGGTGGCTGCAATAGAAATAAAGCTGCTAATGTTTTAACATCCATCACCATGCTTCTTGGAAGGTTATCACCAGAGGAGAAGTCGCAGAACATCACTCAGTGGAAATGCAGTTATCTCACAATTATGTTTTATTGACAATTTTATTAAAAATATCACTTAAAATTTGCATAAATCTGTAATGGAAACCCACCAATTTACACTGATTCTGTCTTCTTACCTAGATCCTTCAACTCTTTGGAGTGTTTCACAGTGACTTCTGCAGAACTCTGCTGGTGCTCACGTTCCTGCCTCTCCATGTCTGTCTTCATGGCCTACAGGAACAGTACATGTAATGAAAAGAAATTAAACTCATGAGCTGACAAACGTACCAATAAAAAGTAATGAAGTTATGGCAAAAGTCATACTAATTAAAGGGTGGCGCTATTGTGTGTTTCTTTGTTTCTATGTTTCTTTCTCAAAGTGGTCCCTACCCACCCATCTCATCTGTCACTTCATCTGTTTACCTTCACAACTGAATGAATCTGTCTTCATCAGTAAAGTATAGTAAAGTATAACTATGGCAACAAGCTTTGGGACAAATTTTCCTCTCTGCAGCAGAAAAAGGAGCTGTCATAATATTTTGTAACATGCTTAAGTTATTCCCATATATTGTTCTTCATATGTATTTGTATCAATAAATAAGTAAATAAATAATTCTACAAATAACTAAATAATAAATAAATAGGAATAACACTTAGGCTTGAGATTCATTGGTGACATTTAAAACATCTTTAAACATCTTCTTGTTTTTCACTCTGCTCAGTTTTTACAAGTTTCCATAACACTTTAAAATAAACACAACTATCGTTTTTAAAGACTGTAGAATTATATATTTGATCCTAAATACAGTGTACCTATAAAGATGCTAATGTCGCTATGACAATGTTAAAGTCTTTCTTCGTCTGAGCAGTTTACATTCCAAAAGGCAGTTGCATGGAACTTTATTTGTGTGTCTTCTTGATGAACACAATACAGCATTGAATGTGGTCAGTAAGTTGGCACTGGCACAGCTCGCTGTAGGGGAGTTTTATAACCCACTTCCACTCCCTGCTGGTTGGTCTGGGACAGCTTTCAATTTGGCGGACACTGCGTGAATGCAGAAACAAAGTGGAAATGGGAAAGGAGAGGGTGTAGGGGCTTGTTTGGGAAAGTCCTTTCATATCCCTCTTTATATTTCCAGCATTGTTCCTTATGTATTCAAATCCTAAAATTCAATTTTGGTCAAAAAATGTATGTTTTAGCATCAAAATGATGTTTTCCCAAAAACCTTCTAAAACCATTTCCGCATGTTACCTGGCAGAGGTTTATGAATGATGACGCTGCTACATATTAAGCCATGTTCTGTTGCGTCACGTTAGTTCACTTCCAAAAGTAACACAATAATAAACTAAACAATTGAGGCAACACAAGACCAGCAACTCCTGTACGCCATGGTGTGAAATGGAGTGTGGTGGCTTTAAGAATGGAGATATAAAGACATCAGTTACCTGTCAGAATGGGCCGTCTGACAGCGGGGTAAAGCCGTGAAAATACTCTAAATATAGTATACATTTGTATTGATATTAATTTTTTAGGAGGCTGGAGAATACGTCTTGCTGTAAGCTCTGTTCACAGCCTTCAGACCTCTTTAACAGATTCTCCTGCTTCTCCAAAGGTTGGTTTGTGGTAAACATTCTGACCTGAAACTGTGAGATAATAAACAGTACTGAGTATATTTAGTATAGAGCTGTGTGGTGGACAACCAGCAGACCTGCTGCATTGTTTTCAGAGATTCTATTTGCTGGGTGAACTTGTCAGACACTTCCTTCATCTTCTCATTGTAGTTCATGTCCTTCAGTCGAAGCTGGTACTCGTTCTCCATCTGCAGCTCCTCCAGACGCATCTTTAGCTCCAGCATGTTCTGGGTCTTCAGCACACGCACACACGCACACACGCACGTGTGCACGCGCGCACACACACACACACACACACACACACACACACACACACACACACAGATGTAGAAAAACCATTTGTATGTATGTGTACTGTACAGAATATATCTTCACAAAACACACACAGTGGCACATAAACTAAATGATAACATTTTACACATGTGTGCATGAGCTGGCATCTTGTGTCATCAGAGGATTTTTCTCTTTTTCCCTTTTTATTTTAAAACTGATTGAAGATTATTGTTCATATGTCTGTTGTTGTAGTTGTGTTTGGATGCTTTGGAAACTTTGTTGTTGGAGCTTACATGCCAGTAAAACACTTTGAATTGAACTGAATTGAATTGACATATGAAAGTACAAGTAAAATGGCACACACACACACACACACACGCACACGCACACACACACACACATACACACACACACACACGCACACACACACACACACACACACACACACACACACAAACACAGACCTTCTCCTCCAGGTCTGACTTGGTGACCAGGATCTCCTCAGTGTGGATGATCTGCCTGTTGCTCTTCAGTCCTCTGCCCTCCTTATCGATGACCTTCCACATCAGCAGACAGCCATCCTCAGACACCGTCAGCAGGAACTGATCGTCGTACGTGATCACCATCTGAGGACACATAGTCACTCAGCCAGACTTTTTTCCTGATTATTTAACAGTTGACAGGAGAGCTCATTCTGCCCTCTCTAAATATTGCAGTATTTTAAAACATATTAAGAGGTGATGGATTTGTGTTTCTGTCAGTTCAGTGTGTGCACAGTGTGCATCAACATAAAGCCCAACCTTGGTGACGGGGCCACTGTGAGCCTGGTACATGATCCATTCCTTCTGGATAGGTAACGGGTATTTGATGGCTCTGATGGCTCCGCTGGAGGTCCCGGTGAAGACTACCCTGCCAGAGTGAGACACTGCCACGGCGGTGTGAGCTACCTCGTCAGCAGGAACCTCCGTCAGCACCTGTGGAACCAACCAAACACTCTAATGAGAGGGCAACAATAAGGAATTTACTTTTTCTTGACTGGGCACAGATTTAATATTTCATGCTGAGGAATGTGCAAAAAGAAGGTTATGGCCTTTAACTGAGGGAGTTATGTCATAAATTGTTTTTCCCTGCTTTATAGAATAAACACATTTAAACAGTTGGATCATTTGGTCAGTCATTTTTAATGTAATATGTGATGTTAATGAATAGAATAGAATAGGATAGAATAGAATAGAATAGGCAGCTTCATTTGTATACCACATTTCATTTCGAAGTGCATTACAGAGCGATAAATCATAAAAACATATTAAAGGATACAGATTTACAATAAAAGAGTAAATATATAACGTCACCATGGGGTCTAATTGCCAAAGAACTTTTCACTATTTTTCTTCATTGTACACTATGGAATAGATTATTGTTCACTCTAAAAAAAGTCTCTCTTCATAGAAATGCACCTTCAATCATTTTGTCGCAGCCCCCTCAAACCTTCGTTATTTTGCAATAATGTGGTTCCCTGAGCCAGTCAAAGTAGATCCAGTGGTGCATTGTTGTGACTGACCTGACAGTCCTGGATCTCCTTCAGTGTGAGGTCTGTTCCCACAGCCAGGATGGTCTTGCAGTCTGAAGAGAAGGCAACATTTGTGTAGCTGCAGGACTTCAGGACGCTCTCAGACTCACGCTTGCCAGTCTGAGTGTTCCACTCATACACTGCGCCATCCATCCCACATGAGACCAGCCGGCTGTCGTCCAGGCTCCATTCAATGCCTCGCACCTGAAAAAAACATTAGTACTGTACTGTAGTGTTTAGGAGAAGTGTGGTGAGCTGCCTGTTTGTTTGACAGATCTGACCACTCTGTGACACTGCCCTCCACAGGGACTCATGGATACTCATTCCACATGCTGTGTGATCCACTCTCCTCCTGACTCACCTTTCCGTTGTGGCCCTTCAGACTGAGGATGTTCTCAAAAGAGGTGACAGAGTAGATGTGGATGACATTCCCATTGACAGCTGCAAACATGTGGCCCCCGTGACTAAAAGCACACTACAGGGATGACAGAGAAGGTGAAAACATGGGAAAAGCTCAAAGTGCATCATGTGGTTGTGACAGCAGCAATTGAGACAGTGTGTGAACGTGCAATCAGCACACACACGCATGTAACCCACCTCTCTGCAGCCGCGCACAGTGAACTCCTTGAAGGTGCAGATGTCATCGATGAGCAGGTTCATCAGTCTGAGTTTGTCTGAAAAGCCCACCAGGATGAAGAGGCCAGTGGGGTGCAGTGCCACGCTGTAGGCCTCCTCCTGGAACTCCTTATACAGCTCCAACACTCTGAGGACAAGTCATAATGAGGACACACAGGGCATGTTGATAGCATGTCACTCTCACATATGGATTCTATGGTATTTACGACATCTATTGCACGTCTGTCCGTCCTGGAAGAGGGATCTCTCATCATCCTTTGCCTGAGGTTTCTTCCTTTTTTTTCCCCATTACAGGGGTTCTTTTTTCAGGAGTTTTTCCATAGGTGATGTGAGGGTCTAAGGGAAGAGGGATGTTGTATGCTGTAAAGCCCTCTGAGGCAAACCATGTTTTGTGAAAATGGGCTCTATAAATAAAACTGACTTGACTTGACTTGACTTGACTACATTATACTGATCACAGGGCTTGATTAATCACTTTTCTAAATCATATTTTAATAGCAGCAGAGGTTGACTGCTGGACCTCTAAAAGCAGAACCTCCCTGCTCAGTATACAGTTACTTTGCGGTGTAATGCAACATATCCCACCTTATTTATATGTGTGTGACATAAAAAAACGCGTGGACAAAAAAGTAAATACTACTGTGTTGCCATTAAGGTCCACGCATAATGTGGGGTTTTTTAAAATCGTGTTGATAACAGGTGATCCCAGCCTACCTTTAAGATGCTAGACTGGGCTGAGTTTTAAAGCTGATACTGGTAACATAGAAAACTAGAAGACCTGAGGAATAGTGATACCACCCATGTCATGCTAGGAGGATAAATAATGGTCCATATTCACGCTAAATTTTGGCAAGAAAAAAGGCATGGCCATTTCCCAGGGTTCCCTTGACCTCTGACCTAAACTTATCTGAATAAAAATGGGCTCTATGGGTCCCCATGATTCTAAGCTTTACAGGCATGTCTACTTTAGGGCCCAGACACACCAAGCTGCCATCTGAGATCTAGTGGTGAAGAAACCACACTGGTGTGTCACCTTGCATTACCATGTCCAGGCCAAAAAGTAGCACTTGAAGAACCAGCACATACATTCTGTGCCTACGTGAGAGGAAATACCCCTCCATACCAGCAGACGACGGTCATCTGTAATCGTCATTTAAAAAGGGAAACAGGAAGACCGCCATAAAACTAGCTAGACACTTAGGCACACTTAGCTAGGCACATTAAAAACACAATCTAATGTTGAAAGAACAAAACATATTTACCAACAACACAAGACATCAGGAAATGTTTCTGATAATGAGCTCAGTGGCTTAAGAAAAACCACCTGACCTCACATTTCTGGTTTGTTTTGAGCTCACTCTCTTTTAACTGTAGCAATTTGTTTGCATGCCTCTCTTCTGTTTCTCTTCTTATGGGCTGACCTGAATCAGAATCAGAATCAGAATCAGAAAAAGATCAGAATCAGAAAAAGATTTATTGCCAGGTATAGTTAACACAATACGAGGAATTTGTTCTGGTGGGTTGGTGCAACATAAATATAGAAAAAAAACAGATAAAATAGAAGATACAAATATAAAATATAAATATAAATGACCAATCAGAGTGATTTTATTCACAGATGTGTTACACTGTTGCTCACACCAATTCAACATAGTGAACTGGTGGAAAAAAAGCCAACAAGGGTTGACCAGAGCCAGTGCGGGACACACCACAGTGACGAGGGCCGTGAACCAGCGGCTCAACTTTGACTGTTGGTTGACCATCAGCTTGATGAGTCAGGGCCTTTGCGCTGGTCCCATCCAGTCTCAGGCAAAAATCATGCAGTTTATAAACGTATTACTATTACCTGATACATTAAATACTTCTGAATTTGGGGTCCTACACAGTCTTGAAATTGCTACGACCTAAGAGCTGAGCACACAGGTTGCAGGGAACAACAGTTGCACACATATAGGACCTGAATGAATCAGAGAAAAACACTAAATGGAACTCCCAAAAAGTGACAATGCCATCATCTGATTCCCAATCAAGACAATCTGGTGAGAATTTTTTGACCTTGTCAGTATGGGCTTCATAACTATTTTGAAATGCATAAGAAGAGTAAACATGCGATTAAAAAAAAAATTGTGATTAACTATTAAACTTCAATGATTAATCACAATTACAAATAATAATAATCTGACAGCTCTAGCAAATACATCACCTGACATAAATAAAATCGCAGAGGGCCAGGGGGAGATTTCTTCTCTTACTTTGTTTCGTAGTTCCAGATGCGGACAGAGTGGTCCAGAGAGCTGGTGGCCACCAGCGGCTTTCGAATGCAGACAGACAAACCAGTGATGGACTTAGAGTGAAAGGCCTGCGACAGGAACTCAAAATGGATTTTTTCCTCCTGATGGATAGAGTTACAAAACTGGGGGTTAACCTATGGATCTTGAGTCCATGGGAAGTTGCTTCATTGTGTAAAACATGAGGGAGGGAAGAACAGCAGAGGAAAAGCGGGGGAAGAGCGTGCCATGGAATGGAAGAGGGAGACGTATAGCCATTATAAAAGGCTACACTTAAGTAAAGCAGTGCTTTGAGCTGTTGGTGTTAACAACATGCTTGTAATGACAATGCTAAGTTGCTGATGTAAAGCAGGTGTAATGTTCTGCTGCAGAGATATCAGAAAGACATAAAAAAGCAAGATCACTTAATGAAGATGTAGAGAAAGTGAAAGAAATGTACAGAAAGCGTCAAAAAGTCTAAATGATGACATCTAATTACATGTTTTGATTGGTTAGTATAGTGGTGGTTGGTATTTTGGGAGGAGGAGGTCACAGCAGATGGATTCCAGGAGGTAAAACAGCCTTCCATTAAAAAAAATGCAGCATCTCCATTGGTGTTGAAATGAAGCCTCAGAAAATGGAAAAGGAATTACCACCCAGGAAGGCCGGTTAGAGTAATACATCCAAAAGTTTGACAGTTTGTCTGCCACTAAAATACACAACATAGGCATAATTTACTATAAACCAGTTTAGAAAAAACCTTTTGTCCTATTGACAACCGCCAGGTTAACAGTAGAAATACTATGTTCCAGCCCGGTCTCATTCCCAGGTCATACAATACAGAAGCTTTGCCATGCCCCCTCAGCGCCTGATACTGACACACAAGGCATGCTTTATAGCATTGAGATTCACTGCTGTCAGCGGTCTCATTGAAATGAATGAAGCGCTACTTCATGTTACTGTTGGTTGAAACACTGTCAGTGGCAGTGCTGGTGGAGTTGACTGTACCTTGTTGACGTCCACAGAGGACAGGCTGCAGCTGTACAGCTGTCCTCTGTCTGTGCTGATGGCCAGAGTCTCCTCGGCTGGACTGATGCACATGGTGTCAATCTCCTGGCATTCAGCCGGGGTGAGCTCATTGCTGTATGGGTCTGGTGGGATCTGACAGAAAAGAACACACATATGATCACTCTGAAACACACACACAGTCTGTAGTAACCTGCATGAACATTTACCCGCATCTCCCAGCTTTTTCTATAGCCATCCTCCTCGTTCATTTCAAAAAGACAAACGGTGCCGGACCCTAAAGAGCATGCAAAGCCTTTGGAGTAGGACAGGATGGCTGTGATGCGGGGCAAGCTAGGACCTTCATCCACATCTGTGTCTTTGAGCCTCTTCATCTCCACCTGCCTGTGCAGTGAATTACTGAAAGTTACAACAGCAAAAACAAACACATCAGTAAAGGAGGCACCTAAACCATATTGATACGTTGGTATGATAAAAAGTCTTTCTACTGTATCCCATTACACCCACTGTTTATCCACAGATTGTTTTTATAAACTCATAGGTCACAGTGAATGTGCCAGATAGACCATGTAAAACCCCATAATGTCAGAAATTCCTAAAAAAAAAAAAAAGACCTAGAAATGTCATAAAATGTGAAAATGTAATAACTAGACCAATAATGCAATCATAATCCTGACTGATATTGTAATAACATTTTTTCCAATAATGTATACCTTATTATATTATTGGGAATTTATTACACTTTGTGAAGTGATGCTAACTTTGCCTTATTATGAAATAAATCACCACGGGGTGTTAAACGTACTCAAGAAAAAGGGATAAAATGAGTTAAAGCTATGGTTTTAAAACTTTTTTGTTCTGGCCCTCCTTTAAAACAGGACATCTGATAGAGGATCCCCTAATCATAATCTGTGGGTTTGCAATGAAGACATTGTCAGATGTTTTAAAAGTTAGTTAAGTAAGATCCATTGTCTTCTCATAGAGGAGATACCTGAGATACCTGTTCTTGTCCCTCACAGACAGCCCATTAAACCAGCACACAAAAGAAAACGTTAAAAGACGTTCTATAAGAGAATGATAAAAGTTACATAAAATATTCACAGACACGTTAAAAGAGTTAAGCTTCCGTATCAAATGGATTCTTTGTTGACCCCGCTTAGCATTTAACTCTTTGTTTTTATCGAACTTTAGGTTGGAGTCAAACAGTGTACCTAAGTTCTTGTATGTATCCACAATTTCAACATTTTCCCCATGAATGATGCTGGCTTTTGGATCAAAAACATTCTTCCTAAAATCAATCATTAACTCCTTTGTTTTTGTCACATTAAGGTCCAGGTAATTGTCATCGCACCGTTGCAAAAATGATGATAAGGCACAGCCATGACCAGATTCTGTCCCCTGAAGAAGTGACAGTAATGCAGTGTCATCAGAAATTTTTACAAGATGGCTGCCCTCTTGGACAGACCTGCAGCTCTCTGTGTACATAATAAAAAGCAGAGGGGAAAGGACACAGCCCTGAAGGACACATGTGCCTGAGGTGATGATGTTGGATGTGTGACCATTCACAAAAACCTGCTGAATTTGATTTGTTTAGAAATTCAGAAGCAGTAGTAAAATCTGATCAGGTCATTTAAAATGAGAAGCAAGTCGCTCAATTAAAATATGAGGCTGCATCTTACTGAAAGCTGAGGAAAAATCAGCAAACAAGATTTGTGCATGGGAACTGGGTTTCTCAAGGTGCTTACATACTCTGTTGCTGATGTAAATAGCAATAAAATGATTAGCAGCATGTTTTATTGTGCACAGTATCAATGTGGCCAAACTCCTCACCTGTCACACTGCTTAGAAGAGATGTTAATCTCTCTTCGCAGGTCTCCGGACTCAAACACCAGCAGCCTGCCTGTGTCCGTTCCAGCGATCACCCGCTCCGTCATCATCCAGGTATGACACAGGAAGTTAATGGACTCCACCTTTGGACAGCTGGTCTGTTTCAGCAGCCCCTCTGAGTAGCGGAACAGCTTGAACACACCAGTTCCACTCACGCAGAGCTGCATGTTGTTGTAAGGGTTGAAGCTGACCTGATGGGACATCAGTAAAATGGTGAAACATGACAGCATGCATGCCTTTATGTACAAGAGCTGGTCTCACTGATACAACATACGTGACTCACCTGGGTGACAGAACTGTTTGAATTACTGGTTTTCACTGTTGCCAAGACTTTCTGTTTTTCCCAAAGCCACAGGATCAGCATCCACTCTGGGCCACCGGTTTGGCCTATCAGGTACTTGGAATCCATTGAGAAAGCCATGCATACAAACTCTTGAACAGGCATGTCTCCTGTGTTCAGAACTTTTCTCTTTCTTCCCTGCTCATGCTGCAGGTCGAACACTGTGATGGTGGCCCTCTCACCACACTCTGACACTGCCAGGTAACGCCGGTTGGCACTGATGGCCAGAGCACACATGCCTTGGCTCTTCTCCGAGCCTGTGGAGGCATCAGAAATGTCATGACAAACAGCCAGCATGAAAAATATTGAAGGAATTCCATTGGACTTACACCACAGGATATAACCTAAAGCTGAATTATTTGATATAGGATAACTTGTCCTTTATGTATTACCTACAATAGATATCTGTCAGTACACTGCCAGTTTGGAGAAGCAGCAGAAGTGGGGTTTTGGAAGCCAAGCAGTGTACTGCTATGCATGAAGGTTGAGCAGTAAACTGTATTTAAGCCAATGTAAGAAGTCCCACTTAAAAAATTCTGTAACTAATTAAATGCAAAATATATTGAGAGCATTTTCACCGCTTTACCTGTCCGTCAGACAGCCAGTTCCTTGGAGGCTGTTAATGGCCCCAGTTCCTTATCTATGCTCTCTTCAAAGCCACCAGGCTCCATTAACAAAAACACTCATTTTAGCTCCCTGAACACGGCAGCTGCTGATCTACCGCTGCTTCAGTCAGTTGATTTGTTTGTGTATTGTGTTACTTTGGCAAATCTGACCTAACTCTTTTAAATGCCAGTCACACAATTACACACACACACAAACACACACAGAACTGATGGAGGCAGTGGTAGGCCCACAGTTCGAGAGTTAAGGGATACTGATTTACATCTCACTTTGTATCAACGCAATGTGGGTAGTATGTGTAGAGTAACTGTGGTAAACTTTCTTCACTCTAACCAGTGCCTAGATATCCCTCCTTTCCCTCACTGGCTCTTGGGGCTGTTGCTGGAACTACAGGCTGTACTTCTGCATTTTCATATTGCCTGCCAACCACCACCAACCCTGCTGCCGCCCCCACATGATCGAAGAGAGTACTGCTGATCAAGAGATAGACCGGCCCCTTTCTCTGTCTCTCAAACTCTGACCAAAATCTGATCAAACAGTAAAACTAAGCTGTTAAAAGAGACAAGATGTTGTTACTGAGTTGCATATTTCTCACTTCAAGTGTTTTCAGAAACATTCGGTTGCCATTGTTTCACACGTACCGTTCAACATTACGTCACGTGCACAGCATTCCGGTAGTTGTTTTCTACCTCTTGAGCAAAAGCATCCTTTTTCTCAGTTTTCTCTGGTCATATAGCACCAATTTCAAAAGTATTTGCGTCTTTCTGCTGCAGGAACAGACTGGTTTTATGTGAGAACTTTTTTTACATCAGTGAAATACTCCTTTAAATCAGAGTTTTCTCAGTGGAATCTGGCTTTGAAGAAAGTGATATAAGGGCAGGTCCCCATCAGAACTTGTTGTCTGACAGATAAGTAAAAATGTGAAAATACTCTAAATATAGCGTACATTTAAACTGATAATGATTGTTTTAAGTGGGACTTTTTTAGGCTGCAAAAATATGTTCTCTTGCTGACCCTGTCCACAGCAGTGCATTGCTTAGCTTTTGTGTCAGTGCTACAATGACACACAGCTAGGTTTAGGCTACTATAGTAACACAGTAACAATGGAAACGTAGGCTACCTCAGGCAACCCCACTTTAAAACAATCTGAGCAGCCTACCTGGGATGAACCTCTGACATCTTTGGACGGTATTGTAGCACACACAGCTGTTTCCGCTGGGGAACACCACTGTCTGCTCATCGACGAAACACAAGTTGTTCCTCACACTGGTCCGCAGCCCAAAGATGAAATGAGCCTGTGCGACAACAGTGGCCATTTTCAACTTTAATTTTTTTCAAGTCGCAAACAGACTCTGAGATCATTTAAATCTACAAAAATTCTCCACACTTCCACCAACACACATTCATTTAGTTCCCAAATGTAGTAAGGAGCTCACACGACTGAGTAAAACCACTGGGACAGGTAGCCAATGTGATTAGAGTCCCGTCGCTAGGCAACCCAGGATATCCCGCGAGAATCTGAGAACTCGTTCTCTCTCGGCTTCCTCCATTCCCACTCTCTCCATCCACCATATCATAAAACCTATACTTGTTCTCTGCATCTCTTCATCTAAACCACACTAGTTTACTAATGACTCGGCTAACTTTTGTTTACTTTGCCTGCTTTATGATATCCACTTCGTTCTTAATGACACGCGTTGTCTCGCGGGATTTCCAGAATGGCTACAGGATAGACACATCACATCATATTACAGTAGTAGTTGTGGTACAGTTCGGGTGATGTGGGACATCAGGTAAAGTGGGATACATAAGCATTTAATTATTTTATTTTTGCAAAATCATCAGCCAATTTCCAAAACTTGTGTTGAATTGTTGCTACAACACATGTCAATGATTTGGATTGATCTGACATTAGCAGAGTGGGCGCGGTAATGAAGTGGATGGGCTAAACCACTGGTTGAAACCATGGATCTATTATAAATCTGGATACAGCCATGGGGGCGGGGCCTCGTTCATTTCTATGCTGCTCAGTGCATGGCTCCGTGGCACTGATTAAACACAGGCAAAAGAAATGTGTAAAATAAGTCAAATGGAAGCCGACTTGCAATCAAGCCCACAGGAAGTGCGCCACGCTCTAAAGCAAAAATTTCCATAGTGGCCGAAAGAGGAATTGCACCGTCACGTGATGTACACTGGCCCAGGAAGACTTTTCCCCCTTTGCTTAGCATTGGGAAAGAGACCTCCTTAAATCACTGGATAATTTTTTTGAGACACATCACTTTCAGAACGCATTTTAAATAGCCATAATTTAAAAGATCATGTCCTTCAGACGCAATATGCACCATTTTCCGAATACAGAGATATTTCTCCAGACATAAAATGAACGCGCATCTGGGGCTCCACTGTGTGTACGCGCATGTAACTCTTGGAGTCCCTGATACAATACAGGCTTCCTGACGGCCGTAATAATGGATATTTTTGAATCATAATTAATCATTTTACCATCTTATAACACATCCATATGCTGTTGGCTGTAAAGCCTGTAATATGGACGTCATACCGTGTCTGTATCATAAACTGTATATACAGTCTACGGTCTGTATTCAAACAACTGGTTATCAGGAAGCAGCGCAGAGCACTAGTGACAGTTATTACACGGAACTGCAGGTAGTATTAACGTAAAGTTGAGCTGTTTAATAATACAGGGGGCAATGTTAAAAGATACCACCTTTTATTATACTTTTGTGGGCACAACACTTTCAATTTCAATTTAATTTCTCCGGTCGTGATTACAATATAATATTAATATATGATATTTTCCGATAAGTTGTTTGTGTATTTGTGTATGTAGAGAGAGAGATACCATTATCTGATTATCACGTAAATATTAAAACACCGCTGTGGATATACCGTCGATTAGTGGCTGTTGCTAATAAGCTAAGCTACTAGGAGAGGAATGCTGCTGAACGAGCGCTGTTCGCTTCGGTCACTCGGGTGATCGGTAGTTGTAGTTGAGCGAGCCAGTGAGTCAGTGTTCGGGTACACTCGAGGCCCCGCCCCCATGGCTGTATTCAGATTTATAATAGATCCATGCTTGCAATAAGCTACGTTATGGAATGTGTTTTATTTAACTCCATGCTGCTGACTTTTAATTTTTTTTATTTTTATAAAATGTTTAACATGTTGACAGGAGTGACATGAAATTAGCCACAATTATTATTGTCATCGGTTAGGTGCATGTATATTTAAAAAGAATACTGTCCCACTTTACAAATCAAGCAGTCCCACACTTTACTTAAATATCGTGCCTGTGTGAGAGAGGGGGTCATGGTATGTTTGAAGGTGTATAGCTTATAGCAAGATAAAATTTTCAACCAGGCCTGAAGTGGTTTATGGAGACATCACCTGACTGAGTTAATAGATTTTTTCTAAAGGCATATACCAAAAGTGTCTCACATTACCTGCATTTTAATACTACCCTGTACTTCCTCATTGTATTTCAGAGGGTAATGTTGTAGACTTTGTCAGC
This sequence comes from Plectropomus leopardus, assembly GCF_026936395.1. NCBI lineage: Eukaryota > Metazoa > Chordata > Actinopteri > Perciformes > Serranidae > Plectropomus > Plectropomus leopardus. The sequence continues at coordinate 1,466,280 of NC_142177.1, read as the reverse complement.
CTTTTAAAAAATAAATCACTATCAGTGTAAGTGTACACCATGTATTTGAATATTTGCTCCTCTTTACCTTCCACAACAGCTGATGGTGGCAGCAGTAGAGCAGCAGCTTGGCTGTTCAGTGGAGTAACAGCTTCTTAGTGCAGTCTGGTGAAGATTCAAGATTCAAGTCCCTGTTGGTAAGGGGTGTCTTACAGCAAGGTAAAGCGATGAAAATATTCTAAATATAGCTTAAGGTGGCTTAAAACAAATTAATTAAAGCAGAGTTTGCTGAGGGCTGTTTTATGCCGGTATGTATATTACGCAGCGTTTTTTTTTTTTCTTCTAGTTAGTTAATAAACATTGTGAATCAGTCTTACACTTTTAAAATTTTTATGTTGGAGCCCTCAAATTTTGGCCTAACAAGGAAAAATGACCCAATAGGCAAAGTCAGCAAAATCGTGCAGGCAAAACATCTGGTGATGCATAAGCTCCTGGTGTGGTATGACACATCAGCCAAGACAAAAACAGGCTGCAGCAATGGCAGCCGGTACGTAGTATTGCTCTGTATGATGGGATTGTCCCTCTCGGCTCTTTAACAGTCAAGATGGCAGCAAAAATAACAAAAACGGGGACTAATTCATCTGGTATTGAGGTTCAAAATGACACCAGATTTCAGTTTTTGAGCCATGAGGAAGGCTAACATGAGGCCGCCAACAGACATTAATCAAACATCCATCACCATGCTTCATGGAATGCTATTACCAGAGGAGAAGTCGGATCACTCAGTGGAAACACAGTCATCTCGCAATTGTGCTTTCAGGAAATTTCATGTCACTGAAGTTTTGCACAAATCTGTAACGGAAAGCTGCCTACTGACTGCTGACTCCTCACTCCTGTTAACCAGTTAGTATCGTGGTAGAGCATGTGCACCCTGTGAACGAAAGGCTGCAGCTGCCCAGGTTTGATTCTGACCTGCCTTAAAATATTAGCAGGTTTAGTTCAACCACTGCACTAGCTGTCATTATTTCAAATCCAAGGCAACACAGGCCTGTTATGGAGCTGTAATGGAAAGGTGAGCCCCTTATATGTGGGAGCGGCCACGTATGAGTGATTTCTGGGAGGTGATAGTCCTCGATTTCAGAGAGGAATTGTGGATTCAAAACTTCTGGATGATCCACCTAACTTTTAAAGAGTTATGTAATTCAATAACACCTCTTGTAGTGCCTTCTGCATCATGAGGGAGCCAGTTCCCTCTGACAAGCACATAGCCATAGCATTATGTGACCTAGAAAAGCCAAAAGTGTTTCCATTGCAGTTTTGCGAAATATTTGCCTGAAATACCGAAATACTGAAAAACAAGCATAAAAACGTTTTTTTGACATTGACATGTTTCCATTAGGCATATTTTTAATATTCTCTATTTCAATTCGCGCAATTTGAGGGTTAATGGAAACCCACATATTTATGGTATATATGTGGTATATCGTCAAAAAAAAAAAAGGTTTTCCAACAATCATGAATCAACCACACGAGGTTCTCGAGCATACGGTCATAGATGCGCATGCAAAATATAAGGCTGATTGGTCCAGCAGTATGTGAGATTAGACACACACACACACACACACACACACACACACACACACACACACACACACACACACACACACAAACAAACACAGAGACCTTCTCCTCCAGGTCTGACTTGGTGTCAGGTTTAGGCCCAGGTACGACTCATGATGAAACTAGTGACCCCTAACATGAAGACTTCGTGGACTGTTTGATTTAACAGTTACAAGGGCTGCTGTTGTCTCAGTTTCTGTTTTTATGCACAATATTTTATGAGACTAGGGAGAGTGTAAGTGATTTTTCTTTAATCATTTCAAATTCAAAACATCCATTTCATTGTCTGACAGAATTAATGTCAGTGTGATTGACACAGACCAAATTAATCACACATAAAATGTATCTGTAGCAATCCTTTGAACAGCCTCTGGGGGATTCACAGCCCTTTTACTAGAAAACTAGTGAAAAATGCATTAAAACCACAGCGAGGGAGTGAGAAGTGATTAGCGGGCTACAGGAGTGAGTGGCACAGGTTATCACACTGCACTGCACTGAGCTTTTGCGGAACAAAATTATGCATCAATCATCCATCCCTCATGAAATGATGTGTAGAAAAACCCATATTCCCACTTGTTGTTAGGAAACTCAGTGATACCTCTTTATCATTTTTGAGGCTGGGCAGTGAGCTGCGCCTAGTTTAGCTTCAGGGATCTCAAAAGACTTCAAAAGTAATGAAACACTAAAAACTTCTCTAGAGATGGATGGCTTGTGTAATTTGATACATTTTGTAATTTACATATTTATAAAGACATCAATTTCTGCATTAAAGAACTTAGATCAAACTTCTAACCTTTGTAGTCCATTTTTCCTTCATGTAACCTGGGGTTGTTTGTAAATGAGACCACTCTCTTGCTTTCCTTACTTAAGACAATAAAGCTGCCACAATGAGGGAAGTACCGAGAATGAAGGCAAGCTTTGCTCATGGAAAACACATTTCAAGGGGCTCCATGGCACGCTGCGCTCCGAAGACGAATTGATTTGAAGAGCCAATAAAGCTGTTTTCTGTGAGATGCTGACTAACAAGATGAAAAAAAGATCACCTTGTGACGCCTCATCTTTCATTCCGTGACTGTTAGAAGTTGGTATTAAACTCTTTGCCCCTGCTTTACGCAGGCAAAGACAGAACATATCAGTAATTTAGTGGCTCTGCAGGACATGAATTAACGCTCCCTGGAGGCGAAGCGGGATGTCCCCTCCATGATAGACCAGGGTGAACCAAGCAACGAACTGCAGATCAATTTCCCAACATTCACAGTGGCAGAGCGAAAACTCAGAGGCTCGACCAGCTCATCATCTCCATCCGTCTTTAGATTAATAATCTATAACCTAATCCATCCTCTTATATAGATTAGATCAGGCTCAGAAGGAATCCCTGAAGGAATAAACACGTCATTGCTCAAAGATGTGTGTGTGTGTGTGTGTGTGTGTGTGTGTGTGTGTGTGCAGCAGGAACCATTTGTTACTCCAGAAATTAAACACAGAAAGGCTTTTGAGCAGCAGCATAATGCAGTTATTAAGTGGCATTAGATATATTTGCAATGTTATTTTCATTTTTGCTTCGGTTGCAAAAGAATGATGATAGGAAAACACTTTAAACTTGCCTTTAAGGCAGGAACAGCAAGGGTTTAAATAAGAAATCAATACTGTTAAAGGATTATTGTCATAATTTATGTTACAGTGTCTCCAGATAAGGAAACTAACAAGAAATGCATTTGTTACTGTTGTATGAACAAAGCTGGGCTTTTTATAACAAGGCTGGTTGCACATTTTACCCCAAAAATGCAATGTTTTTGGACACAATGTTGAGCTATAATACTGTGTACAGCCTCAGTTATCTTAAGAAACAAAAGGTCATCTGATACCATCTGCAGAAAAACTCCTGACACAAAACAGTCTTTCTTTGAATAGAATGGGCTTTTTTTTTCTTTCTGCAAACCACACACATCTAACAAAGCGTGATGGCAGATTACATCTGTTCAATTCTGGATAGCTGCTTTGAATGCTAGATTTAAGATTTGAAACTACCTTTATGTATGGAACTATCACATAGAGGATTTATTAACTGTTTCAAGTGAAAACTTAAAATGTGCAGACAGCAATTAACCAACTCTGAGTCTGAATTGAAGCAATTTTCACTGATAATAAGGCCTCCCATGATTGCCACACAAAAATGACAGGTAAAATATTGAAAAATCATTGATAAAATGCACAGATCTGTTACTTTCACCCCACCATGTGAAAGGAGACTATGAAATGGGACCAAGTTCTCAATCTGGTGGCTAGTGACAGCTTTGCTTATGCGTGCTGCCCTACAGCTTTTCAGTCAATCAGAGGCCTGTCCGTGCACAGGCATTGTGCACTGTAGGTGGGAAAGGCAGGCTGCAGGCGGTCACTGTCGCAAGTCTCCAGTACATGTCGTTGTAGTTGATTGAATAGATCAACAAGCTAGCTTTTAAGCGTAGAGTCAATTTGCAATAAAAATATTCCTGATTCTGATTCTTTAAAGTACCTTATTATATAACAATCTTTTCAACTTCTCCAATGAGTTCAGAAGTCTACTTAAACAATGTCAAATACAATGAATTCCACTGTTACAACAGGCAAGTTGTAACACCTGGGGTAAGTAGCAACAATAAGAGTGAAGAATTAAAAAATACACCATAAAAAAGAATACACATAAAAGCACTGATGCATAATCTGATAACTAGTTCCTACAAAGGTCTCACTTGTTAACTTGTATCTGAAATCTACCTAAAATCTTTATACTTCGTTATACAGCTATGAAATTTCACGTGCGGGTTTAGAGAGACACTGAATGCATAAATGACTCATAGGTCACCCCTTCTCATTGACAAGTGGCACCGTTACAACCATCCTGTCCTTACAACCATACCTGGTCTCTCCTATTTAGTGGAGGGACAGCATATCACTCATGTGGGCACTCCAGATAAGGAGGTGCAGAACAAGATGTGTGTGGAGAACAAATGTAAATGAACATGGAATAAAAGATACATTTTTGGTATTTAAAGAAACAATTCATCTTAAAATTCATTGATAGTACTTAATCTTATATTCAGGAGGGTCTGTAAATGAGTGCAGTGACCATCTAGCAGCTCAAAGCTTGAGTTCATTATTTAATTATCAGTGAATGAAAGTATTGAAATGATCACTTAAACAACTGCCAACCCCCAGCCTGCACAGAGGACTAAAGTAGGATAGATGTAATGAGAAAAAAAACATTATTTAATTAAAATAACAAACTTTTACACCTGAAAATCAGTATTTTGGCTGTCAAATCTACATAATGCTTCACACAGCTATGTAATTTCACATGCAAGGTAAGGAGGGAGTGGGGTCAACCAATAAATGCATTACATGACTTATAGACTTATAGGTCATCCCTTCTGACTGAAAGTGGTGCTGTTATGTCCATCTCATCATTACAGCTATGCCCCATCTTCCCTATTTCGTGTGCACTTACAGTTTTTACTGTGTCAGGCACCTGCTCTTGTAACTGGTCATTTTGAATTTATTTGTCGATATTTCAGATTGTACATTGTATTTTGCACTGTGCACCTGTTGTCTTTATAGTGTGATGTAACTGGTAACTTGGTAAATGTTTAAATCTACTTATGATGTATTTCATACTGTATTTATTATTAAGCAATTTGCAGTTAGTTTTCTTAGGGCTAAAAATATGCATCGCTCACTTTAATTGTGGTTGTTGTACTGTATGTTTTTGTGCTGACTTCTGTGTTGCACGCTGCATATTGTTTGCACTAGCAACTTGGTAACTTTAAAGATGTGGGATATGTTGTGTTTAGTGCTGTCCAGTGTTTGTCTATTGTCCCTTGTGTGGGGCATCTGCTTTGCCCATGTTCTGTATTGTAACTTCTATGTATTGCGTCAGTTTGTTAATTGTGGGACTACAGACGGAAATCAGCATCTTGTTAAATCTGGTGCAACCATCTTTCCATTTCTTGTAAATGATTAATGTTATCACAGGCTGTCCTTTTGAGAAAGGCTGTACTAAACTAAACTAGTTGAGCTAAAATATCACCATCTGAAACAAATGACTTATTTTGTAGAGTAAGATTTGATTGTCATCTTGTTGAGTCATTTCCTTATAGCTGCTATGGATGTGATCAGGTGGTTGGCAGTAGCAGGAGTCAGATATTCCCTGTTTATTGACATCAATAATAAAACCGCAGTAATCCAGATTGTGTATGTCAAAGGGTTTAATGGCATAATTCAATAACAGCAGTGAGTGGTTTTACATCTTAGGCTCTAATCGCAAGACAACAATGACAATGCAACTGGTCCATGTAATGTGAAGACATTTGATGTTTCAGAATGTGCTAAATGAAGAGGCAGGTGTCAGGCTGTAAACGCAGCTTCACTCGGACACTGCTGAAAATCATGCCATAGAATTGTGGCACTTGTGGGCCATGAAGTTTTCTTAATGTTGATATGAAAAGGACATGTTAAATGTTGTTATGCTGTTTGGTGCCTCTTCAGGCTAGAGAGAAAAAATGTTGCATATGGGAGGATCTCATGTTTGTACTTCCTGTCTTGTATTCACTGAGTACTGCCCCTACAGGTCAGAACAAACTTTGCATGTTTCACTCTTGCTCACCTGTGCACATTTGTAGTAATTGCAACCATGATTACTCTGTTTGTCTTTGTGTCACTGCACCCTGAAGAAGGCGCAAACCGATACGCGTTGGTGTAATTCTAATGAATGTAGCCCATTAAATTAAAGGCCTTTTACATTTTTCAAACCCACTTGAGTGCCTGGACTTAGATTTTTTTGTGCCATTTTTTTTGGCCAAAAGTTTTCCTCTTATTTAGGACATGTTATATGTTGGTGTTTGTGGGGTGCAGATGTATCTGCAGAATGTTGCGGGAGCATGGATAATACTCATTCTTTAGAAACAAATGTTCCTCTTGGGAAAAAATGGCCTCTAAAATAAAAAAACAAACAAAACATTATTAATGTGACCCATTTAGAGCTTTTTTGCGCCATATTCACAAAGATTTCTAGTACTAAAAGTTCTAAGAAAATTCTTACAATGATAACATTTTCTAGGAATTTCCCCTTAATGTTTAGACTTGGTCCTGGTAAATGTTATTCACATATCATCTTAGCCTGTAAGAGAGCTCCTGTGGTGAAAAACTGTTAGGAGAAGGGAGGAGGACTTTTAAGAGATTCTTTTTTAAAGATTGACTTTTGGGCTTTATTTGATAGGACAGCTATGGTGTTAAAGGGGATGAGATATAGCAAAAGGCTGAGAGTGGAATCCAACCCACAGCCGATGCAGCAAGGACAGAGCCTTCGTACATGGGGTGCCCACCCTACCAGGTGAGCTTCTTTGGCTTTAAGAGTTTCTTAAGCAGAGGAGAAAATGGTGGAAAGACAAAGAGGTCAGAGAAATATTCTCAATAGGCTGAATAGACTTTCTCATATTATCAGGTGTTAAAAGAACTTGTTGTACCTAACAATGGGGCCAACCACACCTCCTGCTGCTCTGAGACCTTTCCTCAATCACTCCTTACTAAAAGTTTTTAGGCTAAGTTAGGAGCTCTCTGACAGGATTCTCAGAGTGTTTGTGAACACAGCCCCTGATTACCAGGCCAAGCCTGCATGGTTTAAGCTAACAGAGACCAAACTAATGATGCATATAGCAACTGTTATCTTCTCCTATGCTAAAAATGTTTTACTTTGGCACTGAGAAGTTTCCTTTGAGAAGCAGACAAACTAGTAAATACCAGTGGTGAACTGGGACAAGTCCTGTGATATCAGTATTTACAGTATGAGGTAAAACTTTTTAACTTTGTTTAAAAAATGACTATTAAATCTACCTTAAAACAGTCAACCTCAACAGACGATGGACAAAAAGAATATCAGATTAATGGCCAATGATACTGTGTGCATACAACTATGTGTGCTTGCTATGAAGACCATGTGAAATGGGCAAGTATGTGGCTCTTCAGCTGAGTGTGCTTTGTAAAAAAAAAAAATAAAAAGTCGCAGCCTAACTGTCAGTATTTACAGTTTGCAGGACTTTTTATTGGTCCTGTTCATATGGCACAAATACAGATGAGTACCTGAATGCATATACATACCTGGTAGATACAAACTTAAAGTTATATTTATCTAAAGTCTAAGATCCCAACATTACTGACATTAATGACTGAACATCATGAATTCATAATTACACGTCATTTAGTATCCCCAGGGTCACAAAGCACACACCCATGGTGTTCTGGTGCATGTCAGCTTCATGTCTCTGTACACTTAGTAACGATACAGCCTGCTCAGGTTGTTACCATACATTTATCTTGATACACAGACTTAGATAAATGAAGCAAATGCAGCGAGACGTATTGTCAGGCGTGTTGACCAGTGGAGGTCGAAACAGTTCACAGACTATCATATGCCTCATCAAGATTTAGCTTATTTCAACATTTTCACATTCAGAATCTGTTGTCATTAAAAAAAATCCATATTGTATCATGAACATAGACTGTATACAACATGACAGCTCCCCCAAAGTGTAAACTTTTCAATCTGGATCGCCCCCAGGTGTCTGACTGCAGTGTAGGTCTTAAAGCCTGCCCCTCCACATTAGTGAATGGGACATAATCCAAACTGAAAAATAAAGTATACACCAAATTAATTTTCACCAAAGATGGCTTCTGTCACTAAAGGTAGTTTTCATCACCCTGATGTTGGTTCAGGTGATTATTATAAGTATTTTCTGCATTCAATTGAGCTGCTCACAACTGGTTGGAAGGGTGTTTTGGCAGTAACTCCCCCACTGCGGATATCGCCACTGTGCAGACTCCAGCTTCAAATGACACCACCAGTGCAAGATGGCAGTGGCCATATCTTGGATATTTTAGCCTCATAGTGGGGTTAAGTGGGGACACGTCATCCATCTTTATATACAGTCTATGATGAGAAAAAAATCATGTGCAATAAAAGATTGTGAAAAAATATGTATTTGCATGAATTTCTTAATATGTGATAAAGCTATACTAATTAACAGCTAACATACCTATATAGGTAATAGTGTCTGAGGAGTATAGAAGCTACATTATAATACACTATACACAACAATCTGCTTGTTTTTTTCCAAACTGTGAAGCTTTCAGTGGTCTTTAAAAAAGCTGTTGGAGCATCCCTGGCCCAGCAGGAGGCAGTGTTGATTAGCAGGAGATGATGAGGGCATTGAGAGACTGCTGACTCTGTGTGCGCTCCAAAGGTCCACTATTAGACAGAATCTCACAGGCAGCCAGTTCATGATAGAGAGCGTTGAGCACCTCTAGGATGTGTGCTTTCCCTGTGCAGAGAGAACAGATGCAACCGCTGTGGGAATCATGTTATAGACAACTCGGCGAGACTTTCATTTAATTCCCTGCCCTACATTTTCATCATCACATTTTACAAGACTTGTTTTGAATTTATTGGGCGTGTGAGCTCTACTAACCATGCTGTGGGTCGCTGCAAGACCCCAAAGTGCTGAGCAAGATTTTTCCAAGAGACCTCCGAGAGACATTCTGAAAGAAGAGAGAGCCATTCTCAGATGATCAGGCAGTTAACAGACACTTTGACAAGCAGTCTGAGTCCCATCAGCACAGAGGCTCCCACACATGTTCAACAACTGAAATGAATTTGCTCTCAGATCTATAATCACTCCCAGTGTTAGGGTCAGACCATAAAAGGATGGACAAAAGACTGTGTTATTTCTAAGACTAGTCAGACATCTGTTGGTGGACTAACAGGTCAAGGTAGACTTTTAATTCAAATTATCAGTAAGTAAATGTCAAAATGGAGGTTTGTTCTTGAACAATACTAGTCAATACTTGAATAAATCTGAGCAAATTGGATTGATTATTGTCAAAAACATGAGAAGAAGGCAAAAATTAACAAGAAAATTTGTAAAACGAATAAATAAAATGTGTACAAGAATGAAAAATGTACAAGAATATTATGTGAAAATAAGTAAAAACACAAAACAAACAGAAACAAAAAAAGAAGCACAAAAAACAAAGAAAAAACAGTTTGAAAAAAATAAGTTTGAAAAATGTTTTAAATAGTACAAGAAAAGTGATGTTGCTCCAGGTTTCAAGGGTTAATTTGCTTCTCTTTTGATGTCTGACCACAATAATCATTCCAGTACAGCATGGGTGGATTTCTCTCAATACAGTTGCCAACAAAACAAAATTTCATTACTGTGAGTCTGAGTGAAGTGTTTTAGTTGACATGATGGTCTGACTGCTGTTTACAGGATTTTCCACTGAGCTAAAAATCAAAACAATATGTTTGTACCCAAAAATGGTAAAAACATGAGAAATATTGACACAAAACCTTTTTAGTGGCTTCAACCCCAAGATACTGGTATGGACCTCTTCAGAATCAACAGTGCAGGTACTCTGTGTCTAACTGTTACTAACCAGGTCTCTGAGCTGCTGCAGGAGCTGCAGGATGTCCACAAGTTTCTCCTCCACCAGCGACAGGCGAACCCTCTCTGTCTCCAGCATCTGCAGCTCCATCTGAAGCAGCTCAGTCTCCTCGGCCTTCTGCTGCAGCTCCTGCACCAGAGAGTCCTTCATCTTGAAGACACACCACACACATACACAGCAGTCACACTACAGGGCAGTAACCTGACATGGGCTCATGTCAGGTTTAATCATAAGCAAGTTAGAACTAGAACCAACACCTGACCAGCCCCGTTGATAAATACTCTGACTACTGCAGTCATTTGTCCTTAGATTGAATGCAGAGTGTAACTTTTCTCACTAAAGACAAAAGCCAGATGTTAGTGGGTGTTAGTTGGGTTTTGTCCTGTGGGGTAAGGGGTTTAAGGAAATATTGAAGATCGTCTTATTTTGTGACACAAGATATATTCTTAGGCAGTACATAATTTGACAATCTTACAGGAGAAGCTGGATATATCGATCTCGTAAATGTAACATGATTGCCCTGTAAGCCTGCTAAACATCTTAATACAACAAAAACATACCCAGCATAATGCTCGTCAAAAGTTGAGGGCTAGAGTGATTTTCAGCCCACAATGTGCTATAGGTTTGTCTGCCAAAAAGGTTTGAAATCCCTGCAGTGCACCATTACGTCATAGCATACTGAAGGACAAAGGTCTCACCCTACACATCCTGCACATAAACAAAGCCTCACAGTCATGACTTTGTTTAGTTTGAACTTTTCGTCTTCTGAGTGCTGAGACGTTCTGGAAACACATTACGTCACAGTTCCCCTCCCGCCCGTCTTCCTGTGTTGTGAAAATACTACTCGACTGTAGCAGGAGAACTTTAATTCATGATATACTTAAGTGTCATGCTGGACAAGAGGGGAGTGTTTTTGTGGTCAGCTCCAGTGAGAAACAGCTGCAACCCCCCCCCCACACACACACACAGACAAACACAAAGACTGAGGGAGGTTGTGGTGCGTCTGCCGGTGGTTTGGTTAGGTGGAAGCTGCAGGATCAGGCCACTAACTGTGGTTTTGCCTTTGAAGCTTCCACTTGAATAACAAGCTTCACCAGTCCTCTCTAATCGAGTTTAACACCATACACAGAGCCACAAAATGACTGAGGCTGTAAAGCGAGGCAGAGCACTGTCCAGAGAGAACAGTTTGTAATAAATACATGCAGCAAAGCAGGCCAGAAGATACTGTAGCAGCCCACCCTGGCGTGATGGAGGTCAATAGTGGTTTGTACCTGCTCCATGTCTATCTCCGCCTGGCTCTCCTTCAGCTCCAGCTGCTTATGCAACCTGGTCACCCTCTCCAGGAGCTCCACCACAGCGCTGCAGCTCTCCTCGCTTCTCCAGCTACCGTACTTTGACATCAGCTTCTTGAATGCCTTGTCGTCGCACCTGATCAACAACATGGACCAGAGGACAGAAAGTCTATCAGGCTCCACAGCTGTCAAACAGGATCAGAGATTGACAGATGCTGGGGAAATGATGCATCTCACTACTGTGTTGGGGCAGGTGGTGTTTGATCAACAGTGCATTTTAGTCTTATTCAAATTCATTTGCAGCACACTTAAACAAACTAGCATGGTTTGTTCTAAAATAATCACTCTTACACGTTTCAAATGTTTTCTGAAACACCATCAACACTAATTCCTGCTTTTGGTTTTAAATCTTTCAGACTCTCACATCAAACTAATATATTTGATATGTTATTTGACTGTAGGTATAAATCTGTGTGGTTGTTTATGTTTTAGCCCTGCGATAGCCATTGAACAGGCTGCAACCTTATGCAGTTATAGTTATAGGTAAGCACTAACCATGCCATGATGATGCCATTAGTACTATTAGTAGTCAAGTTTTAGGCTCTTTCAGCATATTGCTTAGTTTTAGGGCACATTTACTATGGGGGTCATTGGGGAGCATATCTATGTCCCCAGGGCCCTAATTTCCCAGAGTACTAAGTTTCCAGGCCCCTATGTTCCAAGGGTGGTAGAGGGAGAAGTTACAGGACTGTAAACAGCTGGCAGTCAGCAGGCAAAGAGAGACGGCAGGGAATAGCGGCTTATTTTTTACATCTAACTTGGTGAATAAAGGATTTATTTCAACCAAACTGGAGCTGGTGATTGTAGAAACAGTGGACTTACTAACAAGATTACTACAAGGAGTAACCAGTACTGTTTGAGTGACAGGGAGGGTTAAGTATAAGAGTAATGCAGGTATAAGTATGCAGGGAGCGCTGCATACTTATACTGTCATGTACCGCATACCCCGGTGAGATTTTAGAAAGGTATGAAATGTTACATACTGCCCAAGTCTGTTAAAGATTTTTGTTTAATGCTTAATTTTGCTCCAATAATTGCTCAATAATATATATATATATATATATATATATATATATATATATATATATATATATATATATAAATGCAACGCTAATCTGGAACTATGCTGAACACCATGAAACAGTGAACCTTGAGCTTGCTGTCAGATGGGGCCCTGCTTCAACATATGGCGATGATATAGATGTGTGGTACCTTTCCCCACAGCAGGACAGCCTTGTCAAGATCCTCTTCACCTCGTCCACCTGCCTCTGCTGATCTTCAGTCCACTTATCGTCCTCCTCGTCGGACGCTGCCTGGCCCTCCACTGAACGAAACAGCTGCTCCTCCACTGCACAACACAACACAACACACCATCAGCATTCATGTAATTGCTTTTTTCTTTATCATAGAGGCTGGTAGCCAGAAGTGTAGGGAAGCAAAGTATTGAGATCAGAGCTGAAACAGTTTATTAATCAGCTGATTAAAAGAAAATGAATCTAAAACTATTTTGATGACCGATAAATAGTTAAGGCAAAAACATCATGTGTTCTCTGGCTCCAGCTTCTCCAGTGTGAGGATGCTCTGCTGATGATGGGGTATGGACTATGGGTCGAACAAACAAGCAATTGTTGAGTTTTTTACTTTTCTGATCCACATTTATAGAATATATCTTAAAATTAATTGACCTTTTAACCTATTCAGAAAACAGTTTTAACACAAAAAATGCATTCACAACTTATAAGCAAAAAATAAATAAATAATTAGAATACTTTATTAAATGGTTTTTCCCTGTCCACTAAATGGTCTCTCTAAATAGACCTTTTTCAACAAAATGTGAGATAATTAATTTTTCATGAATGTTTAACTCATATCAGTGACTGAGGTGATCCTTTAAAACACAATACATATATATATTTATATTTTTGTTTTGTCATTGTGCCTCAAAATATCCTTGATTTCTAAAGTGTTATTTTTTTATTATATTTATCTTTCTTTTTGTTCTTATTTTCAGGTAATTTTCTTTCAACAGTTTTAATAATTTCTTACTAGTTTTTGGGCCATGTCTTGATAGGTTACTTGTTGCCTTCTCCCTATGAGTTTGAAAGAAACCAATCCAATTTAATCAGGTTTCAAATGGTTAAACTGTATTTCCCCTTTTCATTTTCCAGTGATCCACTGTCTATTCCAGTGGATGGATATTTTTTAAGAAGTAGAGTAAAGGCTATGAACCTTTCAATGGATTTTTTTGACACTGTTTAAACACAAATGACATACTTTAACAACATGATTTCTAACATGAAACGTGCCTTGCGCTTCCTCCTTTCCTCACAGTCAGCCATGCTTGTTAAACAAGGGGGCGTGGCTCTACTGCAGTCCACTTTAGATGATGTGGAATTTGGGTGGAGTCAGATGACAGTAATCATAGATCTAGACATCCTAGAAAAGTTTTCATTGACATGTACAGAAGATCTGGTAGGGCTACTCAGTAATGAAAATAATTATTAGCAACAGCCCTTCTAGTGTGTGTGTGTATATAATGTACTTTAAATAGTTAGGCTGGTTCTTCAATCACAGAATGGTAAATGAATTACTCTCTTCATCATCAGAAAATGTCGACTGCCCGGGAGAGCCGTCAACACAACAAGTCTTACTCTTATCTGGGGTTGTCACAGCACGCCCCGTCGGAGAACATCGGTCATGTTGGGAATCCAGGCAGCACCTCTGGCCTGTCTTGCTGCCAACACTCTGCTGCTGCTCTGCCCTGTTGCTGCTCGGGAGTTGTAGTTTTGACACCTCTGACCTGAAAGAGAGCACTGTAAGTTTAGTTTAGCTTTCTGACTGCATGTTCTCCATGACCCCATCATGCTCCAGTGAATGTCTCTACACATAAACTGACACTGACCAGGGGCCGAAAACTGCTCTTCAAATTTGCACAGATGAGAAAAGTTTGGTCCAAACCAATTGCCAGCATCAAAGAGAACATATCATGTAACACAAGGCAGTGTGTATTAAGCCACATCTACAACCACCATGATATTTTTACAGAGGCCTGTGATGTTGTGCGCCAAATCTGGGTGGGGTAATTGAAGCCAGACATATCTTTAAGGCATTTTACAGTAAACTGGGTCAGTGGTAGAATGGCCCTGTTACTGTGCAGGAGTTAGCTTGTAAGATGTGAGGTAAAAGCACACGGGAAAAATTCAAGCAAAGATTAAAAGCACATTCTGGTCTCTGTTATGTTTTCATCTGCAGATGGAGAGACATGTAACACTTCAGTTCTATATGTCATATTTTCCCTTATGTCAAAGACACATTTGTTACTGAAAAAGAATGAGAGAACCGTTTGTGTGGATCAATTTCTGTGTAATGGTTTGAGTTTTCTACATTTCTCCTGCTGTCTGCTCTTTTGTGTTGGGGGAAATCCGATAGGGGGCCTTCGTAAATCACAGAATAAGTGTTTCCAGATGATGATGATGTCTTGCAAAAAAAAAGAAAAAAATGTCAAAAAAGGTTTTCAACAGCCTGACTCTGAAAAGAAAAAAAAGTCACGGAGCACTCATGCTTATATCCTGTTGGCGCAAGGCAGACTATGCTGTAACACATTATACTCTGCGTCTACTTTAAGGTTTCTTTGTGCAAACGTGGGGAGAAATGACTGACTTCACTGAAGGTCAATAATTGCAGCATGATTTCAGGCAATCAATCAGAGAGTCATGTTTAAATTAGCAGGGGCCACAGCAAAGGAAAGAGAGTTAGTACACAAGGGGCAGCAGCTGCAGCCAGACCAACATGGAACTGGTGCATGGACGTGAACGCACACAAAACTGGCTGGTTGCTATGGAGATGCTTGGACACTGGAATGAAGTGGTGGAAGGCTTTTTCAAATGCAGGAGCTGGTGTGACTAATTGCACATTAATTGACAGTGGTTGCAGGGAGCCTTCAGCCTGTGGACAGTGAATACTGTAGCAATGCCACAGTTTTGGGCTCACGCCTTTCACTCACATAGAGGTCAAAGATGACTTTGAGCCTTGAGAGACAAATAAGGACTCCAACAAACAGCCTCAGCTTTAAAGTTAATAAAAAGAATGACCTCCCAAGTGTCAGATGAAAACTAGCTGTAATTTGTTTTTGTCTGTGCTAGACTGTTTCCCATCACATGGTTTGACAGTGATTGTGCTGAGCATGAGAATTCCAACTGGATGAACACAGACACCTGAAAGGAGTCCAGACAGACAGGATAGCGGTCAGACTGTGGGGCGCAGCAGACACAGACAACATTTGATGAGGCTGCTCAGCTCTTGCAAATGTACCAAATGCAATTGAGGCATGGGTGGGTTTGACCTGCCAAAATGAAAATATCTATTCATTTACTTTTTTTGCTGAGAGAGAGAGCAAGAGAGAGAGAGAGAAACTGTAGACTTTAAAGTGTAATATTTTTACATTAGTGTGTGATGATGAATTGTTAAAATTAAACTCATGTCAAACTTCTAGGATCTATGAGATGTGTTCACAATATACACCACTAAAAATGTTTAACATTTTAGTTTCTGAAGGGGTTAAAGCTGCACTTCACCACACATCTTTAATCACAATATAATGTGAAAGGAGTTGCTCAGAGTGATGTTATCACCTGATTTATAGTTTGCCTCAGCTTTGTTTTCAGTGAAAAGGCTTTGAAGTACAAAGTAAAGTCCCTGCACAACACCAAGTGACACTTTGTATAGCATTTGGCTGCAACATTTTTCCTCTAAGGAAGACCACAGCTACAGAGCTCCCCTAGGGACATGGTGAAACTTTATGTGTGTGTTCCCTCACGATATGCTTTGTGTTACCTCGAAGAATCTTGCGTTCCATTGTAATATGTTTTCCATTTTACTGCAATAAATTTAAGGTTCTCTTGCAATATTTTAGTGTTATTTTGCAATACTTTGCTTCTTTAATTTTTTCTGAGCCATATTCCCACTCAGCTACAAGAGTATGGATCAGCTCATTGAATTTTACTTTGAACTGGGCATAACGTATGCTGACATAGAAACTATTGTTACATGATATGCTATTGTTACCATTATTGCTGTGCTTCTCTCCCCCTCTCTCTCAATCTCTCTGTCTTTCTCTTTCCTCCCTCCTCAGTCGTGCTTCCTGAGGTTTCTACCATGAGTTTTTCTTGGTCTTAGTGCAGAGGGATGTCATATGCTGTAAAACCCTCTGAGGCAAAATGTGTTCTGTGATAATGGGCTTTATAAATAAAACTGAATTGAACTGAATTGAATTGAATTGAATTGAATTGAATTGAATTGAATTGAATTGAATTGAATTGAATTGAATTGAATTGAATTGAACTGAACTGAACTGAACTGAACTGAATTGAATTGAATTGAGGTGAACTGGATTGAATTGAATTGAATTAAGAATGGCTAACTCCAAAGCTCATTCAGTGACACTGCATGATTGTGGGCTACTGTAATTTACATTTAGGTTACACATGCAACAGTAGCAAGATGACTCACTCAGGTGCACTTTATAAAACCGAGACAGTTTAGAAATTAGACGGCTAAGATGGTGGCTGATGAACTGTCTCTCAAACAGCCTGAAACTCAAGCGGCATTAATCTATATCTGTATAATTTTATGCCCTCATAAACCTCATTTTTTATATCAGGCTGTAAACATTTTAATGTCTGCTGTAAAGATGGACATTTGAACATGGGGGTCTATGGGGACTGACTCTTTTTTGGAGCCAGCCACAAGTAGCCTTTAGAGGAACTTCAGGTTTTGGCACTTTTGCATTAGCTTCATTTTTCAGCCCCAGAGGTTTTAAAAGCATTAAACCTAAAGAGACAATTTACCCCCAAATCAAAAAAGCATATTTTTCCTCTTACCTGTAGTGCTTTTTTATCAGTCAAGATTGTTTTGGCGTTAGTTGCCCAGTGTTAGAGATATCAGCTGCAGAGATATCCAAAAAGAGACGATACCAAACCAACTGTCAAACCCTGTAATTGGAAGCATACATCTACTGCTAGCTTACCTAACGTTATAGCACAACAGCATGAGCCTCTCATCCAAGATGCACTTTGCCTCCAAAGCCAGCCTCAGCAGCTCAATGAGGACACATACTGGGGCACTCTTGACAACAGAATCTACTGCTGCATCTTCACACATGTGCAGCCCTACTGTGCTCCCCATGTGTTGCCATGTCTCAACAAGCTTCTTCCTCATCAAGCCCAAACAAGAGCTTCAGCCCTCTCTCGCTTATTGTCAACAGCCCCACCAGCACCCATAGCTCCAAAACCAACATCGCCAGCCCCTTCTGTCATCTTCACTGTAACCAATGGCTAGATAAAAAGGGCAGCCACTCATGCACCAATAAGACTGTACTATGTCACTAACAGTGCCACTAACTTACTGTCCACTCTTTCTGTGGCAGAGGCCACACCTGCACTGCTTGCCCTCACAACCCCACTTTGCAAAGCTAGGCTTCACTCTCAAAAAGTTCAACTGAAACAGCTTTCTGAGCTCAGATTTCCTAAACTTCCTCCATCATAGGACACCTTAACATCAACCCAAACATCAGTCCCCAAGACTGAGCCTTTACCTTTCACTTGCTATCAATCTGTACACCTATGCCGCTCCTACTGCGGGTTCTAGGGGGGTTCTACAATGGAAGACGACTCACAGCAGAATGGCCCCCAAAGCTCACAAGTAACTAGCAGAAGTTTAAAGCTTGACCCTTCCAAAAGTTCAGCCTGTAAATCCTGTCCTACTACCCCTGATCATCGACTCCCAGAACTCCATCATCAATAGCCTAGCACCTTCGATTCTATCCACATATTAATCAGCTTGAAAGTATTTCAAAACATGGCCTCCAGTCATCCACACTTCGGGTCAACTGACTGCACTTGTATAGTGCTTTTCAAGTCATTCGACCACTCAAAGTGCTTTCGCACCGCGAGTCACATTTACTCATTCACACACTGGTGGCTGAGGCTACCGTACAATGCGCCACCTGCTACTCAGTTTTAAACTGATGGAACAGCCATCACGATCAATTTGGGGTTCCATATCAGGACACTTTGACATGTTTACTTAAAGAGTTGGGGATCAATCCATCAACTGTAGTAATCAATGTACTACCTCCTCTACCACCTGAGCCACAGATACCCCTTACCCCTAATCTGTGTTTGGTCTGGCTCCAATCCGCCACGGCACACAGAGCAAATAGATTACACTCTCGTCCATGTCTTTACTTCCACTGGCTCTGCTGCATTGTGGATCGACTCCGTCCCAGCTCCGACAGTCTGAACCTTTGCGGATCAGATACTCAAAGCCTCTATTTTTGCCAGATGCCGGAGCACTTCACATCAATTCAGCACACAAGTAAGCACAGAACAGACAGGAAGTCAGAGAGCGACACATTAAAATATCCAGTAAATTTTCAGAATAATTGCTGTCTGATTGTATCTCACATAACTACGTCAACAAAACATCACAACGGGCGGATCAAGGCCTCTATTCAGCAGGTCAGAGGTTTTCAGAGGTCACTACCGACACCATGGACAAGGAGAAGCTAATTATGGAGGTGAAAAACCACAAAATTATCTATTATCTATTTTTTCTATTCTTTTCTTTCTATTTTTTTTTAAGGACAAGCATAGAAAGGAAATGGCATAGAACACCATATCAGCAGTTATGGGAGTGAATATTAATTCTTCTTGAATTGTACTGATACAATGCGCATTATTCTGTAATTACCACGGGAACTTCATGGTCTCGCCACTCTAGCTGATCCGGCAGTGCTCACAGTGCTGCTGGTGGGAGCTGACAAATGAGGGAGCACGGAGCAAAACCCAAGCTTAGCCATACCACAACACACATACAACCAGTGGAAATCTTGGGTTCAGCCCCTCTCAAAGAGTTTCTATGCCAAGAGCAGGCTCAAAATCATTGGCACCTTCCTCCTAATGCAGGCTTGCTGTCAGTCTCTGTCCAAACCATCTGCTCCGTATACAGCATTCCTCATATTGTCAGAATTCTGGAAGCATGTTGTTGCCCAGTTTTTACGGTTTCCTCGGATGCTCCGAATTCACCACCTTAACTTTAACCCACGTGGTAGTGGTTGTGTCGTTAACATGTAATCCAATAAAACTGTAGGAGGTACATACATCAGGGCCTGTGCCTCTGTCACTGTATTTTGGAGGTCCTTAATCCCGAGTTGCAAAAAAATGATCAGTGCTGCTTAGCATTACAACTTTAAGAACTTTAGCTTTTTGTGCTGGTTGTTTTTTTTTGTCTCACTTGGATGATAAATGACACAGAAATAAACTGAACAACATGTTCTTGGCTCATATATCAAGGTGGAGAATCAAGGAAGAATTTAGTATGCAGTTTGTGAGAAAGTATTACAGAAGTAGAACAGACAGATAATCAATTTAACATTTCCTGAGCTCTCTGGGTGGCATTTCCCTCTCTGTGATCACATTCCTTTATCAGAAGCATTCCCTTGATTTATCTGTAGCCAAAATTTAGACTTGGATTATTCATTCAGAATTAGACTAGATTAGACATTCAGAATAACACATATGCTACTTTCTCTGCACTGCATGGGTCTATTACATTATTCTTCACCAGTGGTGTAATGTAACAAAGTAATCATACTCTGTTACAATACTAAAGTATTTTTTGGGAGTATCTGCAATTTACTCAAGTTTTCACATTTTTACACACTTTTACTTTTACTCCACTACATTTCCTAAATAAAATGTATACTTTTTTTCCGGTGCATTAACCTCAGCATCTTAGCTACTTTCTACCAAATAAGAAAGGACGGAAGGAAGAAAGGAAGGAGGGAGGGTCAGCTGCGCAGATAAAGGAATTGGATTTTGTTCTTTCAGTCCTTTAAGTTGTGAAGAAGACCTGTATTTTCTTTAAGTGTAATGTGCGCTCCATTTCTAAAGTGTACATCACTTCCTTTTTTATTACCAGTATTTACTTGTACTTTTACTTTCAACACTCAGTTACATTTAATATTGTGAATTTGTGTTTAATACTTCAGTACAACAGATACCAGACACTTTGAGACTTTGACTCAAGTAATATTCTAATAGCTGACTTTAACTTCTACCATAGGCATTTTCTGATATCTGTGCGTTTACTCAAGTATGACTTGCAGTTACCTCATCTGTCACCATCCTTCACAAAGAAGGAAAAAGCTCTCCTGTCACTCTTAGAGTAGAGTAGTACTGGCATGACATTTAAGGTGCTGGCAGAGAAAATGCACTGGCGCTATAAATATTATATGTGAGAGTATTCAAAAGCCTCTGTCAGCCTAATAATTACACACACACACACACACAGACACACACAGGAGTAAAATTATACATGAAGAGCTCTATTGTGCTATGTCAGGGCATTTCTGATGAATAGGATCCTGTACTCTGCCCTATTAGCAAAAGTCTGAAGTAGGGCTGGTTAGTCCAGCTGTTTGTTGTTAGAAGCAGGACACCCTGAGTCCTCCCTGTGTTTATCACAGCACAGCACTGAAGTGAACTTTCCATCAACAACCCCCTCTCCCACCCTCACCCCCACCATCGCTGCTGTCCTCCCCTCCCCCCCACTCTCTGAAGAGCAGTTTCCCCTTTCAGGTGTCATCGCTCAATGACAGTCCTCTTTCTCTGCGGAGGTTTAAAATGGGGCCATGCTGTAAAACCCAGCTTGAACTTGAGGTTCAGTGCTTGTTGGTGCTGTGCAGCGTGACCACGACAGGTCAGGGGTCATGTTTACATACAGCTGACGGTTATTAATCAAGTCCTCTTGGGTCACACCCCATCCAATGACATGGTCTCTGGGATACAAAAATCAGCTTCTGTGATGCGATTGTTATTTAGCTGAGGACCAATGGCTGTAACATTTACAGAAGCCTCAGTGAGCAAAGTGCAAAGAAACCCCCAAAGTCAAACAAACGAGGCTATTAAAAGCAGAGGAAAATATACAGGGGGAGAAGTCCAACAAGGGTGGGCAGCATAAGTTTATAAGATATTTGTGTGATGTATTTCTGCTGATGTCAGCATACCTCCAAACCAGTGGGAGGGAGAGCAGGGCAGTGGTTCAGAGTGAAAATGAGCCCACTTGGCAGTGTGGATTTTTGAAAGCTGTTCAAGAACAACAGTAAGGCTGCAACAGCAGATTGCCATGGGACCCAGACGTCCCTCGAGTGTGTTCTTTCCACATTATTTAAAGGGTAGGAATGCCGTGGCAACACCTGCTCCACACAATGCTGCAGCTCTTGTGCGGAGGCAGATAAATGGTCTGCTGGACCCTCCTCTCCCCTGCGCTCTCAGGAGCCATGTAGAGAGCATGAAAAGGCTCGGAGATTATTCCTCCCCTGAGGCCTGCCTTCACAGGGCCGGGGGTTAGAGGCACACAGAGAAGAAGTCTGCAGGCGTGCCAATAAAACGGAAAGTGAGTTTGAAACTTGCACACCTAGGACACATGTGCTATGCTCTCTGCACTATAAATGGAGACACCTGGAATCAAGAGGATAATAAAACTGAAGAAGTTCTGGATGAAAGAGGACCAAAGTTTGTTTTGATTTTGTATTTTTTCTTTAAAGCACAAACAGAGATGAAGAGCAGAATGAAGACATTCCTCTCTTGCCCGACTTGCAAAACATGTCCGTCATTGCATGAACAAACAGTTGAGTGTTTGCTTCTTCCTCCAGATGGTAGGCTGTCCTCCCCCTCATTTCTTTTTGTTCTCCTTGCTGTGCTTCCTATTGTCCAATCCCTCGGGCCCACAGAGCTCTATAGGCCACAGTGACTGATTTAAACTCCCTTTACCTCCTGGAGTATAAAAACAGAGCTATGAGGGACACTTTTAGACAGTCCCTGTACAAAAAGACTTTCCTGTGCTAATAAACTCCTGTTAGAGGAGTGGCTCCCAGCAGAGTCTCAGCCTCTGCTCTGTTCTGGCGTACAATCCAAAGAAAGTTATGCAACAACACCCACATATCTTACGTTTCATACTGATGACCACATTTTCTACTGAAATTTGACTGCTCAAATGTTGATGGGAAGTGGAAAGGGGATTTTCTAAATGAGATTATTGTCCACCACCAAATACTTATAAAAACTGAAGAGTAAATCAATATACCGATCAGATGTTACAGGAATACTCCCACATTTGTTGACTGGAAACTGCCTGGCTCGGTGCTCAGGGAGCCAGCCACACCTCTAAATTAACACCTAACACACCTCTTTTTTTTAATCTAACTCCTGTCAAGAAAGAGAGAAAGTGTAGAAAAGAAAATGTTGAGCTTGCAATGTTACACATGCACTTTGCATTTGGTTTCCACTGAAAACTTTTGGTATAGTACCTTTGGAACCAAAAGTAACCCCTACAGACATGCACCTAGACCCTAGATCCGTCTGGAGTTTCCACTGCAAACAGTACTCTCAGGATGCTTTCACACCTACCCTGTTTGGTTCCATTGAAATGAACTCAGGCTCATTTGCACAGTTAGTACTGTTTGTTTGGGCTGGTGTGAAAGTCTTCAATTGAACCGAGGTGCGGACCAAGACAGCCTGAAAAGGGGAGTCTCAGTCAACTTCCAAATGGACTCTGGTGCGGTTTGTTTGTGGTGTAACAGAAAACGAACCAACCAATGGATTTTATGACAGCAGATATGTAATTTTAGTATAATTTCAACAGCTAAACCAATAATAAATCCATCTGCTGATCATGAAATCTGTCCCAGATCTCATACTTGATCCTGATAAAGGACAGCATGACATGGGTATCAGCGCAGCAGCAGCATGGGAACGCTAGTATTAGTTAGTATTACGTTAGTTAATACCATTTCTCATTGAGCTACCAGTTGCCTCTGGTGAGGGAACTTTTTCCAAATCTACAGCTCAGTAAAACAAACCTGTGTTCAGTATTGGGACGGGATTGTCTAAATGGTCCTGATGTCATCAGTATCTCTGCAGAACTCTCTCTGAAGCTGTCATATAAAGACCTGATTAACAAGCTGACAGCAGGTGATGCAGAGGTGTGTCTCTGTTGAGCCTCCAGCAGCTGCTGAAAAATGCCTGTTCTATAGTTCTTCTGTAGTGGAACATATATGCAGAGTTTTGTCTTCCATTATGTGTGAGCGTCACAAAAAAGCAATATACTAAGCACACCCACAGCAGCCTGATAACATGCAATACATTTGCAGTCTAATAATAGCTAATACTAATAATGCTTAGTCAGTCAGTTATTTTTCTGTGAGGTCTTTGTGACACCAAAGAACAAGAAAATATAAATCCTCTCTAAGCATCAAAGTGCTGCATGAACTTCTGTCAGTCCCTTAATTTGATTTCCTCACATGGGTCCTGATGATGCAGGGGGACAAACACCATAACTGTCCAATCAACGAGTTACCTGCCAGTGAGGAGAACCTCATGTTTACTCCAGGAACTAAATCAGAACTAAAATTTAAGTATGTATCATTTTTCCCCCTTGGTCCGGATGAAATGAACTACAGGTGTAAAAGCACCCTCAAATGTAGTCAGGGCTGCTGTTACTCACTGCTCCATCCACCTCCTGCTTTACTTCCTCATCACCAAATACAGAGAAATGTCTACACCTTGTTTATGGTCACAGTGCAGGGCTGCATGCCAACATATTCTGAACAAAAAAGAGCAGCCCAGAGTGACATGCTCGCTCTATGGGATATTTGAAAATAGCAGGCTTGTGCATTGAGTCCTTCTCAAGCAAGATTCTTTTCTCCAAATGAGGAATAGAATATGTGCAGTTCACATAATCCAGTTGAAATTAATGAATATTTTTTAAACACTTGAAGATCCGTCATTGCTAAAAGTGTGTGTCCTCCAAGAGACAGTAAGAACAGATGAAATAGTCAGAGTTGTCATGTTGAAATTTAAGGTGTGTTGATGGATTCATGTCACGCATTGAGTAACATTACAAATAAATGTTCCACCTTAGAAGTGTCTGTTCTTCTGCTGCACACCAACACCAACACCATTTTAAGTTAGACAGAAACAGTCTCAAAAATACAATATATTTTTGTTGACTATTTGTAGTGATGTTTACCTCATTGACAACAGTCCCCATGAGGTTTTTGCGACACACTGACATTGCCAGTATAATGTTATTTCACCATTTCACATTGAGCAGCCAGCTGCCTCTGAACTGCTGAATACCAGCTGGCAGCATCCTTGTTGTCTTTCTAAAGCATTGTGAACACTGATCTGCATGGCGATGATCTCCAGCTTTATAGCTACTCATAAATGCACCTCCATTAGCCAATCAGAGGCCAAACAACAATAAACAATGGATTTGTACAGTGGAACATCTTCTTCATGCGGCACGGTGGCGTCGTGGTTAGCACTGTTGCCTCACAGCAAGAGGGTCACTGGTTCGAAACCGGTGGCTCTAAATTGCCCTTGGGTGTGACTGTGAGCGTAAAAGGTTGTCTGTCTATATGTGTTTATAGTCTGGAGACCCAGCGACCCAGTGTACCCCGCCCTCTGCTGGTGACCTGTCCAGGGTGTCCCCCACCCCGATGACAGCTGGGATTGGCTCCAGCCCCCCCGCAACCCTTACGAGGACAAGCAGTTACGGAAAATTAATAAATTAACATCTTCTTCATTACCAACAGAGCCACTTAGTAAATCAAGCTTTGGCCAAATCCAGAAAAACATCAAAAAAATTAAGTTAGCACTTGTTGCTGTGCGAGCCGCAACGCATTACTGTTTGATAGCCATGGCCTGCATGCTATGTCATCTGTTATAATGAAGTCCCTGATTGTCTGCCAATGTTTTCTGCTACACAGCGGACCCCTGATTTGCCCGACTAGACAGTGGTGGACTGAAATCATCTGGGGTGGCAGAAAGTTCAGACTGACACAAGGAAAGAAGCAGAATGTTGAGCTCGTCATCAGGATGGTCGTAACCAGGCTAGCTACTGGAGGCTGTAAACATCCTTTCAATTATAATATAATTTTCATACTAACACACACACACACTCTCCCAGCCTGTATCTCTGTTTCGCTGAGATCCAAAAGCAACTCAGTTAATATCATTACTATAGCTGTCAAAATTAGCGCGTTAATGGCGGTAATTAATTTTTTGAATTAATTGCGTTAAAATATTTGACGCATTTAACGCATTCGCAGATGACCCGCTCCATGAATCCCATACTTCCACTCTCTCAACTCACCGCATCCCTCAACAATGGAGCAAGAACAGGTTGGCCCTCTGAATGGGGAATTTGAGTTTCAAAAGAACAAAGATGGAACTACAAATAAACAAATAGTAATTTGCAAACACTGCAATAAGGAGTTTCAGTTTCACCGAAGCTGTTCAAGCTTAAAGTATCATCTCAACACTAAGCATGCATTTGTTGGGGCTTCCAGTGCAACACCTGGCTTGCGTGAGGCCACCCTGAATGAACGCAGGCCATTAAGCAAGTCCTCCTCGGACAGATTAACCAACACAATTGCCAAATGGGTTGCAAAGGACTGTAGACAGATTAGCATCGTTGAAAACAGGGGCTTCGCCGATGTTTTGAAAGTTTTGTCCCTTGACACGTCCTACAAGCCATCAACAAGAGGCACGATAATGACTAGAACCCACGAACTGTATGAATCCGAAAAAAAGAAAAAAGAAGAGGTTTTAGCTCAAGTGGAATATGTCGCCCTGACAGGAGACCACTGGACGTCAGTGAGTAATGACAATTACCTGGGAGTAACTGCACATCAAATCACTGAAGCATGGGAATTGACGTCCTTTGCACTAACTATAATAAAAACAGAAGAACGTCACTTTGCGGAGGCATGTGCAGAACAGTTCCAAACTGTAGCACGCAAGTGGGGAATTGAAGAAAAGGTTACAACAGTAAGGACTGACAGTGCACGCAATATGATCGCTGCGGCTCGTATTCTACCATTCGATCACATGCCCTGTATTGCTCACATCTTACAGAGAAGCATCACTGTGAGTCTCGCTGACAGCGGATTTGTCAGTGTGTTGGCCAAATGTCGCAAAATTGTGGGCCATTTCAAGCAAAGCCCAGCAAACGTAGCTGAATGCAGAGCAACTGTCACTCGGACCGAAGCAGGAGCCACTTATACAGGACGTTCCAACGCCGTGGAATTCCACGTTGGAAATGGTCAAGCGCTTGATCTGCAATCAAGCAGCAATAACAGCCACCCTGGATAAACAAAAGCATAAACTTGTTATGCTGACGCCACCAGAATGGGGCAAACTCCAGAGACTGGAGACCCTTCTAGAGCCCTGCCGGTAAGCCCGTCATCATAGTGTGACCATTCATTGTAGGCTGAAATTAAATTTATCAAATGAAAATTAAAGGTTAATCTCTTATATATAAATGTAACAACTTATGTTAAAGGAATTTACTTGTCTTCCTTTTCTCTCTCTCTCTCTCTCTCTCTCTCTGTCCCTCTGTGTGTGTGTGTGTGTGTGTGTGTGTTTATTCCACTGCAGATATTTAACAGGGATTCTGGGTGGGGAGGCCTACGTCTCATGCTCTGTGGTACTACCTGCCCTCTGACACTTGCGTTGTGTATGGAAGTCTCTGATGAGGACCCTGCATATGTGGTGAGATTTAAACAAAAGTTCAAGGAAGACCTAGCCTCTCGCCAGGAACACACCAACAATGCATGGCTCAAGATTGCAACAGCCCTGGATCCACGTTTTAAAGACTTAGAGTGTGCCCAAGACAGAGAGAGAAGCAGCGTGGACCACACTTGCTGGCATGCTGCATGAAGAATCACCCAGAAGACCTCCACACACTTCTGAGGATGGGCCACCCAAGAAGAAAATGAGGCTTCTCCTGCAGATGGACTCAGATTCTGAATCAAAGGAAGTGGTACAGCCTGACAGAGCCATACAAAGGTACAGGGCAGAGCCCACCACTAGCATGGAGGACTGTCCCTTGCAGTGGTGGGCATCTCATGCAGGAGCCCATGGCAAGCTGGCCCCGCTGGCTCGCAAATATCTGGCCACTCCTGCATCCTCAGTCCCATGTGAGAGGCTGTTCTCTGTTTCAGGTCACATTGTGAACAAGAAGAGGTCAGCCTTGCTCTCAGAAAATGTGGACAAGTTGGTTTGCCTCAGCAACTGGCTGAAGGATGAATAGATAAGTTCTTTTGGTTTGATAAAAAAAGAAAACTGTATTATCTGTTACAGAAAGAACGTTTGTCTTAATCTTATTTACACTGATGCTCTGCGTCATGGAGCTCTTATTTGTCTTTACCTGAGAGCATATAGTTTCTGTTAAGCTGATTGATGAATCTAAAGTGTGTTCTGTGAACTGAAAAATGTTTATGGATGAACCATAGTGCCTAGTGTAGGCTAGATTCAGATGATTAAAAACTACATTAAGTGACTGTTCAGTTGAGTACTGTTTCAAACCCTTTCAAACTGTTGCAAACAGTTCAAGCTCTGTTCTGTTCCTCCTGTGGTTTTACTTATGTGTTAATAACAATAACACCATCCTACCACATTGGATTAGTTATAAATAAATAAACATATGTATGTTAAATGTATATATCTGCTTTCTGTCATTTATTTTTACATTCCCACAAAATATACAAAAAACATGGCATATTTTGGACATAGTTCGAATGGTGATTAATCATGATTAATTAATTTTTAAACTGTGATTAATCTGATTAAAATTTTTAATCGTTTGACAGCCCTAATCATTTACTTGTCACAGCAGTTTAGACATAATGGATAAAGTTACGGCCGATCATTTCAGCATCTCTAAACCCCCCACATATGATCCGAGACATCTGTCACTGACACAGAAAAGAAGTATGACTTCATTTCTCAGAGTCACACTTTTAAGCGACATGTACAAAAACTTAAAGCACAACACCTCAACTGACACCGTACTTGGATGAAACGTGACTGAGCAAGCATTGAGGCTTTCAGTGGGAATATTCATGGAGCTGGGTTGCTAAGATCTATAGGACGGGGGGGTTGTGTGCTATTGTTCTTCGGGGAGCAGAGTGAGAGAGGCGAGCAGAGATTGATGAGAACGGTCAGTCTGCTGAGGTCCTCACTCAATGGCTCTCTCTTGACAAGTCAGAGCCTTTGTGGTGTTGAATTATTTGCCATTAGGGTATCAATGGGAGGGCAGTGAAAAGACTTTGGAACGCAGTCTGCATATATTACCGGAATTTAGGGTATAAGAAGGGGTTGTAGCTGTGAAATTTGTCATTTAAATCACCTAAGATAGGTAGTGGTGAGGACTAACCCTTTAAAACCTGGAGTGACATCACTATTTTTGTGCTGCTTTTCACAAGTATTTAAACCTTTGAACCCTGAGCACATTGATGCAATTTCTTAAAAAAAAAACATGGGGAAAAAAGCAATTAGCAACTTGGTAATAAATGTTCCACACATCGCAGGAAATTAGTAGATTTAGAAAATTATTTTTAAAAAGCTAGGGGAAAATGTTAGGGGGGAAAAAATAGGAAAAAAAACTATATGTATAATTATCATTATTACAGATTTAAAATTTTCTTGTACTTTTTAAAAAAATTCCGGATATTTTTTTAAGGAATGAGGCACATCTGCTCAGCTTTCAAAGGGTTAATCATATGGATCTGGTTGTATGTGACAGTGTGTTAGAGTCCACAACAACAGCATCAGGTCAATACAACTCTTTAGGGACATCTGTTACCTAAGAGGGCCAGAGCTGCAGACAGTGGTTATATGGTTGAAGCAGAGACAACAGACACACAGATGAACATTAAACCAATGGCTTTGTATTCTTAAAGCCCAATTACACCTTTACTTCCACCAAAATGAATAGCCTCGTTCCCAACAGTAGCTCAGGCAGCACCGACCTGCCACACACGATGCCTGTTAAATAAACTCAAACACTAGAAGGCTGAAAATTTGGAAAGTAAGCAACATCAAGGCTTTATAAGAAGCATGGCTGAGGTTTCTAGGCATGATGCCAGAAGTAAACAGAGTCATTTAACTTTAGGAGGGATTATAATTCATTATGGTTCATTCTGGCCATAAAGGCCTTCCTAATACAATAACCTGCCAAAACAAGCCCTCCTACATCACATGATCAACAGCCAGACACTCGTTTTGCTCAGGCCCTGACAACTGATTGGGCTTTTTTAAGAGGTAAAATAGCTCTTTGTCTAGTTCCTGCTCTCTCTCTGTGACCTCAGGGCAGTTTGTGTTTTGATGCATCGACATCACCAATGCAAAATCGCAACAAAATTTCAAGAAACATCTACATAAATGCATCTAAAAAAATCAGTATCAAGGGTTTCAGATGTCTTTTGCAAGGATACAAACCTTTGAAGCCATTTATTTCAAAAACATGGGAATTACATATTTAAGATTATATTACAGAATTACTATGTTTTAAGCACTTTTTCATATACTTGTTTGTTTTTGTTTGACTTTTTTTTCAAAATAATTCTCAGGTTATTTTCTTGTACTTTTTACTAACTTCTTGCTAATTTTTAGGTGATTTCTTCTTTCATAGTTCATTACCTTCGTCCCATGTTTTTGACAAAAATCAAGCCAAATTGCTCAGGTTTCAAAGGGTTAATAATCAACATTTTGGTGTTTCATAGTCTTTAAAAATGACTGAGGGAAAAATGGTGACACTCATGTTGTCAAACCACCTCTCCATATCTCCATCTCTCTTCAAATAATCTGTTTTTCTTTTCACGTAAATAATCAAACAAATGGAAATAGCAGAGCAGACTTTTGCGCAATCACAGTAAAAATGAAGGAAGTGAAAAATGGAGTCATGCTACATGGCTTTTTACCTGTAGTACAGGAGCTCTGATTCCAGCTGGAGGATGTGCCTCTGCAGCACTGGCACATGACTGGCTTTTGCTTCCAGTTCCTTCACCTTCCCCAGGCCGCTGAGCAGTGCCTGCCTGGCCTCCTCCACCTTCCTCCTCATGCCCACTTGCTCCCTCTTCAGAGCTCTGTTGCAGTCCTCCAGAACAGCCACAGTCTCTTTAGAGCGCCACAGCTCCTGCTCTAGTCTCTCGTTACACAGCAGGGTTTCCTCTACCTGTCGGTCCCTGGAGCTCTGCAGCAGTTCCACCTCATTGATAATGTTCTGCAGGCTTTTCAGCTCGCTGTAGGTGCTGCTCTTCATGTTGCTGTTGCTCATACTCTTCTGGGCCGCGTGTTTCTGGTGGGCAGCAAAACAGCTCTCCTCTGGTTTATGTTTGGAGTGGCTTTTCCACAGTCCTACCTGTACAGAAGTGTGACAGGTGACAGCAGGGGAGGACATTTAGATATTCCCTAAAACCAACACTGCACCTACTTCCCACAGTAAAGGCCATTAATGTGAAAAACTATATGGCATTTGTATAGCACTTTTCTAGTCATTTGACCGTTTAAAGAGCTTTCATACTACGAGTGACAGCCACCCATTCTCACACATTCACACATTGATGGCTGAGGCTACCATACAACATGCCACCTGTTACTTTGTTTTTGTAAACATTCATATACACTCATACACTGATGGAGCAGCATTTAGGAGGACTTTTGGGTTCAGTGTGATACTTCGACATGTTGACTTGAGGAGCCAGGGATCAATCTGCCAACCTTGTGATCACAGGATGACCGGGGTACCTCCTGAGCCACAGCCACAGATGATACAAAAGATTTAACTAACATCAGTTGCAACCATTTATCAATGACTTTCTTGACATTTATATTTAGAGGACTACATTTTGCAGTTTTTATGTTTGACAGCAAGAAACCTTTTTACCATTTGAGACACCTTTTACAAAGGGTTTATAAATTGCAACTAATGTCTTTCTTAATAGCTTAATAGCTTTCTTAATCAATTCTTGACTGTTGATAGATCAATTATAAACTTTTCATAAAAACTTTTGTTTGTTGGTGGCAGCAGTTGTCCTGTCCATGCCCTTCAGACAAGGTTGGGGGAGCGTCCTATAAGCAGCCTTGTTCCCTGATAGATCATATCTGATGTATACCTAAGATTAGAAATGACAAGGACTTTGGGGTTTTTTTCAACATTTTGAGGGGACATATATTAAGCAGAGGGTCTGGGGGTCATTCCCCAGGAACGTTTGAGTGACAAACACTATATTTCC
Organism: Plectropomus leopardus; assembly: GCF_026936395.1. NCBI lineage: Eukaryota > Metazoa > Chordata > Actinopteri > Perciformes > Serranidae > Plectropomus > Plectropomus leopardus. The sequence continues at coordinate 1,434,714 of NC_142177.1, read as the reverse complement.
TGCATTCTGGTGAATGTAATGCATTTTTTTTGCCTTTTTTGCATCAATTTCTGATAGAAATGTTGTAGCACTTGCTTCAGCTGTGCATATCATCCTCTGTCCATCTCTGATTTTCAACTGGCTTTGTATCATAACAATGTTGATGAACTGCGGTAACCTTCCCTCCATTTAACCGGTGCCTAGATCCCCCGCCCCCTCCCTTCATCTCTTCAGGACTCTTAAACTTGGACTTAAAACTAGACAGTGTTGATCTGATATAAATTAAGATTACTTTTCTGCACTGTCTTGTTGTCACCTAAAATGTTTTCACAAACATATTTTAATGCCCTGTTTACCCCTAATGTCGAGAGTTTGTGAACAGGAAGTGGGCACCATACTGCTTCCTGCACAGTAAAACTTGAGACTGCAGCACTGATCAAATATAAACCAAGATTGTGTTCCTGAGTTGCAAATTTCTAACCTCAAATGTTTCCAGAAACATGTTTTAGCTCACTGTTTAACTGGAATACAAGGTTGGCCGGCCGCCATTGTTTCACATGGACCGTTCCACAGTACGTCACCCACCACCATCTTCGTTTGCACCCATTTTCTCTATTTTCTCTGGCTATAGCACCACTTTCAAAACTATCAACATCTTTCCACTGAAGAGACGGTTTAGTTTTATGTGAGTTTTGTGGCAGATTGCAGCCATTGTTTTTGAGGTTGCCCAACACCTACTTTAGGGGAAGGCATTGAGTCACATTCTAGCAGTTTTTTAAAAGTGGGCTACAGTTGTTACTTTTATTTTCTGTCACTCTTGGAGGGACACGTCCCCCACGTCCCCCCAAAATCTACGCTCACAAGCGTCATGGTGTTCAAAACTTAAACACGGTTTTGTGACTTTATCCCGATATTACTTCTCAGAATAAGCTCCTGCGCGGCAGCAGCATCCGCAGCTCTCACCTGCAGAGCCAGACAGCGGGCATCACTGCTCTGAAGAGCAGCTCGCATATCTTCAATCAGCTCCCTCAAACTTGAGTTCTCATCTTCTAGTTTGGCTATTCGGTCCTCTGCCTCCTCAAGCGCCACGATCTCCTCGTAACACTCCTTGGTGCAGGCTCCCAGCCTGCAGCCGGAGGCGTGCCGACCCTCCGCTCCACTCAGCCCCACACACAGCAGCTTCTCCCGTCGCCTCAGAGGGCTCCTCAGGCGGATCTGAGTCTCGATGTGCTCGCTGTCCTTCCCGACCAGCATCCGGCCGTTCTCATACTGACAGCCCGCCTTGTTGCTGAAGTATCCGCACAGTTTAGCATGGAAGTGTCTGAAGCTGAGCTCGCTGGGTAAATCGTCCAAAACCCCGGTGCACTCGGTGTCCTCCGAGTCTTTGTTTAGTCCCAAAACTTCACACAGGATGTTAAAATCCTCGGCGGGGATTTTGCCTCCACCTTGATAGTCCATATGATGAAAAATTTCCTGTAGATACTGATCCAAGCCGGTAGCCAAAACTATGATTTCGTTCTCCACTCCCCGGTCCAGTCCGTAATGGTAAGCCAGGGTGCTGACGATCCATTGTGTCCTGCGCGCTGGTCGACTGTACGGATCACTGGAGTCTCCTGCATCCATCATTTCTACTGAGAACCATGGTCATTCCTCAAACTGATCCCCGTCGCTGCAGCATGGTCCCGTGTGTGCCCGTGTTCATCCTCTCTGCTGCAGCTCTGAGCGCAAGAGCTGAGCTGAAATGAGGCGTGTGTAAAAACAGAGCACTTTTGAATTTAGCACTGCCCCCAAAATCCACAAGCAGAGGTCCCAACCAGCAGCCACTAACACACCCACAGGCTTGAACGCTCTCTTACTGCGTTAGCCGGACTCCAATTGCCACCAGGTGTGTAAACTTCTGTCATTTACTTGGACCTTGTAAAGATGTAAAATGGCCAAAAGACTAATATGCCGGGCTGAGGAGGAACCTATTATATATATATATATATATATATATATATATATATATATATATATATATATATATATATATATATATATATATATATATACACACACACACACACACACATATATATATAATTGTATTTTTTCCCCCAGAAATCTCTCCCTGCTTTATAGTGAATCGGTCATGTTTAGAATTTTGGATTTTTGCTTATAACTAGACCAATGCTATTGATTTTCTTACTGAGTCTGAATTTTAATTAGAGTTGGTACTCCATCAGTCCGTGTGTGTGTGTGTGTGCGTGTGTGTGTGTGTGTGTGTGTGTGTGTGTGTGTGTGTGTGCTCTTCACGTTGAAGATCAGGGCAAAACCTCAGGGAGCCTACTTCAATTGATAGTTTCTCCCCACCCCCCATTTAAGCCATGGGTGTATTATCAAACCCATTCATTGCTGTCTTCAAGTCCCAGTCGTAAGTTACAACTCCATATTCTGTAAAATAATAATAATAATAATAATAATAATAATAATAATAATAATAGGTCTGTCAAACGATTCCGTTTTTTTAATTGCAGAATTTCAATAATTAATCAAGGTTAACTGCATTTTAAATCACATTGTTGTAATGTAAAGCACGTCTGAAGAACATTTTTGGTGACTGGCTGCTAATATTTAAAGAACCAAAGATTTCAAACCTTATTTGTCCCATTTTACCTGAAGTTGCAAATTTCCTGACTGGACCATAACACTTCATGAGGAAATACCAAAATAAATGAACCACAAGCTTCCAATATTATTTTTTTGTAAACAACTACTTTGTGTGAGTTTAGGTTATGCTTTCTTGTCAAGTTCAAATTTCATTTTCCCTTTGTTCTCGTTGTTTGTTTGTTTGTTTGTTTGTTTGTTTTTTCAGTGCATGATTGTAAAACGTTAGTTTTGGCTTTGGCATTTTCCTTTCATGATATTTATAAACCTGGAACCGATATGAATCTGTTTGTTTTCTTTGTGCGGAATTCTGACATTCTCAGCAGCACGCGAGGCCAGCTGCACGCCTCACTTCCTGCACTACAGTGGTTGTCATGGCGACGTGCTGCACTGAGAGATCCCAGGTTGAAGTTTTTGTGACAGATCACTTTACCAGGCTACTTATTTTACAAAGTGAAATGAGTGATTGCAACGCTGGAGATCACAGTCCAAGTTAAGAGACAAGAAATAGAGGTTGTGATCAGCTGACACAACAAACCGTTTCACACTGACAAACGTTTCATCAACATTTCAGAGTCTTCTCATTCGGACCGACAGAGTTTGAGGTGAGCACACAACACAAACAACTGTAACCAAATGTGTTGTTTTAATATCAGCCTAAACCATTATAGCCTGACATTGTAACTGCATGGTTGACATTTTTTGGCGATCAAATTGCTTTTCTAAAAACTTACCATCATTACAAAATGAAATTTTGTAATGATGTTTTTTTTATACGATGCATTTTAGTATTTTGATTATACTGTAATGCAGTTCAATTCTATTTTTAAGATATTAAATTGACTATTTGCTTTTTCTACCATACATTTTATACAAAGTTTTTTTTACTAGACTCATTATTAATCGTAATTAGTTTTATTTGTTTTATGTTTTGACCTGAAAAATAAAAGACATAGAGAGAAAATCATTGGAAAGTTTTTTTTAAAAGGAAAACAATTACAGAAAATCCTGTTTAGACTTAGCATAATTATTGTTATAATATATGATAAACATAATATCTTACAGGAAAAAAATATTTTTAGCACTTCTTTTCAGGGCGTTTCCTTGTTTGTTTTTGTTTTTAATTTTTTTTGTTGCAAATTTTCAGGTAATTTTCTTATAATTTAAAAAAAATTGCCAAAATTTTGGGTCATTTTTGTAAAATTAGTCATTACCTTCTTCATATGTGTTTGAAAGAAATCTGGCCAGTTTTCTCAGTTTTCAGAGAATTTAGTTCTTCTCAAGGTATTTAGTTATTTTCAAATGAATGTATCTCTGGTTATCACGCGTTTTCAGGGATAAAATAACGATTTGCTGAGAGTATTTTATGAGATTGTTGTTTCACAGTGGCTGTATAGGACAAAACCTATGAAGTCGAATACTTTTTTTGAAAGGTGAGAATGTGATAAACTGTCTCTTTACAATTAGTTGTTGTACCTTTATGGACTAGATCTGAAATGTTAGCATACGAATCACCCTGCTATCCTTTTTATATTCACTTTGCTATTTTTCATGGAACATGTTCCAGTGGAATCAGACTCCATGGACAGCCTGTCAGAGACCAGTCTTTGTAATCCAAAGTCAGACTGTGATCTTGAAGACATTTCGCGTAAAAGACCAGATGATGTCCTTGTCCTCCAGACTGATTTGTGGTCCATGGAGCATGATTTGGAAAATAGGTCAGGTTCAAGCGTGGCTATCACAACATGCACAGATCACAGCTCCTATTACGTCACGTGGACAGTTGACATTACCCTTGCTGTCCCAAGAGGTGAGTTTGTTGTTCAGAATATATATACAACATTAGCTACACAGGGATAGGAAAAATCAGTCAAACTGAAAGTCAGAGGGACGAGATGATGAAATCATGACTCCAATTACACATTTATTTGATCAGAACATCTGTCCATTTTTAGGGGAAGAAGCTGATGTCCCTGACACTCCTGAAAAGGCAAATAAAACAAAGAAAGACTCATCTACTGTTTTAGTGAAAGCCCATAAAGCTCAGAGCTGCTTGCATATTGAATACAAGTTGTTGCCAGGTGACACACAGACAGTCAAAGTGGACCTGGTAGTGTTTGGGCCAGTAGCAAAAATGTACAGAGAAGATGAATTCAAGGTAAACTCTGTGTGTGTGTGTGTGTGTGTGTATGTCCCCTTCATGAATAATTCCTGAGCACCCCCAGTGAACAACAATTAAGCAGCATTGACTAGAGTTACAGTTAATGACCCATCACTGCACAGGGGTTATTATTGCCATGAGGGAGATGATTTCATTTCAAACATCCTGCTGATGAATTACATGTTGATCAGCAATCGCCTAAAATTTAAAAACATTATGTGTTCCGTAACAGATTCTCAGAACGTGGCATGAAGGAGATCAGACATGGGTTGGTTGGACCCAGAATTTCATTGTCCAAGTCGACAGAGAGATGCTGATCAGTCTGCTTCCTCATAAGATCCAGCTCCAGTTATGGAACAGTAAGGACAAACTGTCCAGCCAGGCCCGCTACGACAGACTGAGAGCCCTCCGGCTGACGCAGGACCAGCCTGAGGATGCAGCAGACATGTGTGGTGAGCATCGATCTCAACTTACCCCAACCTGGCCCAACCTTAGCGGCAATGAATTCATTTAGTATATATGTATATATGTATAGTCTCTTAGTTTTTAGTAATTTTTAAGCGTATTCCTTTATATTCTATTAATATTGTTTGCTCTTTATTCTCTTTGTTCTTACTGCATGGCGCTGTTACACCCCAATTTCTCAGTTTTGAGATCAATAAAGTATATCTATCTATCTATCTATTTAGAAAGGAGTGAATTTTGTAAGTTCAATGAGATTTTGTATGGTTTTTATTTTGTATTGTTACATATTTTTGTTAGTGTTTTAGGATATTATTATTTATTATTGTTTTCATGATTGTAGTTACGTTGAGTCACATATCGACAGCATCTTAATGTTCACCTGTGTTTTTTTGTTTACTTTTTGCTGGTGTGTCAGTTAAGTAAACCAGCTCCAGCCTCTGACTCTCAACGGCTTTTGTTTTTTTAGTTTGTTTCCTGCAGTTGCTACATGCATATACTGTGTTTATTTATATAAAATGATATCCTGAAAATGATGTCCTCTCTTTAAGGTGGTATCAAAAATATGGTAAACAAACTGAGACACTCTACTAAGAGGAAGTCAAACACATCTGAGAAGCTACCGTTTAATTACAACTCAGAGGCGGTCTCACAAACAGGTACCTCTACAGATTTTGCTCTATAATTTTTGGAATCATAAGCAATATGATGGTCTGTGAATGCACACTAGTGTATAACTATTTTTTTTACTAGATAATATAAGATTATAAGCCATGATTGATATCTATTTTTTTCTTAACCCTGTTTATAGACAATAACTTGGCTACTTTCAACGACCTTGAGAATATCAAAAAGAACGGCACTGCCTCAGCTCAAATCAGTCCCATTCGTTTGTTGGCAGGTGAGTCTACCTTTTATTCACACTAATAGCTTCGAAAACAGTATAGCAATGTCCACCAGTGACCCCTCATTATCAGCTGTATGTTTCCCGAATATGACCTTTTCAACCACAGCATCAGTTTTGTCTTTATTCTATTATTAGGAGGCTTGAAGAAATAGATTATCTTGTGATTCACTTGATAAATGGCAAAGATAAGAGGAAACTCTGAAAAAATAAACATTACTTGTGTAGCAGTCTGTGTTGGGAATGGAAAGCAATGCAAACAATGCAATCTGTCTGTCGCTCGTTCACATTGCATTCAGGTAGGACAAATAAAGAGCAAATAAAACAAAACAAACTAATCCCTTTAAGTAATCTTTTTTAAAGACAGTAACATTATTCACAATACTACCAATTAAAACTGTGACCGAAAACAGTTACTCATATTTTGTATTTTAAATATGCAGCTTAGTTACTTGTATTCAGTTACTCCCATTCCCTGGTGACAGTGTTGTTTTTGTTTCTGGTTCATGGCTTGTTGATCACCTGCAATCCCTCAGATTTGTCTTGTGGGAGAAAAGTTAATAGAATTATTATCATATGCTGGCCAGAAACTTTGGGCCCGTGTAATTTCTGTACAAGGAAATACAACTCTGTCTGTTATTTTTTTAAATTTTATTTTTAGGTTTTACTTGTCATATTAAAATAATCAAACTAGAAACAAGGGAACAAGACTAAGGCCTGGAGCACACAGCCTGTGTGAGCAGCACTTGTCAGGCATGTCTCAGCTGCTTTTGAGCATCATTATAGACAATGAAAATGGCGTTTTGCTAATTATATTGACTCTGTACCACCTTTTATTACAGTTTCAATGTCTTTATCTGTCACAGACATGAGGAAATATAAATATGTCTGTTCTACTCAAACTTTCCTGCTTCCGTTTCAAAATAAAAGTCCTCTGATAATGTCCCTGTCAACAGAATCCCATCAGTTGTCTACTCAAGGCATTTTATTTTGAAATATTTGCAGGACCATGTTGTTGACAATGCAGGAGCTGCACTACTTAATAAATAAGCAGAATTTCTGTTCATTAATGTGGCAATACAAAACTCAAAGCAGCAGGCAGCCCTGCAGAAGCGTCACAACAACAAGGCTGCCAGTGTGAACACTACGAGTGGCAACACGCTGCAGTTCATTGAGGTTACCGTTAAGCACTACTCACACATGCTGTGTGTTTCAGGCGTAAGAGTCCACATTCATTCTTGCAACCCTCTTAGGCTGTACTTAAAGGTTAAAGGTCCAGTGTGTAGGATTCAGTGACATCTGGTTGTGAGGTTGCAGGTACTGCAAAAAACTGAAACCAAACACTGTAGAGCCAGTGTTTGGTTTGTCCATTCTGGGCTACTGTACTACAACATGGCAGAAGATCTGCTCTGTATGAAGATCAAGCTCACAGGAACAATGCTAGGCTCTGAAGCCAATATTTATAGTTGTTTAACCGTGAAATTACAAATGCTGGGTCTGTCACATTGGGCCCAAAAAGTCTTTCTCTCCTACTTACATTGTAAAAGTAACATTGTTTTGAGCAACATGACCCCAGCTAAATGATTCTTTTCACTATCAGGATTTGAGCCATTCAGTCTAGTAACCTCTGGAAAGTCTGAAAGAGTCACATGATTCAATTATTTTATCCCCATTCAAGTTAGTGGAGCGCTAAAGAGGAAGTTAGCTGCTCAGCCAGTAAAGTATCTGGTGTGTCTGCTTTATGGGCCCAGTAATGTGGAAGCAGAGGGGAAGATCCACATAATTTACACGGAAATCAAACTACAATCAAATGAGGTCCTGCCTCTAATGCTGTATCCAATTCTCTTTTTACATCCATGATGTAGATCATAATGGCTCATTCAACAAAAACTAAGAAGTCTTAATTCCATGTGATTTTACATAAATAACAATGTACAGTCATGAATATTACATTCTTTTTCTGCCAATCAGCAACCCTTAATCCTACACTAGACCTTTAAGCACAGTGGTGATTTTAGCTAAATGAGAACATGCCTGCAAAGGCAATGAAAACATGCTAATGTTTAACATCTTCATCATTTTAGTTTGTGTTAGCATGCTAACATTTGCTAATAAGCACCAAAAACAAAGTTCAACTGAGGTTGATGGTAATGTCATTAGTTTTGTGAACAGTATTTGGCCAAAACCAAAGTATTAAACAAACTCAAATTTTGAGAATCCCCAAAGTTATTACTGTTCATCACGTGGGGAAAATAAGAGTCTGTACACAATTTCATGACTTTTCCAGTTTTTGAGACATTTCATTAAAAAATAAAAATGTCTCCTGGTGGCACTAGAGGAAACATCAGGGGCTCACCAGAGTCATTAGGATTCATCCACTGGTGACTTTGAATATCTCTGCCACATTTCTTGGAAATCTTTCCAATATTTGTTGAGATATTCCAGTGTGGACCAAAAGTGTGGACCACACTGCCACTTCTGTAACCCTGCCACTAGCAAGGCTCACAAAACGAAGATTGAACATTTCAAACACTATGTTAACCATGAAAGAAAACTTAAGAAGTCTGTTATTTTTGTGTGTCAGGTGCGACCTCAGTGACTGAACGCTTCCCACTTTGTTCATCTGGTGTATTTGAGGTCATGTGCAACATCTCTGTGGATAGACAGCTAATATCTGACCGACTGAAGGCTGAACTCAATCCTCTGGTTATCACTATTCTGTCAGCCACCTCAATGCCGTCGTCCCCGCTCCCTTTCCACGTCCTACAGGTGCATCTCACTTACTGTTTATTAACAGTGTCACTATTATTACATGGTTTGTACTGTACATGTGTGTCGAACACATTCCCTCCCCATTCAATGTTTTTTTTAGTCATTTGAAGCTTGAGCAAATTGGCTTGATGTCTTTTACAAACATGGGAGGAAGGCAATGAGCAATGAAAGAAGAAATTACCCCAAAATTAGCTAGAAATGTATAAATAAATAAAAAGGAAAAGAAAGTTTTAAAAAAAGAAAGAAAATAAGGAAATGACCTGGACAATGCGCTTAAAAGTTCTAATTCTGTAGCATAATTTAAATATGTAATTATGCTAATTATACTTTTAAAAGAAAAATGATGTCACGCCAGGTTTCAAGCAGTTCATTAAGAGATAAAACTTGATTTATAAGTTTTTACATTTACTAGTGAGCTTTGATATGACATGGTTACATTATTTGTTTTCACAGAAAAAATGTGTGCCTGTATATTGCCAATACAAGTTCCATAACTTCAACATGCACAGAACAAAGTATCATGAGCATGGCCGTAACATCTACTTCAGAGATGTGAATGTGATCCTGACTGGTCTGATGAGTCCTCAAGAGCTCAAAGAGTTCCTCTCTGGTCCACCTCTTCAGATAGAGGTTCATGATCGTGACAGAAGGCTGGAACAAACTCCCAAAACTCCAGCAATGTTTGGCACGGTGTCACATGATGACATCCCATTAAAGCAGAAGACAGCAGACATGAACTCTCACGGTGTTGCAAACCTGAACCTCTCTGAGCTGCTACTCGGGAAGAAAAACCTGAAGGTGCACTTACAGATTAAATGCTGCCCTCCACCTCCGCTACTGGACAGGGAGCGAAGTGTATGGAGCAGTAAGATGACAAACACAGCAGCTAGCAGGGAGCCCATGCCACAAGGCCATTATTATGATGCCAATTCTCAACTCAAAGTCAAGGTTGAGATAGCTTGTCCACTCAACAGGAAGAATATCGGCTGTGAGCTTGAGTCCTGTGATGGTCCATTTGGGCGCATCATCTACCTCTTTGATTACAACAACTTCTCCTTGATGACCAAGCTGAGGTCAGAGATCCTCAGAATCAACGCAGCAGCCTTCCATCTGAGCCCACAGTCACTGGAACATGCAGAGAAAGCCCTATCAAGTTACATAATGAATTTCAAGCACGATGAGAGCAAGGATCTGGATTTTGTAACAGGATTCCACGTGCTTGATAAGAGGATGCACATCTTTGTTCTTGAGGGGCTGAAACATAAAGCAGTGAAGAGACTTTGGGAGGCTGTTCCTATGAGGTAAGCCCATGAACATTATGCAATACAGAGTGTGTAAAATGTTTAAATTCCAGTGAGAATCCTGCAGCCTGTGTGATGTTTTGCAGGCTAAGTGGGAGTAAGGAGGAGCAGGTGATAGCCCTCTACAATTCAAACCTTACTTTCTTCAAGCGCATCTATGACTCATTAGATGTGGGCCTGAGTCCTATCCATTTATATGAGTCAGTAGAGACCATCACGAGACAGCCCCTGGTCTACGTTAGAGGCATGCTCCCCCAAGCCAGCCTCCAAGCTTTGTTAAGGTAACCATATATTGTGTTATCCAAAAAAAGTCATAATGTTGTAATGTATGTCATCCAAAAATTGTAAAAATACCAATACCAATAACATATACCATCGTATATAGTATACTATGTCGACCAAATATCATGAAAATTGTCATAGTGTAGTATGTCGTCAGATAATAACAAAACACAACATAGTTAACTTTGTTGATCAAAAACCATTAAAAAACATTATATTATAGCATGATGTCCATATCATAAAAACATGCTACATCATAGTAGCTCATCCAAAAATCATTGACCATAGTCAAATATGTTGTCTAAAATTAATTTTAAAAAAATGCCATAGTCTAGTATGTTGACTAAAAACCATGAAAATTGTCATAGTGTTGCACGTCATCAAAAATAATGAAAAAATGACATAGTATAGTATGTCGTCAAAAATCATGAAAAAACGGCATAGTATAGTATGTCATCCAAAAATCACTGAAAAGACAATAGTCTAATATGTTGTCCAAAACTCATTAAAAAATTGCCATGGTGTATTTTGTCGACCAAAAATCATAAAAATTGTCAGTGTTGCAGGTCATCAAAAATTATTTTAAAAAAACCAACACGGTACGGTATGTCATCATAAATCATAAAAGGTCATAGTATGTATGTTGAATAAAAATCATGAAAAAAACGTCATAGTATAGTATGTTGTCAAAAAACATGAAAAAACTTCCTAGTATAGTATGTCGTCCAAAATTATGAAAATTCATCAAGTTAAAGTACAGTATGTCGTCAAAAATCATGAAAAAGCATCATAGTATAGTATGTCTTCAAAAATCATCGAACAATGTCATAGTATAGAATGTCGTTAAAAATCATGAAAAAAAAAGTCATTGTATAGTATGTCGTCAAAAAACATGAAAAAATGTAATAGTATAGTCATTCATTCATTCATTCATTGTCCGTAACCGCTTGTCCTTGTAAGGGGCGTGGGGGGGCTGGAGCCAATCCCAGCTGTCATCGGGCGGAAGTAATAGTAGTAGTAGTATGTCATTAAAAATCATGCAAAAACATTATAGTATAGTATGTCATCCAAAATCATTAAAAAACCTAATTGTATAGTATGTTGGTAAAAAATCATGAAAGAATGACAAAGAATTGAATATCTTCCAAAATCATGAAAAAACAACATAGTACAGTATGTCGTCAAAGATCATGAAAAAACGTCATAGTAGAGTAAGTCGTCTAAAATCATGAAAAAACATAATAGTATAGTATGTCGTCCAAAATCACGAAAAGAAACATATAGTATAGTATATTGTCCAAAATCATTAAACAATGTCATAGTATAGTATGCCGTCAAAAATCCTGAAAAAAAAACGACATAGTATAGTATGTCGTCAAAAATCACGAAAAACTGTCATGGCATAGTATGTCGTCAAAAATCATGAAAAACTTCATTTTACAGTATGTCGCCCAAAATCATGAAAAAATGTCATGGCATAGTATGTCGTCTAAAATCATGAAAAAAACAACATAGTATAGTATGTGGTCAAAAATCATGGAAAACGTCAGTATAGTATGTTGTCAAAATTCATGAAAAAATTACATAGCATAGTAAGTGGTCCAATATCATGAAATAACTTCATAGTATAGTATGTCGTAAAAATGATGAAAAACCAACATAGTATAGTATGGCATCCAAAATCATGACAAATGCATATATATATATATATATATATATATATATTTGGATGAAATGTAAATGATATGCTAGACATCAGCATGGTAGCTATTTCTAAAATTCTGAGGAGTGCTTTGTTTTGCCTAGGTTAAGCCAGCTTTGTCAAGTAAAGCAGCTCAAAGATGTTGTGCAGAGCAACCTCTTTCCCTCAGCTGACATGATCCTCAGTATGAGCAAAGAATATGGCACATGTTCTGAGCAGTGGGAGCAAAAACCCTGGACACACGCTGAGGTGGACATGTCCACGCTGCCTGTCCACATGAAAAGACATGTGCCACTCGACACACAAAACAGAGAATACATGAGATGGAAACACAGCAGCCAGCAGTCCAAAGACTTCATTAAGGTCTGTATGCCAAAATAATCCTGAGTAGAATCTGATTTATTAAGCAGAAGTGATTAACAGAACCACTTATTTTACATAATTTCCAGGATAATATCAAACAGGTGCAAGAGGACAGTGAACGGATGCAGAAGCCAGAGGCTGCTGTGTTAAGGATAGAACATTCTGCAACCAGGCCAGCACACAACTACAGTATCCAGACCTTCAACTCCAGTGAGCAAGCCAAGGAGTTGCTCCACAGACACATGGCCCAGGTTTGATGAAAAGATAGAATGTTAACGTATCGGGGTCTGGTGTTGAGCACTAATGTAGAGGAGGTGCGACTGCCAATCCAAACTCTCTGGGGTCTGCATGTATATTTCTTCCTCTGGTGGGGATCTGGACATGGTGGTAGAAATTAGGTGAGACAGATTTGAGGTCTGTTTGATTAAAGTCACCAGCTACTATGAAAATTCCATCCGGTTGCTTGGTGATGTTGTTGCTGATGGCATCATACAATTCCTACAGTGCATTTTTAAAATTTGCTTCTGGGGGTATGTATACAGCAACAATATAAACAGTGATGAATTCTCTGGGCAGATAATATGGACAACATCATAGCACCAAGAACTCAACATCAGGTCCACTTAACATCCACTTTAACTGCGTTTGAGCATCAAGCACCTGATGTTTGGTCAGGTGACCTTCCACGGCAACCTATGATGTTTTAGGTATCCTTCCCAGGTCAAACTATGACATGCTGGGATGCCGCTACAGAAATGTACGTGGTGGGATGATGTCATGCTGGGATGACGTCACGGTGGGATGATGCAACGTGTTGCCGTGACGTAAACAAATGCATGTGTGGCGGGATGAAGGACATTGTCCCTTTTCACACAACAGTGCAGACTTTCATGATGGTTGGGGTTAGGCACCAAAGTCTGCTGTGTGGCCCATCAAACTTCCCACCCAGTCAACAGGCGCACTCGCGCTCTTTAATAACGTGGCGGGGACACTTTACACGTTATAGCTTGACGTGGACGGTCACTGCCCGACTATCACCATGTGACAACTACGGAGTGAGACTGGGTTGTTTACTAATACAGTCATTATTTGTGCTGGAAACAAAAATGAATGGAAACCAAAACCTATGTGCCTATTGGAAGGAAAACACACACAATAATCTAAACCTGTATTCAGAATCTAACAGTGTAGCCTTTACAAACATGTTAAGGCTAAAGTGATCAGGCTGGTATTTTTTCTTTATATTTTGTGAGAGCTGGGACGCAGAAGGGAAGTGTTCAGCAAAGATGAACAGAAATGTGTTTCTCTGCTGGTAACTCCAGGTGACGGGGCGGACGTTTACCTACAGTCAGCAGCATCACGGCGCTACAGTGGAGCAAGGAGATGTGACTTCTGACAATGATTCCAGCTCAGCTGCTGCCTCTGCAGTTTGGATTACAAGTGTGAGCAGTGACAGGCCCGGAATGCACCCAAAACAGCCAGACGAGGCTCGTGTGGAAGAGCTGATGAAGGTGATGCTCTTGGGGGGTTTGTAACACAAATGTTCAGCTGAAAGACATTCCAGTGAATCAAGGCCCGGGGGATACATTTCTGACATGTCACTAAACATACTGGAATGAACCTTGCTGTTGCAGAGGTATCCAGTGATCAGGTGTGTATGCAGTACAAAGAATGTTGACAATACTACTGTTCACTGTGCTTCCAGCCATGGAGAGAGAACATCCTGCATGCCAACATACTGAAGCCCACACTTTCAAGAGACACATGGGCCTGGAGTCAGCGCCATGAGGACTTCCAGCTCCACAGCAAACCTCCCCCTTTCTTAAGCGCACCTCCTGTCACCATTCACCTAGCTGGTGGGCTGTGTTGCATTAGTGCACCATCTTTTCTTTTGAGGAACTGGCCAAACGTTCACCAGACGTCACACTGAGATATTTCCATTTCAGCCATCTTAAGACATCAGCTGGAAATGTCAACGTTTGGTGTTAGAAACAAAGAGAGGGATCTTTACACACTGAAGTTCATCAGGCAAACAAAAAGAAATCCATCACACCTCTCCACCAGCAGCTGCCTCAATATACCATAATCTCATGAGAAAGATTGCAACCTGGTGGCCATGTCGGAAACAGTCAAGCATGAAGCTGAGTCCCGCCCACAACCCACCAGCCAGACCAGCTCTCATTTTAAAGCTATACAGTGTGCTAATATATGAGTCTAACTTGGAATTTGGGTTTAGATAACTTGTCACTGTTTGGATTTACCTAAACTAAGCCATGTTGGGAATTTGGCATTGTTTTGATGCTGTTGGTCAGACACGCCATCCTTTGTTGTCCTCATTTAGAATTTGAGTAACCCAAAATTCAGAAACAGGCACTGTTGTTGCCCTCTCTGGTTGGGTTTCACAGGCACTGCTTTGCTGTTTTAATGCTTTAACTGTATTAAGCAGATCCTGCTTTAAGACACGAGAAAGAGTGTGTAATATGAGAGACGAGGCTCTAACTGAATTCAACAAGACTATCCAAGAGTGGATTTTTTCCTATTGCTGTCTGGGTTTGAAGCTTTTTCTCAGTACTGAGGGCCAATATTGACATGTTTTGATTGAAGCTCCAGATGGAGGCTGTTTGAGCCAGTATCAGTTTTTGTAACACACTCCCACACCATACTGGAGAACAGATTTGGTCAGGAAGGGACGTCACACATATTAGTTGAACAAACAAATCAAAAACAATCTGTTTAAGTTTGTCCAAGCAGCCAGTGAAGTGAAATCAACGTTTTCACGCCAACGGTTTCATCCACAGAGTAAAGAGTGTGTGCTGTTGATCCTCAGGAGAGCGTCTGCAGCAGGAGCAGCTGGATGCAGCCAGAGCTCAGTACCGTCGCTGGCTGAAGAAGCTGCTTCCTGGCGGCAGCATCAACCCACCAGGCAGTGGCTCCTTCCCAGAGTTCAAGTGTCACGTGGGAGGAAACTCTAAGAGACTGCAGGATGTACCGAAAGATAAGCTGCACAAGTATTCACTGAGGACACCAGGCTGGATGCTGAAGGTACTTTTGGTTATTTAGCAGTTGACTCAGGTTTGGGCAGATCTGATGACATGAAAATAATAAATTAGTAATCATAATAAATAAATAATAATAATAATCACTATTATTATTATAATTATTTGTATAGCACTTACCTAAACAAGGTTACAAAGTGCTCCACAAAGTGCTTGATGTATATATATATATATATATATATATATATCCCCTCTATCACACTTATTGATCTTTGCTATCAAATAAAGGGAAAAGCCATAAAAAGGACCTAAAAGAAAGTTCAAAGCAACGATTTACAAAACAAGTAAAGCTACTTTCCTCAGGCAGATAATTCTAAAGCCAAAAGCTTGCACACCTTTGGTTACAGCCTTGACCTTGGGACGACTACTGAAGGATCTCCGATCACGACCTGGAGCATAGGGAATCGAAAAACTTATATATATGATATATAACGAGGGGCTATACCATGTTGAGCATTAAAAGTTAATTAAAATCATTTTGAAATCAATTCTGAAGTGAAAAGGCAACCAACCAATAGAGGGAGGTAAGAATCAGTTGCTTCTTTTAGCTCAGTTTTTCGCCTCCACCAACTCCTACAGGAAATGTCTGTCTTTTTAACTGCTAAATGTTCCACCATGTTCACCAACCACCCTCCAACTGGGTCTGTCTGCTGATGCTGCTGAGCAGGTTGTGTACAGCAGGTTTTTACAGCCTGGTCACTGAAAACAGCTGCTGCTGCAGCCCAGAGGCCTTCTGTGGGAGTGAACCACAACAGTGCAGTTTTGTGCCAAACAGATAAATGGGGAGCTGAAGCTCACTATACAGCTCTGTAAAGAGACAATTCTCTGTAAATGCATCACTTTAAGGGACCCCTTTTACATGGTCACATTGTTTTCACATCATTTGACAGTTAATTTTAAGACTTCACCTCTGGCTGCTTAAATGTCAGTTTAATGTTTTACATCAAGGGTCATACACATTTTTACTAAAAAGTTGCCAGGACTTTTCCATGACTTGTATGCAAATTTCCAAGACCATACAATGACCATTGCTACTCTTATCAGTTCTTTTTCATTAATATATCTTGAAATTAAAAAATAAATAAAAAACTATTTCAAAACAGGATAAGAACTGACTATTAGGGACTGTTTATTATTTATGAGAGGGGAGGGGGTGGTGCAAAAGGGGGGACAATACCAATAATTTTTGGAGCATCGGGGAGGGACTTATGTTTTTTATTTTATCTAATGGGAGGGGCATGCAACTTAAAATGATTATTGTTGTTTTTATTACACAATTTTTAAAGAAAACTACGCAACTTATTTATTTGCATTTTTTAATCTTTTTTTGATGATTTTTAAAGAAAATCACCATAAATTACACCATTTATCACTGTCAGAAACTTGAAAAAATCATTGGATTTTCAAATTTCCAACCATCCTTGAACACATCATGTGTTATTATACAGGTTTGTCACACAAAGTTTCAGGTCTTTTTCAAAACTTTCAGGGTAAATTAGGTTTACAAATTTTTCCAGGCCTGGACCTTGCGTTTTGCAAATTCATTTTGTTTTGTGTGCTGCAGCCTTTGCCTCGACTGTGTATGATGAACCTGGGTGACAACAAAGCAGAGGGGAAGAAGAGTGTGGCTCTGGTTCCAGGTCCCTGTATGGACTGCAGCCTCAGCAGCAAAAACAACGCCATCCCCACACACGCCTCACTGTACAACAAGTACCACAACATGTCTGTTTCAGTTTGGTTTTTATTCAGAAACAACAGAAAGCCGACAGATCCTGGAGAAAACCAGAAAAGGGTTTGTGTTCATGTGGTATGTTCTGTTGCTTCTTGCAGTGGATTCAGTAAGGAGCGCTCATTCCTGTACAAGCGGACGGCCTTGCCTCTGACAGATGACGAGAGAAGTGTCTTCACTTTTCAAAAGTCTGCACCACACATGAAGACACACACATCAGCTGTCCAGCCTGTCAAGAGTACCCAGGAAGCCACAAAAACTGAGCCGTGCAAACCACAAGTCCAGTAGGCATTCAAACTAATTTACTCTGCAATTACTAAGCAAAAACTAGAAGAGCACTTCAATTGAAAATAATATAATGCCATCAGAGGATAGCGCCCATTTTTCCAAAGATCGCCAAAGGTGTTATCTCTGAAACATTGTTTAATAAAACACAGTACCTACTTACATTAATCTCTTAATTTATTAATGATGTGTACAAATAATATCAGCCAAGTAAAACAGAAATAGAAGTGTAAAGAGAAATCATTGGAAGTGTGAATTGGACTGGTTCTTACTGTCCAATCACAGTGGAGGAGACAGTCAGTACGTTTACATGATGTTAGGTAAAGTGGAATTATTTTGTTAATCTGACGAAAACGTTTAGTCTGACTTTTAAAATAAATGTAAATGTTAGTCCGATTGAAGGTTAGACTAACACACAGAGATAATGAGGTTGGGGTGGAAATACTCTTTCATGTTTACACCTCAACCCAATCTGAACTGGCCGAGACGTTCTGCAAATGTTCCCACGCTGGGCTCTGACCCAGAAATCAAACAGCATGAATTTGTAGAAAAAGCCGGAAAAACAACAGAAGGGAAGAAACCAAAACAAGATGAAGGTTTCTGTTGTGCTTTTCATGAACTGTGTTGCTTTGCTAATGTCTTTATTAAACCAACTCTACAGTTACTGTGTCAACAGCCCTTCCCTTGTTGGTTAGGGACTGTTTGTTATTTATGAGGAAAGGGGGGAGGGGGCTGCTAAACGGGTCAGGCATTAAAAAAAAAAAATGCCCTGAGGAGGGAGTTATGTTTTTACTTTTGGCTCAGGTGAGAGACATACAACTTTAAATGGTAGTATTTTGTATTTAATTTAAATAAAGTAACACCACAGCCACCCCCTCCTCTGATAAATAAAGTACAGTACCTTAGAGGGTATGGGTCAAGTTTAAGTAGGGGCCGACAAGGAAACATTTCTATGACGTCCGGCTGTGGACGGGGCCGCAGCAAAACATATTTTAGACACCAAAAACATCAATATCAGTTAAGGGTTGACTATATTTGAATCTTGTCTCCTCTTTACCTTCCACAGCAACTGATGGAGGCAGCGGTTATGCAGCAGCTCCGCCATTCAGTGAAGTAAAATGACCTTTTCTCAATGGAGTCTGGTGTTTTTGATATAACATTCTCAAATCCCTGTCAGTAAGAGCTGTCTGACAGCAAGGTAAAGCGGTGAAAATATTCTAAATATAGTGTTCACTTTAACTGATATTGATTTTTTTTAGGTGGTTTCAAACTGATCAATGAAGGTAGAGTTTGCTCAGCGCTGTTTGATGACATGGACGTGATGCGGTGGTCTTCTACCCCAACGTTAATGTAAATAAACATTGTGATTCAGTCTATAGCAACTAGCTGAAAGGGAGTATATCTCCTCAATAAATGAAATCTCTGCCACTGCTTGTATGCTGAGACAGGAACTGTAGTCCAATTAAATGGCCTAACTGAATTATAAGGGAAGCTGCATGTAAAGGGACTGACTGTTATGGTGACATGGGAGGGCTCAGTATGTTCTTTCCAGAGGGTGAGAGCAGACGTAGGCTCTGTTCTCCAACACTTCCTTGGCTATCTTCTTAATGTTGGCATCATTGTTCTCAGGAGAGTCTGAAACACAGTAACATGGGAATTACAAAACAACTTTAATTTGTCTGGAGTACATGCAGCTCATTAAAACACACGCACAGTGTGAAAATGAGAAGCAGCAAGGGGTTGGAGTGTTGGTATGTGGGCTTTGCGGGGAAATTCCACAACACATGCAAGTCTTTTGTACTAAGATGCAATAAAAAAAGGCAAGGGGCTGTTCTCAATTACCGTTTCGTGTTGTACTTACGTTTTTGCAACTGAGTCATCAGGTAATTGTTCTGAAAGAAAGCACTGGAGCAGAATGTGTTTGCGAGCAGCACCTAGAAAAATGAACAACACTTGTTCATCAAAAGCTGCAGACATGAATCCAACCAGACAACACAGAATCAAAACTAAATGTGATGCATTGGGCAGTTAGAAACACTACATGCAAGAAAGTAATCAAATGTGAAGTCAGACAATTGCAAACATCTGTAGCTTCAATTTTCATCTGCAAACAGCTCAACACAATAAGAGCAAACAGACACTAATTTCATTAATAATAACCGATCGTCAGATTAGCTCTTTGAGTCATTTTCATGTCTTTTCAAGTTAACACGTACAAAACTTCAAAACATCAAAACCAAGCATTTAGAATCACAGTGGAACAACACCACATGAAAGTTGAGTGACTAAAGCCAGATTTGCTTTTGAAATTATTCAGAACTTGGTTTGAATTACTTTTACTCCTCAGGCGAAACATTTCAGTCTTAAAACCAGACAAGAATGACTATCTTTGGAATGGAATTCAGTGAGACGGGATCTCTATAATCTGTGTGTGTGTTTTACATAAAATACAAAGGTGGTCCGCTACACGTTTGCAGCAGTTTCTGCCTGTAGCTACAGTGCAGAGGAGCACTGACCTGCTCATCTGAAACACACACAAGGATAATATGAAGCATTCAGTGCCTTCTTTCTGTCTCTCTGGTGAGTGTTTGTGTGCTCTGCATCGCTGTTTGTGATTACACACAGCACACACAACCCAGAGTGTGGAAACTCAGGATGTTTACATGATGTTAGAAAAAGTCAAACTGGATTTCTTTTTTTTTTTTTAAATCTGGATCCAGTTTTGTTTCCTTTTAAATTTTCTTCAACAACCACGCAAGCACCATTCCAAAACAACCACTTACTTTCACCTTCAACACTGGACTTAACATTTGCTAAATGGTATAGAACAGGACTCAAAGGCTTTAAGGACCTCTATGATGGCAATATATTTAACTATTTTTCCTCCCTCTGTGCTAAATTCAGTCTATCTAGCAGTGATTTTTTTCAGGTAGCTTCAAATCTTCCAGTGTGTTAAAAAATGTTTTGTTATGTCCCTAATGATGTCAAGAGATGTATGCCTTTACAAAACTCTTAGTCAGAAGAAGGTTACTGCTTTCCTGGAAATCTCTAAACCTACCCTCTCAGAGGAACTACTGATGGATAATTTAAGTTATGGAGACCATTCATTGAGTATTTTCATAACCTGTCAGTCGCTCTTCAAGATTAGAATTCATATCTTCTTTCTGCGAGATTCATGTATCTGCACTATGGATGCACAATATTAGATTTTCTTTATTTTTACTTATTATTATTTTTAATTTTTTCCCCAACATCTGACATGCCAGTATGTATGAGGCTACTGACTTCTCTCTGTTGGCCCATGCTCTGTGGGGGTTCTGGGGCTGGCAGCAGATGTGAGCAGATAATGTTTGTTTCTCCACCTGATTTTGCTAGTGGTTGAGCCCCTTTTATGGTGGATCTGATATACTGTGTACCTGTCGTGGTAGCCAACCAGCAGATGGAGACATGGGACACAATGCTTTTCAGTGTATGTGCTAGTTAATTACTGAACATTGTCAGGTACTGATTATTGAATACTGTCATGCATCCTTAATCTGTACTGCCTTACGAGCTGACATCATCATGTAATCTTTGTCTGAACAGCCTAACTTGACGTGTTAGTATTCTGTTACCTTTGAAAATTGTATGTGTGACTAGTCAATTTACTGTATATCACTGTATAACTCCCTGAGGAGTCTCTCTCTTTTTTCCCCTTTTGTTTTGTTTGTTTTATTCTTTCAGTGTTCTTTTCTTCCTTTTTATGTCACAATTAAAGCTTTGGTGTGTGTGTGTGTGTGTGTGTGTGTGTGTACACTGTACACACCTCATGGTCGTGATTCCTGAGCCCAATGCTGATGGAGCGGCTGGTTCTGGACAGGACGGCGGTCATGGCGTAGAGGTTGATAAGCACATCAGCTACTCTCTTCAGGACGAGCTGTTCGTCCACGATGGTCTGACATCAGGGGGAGACAAACATGGACACTTCAATCATCCATCATTTCCAGCCTCAGAAATGTCTTCTGCATATCTTTGTAATACAGTGGGAAAAAACTATAACGCGTCATTTTAGAATTTCTCAGGTAATCAAAACAATTCCTTGCAAATCTTGATCAATCCAGATAGCATCGAGGCAGACTCACAGTTTAGATTTCACTCTTAAACTGAACTAAATTGAAATTGAACCAAACTTGAATGCACTGGGATTTTCTTTCTATTGCCATAATAATATCTCAAAGTGGTTTGTGAAGACTTACAGTAATAGTTTGGATCTTTTGAAGTGGGGCTGCATAAGGTACTTATCCATAGTAAGTGTAAACCCCACCAGTTTAGAAAAGCAGGCAGGAGTACCGCCACCGAGCTGAGTTTCAGTACTGCAGCTGATGGGTCAGTAACAAAATATAAATAAGCCATGTTGTGGCTGTCAATAAAATACAAATAATTCAATACAGTCACTAGCATAGGTGGAAAGAATATTCTTTAAGCATATCCAGGTAATGAGTGAATGTCCAAACAATGATGTATCGTTGGGTGATGTTCCTGTTTATTGCAGAATGATGATAGAGGTGATTACCTTGTGGTATGATGTGAATGTGAAGTGATCATTGTGATTTTGCCCCTCCACTATGACTTTAAAATACCTAATACCTGGTGTGATGTCATATATTAGTAACCCACACTGCCATCTAGTGGTTAAAATAACATACCAAACTATATCACAATATAAAGTCAATATACATGCTCAATAGCTCCTACAAAGCACTTCAATAAAAGAGAACATATTCTTTATTTTCATTGCTTTACCTTGCTTACAGACTGCCTTTTGTGACAGGGGCATTATTGACAAAAACAGTAAATTTACATCTTAACACAGGAGCTGCTGTGTGCCTCGAATATTCAGTTAGTTTGTGTTATTATGTGACCTTGATGGATCCAAACTTACCTTTTAGAACATCAAAGTCACGCACTAACACAAACAAAGGAACTGATCGAGGCAGCCGTAGACCAGCAGCTCCCGTGTTCAGCGGAGTTGAAATTTCTTTTTTTCAACAGAGTCTGACTTAGTGACAACTCGCCAACAGCTGAAGGCTGTGGGGGAGATGCATGCTCAAAAGAAAAGACGGAAGCTTTTAAACATTATGAAAGTTGTTGGAAATTGCTGTCTGACAGTAAGGTCAAGCAGAGCAAATATTTTCAATATTACATACACTTAAACTGATGATAATTTTTTTGGTGGCTAAAATACATCTTGCTGCTGTCCTGTCCACAGCAGGACATCGCTTAGCTTCTGTGTGGGACTGCAGCCTGCTTCCTCAAACTGGGGACGTGCCGACTGATCTACTGTCGCTAATACACCGACCGAGGATTCAGTTCTTCTTCAAAAGACCCAAACTAGCCCTTTCAGCATTCATGAGAATATTTGAAATATTCTGCAATTACTGTATATCCCAACCTCAGCACCCGTCAGCCATCGGTCTGACAGCAAAAAAGTCTCTTTGGGCAACTGTTTCAGCAGTTTGGGTGTAACTAGTGGACATGTGGTCCAAGTTCTCATCTGCTGAGCTCAGCTTATTTCTGCTAATCTCTATAAACAGAAGATCTGAAGATGGTTAGCCCTCAGTTTGGTGTGTTCATGTGCAACTTTTTGGCTGAGACACTGTGACGAGAGGTTACACAGCAGGGGTCTTTCATCGCTGCTAGTTCTTTGATGTCTGCTTGGTGTGTCATGGCTTTAAAAGGGAAGCCTTGGTCGGTATTAGTGCTGGAAAATGAGAACCGGGCAAGTTCTCTGTTTGTACAAAGAAGCAAATAAATTGTTGTCCTTTGATGGGACTATTGCACATCGCTGTGTTGATGCTGAAATGATAAATCGTGCAGCCCAAAGGCGAGGCACATTAGAGCTATAACATCTACTTTTGAGTAAATAAATTTGACCTTACTGTATATTACATTATGTGGAAGTTTATCCCTGGAAGATTACTATAACAGTTAACTTTATTAAACACAAAATTCCATGACCTTTCCAAAACTTGCAATGTTTTCAACTACTATAATTCCATGACTTTTTCAGGCCTGTAAAATTAGACTTTAAAATTCCATGACTTTTCCAGGTTTTCCAGGGCCTGGGGATTCTTTATAAAGGTTAGTTAAATAATTTCCCTGTTAGGATTAATAAAGTATTTATCTATTTATCTATTCATCTGGTGGTCGTCAGACTGGTTGAGTAGTTTCAGATTGTAATTGACCGAAGTGTTCCGCTTCTTTGCCCTCCGCACGGACTGATTACCTGCTCCTAAAACATGATTGGTCAATACTCCTCTGACCACAAACAGACTGCTTACAACTCCAAAATCTGCCCTGCTGCTGACAGATTTTGCATCAGTACACAGATGTCTGTTTTAAAAGATTGTATCCAGTCTAGCACTGAAATGTTAAGCATCTTGTCATATGAAGGCTGCAGAGTGATGAAGGCCCTCTGAGGACACACTGTATTGGATGAAAAAGGAAGCACATGATACAGGAAGTAGGAAATGGAAAGCTGAGCTGTGTCCAGGAGGTTTATAAGAGCTGTGGAGAAGCTGTGACGATAAAAGCAAAGTGAAAGAGGACAAAGAAAGAGAGGACTTTGGAGCAGCTGTCTGAACGTTGTCTCACTAACACTGACTGGAAGACATGAACATATATCTATTCTCCACCAATAAGAAACAACTCGTACATTCAGTCATTAAAGAAAAAAGATCATTTTGTTTGAAGAAAGTGGAAACATTTGAGCAGAATCTGACCAATGTTTTTTCCAGAATGTGAAATCAATCAGATGTTACCTTTCCATATCTGTACAGCAGGCTCTCCACTGCGGATCCAAAAAGGCTGACATTCTGTTCCAGGTTCTTTGCAC
This sequence comes from Plectropomus leopardus, assembly GCF_026936395.1. Taxonomy (NCBI): domain Eukaryota; kingdom Metazoa; phylum Chordata; class Actinopteri; order Perciformes; family Serranidae; genus Plectropomus; species Plectropomus leopardus. The sequence goes on along the minus strand of NC_142177.1, from coordinate 1,410,198 downwards.
TTTCCTGTAAACACAAAAAAACACAAAACTCATCAGCCTCTATGAATACACATAAGACCGGCAGAAAATGGATCTTTTCAATGTTCAAATCAAGTTATTACTGTCAAGCTGGGATGCACCACTCCTTCTTTTCCTGTCAGGCCGAGGTCCACCTTTCCTCCCATGGAGGTCCTCAGTTTCCTGGTTAACATCCCAACAGCCAGGCCGATGTTTCCTTTCTTCATCTCCCTGCAGGCACACAACAGACAAGAATGATCATGGTCACAAGGATTCAGAGGTAATTTTACTCAGCTGCTCTACTCTAGTGATCTGATGGTGCGTTTAAAATACATGGAATTTTTACTAACAATGGAACAAATGATGAATGAATGAATGATAATGTGAAAAGTTTCTTGTTATGATACGACATTATAACATGAGATGTTTTTCACATTTGAACAAGATATTTTCATGTTATTACCTCATACAAACTATCATGTTATAACAAAAAAACTTGTAACAACAAGATACTTTTATTTTGTTATCATGTCAAATATTTCATAGTAACAGATTAAATATCCGCCCGCCAGTTCCAACAGCTGACCATTAAATATGGTCAGACCATAGTAATAATTCAACAAATATACTCTGAATCACAATCATTTCATTTCCTTAACTGTCCACTGAATTCTCTGTTGTCTCTGGTTAAAAAAAAGCAAATGGCTAATTATGAGAACAAAGAATCCTCTAGATGCAACTGAGGAATCAAGGTTGTCTCTCAGGGCCGTGCAGGGAACTTTAGAGGGGCTGGTTAAAGTTACAAATATGGGGCAAATGGACCTATTTATTAAAACATAATTTACTGCATAAACCACTGAATTATAGTGACTCATATTCAAAAAGAATGTAACTTGGAACATCACAACAAACCACATCATATTATTGGTCATGGTCTCCCAACTAATGAACTCTGAGGAAGATAAATAAATATGAGGAAATTATTAATGTTATAATGTCAGTAAAACTAGTACTAGTAAAACTCTACTGTAAAGGACTGTTCTTTATGTATGTGAGGGAAAGACATGCTGCAAATAAAAAAAGGGGAGACATGTCAAATTTTTTTTTGGGCACTGGGGAGGGACTTATGTGTTTTAATTTTGGCCTAGAGGAGAGGCACGCAGATTTAAATTGCCGTATTTTATATTTTCGCATTTATTTTACCACCACTAAAAATTTTTGGTTATTTCTTTTTCTGTTAAAGCGTTAGCCAATTTTTATTTTTTCCTCTTTAAAATTTAGATTTTTATTTTAAACTTTTGACAATTTTGTTTTTAACTTTACATTTTTGGGGAATGACTTTTAAAGAAAACATTACATGGGTTTGGAAGGCATGACTTCTTTAAAAATCTCTGAAATTACACCATTTATCACAGCTAGAAACTGTAAAAACAGAAATTATGGTTGGATTTTCAAATTTCAAAATGCTTCCATCAGAAAAAAAACATCACCAATTCTAAGTTTAAAATAGTGATATCAAAATATCACTTTTTTCTACATCTCATTTAAAAAATTAGTCAAAAATAAAACGTTTGCATGAAACAAACATAAAAAAATAAAGCAGAATAATGTCAACTTTTATTATAATTGAATGTGCAATATAATGTACTTGTATTGTATTTGTACTTATACTAAATGTGAGAAATTACTGCTTTTATACAGATCTTTCTTAGTGCGTTTTTAGACACCCCAAGCACCTGTACAGCAAAAGACAAGCAACAATATCTCGGCTGAGTTTTCTCAAATGACAGCACATGTGACCACAGTAATCAGCAGCCAGGACCACTAAGAAACTTGAATAAATGATACAGGATATGAAGTGGACGAAATAAAACATGATAAGCAACCACAGAAATGAAACTCAGCATCTAAATATTGTCACTAACTTTCTGTCTGCTGTGTCAATTGTTACAACAGAGGGCACATCACACAAAAAAAGCCTTCACAACTGAACACCAGCACAGAACATACAAGAAACAGTCGAATCTAAGGACACAGAGAGAGGTCTCATCCTGCATTATTAGCATTGTTAAAAATTTCCTGTTGTAATGCGCTAAGTTTATATGATATAATAACATGAAAATATAGTTTTATAACATGTTATATGTAAATGTCAAAATCATCGTTTTCAGATGATTACCTGATACTGATCAATGTGTTTGTTTCTGGCATGGCAGCAGTAAGATTCTGTACTTCTGAACCCACAGAGATTTATCACCGTGTTTAGCTCCACTCTAGACATTAATAGGTCTTTCAGCTCAATTTTACTTTCTGGCCCGCAAATTTAACATTTAGACTCAGATCCCTCTCAGCAGCATTACTTCCATCTGTAGCTCTCTGATGAAAGCACTGCACTCTACCTGCTCAGCACCAAACAGCAAACACACTTAGAGACACGCTGGGGAACAGAGTGAAACTTTTAGCAACTAAAGACACATGCTTCCCTCAGGAGCTGGTGGAGGCCAAACAGAGCTAAAGGAGAGTAAAAACAGAGCTTAGATTCATCCGGTGGCCAAAAACACAAGTCCAGCAGTGCTAATGTTGCTGTGGATCTGCTGAATACACAATCTTTGCTAATGTTTTGGTGACAACAGTGTTATAAAGCGATCTGTCAAACGTGGGATGTCCTGAAGCCGCCAAAACTAAAATAACGGAATCAAATACATTGTTATATGAATATATTTCCTGGTTTTATACAACCTTCATATTCTTACTTGATCTTCCCTGTGAGGACTTTGCCTGCGTACTGCATTCCAGTGAGAGCGATGTACATCCTCAGGATTTCATTGGTACCCTGAAACAGCAACAACATCACAGAATGGTACACGTGCATCTTACAGTGTGAAGGCATCAACGCAGCTCACAGAGAACACTATGGGCATACAGTGTTGGGGGGGGAGGGGGGAGGGGGGGCACTGTTTTGATCTTTGCAAGATCCACATTGTCCTCAGGGAGTATATCTACTGATTTTGATTGATTCAAATGTTATGACACAAAGGAAATATGTTCAATTGGCTGGTAAGCTGATGTCATCCAATTACAGGAAAAAACTTTAAGCTTCAACCAAAAAAACTCTCAGTTTACCTTAAACTCCAAAGTGCCACCTGCAGGCTGCCTATGGAATGGATCATCTCAACAAACCAACTCCAGCTCAGTGCGTTTTAAGGGAGCAGTGTGTATGATTTAGGGAGATTAAGTGGCATCTGTCAGCGAGGATTGCAGATAGTGACGAGATGAAACTTTGCATTCCTTCAGTGTTCATTGTTCCGAGATGAATTATCTGCAGAGGTCTCTCCAAAAAATATAAAACAGTGCATAGGATTCATACAAAAAATGTGCATGCACACAATTGCTGAAAATGGCATGCACAAAAAAAATCTTTTTATGAAACTATACATATGCATGGGAGAGTGCTATTTCCCTTTGCAAACCCCAAATGAACTTTGAAATGGATCAGACTCATATCCCCTCCTCTACACACCCACATTCAACCAGTAATGGTCAATGCAAAGCACCTGATGAATGAGCCAGCGGATCAGTGGATCTTTACGGTGAATCATAGCAATAGCTGAGTGTCACCTGATTGTTTCACAAAATGCCAAAATGATCGCAACAAGCAGTGGTGTCCCCGACCCTGAGATATCATTTCAAGATGAAATTTGGACAGGGGAACGCAGGTTATTTATTTATCTAAGCCTGTTAATGTGATCTTGGCCTGCATTATGATCAGGGCTCATGATAATGATATGGGAGGGAAAGGAAATTGCGACTTGTGCACAGTTTTAAAAATATTAATATATTGTGTTTTTGTCTGCACATACACTTTTAGTATGGATCCTATGCACCGTTCTATAAATGAGACCCCCAGTGAACAAACTTGTGAAAACACTTTGCTTGACATTACATATCAGTGTTTCTCTGTTGCTGTCTGGCACACCACTTGTCTAAAAATTGACAATGACAGACAAGGAGACCCTTGTTGTCCCCAGTGGGAACTATGACCCTCACTGTACTGATGAATATCTGTAAGTGTACCTCAAAGATAGGCAGGATGCGACAGTCCCTGACGTAGCGCTCGTACGGGTAGTTCTTGGTATAACCCAGACCTCCGAGGACCTGAAGAGCCTCACTGACACAAATCCAGCCTCCCTCTGAGCTGAACACCTGAACAGAGAATACACATCTGGAGTTATGTGCTTTCATGCTGGGTTCATCAAGGGTTCATACACATTTTTACCAAAACATTTCAAGGACTTTTCCAGGACTTTCAGGCAAAATTTGAAGACTTTACAATCTCTAAAACCACAATCGATACTCCACATCAGTTCTTCATCATTACTATACATTAGCTTTTTTTTAGGGGAGGGGGGGCAAAAAGGGGAGGTCATGTCAAATAATTTTTTAAGCACTGGGAAGGACTTATGTTTTTTTATTTTGGCTTAGGGGAGGGTCAGGCAACTCTGAATGGCAGTATATACAAAATGCAAACCCGCAGGCCCACAGGTTTGGAGGGCATGTTTTCTTTAAAAAAAATTGCCCATCTTTTCTTAAATACATTTTGGGTGATTTTTGAAGTTTTTTATTTATTTATTTAGTTTCCCTGCAATTTTTTTTAAATAACACTTTTTCTTTTTGGCAATTCTTTAAGAAAAGGGTTTGGCAACTTTTTTTCAAAATTCTTGGAGATATTTGAAGAAAACAATTGGGTGATTTCTTTCTTTCTTTGGGTGATTTTGCTTTAAGATATTATTTTGGCATTTGTTTCTCCTTTAAAACTTGCCTTCCAAACCCACAAAATAATACCATTACCATCACAGCCAGAAACTGTAAAAACAGACATTATCGTCAGATTTTCGCAATTATGACGTCCTTGGACACATTGAATGTTATTATACAGGTTTGTGAAACAAATTTCCATGATTTTCCCCTAACTTTTGTATATTTAGTTTTGTTAAACTTTACAAGGCCTGGAAATGGCTATATGCAAATTCCATGAGTTGAACAGCTGAATAGCAAAGCTATTGAACCTTAACCATGGCAGCCTCCAGAGAACAGTCTGGAAGGCCCGGTCTGTCCATCATCCCTGCTGTCAGGTACGCCATGCTTTCCATCACAAAGGCGTTCAGAGACATCAGTGCAAACTTCTCCTGCAGGAACACAACAAACAAAGCATCTTCACCTCTGACCAGACCGACTGCTGCTGGTGACTCACATGAGTCCAGTGAGGGGACAGTACAGCATACCTGAATCATGCCAAATTCACCCAGGCTCTTGTTGAACTGCTTCCTGGTTGCAGCGTATTCAGAGGTCAATTCTACAGAGAGATGGACAGAAATGCTGTCAAACTGAAGACATTTTACAAAACCCACCAAATGTGCGTTCATCATCTGTGATCTCAGCGATGCACAGGATTTTTACCAATCAGTTTCTTTATCATTCCAGCTGATGAGCTGCCCATACTGAACCTCCCTGAGTTCAGGATGTTCATGGCGATCTGTCCAACACAAAGCAAAAGGTTTCTGTCCAAATCAACACAGATTTACAGATCCAGTCATGTGCAACAGTTTGTGTAAAGAACAGAATAAACTTACCTTGAATCCACCACCTATTTCTCCTATCACATTCTCCACTGGCACTGGGACGTTGTCAAAAGACACTTCACAGGCTGAAAGAGTCAAACAGTTTGATTAAAAAGGACATGAGACTCTACCAAGAGGAACAGTCTGATGTGTCCATCTGTCTGTCCAAATTGTGAGGGTCTTACTATTGGAGCCCCGGATGCCCAGTTTGTCCTCAGGCTTGCCGCTGGTGATGCCCCCGAAAGCCCTCTCTACGATAAATGCTGAAATCTTATCTTTCTTCACACCATCTACTTCCACTTCCGTCCTGGCAAACACCGTCATAATATCTGCCATGCCTCCGTTTGAAATCCAAATCTGACGACACAGAGTGAAAGATGTGGGATTTTTATAACGATTGAGGCCAAATGAGTAATGTGAGAGGATTTTACTGTGAAATTCTGCAGCCCAGATCAAACGTCTGTGAGCTCTCACCTTGGAGCCGCTGATCAGGTAATGTTTCCCGTCTTCTGACAGAGTGGCGCGGGTCTGAATGGAGGCTGCATCGCTTCCACTGAAACAATAAAACTGAGTGTAAGTCAAGCTGAGCCAACCAAAGTATAGATGCAACACAACTTTATCTTTGCAGCAGAAAGTGCTCATTTCTGTTTGGTATCAAACAATGCCTGGTTGACCTTTAACCCCTGCTCTTACTGACTGTGCTGGTGAAGTACCTTTAAACACAACTTTTCACGTTTAATCTTCTGAAGCTATATGACCTTTTGAAAACTGTGCAAATTGCTTTGATTTGGAAATATAGGGAAAGGGCAATGACCAGCTTGGCAAAATATGTCCCACAATTTGCAAGAAATCTTGTTTTAAAGAAATTTGTTTTAAAAAGAGGTGAGGATTATTAGAAAATATTAATAAAAAGAAAATCCGGTAAAATATATTCACTCATTCACAAACTACCATAGTTTTATATATACAAATCTTAGTGATGAAATATAATAAAATATACAAAAAAGTATATATTTTTTTATTTTCACCAGTTTTTCTGGGTCATTTTGATTTTGGCTTTTTTTTTAATTTCAGGTAATTTTCATGCATCATTTGCATGCTCATTTTTTGGGCCATGGGCCATATCTTGTTGTTGCGTCCCTTTTTTTCAAAAAAGAAAAAAATCTAAACAATTTGCTTATGTTTCAAAGGGTTAACTGTCAGATTCAGTGTGCCTTTTCTGACAGTGATCAATAGAAACATGCCCTCTAGTGTCAATGTGAAGGCTGATCTCTACAAAATTATCTAAATTCATTACAAATTTATAATGTTAATTCCATGTTAACATAACTGCCTTCAGGTCAATATTAATTTGATGCACCTATAGTAACAGTTCCAGCGTAGAGTCAGAAGGCTGCACCTGCTGCCAGACAACTGCTGAAAATGTCAGTAGCCTTCCTGCTCATCTTACTCTTCTTTATAGTTTACACTCTGCAGTAGAAGGATGCAGATACTTTTGAAATTGGTGCTACATGACCAGAGGAAACTGAGAAAAAGGACTGTGGCATTCACTTTTGCTCAAAAGATATAAAACCTACAACTACCATGCATCCGACCAATAAAAACTCCTGCTGGCGGATGACATACTTCTACCTCGTCCATTTGACACAATGGCGGCTGGCTGGCTCTTGTGTTCCAGTTAAGCAGTAAGCTAAAATATGTTTCTGAAAACATTTTAGGCAAGAAATATGCAACTCTGTAACAGAATCTTGGTTTATATTTTTACTATTTGATCTCTGTTTTTTTAACCTTCGTTTTCACTGTGCAGGAAGCACTATGGTGCACATTTCCTGTTTACAAACTGTTGCAATTACAGCGAAAAAGGGCATTAAAATCCATTTCTGAAAACAGATTTAGATTAGAAATAGGCAGTATATCATCTTGATTTATATTTGATCAGCACTGCCTAGTTTTACCGTTTTAATTGGATTTTGCTCTGAGTTTTGGAGACAGGGAGAGGGGCAGATCTGTCTCTTGATGTGCTTCTATTATGTGTACCGGCTGGCGGCATTAGTGGTGAGCAATATGAAAATGCAGAAGCACAGCCTGTGGCTCCAGCAACAGCCCAAGAGCCAGTGAAACAGTGGCAATGTTTCGCTGAGGGGAGAGGGATATCTAGGCTCTGGTTAGATGGAGGGAAGTTCACCACAATTCCTTTCCACATCCTAGTCACACTGTTTAGCTACAAAGCTGCTTGAAAATCTGTGAAGTATCCCTTTAATCAGAGGGCTATAACTGTTGCCAAACAACTGCTGGAAGTGTCAGTAACCCTCCTGTGCTCATCCTTAATTTGCTTTGTAGTTTACACTTAATAAGTGATTTCGCCCTCATTCAGTATGTTGACCTTTTCACCTTGTGCACACTCACACTGCAACACATCAGCAGGTAGATACAGTTCTGCTCAGAAGTTTATATATACTGTGGCAGAATTTGTAAGATGTGTACAATTCTTAAAAGAAAACATGAGCGATCAGGCAAAACACATTTCTTTTATATTTAATAGGTTTCAAATTAAAGGCATCACAGAGTAATATTCATTAAAGGGATACTTTGCTGATTTTTAACCAGCTTTGCATCAAACATTGTGGTTAGTATGTGCAGATGAAAGTAGGGATGAAGTACTACTTGACTGATTGAGTACTGACCAAGCTCCCAGGAAGTGCGCCATGCTCTAAAGCAAAATGCACATAGTGGCCAAAAGTGGAATTACAGTGTCACGTGATGTACACTGGCCCAGAAAGACTTTTCCCTATTTGCTTAGCATTGGGAAAGAGACCTCCTTAAATCACTGGATAATTTCTTTGGAGACATGTTGACTTTTCAGAATGCATTTTTTAATATCCATTATTAAAAACATTAAGTCCTAAAGACGTAAAATGCGCCATTTTCCAAATATAGAGATATTTCCCCAGACAAAAATGAATGTGCATCGGACCCACGGGACACCACTGCATACACGCGCATGTGACTCGTGAGTCCCTGACACAACACAGGCTTTGTGCCGGCCATAGTAATGGATATATTTGAATCACAATTCATCATTTTTACTGTTTTACAACACATCCATTTACTGTTGGCTGTAAAGCTGTAATATGGTCGTCTTACCGTGTCTGTATCAGAACCGGTTATCAGTGAGCAGCGCGGAGCACTAGTGACAGTTATTAAACGGTGTTGAATGTAGTATTTACTTAAAGTTGAGCTGTGTAATAATACATGGGGCAATGTTACAATGCACAACCTTTTATTGCCTTTTTAAGGGCACAACACATTTTGATTCTGTTAATTTGATTTCTCCAGTCGTAGTTACAATATGATTCCCTGATAAGTTGTACTTATATATGTGTGTGTGTGTGTGTGTGTATGTAGAGAGATAGATATACCATTATCTGATTATCTCGTAAATATTAAAACCGACAGCACCGCTGTCATTATACCGTCGATTAGCAGCTGTTGCTAATAAGCTAAGCTACTACAAGAGGAATGCTCGTGAACGAGCGGTGTTCGCTTCTAGCACTCGGGTCATTTGTGTGAGCGAGCCAGTGAGTCGGAGTCAGTGTTCAGGTACAGTGGGTCGCACTCGGCCACTTTCGGCTGGAAAAAAGGCTGGAAAAAGAGTTTTCTCTGCTTCATGCACCACCGAGCAGTTCTCATAGAAATGAACGAGGCCCCGTCCCCACGGCTGTATCTGGATTTATAATACATCCATGATCCAGCTGAAGACCAGAAGTGGAAAACACGCCCCAAGGAAAGAAGCTCCCGGAAACACGCCCCCTAGAAACACCTCACCAAGAAGGAAGCCACAATAAGGAGCTGAGCTTAGAGCAGAATCTGCTGAAGTGAATATGACCATGTAGCGATATACTTAGCTTTTTGAACGTTTTCAGGACGTTGGTGTTTGCACAGTGTAAATAGTGTTATTTTTTGTGCATTTTAATCCTGACCTCAGGTTTGTTTACTGGTAGCTCTATGCCAATTCGAGCAACCACATAGAATGTGCTTTCTCTAACGTTAGCATAACACTTAAGATACAGATAATGATAAACTGAATACTATACATTTAAAGGAATATAGAGAGTTTAAGGTTGAATTTCCTTTGAGTTACCGACAGTGTCATGTGATTTAGGAGTTGATCTAAGTGATGTGTACATTGATACTTTCACCATTGCCACTTTTTTGGGGGGGAATTATGAATTTTGAATATCAAATTTAATTGAAATCTAAATTATATGTTATTTTCTTACTGTCACGATAATGCACTGTTTATTGATGCCACAGGTGACTGACGAGAGGCAACTATTTGAAGCACTGCATGATGAATCTCCACGAAGAACAACAACCAAAGCTGGAGCGATAAGGACAAACTCACAAGAGCCTTGAAGTTAGAAGAGTTTTTAAAAAAAAGCTTTTTACCTCAAAATCAACACCATCCTGTGCTGTAATAGAGTGGTGAAGGGATGACGTATTTTTGTAGGCTAACCAGGAAGTTTGCATCGCACTGGTTCCCTTGTCAAAAACCTTCTGGGATTTTTGAATGGTATTTTTCGATTACAGCCAAAAATAAGCTTTGTGACGAGCACGAGTTAGACTTAAACACTTTGTTCAGCATGATAATCTTACAGATGAACACCACTTTTGTGTGTTTTGAAGTGTAAATGAAATCACCAGAAGCATAAAGCCATTGTTAGGCTATACAAACTACATCGTGGTCGCAACAACTTAAACGTCACAACTACAAACACTGAAAAAACACATTAAAATACGATCGAAAAATATTATAAACAAAAAAAATCTACAAGTCTGAGTGCGACTCTGTAAAGCTGTAAAGGCGGACAAGTGGGTTTAATGAGTTTCTATGTCCAGTGTGATGACGTCTAACATCCCTGACAAACACTGTAGTCCTATTTAGCCCCTTGTTAGCCACCGACTTTTTTAAGACGAGTAAAACCTTAAAACTTAAAAAATCATGTTTAAGCAGACGAAGTGTATGTTGCAAAACAAAACGTCTAAATATCTTTAGCCTGTGTTAACCACAGACTTTATTTAAGACATCTGACCGAAAACCCATTCAAAAAACCTATAGACTTTAAGACAAGGGAACCGGACGAGCTAAAAGGCTAACGGACGTCCGCATTTTGGGACTTATTACTTCACTACTCTATATCCCAGGAAAGCAGGATATTATGGTTTCGGTTGTGCCACCACAGATACTTGGTGTTAAAACGTGCTGCTCAAACTGTTGACTTACACTCCTGTTTTAATTTATTTATCTAGAAAAAATTCTTAAAACTTTCTTTCATGTCTGTCAACAAACATTTTAGACGAAAATGATTTGGCTGTAAAGACTACCCTCCTTTTATATTTTTTTAAGACACTGATTTTATAACATACTTTACTACTTACTTTAGTACTTACTTTACTACATACTTTACATACTTTTTTACTTTAAAGTTAAATTAAATATTTTTGTAGTAAGGCCTGTGTAATATATTTTTATACAAGATAAAAAATGAAATTATCGAATGTACGTGTGTTGAACCTTTTGGAAGAAAGTTGAGGGGGGAATACAGACACGGCAAGACGTCCATATTACAGGTTTTACAGCCAACAGTGTATGGATATGTTGTAAAATGGCAAAAATGATGAATTATGATTTAAAAAATATCCATTACTACGGCCGGCACGAGGCCGGTGTTATGTCAGGGACTCCGGAAAAAACATGTGCGTTCACACGGTAGAGTCCCGCAGGTCCTATGCGCTTTCATTTTATGTGTGTAGAAATACCGAATTCCACATCTTTATTCGCAAAATGGCGCATTTTACGTCTTTAGGACTTAATGTTTTTAATAATGGCTATTAAAAAATGCGTTCTGAAAAGTCAACATGTCTCAAAAAAAATTATCCAGTGATTCAAGATGGTCTCTTTCCCAATGTTAACAAATGGGGAAAAGTCTTTCTGGGCCAGTGTGCATCACGTGATGCTGTAATTCCACTTTCGGCCACTATGTGAATTTTGCTTCAGAGCGTGGCGCACTTCCTGGGAGCTTGGTCAGTACTCAATCCGTTCCACCTACCGGATCCGGTCGGCGCAAGCAGTCCGCCATCTTGGACTGCTACCTTTGGCAGCCTCACTTGGACAAACAGGTCTTTTATCGTGTTTTATACATGGATGTATTATGGTTTTATACCCTGTCAGATCCGATCAACGCATGCGTGGTCAAACTAGCTACTTCTGCAGAGACAGGGGAAGAACAATGGACATTAAACATTGTTCAAACCTTGAAATACCCTTTTGTATATTATGCATGTTTTTTAATTGTTCTGCCTCTTTGGTGTAAATAAAGTTTTTTTTTAAAAAAGAGACCTTGTCAGTTGCAGAGACGCAGAGACCGATTTCACAATAATACATACATGGCAGAGACAGAGAAAGAAGACTGAAATATAGCTATTTGATGTAGCTACTGTCAATGTATATAATTAATCACCTATCATCTAACCATAGTCAGTTCTATGCACATTTTGCTTTTCATACTTTTTCTTCATTTTTTTCCTGAGACAAGCTCTCTTAGCATGGACACCGGTTTTCAAGCATAATTTCTCTCCACATAAATATTCGTGAGTAAGAGTCATGGATCAGGTACTGTCGCACCTGTTTGTCCAAGTGAGGCTGCTGTAGGTAGCAATCCAAGATGCTACCAGGTGGACTGCATGCGCACTGACTTGGTACTGACAAGCCCCATGCGTCATTTAGGTGTGATTTATAAAGTTCAATGTACACCTGTCTTGTTTTATAAATCTCAATCATAGAGTGGTGAAGTAATAAGTCCTAAAATGCGGAAGTCCGTTAGCCTTTTGGCACGTCCGGTTCCCTTGTCTTAAAGTCTGTGGGTTTCTTGAATGGGTTTTCGGTAAAATGCCTTAATTAAGGTCTGTGGTTAACACAGGCTGAGAATATAAAGACAGTTTGAACTTTTAAGGTTTTACTCGTCTAAAAAAAGGGGGTTGCTAACATGTGGCTAGATGGGACTACAGTGTTTGTCGGGGACATTGGACATTTTCACAGTGGAAACAGAAACTCATTAAACCCACTTCGCCTTTACAGCTTTACAGAGTCGCACTCGAACTTGTAGATTTATCTATTTATAATATTTTTTGATTGTGTTTTAACGATTTACGCTTCAAAACACACAAAAGTGGTGTTCATCTGTGAAGATTATTATGCTGAACAAAACGTTTAAGTCTCATAAACTTGTGTTTGTCAAAAAGCTTATTTTTGGCGATAATTGGGAATCCCATTCAAAAATCCCATAAGGTTTTTGACGAGGAAACCAGTGCGATGCAAAGTTCCTGGTTGGCTTAATACGTCATCCCTTCACCACTCTTTAGTGGAGCTGGGTGCACGTGTATGAGCTGTGACTGACAGCAGCTGTCAGGCTGCCAGAGTGTCACACCGTACAGAACGACACAAAGAAAACAAACAAGTGCTGTGGCTACATGTCAGAGGCTGACAGAGAAAAGAGCACAGCGAGGCCTAAGCGGACAGCAGTGACATTTGCAGGTATGTTTACATGCTGTTTTATGTGCTGCAGCTGAGCACAGAAATATCTGATAAGACTTTTCCTCATTCAACAAGCTAAAATCCTGGAAGAGAGATCCCTCCTCAGTCTCTCTTCCTTACGTTCCTACCATTTTTCCCCTGTTAAAGGATTTTTTTGGGCGTTTTCCCCTTTCTGCTGTGACAGTTCAAGGACAGAGGGATGTCTTTTGCTGTAAAACCCTCTGAGGAAAACTGATTTGTGATAATGGGCTTGATAAATAAAAATGACTTGAGTTGACAACATGTGTGTTCTTGTCTGTAAGTCAGATGAGAAGGACTAGCAGGAAACCTGATGCGGGTTGATGCTCAGAGTCTGCGACTCTTGTGATGTGTATCTGCTACCTGGCTCTGTCAGGTTACTTGTGCATTTATTTTGAAGGACCTGACTCGTTTCGGGCAGAAAATGTAGATGTCACTGCTGTGGATGTGAAACTTTCGGTCAACAGTTGAATGTAAGCACCTTTAACTGTTAAGATTCATTTAGTGTGAGTGAGCAGCAAACTAACAGCTGATCTTTGCAAGTCGCTCTGGTGCTCCATGGTCGCAATATGTGACTAAATAGTCAGTCTGGAGCTATGCAAAACCCTGCTTTGTATGTGTGTCTGTGAGAGGCAGACACAGAGGAGAGTGGGAGAACCGAAATGCCGATGGCTTTTAAACAATGTGACAATTTATACTCGATGTTTTCAATATAATCATATTATATATCACACATGGAACAAGTCATGATTCCTCGAATATATCTGATACATTGCCCATCCCTTGATGCCGGGATGCAGTGTTTAATTACACACTGGAGAGGAATGATGCCACTGTCGTTTGCTTCTGTGGAAAAATGCACAGGCGGTATGAAGAAGGACCTTTGTAGCAGCTCTATAGCGCCATCTCTGTGTGAAAAGGGCTACTGTTAACCACATGGACTTGTTAAACAGACTTTCACTTGTGCGGCACCTTTCTAGTATTCTGACCACTGAAACCACTTTTACACTACATGACACGCTCACCCATTCACACACACATTCACACCACACTGGTGCTGAGGCTACCTTATTTTACCAGGTGCCAAAACCATTCACACTCACACACTGATGGCACAGCCAACGAGCCACTGGATGCTGAGCTGTTTGGGACTCTTGCCCAATGATTTCAGAGCTGGAGGAGTGAACCACCAATCTTCTCATTAATGCACAACCAGCTGCACAGCTGCCATATATGAGATGTAAATGAGCTTTCAGTGTGTTTACCTTCCAGGCTCTGTGAGGCAGAAAGCTGCGATGTGTTCTCCCGAGGCCAGTTTAGGAAGATACTTCTGCTTCTGAGCTTCGTTTCCCGCTATCAGAATCCCCTGCAACACCAAACAGCTATCAGTTCATCACAAAGGAGTCAGCCCCAATACCGCCCTCACTGTTACCGTACAAATCGCTTTATCGGGGACAACAACCATCAGTTGTTACAGTTCAGTAACAAAATGGAATATTTACCTTCAGTCCAATGGCTTGATGTGCAGCCAGTGTTACAGCTATAGAGCCATCTAATGAGGTGATCTCCGCCAGTCGAGCATACACGGTGTTGGACAATCCCAGACCCCCTGGGACAAAAGCAAACAACACTAGGTTAAAAGCTAGTATTTGGGTGGACTGTGTACAGTAGTCAACTTTTCCTACAGGGACTTCTTTACTATCATTGAGTAAACTGCAGACATATTTTAGAGACATTTCATATTATATTAAGTTACAACAACAACAAAAGCAACAATAACAATAACAGTAGAGAACAACTGAGAAACTGTACAATTAACCCATATGCCTACTGCAGGAAGTTTGTGTTAGATTAGAAATTATGATTTGTGAGCAGATTATTTGCTGTGAATATTGAATCAGAGATGCGTTTTCCTGATATTGGTTGAAACTTTTTATAGGATTGGATAAACCCACAATCATACATTCTTTAAAGGCTTCTTTTTTGAGAAATTTCTTTTGCTTGGCCGTCTTTTCTATGACAGGACGAGGCTGTTCAGCAGTGAGTGAAGGCTCTGTGAATACAGCTTGTGTTTTGGGTCCTCACTGTGCCTCATGAGTTAAAAAAAAAAGTGTATCTTGAACATACATCTAAACGTAAAATAATACAAATGTGTTTAGTTATTTACGCAAACATTAATGAAATGCTGAGGGAGGCCTACTGTTCATTTTATTTTATATGTTTTAAAAAAAAATTTCAACAGCCCTTAAAATCAAGAAGGCCTCACGACCCTCTGAAAAGCTTTGGTGACCCACAGTGAGGTTGGGACCCTCAGGTTGGGAACCAGAGGTGTGTGGAAAACGTTGTTGCAGTGCAGTCCGAAATTCATGTCGCTTAAATACATGTTTAGGTGGAGAACAGTACACTTTTCGTTAGACACAGTCACACAGCGGAGGGGAGCTGTTTTCTCTGGAGCTGTACCCGCTGATCATAAACATCCTCCCTCTGCAGCTCTGCTCGGACCCGTGTAACCTGTGGAGGCTGCGCTGCATGCCGCCGCCATCAAAGCCAAGATCCACTGATAGTTTGTGAACCGTCTTATCAGCGTCATACTATCAGCCCCATTGACCAAGGGCTGGCCTCACATGCTGTGGTCCAACCAAACAGACAGAAAAAGAACTTTAACTTGTGCTTGTAAGAGCAGCATCATATTTTAACTTATGTGGGCCTGTGGGAGAAAGACTTGTGGTGCCATTTGAAACTCAGGGCTCTGCGGTGATGTAAAGAGAAACTGCCGGATGATCCATGCACAGCTCATGTTGCACAAGCTACAATGAATGGACTTTCCTAAGACCTAATGAAGACACATGATGTGCAGAGTGACTCCATGAGGATTTGAGTCTTAAAATACACATCACACAGCCCCCAGGGTGTGATGTGACATCTGATCACTACAGTTAGAGTGTTTGAATAGACAAAGAAAACAGAAATGCAAACTCATCACCACCAACAGCAGCAGCATTAATTACCAGCAGATCTTCAAAGAGTTGGATCTGATTGTCAAACAGAGGGGGAACACTGCATGCAGTGATCAGAGAGAAGACAGTCTGTAGCGCTGCTGTTAGTTACTGAATGAGGCTTAAACAGGCAACACAACATTTTTTCACTGACTGTTCCCTCCCTTGTTGTCCAGAACCCCCTGGGTTCAATTTGTTGTCCAGAATCCCCTGGGTTCAGGACAACAAACCAACACAAAGAGTCTTTACTAAAGCATCAACAGCAAAGCTGCAAAATTAGTCTGTCACAGGGCGGGTATACGTGGCGACTTAATCAGGTGTTGAGAAGCTTAGCTGCAGGTATCGAGGGGAGAAGAAGATGAATTCAGGAGGTTTTAAAAATGAGAAGCTAGATGTCCAGTTATATGTGAGGGGGAGAAACATAGTGTCAGTAAGTTAGGGAGGAGGCAGGGGTGTGGTCGCCTTGGAAGGAGCTTGTGACTGGGAGATGCAGGTCGGTTTAGAAAGAAAGCTTGTTATTCCCCAGGAAATAGTCTGAACTAATTTGAGGCCTGACATAATGATGTGTTTGGTGAGTCAACAGATTGTTTATTTCATTGAGCAAACAGTCCCTCGGGAAGCCCCTGTGGAAGACGCCTATGAAAGGAAGAGACTGAGGTACACAGACTCACAGGCAGAAGCTGAGCAGAAAGGATGGAAAGCTAGGGTTCGCCCAGTTGTTCACACAGTGGGATGTAGGGGATTTGTAGCTGGATCAGCTATCTCTCTGGGGGGACTGGGAGTAAGGGGACAAAGTTTGAGGAAGACAGTGAGGGAAATGTCAGATGAGGCAGTTAAACCCAGTCAGTGGATTTGGATTAGGAGGAACAGTAGTAGTTGTGGACCAGCAGGGGCATCCACTGAACAGACAACTCCTTGAGATCAGGTGGAGAGATCCAGCAATCAGTCCTCTCAGGAGAAAATCCAGGAAGTGTGAGGGTATTTAGGAGTGGGAGTGGCCTGGTTGAGTCTCTTTGTGTGAGACCATGCTGCCATCCAAGTAAGTGTTTGTTGATCCAATTCACCCTTATTTCCCTTAGCTTGAGTCTTGTATGTGAGTTGTAGTATATTGGCAATTGTGATGCATGTGCTAGGGAATGCAGCATCTGCACAGTCACTACCTGGAGTCTGCATAAATGGAGCCTGGGTCTGCTGAAGGTGGCATTGCTGTTTGGGCTGTGATAGCCATGTGATAGCCAGCCTAGCTAGCTTAGCTAGCTCAGCTTAGCCTCCTATGGGATAGACATGTGTTAGCTTCGTTTAACTTTGTATCTGTGGCAGCCAAGTAGTAGCATAGCTTTGCATCTGTGATAGCCATCTAGTACTGTCACTACCTGAAGCTTGCACAAACCCAAACTGTAAGGCAAGTGTGATGCATGTGCTAGGGAAGATAGCATCGGCACGTCACAGGAGCTCGCATGAACGGAGCCTGGGTCTGTCGAAGGTGGCATTGTTGTTTGGGCTGTGATAGCCATGTGATAACTAGCCTAGCTTGCGTGGCTAGCGTAACTTAGCCTTGTATCTGTAATAGCCATGTTGTAGCGTAGCTTGGCCTTGTGTCTGTGATAGCTTTGTAGTAGTTTAGCTTGTATCTGTGCTTGATCTGTGCAAGCTGCTTTTCAGTATCATATGGGTCATTAACCCTTTGGGACTGTTTGGTGCATTTTACATGCTTTTTATTCTTCATGTTATGATAAAATTGGCTGTGTTCATGCATATGGCATCAATTTTAGCAAGATTTTGATGTTGAAGCTCAGCTCCTACAATAAGTCTAAAATACACTGTGGAAACAAAATAGTTACATTCAGACTGTTAAGATCAAAAAATGCATTTTTGATCCCACAGCCATCAAATCATACAAACATGCACTGTATTATTTTTGGGTGTCATTCTGGGCTTTCTGCATATTAGAGAGTCTCTGTCTCCAAAACTTGGACTGAAATCCAATCAAACGGTAAAACTGGGCAGTGCTGCTCAAATATAACTCAAGATGATATTACTGCACTGCCTATTTTGCTCCAAATATGTTTTCAGAAATACATTTTAACGTCCTGTCTCACTGTAACAGCGAGAGTGTGTTAACAGGAAGTGGGCGCCATACTGCTGCCTGCACAGTGAAAATGGAAAAAAAAACAGATCAAACAGTTAAACTAAGCAAGTTAAACTAAGCAGCGCTGATCAAATTTCAACCAAGATTCTGTTACTGAGCTGCATTTTTCTGTTTTCAGAAACATGTTTTAGTTAACTGCTTAACAGGAAAATGAGATCTGGCCGGCTTCCATTGTTTCAGCTGGACCATTCCATCACCCACCAACGGGAGCGTTTATTGGTGTGGTACTGCAGTTTTCTACCTCTCGTCCTTTTTCTCTGCTTATGTAGCATCAATTTCAAAAGTATCTGCATCATTGTGCCGCAGAGACAGACTAGTTTTATATGAGGACCTTTTTTAAATCAGTGAGATATTCTTTAAGTGGAAGCACACGCTTCTCCCCTCACACAACAGCTGGCTTAAGGAGATCCTAAATCACATCGAACTTGACAAGATTAGATTTTCACTTGTAAATCCTTTGACAAGACCTGGAAGCCTTTTATTGAGCTTCTGAGTGAGACTACCATCCATCCAGATGACAACTAGACTCTCCTCCTTCCTTTTCTTTCTTTCTTTTTTTCCACAATTTTTTACTATATTATTGTTATTATTATTATTAGTAGTAGTAGTGGTAGTAGTTGCAGTAGTAGTAGTAGTATTAATAATTATGTATTTATTTATTTTTTTCTCAGTTTTCAGCAGGAAGGATTTGGAACATGGCTGGAAAGGATTTATGGATTTTGGAAATGAGGTTGCAAGTCATTAGATTTGGTTTGGCTCATGTTCTTGAAGTTTGTATGGCTTCTATGTTAATCAGAGACTACTCTGACATCACAGATATGTATTGTTTATTGTCAATAATACTAGTGTAATTAATAAAAAGATTTGAGAAAGAAGTGCACATGTTATCATGGTTACTAAATGGTTTGCATATATGGGTTGTATGCATGACCTTATACAGATCGGTTATACAGCACTTCCTAAACAGATTACACAATCAGCAGATGAAGTTATTGGTAGTTTAGCTGTTGAAATACTGCTAAAATTAAATATTTGCTGTCACAATATCCTGTGGTTGGTTGGTTTGCTTTCACAGCACAAACAATGGCTGGTTCAGTTGTTTGGACGGCACCAGGGTTTGATTGACAGCTTTCACACCAGCCCAGATGAACTGTACTAACTGGGCAAACAAACAGTTTGTTTTCACTAAACCAAACAGGTTAGGTGTAGGAGCACCCTGAGGTTATAACAAGCATCATTTTGCTTTTACAAACAGCTGGTACAACAAGCTCCAGGTTACAATCATCTTACCATAGTCCTCAGGAACCATGATCCCAAACAGCCCGAGCTCCTTCAGCCCATTCAAAGTCTCCGCAGGGATTTTGGCTTCTCGATCAATCCTCGCTGAGTCGACTAAAATCACAATAAACAGTCATTCTTTGTCAATTTAACAAATTAGTTAAAGTATTATACACACACACACACACACTACTTATAGCACGTGCAGTGTCATTTCCCTAAAGGATTCATCATGGTCTTTTCTCTCACCGTTCTCATTGAAGAATTTTTCAACGGGTGCAACAAGCTGGTTGATCTCCTCCAACTCTTCATTTCCAATTTCTGGATAAGGGAAGACCTCCTCCTGGAATACCAACACTCTGTTTAACTGGTTTATCTTCTTCATTTCTTTTTACCTTTGACCTCTGGGGATCTATGCCCATTTCCAATAACTATGTATGTTAAACCTGCGATCTAAAACAGTTCAAAGAATATTAGTAAACATGAACAACTTGCTTAAACTCAAATTTGTGATGTCATAGGGTATAAAGTCTGGAGCTGCCACAGACAACACATGGTGGACGCTGTTCTACATCACTGGTTCCCAACCTGTGATGTAGCGAACAAAAAAGGGGTTGCCAAAGCTTCACTGTGGGTCACAAGGCCTTCTTGATTTTGTGGGGTGTCAAAAAAAATTAAAACAAACTATATAGATATATATAGATGTCTACACCAATCACCTAGGGCCTCAGAGTTCATGCCATGCAGTTTCTTAAAAAAAAACATGTTGAGACTTCTATTAAATTCGTGCGAGATTGAAAAATCCTACAGCTGTTCTTAAAATACTTTTTAAGTAATGACTTTTTGAAGTTTGGCCCTCTGAGTTAAATTTCATTTTTGTGAATCTTGTGAACCTCACCACTCATATTTCACTTGATTGGACAGAAATTTGTTTTGAACATACATGATGACGCTAAGGAAACTTGGCAACATGTTCTCATTTCAGTAACTGTTGCTGAATGGTAACAGTAATAGAATTAATAACAGGAGATCGTTGTTTTTTGTGTGTTGTTTTTTTTTCTTCACCAGAACGAATAATCTTTCATTTTCGAAAATTCATAGCTCCACTAGTTTTGCTTCATGTAAAAATACGTGCTGAAATAATTAAAACACACTTAGGTTCTTGAAGAAAAAAGTGGTACGTGCTATAAGTATCTCACCATTCAAAACTAAGGCTTTGATTCAGATGTAGACGGGGGGAAGCACATATCGACACCGGCTGTGGACACAGATGAGGTTGAGGGTCAGTCCGGGGGACTCCCACACAGCTCCCGTTCACTCACTCACACACACATACACACACACACACACACACACACACACTCTCTCTCTCTCTCTCTCTCTCTCTCTCTCTCACACACACACACAGAGACAGAGCTCCATCACCAGAAAGTAAACTGTCGGAAGCTACCTTGTTGAGCTGACCGAGGAACAGGTCCTTGGCATACACGAGCTTTCTGGAGTGCGTTTTAAAGTTCCTCCACTGCTGGAGCTGCACCACTTCTTTCCCAGCATGCCTCACAACGTTACCGGCGAGCAGCCGACGTCCTACGCCGACACATTTCGACAACAAGACCGATCTGTTTACATTCATCATGGTTCTGGCATAGAGCTCTATCTAATGTAGTCCATAGGTGGATCACATACAGCAACAACAAGCGCACCTTTCACCCCTTTCCGACGCTTGCTGATGACGTACACAAATGGGTAGTTCAAAGTGCCTCGTAAGCTCGTAAACGGTTGATGCTAGAATAGATCGTCCGGGGGGAGGTGGGCGGGATCTCCGCTGCATGTTATCAAATGCACACAGTGGAATCAACAATCATATATCATCATATTTACAAATAAAAATTATAAGAGAAGTAAGTACAAAGCATTACTTCAGTATTAGTGAAGCAATAATACAAAAACAGACAGACAAAAAAATTAATAAAATAGACACAAGTATGAACACACACAGGGGTGTACCAAAATTAGCTACCAAGTTGTACGATTTGCATAAATTAATAGTTTTGGTTATTTTTTTATAACATATTTTTAAGTTTGATATTGCTTAAAGATATGTATTATAGATCCGTTTTTCTAAGTGGTATATTTCTTTTAAATATTTTATTGTATGCATATGAAATTTACGAACATATGAGCAAATTAATCATATACTGTTCACTCTTGAAGAAATTTGGATTTCTTTAATAGTCTATCATTAACAAATCCGGTTTAAATCAAAGTCAAAGCTGAGAGCACCTCCCTTAGTAGTCAGTTTTCAATCAGTAGTCTGTTTAAAGATGTTTACACCTTATGGCATTGTGTTTTTACACCTGTATCTGAAATTCTATATATTTATTATGGCAGTGTCTTTTTTACACCTGTATATAAAATTATATATATTTATTATGACATTCTCTTTTTACATCTTTATATAAAATTTCAATATCTATTATGGCATTCTCTTTGTATCTCCTTGTACTTATTGGACGTGAATGATGCAATAATTCTTTTGTACATTTTAATTTTCAATAAAGACGGGGGTTTGAGTCATATGTCATATGCTTGTAATTTTAATATTTTTGACAGCACCTGAACATAGCATAACAGCATTACAATGGCGCAAGGATACCACTTGATGGCGCAATGTACAAAGGAACTCTACAATAGAGCATACAGACATCAACTATTAAATCTGAGCTTGTTTTTAAAACACATTGAAGCCATCGACTACAACATAAAAATGCTGTAAAAACAAACAAACAAAAAACTATTAGACTACCTACACAGATAGTTAAGAGTGAGTCAGTGTGTGTGCGTAACAGTGTGTGCACACTTCTCTCAGCTGGCAGAGAAAATGAAGGCCTGTACTCGGCCCCTCCCAGCCGCATGATGACGTTGTCCTGCTGACACTGAGGATGTGGCCCTCATAGCTGGGATCTATTTTTAGCAACCTCAAGGGCCTGACCAACAAACAGGGCAGACTGTCACTCATACCACCTGCCACAGTCGGCATGCAGCCAGATGGGTTGACTGTGCAAGACTGAAGAGAATTACTGAGCTGTTAAGACCCTCATCAGCACAGACAACTTCCAGAGCACTGAGTTTATTTCAATACAGACAGGTGAGATCTCGGTCCCTGAGGCGGACCATTGTATTGTTGCCAACTAAAAGAGGAGTGAAAGACAAACACATCTGAATCCCTGTTGGACAGGACCAACAGATGTCATGTCCTCAGTATTGTTGGACCACTCTGATGTCATTAGCTGGAGTTCAGATAACTGCGGCTGTGGAGTTTCAAGGATGCGAGCAGGGAGGGGTTGACTGATGTTGTTACAGTTTGCATTGTGGGAAGGGTGGTTTGACCTGGGTACCCTTTCATGAACTGGGGAGGAGTTTTCATTCGACAATTACACACAAATTGCTAGGTTCTGAGGCTGACTGTGCTGTGTTCTTTTAGTTGAAATATCCTTTACTTTGACTGCCTCAGGCAAAATTGTTTGATGCAGAAATCAAACCAACTTTCTCAGGTTTCAAAGGGTCAAATAGCTTGTGAGAGGCACCTGAACACAGCACATGATAACTGACGTCGCACCAGGTTTTAATGTATTGATGATTTAATGAATAGATACATCAATTCCGTGTTTATAGATCAGAACTGTTCTTGTCAGTATGGGAAATGCTTTGAAACATTTTGACAACCCTATTGACAAATAAGATTTACAGAAAGTATTGATCAGTGGCAATTTCTTTTAATTTGTTTCCC
The DNA here is from genome assembly GCF_026936395.1 of Plectropomus leopardus. NCBI lineage: Eukaryota > Metazoa > Chordata > Actinopteri > Perciformes > Serranidae > Plectropomus > Plectropomus leopardus. The sequence continues at coordinate 1,386,758 of NC_142177.1, read as the reverse complement.
AAATTCATTCATATAACACTAAAAAAGTCGATCAACTTCACCGTCCTTTTTACAAAACGATGTGATCCTTATATTATGTGGTTACCAGCAGCATTAATACCTGATGCTGTCCTTCATTGTTTCATGTGCACGTGACTGGTTTCATCCAGCCGTGCATTTTTAAATGCAGTATGACCATTACACATTAAGATGGAGACGCACACAGTTGCGGCAGCTCAATGTTCTATTGGTTGGTGCTTTGTTTGGCTTTTTGTGTACGTGTTGTTTCTTGTCCCGTGCACATTCTGTTGGGCAAACAATGTTTACGGCCGGCCTGATCTCCTGAAGATTGGAGCTGGTCACGAATGGAGTTTTACAGCCGAGTTTCTCTGTTCACACAAGATCCTGTTGGACACAGCGAGGAGCCCCGGCTCTCTGTGGATTACCATGCCCGTGGGGAGGAGGCGAAGGCGGCACAGAAAGGGGAGGCAATAGCGAGACTGCAGGGCCGATGCGCTAGCCAGGCTACCGAGGCAGCCACTCAAACCACCGTTCCCTAGCCTGTTTCTCACCAATGCCAGATCCATCGCTAACAAGATGGATGAACTGAGGCTACAGATTGCAGTTAACAACCTTATTAAGGACAGCTGCATTCTGTTGATCACCGAAACCTGGCTTCATTCATTCATTCTGGCTATTGAGCTAGCAGGCTACACTGCACAGCGTCATAACAGGACAAGAGATTCCGGTATGAGCAGAGGAGGAGGGCTCTGTGTGTACATGAACAACTGGTGTACTAACACAGTGATTGTAGACAGTCACTGCTCCCTGGACCTGGAGTATGTGACTGTTAAATGCAGGCCCATTTATCTCCCTAGAGAGTTTACTGACGTCATAATAACTGCTGTATACATACCACTGGATGCTAATGCCAACTCGGCTATTGGACATTTGTATGGTAGCACTAGTAGAGTACATATAATGACGCTGTGTACATCATAGCAGGGGACACTAATCATGCAGACTTGAAGCAGTGCTCCCCAAATTCCACCAGCATGTTAAATGTGCTACAAGAGGAACTAACGCACTGGACAGGCTCTACTCCAACATCAAGCTGGGCTACAGGGCTAGGCCACTACCACACCTGGGCCAGTCTAACCATATATCCCTGCTTTTAATTCCTACATATGCCCCCCTCAGGAAAACTGCTCCTACCATCACAAAGACCATCAAAACTTGGCCTGATGATGCCTCTCAGCAGCTGCAGGACTGCTTCGACAGGACCAACTGGGATGTGTTTGAACACCAGGATCTGGAGGTTTTCACAGACAGTGTACTATGTTACATTAAAAACTGCATGGACACTGTCACAGTGGACAAACGCATCCAGGTCTACCCCAACCAGAAGCCCTTGAAGACCCGGGAGGTCCAGCAGCTGTTAAAAGAGGGGAACACACTTTTAGGTCTGGCGATAGGGCTTTTTACAGCACGGCCCAAGCTAACTTAAAGAGAGGCATCAGAGAGGCCAAATCAGACTACTGGTGGAGGATAGAGGACCACCTGGACAGTAACAACAGCAGGAAGGTGTGGCAGGGAGTCCATTATCTCACCAACTACAGGACCACACTTGGAGCTGCTGAAGGTGACGCAGAGGAGCTGAACCTCTTCTTTGCTTGCTTCAAGGTGGAGCCACCAGAAGCAGCCACAACACACCACATCGTTGACAGCAGCTTAACCCTCAAAATAGAGGAGCATGAGGTAAGGCGCACGCTGTGGACCAACAACCTGAGGAAGGCTGCTGGACCCGACGGCGTCTCTGGACGCGTGCTGAAGGAATACGCAGAACAGCTGGCTGGAGTCTTCACAAGGATTTTCAACCAGTCTTTAGCCTAGTCCACTGTCCCACCCTGTCTGAAGTCCTCCACCATTGTCCCCTTGCCCAAAAAAACCCCCACATTTCGAGCCTCAACGACTACCGGCCAGTCTACACCAGTGGTGATGAAGTGCTTTGAAAAACTGGTCCAGGGTCACATCACATCACTCCTGCCCCGAAGCTTTGACCCCCACAAGTTTGCGTATAGAGCGAACAGATCCACAGAGGACGGTGTAGCCACAGCCCACCATGCTGCACTGTCCCACCTAGAGCAGCGGGGGAGCTACGTGCAGATGCTCTTTGTGAACTACAGCTCTGCTTTCAACACCATCCTCCCCCACAAACTGGTTGACAAACTGGGGGACCTGAGACTTCCACACTTCACCTGCATGTGGATAAATAGCTTCCTGTCTGGTCGCAGCCAGAGGGTCAGAGTGGGCCATCACACATCCATGGCCCTCAGCCTCAGTACTGGCTCTCCACAGGGCTGCGTGCTGAGCCCCCCGCCCACCACAGCATCACCATTGTCAAATTTGTGGATGACACCACGGGGGTGGGGCTCATCTCTGGGAGCAATGAGTACGACTACAGGGATGAGGTTGAGCAGCTGACAGTGTGGTGTGAAGAGAATAACCTGCTCCTCAAAACTTCAAAGACCAAGGAGCTCATAATAGACAACAGGAAGAAGAAAACGGACATTCCACCATTAATTATCAGAGGGGACTGTGTGGAGTGGGTGGCGGACTTCCGCTTCCTGGTAATCCACATTGAGGAGGACCTGACATGGAGTGTGAACACCTCTGCGCTGCTGAAAAAGATCCAGCAGTGACTGCACTTCCTGAGTGTGCTCAGGAGGAGCAACATCACCCAGAGATTGCTGCTGTCCTTTTATCGGTACTCCGTAGAAAGCGTACTAACGTACTATGTATGCATGTGGTATACCAGCTGCACAGCGACTCATAGGAAAGTGCTCCAGAGGGCTATTGACAATGCCTAGAAGATTGTCGGCTGCTCTCTCCTCACTTTGGAGGACTTACACAGTTCCCACTGTCTCAAGAAAGCTCAGAACATCATAAAGGACATTTCCCACCCTGGACAGTCCCTGTTTGAACTGTTGCCGTCAGGCAGATGGCACAGATCAAGGCAAGGCAAGGCAAGTTTATTTGTATAGCACGTTTCAGCAACAAGGCAATTCAAGGTGCTTCACACAGAACATTGAAATACAACAACAGGGGGAAAGGAAACACATTTAAACATTATAAAAGAAGCATGTAAAAGGTGATTAAAAACAGCAAGTGGGAAAACAACAGATAAAACCCAAAAATATAAAAACACATATATTGAAATAAGAGTTGCAGTGCAGAGTTTCGAAGTAAAATATAAAATTAAAAAAGTAAAAAGCCTTTTAGTCAAAGGCAGCAGTGAACAGGTGAGTCTTTAACCTTGACTTAAAAGAACTCAGACTCTCAGCAGACCTGATATTTTCTGGTAGTTTGTTCCAGATATACGGAGCATAGAAACTGAATGCTGATTCTCCATGTTTAGTTCTGACTTTTGGAACACAGAGCAGACCTGCACCAGATGACCTGAGTGGTCTTGATGGTTCATACTGGACTAGAAGGTCTTTGATGTATTTTGGGCCTAAACCATTCAGTGCTTTATATGCTTACCATCTTACCTTGCGCATTTGTCCGCGCTGAACACCGCACGGCACCTGCTGTCACATCATCTACCCGCCACTTCTTCTTCTGACGTGCATCTTACCTTGCAAATGCGCAAGGTAAGATGATTATTACAGGAACACATCACCCAAATTCATCAGTAATCATAACTAGATTATTATACTGTTGCTCCGGTGCTTTTTGGTACGTGCAGGGGCGAGAACCTGCACGCATTTGTCCGCGCTGGCACGGCACCTGCTGTTACATCATCCACCCGCCACTTCTTCTTCTGACATTCATTCAATAAAGTTTAAAAAAACAAACCAAAAAACAAAGTTCGTTTTCTTGAGATAACGACTTAATATCTCGGGAAAACAAAGTTCGTTTTCTCGAGATAACGAGATAATATCTTGTTATAACGAGATAATATCTCGTTATATCGAGAAAACGGCTTGTAAAAAAAGAAAAAAAAACACATGTCCGCTTAGGGCTTCCGTAGTAACATGTAACATGTACAACAAAATTAAAAATGCTTGCCAGTCAGTGCACCATTCACACAGTATCTAAAGCTAATGATAAGTAAAAAGAGAAATAGCTAAAATAAACAACAACTAAAATAAATAACATGAAAAAAAAGCATAAACATACACAACCATACACCTGTGCTAATTTGGTAGCTACATTGAGTGTGGTCATTACTGTAGGATAAAAACTGTTTTTGAGTCTGTTTGTCCTTGTCCTGATCTTTTTTTAAACAATTACAAAGCCAGCTTACTATCACCTCAAGAATATTTCTAGGATTAAAGGTCTGATGGGGACCTTGCAGGACCTTGAAAAACTTGTCCATGCATTTATCTTTAGTCGAGTTGACTACTGTAACAGTATCTTCTCTGGTCTGCCTAAAAAGTCAATCAGACAATTGCAGCTGATCCAGAACGCTGCTGCTCGAGTCCTTACTAAGACCAAGACAGCGGACCACATCACTCCAGTTCTGAGGTCTCTACACTGGCTCCCTGTCTCTCAGAGAATAGACTTTAAAATTCTCTTGCTAGCATAACGAGATAATATCTCAGGAAAACAAACTCTGTTTTCTCGATATAACGAGATATTATCTCGTTATATCGAGAAAACGCTTGTAAAAAAAAAAAAAAACCACGTCCGCTTAGGGCTTCCGTATGTTACAATGACAATAAAGCCATTCTAATTCTAACATTCTATCTCGTAACATTTTCAAGTGATGCTGTCCGTGCTTGTTGCATGTGGATGCACCTGGTACTTTCTGGCCATCCATCAGCATACAATTACAATGCCACCGGTTCTGTCCTAGCACGTCCTCATCTGACTCCTTCTGTGCGCACTGCATGTGGAGGCAGAGGGTGGCTTTTGGCGTCACACTTGTACGCTGAAAGCACTGACAGAGCAGTGCTATTTAACGAATTCTGAATGAGAATGGGCTGGGGCCTACCACACAGGGAAATGTTAAGGTCACATGCGTTGTGCGCAGGGCAGCAGGCTGGTGGGGAAGGAACCGGAGCTGGTGTGGGAGGTGGAGCGGTACCAACTAGACATAGCTAACTTCTACACACAGCTCTGGCTCCAGAACCAAACTCCTGGACATGGGCTGGACTCAACTTTTCCAGCGATGCCCAGGGTGAGAGGCACCGGGTGGGTATGGCGATACTCATAAGTCCCTGCTAAGTGCTGCTATGTTAGAGTTTTCCCTGGGAGAATGAGAGAGTTCATTCACTTTCAGCCTAGCGTAAGTTTTTTATTTCTGGTGATTACATTTAGGCTTCAAAAATCCTGAACGTGGTGTTCATTTGTGAATAAATCTTGCTGAATAAAATGTGTTAGTATCATAAATGTCAAAGAACAAATTTTCTGCAATAATCTAAAATCCAAAGGAAAAATCTCATAGGCTTTTTGACAAGGGAACCAGGTCGACACTAACTTCTGTATCGGCCTATAGAAAAACATCCCTCCTGGGCACTCAATAGGAGGTGTGGTTGGTAGACATACCCAGTCATTCAAGTGAGACCAAAAAATTGTATTTTTGACAAAGTAAGGACACCCAGCTCAGATTTTACAATATATTGTTTTATTTTGCGTTCTCAACATTGTCACAGTACTAGTTTTACATCAATGGGGTTTTGTCTACTTAGAAACAGAATGCATAATAAAATAAGAGCACTCCTCCCTTCCCTTTGACTCCAAAAGTGGGCTGTGAGTGTGAGAGAATAGGAGTGCCTCAGGAAGTAAGTCAGCAGCCGTGTTAACTGTGTAACGGCTGGCTGTTCGTCTCTAGATCCTCTAATAATTCAGTCCTGATGGAGGCAGAGAAAAGCAGCTGATGATTATGTAAATATCAGAGGGGAGCAGGAATGCACCATCAATGTAACTGCAGACATTGAGTAGTAGTAATAATAATAGTAATAATAATCATAATCAGAATAATAGTAATTTACAGACTATTTACATATGATTTCTCATTCTTTGCTACCCACCCCTAAAATGTTTCCATCATTTAAGTGACTCTTTATTCAATGACATTAGTTTCAGATGGATGGATTTACTATTTACACTCAGAAGTGTTCTGCCATGTCTTTATACTGTACAGTGGAAGTAGAGGTGAAATGCATGCCAAATTAGAATGACACAACTTTAAATGAAAAGGACACTAGCAAGCCAGAAATCATCTAAATGTAAACAAGCATCAGTCAGAGAAATCAAAGCTACACTGAAGGTTTAGGGTCTAGTCAAGCCCGCTACTCAATGAAACAACACTTAAAAAAGAGAGAGAGAAAAGCAAAGAACGATAGGCATCAATGGCATGCAACAAACCACCTCACACGGAATCTGGACAGCTACTTTCATCAGTCATCTGAAGGAGCTGGTGGATTATAACTGAAAGCACTCTGATTTGAAGTTATTCTGGTAACCATAAAGTGTTTTTGTGGCTGGTGTTTCCACTTTCACTCCATGACAAGAAGTTAGTAATGTGACTTTGGTCTGAAACAGAAGTTATGACTGGTCAAAGGTAAGGTTGTGCTGGGTTGCTTACATTTGGCCCCCAAGTGATTCTGTGTAAAACGGATTTCAAATTTAATAACCATGCAATATTGGCACTTTTCTGACGCCATACAAACTAAACTATGCTGGATAAAATGCTGTAAATGCTGTATATTTGACAGGTCAATGTTAGATTTTAGAGTAGCCCACAGTGCATTAGGGATCAGTAACACTGTCTAATCAAGCACCCTTTATAGAGGACGTATAGGCCATAACTAATGGCTTTTAATAATACTTCATACATCAGAATAAGCTATAAAACATTTGGGTTGCCAGTTTCTGAAAAAGCCTCCTTGGTAGGTGTTTTTCCTCTTCCAGCAAACTTGTCTTGTGATCATTGTAGTTGCAGGATGGCCTAAACAACAACCAGTGCTAATGAACACAGCCTACCTGTGCTCTTTTTTCAGAGTTAATGTACTGTTCATAAAAGTAAATGAATTCAGTTATATGTAACACATTATAGTGCTTCATGCTTATTCTTGAGAACTAACAAGCATATTGACTGAAACATTCATTCATTCATTCATTGTCCACAACCGCTTGTCCTTGCAAGGGTCGCTGGGGGGCTTGAGCCAATCCCAGCTGTCATCGGGCAGAAGGCGGGGTACACCCTGGACAGGTCGCCAGACTATAGCAGGGCCGACACATATAGACAGACAACCTTTCACGCTTGAGTGAAATATATGTATCTGTTATATCTGTCATATCATTGGGGCCATAAAGCAGGTGTACTAGAGAATTCACCAGCCAAACGGCTGACTGCCTGTTTTGAGCTTCAATAACTTGAATGGAGATAAAATGTTTTAATTGTGTAGGCCATCTAGACTTTTAACATGTTTTTTGATCAAATCCCAATAGTGACATTAATAATTTCATTGAGGTTGTGATGCTCAAAAACAAAACAACACTTATTTACAGACATTTCATTCCAAAAGGTTTTTTGGGCCAGTGACATGATGTGACATATCCCAGAACGTGGTTTAACCCATGGATGTATAAAGATACCTGGATACTGCACTGGGGGCAGAAGCCCATTCATTCCTGTGAAAGTTGCTCAGTAGCGCATGAAGCAAAAAATGCTCTATTTTCGCATTATGAAGGTACCTGGCTCTTCCGTATTATGAGGCCCATAGAGCAGGTGCATGAGAGACAATGGGACCCCTGGAAAGCTGCTCAGCCTTGCAGAAAATTTTTCCCAGTGGCCACCCACGGCATTGCAGTAAAAAATTCCCCTGACCAAAAAACATTTTCCCAACAGACCAACATTGCAAAGAGACGTCTGTAAAACGGTTGACAGGACACCTCAAAGTTTAAACAAGGTCAGATATGAATCTTTTTACTCTGAATTTTTGAACCATGGTGGTTTTATATGGGTTAAACTCTTCTCGAGCTGAGAAAAGTATTTAAAAAATCTGTGACATCACCACAATGTAAAGTCTATGAGCCGAGTGGGAAGAGGTTTTGATGCTCACAAAAAATTAGCCTATGTCTCTTTCCCAGTGAGACTCCATGGGAAAAAGTCTTTCTCTGCCCATGGGCATCATGTGTATTTCCACTTTTGGCTACTATGTAAAATTTGCATAAGAGCCTGGCTGACTTCTTTGCCTCCTTCTTGGAGGCCTGGTTTGCAGTCTTCTCCTTCACTGTTATGGTCAGCTCACTGCTATGCTTCTACTGCCACCTGCTGTCAATCAGCAGCCAACAATTGGGGATGAGTAACATTTGCTGGAGGACACCAGCCTGGGGGATATTTTCAGAACATGGCAACCAAAAAGTTGTTCTTAAGAATGACTTACTGCGGATGTATAAAGTATCAGTAAATTACTTATTAACATTGATGGATTTAACAGTGAATTGACTTTATTAAATAATCATATTAGATACAATGTATAAACCCTCTATAAAGGATTTTTAAAATATTACTATTAGAGTGGTACCCTGATAACTTAGACCTTAAGCAAATAAGTATTTTACAATAATGATATACTGGATATCACTTGACAACAGTAAGGTGTGAGCCATTGACAGAGGCAGATGACAAATATAAAGTTAAAATAATTACTTTCATTATACTCAGCTGTCAGTCCATTCTCACTGTGATTTCAAGAGTATATGTTCTGTCACACTGACTCTACCTGTCCTCACCCAACTGTGATAACAGCCAGTTTTGACTACTGTTGTACACTGAAGACCCAGTAAACTGCTCCATGTGGACCAGGAAACAATACAGAGTTAGTTATCCCCTGGAGTGACACAAATACATAGTTGACTTCTATTTGCTGTAAATGAGGAAGTCAAAACTATTCTACCATTCATTTTTAACAACAGTCGACTGTAACACTGTTATAGTTTGGGAATACACAATCATTTAGAAAATAGCCGAGAAATACATTGTTACATGCAATTATTTAGTTTGACATTCTTTATCAGTGTGGAAGGTCCAGTCCCTCCAAATCCATGTGGATACTTGCACTTCACTGAAACATTGAGAAAGAAATGACAAAGGACGTTGCAAGAAAAAAAACACAACACCAACAGAACTAAACAAAATGGAACAACCAGATTGAAATTGTTCTTAAACAAAACAAAGAAAAAAATATATATTGCACATACAAGTTTAAAAAATCCATGTCATAATATTTTAAGCAGAAACAGACTAGCCAATGATATCAACTAAGTAGAACAAGTGCTATTTCTATCATTTTGAACAGAAAATATGCTCCATCACACTAGCCCCTTGCCTCCACTCTGCACACACCACAGATACTATGCAAAGGATGGCTGGGAGGTACAACCAGCTATCCCATAATATGTTGTTAAAATGATTGATATAAAACTGCCATTTGTGGTGAGTGAAGCATAGGAGTGCTATTACCATCACAGACTGATAATTATTGATTTCTGTACTGTGGTGTCCTCGTGGCTCTGAGGAAAAGTCTGATCAAGGGAGTAAACAGCACTGTACCACATGCTCGCTGCTCGAGAGACACACAATGAAACCAAAGAGGGACAGGGCACACTCAGCCAGCTGAGAGCTTCCACATCAGGGGAGACACTTAAACAGTCATGGTGCTGTTTCCCTGCTACACAGTTTGCACAGTCACTTTCCAGGAAAAACTTGGAAAACCTCCTCCTCCTGCAGAACGGACTTGAAGAATCCTACCAGGTTTTAGTACAGCATTAAGAGCTTTTTGTATATTGTTTATTGGACTCTAAAAAAATAGCTAAAAAATAAAATGATGGTGGACGAGCAGCCGGTACTGAAGGGCGGACATTCATATGTATCTGTTTGCTCAGCAGCTCACTGAGGCTGTCTTTTCCAGGGCTGGAGAGATGACTCAGAACCAAAGATGACTGCAGTGGATGAGACTGTTTGCAGGCTGGTATGCACGTCTTCACCAGCATTCAACAATCTTTACACAGCTCTAACTCTAAGGCAACCATAGACAGTATTCCAGCTTACTGAATTGCCTTACTAATAAAAACTTTGATTGGTTTCTTCACAGTAAAACTATGCCACTTATGTGCTGGTATAATACTGAGAGTTTTAATTGATGCCATTTGTTCTGTAATAATAATTATCAGAATAATTACAGTTGATATTGTTATTTTACAAAATACTATGCACAATATACATAAAGCAATTTCTGTGACTAAATTAGCAAATGCTTCATTATTGGCACATTTATCACTGCTACCAGAGATATCACAGTGCACTGTGAGCTATCGCTACATTAAATACTCATACAGCTACTGCACTGCTGAGGATGACCCTTTGTCTGTGTGTCTGTTCAACCAAATCACCCTCATACTAATGAAAGTTTACTATTGACTTCAGTAAAATACAAGAAGCAAGATATCTAATACTTTAAAGGTACTATATGTAACTTTTTACATGGATAATGATTTTATTGCCAATGAGTGAAAGGATTGTAAAATAAAAACTGAGACCTTCCTCAACTTTCTTGGTTGTCTAATAGTCTGCTGACTGATCTCTATAGAAAGGACTTGGGACAGCTTTTGTGGGGAAATCGGAAGGATATGTTAATGTGTGTTACCGAGTGCCTTGTCTCTCATCAGTTCCCCCCAAAACAGTGTGCATCATTAGCTTAGGTTAATTAAGAAGTCCGCAAACTTCAAAAAACAACTGGCACCCACCATAACACTAGCTCAACATTTTGCGGTGGCAGTCAACAGGTGGACCTTAGTGACTCAAAATCAGCCAGCACAAGAATGAGCGCTGGGGTTTTGATCCCAGACCTCATCGACTCCCCACCGAATCAACAAACTTTCTGCTGCTGCTGTGAGACAACAGACCTAGCATCAGCCTGCTGTGACCCCTAGCACTAGGATTTTGCTTGGCTTGTGTCCTAGCTGCTGGAGAAAAGTGGAGGGACCCTGGGTTGTGCTAGCTTGCTACTTCGTATCTAATTTCTGGTCTGATAAAGAGGAAATTCATCAAATGCAGTGCCCCCCCTCCCCTGTGCGGTAAAAATCCAAGAGGAAACACTGACCTGTGAAATATATTGTGACATTTTGGCTTAAGCTGGCTTATGTTTTCTTGCTTGCTGTTGTTGATTTGCTTGCTTACTAGCTAAAATAGCAAAATACTCTAGAGTGGATAACATCTGGATTGACTAGCTTTAACTAACTAAGTAACTAACTAACTAACTAACTAACTAGCTTGACATTTGCAAATTACTCATGATCTAATGTTATGAAGCAACCAAGGCCAGATTAATGCATTTTAAGTTAAGTACAACTAGCTGGATAAGCTTGCTTGTTCGATGTTATCGCTTGGAAAATACTATTTGAGTGGACATGTTAATTCGCTAATTTGCCAAATAGCGTCTGCAGCTAACATGATCCATGATACCAACTTAGGTATGTACAAATGTGTACATTTAGCTAACAATATATGGTGTAGCATTACAAAGCAAAGGTGCATAAATAATGACTATTGGCCAATAGAGCAATGCAAGGCAGGGTCAGACAACAAGCTAACAATAACCTAAAGGGGCATTTACAAAACTGCACTCACTACCTCCAGTGATAAACAGACGCAGAAATCCACTGCAAAGCAGCAACATGTCACATCTCGGGATGAGAACATTTTGCATCTGCTGCAGGTTGCTCTGTAACGTCAGCTGACGAAGTAATTTGCAAACGAACAGCTAGTTAGTATAGTAGCTAGTTAGAGCCAATGATCCAAATGAAATATAGGAACATTATGAGTATGTCTGTAATTTATTTTCCAAAATCCTATCAACATGATGCCGGTAAATCACACTAATCACACCAAGTCTCGTGTATGTCAAGTCAGTGTCAGTGCACAGGTGCTCACTTTCGTATAATACGAATGTGATCAACAGGTTGCTGACTGCAGTTCACTGCAGTTCACAGTGTCATTAATGAGGACTGACTGAGGATTTTCTTAAAGTTACATAGAGAACCTTTAATTTAGTGGGAGAGAAACAGTAGTTGTGGTCTTTGTGCATGCTCATCTGTTTGTGGTCTGTTGCTTTTAAAGCAGCCAGACATGACTTATGACCTGAAATGAAAGGAAAGGAGCAACCGGACAAGAAATATTGTTTCTATTAAATGTACTGCTCCTGTGATGAGTGTAACAAAAAATGCTGACAGAGGCACAGGATCCAGTCTGGCTTTACAACCCCAGACCAATGATGCACAGTGCGACTGTCTCATTAACTGAGAGCCTCAGAGAAAAATCAAAGTTCAGTCAGAGAGCCCAGAGAGCTGCTGTGCAACTCAGACCACCGTACTAATGCCACTGTGCTTCGGCTTGGTGCTGCTGGGCGCCTGGGAGGGTGCTGGAGGCGGGCCGTGGTGATGGGGGCCGTGAGCGGGATGGGAGGAGTGTGCTGAATGGCTTCCAAGGCCGTGCTGCGTGTGAGGGTGAGGAGGGTAGACCGGCTGCTGGCCGTGAGGAGGGGGCGGGTGGTACTGGTGCGGAGGGTGCTGCAAGTGGGCCGGAGGGTGGTAGTGGTGGTGGTGATGGTAAGGCGGGGGGTTTTGGGTCATGTGGCAGAACTGGGCATGGTGAGGGTGCATGGAGGTCGATGTGTCTGTCTCAGCCCGGGCCGTGTGGTGCAGGTTGGCAGGATGGGGGGTATGGGAGATGAGGGTGGGGTGCAGGGGCTGAGGGGTGGGGCTGGGGGACTTCACGCGCCTGTTGCCAAACAAAGATCCAAGCAGTGAAGAGGAGTTGGGCAGGGACTGGCCGCTGTGGCGGGATGGGCAGTCTCGGCTGGAGGGGGGTCTCCGCCGCATGTGGGGACTGCTAATGATGGACCCCTGCAAGAGAGAGGACGGTCAGATCACAACAAAGACACGGCACAACGTCTACTCTTCCTGTCTAGTGGGAAACAACTGATAAAAGGGAAGGTATACTTGCTCTCAGATTTAAATATCACTATTTATTTATGGACCAAATACATATTTGTGAACAGAAAAACACATCACCCCACTGGTTTTGGCTTCTCTAGTTCACACAGAAATTGTCACACAGCATCAGCAGCTGTATGACTAGCTACAGCTGATCTCAAATCTCATACGATTGCTTGTGTTGCCTGGTAGAAAAGCTTCTCCATTTCCTTTTCCGGTTCACTGCCTTTGTTTGTCTATCCATGCTAACATCTCACGGTCGACTCTCTAAATGGATTGGAGGCTGAGCTTGCTGAGCTTGTCAGAGCCTGCAGTATCTGCACTGTCAGGAGCAAACTGCCTCAGAGTCTTCAGACTCTCTCTGACTGCTGATGCAGTTGTGAGTTCCTGTCACTATTATATCTGTTTCCAAGGTTACAGTGTCCCTCTTTCATTTTCATAAGCCCCCGCCTTGGAGAGTTAAGAGAACATTCTGAAGCTGCAGCATGTACACAGCAGAGATGCTCACAAGTCTTTTTTTTTGCAAATCCAAGTCTAGTCTCAAGTCTTTCAGCCAGGGCAATAATCACCTATATAACAACGGGGGATAATATTCAATCAAAGGCTGGATAAAATATAGAATGTAGCTATCTTGATGTCAACCACTGGTTTGTGAACTCCTGTTTTGAAGCCTCTAGTTTAAAATGTCAGCTGTCGCCATCATCATTTTATTCTATGACTTAAAATATGTCAGTAAATACATAAAAAAGCTGTTGCTAACTGCACTGACTGTGGCGTAGTCAGTTTATAGCTCAAAGTTAGCTTTTCACTACGACTGCATTTAGGCTTCAGAAATCATAAGAGTGGTGTTTTTGAAGGTTATTATGCTGAGTAAAATGTGTTAGTATCATAAATCCAATGGAAAAATCCCATAGGCTTTTTGACTAGGGAACCAGGGCAATGCTAACTGCTAACTTCCGTGCTGGCCTACAGAAAAACGTCATCCCTGGAGCACTCTAATATTATACTGGGTCTCCAACTAAAAACAGTTTATAATCTACTGTAAAGTAAAACATCACTCTAGCCTGTCATATGGTAACCTTATCAGACAACTGTTACGTGTCCAACAATAAACATGCAGCCAATGTTAATAGTGACCAGCAGACAGTGGCAGCAGCAGAACTCTGCTAACAAGTGTGGCAAGCAAACACTCATTCATCTTTTCAAAATTCAAATCTAACTAAGTTAATCTCCCTAGCACAATCTAGCAACGAACTAACATCAGCTGATGCTGAGCTAAACATGTTTGCTGCGTTTAGCTACTCTTTATTAAAGCCAAAGGCTCTAACAAATGGCACAGCAGGCTGTTGCTGTAGTTTACAGTCATCTGTGGCTGAGTGCACTGCATGCAAAGATTACATATGATAATAATGGAGGGAACAACATTCAGCTCGTCACATTTTTCTTAATGTAAATGCCCCCCAAAATTAAATAAAATAAAGACTGCTTATGAGTGCAAAACTTCAAGTCCGAGTCGAGTCTCAAGTCTTTTGAGTAGCTACTAATCTCAATTCACTGTGTGTGACATACATGTAACTTGAATCCAAGTCCTTTGAGTCCCCACTTTTGGTGTGAAGTGTAAACATTTGTGCTGTTTTCAACTGTCAACTTGGAATTCACAAAGAGTGCATGACTGAGTTCAACATTTTAATGTTTCTTAATTCCCACTCAGCAAAACTTCAAGACAAACTTCATTGGCTCTTTTTTTATAAGGGCACAGGCACACAAATAACAAGATAAACAATCAAAAAAAGGTTTGTCACAGAAATGAAGCACATCTTTCAGAGCCATGCAGAACATGCAGACTAAGCAGTGCAAATCCAAAAGATCCAGTGCTGACTTATAATGTGCTTGTGTTTTCATTCATTTCTTACTCAGTGTATTTGACTAAACTAACCACAACAGTCTGACCCTTGCAGTGACTTGTTCATAAACATCTGACAGATTTATGATATTGCTGGACTATCAGACTGCTTTAACAGTAGGAAGACAGCATGTTTATAGGCTTCCAATATGAGCTACTCTGATGTGCATTCTAACTGGATTATTTTAATGATAGAGTAGTCCTGTTTTTAAATTGCCTTGACTTACAAGAAGAAAGGGAATCTAAAAAAAAAAAAAAGTTTACATTTACGTTAAAATTAATGTAAATTTTCATAGCATGAACAGTCTATTAAAGTTCTAGTAGTGTCTCGAGGGTGGAACACTGGATGCTTAACATTCTATGAGAAGCTAAAATGGATATGGTGTAGTGAAGGGTATACACAGGAGAGAGCAAGCTTTACCAACCTCTAGTATTTTCCCCCCACCTCATCAACTAGCACTACACCACTGAGTGCAGCTGAATTAAACTCTGCTGTGGAACGAAAGCAAAAGACAGCGTGGGAAGGTTTGAGAGATGGACTTTTTGGTTTCCATCTTTTTCATAGGATTAGCTGTCAAACTGGCACTGAAGAACTAAAAATATAGGCTTATGTCAAATCATTAACCATTACAGCTTCATAATAATTTTGATATAGCCATCTACAGACGCCATGGCAGATATGATCAACTCCTCATGGTTTGTGGCCACAGTTTGTTTGATGATCCAGGGGGCTTTTGGGTGATTTAAAAGTCAACTGATTTGCAAGATGTGTGGGGAGTTCCTGGGTGAAGCTGAACTGATTTGTCTGATCTTTGCATCAAAATGAAACCCCAAACAAATTTTGAGTACAAACCATGATGGATGGATCATATCTAGCATGGCGTCTATTGCCAAATTATTGAGAGGCTGCAATGAAGTTGTAGACTGTATTCTCTTGGTGTCTTCCATTCTCAACCAATTTCAGCACACCTGGCTTTGTTAGGAGGATCCTGAGGTGCCAGGATACCATGCTAAAAATGGCTCTAATATTAACAACATTAACAGTCATAAATATTAACAATCAAGCTAACTAAGCTATACACATATAAGTAGCCCTAATCATAGAAATGATCTGGCTTGAGAGAGTTTATATGAGCTGTTTAACATCTGTGCCTCCATGCTCGAATCCTTACACTGCTAGTTGTCAAACAATAAAAAGGAAAGGAGAGGGACTTCTTGTCAAGGTCAGGGGTCAATGTAAGGAAGCAGCGTGTCACTTCAAACTGTGTGAACATGCAGTAGCTGGAACTGACAAAGCAGAGCCAAGTTCACTTCATGTGACCAAAAAGGGACAACATTGAGGAAATGGCTAAAGCTTAACCCAACACACAAGAGGATGTGAGTCAGAAGTGTTATTAGTTGTGTCATGCTTTGAACATCAAGGGTTAATCTGTGTCAGCCACAGTGGTTCGTTCAGCCCATTCAGCCCAATGCATGCACAGTGACCAAGGTACTCACAACAAAACACCACCAAAACTTAAAAAACTTAAACTACAAAGAAACAAAAAACAGAGACTTGTGTGTTCAGAGTGAACAACAGAAAGTCAGAGGACAGCTCAGTATCAGTTGCGTCCTACTTACTTCCATATTGCTGTCTAGTGATCCTGCACTGCTGCGTCTTCCACGCTTGCCTGCCCAGAACATGTAATATGACAGATTAGACATGCCTGGTTAATACGTGAAGGTGTATGGGCCTATACCCCTTCTGTCTAGTATGGAGGGGGAGGTGCCCTAGCACCCTAAGGTCACAATGGTGGCACATGACTAGCTAGCAGCAGACTGTCAGTATGGCAGAAGGAGGACTAAAGGAAAGGGAAGAAGCAAGTCACTGCTACAACTCCAACACAAGCTTCGCCTCTGGGATAACTACGCAGCAACAGCTGCAGGCAGGAGACCCAAAGACTAGCAATCTGGCTGCAAGGGACAGTCCAGCAATTTAACATTTCATATCCATGAAGATGCAAGAATCACAAAAGACAGATTAAAAAAATAAAAGAGCAGCCTTTGTGAAAACCTGTCTGTAAAATCACTACATCTCCCCTCTTAAGGCTCATTTATGCTCAAGGTTCAATATGGAGATGGAAACGGGCGTGGATGGAGCCCTCTGCCCATTCTCTGAGTTCATTCTGTTTCTATTTGTGTGCTTTTTCTAAAAGCTTACGGAGATGGACAAAAAGGAGATCGTGGTTAATACGTGACATATTGCTGCTCTGCAGTGGACTTGCATATTTACATATAAAATTTTATCATGCCCTGTCTCATACTTTAAATGAATATACTGAAATTCATACTGACTTCCTACATATTACGTTCTGTATATTCTTCTGTGTTTGCTATTGACGTTCTGTGATGCCAACACTAGCACATGGTGAGATAATGCTGCACGTGGTTATGTTTAGGCAACAACAGCACATGGCAACTAAACGCTCATGCTGGTACTGATGGTTAGGATTATGGGAAGGGGGCACATGGTAAGGTGTAGAAAAAAACCCATCATGTTCAAATGGGAAGTGAACTTTGGACCCCTACATTAAAGTCCAAGGTTTCGTGGATCCATCCAACCCCCCCTCCTGCCTGCACTGTAGGCACCCTCAGGCTCCTTATATCACATGAGTACTGGCAGCGTTTGAACCCGATGCTGTTCTACCACATTTCACATGCACGGGTTCCATCAGGTTGCATTCTAAAGTGATGCGACAGGCGCTGTCCAGTCGTCCACCAGCGTATAATAACACCACGAGCAGATCTTTCAGGCTGCGTTCTCACCTGATAACATCTTGCTGTGTATCATGTGGATGCGAAAGGTGGCTTTTGGCCTTGCAATCTAATGCCAAAAGCAGAGTCAAAGCGGTGGTATTTTACGAGTGCAGAATGAGAACGGGCTGGTGTAGCACAGTTCAAGCAAGAAATGACCAAAGGAGATGAAAAAGAAATGTAAATAATGGTAGGACAGAAAAAATGGTAAAATATAATAATATATGGTGAAATTAGTGGAAAGAATTCTCTGTCCACATGTTGGGATGTATATAATGGTTGCACAGACCTCCACTGTCTACAGCACTGCTTCTGTTTAAAGGTACATTATTAGAACCTTCTCCACTGTCACCTCCTTTGTTGTTGTCTGAAATAACAACCCTCAGCCCTCTACTACCACCTATTGGCTGTATCTATGGCAACATAAAGGATGCATGGAAGTATTAGTGCAGTGATGATTACAACATTTTAAATACTTGTATCTATTTTTATACGGGAGCATAAATGAGCCTTAGGGTCAAGGAAATTATTAATATCAAAACAAGCTCAAATTTTGTAAATTCATTCTCAACTGAGTGATGCAAAACCAGCTCCTTAGGGAAATATGGCCTCCAAAATCCAGTGTTGGTTAGCCTTTAAAAAGACTGCCACCAAAATGCGTTTTATTTAAAAGCATCAAAAGCACTGATTGCTGTTGTACTAGTCTGCAGCCTGTGCTGGGGTCACTGAGTCTGTTTGTGCAGAGCAGCTCTGCAGTGTAGAGGCGGCTCTCTACACCCGCACTGAATCAACCACACAACATTAATTCCTCTTACCGCTAAGATGCTCAAATTGATCACAGTGACCTACATAGTGCTGCCTCTTCCCCCGCAGACCATGCAGGATTATTAATTGATATCCTCTTGTAAAATTCACCTAGGCCCATTAGCAAACAGCCATGTCTATCTACTTGCTTCACTGTCTTAATGGCATGTGTTCACTAAGACACTCTGCATTGGCAGGTCAGTTGCTATGGACACTACCCAATACAAAACTGCACAGGAACAGGAACTCAGCTTCTTCAAAGTTTCCAAATCAATTACCATCCAAAAGGAGAGAACAGTATAATGCCAGCTTCAGCTTGGATATACACTCTACTTCATCTGGCAAAGGGATAAGGCATATAAGATGGTATATTACCATGGCAACCCCTGATTTTACCTGCATCTGAGAGGTCACGTAGGGAGCTGCTGAGGGCACTCCTCTTCAAGCCTTCACCAATGGCGTAGCTGTCATCAAGGCTGGCTCGGCTCAGGTTGCCATTGCCTGTGTCCTTCTTTAACCCTGAACTCTGGGACATGCTGGGCCTCACCACCCCCTTCTGCTTTTCTAGCTCAGCTGTGAAGGAGACATATGCAATGGCAACAGTAATCCAGACTTCTCTATTTGTAATCTTATATTTGAACTGAGGTAAGCGTAGTCTGGTTACAGGATGGATTATTGTTGTTCACAGATATGTAGAAAAAAACATAAAAGTTAGTCTCACATTCTATCCGGTACTTCTCCATCTCTTGGACCTCAGCAATAGATTCTCGCAAATCATCAGTAAACTTTTTGCGGTCCTGAGGATTGGGTGCATTGAAGTTGATGAGGACTTTGATGTCAGCTCCGGGAATGGCTGAGGTTAGACGGACTCCATTGGGGTAATCTAAAGGGTGATGATATCAATACTTTAACATGAGTCCACACAAAATAGACACATTACCGGGGGTGTCTACAGAAATGGTAGTTGTTTAAGTAAAAGACAACACTTCTGCTACCTTTAAGGTGTCAGTATGCCTCAAACTGAATTCTTGTTGGATCGTCAAGGTCACACTGTCTGAAACTTCCTCTCTCCAAATCCCTCTGACATGAGGATGTGAATTGATTTTCACCAGGCATTGACATCCAGGGCTAAAAAAATGAAGCCAACATGGAAGTACCAAACACAGTAAACACTTACACCACAGTGGTCACTTGAGGCTGGCTCCAAAACAGAATCAATCCTCACAGACCCCCATATTGAAATGCCATTAATGGCAATAACATTTGGGAAGTCTAACAGAGCCACAGGTTTGAATTCTTTTGACCCCCGTTCAAGCTAGCAAAGCCCTTAACCACAAGTCAGTCACTCTGCTCGCGGAAGTTACCTGCTCTAACATATTTGGCCGCACTCGACCGCTGTCTCATAAAGAACAGGGCCTTGTCTCTATGCTCTATCCAGTTCTTCTTCATACATCTATGGTTTGGACACTCAAAACAATGTATCCATAAACACATTTGCCTTTAGACGTGCTCTCTTATAAACAAGTTTGTTCCAAGCATACTGACACCTTTAAAAAGAGCTAGGACAAAAGTCTCCATAGCACTTACACTGATTCTCAAAGAGCAGCACTTGCATGCCATAAAGTGAGAAGGACTGCCGAAAGCTGTACGTCACAGAGTTCTTCTTCTTTTGGAAAATTTTTGTAACCTGTGGAAGAAGCATAGCACACTGTGGTTTATGCTCTGTCAGTGAAAGCCCAAGTGTGTTCTTAATGTACTGGAATAATGCTGCCTGCCTCACCACTAGCAGGTCATTAAAGAGGAAGATCTCCCTTTGGTGCAGGCCCAACTTTTGTGGTTTGTTGGGGTCGGGCACTTCAAAAAGTCTGCAGTAACAGACCAGTCTCCGGTGGGGTAAGGATAGTACCTGCACATTACACAGCAACATTACTGAGTGGAAAAAAATATATAGGACTTCTTAACCTCCACAATGTTTGCATCTATTCCATTAAGTCTTTGGGTACTTCACAAATATTTCCACTCAACCTTAAAATGTAGATGACATAAAGAGTGATACTCACACAGCCCAGCCCATGATGTAATGAGCCAATCTATGGAGCGACAGATTCACACAGAGAGAGAGAGAGAGTCATTCTACAGGGATCAGTGAACACATATGGGAACTTTAAAATTCACCATACATCAAAGAAAAGACATTACACCTAATGTTCAATAAGAAAAATGGGCCAAATTCTAAATCAGGAAAACTAGTTTTATAGATCATAGAACAAACATCTATGTGTTCTTCAAAATCCATCTTTTTATACATTGTTGTTTCCAGTGTGCATCAGTGTTAATGATCATGACATTGCCAAGGTCCTCTGGACCTCTGCTGATTTGTGTCACCAAAGTGGAGTATGTTTGATGAAATGGGATCAATGGCCCAAAAGGAAGGGCAAACACCTTCATTATAATGTGGTGTGAGGCTGTTTATCTCATTTATTATCACAGAACTTGTCACTTAGCACTTTTCTTGGCTGGCTTTTAGGGCAAAAGACATATTACAGTGATTGTGCAAGGTCTCCAGCCCTGAAGAATTGATGTGTCACACAGTGGAGAAAGTGGGTTCAAGTAAAGAATGCTCTTTCATTTCTTTTGGTCTTTAGAGAATGTTGGCTATGAATAAGCGGGTGCTCTCTGTGACAGCTCAAAGGTACATTAGGTAATTTGGTTCTGCATGCTCTTGAATGGAGGGTAAGATAAAAGTGGTCACACTCTACGTGCAGCAGCCAAGGGCAAACTCCAACTTACCGGCTTTTTTCCAACGATGAGTTTTTCCACTTTCTGAACCTGGGACACATGGTCTTCATTAGTCTTGAGCTCTCGCTTTCGAATGCGCTCATATATCCCTACCAGCATCTCTCTGGGGATGTCTTCCCCATCATCCACTCCTGTCAGAGGATGAGAGAAAAAAAGAGAGAGAGAAAAAAGAAGAATTAATGATTAATTCAGAGATTTATAAGAGTTGATGAACCTGTGCATTTACTTACATACTGCTACGTTGCACATATTTCTCACAGTACAGACAGAAATGTCCTTCAGAGCTCTCTGAGGATGAACATTTTTCCTCCACTTAATACTGTACTTTAATTACTGACACTCTAATAGGCAGAGAAATGAGTTAGCCATGCCATAAAGCCCCTGCTAATACCCCCCAAATCTGTTGAGGGCAACTCAAAAGTGATTTGCCTCAAAAGCAAAGCTTTCTTGGCCATGACTTACAAAAAACAACAAAAAAAGCCTGAATGACACAGCCTATGATCAAGGCAAACTGTATGCACTTACTCAATTTAAGGTGAATATTTATCCGTAGGGCTGCACAGTAGTGTATACAGATAATGAGTTTTGTGAAAGTAAACTGGCTGTGATGCAGGAAAGGAGGACAAAGTACCTCGAAGGTTCTTAACAAAGTCCTCCAACTTCATCTTCCTCTCAGGCTTGACGTTGGGGCTGTACATGTCTGTGTTGAGGAGGATGATGGCAAAGGCCAGAATGAAGATGGTGTCGGGGTTCCTGAACTGTCGCACCACACCAGGGTTACATATGCAGTAGCGCTGGCTGCAAAGAGAATATTGAACACAGAAACTGTTAGTTCAACTGATGTGAGTTTCTTTTTGTGAAGAAATAAGTAAACATTTCCTTAATATTTGTTTGACTTCTGCATTTATATTTCCAAAACTGAATTTACCACAGAAAGGAGAGTAAATATGTTTTTGCTGTGATGGAGCCCCCCATGTTGATGTGTGAGGAAAGCTTTGACATTGGTTTACATGTTGGTACTGTTTATTGATTGGTGAAATATTTGTGTGGGCTATCACTAAAAAATAGCTCATTATATCCCTTTACTTCTTTAAACTTCAATGCAAAATAAATCACAAACACTGCGAGCAGAGGGACTTGAGTCGGTGACTTGGATTTGTTACCCTTGAGAAAGTTAGCTGGTTATTGAGTCTCATTCCCAGGTCTTCAGGTGCTTTGGGTTGGTGGTTTGATCTGATTACTAACCAAAAACATCAGTATGTGACCTGAGAATGAGACTCGACGATAGCCCTTTTCACACAGAGATCGCACTATCGAGCTGGTACTAAGTCCTTTATGTCTACTTTTTTTTTACAGAGAACCAAACGACGGCAGCAAATTTCTGCTTCAGTGTGTGATTTTAAATTGGTTCCAGCAATGCAGGACCAAAAGAAGCGTGGCAGGCGTGACGTGTAACAGCGCGCTCTAAACAATGCCGATGGCCTAACATGTCAATAACAATCATTTACCTTTGCTGTTTTATGGCAGCTGATCTTGTCCACTGCTCGGAGGGTAAGGAGCTCCTGAATCTCATTGTTTTCACAATTTGCTGACATTTACAACCATTGTTCTTCTTCTTTGACTTAGCTGCCAAAGCTACCACTCGGTATGACATGATTGCACGGAGTTATTAAAAAAGGTTACAGTTATTATTGCAATGCCTGATAAAGTTTGTATGTTTTCCTACTACCATAAATACCATCAAGCTGTATCCATTTTTAGGGGTGAAATACAGTTATCCATGCAGAGCTCTGTGCAGACGGGATGGCTCGCAGCTGATGATAGAATGCTCATCACAACCAGAAGAGACTTGAGTTTTGATTTGGACTTGCAAGAAAAGACTCAGCTCTGGCTCCGATGGTTCCACACAAGGGCAAAAATATCAATATTGATATTGAGTTCTCCACTATCTGAGCTGTGGTCACACAGATTTAAATAATGCTTCATAGCCTCAAGTCAAAGGAACAATGATCCAGCACCACTGAAGACTGTCGATACAGCCTGCAGCCATTAGACAGGCCCTTTAACAGCTTTCTGAGTAACCATAAAGTGACTCCATAATCATATCTGGATCGGGCTGCAAGCAAGCACCAGATGAACAGTTATCGTTATCTCCCTGATGTCACAGTGACTGTGGTGTTTACTGAGGCTGAAATGTCTTTGCTCGCTGCTGATCGAAGCAAATTCTCTGTGGGCATGACAGCATGAAAATAAATGAGTTAAAAACAACATCCATCACTAGCCTGGAGGGAGGTTTTCCTCAACTTTTTGAACAAATTTTCTCTAAAATATTTTTAGTGGTAAAACAAAGTCTGGATTTAAAATGGCTTTGCACTACTGCATTGATGCTCTTTTGCCCGACAGTGTTAGAGACAGGGGCTTTCTGGTGTCTCCTCTGTTTCACACTGAGTTGCACCCTGGCTTTCAGGAAAGCTCTATTTTTCCAGGGGTGACAGTGAAAGGGTACAGTACACATGCATGCACATGAATGTTCCTCTCTAAACACAAAAACTTACTTCACACAGAGAATATTTAGCCTGGAACAACAAAAAAAGCCAACACACAGTGGACAGGCAATGGTTAATTTGACTGTGGCAAAAACACCAGACAAAAAAAAAGTCTTACAGAAAAAACATATCAAGATAACTTTTCCAACAGCAGCAAACATTCAGGTAACAGCTCAATGCAAACACACCATCATACAGGAGGCTGAGGGTTAATAAGTCCTGCTTCAGGAGCTCTTTCTCATTCCGAAGTTGTCAAATGCTTCCACTTTTGCAGAGATATCAGCAAAAGATCCCAATGCCAAAATCTAACTTTTGCAGCTGTGTGACACTTGGTTGTGCGGCGTCAGCTGAGAATGCGGCCAGACAGAACCGGTCGTGGTGTTATGATATGGATAATAACCGCAGTGGCAGCATGATATGTGAAATGGCAAAATTAGTTGAAAACGCATTCCGCACGATATGTTAGGTTGAAACACTGATGGAAACAACATAATATAGAGAGTACAAAGGTCCCTATAGGACAAGAAGGAGTGGCGGTGGATGGGTCCAACAAACCCTGGACATTCATCCAGGTGGTCTGAATGTGATGTTTATTTCCTACACCTTATACCATGTGCTTTTTTTGCCTAAACATTACTATGTGTGCTTTTGTTGCCATATCCTAACGATGTGCTTTTGTTGATGTCCCAGCATTGGCTCTCCTGTGCTTATGTTGCTTAGACATAAACACATGCTTTTTTAGCGTAATCCCCCCATGTGCTTGTGTTGACATCCTGGCGTCAGTAGCAGCATCACACGATGTCATCAGCAAACAGAAGGATACCCAAAGCATAACATGTAGACGCTGAAGTCCAAAGTGGCAACTTGACAATTTAGGATGAGAATGTGTTGGCTTGAGCTTCCAGACCACGATTGGGAAGCACGGGAGACACTTTGGCCTCCAGGGCTGGAGTCGATACTCATGTCTAGGCTAAACCCCTTCACTTTACCCAGCAGCTGTTAGAATAGAATAGAATATTCCTTTATTGATCCCCCATTGGGGGAAATTCCAAATGTTACAGCAGCATGAAAAAAGAAAAGTGAAATGTAACAAAGAAAATAACAATAACAATAACAATAAATAAGTAATAAAATAAGTATGTACATAGAGGAAATAAGGTATGTACACATAATAATAATTAAGTAATAGAATAGTATGTACACAAAAGATGGATTAGAGAATATGTACAAAAATTTGTTGTGCAAATTACTCTGGGATGAATTTTGGATGAAGCCAGTTTTGTTCCCATCAGCCAGTGATGCTGATGTTATAGAGTCTTATTGCAGATGGGATGAATGACCTGCGGTAGCGCTCCTTCTTGCAGGGTGGATGTCTCAGTCTGTTGCTGAAGGAGCTGCTTGAAGCCCCCACAGTCTCATGCAGTGGGTGAGAGGGGTTGTCCATGATGGATGTGAGCTTTGCTAACATCCTCCTCTCACCCACCTCCTCAATGGAGTCCAGGGAGCAGTCCAGGACAGAACCGGCCCTCCTGACCAGTCTGTTCAGTCTCTTTCTGTCCCGATCTGTGCTCCCTGCTCCCCAGCAGACCGCTGCATAGAAAAGAGCAGATGCTACCACAGTGTCATAGAATGTCCGGAGCAGAGTCTTGCACACTCCAAAGGACCTCAGTCTTCTCAGCAGGTGGAGACGACTTTGGCCCTTCTTGTACAGGACATCTGTGTTATTAGACCAGTCCAGTTTATTGTTAAGGTGAACACCCAGGTATCGATAGGTCTCCACCATCTCAATGTCCAGACCCTGGATGTTCACCTGTGTAGTCTGGGGTGTCTTCCTCCTGCGGAAGTCAATAACCATCTCCTTTGTCTTACTGGCGTTGAGCTGGAGATGGTTCTGCTCACACCAGTTGACAAAGTCCGTGATGACGGTCCTGTACTCCCGCTCGTCCCCCTCAGATATGCACCCAACGATGGCTGTATCATCGGAGAACTTCTGGAGGTGACAGCTCCCAGAGTTGTAGTGGTAGTCTGAAATGTACAGGGTGAAGAGAAAGGGGGAGAGCACTGTCCCCTGAGGGGCCCCGGTGCTGCAGACTACCATATCCGACACACAGTCCTGAAGCCTCACGAACTGTGGTCTGTCGGTGAGGTAATCGATGGTCCATGCAGCCAGGTGACAGTCTACTCCCGCTCTTTCAAGCTTCCCCCTGAGCAGTGAAGGCTGGATTGTGTTGAATGCACTGGAGAAGTCAAAGAACATGACTCTCACAGTGCTGCCGGTGTCCTCCAGGTGAGTCAGGGATCTGTGCAGCAGGTAGAGGACTGTGGACGGTTGGTACGCAAACTGCAGTGGATCCAGATGTGAGCTCACCAGGGGGCGGAGGATTCTGAGAACAATCCTCTCCATGGTTTTCATCAGGTGAGAAGTGAGGGCCACAGGTCTGAAGTGGTTGGGCTCCCTGGGGTGCGCTGTCTTCGGACAGGAACCACACAAGAGGTCTTCCACAGCGCTGGGACCCTCTCCAGACTCAGGCTCAGGTTGTAGATGCGCAGAAGAACCAGGCAGAGCTGATCTGCACAGTCCTTCAGGAGTCTGGAGCTGATGCCATCAGGACCCGTGGCCTTTCTCGCCTTCAGCTTCTTCAGCTCACTTCTCACCTGATCAGCTGTTATGGAGAGGCCGAGGGTGGCGGAGGAGGGGCTGATGAGGGGTGGTGGTGGAGGTGATGGGGCTGACAGAGAGCTGAGGTGGTGTGAAAAAAGAGCCAGCTGGTCGGTGCTTTGATGAGTGGGGGGAGGAGTGGGAGTAGAGTCAAATCTGTTAAAGAACAGGTTCAGCCTGCTTGCCCACTCCTGGTCTCCTGCTTCAGGTCCCCTCACCTGGCCTCTGCTGTGACCAGAGATGGTTTTGAGGCCTCTCCAGACCTCCCTTGCGTTATTTTGTTGCAAGTAGGTTTCCATCTTGGTCTTATAGCTGGCCTTTCCCTCCCTGATTTTTCTCTTCAGCTCCTTCTGCACCCTCCTCAGCTCCTCTTTGTCCCCAGATCCAAAGACCCTCCTCTTCTCCTTCAGCAGGACCTTCAGTTCAGGGGTCACCCAGGGTTTTGTGTTAGAGAAACACCGTACCTTCCTGGTGGATACAGTGTTCTCAACACAGAAGTTAATGTAGTCTGTGACGCAGTGTGTAATGGTGTCAATGTCCTCATTGTGTGGGCCGCACAGTACATCCCAGTCCGTGGTCTCGAAGCAGTCCTGCAGCGCCTCAGTGGCCTCCTCAGACCACTTTTTCACATACCGTATGGTCGGTGGTTGTTTTTTCACCATAGGTATGTAAATGGGCTGCAGTCTCACCAGGTTGTGATCTGAGCGACCCAGCGGGGGGAGGGGTGATGAGCTGTATGCATCCTTGGTGTTTGCATACAGTAGGTCCAAGGTGTTATTGTCTCTAGTGGGGCAGTCCACATACTGGCTGAATGTTGGGAGAGTGGTGGAGAGCGATGTATGGTTGAAGTCTCCTGAGATGATGATCAGAGACTGGGGGTGGGATGTTTGCAGCTTGGACACTTCACTGTGGATGATCTCGCAGGCAGCAGCAGCATCAGCCGAGGGGGGGATGTACACTGTAATCGCAATGACATGCGAAAACTCCCTCGGCAAATAATAAGGGCGCAAACTAAGCGCCAGCAGTTCAACATCCTTCGTGCAGCGCTGCTCTTTAATGCTAACGTGTCCAGCATTACACCATCTCTCGTTCACATACATCGCGAGGCCCCCGCCTTTCTTCTTACCACTCTCCCTCCAGCTCCGGTCCGCTCTGACAAGATGAAACCCGTCCAAAGTTATGAGCGAGTCCGGAGTGAGTTCGTTCAACCATTATGCCAGACACAGAAACTTTAGTAGGGTAATGATGACCTGAAGTGTTTATTTATGGACAAATTGAAACCTACATCACCCATCAAACATCACTGTCTCTTTCTCTTGATCCACCACATGCTCGCTTGCACACTGAGTTATTCCTTAAAGAAGCTAGACTGCAACGTATGCAACCAACGTGTATCAACACAACACTTGAAACACCAAACAGATATATCGGAAAATATAAATGTATACAGATTCTCCCTGGGAGCTCATGTCTTTTTCAAAGCTCAGAGCTCCTCTGTATTGGTTTTAGAGGGAAAGGTGACATGACACGGTTGAAGCTAATGTGAAACCTCATTTACAAAAACATCACTTTATTTCTTCCTGCTTTGGAACAACTACATGACTCGGGTGATTATGTTGATGACCCAGGCATCACTGGTTTGGGAGATGAAACCATGTCATGTGATGTGTCCCCAGCTTTTTGAAGAGTTTCTCACCTGTAGGCCTCTATCAGCCGCTCCACTTTCTGTGCTTCTCCCTGCACTCTGATGTGTGCCTGGAATTTCCTGAGCGCTTCGTCCAGCTCCATACCTGAGAAGTCCATTTCATCCACCACACAGCTGGTAAAAAAACACACATTTAGTGGTTAATGGGAGGATATGTTTGAAAAAAAATATGTACAATCTTTTCAAATAGGGATAACTGGGTTGTTCAGGAAATCTGTGAATAGAGTAACTGCCTTTAATGTATGGAACTACACTCCTCAGCTACGCCTACAGATGGCTACAGCTCCTCGCTAATTTTTACATTCAATATGAAGAGCAGCTGCTGCTGTCAAGCAGAAATCTCCAAAATCTTTACTTTTCAGAAAACAGCTTTGTTTAGCCCGGTCAGACAATTCCTTGCAGACATTAACAAGAGTTTCAATTTTTCTATATCTGTACCCTGTTTTTCTTGATTTCTTTTCCTTTTTCTGTCCTTCCTTCTTTCAACAATACAAATCACTGAAAGTTGAAATATAACTTTTTATATCTCAGTACATTGTACTCAACGTGATCTCACAGAAATGACCATAGTCTCTTAACGCATTGTGTGGTGGTGTCACGTCATGTGATAAAATATAGAACAGTTGCAGTTATAAACACGTTTCTTAATGTTGTGAAATGGTCGCAGTTTCATTGAGTTTCAGCACCAAAACTACTTGGTTAGGTTTAGATCAAGATTGTGGTTTTGCTTAAAATACAGATTTTTGCTACATACAGGACATAAGTACATTAAGAACAGTATATAAAGTACATAAAGCACACAGGTATGTAAAGTTGAAACAGTCAACGCTGACTTTTGGTTTCACAGGGACAGAAACTCCGGTGTTTGTTTGACCAGCCCACTAACCCAACATATGTGTAATTTAAAATTATTAATTTAATTATATAATAATATTAACTTCACTTAAAGCATGATTTTTTTAACAAGCTCAACATCACACACAGATTTGACTTGTTATGGCTAATGAGTTAAAATAATAATAATAATAAAAAGCTGCCCATTTTCCTAACCAGTAGACAGAGAGCACTATTAGCATTCCTTTGGAGTTGTGTTTCTGCCAACAGGATGAAAGTAAGTCCAATATTCACATTCTCTTTGGCTTGATTTTCTTGTTCATCACTTCCAGAGAACAATATCTGTCTCTTTAGCTGCCAAACGCTGCATTTATCTCATCAGCTATCATAAACTTGGTCTGATTTGGTGTTGGACAAGAAGTGTACAGTGGGGTTATTAGAGATTTTTGCTGCTGCTGGAAAGGATTTTCAGGGGGGCAGTGAGAGTGAACCAAAACAACAAAAGAAATTAAAACCCATAAACAATGATCGCAAAAATACTCCATAGAGTGATCATTTTTGTTGGTTAATCACGTCCAGAAACCTTTTTAAATAACACATCCTCATAACCCCACTGATCATTTCAAAATATTGATTAGTGCAGCTTTAAATGAAGGACTTTTACCCATAATGGAGTATTTTCCACTTTGTTACTGACAGTTTTAGTTAAACATAAGACATGATAACTTTTTCTATGCTGAAGTGAGCATTGCGACTCTAAAGGCCTGATACCTTGATACCTTGCATGTTAGGATTTATAGACATTTTCTCAAGGAGCCCTTTGGATATGTCTGTCAAACTGACACTGACAGACCTTTCCTGGCCTTATCCTCCACTGAATCTCAATGGGCTCTGATAAAGCTGGCACGCTTTGAGTGTGTTTCAGTAAAGTCTGTCCAGTCTAGAGCATAAAGAAGAGTTGCAATTTGAGAATCACTGCTGGAAAAAATCCATACAACTTCCCTTCCCCGTTTAAAAGCAATGAAGAATATAAAGGAGTCTGTATGTTTATCTGAGCATCACAGCAATTTCCTGAGTGGATTCTATTTCTGTTTATTTCCTGGATGTATCTTGAGTCATTATGTAGTACTCAGAAACTCCAAAGACGGTGAATGAGTGTGGATTGCGAATTGGCAACCCCATTTGCAACTAAATGATTTATATTTATGATCCTGGGAGGAAGATTAAATAAAATTCTAAGCGCTAGTGTAGTTGGCAAGCCAGATCAAAATCCTGTTTTAGTAAATTTTAGTGTTGAAATAAAATGATCCATCTGCACATACAAATGCATCAAAGAGTGCAGGGACAATGCTTGTTGAGTAACTCACTCGAGGACATCTCGGTTGAATTGTTTCTGTCTGTTACCCAGGAACTCGCCAATCATCTGCCTACTCAAGCCTTTCCTCTGGAGCAGGAAGTGGGCCACACCCACTGGAGTGTCTGGAACAAAGTTTCGCTCGATCAGATACTGGATGCCCTTTTCTGGTTTCCTGGATACATAAGAGAGGGCAGAGAGAGAGAGGAAGATAGAGAGAGACAAAATGGGAAGCAGTGAGGACACAATCCAAATCTGTGATTATCCCACTGCACTTGTGCCCCTGGTCTAATATGTGTCAGATGAGGGATCGGGTTTAGGAAAGCAGGGGGTGAGGTGGTGGAACAGGATAAGGGCTGAGAACGTTGAGGAGGGAGCTATTTTTCTCAGCAGTGTTGATCACAAATGATTAAAAGGAACTTAATGGCCGACTCTGAAAGAAACCAAATCCACAATCATGTTTGATTAAATGGAATCACACAGGCTTGGATAAGTCACTCAGCCTGAAGTACAGCAGAATGAGTCCAATGCTTTTGCACATCAAGTACATTGACAGATAGTTTGTGTTCCCATAAACATCACTGCATATTTAGTCTGCATAAGAGTTTCATGTTGACTTCTAAAACAAAACCAACATCAACATGCCCTAAATCATAAGTAAAGGACTGGACATATTTGACGTAAGCTGACCTGTCCTTCATTGGGTAAGTACATGTGTGATTCTGTAAATCTGAGAGTAAAGGGTACGGGCAATGTATCAGACTCTGTCAGTTTGTTAATGGATCTCATGCAGTGGTGTGTACATACTTGTTGAAGAGGTTTAGGCCAATGCGGTAGTGCCTCTTGCGGATGATGTCATTACTGAAGGCAGGTGAGTCCCAGCTGTTGCGAGTCTCTTTGTGGTACGTCTGCTTGCTAAGCGTCTGCTCCCTCAGGCTGTCCCTGGATGAAGACTCGGAGCTGCAGTTGATAGTGTCGTTGGAGTTGGATGTGCTGTTGATGCTGTCATTGTCACCATCAGAAAAATCAGACTCCGACTTGCTCTGCCGGTTTGCGGTGCCATTGATGGCCAGGTGGGCCTCCAGTTGGCGTGGTCGATGATGGGTGACGTCCTCTTCTCTGGAAGGCCCTCGTGGTGGCAGGCTGTGGCTGATGTGTTTGGGGCTGCTCTGCTGGTTGCTGAGGCTCCGCTCGTAGGCGTTCTGTCGCTTCAGAGAGCTGCGGTCAGAACGATCGCTCAACTCCACCGAGCTGTCGCTTGGGGGCTCAATGGTCAGTAAGGGTAGGTGGTCTACCCTCAAGCGCTGCTCCTGGCACTCCAGAGATGGTGTACTGCGGCAGCTGGTGTCTGTGTCCCCTTTCTCATCCTTATGAGCCAGCGTCCAATAGTCCTGGGAAGAGTTAAGGGAACGCTGACGCAAGTCTGATTCTGTGCTAGAGGGCCGGTCCACAGATTGAGACAGGGGTAGTGGCGGTGACAGTTCTTCTTCATCGATGTAAAGGGTAACATCGCTGTAAGATGCTGTCATCTCATCCAGTTTGCGGTGTTCTGAAGTGCTGTGGGAGGGTTTCACCTGGCAGCTGATCTCCCTGTCCATATCCTGGTGACCTCTCCCTTGCTCTGACTGGTTGTCATCACCATGCAGACTACGACAGTTTAGAGCATCATCTATGGACTCAGCTAGAGATTTGACCTGCCTGGAGAACGCATCCTCTAGCTCTGTGATAGCATCTGTGAAGTCACTCTGTGTCGAGGGGGCCTTGGCCTGCACACCCATCTCCCCACCATGCTCTGACTGCATCAGTGCACCAATTTTAGTGCCGTCATCTGTTAGCGAGACCTGCTTTCCCTCGAAGTAGGAGCTGTGGACTTTTTCAGGTCCTTCAAAGGAAAACTGCATTCTCATATTGGATAAGACAATCCGTCTGGACATACGGTTCTCAGACATAGAACTTCTAAGACGCTCAAAGTTCTTGTTCATCTGGTACTGGCGGAAGGCTGTCTGAATGGTGCGGGCTGCATGCCGGGTTATGAACCGCCCACCATATTTACGCTCTAGCATCTCCACCTAAAGGTAGAGAAGGAAAGTTGGTGTCATTAATGCATCTGAGAAACTATTGGGAACAGTGCTCATGGTCTCTTAGCTGCATTCTTATGAAAACTTGCAAATGTTCTTTGTAACTGGTGGTAGTGATCCAAATTGAAAACAGGGCCAATGAGCACAAAAGCTGTGTTTCCACCAACCAGGTTGGTACAGTTCAGTTCGGCAAGCATTTCTTTGTGTATCAAAAGTAACATAGTATTCTGAATGGTGCTTTACCTGGTGGTTTACCTAGAATCTATGTTGTATCAAACAAGATTTGATGTTCATTCCAGTGCAATTGTGGAAACCCATGGTCCATTAGGTTGTCCAGAACTTTTGACCACATCTTACAGTCTTCATTGGCTCAGAGAGTTTGCTTGGTTGTCATGGAGATAGCTCCGCTTGTTTATTGCTTTACCTTATTAAAGAATTTTTCGTCACCCCTGATGACAAAAACTAGTTAATAGACCTTGATTACTCATTTTGTCAGGCCTATACAGGGTGAGTGTTTGTGACACAAAATAGTTTTGTTTGGTGTCTCACTTAAAATTACTCCATCTAGAACATTTACTTCAGAACAAAAGCTGTTTTCAACTGGCTACAAAAGTAAGGTTGTTACCATGGAAACATACATTAGACAGATTGAAGAACAGTGCTTCTGTCTTATCTGCTTTTGCCATACCTTAAAAAACTCAGGATGACTGGTAATGGCATTTAAAATGGTTTTAATTTAGGGTTTATTAGACTCAAACAGACCCCCAAGGAAGACGGATAATGCTGAATTGAATTTGAAAGCTAAACTGGTAATGGCCCAAATAATGATGAGGAATTATAGTTTGGGACTACAGTGCTGTTGGACATTAAAAAAAAATGACCGTAAAGGGACCACAAATAAGGATGTAGTAATGACTTACTGGGAAAGATATAGTAAAATATAATGAGTTGCAGTGCTAAGTATCTTTCATTAAAAGAAGAATAAAAATGACCATACTTGAGAATCAGTGAGGTGTATTATCCATAGTGTGCATTAAACTAAAATTACTGAGAAATATATCATTACACTAAAGTGATGTACCTATAATTAAGATGGTGTCCAGGGCTGTTTTCCATTAGCCCCTCTCTCAGCTCTGTGCCTTTTACACACTGACCCAGTTTCCACCTACAGTATGGACTCATGGAGTAGAATGACACTAATCATGTTTCCCTGCACCATGTGAGGGCCAAAGAGGTCAGCAGACTCAAACTTGCCACAAGGGACATGGACACTGACAGTGTGTCTCATTCCAGGAGGCTCCAGCTTTCAGTGCTTAACAAGAGGCCCAGTGTCCTTCCCACATGGAAACAGTGGACGAGACCAAACCACACTATTATTATATGGCTTTGATTAGACCATCATGAGGAGCTTCAGCCCCAAGCAGTTTGTAGTAACAGGTAATACCATGACCTCCAGGTAATGGATTTCTATACAAAAGCTCATGACTTGCATATTTTTGTGTTGGCATTTATACATCTAATAAATAGTTCAGAAGAGCATGTTGTTACATTTGGACCAGTTATGCCAGCACGTTCATATCCCTAGTCATCACATACTGGCGCTTTGCAGTGGACCTCCGCGTCTACATAATACGCTCTAGGAATCATTCTGCGTTTGCTGTTGACATCAGAATGCTGCAACTGTGATGTCAACACAAGCACATGGTGGGATTACGCTGTACGTGGTTATGTTTAGACAACAACAGCACATGGCAACCAACGCCTGGACATCAACAAACACACATGCTGGCATGGATGGTTAGGATTAGGGAAAACAGCACATGGTAAGTGTGTAAAGCGTCCTTGGGTATTGTGAAAGGCGCTATCTAAATTTAAAATACCATCTTTAATTATTATTTTCATAATTATTTTTTCTTATTATTATTAGAAAAAAAATCACATTCAGACAGGAACACTGGACTCCCACATGAAAGTCCGGGATTTGCTTGATCCATCCACCGCCCCTCCCGCCTGCCCTATGGGGACTTTCATGGTCCTTACATTCATCTTTACCAGCTGCTTTTCAACCTGATGCCGTCCAGCAGTGTATCATACGGATGTGACAGTTTCCGGCCGGCTGCATTCTCAACTGACAGTAACTGTCCGTGTATTATACTGCCGCAGCAGGTTCCTTCAGGCTCTGTATAATTACACCATGAACAGTTCGGTGCAGCCGTTTTCACAGCCTAGGCCATCCAGTGATGTATCATGTGGATTTTGTATCTTACGCACAGCAAAAGCGGCCATATGTGATGACTTTGCAATTGGTTCATATTTCACATTATTCTGTCCAATTGAAAGCAGCTTAAATAAATTTGTAAAAAATTAAATAATATTATTATTACATATTATAAAGTTGTTATGTTGCACTCAGTATTGACTGCTAAATCATGTGGGATGTCTGGTAAAATTTGGGACAGCGGTTTGGTCTGGTGTTTGGCTTATTATCCAACCGGTTTGAAAATTTTCACACCAACCCCACCATAACTGGGAAACCAAAACAAAAAGCTAAAGGATGCTGAAACACTCTATAGTGTGAATGAAACTGCTGAGGTGGATGATGATTGTCTGTGTCCTCTTCACTATGTTAACATGCTACACTTAGCTTTATGATTTCAAGCAAAAACAAATACATATATGTATATCCAAACTAAAAATAGTATAAATTGAAGGCATAAAGTCTTCAATCTTGTCTTCAAATCTATCAGCCAGATGGAAGTTGTGCTTGTGTCCCTCCCTCACCTGCTTGTCCTGCAGGTCTGATGAGAGCTCATAGCTCTCTGACAGCGAGCGGGAGCGCTTGATGGCCTCCTCCTCTGCCTGCTTGCGGAGGATGGACTGTGAGTGCTGGAGTTTGGGTCGGCGAGGCCGTAGGTGACCGGGCAGCAGGATGTGTCCGTAGAGCTGGCTGTCCAGGTGGTCGGGGCCAAGCCCGCCACTGTGGGTCACTGGGATGCAACTGTAGCCGCTGCTGGGGTCCACAGAGATGCCCACCTCGCTGCCTGGAGCATCACCTTCCACACTGCAGCACAGAAACACACACAGAGCACACCCGGTTAGTTTGCTGAGTCATTTTCCTGAAGGCCTGCACTGCTTTGTGTTTTTAGAGAGAAGCACATGACAGATAGAAGAGGTGAACTTTGATACTGCTGGCAGAAATATGAGGGAGAGAGTTTACAGCAGCAGTGTGAGCTCTGCTTGTAGACTTTACACATTCCCCTCACAACACTGAAAATACCTCAAGTCATCCTGATCAGCCATGAGATCACACCACTGTATCTGTTTAGATGACATTAAATGTTCATGAATACATTATGAAAAGCAAAGAGCCACCATAAGGCACAGCACACACTGGTGTCACAACAACATCAGCAGCAAGTCAATCTTTCAGTAAAAACAGCAACATGGCGTCAAGAGTAATTAACCCTTTGAGCAAATTTGCTTAATTTCTTTCAAAAACATGGGAAGAGGGCAATGATTGACTTGGGAACAAAATGGCCCAAAAATAAGCCCCCCAAAATGTAGAAAGTACAAGAAATATACCTACAAATTATCAACAAAAAATGAAATAAAATAAAATAAAATAAAAACAAAGAGGAAAAACAAAACAAAACAACAGTAGCAAAAAATAAACAAACAACTGCATGACCTGGCAATGTGCTTAAAAATAATAATAATTATTATGTAAAATATTTTTCACTTTCCACACCAGACTGCAGCAGCTCAATGTCAGCCACAGATCTCTCTGCCTACATCTCACGTGATTAGCTGAGAGGATGAAAGTGCACTTTGTCGTGCTACTTGGACACAGCTCGATAAGTTCTACTTTGAGGAATCAAAGTCATTTTTACTGGAAGAAAAACAGCAACCTGATCAGAGACATTTGCTTTTTGAATGAGTGAAATACCGAGCTGTTCCTCTACAGAGACACAAACTTTGATTTAAGAAGTGAAGCCTTTTTCTTTGGTCAGAGGCAGAAATGGACATTGATATGTGCAGACAAAAATGCACATTATACAGAGATGTTCCAAAGACATGAGTTGAAAGACAGCTCAGGCAGCAAAGAGGAATTACTGATGTGAGAATAAGGAAGGCATCTGAGTTTGTCCTAAACCAGAGTGAGTGATAATCAGAGTGCTGATGAGAGCTGTGAATCATGTGGAAACAACACTTTACACCCAAAACACCTATAAGTGTTCTGCATGCATCTCCTGAGATGAGCTGAGGGATAATGGCAGAATCCCTGCAGTCAGTTTACTATGTTGATCAGTTATAATAGTATCCAACTAACTTATTACTGCACTTCCACACGTTTGTGGGACAAAAAAAGAGAAAGACTTAAAAAGAACAATCGAAATCAAAATGACAGACACTGACATGTCATGATTTTTAGTTCCTTGTATGGTTCAAGCTCGAACAGGATCCTACACCTCCCATAATGCAACTTGATTGTGTTTCTCTTGATTATTGCCTCAATTCCACTGCATAGTTCAGCACAACTTGACTCACTTTTGGATCCAGGTGATTTCTCTATTTTGTACTTTCCACAGTATGGCATCAGTGTCTGCAGCACTCATAGCTGAATGACTCCAAGACTCCAAGATTGCTTCAAGTCAAGCAGTCTTTTTTTGTTGTTTTTTTTACTAGACAATGTACTGTGGTTTGTGAAGATTTTGCTGTGGAGTGAGGGCTCTTGACTTTCACACTGATCTTTAGTACAGGGAGCTGCAGACACACAGGAGGCAGCATGGAGGAGGAGAGAGGAGAGACCTGCTGCTTAGAAGTGCAATATTTACAGCTCACAGAAACTTAAAATATGACACAGTCTCTGACTTTATTCACTATCTAGTGTTGGCAAAAAATGCTGTTGCAATTTTCAGATCCGTTGTTAGCACGGTAGCTTGTTAAGTCATTTCATTCATTTCATGAATGCTGCTTTCATGCAGTCCAAATGTCCCGCCGAGCCTGTTCAGACTGCAAAATCTGATTTGACTGGCATAATTCTGAGTCAGGTACAGCCCTACATCTTCAATGCAACACAGCACGTGATGCTCCATCCAGCTCTGGCTGGATCCTTTCATTAGCAAACAGAGGAACATCTGTCCTTCCTCAACTGAAGACAGCAAAGTTTAACAGGCTGCCATTTTTTTAAAAATCTGGGATGAGTGAATAAAAAAATGGCACTCACTGTAGACTGGCTTTCTAAAAATGATGGCTGTGTGCCTGACATCCTGTGTAGCACTAGTCAGGATTCCCTCTGACCACACAGTGGTCTGCAGTGTTTAAACTCGAGCTTTGGTTCAGCTCGCTTGGAACCTGAACTGAGCTGGTAGCAACAAAAAGCACCTGGTATCAGACACAATGCATAACCTTTGCCAATGGAAAAACAAAAAAGAACTGTTCCAAGCGAGGTGAGTTGAGCCATGTGTTATGATGCTTTATGATACATACTTTCTGTTAAGAAAAAAAATTGTAGTCTCCAAGCCCAAGTTGAGACAACTTACTCACATCATCAGGTATTCTCAGACTCTATAAAAGCTCCCCAGAGCCAATGAAGATATAATTCCCCAATTTTCACAGGCTGAGTAGCACTCCTTACAATTGCCCTCATGTGTACAATCAGTGTAGCGCCCCTATAAATACCTTCTTTATAAAAATATTGTATGTGTACTATTGATCCAATATTGCAATAACGAAGTCGTGCTCTTTGATTTGCAGCACTGCCCACAGTGGCCTACTAACTACAACCACCAGATGCACCATGCCCACTCAAGCAAGTTTTTTTTCAATATATGGGGTTTAAATTAAGCTTTTTTTTCATTGCTATTATTTTTTATATATTATGTAGTCATGATCATGTTTCATTATGGGTCAAACGTACCCCTTTAATGATGGCATAGATCGTACCTTAAAAAAGTCACACACCCCCTTCCCTACGGTATTGGTTTCTCCCAAATGTTGCAGCAGGTATGCTTGCACACAGCACTCTGTTAATTGTTCACAGTAAATTCGGTGCTCCAGGGAACAGGTCTGTTGTACCCTCTGACCTTGTATCGGCGAGTCAATCAGTCTGACATAGAAAATGTCTCCAATTCATAAAACAAAGTCAGGAGAGAGGCGACATTATAATGTACTTAGGGACCAATGGTAACTCACTTCATGGGCCTCACCGAGCCAGTTACAATCTCTGGTAGAAACGTGAGCTTCTCTACAGTTTTCTTTTCTTTTAGTAAAATATGATTAATACCATTTTATTGTATTTGTCATCCGCTGATGGATGAAGTGGAAAGGCTCAGAACAAGAACATCAATGTGGAGGCATCTATCACTGTGTATCCATGTCATACAGCTCCACCTCTGTGGGAGAGCGTGTCAAGGTTAGATAATAAAGGTGAAAATCAAACCTTTAATAGGAAAGAGATTTGACGTCCACAAGAGACTGAAAGCAATGAATACAGAGTATGTACAAGGTGAAATGAGCAGAAATAAATGACGACTGTCACACCAGAGGGTGGCATTTAAACAAGCTTCGATCTAGTCTGTAGCATTGAGGCACATTTCGTCTCTAGTGAGCAAAATAAAAAATAACAGGTGCAGAAACAACCACATTGTACATGGACCTGCACTTGTATGGTGCTTTTCTAGTCATTCGAGCACTTAAAGTGCTTTCACATCAATGAATCACAACCAGTCATACATAGATTCATGCATAGGTGGCAGAGGCTACAGTACAAGGTGCCACCTGCTACTCACTGCTCCACAGCCATCAGGCGCAATTTGGGATTCAAGGATACTTTGACATGTTGATTGGAGGAGCTTTAAACCACTGACCTTCCGATTAGAGGACGACCCGCCCTACCTCCTGAGCCACAACCTCCACATTATACATGTTTTGGTAAATGAGGAGGACCCCGCTGGCATATTCTAGACAGGTGTTTCCTAACCTGGCAGTTAAGACCCTCCAAACGGACAGGAACTAGAAACACTAGGAAATGAGGTTCAAATTGGGACAGTAATTTCCTCCTGATTTAAAAATGTTTTTGCTTTTATCTGCCAGTACTGGATAGATGGTTTCGTATGTTGTAGTAAGTCTTCAGAGTCAAATTTTTGATTTGGGTCTGTATAAATAAAGGCATCTGACTTGACTGACTTATGAAATACTGGACAGCTTTACCTCCTCAGCCCCTTTCTAAGAGATAAATGTAAAGACTATGCTATGCTCTGTGCAATAATGGAGCTACAGAACCAGGAGGCGTTGCTCCATCAGCTAAAAATATAATGCAGCACATCCAAACTCCTCGAAAACCACAAACTTCTGTGTGTTTTTTTAAACACTGTGTTTTTTTTAAACATTTCATTTTATGAAACAATTGAACAGACAACAAATAATGTTTAATGATTAGCATTAGAGATTTTAGCACAACACATTCTTATCCAAACTCGTCAAATAGAACTGCTTGGTCAACACTGTTCTTGTTTACATATTATCCAGGTATCCTCCTGTGTTTCTTGTTAATGATCCACATGT
Source organism: Plectropomus leopardus (assembly GCF_026936395.1). NCBI lineage: Eukaryota > Metazoa > Chordata > Actinopteri > Perciformes > Serranidae > Plectropomus > Plectropomus leopardus. The sequence continues at coordinate 1,346,730 of NC_142177.1, read as the reverse complement.
CAATTTACACTTGCACTGCATTCCACTTTCATAGAAAGTGTACAGTTCCTGCTTGTAGATGCATACAGTCTAAATACCTAATATTTACGTTTATTTTTGCCTGTATTCATTGCAAACTCAAAAGATAGCGCCTCTCTGTCAGAGCTTTTGGCTGGCATAAGTGTGCAACGCCACAGGCACCTTCATCTTTTCATTCTCACCTGGAGGCTGGACATAAGGTACAATAACATATGGTGGTGTTATTATACGCCACTGGACAGCCAGAAGACCCCTACTAAGTTTACATGATACACGCACAAGCGGTGTCACTTGATAGCACTGCTGGATGGAATGTGACACATCTGCATGGTCAATGTCAAGATGAACACCACCGGTAATAAAATAATTTAAGGGGCGGGCAGAAGGGGCTTTGGATGGGTCCCCTCCCCTAATGCTAACTATCCCTACGAGCATGTGCGTTTGGGCGTTGGTTGCCATGTGCTCTTGTTGCCTAAAGATAACTACATGCAGCGTCATCCCACCATGTGCTTGTGTTGACATCATGGTAATGGGATCCTGGAATGTAAATAGCAGACACAGAAGGATACCTGGAGTGTAATATGTAGACTTGGAAGTCCAACATGTAATGACTTGGGATGAGAATATATTGTTTATTTCCTTGTGCTAAAAAAGCAGTTGGTCATGTTTAAAGTAAAGCATTATGGATTTCGCTCAACATTTATACAGACAACGAACAGCGGGCTTCCAGGTCAAAGTCCAGGGTTCCCCTCTCAAACATCCTGTGGTAACTTTCCAGCCCCCACTATAATATCGTTACCTGCAGCGTTTCAAACTGACTCTGTCCTGCAGCGTATCATACTGCCACGACAGCTGCCTTTGTACGTTGGTGTTTGACACTAAAATCACTGAGTAAGCAGAAGTTTGACAAGTTTGGAGTAAGAACGGGCTGTAGTAAGCAGACTGGTGCTCCAATTTCTTAGAAACAATCAACCTTTGTGACTTTGACCCTTTTGTCCCAAAAACATTTTGTACCTTAACCACAGAGCAGATTAGAGAAGAGTTGAAGTTATTTTTGTACCAGTCATTTCTATTAAAACAAATGACTTATTTTGCAAGCAAACAACTACAGACAAACTATGTGGTCATTTGTCTAATTGGAAATGCCCTTTTGCTTATATGGCAGAGAGGCTTAGCTTGCTTGAAATGTGGCACTCAGCTCAGAGCACGGGCAGGCAGATGCCTCAAGGTACATGACAGCACTCCACTTGTCGAGTGTGTTTATATCTGCAGTTAGCTGGTTTTGTTGCGTTGGGGTTAATGAATAAAATGCAATGTACCTAAACTACTCAAAGAACATGATAAGACAAACAGCTTCATCAAAATAGAGGAGAGAAATTGGGGACAACCATTCATTGCAAGATATAGAATACACTTTTAATTTGAAGCTACTGGTCTTTCTGCAGCACAGAGTTTGAGTCCCAGCAGTCCCTGATCCAGTTAGACTGGACAGAGAGAGAGATGACTGTGGTCAGACCAGTCAACTGAGAGACTTTACCGTCTGTTACGAGCATTCTTCCCGCCTCATTAAAATGAATATCCTTGCTGTTGAAAATCCCATTTTTAAGGCAGAGTCCAACTTGGTAAAAAGGTCAGAGGAGGAGGAATGGCAGTCCAACGTTCTTAGAATATGTCAAGATAGAGGGAAGCTCATCCCGAACAAAGCGGACAGAAATGGCTCTGCCCTCTATTAATGCAATGAAATGTCATCGTAACATTGTAAGAAAATGGATTTCCTTTTTATCTGGACTTTACTCGGTACCACAAAGGTACAGGACAAAGGCTTCCATTGAAGGTTCCTGTGTGAAGCACAGACCATGGAGCCAGGACCTCACTGTATGCTGCATGACTGAGCTCTAAAACACTTTTCAAACTGGTGGTGATGGGACATTTGTGCATAGAGAAAGACGCTTTGCCCCCACAAGTCCTTCTTTGATTGAATATTATTATTGCTTGAAGAATTATTTTATGTGAGCAACAGCTGCTGTGATCAGCACTGGCTGCTTGTGTTTTCTCCAAAGTCCTCCTGTGTTTGTGATGCTGTTAAAGATAACACCAGTAACTCTATCAGTCTGTATCACAAACTGAAGAGAAACAGTTACTGTAGAGAGGATAATTGTCACCAGGGAAGTATAGAAGCCCTGTGAAACAGACTGCAGCAGACAAAATTTATTTATCATTTATCACTTGTATCATACTTTTCCACCTTTACAGACAAAATGCTTTACAGTGAGTTGCTAAATCACACAGACCGATGATGAAACACCCGTGATGCAAAGCTTCGTCCTGCCCATCACCCTGCACAGGCCACAGCATTAAATGGCAGCTCCGTGCCCATCAGACTTCTCTGCACCAATGACACAAGCTGCAGCTGCCAACCATCTACAACTGCTCTACCACCTGAACCACAGCTGCCCACAAAAAAAACCTTTAACACTGGGATGATCTGTGCTATTCAGGGTTTTGGGTCAAAAAGTCAAAATCATACACTTAAATCTCAGTAGCTTCTTTCCATGTTATACAACCCCACAGACATGATTTATAACACAGACCTTTCATTAAACATTTTTAATCTGCCATCCCAAACTGAAAAAAAGAAATTTACCATTTTTCAGCATTAACTCTATCTATTCAGGTTTGAGGTACATTTTGACCTCAAACAATATATTTTAAATATTTTTCTCTGTGTCTCTGGGGGTGCTTTAAAACCTGCTGTGCTTCTGCGAACTGGTGATGTCAGCGGCACAGGAAGAACTACAAACTATTTCAGCTTGTCTTTCTGGTATCCACCTGGATATCCAGAAGTCGTGCTCCACATGCAGCCAAAAACAAATCTTCTTCTTGTCTCGCATTGCAAACTAGTTGCATGTTCACCAGGAAAAATCACTTCATTTAATTTGAGTGCATAGCGAGGATGTTAGGAGGACACTTTTACAGTGTACCTGCTGACTCAGTTATACACCAGAGAGCCTGTGTGTGTGTTACTATGCATGAAAGTTTTGCTCCTCGCTTGGACAGTGTGCTGGAGACCATGGTTGAACTATTGGACAAATATTTGATAACTGGCCGAGTACATTGCTGGCTGTTTTTTGTCATTATATATTGCTTCTGCTTCTGAAGAGTGAGCGAGAGCTACTGCTCACCATCAGCTGAGAGACAGTGTGGAAGTACAGCACAATGAGCATCTTAAATTTTACTCGCTGTTATATATCATTAGTCACCGGTTGTTGAGCTAACTGTGGCTGGTTGGAATTCACTGTAGACCTTCTTCAGGATAGAGCAGATAAACTGGAACAACCAGCATGTTAAGAGGGCAGATGATCACTGAGTGAGTATTTTGGTCACTTAACACTGTGTTTTGGCCAAAAAAGCTAAATCTTTTGGATGTGGAGGTGATACACAGCTTTCAGGTACAATATGACCTGTTTGGGGAGTATTTGAGGGTTGAGCGTAAGGAGCTCAGGAACAATGCATTCATGTACACGTGGAAGGTGTAACAAGGGCTGTGCAAGAAGAAAAACTTTGATTGAGGAATGTATTTCTTCAATTGACCGCATTTACTATCAACACTCATTGGATATCCACCTAAAACATGGTAAATAGCTCCTTTAAGTGATGTCACTGGAGCAGCTTTCATGAATTTCAGAAAGCCCCTCTAGAGCCACGGAAGACGCACACTGCGCAGTACTCCCTCTGACTGGTTATATAGCGTTGGCATGTTAAATCAGTGGAGTGCCCCTTTAAATTACTCCCCATTTAGACCATGGTGCCAGATGTGATTTTAATGTCTGGGATCAGCACATTTTTATAGGGGGTCACATCCATACTAAAATGTGCACCTCACCTTCTGCCTACAGTTAGTTAGTTACAGGATTCAATTCAGGATTCAAAGCCACAAAGTGCCGCAGCCTCCCATGACAGTACATAATTTGCTGGTTGATAGAATTCGAATGATGTGTTTGTAGTGGAGGATGATGCAATGGATCCAGCAGAGGGGGCAGGTGATGTGAGGACAGCGCTGGTGTCAGCACCTCCCCTGGAGACGGCCTCTTCGTGCCGCTGAGTGGCTCCGTCGAGTGGAGCCTTTTTTCACTGTGTCACTCCATGGGGATGAATTAATTACTCCGATCTGCCAGTCACACACTCCCTCACACACTCACAACCTGCCTCTTCTGGTTTGCTTTGTTTTGCTGTGTGCGACTGTCGTGCATGTTTTTTCACAAGTGAGTAACTTGTAGAATCCGTTTAAGATGATTAAAGGGCAGTGGATAAGGAGCAGTAAAACATGACTCAGCGGCATTCACTTGCTTGGCACGAAGGAGGAAAATCAACTGCTGCCTCATTAATGAAGCACAATCTTTTGCTGCATCACAAATGAAGCACGTTTTATTTACACAAAGTGTGCTCCTCGTGAATTTCATCAGCAGCTCGACTCTGGCACAATATCCACTGTTCTAAAGGCAATTCAGGAGCTGTAACAGCAATTAATAAATGCTTCTCAACTGATCTCAGTTGAGTCTGGCAGCAGTCCCTGAATAAAGGAGGGATCATTAGTGAAATATACAATCTGCATCACGAGACAAATTCAGAGCCAAATCAGAGAGTAAGTACATGTCAAGCAGCTATTAAAGTATCGACTTGTGCACACAGTAGCAGCACATACACACTCAGAGGCAGGCTTACCAGCTGTCTGATTCCAGCTCCAGCAGGGACTGAGTCTTTTCAGAGGTACATTGCAGACACCACATGCTGTCTCAGAGTCCCCACACCAGACCATGAGCACCCTGTCCTCTCTTACTCCATCTCAGGTTAAATGTAGCTTTGCCTAAGCTCACAGCCACACTGTGGGGCACCTCTTTAGCTATGGCCTCCCTTCGAAGCCTTCTGAGGAGGGGCGTCTGCAGGAAGAGGGAGGGAATTCCCCCAGAGGAAACTGGGTTGTGTGGCAGCGGGAGCACTGGTGCCCAACAGCTGAGGAGGGTCTTAAACAGGAAGGGGCAACAAGTCAATGCAAAAATGGAAGCGAGACTGAGCAAACTGTTGTTGATAGCATCAGATGGACTTTGTTAATAGCAAGAGAGTCTGCTAAAGCTAAAGCCTGAAAAAAACCCCAGATGGAGTGTTTTAGCTGCTCTTACTGTGGAGATACAGCTGCAGTAACTCTAGCTTTATTTCAGAACAGTGATACTCAACTTACAGCCTGTGGGCCAAATCCGGCCTCTGTTAGGGTGCCAGGTGGTTCCCCAAATATTTTCTAACTCACACTGGGAATTGTTTTTTTTGTGTTTTTACTTTTAGTATGCATAAGTTGCCAAAGTGCGTAAAACAGTCAAAATAGAACTTGTTGTCTTATGGAGGATCCCCGCACCCCTGACAGAGGTCCTGACTAAACCCTTAATGTCCTAAATCCTAGAAATGTCCTAAAATCCTAGAAATCTTCTGAAAAACTAGAAACATGCTAAAATCCTGGAAATGTCCTAAAACCCTAGAAACATATATGGGACTTCTGTGACTGGCTCCTGGCCTCCTGTTATGTAGTTGTGTATCTCTGCCTCATTACAACTGTTCTCAGATGTCAACCTGCAGCCTCATATGGAAGACAGAATCATTACTTTTAAACTGCTGATCAAAAGCACAGAAAGAGTGCTTTAAATGATACTATCACCATGATTCCAACAGACAGTGAACAACAAGCAGCAGCTGCTGAGCCAGTTGACCCGCTGAGCTATCCTTCAAACAAACAACCAAGTTAATAGGGAATATCTGACTCACATTCCCACCCATCCCTGCGCCCTGAACTCTGATGTTCAGAGTGATTTCACCCCACTCCTATTCCCATGCCTTGGCCCAAAAAGTGAGCAATGACAGGCCTATCCATTTCCATATAATGACATCATTACCCAAACAACAGGCGTGTATCAAGTGGACCAAAGATGTTATCGCATCGAAGCAACCATGCAGCGTAAAACACTGAGATAACACAGCTAACAGCTTTGGTTTTGGTAGAAATCTGCCATGACTGCAAGAGCCTCAAAATGTTTGTTTCTTTAAAAAAGTATTTCACTGATATAAATAGAGTCCTTACATTAAAACTCAACCTACTCTGCAGCAGAAAGACACAGACACTTTTGAAACTGGTGCCACATACGCAGAGAAAACAGAGAAAAGGACTGTGGCATTGTTCTTTGACTTAAAATAAAAGCTACAACTACCAGAATGCATCAGTGCTGCTGGTAGGTGACCTTGTCCATTTAAAACAATGGCAGCTGGACGAATCTCATGTTACACTTAACCCCTTGAACCCTTACATTTTGCTTTAAATGGCTGTACATTTAAATGGCTGTACAGTTCTTTGTAAGATTTAGTTGTACTTATGTTTGTGCTTGTTCCAACACACTGAAGTTTATAAACACATGATGCTACTGTATGTTTTCATGTCTGCACCAATACATGAAATGGAAGCTTTCTAGATGTTTTCAGTCTAATGTGCTGCACCTTTCCATTAATTCAGCCTGACTTATTTCGTATTTTCTTAGACATTGGGATATTCATTATAAATCAACAAGTGTGGGTTTGAACATGCCTGTCAGTACAATCAAGCATTTGTAATGACAGATCCACGACAGGGTTCATAGGTTAAACCTTAAGCCAAAACATGTTTCTGAATGTTTGAGGTGAGAAATATGCAATGGAACATAATCTTGATTTATATTTGATTAGTGCTGCTTAGTTTTACTGTTTGGTATAAATCTTTCGGTCTCTGTTTTCATTATGCAGGAAGCAGTATGGCAGTGAAACTGTAAGTTAAGAGATGTATCTGAAAACATCTGAGGTGAGAAATATGCAGAGCAATAACATAATCTTGATTAATATCTGATCAACACTGTCTACTTTTACTGTTTGACAGAATTTAGGTCTGAGTTTGAAAGAAAGAGAAGGGTAGGTCTGTCTCTTGATCAGCTGTCTACTCTTTGTGTCCGCGGTGGCAGCATGGTCGGTGGGCAACACCAGTATGCGGAAGTACAGCCTGTAATGCAGAGCTACCGCCCCAAGAGCCAATGAAACATCTCAAAATGACATTTATTACATCATTAGGGATATCTAGGCACTGGTTAGATAGAGGGAGGTTTGATGCAGTTCATCTCCACATACTGCCCACATCGTTTTGATACAAAGCTGGACACAAATCTGCAAAGTACAGCTTTAGGCTTTGGTAAGATATATACATCTTCGGTGCTGGCATGCCTCAAGAAAACAAATTCAAAATGTCTCTATATAACGTGGAAAATAACCCTAATTACAGTATTTAATAATTCAGAATGAAGAGGGAGTTGGAGCAGAATACCTCTTATGGGCCATTACAGCACTTAATAAAAGAGCTAAATGTTTCCCATATGGTGAGGGTTCATGTAAAGTGCAGCACAGAGAGATACTGAGAGTGTACAGTTCATTATGGTTAATGATCAAAGAAGTTAAGATGATCTCTCAGAGGACAAATGTGGACAAAATCTCCCTGACCCCATTCTGAGAGTGTGACTGTGAAAATTGCACAGCAGAGAGCTCAGGGGGGTCTGGAACACGCCACAAAATGTGATCTCTGTAGGCCCAAAGCTCAGAGAAATACCATAAAAAACATGAATGGAGACCAAATGATGCACAGAACAGAAAGGGCCCAACATTGCTACAAAGTGTTGATCCTTGGTCCGGTCACATCAGAGAAACAGTGAGGCTAGCCGGTCCAACTCTGTCTGAGCCCACTGTTTCCTTTTAGCATTAATGATGACAGCGCGTTAGTAAAGCAGCAGCAGTTCACACCCACTACATCTGCCTGAATAAAGAGGGAGAGCTAAAGACAGCTGCCTTTGATCGGACCTTGGGTTAATTTTGTCCCTCTCATCTATCTTGACAGTGAATAGGCAGACTGTACAGTAGTTAGGAGAGGAGGGATATATTTTTACCCCACAGATGAGTCTAAGTCTGTGCTGCATGCTAAAGGGGAAGCACTCATCACATATGGCTCTGTGACACATTTAAAACTGGGAGTGACCCTTTAGATGGATGAAATAAACATTAAAACTGGAAGAAGTGATTTCAAAAAAACAAGGACAGGTTTTGGGGCATTATTTGGGCATGTATACAGCCAGTTCGGAATATGCGTTTTTACTGCAGTTTGCAGCACATCTGTCTGTTTACGGTCGGCTCTGTGCGTTGTCATGGATATGTTGCATGTTTTTACGTTGCATACCAACAATGCATGCAAAAGCAAAAAAAAACCCACATTTCTTTTCGGAAGGACAAACATGCCTGCACTCAAAGATTATGACAGACTTGGATATCAACAGGTTTTTGGATATTGAACCTGAAGGAAGGAAAGAGAGCCCAACAAGTCCAACCCCGCTAAGAAGCTATGAATATCCAATTTTGATGCACTGAAGCAAAGTGACAAGCGGCGCAATCTGTTCTAATTCTCTGTGTTTTGACATCATAAACAACATTTCAGGGCACATTGGTCGGAGTATGTAGAGCTGTCTACAGGAGTAAACAGGAGTGTTTGTGAAATGTTCATTTTCATTAACCATATAAACAATCTTTTTCAGAATAAGGGCAAATTTTGTGCATGTAAATGTACTCAGCTGTGTTGATTACAAAAGTAAAATGGCATGTTTTTGTTTGTATGCACAGTTTTTCAGGGTGATTGATTTCCATACAGAGAACATTAACATCATGAAGCGTGCAACTATGCTGTGTTCAAACATATCACTTAGCATCAGGTTCCCCTCACGACCTCCGAGGTGTCTACGTCACAATAGGTTTACTCTCACAATGGCCACCATTGGTCATCTTATATTACCTATCGGTCTCACTTAAAAGGCCACAAAGGAATTCATCAGACAGCTGCTCCTTCTAGAGTAGCTAAATAAATCTGAATCGATGCTTTCAGTGTGAGTTTGCAGACGCACCTGTCACACTCTGCCCAGACACTGAGTGGAAGCAGCAGGACCTGTCATCCTTGTATTAATCCCTGCATCAGTTGCAGACTGGACAGAGGGTGTCACAGCTCCACGCCAAATATAACCACCAGCAGGACACTGCTGTCCTCCTACACAACCCTCTGCCTCCATATACAATGTCCAAATCTATCCAGCCCTCCCTGCACACCTCCTACATTCTGGGTGACAACATGCCACTCCAACGGTGATGATATATTTCACATATTGCATGAGACTGCTTCTCATTCAGCAAGGACTGAAATAGAGTCGTTAACAGACACTGGTTTTTCTGGTCTGCTTGCTAAGTCAATTGACCGGTGTGTGTGAGTGGGGTAGCAGGAGACTAATGTGTCTGCATGGACACCTCCCCAGATGCTGCTGTCTTCAGCCAAAAACAACAACAGCACTAATTAGAAGCACAAGGTGTTCGCTGAGAATTAGACTGGCACAACGCATATATTATTACACCACACCTTATCACCTGTTTGATTGAGTCCCATCACGTCACTCCACATGACGGGACACAATCAGTCTTTAATCGATACTCAAACAGTTCATCCAGCAGATATGCAAAACATTCACCACCTTCAGCTTTAAACACGCAAGGACTTTTTCTCTCTGAGCAGCAGTGCAGTAGCAGTAGTAGTATGCAGCAGCAGTGGACACTGGTGGTAACAGCCAGTCAGTAAAAAAAGGACAAAGCTACCCTGACATCACTCACTGGTTTGTGGACGGCCACTTTGAAGCCTCAAGTTCACTATTTCATCCATCCTAGTTTTTAGAAACTGGTTTTCACTTCTGTTTTTTTGGAACCAGAAGTGACAATATTTGGACAAGATGGCGAAGCAGGCTACTTAAATTGGACTCCTGTGCCTGTCTCAGTATACAAACACCAGGGTATTTCTCCACGGTAGGTAAAGATTTGCCCCCTTTCAGCTAATTTCTATTGGACCTTTTTCTGGTTGACCAGTTATGTCACAAACCAAACAAACTGGCAAGGCGAAAACAGGTTGCATGTTGAACAGTGAAGACATGGATAACTTTCTGACGCTGCACATTTCTTATGTACTCTACGCTTTACATAGTACCTTTATCTTGTTTTGTTTTCTTCCCTTCTTTTTTTTTTTAATTAGCTTTCCTTTTACGAATTTATGATGTTTGACTTCATGGCCAAAGTGCAGCGCAGGGACTATGGAGCATGTGCAGATCGCCTAGGCCAGCTCAGGTCCGGTTGAGGCGTACACAGGAAAGAGTTTATCAGCCCCCAACAGCATTATCTTGGTGTTTTAGTCCATCTTCAAGAAAGTCAACTTAGTATGATTTCAGTAAGACATGTTTACATGTATTAAAAAGTCCAGTTTTAGTCAGAGTAACAACATAATTCATCTTTACTAACATCATGTAAACATACTGAGTGTGTTTATAAAAGCAGCATTTCTGTTTCCAGGGCTGGTTTGAGTTTGTGTTTGCTGTATTTTAAACAATGAGATTATGTTTGACCTGATTCTTTCTACAATCCACTTCACTTTAATTATGAGCCAGAGCTAAATTACACAAACACCAGGCACGCTATTTAAATAACTTAGTGCAGTCATTAGTGCTGTTTCCCATTAACCTGCACCAACATAGAGCAAAGACTGCATCATGTTTTTACCAGAGCGTTGGGCACACCAATAATCTGTCAGCACATTTATAATTATCTCCTGCGTAAGAGTCATGTCCTGTTTGTAGACACCAGGGAATAAGTTCATTTTGACATGAAAACAAACATCCAGGCAACAACTGCCCTTGTGCTCTGGCTGGCCTCCAGCTGAGTCACCAATCCCAAAGTGAGCGTGGCCCAGGCCCAGCCCAGGCCTGGGTCAGCAGGCGGACTGTGTCTTTGGCTGTCTGCTGCCAAGCTGTTTGGCTCCAGTTCAACCCTGTAATCCCTGAGCTTAGAACCCACCCACGTGTGGCCTTCAGAGGGAGGCGGTGGCCCTGCCCTCTCAGCCTCAAGCCGAGAGAGAGGGGGGGGGGAATTACAGAAACTGTAACCATTTGAAACATCAGTTTTCTTGTGCTGCATTCAGATGCCTTTCACAAGCAATTAAACCATAAAAAAAAACCTGTAACACTCTTCTTATGATAAGAGACTTGCCTTGGTTTAGCCCATGTTTTGAACTATTTTCACATTTTTTAGCCAAAGAGCTCCTTCTTATTGCTCTGTTTGATTTCTCTAGAAAACATGCTGGAAAGACAATGAACAAATGGCAAGAAATAAGTAAAAGATGGCAAGAAAATTACCTGAAATTTTGCTTTAAATAAATAGGGACACATACTGTGGAAATACACACACACACACACACACACACACACACACACACACACACACACACACATATCAAGCCAACTTGTTCAGTTTTCAAAGGGTTAACTAACCACTGGCTCCAATGTTGCATCTGGCCAGTGTGAAACACACAAGATGCACAACACATTACCTAAGGATAAGTGGCGACTCCATACAAGCATTCATACATATGCACATATATACACCCATTAAGTGCAGTCATACATAAAATGTATTGTTCCATGTTTACGCTCTGCTGTGGCAGCCTCTCTGACCACTGTGCAGTTTTTCAGCTTATCTCTGTTAATCCTCCTGCTGTAACTCTTCCTCCGTCCTGTTCTTGAGCAGTCCACAGGCTCACATGGAGTGTCAAACCAACACCATCAAGCCACAGCACTGTGAGTAAACACTGAGCTGCCTCAGAAAAGACTGATGCAGATGTAAAGGATAGTTTTTACAGGTGGGTCTTCTATTGTCCATCAGTAAGATATCATTGTACTGTATGGCAGGGGATCAGATTGTAAACAAACTGAGCGTTTAGCCCAATCATCCAAAGCACAAGGTGAAAGTGTGCACACGTGTCCTGTCTGTAATAAATCCTCATTACACATAAAACCTATGCACTCAACTATGATAAGGACAGTCAGTCAAAGTTCAAGCAGGAAGTCAAGATTTAAACAGTGAAGGATGTTTGCAGAGGACACAGAGAGTGCTAGCTTTCTGCACAGATTACCAGGGTTCACTTGCTGAAAGCACTGACAGAGCGGCACTATATGATGAGTTTAGAGTGAGAAGAGGCTGGCATTTTGTCCGTTGCTTTGTTGGTTTTTTGAAACCGGAAGTGACCATATTTAGTGGTGGAGCTGTGGAGGAGTGTGGGGTGGATCTGACTCACAGACTGTAGCGACCAGTAGGGACGACTCACAGACCGCCTGTCACTCAAGCAGCCCCGCCCTTAAATATGTTAAACTTTGGGCCTTGATAAAATGTAAATGGGTGACTTGTAAAAAAAAATCCAACCCCCATACAGACCATCTATTTATTCTCTATGTGAGACGGAGAATAAATAGATGGTCGGTGGTCAAAAGCAAAAAAAAAGTGTTTCAGGGTTTAGTAACTTTAAAAGCCCGCTGATGCTGCAGGAGAATGAGTTTGTCTTTGCCTTTTTGTTTTGTTTTTTCCATTGGGCTAACTTCGGGCCTTGTTTAAAACCTGCTTTGTGTTTTGTAACATATCTGACTTGTTTTTATGAGGTTGCCTCTTTCCCAGATCTCTGCGATTACCTATGTGACTGAAATGCAATTGTTACTGAAAGGGATGCTGGCCAAAACAACTAAACTAAGACCCAAATTTACCAGATGGAGCAGATTTATCCTATAAGTAATCCAGACAGATTTGTATCAGATGGAGAAAGTAAGGTATAGCTCTGCTTCTGACTCAGAATCAATCAGTGTCAGGCCCAGGCATAAATCCTTCCATGGTGCAAGGTTCTCCTCTCTGTATTTGTGCTCCAGCGCAGGGTTGAGCTTTTATCATCAGTTCCTATCGTCAGTGTTTGTTATTGTCAGGTCTGAGTGCTGCACAGACAATCTAAGCTACCCTGATGCTATCTGATGATTTACGACAGCATGCATTTTTCAGATGTCCTCCACAGATACAGAGAGTGACACTGCACCATCGGCCGGCTCAGGAAGTCACACTTACTGAGATTATGTCCATAAAAAAAAAATTCCGATTTTAACAAATAATGCTGATAAGATTCAGTGAAGCAAACAGCTCCCTCTCCCAGGCGCCTCTGCCTCACACAGGGCACACAACACATCCTGACATGTTGAGTTTGCACTGAAAACAGAAGAGAGTCTCACAGTGACGTAGACCTGAGATGCTGCTGGATGAGCTGCGGCTTCATTAGTATTCATAAACAATCTGCTATTCCAGGAAGAGCGAGTCGGCTGAGCGTGCCGCTCTGTGTCTGAGAGTGGCTGAACAGTGGCTATGTGTGAGGGTGGAGAAGAAGAAACAGAGGGAGGGGGAGAATGGAAGGGATGAGATCAGCTGAAGGAGTACTGATTTCTGCATCAGCAACTAAAATATCACTTCATTATCAAGTTACATTTGCAGATTTGGATCATTGTGGTTATTTGGTTCCACACAATTTTGCACACATGTATATGGTGGACGAGACGTTTTAAATAAACTGCATATCAAACCAGGCAGCAACCTGAAAATGGAGCCAATATAGAAGTGCCAAAAAATGTAGTTCCTCTGATGGCCCCATGAGGCTGGCACCAAAACAGAGTCAATCCCCACAGACCTCCATGTTAAAATGCCAAACTGAACAGCAGAAATAAACATTTTTACAGCCTGGTGCAGAAACGGTTTCGGTCTCTATAACTAATCTCAACATTCATGAAAACTGTGCAGGGATGAATTTATTTCCTAACAAATGTGTTTGGCAGTGTGGCTTTCAGTTGGGCAGAAATAAGGGCAAGGCAGCTTTGAGTGACAAGCTGTCTGTCCTCCACTGTTCCAACCTCTTGTCCAAATATGGTCACTTCTGACCTTCTTAGCATAAAAACATTATTTAAGCAATATCACAGAAGAGGGAGTGATGCTGTGCTCCTATATTGGCCTACGGCCTCATGCCTACGACCGAAACACAGCCGTGATTTTATACAACAGTTCTACAAGCGTCTTTTATTTGTTAATAGTAACAAGCGACAGCACATTATAATTTGTTTGTTTAATTAATGATTTTTTTTGGCTCCGCCGACACAAATAGTTCCGCAACCACTGGACACAACAGGTGTTGCTAGGCAATATTTATCTCTGTGTTTTCAGTCAAATCAGAGTCTGTTAACAGACACTTTGGCAGCCTATGTGATTAAGTTAGTTTGAACAGGCAGATCATCGCAGTGATCTCCGTTACCTCGTGTCAGACAGCGTGTGTGTGTGTGTGTGTGTGTGTGTGTGTGTGTGTCGGTGTCTCTCAGGCTGTGGATAGTGTCAGACGAGTGTGCCCCTGTCTCACTGCACATCCTTGTAACATCTGTAACAGCTGGTTTACTCCCAGTGAACGGCGGTTTACCAAAATCCTCCGTCACAGCTGCCCCCTCCTGGGCTTCCTCATAAGTTTTAGTAACTTCAGTGCACGTACAGTCAGCTCAAGACACACTTCAAAATTCCCGTCCTTTCTTGCTCGCCCCCACTCCTCTCCCTCTCTCTCTCCTCCCTCAACCTGACCAACTGACAGCTACGTGAACAGCGCCAACTAGCTGTTTGAACCTATACTTACACCGTACTATAAACATATCCCACTTTTAAAACATATCCCACTGTCACTCTTACAACTAATTAACGGATTTTGAATGGCCGTGAAGTGGAGTGATACATGCAGAGTTAAAGGTTAACAGTCCCAATGATGGAATTATGGAAGTTTGAAAATCTCCAGCAGCATGGCAAATAAGCAAAGCCCAGTCTGCTGACGGAGATGAGCAAAGTCAGTGGACTTTGAGTTGAGGTTATTCGGTCAACTGGTGTTTCCAAGGTCAAAAATCACCCCCAACTTTTCATCTTACAACTAAAGCAAATGTTCTGGTAAAACAGCATGGCAAACACTGTAAACCACTGAATTAGAGAACAGCCACTGACAGGCTGGGAAAGAACTTAAGTTTGTCAGACAGCTCTGGGTGTTGCCCATTTGCAGGAGTTTGAAAATGCGGTTTGAGGTTTTCATGGGATTTTTTCTGATTCTTACTGAGGGTCCAAGGTTGTGGTTTGTCTGGAGCAGCGCCTTACAGCTACACAAACACCCCGAACCTGACTCAATACACTGTCTGTCTGTCTGTGTCTGCTCTGCAGGCAGCTCTCTGTGGGAAACTCTTTGCTCCTGGCACCTGGTGCACCGAACTATTGAAATGGGATTTAATTCCAGATGGAGTGGAAACTTTTCAATCTGCCAAGATTTCATTCCCCTGAATATTCCACACACTTCTGCAGAAACTGAGAGTCCTTCTGTTCAAACATATTTCTTCTTCTCATAGCTGTTACAGTCTGCACCTTCACACCCTCTGGATGTGAAATTAACCCTTAGGGCCCACTCTAAAAACCACAAATTGCTATCACTGTGTACAAACTGCCATTTCAAAATCAAGATTTGAAAAATATTAATAGTTAATAATATGATTTCTGCTTTCATTGAGATTCTTTAAACAACCATCAGTCCTAATCATAATATAATATATTCATGAATTTTCAGAATTTTAACCCTTTAAATGTCAAGTTTTTGTCATGATGCTACTATGTTTTTAGATGAAAAACACAAAAAATAAATATTTTCAATATACTACATGCAAGCAGATTGATATTGCTGATCACAGTCTGGAATATGTCAATTATTAGCAGCAACATTGATTGTGACACTGCACCTAGTGGAAATAGCATGTGTTTTCTCCATATGCCAAATATGGTCAAAATTGTCATCATATGGAAAATAATCAAAATGACAAATTCGAAGACAAACGCCCAGAATGACACCCAGAAATAATACAATGCGTGTTTTTACGCTTTGATGGCTGTGGGATCAAAAATGTCTGTTTGAATGGGTTTCAATGGAGCATTTTTTTTTTTTACCTTAACAGCTAATTTAGTTTCTACAATGTATCTTAAACTTATTGTAGGAGCTGAGCTAGAAATTCCAAGATTAAACAAAAACAATCTTGCCAAAATGTATTCAATATGCATGAACACAGCCAAAATTATCAAAAAATGACGAATAAAGCCCATGTACAACACATCGAACATTCCCTGAGGGTATAATTTGAGTTTGCAAAACCTTTTTCAAATTTCCCCATGTGGGACTAATAACGGATATCTTATCTTATTTTTGATGAAAACACTGAAGTACTGAAGCAGTTCTTAAATGTCACTTTTTGTGATGACAAAGAGGCTGCCTCCAGCCTTGTCTGATGAGGTGAGGTGAGCAGGCCGGAGGTGAGCAGGGTAACAAGGGAGAAATGAAGGGAAGCTAAATTTGCAGCAGCGCCCCACAGGTCCTTCTTCCTCTCTGTCCCCTAGATGTCCCCTCCCTGCCATCCATTGCTCATCACCAGCACCAGGCAGGCAGAGCTGCTGCCACAGTGACTGATGGGCAGTACCCTGCACTGTCCGCTCTGAGCATGGCCATCAGGGTAAAATTATGCAGTCTGAGATGCTGGCTGAGCGGTCATGACAGGCTATGTATCCACCTACTGCCCCCGCTGCTTTCAAGGGCATTTTATCTATAGCCTAAATGAGGGAGAGGAATGGGGGGCATAGGAGGAGCAGCTGTACATCATGTGCTGCAGACACAAGACTAAAATATGAAGGGTGGGCTCATCTGTTATCAACTACAAAGAGAGCTGAACCCCATGGTTCAGGTCTACCAGGACAGTCCGACGCAGGAAACGAGAGAAGATTGACATAAAATGTCAATGTCATTCTTTGTTAAAGAAGTATTTCACCGATGTAAAGAGTCTTCACATAAAACTAGTCCGTCCCTGCAGTAGCAGATGCAGATACTTTTGAAATTGTTGCGACCTGACCAGAGAAAACAGAAAGAAAGGATGCTTTGGCTCGAGAAGTAGAAAACCTACAACTCCCAGAATGCATTGTGCCTTACCTGATGCTCCCGCTGATGGGTGACATGCCACCTTGCTGTTCTGTATAAAACTTACAATCTCAGAAAAAGAGGGGACAAAGTGATGTCACCTCTGAGCCAGGAGCAGAGGTGGTAACAAGCTCTGTGTGTAACATAAAGCTGGAAAGATGTGACCATGGGGGGAACAAGTGTACGTTTTGACAACATGATTATGTGTGCGATCCACCATGGGAGATGTAAAAAACAGCTGTTAGCAAAGCAGCTGATTCAAACAAGAACAGTGGCTCTAAATGTCCACAAACTGGGAAAAAAATGAGATTGAAGAACTCCTTACCCCCTGAGCAGAGGGCAAGGCTACTTAATTGAGAAGGTAAATGACTGTGGTTGACATGTTATGCTGTTGTTATTGTTTAGAAAGCACGGCTGACACATATGTTTTATGTCACGCTAGAGGCCAACGCTCACGTGTTGCACCTCACGCCTGTCATGCCTCCTTTGATCGCAGGATGCTGCAATGCAGTGTATACTTACACACTGGAGCGGAATGATGCTGTCATTATTTGTGTCTATGTAAAAATGCAGGGGCCATAAACACAGGGGACTTCGCTGTGGCCCTGTAGCGCCATCTCTGTGTAAAAGTGGCTTTAATGGTCTGAATCTTGGTTTGTATTTGATCAGTGCTGCTTAGTTTTACCATTTTATTTCTGTTCTTTTTGGCTTCAGTTTTTACCGTGCAGGAAGCAGTATGGCGCTCACTTCCTGTTCACCAATTCTCACTATTACAACAAAACAGGGCATTTAATTATGTTTCTGAAAACATTTTAGGAGAGAAACAGGCAGTGCAGTAACATAATCTGGATTTATATTCAATCGAGACTGTCTACTTTTACCATTTGACCAGCTTTGGGTCTGAGTTGAAAGACAGATAGAGGGGTGAGTAACGCTTTTGAGAAATCTAAGCACTGGTTGGATGGAGAGAAGTTTACCACAGCTCACTGACACACACTACCCACACTGTTTTGATACAAAGTTGGCTGAAAATCAGCAAAGTAGGCTTTTAACAACACAACTAAAAACCAGTGGACTGTCAACATCATCTGTCGTCATTATTCAATATCAACTGACATTGGTATTAGACACTGTCCTGACTTTTTTTTGTCACCCTTTTTTTGTCACCCGACATCACAACCTAAATTCAACCAAAAACCAACGTTGTAGATGTTGCTGGCCAGCTGGCTGAGGACGGTGTCACTTTGTTAGGGAAGAGACTAATGAGTTCAGGTGTTAATATCCCTGTGAATAAAAAAAAATATCTTTGCGGTCAGTCCCTGAGGTGAAGAATAGCAGAAATGCTCGAAGTTTAAAAATCTAATCAACCCACAGGAAAATCACAGCGAGGATGACTGACAGGAACTTACCTTCATTTTACACACTCAGGTAAAGTACATCAGAACCTGACTGGAGCTTGAAAGTTTCTAATCCACAAACAGGCAGCAGCAACACAACTCCTCTCTGTCACACTGATGGATTTCCAGAGGATCATGGATCTGCTTCTGGTTGGTGAGGTTGGTAGGCACCACCCTGCCTGTCTTCTCCTCTGCCGGCTCCTGCCCTGTCCCTCTTTCTGTGCTGTACAACACACACTGAGGCTATTGAAGGACAGGCGGCACCTCTGTCTACGTGCTGGCTCTGGGCGCTGTTGATGTTGGCATGTGCAATAAAGGCTGCCTTTCTCTTTGCTGTATATCCCCCTGGCCTCCTGCTGCAGTTTCACCTCTGCCAAGGAGAGCTGTGAGGCTGAAATGGAAGACAGGTTGTGTGCTCGCGTTGTGCCGGCTGTGTGTGCCTGCCTGTCAGGGGAAGGGAGTGGCAGCCTGGTGTGACACACTTGATTACCCTGGCTGATTGGGGATTATTTTTGGCTTCCAATGGCACACTCCTTAAAACTGAAACTCTATGCTGTGTTTGTTCCTCGTATAATCTTTTCCACACATCAGCTCTGACACTAAATACTTCTTTATTTTATTTACTGCAACACACTCTCACATAAGCAGTGTAAAGGAGCAGAACGTGGAGCTAGAGCTGTGCTTTCTTCCTGTCAGTTGACACCCTGAGTGAACTTCAAGGAACAGGGAAGTAGTTCAGTGTGGGACACGCCCACTGAGTTATAGTTAAATAGTGAGGGAGCAAAAATAGCTCACAGACAGCATATGACAGACATGAGGTCTGAGAGGCTGGAGGGAGTTTTCTATTTAAATCAAATCACAAATATGAGTGAGGTAGCCTACTTACATACTGATTGCACAAACTGTCGAGAGAGAGAGAGAGAGAGAGAGAGAGAGCCACATGAGGCTGGCTCCAAAACACAGTCAATCCCCATAGACCCACTTGTCAAACTGCCTAACTTAACAGCAGAAATAAATATGTTTACAGCCTGGTACAAAAAAAGAGTGTTGGTCTCTATAGCTAATTTCAACATTCATGACTACTGTATGTGGGAGGGACAACCAAGTGAAAAGAGTTTTGCTTGCCTCTGCCAACTAGAAAGAGAGACATTTTTCTCTGAAGTTGGTAGAGACCTTAAAGAAGCTTAAGGGGTACACAGTAAAAACAAACCATATTTTAAAATGTGTAATAGTTAGTGTCTGGGCTGCTTGAACATATATATATATATATATATATATATATATATATATATATTTTTTAATTTATTTTTTTTACAGATTCACCAGGTTTTCAGAAACACAACCTAAAATGAATGCCACTGTTCATATATGCTGGATGTATGAATAAGCAATTGTCAAGCCATAGAAATGTTTTAAGTTATTAGTGTGTATAATGTTTAGTTTTAACTTATTCTGATGCCCTTTCAGATGCAATAAATGAACCTCAGTGTCGAGAAAATTCTCACTCTTATAAAGTGAGCTCTTGAGCCTCCTCCCTGAAGGATTATTAGCAAAGAGCTCTGAAGCCATTACACAATCTACACAAACCTAAAACTAATGCCAGCCTGATCATATGACTCCCATTCATTGCCTCCATTGAGTGTAATCCCTAGTACTCCAAAAAGAGATCACTACCATATGTGAAATTCAATCTGCACTATTTCCTTCTCATAAAGTCGCTGATCCAGGCCTAGAAATGGGGACCTTAAATCATGCATGGGCACATCAAATAGTTGCTAAGCCAATAAACACCACATGTGCATTACTATATTCTATCCCATAGGCCCAGGCAGCATTTGTAATTAGACTAACTGTGAGTCCCTTCTGGCAGAGCTGTCAATATGCGTCTTCATAAGCAGCACAAACAGGTACAAAGTTAACCACATGCATACCAACATCAACACCTATAGTAAGAGGAAGTCAGACAGAAGGTCAGGAACAGGAAGATTTAAGAGAGCTGAGGGCCGAGCAGGGGCCACTAAAATGCTAACTGTGTGTCTTAATATATCCTCAGCACTTAGACTTTGTGATTAAGCGGCCTGTGGTTGACTCTTCCTGCCCCGAGGGATCTGTTTTCCTCCCCTTGAACACTTACTCTCTGGATGTGACCTGTGCTAACCTTTTGAAGCAGTGCTTCCTCTCCATGTCCCCTGACAGATCAGACCTCCCACACCACGCTCCACTACAATTTGTGTCAGCTTGTTGTGCTCCTGTCTACCATGTTCTCACCGTCCAAACGATTAAACCTCCAAAACATGACAAATCTGAGCAGGCAAGCAGGATGGTGTTCAAACATGCAAGTCCTGCTGGTGTGCTGCAAACTAAATGTTACAGAGGAATGATGATCTCATGTACAATCTGAGAAATGAAGGTTTCAAAAAGGTTTATCCTGAAGGGCTGAGGTTCTACCCAGAGCCATTTGCTTCTGAAAAAAACTTTTTTGAGGAAAGGGTTCTTCAGGGGTTATTTGTAAGACTAAGAGTTCAATTAGGAACGAGAGAATGCAATTTCTGAAGAAACTGCGGGTGTGAACGCTCATGCTGAATAGTTTACGCCATGCTGAAATGCTTGCCTGAATGACTTGATCGTAAAGTAGTATGAATTCCTTAAAAAAACCCTGAACAGGTTAAATTAGGATGAATGTCATTAAAATTTTGACTGATACTAATCATCTAGAATATGTTTAAGCTTGCTGAAAAGCTGACGCTACACTGCGATGCTTGCTTGAATTTGTTAAAAGATAGTGAAGTAATATCAATACCTGAAAAAAGTGTGAGGGAGTTTAATTAGCATGGATGTCATTAAAATGTTTAATATGACTCATCATGTGGAACATCTGAAAGTCTGTTAAAAAAGCTTACATTTGTTAGAGGATGGTGAAGAAATAAGAGTTGAAGTGTGTAAAGGAGTCTAATTAGTTTGAATGTGATTGAAATATCGAATAATATCCAGAAAATACACAGAACAGTGTCTTAAATGTGTTGGTTTAGGTTCAAAACTGCTTACCGAGCAGCATGTTGTTTGATTTTCTCTGTTGAATGTGCCAAATCCTGTGTGTGCATGTCTGTGTCTGTCAGAATGTTGGTGTGTCTAGCAGGCCCCATAGGTTACCGTGGCAACAGTCACTGCTGGGTGAGGTGCTGGATCTGCGTGTTAATGTCAGAGATTTGAGGTGAATATCCACTCTCAAACAAGTGGCCCTCAGTCGATGACAATACCTCCAAGACACTTCAGACATATACTGTTAGAGAGAAAACAGCCAGAGGAACATAACAGTGTAAATTTTGTGTCTGAAAAGTGTAACATGTGAGAATGAGCAGAGGTTAAAGAGAGGCAAGAACTGCTGCTCTGAAGCAATTTCTTGAATCATTTTTACATTGAGTTATATGGGGAGGTTGGTGGATTTCTTTTTCCTTTCTGACCCACAGCAGGAGCTGTGTAAATCCGATTGGTTCCAAAGTCACACTATAAGAAAGACCACAGTTTTTACTTTATTGTCACCAAAGATGGTGTGTGACTAGCAAAAGCTGTAGACGCCATGGCAAGCTAAAGAGAAATGTATGGGAGGCTGTCTGCACTCATTGCCATTTGGTGTCCCTCACTCTAGCTGTCAGCATTCTCTGCCATAAGGACCAATGTTAAATGTTGATTTTGGCACTTTGACAAAGTTTCAAACAAATTTGAAAACAAAAAGATAAAAAGATATTAGAAATCTGAAAGATAAGTTTTAATACTGACATGATGTGGGATATTTTGAAGGTGGGATGGAAGTTTTACATGAAAGTATGAAGGAGGAGAAGTATTTTGAAGATGCTTGAAAAAAGGTGATTTTTTTTCAAGGTTGAACATTCTTTCTCATAGACATCAATGTTAAATGTTGAAATTGGCATTTTGATAAAGTTTCAGACAAGTTTGAATATTTTTGAAAAAGTATGAAAGATATTTGAAATCTGAAGGATAAGTTTGAATATTGAAATAATGTGGAAAATTTTAAAGGTGGAATGAATTTTCTGAGTGAATGTATGAAGTAGGAGACGGGTTTTGAAAATGATGAAGAAAGTTGAACTTTTTGCCAGTTTGAACATTCCGCCCATTTGAATGAATGGGGAAAAATGCCAAAAAAACAATGAATATTTCAGAAAATATGAATGATATGAAGAAGCTGTCCTAATTAAGTTGAATAGTTTGAAGTTTGAATGGTGCTTTTCGGTTGAGGTATATTGAAGTTCCGTATGAATGATGAAGTGCCGAAAAAGTGGACGGAATAATAATAATAATAATAAAGATATAGAAGAACATAAATTGTGAATGCCTCGCAATAACACCCAACTAAAACCAGAAGGATAGAAATATATGGGTAATGTAGTCAATTACTATTTCTGAGCCCCCCTGGGTGGGTTTTATATTAAAGCCTTGGAATATGAAAGGGTTCTCAGTACAATCCCCTGGGTGAGTTCTCAGTTTAACCCTTGGAATATAACTTACTTCTAGTTAGAAACTCCTAAATGGGTTCTTGATTAAACTCTTAAAATCTAAATTCATTCTCGATAGGTGGAAAGAATCTGGGTGGAACCATTACACTATAACTGGGTTTCCTGTAGAACCTGTTATGGGGGGTTCTGGTTGGAACCTTTTACAGATGGCTCTAGGTATTATCCTATATGCTGGGTTCTAGGTAAAGCCCTCTGAAAGGATTCCAGGTGGAACCTTAATAAAAGATTCTACAAGAAACAAGAAAGGGTTCTCCCATGAAAACAAGCCAAGGAAGCCTATATGGCTCTAGGTAGCACCTTTTTCAAGAGTGTAGCAGGGTGTGAAAGGTGTGACGACTGCAGCTTTTCAAAGGGGAAGAAGCTAAATGCTTCTGCTGCACTTGCCTGACAGTGACTCTCATGATTATTACATGGATGACACGGATACGTACCATGTGTACACACATCCGTGTTAACCTACTTCACCTGTGTGTCAATGTGGTAAGTACCCCTGGAGGACCTCTAATATACAGCCTAACCACAGCTGGAAGGATCAATTTAATTTCTTCACTAGGAAGAACACTAATATCTCAGCAACTTTCCATTCCAGTGAAATGTGGACATTCAGCAGAGGTTATTTCCCCAAGCTAGAAAAATATGGATGTCATGAAGAGGAATACTGGTAATTCTTTTTAAGGATGAAACAGGAACACTACAATATATCAAAAAGAACAGCCAGGAACATTTCTGTACTCCATTCAAGTCATTGTTTTCTGGAAACTACCTTGGATGGATTTCATTTGAACCATTTGTAAACACAGTTTTAGTGAGGTGAGCCCTCATTTCCTTGCCAACCATTAGTTAGCCTGAGTTTGGCAATGGAAGGTGAACTGTTAGGACTGGAAAGCACTGGTGACCACTGTACTGCTGGCTATTTGCTTAACACTCAGCAAGACTCAAACGGATAAAATTCTCCAGAGACAATAATGTTTTTACATAAGACTTACAGGAATTTGAGGCCTGAGGGGAAGATTGTGGTGAATATCTGCAAACCAAACAGCCTGACAGGGCCTGCCGTGTTATCGTCATCACCAGGTCCTCCCTGTCTGCCTTCCCTTCCCTCAGGTTACCTGCACACCTAAAAACATCACACAGTTCTCTTTCCACGGAAAGAGATTGTCTCCAGAATGAAATGAAACTGAACTGTGGCCAATTATGGTAAATGTGTCATATTTCAATAGAGTTAAACAAAACTGCAAGGAGGAGAGGGGCATATTTTCAATGGTGCCATTACAAGTATGCAAAATTTGCTACAAGCTGCCTGTAATAGACTCTTGGATGTACAGACAACTATCACCACATTAATCAAGTGATAAACAGCATCTTTATCTCCATGGTTATAAAGGTGTTTTCAAAGTTGACATTGTACAGAAAGTAGAAAGTGTAAATCACATTAACTTTAAATGTGTGTATCACGCCTTTCTGTTGTAATTTACTTATGACTTACTGTAGAAAAGGGGTACAATTTTTGATGTTAATTGCAGCAGTCAGGGGCTAAGGGACATAGAAATCCACCCACAAGAAAAACTGTTGCCACTGGCATTGTCAGTTTTTTTCAGTTTGTATAAATGCATTGTATGTTTCTGCAAACAATGGATGCATGACATTTTTACACTCTGTAGTGGGTGTATTGAAACTCTATGTTTCTTTACCTTTAAACAATGCTTAATGTGTGGTTAGGTTAAGGCACAAACCCACTTGGTTATGGTTAAGATTAAGATGGTTAGCTTAAGTTACCCACTTTTAATGGCACAATCCCCGTTGGAAATGCAGAAATGTCTCTGTAAAAAAAAAACAATCACTTTCATGGCAGTATTCCAACTGGAAATGTGACCATGTTTTGGTAAAAAGCAACCATTTTTCCAGGCCCTATCCCTGCTTAAAAACATCAACATTTGGTGGCACAATCACTGCTGGAAACACAGCAATGTCTCGCCATTGCAGACCAGGTGCTGAGGGTTATAACAACCCTGTCACCAAATCAGGACTGTTATAACTCTGAGAGCCTGATTGCTGAAACTTATGCCAAGACTTATATCCCTTTTGACATCACAACCAGGTAAAATTAGAACAGAGAGACATGATACACATATGTTTAGATTCAAGGTGAGTTACATGTTGCACTTTCTACATAATGTCCCGTGAAGAAGAACCCTTTATAACCATAGAAAAAAATATCCTCTTATCACTCGAGTAATTTGGTGACTACTGTCTGGAAAGATCCTTTGCACACAGCAGTGAACAGCAAATAGCTTATTCTGCATTCTTTGAATGGCACCACTGAAAGTATGCTCCTCCTCATCCTTTCATTTTTTTTTATTCTATTCAAAAATGACGCATTTACCCTAAATTGCTACAGTTTAATTTAATTAATGGAGATAATCTCTTTCCATTGAAAGCAAACAGTGTGTTGTTTTTAGGTGTTCAGGTAACCTGAGGGAAGGGAGGGGAAAAATAGTTGGGAGTTCCCCCCACCACCACCACCACCACCACCACACACACCTCCTGATGGCAAAGTCTGCTCAGGTACTACGTCAAATGTTGATATGTATGAAATGCAAAAAAGTAATGTTTTGCACTAATGTGCAATGCCAACAATATTTTCTTTTGACTGGGCTGCATATAAAGTACCTTACTAACTGGCTCCATGATATGTGTGTCAGCCTCTGCTGGAGTTCCAACAGCTGACTGCTTTTTTAAGCAGGATATATAATAACTACATCATCTTCAAAAGGGATTGTTTGCTGATCTGACACCACTCTGCTGTAGAAGTGAAGTCAATTTCTCATGTGTTTGAGAAAAGACAGGGAGGCATCTGGAAGGAAGCACTTCTTCACTACTTTACAAAACAGCTCTGAGTGTAAGACACTGACACCAGGCATCCATGGGTACACCCTGCTCTGCATCCCCTCTCTTTACATTCTACTGCTCCTGGATACAAACTCAGACCTTTACAATAAACTGGAAAAACAAAAAAATTCAACTTGATGCTACAATATCTACACCTCTGAAAGGGTACATACTTTAGGCTGTGTGGCTAGAAGCATGGGTAACATTTTGCTGCAGAACACTGAGAAAATAGAGCAACTACAGAGAAATCCATCTTGCCCCAGTAACTTATTTGGAGGCCCTTATATCAGTGAGCAGATAAAATGTCTAGGACTACGCAGTGATAGAAAAATGATTAGCAATCTCTCTAACATTGGCAAATGTGCTAGACAATGTCTCGGAGCACTGCAGAAGTTGCTGAGCAACCTTGATCCTAGATGTACCGTCCATGAAGCTCAGGTCAGGAGTGAGTACTCCTGCCTTGCCTGAATGAATTCCTCACAGACCACTGAGGCAGTTAGATATCATCCAGAAAAAGGCACTAAACATCAGGGATATGGATTAAGACAATGCCCAAAAGTCTTATGCCATCACCAAGCTGAGCCATCGCAATTGCTGCAACAAGTGATCTTACAAGATGTATACTGCCAACTGCCCAGCACAACTGAAAGTCCAGCTGACAGATGGAACCTGTCATATCCACATGGTACGCTGTTGGATAGCATCAGATTGAAATGCTGCCAGTAACAACTTTATGCAAGGAACACGAAGATCGCTAAAGGGCAGGTGGGAGGGGTGATGGATCAGCCCAACAAACTCTGGACTTTTGCGTTGAAGTCCAGTGTTTGCCTCCCATCTCAATGTGATGGTTCTGTTCTACACCTTGGAGAAAGGTTCAAGCAGCGCACACATCCAAAAGTGATAAAGAAACTAGGTGCTGTACCTGCTGAAAGGCTAGTGGAGCATGCACTAGTGTGCAGACTTTATTTGTTTTTTCACATTTGTTCTACACCTTACCATGTGCCTCCTTCCCTAAAACTTAACCATCCCTGGCAGCACATGTGTTTGTTGATGTCCCGGCATTGGTTACCATGTGCTTTTGTTGCCTAAACATAACCACATGCAATGTAATCCCACCATGTGCTTGTGTTGACATCAAAGCAGCGGCATCATGAAACATAAATTGCACCTGCAGAAGGATAGGCTACCTATCGTAGTATGTAGAAGCAGAAGTCCACTGCAAAGTGGCAATTTGTGATAACTTGGGATTAGAACATGTTCTGTGTCTGGTGGAATCACGAGCATTGTCTGAAGCTTAGAGCAATCAGCTCGAGCAGCTGCATAACAGACATACAGCCAGAGCGTGCCACAGCTCTGCCTGGTGAAATCCTATCTGTAGCTCACTGACTAATCATTGCTGTCGTGTGTGAGCTTAAGTAAATGTAACAAAGCAAATGTAATGGAAAACTGTCCACCTCTGCTTAGCATATAAACATTTACTGGTTTCACAATAAAAGATGATAAAATTTGTGATTGTTAGTATTATTACTGTTGCAATTTTTAAATGCCATCAAAATGGTGTTTGATTACTTTAATTTGGAAAACTGACAGTAAATACTGTCCAGCATCAACCAAAGTTAGCTACAGTCTCTCAGGCTCAACATGCAGCGTGGGTTTGTGTTACATCAATGAGTGGGCAGTGACAGCAGATTTTTCAGCCTTGTTTACAGAGTGGCTACGCAGCAGGCGAACTAAAACACAAATCCCAAACATGTAAAATTGCCCCACAATCACAAGAATGATAAGAATGATTTCATCCCAAAGGGAAGTAGCAGCCTAATCTTTGAGCCTATAATTATTTTAGAAAAATAGGTTGGGCGGTTTTGGCGGGAACTCCCCCACCACTGGAATCTCGCTACTGTTCAGATTCTGGCTCTCAATGACATCACCGGCACAAGATGGCAATGTCTGTATCCGTGATACTTAAGCGGGGTAAGTGATTAGATAGAGGGAAGTTTACCACAGCTCGTCTACACATACTACCCACATTGTTTGGATTTAAAACTAATTGAAAGCTGGCAAAGTACCTTTTTGACAACACAACTAAAATCCAACAACATATCAGTTTCATCTATCATCAGAATTCTACATCAATTGATATTGATGCTGATGTCATTAAGTGTTGTCTTGATATTGAAAATTTGGTCACCCAATGTCACAACGTAAACTCAACCACAAATCAGCGTTGAATGATGTTCTATAGTTGGTTGAAGACAGTGTCATTTTGTTTGATAAAAGACTGTAATGAGTTCAGTTATAGAAAAAAAGGTCAAATAAAGCCTTATGTTTAGACAGTGGTGGCTGTTTACATGTGACAGCAGCCATTCACCAGGCTAACACATTTAACTGATGCTCATATTCCAACAAATCTGAGAGCTGGATTATCCACCTATGCTGAGCATATGTGAAATAAGACATCACTCCAGCAGCCTGATTGTTTATTCTGTCACAAATGAGCCCCAGAAAAAAACCTCCTCTCAAACACAATGACGAAGACTCAGTTTTGAAGATGAAAACAAATGTCATGCGGCAGCAGCGATGAGTCAGTGTCTGTTCAACCTCAGCAAACTCCAATCAGAGTCATTATCCTGCAGTGAAGTGTCCTCGTTGTGATAATGAATGACGGGCCGGCAGACGAGCCTCTGTCCAGCTGACTGGCCTTCACCTAGCCCTTGAAAGGGAACGCGCGATGACTCATCAGACTCTTGTCACCTCTTGTCACAGCTTCCTCGCTCCCTCTCTGCTACTCTGAATGCTGCTCCAGAAAACTTATCTGATGGGCCTCTGATTTATTTAACACATGCTGATGTATATTGAACGTAACCAGCCTAAATGCTTCAGTGCACTTCAGTGGTGGAGAAGGCTACTCAGTTTTGTTTTGCTGAGGATGGCTGAGCTGCAGATTCAGAGCAGGCAGGAAATGTTTTGGTAAATGTTGGACAAGAAAACAAATTTCCTCTTTCCTGACAGCTGCGATATATGAAAACCAATAAAAAGTGCAATTCAGTAAACTGCACATGAATTCTCATGAGCATTGAACAACAGAGCTCAGCCCATTTTAATTCATAACCACAGAGGATTTCATCATTGTAGAATTATCAGATACCAAGCGGCTTAATGCTGCATAATCTACCAAACGTGAAAATCCTGCCCCTGAGGATATAAACCAAGAACCGAAAAAACAGATCTGGCCTCAGAGATGGAATTATATCCACAAAGATCACACAAGTCACACATAATCCTGCGCCGCGGGCCAGAGCCCCAAACTCATTATTGATGAATTAATGTGTGCTTTGCTAAAACCTATTACAATGTATTAAGATATGCATGATCAAGAGGAATGTTGTAAGGTGGAGGAGTGACTGCTAGTGACCCTCCATCTCATTTGCAGTAATGGGGAGTATGGCACAGAAGCCCATCCACTCTGTGAGTGCAGTGTGCTGTAGGTCAGCACAGATCAGCCTGATGTAATGAACTATTCCTGGATCTGTTTAAAGGATCAATAGGGATTCATCACACAGCTACTCTCTGCTCAGCTAAACAGCACAAGGAGTGCAGCATAGTTCAAGAAAAAAGACGACCAAAAAAACAACAATCACTCAGTAGGTTCACATGCACAGTTAAGCTGCGCCACAGTATGTTCGAGTATGGACATGAAACTGGATTGTGGCCACTTATTTGTTTGTTTTTCGGGTGTTGTGGCCTGTTTGAGATGCTTCCATTCAACATGGATTTCTTCTGAGGTTCTTTTTAAATCCTGTTTCATCCACCACTTTCTTGAATAGGTCGCCATTCTGCATTTTCCTTCCATACATTTACTTTAACATGTTCAACTTCTGTAGAGAGAAATATTATCGATGTATGATAAACTTGCATCTGAGCTTTGCGCATTTCCTTGGGGCTTGATTCATGCTGTTTGACCTCCGGGTAAAAGCCAGGTGCGGGAACTACGGAGCATGCGCAGAATGTCTAGGCCAGCTCAGGTCCGGTTGAGGTGTACACATGAAAGAGTAAATCGGCCACCAACCGCATTATCTAGGTGTGTTAATCCGACATCAAGATTTCATTCATTCATTCATTCATTCATTTTCTGTGCTCATTTTCTTGTGCTCGCAAGGGCCGCGGGGGCTGGAGCCAATCCCAGCTGTCATCGTTCGGAAGGTGGGGTACACCCTGGACAGGTCGCCAGACTATCGCAGACAGACAACCATGCACGCTCACAGTCACACATAAGGGCAATTTAGAGCCCCGGAGAGAACCCACGCAGACACGGGGAGAACATGCAAACTCTGCATAGAAGGGCCCCCGCCCACGGACCGAACCCCATTCCAACCCGGGACCCTCTTGCTGTGAGGCAACAGCGCTTCAAGATTTTCAGTTTAGTGCAATTTCAGTTGGACTAACATGTTTACATGTATTTGAAAAGTCCAGTTTTATTCGGACTAACACAATAATGTTTCCATCTGGGAAAAAGATATAAAAGTACCCGCTGTTGAACCACCAGACTACAGAGCAGATTAAGGATCAACTTTAATTTCATTTCTTCGTAAACCACGTTTAAGAAAAATGACGATAAATCTACCTTGTACGTTGTATAATGCGACATTTTCTAAGTTCATGTAAACGTATTGAGTGTCCCCTCAACATCAGTCTGCAAAGCTGCTTGGAGGACACATCAGCCTCTGCATGACTAGAGAGGAGAGGGACGGGAGGAGGAGGGGGGAACAGAACAACAACAACAGTCCAGGCACTGTCTGAGAAGTTGAAATGTCCCTTCAGGCCTAGTTTGCAGCGAACTGTGGGTGTCCTTCAGCAAACATCAGCTGCGATGACATCAGACGACGGGGGTGTGCATGCCAGTGCAGCTTCTGCAGTCAGACACCTGCCTGGGTTGCGAGTGTAAACAGAGCATATGCAGCCGGCAGCACTCTCCTCTCCTATTTTCACCTCACACAGGACACACACACAGCCACATGCCACGAGCACATATCAAAGGCAGATGACATGAGGACAATAAAGCAGCAGAAAGAGGAGAAGTGAAGCCCTACCGGCAGAGAGAGACAGTGAGCGGCCCGGGACACAGACGACAGTGGCAGGATGAAAGCGAGCGACCATCCTTGCATATTCACCTCCAGCTTCAGAGAGAGGTGGTTCGGGCCCTCTCCACCCTCCCTGAGCTCTGAGCCTCTCTCTCCAACCCCTCTGTCACTCTCTCTACACGACTCTCTCGGCCCCTCCCCTCTTTGCTCTCTCTCTCCCCTCCCCCTCGGCGGAGTTGTGTGTCCAGCCTGATGCAGCCAGGCGAGTCCTTGCCTCTGCTGGCAGTGCTGCAAGGTCAAGGTTTGTTTCTGCGTCCAGTCACCGCCACTGAAACCCCAGAGTGTGCAGCTTGTTAATTCAGTCATTCTACAGATTGGCTTTCTCTTCCCCAGGTGAAGGTGTGGTAATTAATGAGAGGGGCTGCTTGGAGTTTGATTGCAAGGGAAATGCACAGACTTCTTTGGCAGTGAAGTGGAAAATAAAAATGAGGGTAGATGATAAAAATGACAAACAAGCACCAGTAGAGACAAAAATCAATCAGGCTTTTGAGAAAAGGTCTACTTTCTGCTTTTCTTCTTCCTTAAAAAGGCCCAGGCGTCACATAACGGAAGATGCATTCTACAGAACTTCAGAGGTTTAAGATTTGAGCACAGATGGTGCTGATTATAATGATAAGATATCCTGTAACACTTAGACATCTGGGTGAAAAAATAAATGTTTCATTTGAAACCTTTTATTTCAGAATCTTTGTCTGTTCAGAAATTGCACATAAATTTAAAAAATAGTTAGTTCCATCCAAAATATGACGACCTCTATGAGTGTTTTGATCCAATCTCTGTATGATTAGAGTAGCAGACATGGATGGATTAAGATACCTAGATACACATTATACAGTGAGGCCCCGTCCATTGCTATGAGAGTTGCCAAGTGGCACACAAAGTCAAAAAGGTTCAACAGCCGTGTATAAAATTACCCGGATGATTGGCACAGCTTCTGCATCATTTGGTCCATGGAGCAGGTGCTCTAGAGACTTGCAACCACAGAGCACGGACAGCGGCCGACTCCCGACAGTGGAGAAGTGGACTTCCGCTAGCTTGAATGGGGATAAATTAATGTAATTATGCAGCTATTTTAGACTTGAAATGAGAAATGAGTGAACGAGTCATTATGTGGGGGTTGTGATGCTTAAAAATGTTTATACATACATAGATGACTCTTTCCCAATTTAAGTCAAAGGAAAAAAGTCTTTTTGGGCCCAGTCACGACCACCATGTTGTTTCTACAGTAGCCCAGAACAGAAAAATCAAACAAATTTTTGCATCGCCCAAGTGAAGAATTTTCAGTTCTGTGACCTCATCACTATATGCCCCCAGATTTAAAAAACACTGGACCTTGAATGAGCAATGTTAGCATGCTAATATGCTAAACTAGATGATGAATATGGAAAACATTACACCAACTAAGTACTGCATATTAGCAATGCCACAGTAAAGATGTTAGCATGCTGATTTTAGCATTTAGCTTAAATCCCAGGTGTTCCTATCTACAGAGCAGCTAG
This sequence comes from Plectropomus leopardus, assembly GCF_026936395.1. Classification (NCBI taxonomy): domain Eukaryota; kingdom Metazoa; phylum Chordata; class Actinopteri; order Perciformes; family Serranidae; genus Plectropomus; species Plectropomus leopardus. The sequence goes on along the minus strand of NC_142177.1, from coordinate 1,314,252 downwards.
CATGGCTATAGACTCTTAGTCTTGCTGCCACTGACAAAAGTTAGCAGTAAGCTAATCAAACAACAAATACAGAGTCAATCAAGAACTTATGAGTAATCAAGATCACAAATCTGAGTTGACTTTCAATGGCAGCTCTTGGCAGGCCCTACCTGACAGTTGTCGAGGCTACAGACACATGTTGGTCAACACTATACAAGTACTGACTGAGGTGTGCATGGCTGCTGGAGCTAACTGACAGTCACTGCTACAACATGGTAGCACAGCACTGATATAAAGGCCTAAGATTCTTATTTGCTAAACATTGTCGTGTTATGATCTTACACATTGTTGAATCTGTCCAATGTCTGAAAACCAGCTTATGATGATGAAGCACCCCCACCCCTTAACCCCCCTGAATGTGATCATCCTTGGCAGTCAGAGCAAGCGAGCACACAGACAGCAGAGAAGCAGTGCCTCAGAGACTTACTGTGACCTGCGGCTGGCATGGAGCGGCATTAATATCCTGATCAAGCCTCTCTATCCACCTGGGAGGAAGTCTGCCAGGGGTCCTGCCCCCTGCTAACCCTGGCACTCACAGGCCTGTTGCCACGACGACTGATGGGGCAGTGCGACTGTTGTCGGTGCCAGGAGGGACAAACGGAGAGAAAGGGAGAGAGTGGAGACTAGTTGCTGTGCTTGTAGCACTGGGCCTATAGGATTACTGGTAATGAGATTTCCCACTAATGGCTCCTTCTGACAGGTGGCGTTCCCGTTTAGCTCAATGGCTATAAAAACATCAGTGAGGTTTAAAGCGCGCCTCGCCAGGCACTGCTGCAAAAATATCCATCTTAGCGGGCTGTTTATATCTGTTCAAAGTCTTTTTCTTCACAGTGAGCAAAAACTTCCTGCAAACAGGTGATACCCTGAAGTATGGCAGATACCTCATATTAATCAAGACTGTTTTATTACATAGAATTGTTGTAAACAACAAAATTACATATAATTTCAAATGGCTTTATTTAGAAATCAATTAAATTAATTTAGAACAAATAATTGCCAAATGCTTAAAAAGCCTTTAAAAAAAGCAAAACAGACTCAAGTAGTGACCATTTGCTATTGTTGTCGTTTAACCACAAAAAATTCTATATTTTCCATCTTTGTCTGTAAATCCTAATAAAAAAGCCTGGGACAGGTCTCCTTAACTCCATTATTTACTGGCATTACTTGAGTTAATAAACACTTAGTGAAAACATTCCTGGGCTTTCAGTCAAGTCTCATGGCCTTCGCTCGAAGCAAACATCATCCATTGTCAGACTCAACAGCTTAAACATACAAAGCAAGCTCCATTAATTATCTTCCATATATTTATAAACAAACCAGAGTCAAGGGTGACTTAAGAAGACTTCAAAGATTCATTTTGGAATATGAAAATCCTCTAAAAGTCCAAGATATGGATTGAAATAAAACATCTTCTATACATCAGCAAATAAAACAGGCAAACAGCGGAGCTTTTTAGCCAAAGGAGTAATACACAACTACAATGTGGCACTTAAGGACCAACGCAAATAACAGTCAATGAAATAATTCATCATATGTTTGCAGCACAGTACGAAAATATATATGAAAAAATCCAATGCCCTTACTCAAATCAGTCAAGTTTAAATATCTGCTGAACAAACAGAAGATATAAGAAAGGAAATAACAACAGGCCTGTCAGAAATTAAAATTGCAATCAATAGCTTTCATCCAAAAATGGACCCATGAATGGATGGCCTGTCTGGGCACGTTTAATTAATAGTGACAATAAAATTATAACCAATGTCCTGAAAAATGTAATCACTAAGATACTCCCAAATATAATCCATTACATTAAAACTGTCTTTTTCCAAAACAGAAGTGTTCAAACTAATGTTAAAATTGTATATAAAAATTACAATATGAGAAGCAAAAACTAAATGGGAATGTTAAATGGACTGCACTTGTAAAGCACTTTTCTGGTCTTTCGACCACTCAAAGCACTTTTACACACATGATCACACACTGTTGGCCAAGGTTGCCGCACAAAGTACCACCTGCTACTCAGTAATCATTCAGATGCACTCACACTCCGATGACGCAGCATCTGGGAATTGGGGAATCAGTATCTTGCCCAAAGATACTTCAGTATGTTGACAAGAGGAGCCGGGATAGAACCATCAACCTTCTGATTAGAGGATGACCCGCTCTACCTCTGAGCCACAGCCATCAACTTGACAGTCGTTGTCCGTGGTCAGTGCAGAGGGAGCCTGATTGGAATGGGACTCTCTTTTTAAAGTAGAAGACATGTACAAATGTACTTAAGAAATAACAACCATGAGGGAAAAACTTTATAAGCTCAGATGGAAGCTGCATCTCTTCATGGACGAGAGGCTCGTGCCTTTTGACAGTGTGGGATGTAAACAGTAATGGCGTCCTCCCCTGCGGGGCTGTAACGTTAGCTAGCTCAGTGGTGCTAGGTGAGCTAGCATTAGATGCACACTTCCTTCTGATACAGTTGGCTTGTGTAGTTTGGTAGAAAGAAAATAGTTCCTATATGAAACTGCTCACAACAAAGTCTGTGGATTATCTTGAGTAACCGGATCATGATCTCTGGAGACACTTCGCTGCTTATCAAGGTGTATTTTAGCAGATTACCATGTAGTTCCATTATATTGGAGAGAAGGCAAACATCTCCAACACTCAGCAACTCACACCAAAACTATGTAGATTGATAAAGGCAAGACAAAAAAGCCGTGTTTTTGATTTTTACGTGGATTATTCCTATAAAGAGGGAATCATTTTCAGACACAAAAAATAAATAACAAATTAAGTGTGACAGCTGAGCAGATATCAGCTCTTTGCTCTCTGTCTTAAACATATATTTGGGGAATACTTTCAGCATCAGTGGGTGTGACCCATAGATGGTGTGACCCCTGCAGCCATCACAGGCCTCGGTGGGCTGACTGGCGGAGCACCCTCCTCAGGAGCATCTGAAGGGTGTCTGAGGTTGTTGCACAACTTCAAGAGGAACAACAATACAGTGAGGGTGTCGTACATGTTCATCACCACTTCTGCACCACTATGTTTCTCCTCACCTGCATCTCACCGTCAGGCTTTCACTGAAGCTGAGTGAGAGACAGAGACAGCAGAAAAACAAGCGAGCAGAGGGAGGGAGGGCTGCAGACAGAGAAAGACAACAATAGCTAGAGGCACGTCATAATGTAATGATGCTAATGAGGATAAAGCAGCTTGCTACCTTTTCTCCCTAAGCCTCTGAAAGCAGGACAGCTTGTGACATCGCAGGGATCAGCGGCCCTGTTTCACACATCGTGTGTGAAGGTGTTAATGCTGCACAGACAGACACAAACAAAACCGGACCAGAGGAAAGATACAGGAAACTTTGGGCTCGGTACATCTTATTCCACTCCTTCAGTCAGAGCAGATGGGTAGAAATAATGCTGCGTTCATGTGATGAAGACTTCATAAATGAGTGGAATTTGTGCTCATAAATATGGAAATACAGTATTCATAGCAACAGGCAGTGACGCTGCAACAACGCTGCATGTGTGAACGCCACAAGCATGAAACAAGCTGCAGTTCAGCAAGGCTACAGTATTATATATCAGTATTATATATAAGAGCGAGCACAATCACAGTAACACACTGCTGAAGCGTGCTGAGTGAAATGGGCCTGATCTTTAGTATTTCTTGCTGAGAGCTCCTGTCTTGCATGCTCAGGCTGCTCTGACATAGTTAAAACCACCTCGTGGCTTGACTGCACATATATGCGGTTAGTTTGGTCAGTGTTTTCAACCGGAATCCCTATTCCACCCTAATGTCAAGCACAGCCATACAAGCACAATCTCCCATCTGTCGCTCCCGCCTCCCCTATTACAGATATCCGCTCCATCATTTCACCTAGTCAGAACTCAAATTCAAGATATTTGCAATTATATTTTGATTAGGCAAAATGAGAGTTAAAGATAATTATGGTTTTAGATATCTCTAATTAAAATTCATTTAAAGATATCTAGAACTTAATGATAGATATATCCAATTAAATTATAACTATCTGTAATTCCAGTTTTAGATATCTACAACATAATTTTGACTAATCATAATTCCAGTTCAAGATATCTACAATAATGTAAAGATATCTGGTGAAACTTAATTGAAGCTATCTTAAAAGGATGTTATAGATATCTAGAATTGAAGGGAATTGAAGATATCTTGAACCAGAATTATGACCAGTCAAAATTATGTTGTAGATTTCTCAAACTGGAATTACGGATAGTCATAAATTAATTGCAGATATCTATTATCAAGTTATAGATATCTTCAAATGAATTAAAGATATCTGTAATGAGAAACCCCATATACATGGATGGCAAAAGTGACGTCATTTGTCCTAGGAAGGATGAAGTTGTGGATATCTTAAATGACAGTTGTAAATACGAGGAATGTCATTGTGGATATCTGAAATGTTCATGTTGACCAAGAAGAATTGAACTACAGATAGGCTTAGGGCGGCTGTGGCTCAGAGGTAGAGTGGGTCGTCCTCAAATCGTAAGGTCAGCGGTTCGGGCAACATGTCTTGCAAGCTACTGAACCCCCAATTGCTTCCGATGCTGCGTCATCGGAGCGTGGTTACGGAGTAATCATTCACACACACAGGAGGTGGCACCTTGTACGGTAGCCTCGGCCACCAGTGTGTGAATGCGTGTGTGAATGGGTGAATGTGACATGTAGTGTAAAAGCGCTTTGAGTATCAATAAGACTAGAAAAGTGCTATACAAGTAAAGTCCATTTGCTATACAAGTATAGTATAGTCCACATATCCAGTCTGGCTATTAAATGGCTCTTAAAACAGCTTGCCATACGCAGAGCGGTCCTAGATCTCTCCTTGCTGAGCGAACTAAAATCACATCTCATCCACTTCACTCCCCTGCAATCAGACATTAGACAGAAGAAAGCTTGGAAGAGGAACAGTTCTCGGTCTAAGTCGGGTCAGCCTTGCCCTGATGCTGGCTGTCCTCCCTCTCTCCACCAGTGGAGATCCTCTCGCGGTACAAAAGCCTTTATATAATAATTATATTTTCTAAATATATATAAATAATAGTTATAAGAAGATATACTTCATTAACCCTCAAGGGAAAATTCTTTTATTTTTTAATTTAACATGTTGCAAACAAACAGGCCCCAGTCACACACACGCATGCATAGACAGGACCTGCTCACATGCATTCAATGGAGAGATGTCAGTGAGGGAGCTGCCCATGGACAGGCACCCCGAGCAGTTGGGGGTTTGGGGCCTTGCTCAAGGGGTCCCCTTGGCAGTGCCCAGGAGGAGAACTGGCACCTCTTCAGCTACCAGTCCATGTTCCATACTTGGTTCATACGGGGACTGGAACTTAAGACCCTCTGCTTCCTAAGCCAAGTCTCTAAGGACTGAGCTACTGCCACCCAAATATTATGTAACATCACGTCACGTTTTTTAGGTTGAGAGCTACACTGTTGACTACAGGACTTATACTGACCACTGTGTCAGGATCTACATTCATATAAAAAATGAATAACACCATTTAGAAATGGAAAGAATAATTTACAGTATCAGAAAGAATAAATGCGAGTTGTTGTAGTGGCACACAACTATATACGCGGCACACAAGGATTTATAATTAGACTTGGGCAGATGTGAGAATGAATAATACATAGATACAGCAGTGAGAAGTAGCAGATGTAAAACATGGAATGTTTGAACTGATCAAGGTCTGATTAACAAGACAAAGTGGGCAACTTCCCCAGAGCTCCAAGAGCCCCCCTTAAATGTCTGATATTTAGATTATTTGTAGTCATTTTATTATCCCTTTGAAACTTAGCAAATTGGCTTGACTTCTTTTAAAAGACATGGGAAGAGAGTGACAAGCAACTTAACAAGAAATGGTCCAAAAATATATAAGAAAATATTTAAAAGTTAAAGAAAGTTACTAAAAAATAAGGGAAAAAAGAAATCGAAGACACAAAAAACAAACACAAGAAAATGACCTCAATAAAGTGCTAAAAATCAATTTTTATTTTTTTTCTGTAACTTAATTTTAACAATTGTCTGGACATTTTTCCTTCATTTTTGGGTATCTAATAGTCCCCCACTCAAGTTATTTTTATGATTTCCTTGTCACATTATGTTCCCATGATTTCAAAAGAAATCAAACCAATTTCTCAGGTTTCAGGTGCTTGTGAAAGGCAAGCATTTAAACCCGTAATTTGAGAGTGTAAGGATGTGCACTGTGAAAGCACAATTTCTACTTTGTGCTCAGCTTTAATCTCACTTTAAGAGGTGTTTTTTCCAAATAGTTAAGTTAAGATCAAAAGTAGAATAAAACAAACAAACAAACAAACAAACAAAAACAAAAAAAATGACCCAAAGAAAGTGCTAAAAGAAATCATTTTTTCCTGTAACATAATTTAGAATTTATAATTAATAGAAATTGGAAATATATAGTTTTCTAGACATTTTTTAACACTGATATCAAGCAATCCATCCCAGCAAATGTTTAGATCATTTTCACATTTTACTCAATTTTTTGCGGTTTGTGGGATGTTTCATGCTAAGTTGCTCATCGTGTGTTTGCCATGTTTTTGAAAGAAATCACAAAAGTTTTTTCAAGTTTCAGAGGTTTAAATACTTGTGAATAGATGTCTTAATGCTGCACAAGAAAACTGATGTCAGTCCAGGTGTTACAGGGTTAATATGGATAATCAATAGGCAGACTGGTTGTTTTATCAATTTAGGTGTTAATTTATTTTATCATTTAGTCTCTCTTTTCGTCTTAGTAATACTCATGCCTACTTATGAGCTTACTTGTTTTTGAGTGATCATTTGACATATACAGCACATATACAGTGTTGAGAGGTTGCTGTCCAGCCTGTATGGCTGTTCAGCCCGCTCTGACACTTTGAGCCCAGTAGAGGGTGTCATGGCTACAGTCTTCAGGCTCTCTGCAGCTCAGGAGCATGACGAGCTCTATGATATTCAGAGCCAGAGATATGAGCAGAATGAGGTGAGCAAGCAGCAGATATTTGGCACATCTGAAAGAACACCTGACACCTCTCTCTTCACACATGTCCTTCCCCTCAGGCTCAGGACATATTGGCTGATGTAATCCTCAAACCTGTGCTAGAAATTATAATTGGGGTGAAGAGGCATGCATTCAGATGAGAAGGAAATATATTTTTTCTTCTCTTTTGACCAAAGCATTGTCTCCTGTAATTCTGGAGTCTCTCTTTTTTCTCCCACCAATTAGAAGCGGGCACGCTGAGTGAGGGGGAGGAGAGCGAGCGGGCCATCTCCATCACCCTGCTAACCACTCAGGGGAGCTCATTAGAGCAGCACATAGCCCAGAGGCTTGGTGTTGTGTTGGCACTACTTCTGACACCACGTCAGTGCCATCGCCTTCAACGCCACTAAGAGAAAGAGCCACAGTGAGAAAGAAAGAGTGGCTTTCAACTGTGTCTACTGACAACCTGTCACAACACTAACGTGTCCATAATGTGATGTGGAACAACTTTCCTAAAAACAGCGCTGATGTCTCATGAAACAGTGGCCTCCTGGATCCACTAATTGAATCAAGGTTTTTCTTTGAAAGAATAAAGCAGCTCAGGAAATATGATTTTGGCTGCCCAAATCTCAGAAAGCTTCAGCATCAGCAGACGTTTCACACACAGTGATGTAATCACTCCAGCTCTGATAGAAATAAAACGTTTCTTCATCAGAAGAACACCTCACTGCGCCCTGTGCTCATTCAGACAGCAGCTCTACAGCAGGCGAATCCTTGACAGTCTCAATCTTCCTTCCTGAAGCCTGTGATGTCAGGCTGCGAGGACTCTGCAGGGAGAAGACGAGGGCCCGTCTCTGCTACGCCAGGGCTTTAGTCACAACATTTAAGCATATGCTTTCTCATATGTGTGCTAACAGCAGGCTCTGTGCTGGATCCAAAGCTCAGCCCCCATCACATGCAGCCCTCCTTCACTTCAGGAGGAGCTTGTTCTGGTAGCAGATGCGCCAGGCTGGCTGGCATGGCGAGTACTGAAACATGCTGTATGGAGAGTCGTCATGCCATGGTGCCCACTCTGAGAGCTGCAGGCAGATGTTTGTGTGCACAGGCAGAGCTGGATTTAATGAGTGCCATCAATCACTGCCATCAATCCTGTTCATTACAACCTGGGTCCATCTTTCCTGGTAGTAATAATGACACTTTACTCACTGCAACACTGTTAACAAGTCTTAGAGAGAGAAAGCAAAGCTGATGATAAGATTATTATCTCGACTGTCTCTTGTAAACATCCGACTTCCTGCCTCATCTGTGTTTGCCAAGGATGACGTTTTTCTGTGGGCCGTGACAGAAGTTAGCATTGCCCTGCTTCATTCATCAAAAAGCCTATGGGATTTTGGATTACTGCAAAAATACACTGTGGTAAGCAAACAATTACTATACTTACACATTTTGTTCAGTAAGATAATCTTCACAAATTAAAACAGCTGTCAGGATGTTTGAAGCCTCATTGTATTTACCAGAGGTAAAAGCTAACGATAGGCTATAAAAGAAATACACCGGGTGGCTTCGCTACCACAATGAGGCTGTAAAGGCCCCCACAAAATAAAGATGCCAACAGCCAAAATGCCAAACACAACACTTTGAGATGGGGTCCACAAACTAATAGGTGACATTATGACACTTACATCCACTTCTTTTATACAGTTTTTAGCGTTCTCAGATTTAGCAACTGCTTTAGTCATCACAAAATTATATCCAACCAGTAATAAACGATAATATCCTTTAAGCTTTAGCACTCACCGGTCAGTTTTCTCTTCTGCTTAATGGCTGCTATTTCTACTTAACAAACATACAGAAGCAACTGGAACCAAGCACAGCAGCTGGTGTTTCACACAGCACATCAGACTGCAGAAAAATGGCTGAGCACTAGTCCCACACACACTGACAACATCCAGTGTGACTTTGTTTGAGCCTTGACAACATGTAAAGCTTGCACACTTGTCACATATTAGACTTTTTCCTTGGCGTTGTGTCACACAAAACACAATATAAAATAGCTTTAGACCACTTCACACAGAATGCTTCTAGACTCTTAAAGCATTAGTCTTTGAAAAACGTCTTTTAAATGTGTTGTCTTGGGTGAAAAATACCATGAAAGGCTCACTAACATCTGTGATAAGTTTCTGTCAAAGTGAAAAACTCTGAGAAAGTGCAAAGCTAAGAAATCACTGGAAAGTAGTCAAAGAATTGTTTTGATTGAGGAAGTGTTTCTTCAAAGGGAAATCATATTGATACACAATGAGAGCTCATTTCTACCGATCAGCTCTTGTCACTGTAGCTTGATAGAGTGGATCAGATGAAAGCTGTCGGCTTAAAGCCGAAACACTATTGGATTGTTAGCAGCTTTAGAGGAACTGTTGTTTTCAAGCCTGAAGACAACGAGAGAATGATCGGGGTGAAGTCATGTTAAGATAATGAAAGAGATATTGTAATTGGTGCAAAATTATGTTCAACTGTCCATTATCATTTCAGATGTGACGATATTCTGCAGTGAATTTAAAATCAGCCTTGTCACTCCTGTGTCATCAAACACTGCATCTGCACAACCATCAAACACACTCTGTCTCTGTGGGGGAAAATGGAAACAAGAGAGAATCACACCCAGAAATTGTCCCATATAAACATGCAAATACACACTTGTGAAAACATTACAGACCTCCAGCACAATTATCTACACCTGGATCACTTGGCTCTTCAACTCTTCAAACCACAGCCACGCCCACACAGTGACATTAGAAGCTAATCAAATGTTAAAAGGCTTTTATTAGGCCAGCAGAAGACAGATTGGTATGTGGGGACCACTGACTGTGCTGCCCACTAATTGCCATTGGTGCACCACCTGCCCCCAAGTCGCTCCACCATTTCATCCTTCTGCTCATAAAACATGCTTCCACACAGCTGTATACATCTCATCTACTAACACAATGCGCTGCCAGGAACCAGCGGAGCACCAGTAAAGCTAGATTTTTCTGAGATGTTTGTCTGAAATGCAAAATTTGCTCTCAAACTGATCAAAAATGTAAAAATGGAGGGGGGGGGCATTTTTTTCCTAAAACTGATGATGCTAATTTAATGTTCTCAAATGTGAATTCTAGACCAGAGGTACTGAACTTGCTTAGTCTGGGGCCACTTTTGTAAAAAAAAAAAAGAAAAGGAGGCCAGGGGACAGTTAATAAACAAACATTAAACATATTTATCAGTATATAAAATGGAGCTGCATGATATGCAATAGAAACAAAAAAAACCCAAAAAACTGTGTTTATGACAAATTGTCTTATGACGAGAACGGTAATTTTTGCATTTACTTTTCACTTAAAAAAAAAAAACTATAAAAATGATGATCATGTAATTTTGGAGCATCTGTACCAAGCAAGTATGTTCACCTATGTCTGGAATATGATTTGTAGACCTGCCACATTCCCAGCTGGCGCTTCATGCGCATGCAAAAGGTGCCTGTAGGCGTTGCCATCTTCGCCAAAAGCACTGCCAAAGTGGTGATATTTTACAAGTTTGGAATGAGAACGAGCTGGCCTCTCAGCCATTGAGTGTGAGGGACACAGAAAGACAATAGATTTTTAAAAAAAATATATTACAGTTTGGCTTAACAAAAATATATTTATTCACATGGTGACGGCCATATTTGACATGATGTCTCTATGACCATTTACTCCTTCACGGCAGGACTGTGTGTGTGAGCACGGCCCATTAAACATATGATTAGTGCTGGTGATGTGTTGACTGGAAGATTGAAGTCTGGATGAGCAGAAGGAGATGACGGCAGGGAGCAAATATATGATAACTAACACACACACACACACACACACACTCTCTCTCTCTCTCTCTTACACACTCTTACACATGCCTCAGCTGCCAACATCATCCTCCCTCTCCTCAGTCCCCCCTCCCTTCCATCCTCTCAATCTCCTCCGCATTAATTATGACATTGGTAATAAAGGAAAGTGTTTAATGGGGAGGAATTGCAAATGAGCAGGAATTGATTGGGTCTTCTCTTGTACTAATTGATTGCAGACTTCAGCCACGAATAATAAAAGAGGAGAAGGAGGAGGCGAGGGAGAGAGGAAGAGAATCAAAGTAGAGGAGAGGGGTTAAAGGCTGACACTGGGAGGAGAACAGGAAAAGTGGAGGTCAGAGGGGTAATAACTTGTTGGCATTTCTGCTGTAATTTGCAACAGTCAATAAAGACAGAAGTGTAATTACTGTTCTGATCTCTTTTAAAAGTGTTTTTTCACAGACTTGCACATATAATAAACGGAATTAATTGACTAGATTAACTGAACTAAACTAGAAGCTGTTCGCATTTTAAACATACAGGAGTTTACCTGGATGACTTAAGAGACATATTAGAACTCCAAAAGCAACATTCTCTGAAATCTCCTATTTTCTCTCCTAATTTTCTCTTAAGAGAAATCAAGTCCACTAAAAGTTCTCAACCCCGAAAACCTTTAACACTTTATAAGGGCAGGTGTCGCCAGATTCTTTGCACATGCCAAAGAACTGGAGAAACGCCACAAAAAAGGCTGTAAGAAGAAAAGCTTATGCTTCAGTGAAATAATTTACTGTTAAATAAATGTAAAGGTATACTATGCAAGATTGTCAGAGACTGTTGGTAAACACACTGACCAGCAAAAGTTAAAGTAAAAGCCAACCCCACATTCACTATATCTGTGAGTTGTTTTTCCCTGTCTTGAATGCCTGCTGCTTATGCTCTGGCACGTTGTCACTACCTTTTTATAAAGCCCCGACCTTACCAGAGCGCTGTGAGGGAACAACACGTTCTCATACCAAGTCCTCACATACTGCCACTTTGCAGTGGACTTCCACGTCTATATATTACGCTCTAGGTATCTTTCTATGTCTGCTATTTGTTTTCCAGGATGTTGTTAATTGGTAACATTTTATCTCACCTACGAAAAGAGTAAAAATGAGAACACACTGGTGAATCCCACAAATCAATGGACACCAACAAAATAAAAACAAATTGTGGGTACAAACATAAACAAGAGGAAATTTGTTCATACTTGGTTTCCTGTATTGCAGCCTCATCTGCCTTGGTTTTCAAAACAAAAACATCAGCAGACTCCTGCCTTTCCTCCAGTAGTAGGGGCAGTAATCATTGTCCCACCTCTTAAATATCAAAGTCAAAGCCTTTTCAAAGACTTTCCAGGCCCATTTCCCTCAATTTCTAGAACTCAGCATGGCAAAGTGTGAGACAAGGCTCAAGGGTAATTACTTAAAATTCACAAACTTTCAAGGCTTTCAAGTAACCCTGAATAAGATTCAGCTCCTGGCTTTACTGCCGCTCCTGGCTGACAGAGTTAAATAGTGGCAAGAATAAGCCTGAGCAGATTCTGCCAGTGATGGATATTTTTCCAGAATGCTCGGCCAAAGGGTGTGGGTGAGTGGCAGGATGTGTAGGATCCATTAGCCCCCCACTGATTAGGTATGAGGCTGCACATTATAAACAACCCTGCTGTTCTATGAACTCAGCTGCTGCTGGGCTTAACAACTGGCAAAGAGCTCATCAGTGTTTTCATTTATTTGTTTCTTTATATGAACAAAATAACAGTTATAAAAACGACATCCCCTATAAACTCATTTTACTGAGTCGTATTAAGTAAACTTGTAAGGACTGTTATGTGTTTGCTTTTGGAATCAGCTTATACAAATGTACATTGATGGGTGTAAAACTGATGGAAAGAATTCTATAAGACTACAACATTTTGTTTTGATTTGAACACATCACTTTCCTAGAGCTGCTTTCAGACACCTTTCACAAGTATTCAAACCTTTGAACAATGAGCATGTTGATGCCATTTCTTTTAGTATCATGGGGAAAAAGGCAATGAACAACTTGGCAAGAAATTTTTCACAAACTGCAAGAATAAACAAATTTAGAAAATTATATTTTAAAAAAGCTGGGGAAAAATGTCCAGTGGAAAAAAAATAACGGTAAAACCTTCCCATGAATATATATTTATAATTGCATATTTAAAAATATGTAAATTATTATTATTTTCTTTAAGCATTTTTTCGTCACTTATTGCCAAAATCAGAAATCAAGGGTGGTTGCTCAGTGTTTAAATTCTTGAAAGAGCCTTTGAAGTCATTTTCAATGAGAAAAAGACCATCACGTGTTTCCTTTTCTACAACCTCCACTTGACTGGCCTGCTGTTTGGGGCAATGACTTGAGTCAGACAGTGATGTTTGTAGGTTTTACATGCTGTATGTGAGCAGCCAGATGTTGGTGGTGGGGCAATCTGTGTTCTGAACTGAGCTAATGATGGCAACCTCATTCATACAGCAGTTCAGAGAAAATCCACACATGTTGTGTTTGGGGTTAGTTATGCATACAAACAGCCACAATCTGGCAAGTACTACCTCCGACTGTTAGGTGGAACTAAGCAATCCTCTCTGAATTTACAAAGGTGGAGGCGGAACTCTTCCTGAGGAGAATATAATGGACTTGCTGACGCCATACTGGGAGAGACACTTAGTAAAAGAAAGGTCACGGTGAATGTGGCCAATAGCTGAGATTTGAAGTGGTCGCAGGATACTGTGAGAGCACTGCTGCGTCTCTAATCCGTCAGAGTGCCATTAGCAGGTGGCTCGGTGCTGTTATCAGAGTCAGGCTGAAGTCAAGCTGCAGTGGGCCTCACAGGGCAGGCGGGGCCAGGCCGAGGCACCACCCGGACCTCTGACAGCCCGGGGTCAGCGCCCAGCTGAGATTGAGGGATGGATGCCATTAATGTTGGATGAGCTCAGCCTCATTGAAATGCATAAAAGATGAAAGAGGACCCTGGTGACGGCTGTGTCCCTGACCGCCCCAGCCAGGGTCTGGTCATTATTGACTGAGCCGAGGGTCACCACTGATGCTGGGACCGGCCAATTATAGCACCTGACAGTGATTAAAAAGGACTTACAGTGCAGCAGTTGCTGAGCTACAGTGACATCTTAGTCATTATGATGACATTTTTTCATCATTAAGGCAATTTAAATTCATTACAATTCCATTCAAGCATGGTTCCAGAGCAATGAACGGAGATGATGTTCTGTCTAACTGAAACATTAAGGCTTCATCTACTGATGGTGCAGAAAAAAAAAGTGGCTTCCCGTATATGTGTATGGACTAGAAATATTTCCTTGCAGTTGTATGCCTCTGTGCAACAGTCAAGTTACACTAACAGTTTAAATCCGTGTGTGAAAATATGGACGCTTTGCATTCAGCAGAGTTTCAAGATTAGTGCCACCAATTAAGTATCTGACCAAATGTCTCCCCTTCTGCTTCCGACTTATGACGTTGAGTAATGGCCAGAAAAATGTTTTTGCTGAATATTATGATGTCACAGTGAAGATGACCTTTGACCTCTTGTATGTAGAATGTCAAAACTTCATCATTATGTCTTATTAGACATTTGTGTGAAATCTAAGTGTGCAGTTAAAACATGTCTTATGAGGCCACTGTGACCTTGACCTTTGACCTCCATCCACCAGATTTTAATCAGTTCATTCTTGAGTTCAAGTGGACGTTTGTGCCAAATTTGAGGAGCCTACCTAAATGCCATCTTCAAGTATTGCATTCACGAAAATGAGACGGATGCAGGTCACAGTGACCAAGTAATGTCTGTCAAATCTGAAGAAATTCCCTCAAGGAGTTTTTGTGAGATATCGCTTTCACAAGAGTGAGACGAATGCAAGTTCACCATGACCTTAAACTTTGACCAACAAAATGTCCTCAGCTCACCCTTCATTCCACTTGAACAATTGAGTCTACTTGAACATTTGAGTAATATTTGAAGAAATAACCCCAAGGTTTTCTTGAGATATCGGGTTCACAAGAATGAGACGAATGAGATCACAATGATCTTGACATTTGACCAATGATCACCAAAATATTATCAGTTTTTCCTTGAATCCAATTGAATGTTTGAGATACGTTTGAAGAATTTCCCTCAAAATGTTCTTGAGATATTGCGTTTACAAGAATGGGCAGGCGGACTGACAACTTGAAAACATAATCTCTCCGGACTTGGCTATCAGTGGTTCAGAGGCATAAAAAGGCAAGTTACAGCATGAGATTCATCTGCACATGGATTTACTGCAAACTGAGAACAAATAAACATGCAACAAACCTACTGAGAGTCCGGGAAACAACTCAACTCAAATGACAGGTGGAAATAAGACTCTGCAGCACTGAAATATTTATAACAGCTGATTACAACACTGGCATACAGTCTAACAACAACGCTGAGGAGCACCTTCTGCAGAGCTTACAGTTCCTCTCTGTGTTCAAATCTTCAAAGGTAAGAGAATTTCATGAAAGGAAGATAAAGCAAAAAGGCACACTGACAGATACAATCTGTAGATGCAGAAACTTTTCTGTAACATCCAGTTGGCTGACTTGCTGTGTGTATGTGTGTGTGTGTGTGTGTGTGTGTGTGTGTGTGTGTGACACTTAGTATGTTTCCATGTCCAGCTAAGTGGAGCTATGGTTATAGCTCAATTGGGCCTTTTAATTGGACTACAGTCCTTGTCCCAGTATACATAAGCAGGGGTAGAATCCAGTTATTAATGAAGTATTTCCCACTGTCACAGTAGGAGATATGCCCTCTTTTCAGCTAGTTGCTATTGGACCTTCTTCTGGTTGACCTATTACGTAACGTACCAGACAAGTTAACAAGCGGCAAACGGTTAGCATTTCAAACAATGTAAACATTGATAACTTTTTGCCACTGTACATTGCATATGTGCTCTATGCTTTACTTTTTTACGGCTTTCCTCTATGAATTCATGCTCTTTGACTTCCAGCTCAAAGCCCTATGTAGGAAATATGGAGCATGTGCAGAACACCTAGGCCAGTTAAGGTCTGGTTGAGGCGTATACATGAGAGAGTAAATCAACCCCCAACCACATCAAGGTGTGTCAGTCTGACTTTAAGAAATTTGACTTAGTATGATTTTTGTCAGACTAATATGTTTACATGTATTTCAAAAGTCTAACACTAACGCACTAACACAATAATTTAGTCTTCTAACCCCATGTAAATGCACTGACTGCACGCACATCTGACAAGCCTGCAGAATTCCTCATATACTAACCATTTAAAGTGTGAAATTGCAGAGGACTGACAGCAGGAATAAAGTGACCTTGTCATCAGTTGATCACAGATGCCAGGTCCACTGATAAATGTCCTGTCAGAGAGCACGAGAGAACACAGCACGCAGTTTTCTCAGCAAGTAAAAAAAGTCTTTCACATGATTTGAGAACATGAGCCAGTAAAGGTCTAATAATATCTGTGTCCGGCTGAGCAGCAGTGAATCAGACCTACACTCACCATATGTCTCCCCTCACAGTGCTCTCAGCCTCCCGTCTGTGTGTCCTCCCACAGCAGAGCAGGAGAGCAGGAGGCTTCTCCTGAGGAGCTGCTGCTGCTCTCCAGCAGCCACAGAGAGTCCTGACAGCTGACTGTTGTGTTCTCACTGCAGCACAGACCCTTTCATTCCACCCCCTGCTGGAGCGACGAGCAGAAATGACTTTCCCTTTAAAGTGCAGCCTAGTTGGAAGGTGGTGTCAGCCCTACCTCACAACACAGAGCGTATCTAGCAGCAGAACTGGTTATGATGCGCCTGACTGCTCAGAGACAAACCGCCAGCTCTGATCTGCTGCATCTGCTCACTCGCCAGGAAGCTGTGTGGGGCTGAAGTAGTCGTTGAGACATGAGACAGTTTGTTGTCAGGTTTTAGCAGAGAGATCAGTATTTCCTCTCCTCAGGGAGGCCAGGAGAACAGGAGGCAGACAAACACACACGTAGGTCACCTCAAACTGGCAGCTTCAGCTCCTGTCTGTGAGTTCAATAAATAATAGCCTGTGCTCCTTTGGCTTCCAGGAGAAATAGCCAGATCAGGCTCCTGAGCTCTACTGTTTCACTGGTAAACCTTTTTAAAGGGCCGGCATGCACACAGTCTTTGAAAAAAGTCAGTATTCTGAGAGTTCAAACAGAGCATGGGCCAGCCTCTGCTGTACAGCCAGCCTCTTTAACCCTTTGAAACCTTGGCTAATCAACTTGATTTCTCACAAAAAACAAACAATAAGTAATTGAACAAGAAATGGCCCCAAAATTAATGAGAAATGATCAAAAATCTACAAGAAAGTTACAAAAAAAGTAAAAGTAAAAAACAAAACAAAATGAAATTACCTGAAAAAAGAGCTCAAATAAAATAAACAAATACAAATAATTAAAAGTAGTCATATGTTTTATGTAACCTAACTTTAAATATATGATTTTAATAATAAATTAGAATAATTCGTTTTTTAAAGCTGGTATTCAGGTCATTGTCTAGTTACCTTTCAGTTCCTCATTGCCTTTTTCCCCATGTTTCTGACAGAAATAAAAACCAATTTGCACATGTTTCAAAGGTTTAAATGAAAGGTGTTGATTGTCAAATTTATTACAAAAGTGCTTAAGAAAAGCAGGTTAAAAAAATCCCTACAGATGGTGTATGGTGAGGGAGATCACTCTCTCTCTCTCTCCCTCACACACACACACACACACACACACACACACACAGATGGGTTCAGTATGTAGTCCCACATAAACTGAGAGAAGAAGCAGCGTAACGGGGTCAGAGGAGGGCGAGACCTGCATGTGAGAAGAGGAGAGTTACTGAGGTATGACTGCTGTCCTCAGGAATGTAGTGCAGGCACCGTGAAATACCTTAGGTGTGTAAAGCAGGCCGAAAACAGAAGCCCAGCTTCCTGTAACTGTCTATAAGTGACGGGTCAAACGTGAACAAGACGTTTTCTACAAAAGTTAGAGGAAAACTTAATTATTTTTCATCCTGGCCCTTACTTTCTTGTGTTTCATTTTCCAACAGAGTTAGCTTATGCGAGTCCTGTCCTTTGGAACTGACGGACTCATCCATGACAAAAATGTTACTGTTTTATTAAACGACACCATAGGTGGGTTTCCATTAACCCTAAAATTGCACAAATTAAAATTGCCAATGTAAAATACATCTAATGGAAACACATTGATTTCAATAAATCTCCTATGTATCACAAAAAAGTTTTGAAGCTCACGTGAGATGGCATTTCATGTGATTTGAGACAGCCACTTTTTGCAAAACTTTGGCTTTCATAGGTCACATGATGCTATGGCTGTGTGCTTATAGGAACTGGCTCCCTCATGATGCAGTAGGAGCTGAAGGAGGTGTTATTGCATCACATAACTCTTCAAAAGTTGAGCGGATCATCCAGAAATGTTTAATCTACAATTCCTCTGTAAAATCGTGGACTATCACCTCCCAGAAATACCTCATATGTGGCACGTCTCCCATGTAAAAGGGGCTCACCTTTCCATTATGGCTCCATAACACGCCTACGTAACCTTGAATTGGAAATAATGAAGGCTAGTGTGGTGGCTGCAATAGAAATAAAGCTGCTAATGTTTTGAACATCCATCACCATGCTTCTTTGAATGTTACCACCAGAGAAGAAGTCACAGAACATCATTTAGTGGAAACGCAGTCATCTCACAATTTCAAAAATAGTGCAATAAAAATAATGCAAATCTGTAATGGAAAACCATCTATTATGTTTACAACATGTCCCACAATTAGTGAACATCAACTTATGCAGCTTTTCCTGCTGTGCCTTTGCTGTGAGTGGATGGTGACACTGAATGTGAAAAAGGCTCATTAAAGGTAGCTCTTTAAAAATACCACACTTCAGAGTGCAGCCTGTGTCTCCTGTGTACATGTGTGAATGAGTGTGGAGTCATTTTTAGCAGAGCAGACAGAAGGGACTGAGTACACCAAGAGGAAAAAGCATGTAACTATGGTATTCATGAGAAATCAGCAGAGATGGAAAATGTCTGATGGCCAAGTTACACAAGACAGTGTGTGTGTTTGTGTGTGTGTGTGTTTGTGTGTGTGTGTGTGTGTGTGTGTGTGTGTGTACCAGACAGGGATCAGAAATTCAATCAAATGAGTGGACAGACTGAGAGGGAGGAACAGTTGTGTATTAAAGCAAGAACTCAGAGCTGTGGCGGGCCGACCCACGGACACTGGAATTACAGACCATAGGAGTTTATGAATGGTGATTGGCTACTGCTGACTCAGGCTGCTCTAGCCACAGTGGCCACTAATTTTAGCCTAGCTGTAGGGAAATCACTGTGTGGAACCATTAATACTTTAACCCGTCTCCTACAGCACATCTCTCATGGCCTGTTTCAACTGTTACACTGTTCTCACAGACAGAACAGTTTGGTATTGACGCCTCATGGAAATAACATGTGTTGTGAGTAAAAAGTACAGAAAATCAGCTTAATGTCATCTATTGTGGCACCAGTTGCCTGTATAGATAAAATTCATTTTATGTAATCTTAATTAAACAATTAGTCCAATAATTGAATAGTTGATCCACAGAAAATTAAGTAGAACACTTAACAATTTTAATAACTAACTAACCAATTCAATAAAACTTGAATTGATATCAGTTTACTTTTTTCTTGTGCTCAGGTGGCTTTTACAAGATATTTAACCCTTTTCAACCTCAGCAAATTAGTTTAGAAAACATGGGGGGAAAAGGCAATGACAAACTTGACAAGAAATGTCCCACAAATTAAAAGAAATTAATAAAAGGTGACAAGAAAATTACCTACAATTTAGTTTTAAGAAAAGAAGGATTATTTGAAAATGTATCATGAAAACAGGGGAAAATACCCACCCAACTGTATTTATAATTATAATTATTTTATATTAAGTGATGTTCCAGAATAAAAACTATTAATAAAATACATTTTCAGCAAATTTTTAGGTCATTTTCTTGTTTGGTTTGATACGTTTTATTGCTTAATTTTGGGTGATTTCTTTTTTGTAACTTTTTTCAAAATAATTTTTTGCTAACTTTTGGGCCATGTCTTGTTAAGTTGCTCATTGCCTTCTCCTGGTTTTAATTGAAATCAAACAAATTTGCTCAGGATTCAAAGGGTTAATTGTTTAAGTCAGAATATGGGACACCCATTTTGATGAGATAAAACAGATTTTTTCTAGCAGATTATGGAATAATTTTGCTTCTTTAGGACAGAAAAAATCTAAAAAAAAAAAAAAACAAGGGGGAAAAAGTATTTATTCAAAGTGGTCATAACTAAAAGACAGCAGGGTCACAAGCCACTGGGTGAAGGCATTTACTAAACCTTTACTGACTCCAGCTACCCAGATGTGACAATACCAAGGTTTTCTCTGATTTTAAGTTAAAAACTAAAAACTGTTCTGGGTTTTAGGAACGTAGATTGGCCAAACAAGCTGCCTAAAGACTCAGAGAAGTTGTGATGGTTCTTTGTCACCATTCGCTGATGATCTAACAATTAATTGAAAAATAACTCACAGCATTCTCAGCTGCAGTCAAAGTGAAACAACTCTTCAGGTTTGATCTTCAGATAAGATGATGATCAATGTCGCAGCTGTCCAAAAAACAAGACAAAACTTTTCACATCTTCATTCAAAAAGAGTCACTTAAATGTAACCTCTGATGTTAAACCATGAACAATTCACAACTAACACAACTAATTCTGCAAGTGTAAGAAATGCTGCGTCCAGCTGCAGATCTTGTCCTGGTGTCCACATGTCTCAAACATAGAGGGAGGATTTGTCCAGCATACACAGCAGCACAAGTCTAATGACTTTCCCAGCAGTACACCCATCATGCTTCAGAGCTTGAAAACAGGATCCTCCTACCTTATTGTCCGAACTGAAATGCAGTACTTCCACATTAGATTCCACATGTCCCTGACATCGTCAGACTGGAAACTGAAAATTTGGACAGGTTATACTTGCAGAGGGGGAAAAGACCCAAATGTTTTTTGGAAACTTGCGGCTGAAAACAGTGTGCATGAGAGGAGCAACAGTCCTAACAGCATCAACCCATGCCACTCCTTCCCTCTCTCCACTCCACCACAAAACATTAGTAGTTTTTTCTTGCTCCTGAAGAAAATGACTCCAGGAGGTTGGGTTACAGAAGTCACTGCTCCTTTTCACTTCTCCCTTTCCTTCTTTTACTCAGCCTTTTAAAAGTAGACGCAGCAAGCTGAGAGACTTATCCAGCATTACCAAGTAAGGCCAGCTGCTAAGTGGACCAGACAGGGAGTAAAATCCCTTCTTGCTTCAGTGTGTAATGCTAGCGCATGTTCACATTCCACCGGTTGGCTGCAGCCCCTCTGCAGCAGCCTATCACTGACTGCTGCCACGCACACTCTCCTGAATCATCTCAATGGCTCTGTGCAGCAGCTGTAGAGGTTTGACTCGTGTTTGTTCTCTCTGTGTCACTCCTGTAGAGGAAGTTTTCGCCGTCTCTTCAAAACTCTCAATCTGACCTAAGAGCCATAAAACACACTGCTGCTGAATGGTTGCAGTAGGTTTAGAATAGACCACACCACTGATACTTACGGCCCATCAACCAAATTTGCCCCCTGATACAGTGAGCCCCCATATATTTTCTAATTCACAATGAAAAAAAAAGTTTCATTCTGGGAATTGTGCATGCCAGAGTGCATATAACGGCATCAAAATAGAACTCGTTCGTATCAAAAATGTGCCAGTGGAGGATCCTCTGTACCCCCCCAGCAGAGGTCCAAGCTAAGCCCCTAATGCCCTGAAATCCTAGAAATGTCCTGAAATCCTTGAAACATACAAAAATCTTAGAAATGTCCTGAAATCCTTGAAACATACAAAAATCTTAGAAATGTCCTGAAATCCTTGAAACATACTAAAATCTTAGAAATGTCTTGAAATCCTATGTCCTAAAATTCTAGAAACATCTTAAAATCCTACAAATGCTCTAAAATCCCACAAATGTGCCAAAATCTTAGAACTATCCTCAAATCTTAGACACCTCCTAAAATCCTAGAAATGTCCTAAAATCCTAGAAATGTCCTAAAATCCTAGAATCATCCTAAAATCCTAAAAGAATGTCCTTAAATCCTAGAAACATATTAAAATCCTACAAAACATCCTAAAATCCCCAAAACATCCTAAAATCCTTCAAAATGTACTAAAATCCTAGAAATGTCATTAAATCCTAGACACACAACTCCTGTAATTCTGCAAAAGTGGCCCCTAAGTGGAACAGATGGAGTATCCCTGGGCTACACTGTCTCGGATGCATCACTTTTCAACCACTTCCAAACAAAGTGACGAGAATAAAACATCACAGGCAGAGGATTAAAGAAGCTGCGCTGAATCAGCAGAGTGGAATGTGGAGTAAAAGTTGAGTTCGCTTGGGAGGTGTGAAATATATGATCTGATGAGTGGAAAAGAAGAAATATGCTGGCGAGTGCAGCAGGCTGTGCTAAATGTTGGATGTGAACAGCTCTGTGGTGAAAGCAGCAGAGGAGGAGTCTGATGGTGTGGACAGTAGTGTTCATTAGCAGTCTGCTCTCTGTGTTATGGCTCCAGATCACTGGCAGTAACCTCACATGTCTGCTGGCAGCATTTAGAAACTAGAAATACTGCCACGCCATTATATGCCTCTGCACACCAGTGAAGTTGCACTTACAGCTTACATCCATGTCTGTGGACGTTTCACATCTCTACAGTCAGCACAGTTTCAAGATCAGTGTCACCAATTCAGTATCTGCCCAAATGTCCGCCCTTCTGTTCTTGAAAAAATGATGCTGAATAAAAGACAGAAAAATGTTTTTGCAGAACATCATAATGTTGCAGTTGACCTTTGACCTCTTGGACATAAAATGCAAGCACTTCATTATATCCTTTGATGTGATTTGTTTAAAATTTGGTCACTAGGACCTTGACCTTTGACAACCAGATTCTAATCAGTTCATCATTGAGTCCAAGTAGATTTTTGTGCCAAATTTGAGGAAACTCCTCCAAGGCCTCTTAATGTGTTACATTCACAAGAATGAGACAAATGCAAGGTCACAGTGACCTTGACCTACGACCACCAAAATCTAATCAGGTCATCCTTGAGTCCACTTGAACATGAGCCAATCCCTCAAGTTGTTCTTGGGATAATGCATTCACAAGAACAAGGCAGAATAGGTCAAAGTGACCTTTTCTTTGACCTATGACCACCAAAATCTAATCATTTCATCCTTGAGTCCAGGTAAATGTTTGTGCTAAATTTGAAGAAATTCCCTCAAAACGTTCTTGAAATATCTCATAAACAAGAATGGGCTGGGCGCACTGACTGCATGTCTTTGCCTTTCCTGACAGTCCATAGGCTCCTGGACTTTCATGTACAGCAGACTGCCTTTCATTTTCCTCCTTAGTCATGATGACATGACCAAGCTTTGGTGTCAGCTGTCTGGAGAAAACCACACCCCTAGGGTGTACTCAGCATCTGCTTCATATTGACTCATACATCATGGAACTGATTTATTTTTTTTCTGATAAGATAATTTCCTCATTGGTGAAAATTTGCTTTAATATTTTTGTCCACCTACTACCACATCCACATACATTGTTAATCCCTCTAAGGTTAATACACCTCCTGTACTCTCTCCCAGCACACTCTCCCAATGGAATGGAATCTATAATGTATTAATTAATAATCAGGCTATTAGATGTACGACACAAATTTGTCCACACCATGTCTCAGCAAATGTCCTCAGCATTTGCAGCAGATAAGTCAATAGTCTGTACACTGGCGGCGCATGCCATGGGTGATACAGCTGTCTGCCAAGGGAACCATTGCTGAGAGGAGTGCCAAAATTGTACCCAGAAAAAAAAAAGTCCAAGAGATTCATCACAGTGTGAACAATACATGATGCGTGAGTTAAGTGGACATCAGAGGAGCATTTTCTGTTTTTAACAGTTTAACTTTACCCACTATCAGCCAAAAAGCCATTAGAATATACAAAAGAGTGTATCTACTTCCTCCTTTGTAAGCTGCCCATCTACCACATCACTGAGAGGAGTGTTTGTGGAGGGAAATAAAATGAAAAAGCAACCTATCCATATTGAAATCAGCTCAAAGCAACCTATGGCTGCAATAAACAGCTTACGGAGGTTAATTTGGTTTACATTGTGATGCGTTCAAGCTCTGTTCAGTAAAAATTAATTTGGGCAAAGGTGAATCATAACATTCTCATGGTGTGTTCAAATGTAATCTTGTGAAATGTAGTTTTTGGTGAAAAGGAAGAAGAAATTTGTTTATTAGAGAGGGATTCATAATACATTATACAACAAGTAGCTCCGACCAAGCAATCTGATTGGTCCACAAGACTTTTAGAACGTGCTCAAATATGCATTACAGCACACCTGCCTCAGCACTAAAAAGATTACTCTGCCATTTCTGAATCATAGCTCCAGGAAATATGAAATTAATACCACAACAATGCAAGTAGGGGGCAGCAGCACGTATAATATCATTGTCACTAGATTGACCTATGTGCTTGAATATACACCTCACTAATAGTGTAAACTATAAACTAACAAATCAATGACATTAATCAGCATAAACCACCATGTTCTGCACAGATAAACACTGACAAAAAAGTGACATTTGTGTGTTTGACCAGAAAACAGCACACTTATCTGCAAACTAAAAACCACTTAGTCCAGTTCTAGGCATGATGGTAAATATAGGGCTAAGTCATTGGAACAGCAGTGAACGTGAAAGGCTAAACGCCATCAAGACGCAGAATATTTCAGTAGATAGCAACATTTTAGGAATTTTGGAAATGATGATACCTCAATCTTTTTTTCATTTATTGTGACTTTTGGGCTTTACCTTGCTCTCGAGTTATTGGAAATGTTTGTCATCCTCTGGCATCCCTTCATCTGTGCCGTGACATGGAGCTACTAGCTTAAAATACAGGTAAAGTTTGCGGGTGTCATCACTATATTTGTATATGTAGAGTGGTTTTTAGTCCGCAGATATCTTAGTCGTATCAAAACTAAGCAAGCTGGGGTGTCGGTGGCTGAGTGGATAAAGCAGGTGCCCCATAAATAAAGGAAGTGTCCTTGCTGCAGCGGCCTTTGGTTCAACTCCTGCTCAAGGCCCTTTGCTGCATGTTGTCCCCACTCTCTCTCCCCCTTTCACGCTATTGATCTGTCCTATCTAATAAAGGCTAAAACACCAAAAAAATAACCTTAAAGAAAAAAACTGAGCAAGCTGAGCATTTCTGTGTTTATATCTGGTGTATTTATTTAGTTTGGGAAACCCCACAATCTCTTGAAAATAGACTATATGCACGAGTTGACCAGCAGACTGAGGAGGGACTAGAAAATGTGTCTGTTGCTAGGTTGTTGCTAAGGTCAGTCCTACTTGCTGGAGTAGTGAACCACGTTTCATTTCTTATCGGATTCTACTGATGTGACTCATTGTTTTCCAGGTATTAGTCAGAATGTTGAATCGGCCAACAATTTGGCTGTTGGAAAAATTATTGTCTTAAACATTGGAATACGTATCTGTCCAGAGTTTCAAAATCGGTTCATCCCTAGTTCAATTAGGAAGTGAATTTGTACATTTTAGTATTATTTTACATTATCAAATTATTATATTGTCTTCTCATAGAGATAATTTTAAATTTTTCATTAAATTTTTTATTAATATTTTTTGATTACTTATTAATTTATTTAAATATTACAACACATTACTAGTTCTGAAATCAAATTAGCACATATAGCACATATTCTTGTCTTATTTTTGTATTGTTACCTGGGATGTTTATTTACATTTTTTGTGATGTGGGTGTTAGTGGGGGTTGTTCGAGGAGGGGGGCGGTTAGGTTAGGTTAGGTTAGGTTAGGTTAGGGGGGACTAGCTAAGGGCACTAAATGTGCTAGAAACATCCCTGGGTTTGTAAGTTTACACTTTACACTTATAGTGTAAACACTGTCTTTCTTGTTGGTCCTACTGCATGGGACACTATATGCCCAAAACAATCTAGACTACTTTGGTGAAAGGTCCACACTAACACAAAACACTGTCACAGAAGATAATGCCTTCTCTTCCTGTGTTTATCAGTGAAAAGCACTTTTCTGTCTGTTGGCTAAAAATAGCTAACGTGAAACAAAAACCCAACAGTACAAGAATGAAGCATCATGATTCAGTGATAACAACAGAAGTGGTGAAATTGTTGATTACAAAAACACAGGTTAATATAACTAGGGCTGGGGCAACGCGTCGCAACGTTTCACACAGCGCACATCATGAGAGCGTGAGCAGCGCCAAGCGTGTTGTTTTTTGTTTCTGCGCTTGTGTATCAAATTAGAGCGTTCACACTGTCTGCCCGAGCAGCGCTTGTCATGCGCGTCTGAGCTGCGTGTCAGCTGACACTCGCGTTTTGTTGCCTCTATACCACTTTATACTGCAGTTTAAAGTCTCTCTCTGTCACAGAGATGAGGAAATACACAGATGTTTGTTTTACCTCAATTTCCTAGCTTCCCTTTCGAAACAAAAGCCCTCTGATTGTGTCTCTGTGGACAGAATGCCATCAGTTGCTGATACAATGCATTTTATTTTGAAACCTTCACAGAACGGGGTTATCAGCTGTCCAGGAGCTTGCATAACTTCATATATGAGTGGAATATGGGCTTATAAATATGAAAATACCGCACTCATATCAGCAGGCAGTGGTATGCCTTAAGGCCCAGTTAAGGCTGGACTATTTTGATACAGAAAGAATGTACTAGTTTTAACTTTTATGTTAGAGAAAAGTTATAGTGTTATTGAAATTGCACTAATTTTACTGTAAGATATTTTGTTGGACTGCTAGATTTGAGGTTTGTTACTGTAACAAAGAGTAACTGTTTTGTTACTCCTCCTGAAAGTGACTTGTATTTTACATTGTTTTATTGTTTATTTTGCTGTTGTATTGATAAATGTAGATTGCACTACATTCCTTTTACTTGAGTGGAACAAGCTCTTGCATTAATTAATTGCATTAATTTTATTTTTGGAGAGACTTTATATCAGACTGTAAAACACAGATTACCAGTTAAGACTGGGCTATTTTTTGTAGGGGAATAATGCCCTGCAGTGTATGACAAGTTTTAAAATGTTATTTTTGGTAAAGTCGTTGTTATATTAATTGAGTAATAAAAAAATAATAGTTAGATCAATAAAAAAATATTGATAGATTAATCGATTAATCGGAAAAATAATCGATAGATTAATAGATAAAAAATGAACGTTAGGTGCATCTCTAAATATAACGTATAGGCAGATTACTCACATAATAATACTATAACAAACACATAATGATAGCCTACACTGGCAAACTGTTATAAATTAGTAGTCTGTCATTATGAAGTTATCTAATGTCTGGGTGTACCAAATGTTCCAGTCAAACTGTAGCTGTGTGTGAAGGATATGGTGACAAATAGTAATATAAATCCTTACAGGGATCATGTACAACGTTTGCCTTTGTTACTTTAGACGTTTAAGAATAGCCAAGTATTTTCACTCCCTGTTGGCCTCTGTGGCCTCCTCTGAGCAGCTGCTCAACATTTCTCTCTGTGTGCCTGTCTGTCTGTCTTTCACCCCCACTCTCATGGCACACTCAGCTAGTAGCAGTAAGGAAGACTACAGAAAGTAATGTTTTGGGAATGTCAGAGAATTGACTTCTCTGTTGAACTGAAATATGTTTCTTGTCTAAATATCCCAAACACAGTGAAGAAACAAGATCAAAAGCAAATGAAAAACAGAAGGTATGATTAATACTTAATACAAAACAAACAACAAAGTGAGCATCAGTGCCATGCTTCACCATGACACACTGCAAAGCTGTGATTTACAGCGACTGCAGCTCCGAGTCGCACCGGCACTTGTACACATTTACACAGCAGATCGATTTGGAAAGGGCCTCAGACTTTGATGTTTCCATTTCACGGCTTAAAGGAACTCACAGAGAGAGCAGCTGATATCAAACTGACCGCTACAAGGCATATCTGCCACTGGGTAGCTGAGAATGGACTGGCAGGCTGAGCACCCTGCAGCACTCGGTGTGAACGAGCTGCTGGCAGTGTGTTACAGAGCTCAGTGTCAGTGCAAGCTCTGAGGAGCAACACTCTCACACGCTGGCGCTCGTTTTGATCCACAAATGAGAGCAATTAGCTCTATTAACAAGGCATTCTCAGACTAAAATGTGTGATAGATACATTGTTCCAAAAACATATTAGTTTCACAATAACAGCTCTACAGCTGTGAGATGGCTGTTTTTTTTTTTTTGACCTATTCTTGTCTATCAGCCTGCGTCCATGTCACATGACTGCTGTGTCTTTTTGTAAAAAAACAAGCAGAAAAAACATCAGATTGAAGTGGAACGGAGCCCATCCACAGCAGAAAGCCCAAAACAGTACCTGGATTTACCACTTCAGCACCTTCTCATCCCAAGTTGTTACATGTTGCCACTTTCTCAATGGACTTCTACGTCTACATGTTACGCTCTTTTGCATCTGCTGTTGTTGTTCTGGGATGCCACTACCATAACATCAACATTAGCACATGATGGGATTACACTGCACATGGTTATTTTTATTTTTAACTGCCCCTCCCACCAGCCCTATAGGGACCTTTACGCAGCTGTATCCGAGACCTTGTTCTGGTGTACAGCATCAACATTGAAGATTTAATAGTCCTCTGTCAGACCATTTTTTAATAACTTTAATAACAATTTTTTTTACTCGAATACGTGCCTCTCAGCAAGAGTTACTACAGTAGATGTTTGTCCGATAGTGCAGTAGCTAAATTCAAGGAATTGATTTCTTCTGCATTGATCCTCACAAAAAAATATTTACAGATGTCTCTTTCCCCAAGTTAGCAAATGGGGAAAAGTTGCCTGATGCACTTCCTGGGATCTTGGTTAGACCCCATCCCAACTAGGCTACTTCAGGAAATTTAACCATTAGATGACAACTCTTTGTTGTTATAATCAATGTGTCTCAATTAACAGGCTATGTACCACAGTCCTTCAAAGCAGCTGTGATTAAACCTCCTCTAAAGAAGCCCACTTTTGATCCAGAGGTTTTAGCAAACTATAGACTGATATTTAATCTCCCCTTCATTTCTAAAATCCTTGAGAAAGTAGTTGCTAATCAGCTTTGTGACTTTCTCCAATATAATATTTCATTTGAGGATTTTCAGTAAGGATTTGCAGCATCTTACTAATGACTTATTGATTGCCTCTGATAAAGGACTGGTCTTTGTTTGTTTGTTTTGTTTGTTTATTGTTTTGTCACAAAATTGATCAAAATGTAAATACAAACATGATTTAAGCAAAATTAGACATGTGAAATTGGACACCCTGATAACCTACTCAAAGCTGTATTAATCCAATGATTTTGCCACCACTGACCATCAAATCTTACTGTACAGACTGGAACACTTATTTGGCCTTAAAGGAATGGCACTAAACTGGTTCAAATCATACTTATCAGATTGCTCTCAGTTTGTACATATTAATGATCAATCCTCCATGCATACTAAGGTCTGCTTCGGTGGTTCTGTGCTTGGACCAATCCTTTTTAACTTTATATATGCTTCCCCTAGGCAACATTATTAAAAATCAGTCTGTAAATTTCCATTGTTATGCGGATGGTATGCAATTGTATCTATGAAGCCAGATGAAATCGATCAGTTATCTTAAGGATATAAAAGCCTGGATGAACTGCAGTTTCCTGATGTTAAATTTAGACAAAACTTAAGTTATTGTACTTGGTAACAAACACCTCAGAAACTCTTTTTCTAAGGATATAATTTCTCCAGATGGCATTGCCTTGGCCTTTAGCACAACTGTAAGGAACCTCAGAGTTTTATTTGATCAAGATTTATCTTTTACCTCCCATATTAAACAAACTTCAAACAACAAAGACTGCTTTCTTTCACTTGTGTAACATTGCAAATATTCATATATTATTCATATCCTTTCTCAAACAGTTACCAAAAAATTATTGCTTTCATTTGTTACTTCTAGGCTGCATTACTGCAACTCCCTATTATTGGGTTGCCCCAACAAGTCTCTGAAGTCTCTCCAGCTGGTGCAGAACGCTGCTGCACCTATACTAATTGGAACCAAGAAAAGGGATAATATTTCTCCTGTGCTTCTTTGCACTGACTCCCTGTAAAATCCAGAATTTAATTTAAATTCCCTCTCCTTACCTACAAAGCTCTGAATGGTCAGACTCCGTCTTATCTTTCACAGTTCATAGTTCCCTATCAACCCTCAACAGCACTGCGCTCTGAAAATGAAGGGTTACTTGTGGTTCCTAAAGTCTCCAAAAGTAGGATGGAAGCTAGAGCCTTCAGTTTCCACGCTCCTCCTCTTCCAATTTCATTAAGGGAGACACCATCTCCACTTTTAAGGGTAGGCTTAAGACTTTCCTCTTTGATAAAACTTATAATTAGGGCTGGCTCGGGTTGCCTGGACCAGCCCCTAGTTAGGCTGACATAAGTTTAGACTGCCGGGGGACTGTCAATGATACACTGAGCTCCTTTTTCTTTCTCTTGCTCCCCTTATTGGCAAATACTCATGTCTTTTTACTGCTCCAGAGCATTTGCGCTCCCTTGTTTCGTAGTTTTCCCAGATCTTGGCTGCAATCTTGGCTGCGCCTGGATCGTGGTGATGGCTGTGCTGATGCTGTGATCCTGCCTTTGGCAGTGCTTGTGCTGTGGCTGCACTGATGCTGTACCTCCAGCTCAGCCTGGATCGTGGTCTCGGTCGTGATTTTGCTGTGGTCCTGTCTGAGGCTGCGCCTGTGTCATGGGCCTTGGTTGCACCGATGCTGCTCGACGCCACCTCTACTGCCATTATTATGAGTCATGCCTCCACTGTTAATATACACAGTACTGTTATCAACATTTACAATATTTGCATGTAACATCACATGCTATCATTGCATTTTTTAATTTTATGTCTATCACTATTGCTATATGATATGTTGTTGTTACCATTATTGCTGTACATTTCTCCCCCTCTCTCCCTCTCTCTCTTTCTCTCTCTCTGTTTCTCTTTCCTTTATGTCATTACTGTAATTTATTTGCTATTTACGACATCTATTGCACGTCTGTCCATCCTGGAAGAGGGATCCCTCCTCAGTCCCTCTTCCTGAGGTTTCTACCCTCCCACCCCCCCACCCCCCATTGCAGGGCTTTCTTGTCGATGTGAGGGTCTAAGGACAGAGGGATGTTGTATGCTGTAAAGCCCTTTGAGGCAAACTAATTTGTGATAATGGGCTTTATAAATAAAATTGACCTGACTTGCCTTGACTGTAACTCAGAGGTCTAGTGAGACATCCTCTGATCGGAAGCTGGCGGATTGAGCTCTGGCTCCTCCAGTCAACATGTTGAAGTATCCTTGGGTAAGATACTGAACCCCAAATTGCTCCAGATATCTGTTCCATCGGTGCGTAAGTCAGTTGACTGTATCAGAATGTCATGACCCACATGGGCTCTTATTTGCTATTTCCTGTTTTACTTTGTAGACTGTTGTTTATTTAGTGTCTGTGTTAGCTTCACTTCCTCTCTTTGTTCTGTTTCCCGCAAATTTTTTGCATCACCTGGTTCAGTATATATTTCCTTTGGAAATTCACTCCAGTTGCCTGATTGTCTTTGTTCTTCTTGTAAGCCAAGCTCTCTAGCTTTTATGATTTGTGATTGATACTCGTGTTAGACCTCTGTCTGTTTTTTGACCAACGATTCTTGGATTATCCCCTTTTGGAATAAATACTGGAACTGGACTATACTGTGTGTGTGTGTGTCTGATATCCGCACCTGAGTCTTTCTCCGGCCTTGGACCATTACGCAAAAAATTAGTAGCAGGTGGCACCTTGTACGGTAGCCTCGGCCAGCAGTGTTTGAATGTGTGTGTGTGAATAGGTGAATGTGACTGGTGGTGTGAAAGCACTTTGAGTGGTGAAAATGACTAGAAAAACATTATACAAGTGCAGGTCCATTTTCCTTATAGTATGTCATTACCGGCAGTATTTTAACTTTATGCTGTTCAATGGCGTAACATGCTAATGTGGCAGGTTCCATCTGGACAGGTTCTGAACTGATGCTGACTGTGCATGTCATGCTGCCATGGCAAGTGCCGTCCAGCCCTCTGGTGGCATATAATAACACCACTAATGGTTCTGTCTGGCTGCAATCTCATGTGGAAGTGAAAGGTGGCTTTTGGTGTCAGGATTTTAAGCCGAAAGCACTGCAAAAGCAGCATAAAATAACACAAATATAGAAAATGAAGATGGCTCTGGGGATGGCTTTCAGTTTTACTGGCAACACTGTTTAGTAAGAGTAACCAACAATTCTTGTATGCAATACTTTTAATACAACATTTCACATGAAACAACAATTTACATCAAGCCATATTACTGACCGATACTTTCACACGTTCACAAGACAGAAACCATCCTCTGTGCGTCAAAAACCAAATGAAGGTTCTTCACATTATTTGGCTGAGCTGGTGTGAATCCTGAAAGCCTCTAGAGATTGATCTGAGATTCATCTGCATTAGTAAAGACTGAGGATGCGCTACAGCAGGATCAGTCTGAGTGAGAGCGGAGACCTGCTTCTGTAAAAAGCCTTTTGATGTCCTGAGTTTGGTCCTCAAGGGAGACTGCTCCCTCCAGTCCACAATGAGTGTGGAATATTAAAGGCCATGGCTCCATCTGTTAACTTCAGATAAAAACACTGTAATCAGATGAATCCTTGAGGAAAAAGGGCAAAGTCCCGCTGATTGTGCAGGGAATTGAAATGCATAAAGAAGCCACTTTGGTGTGCAATTATTCTGTCAAGAGTTAGTGGTGGTACACAGGGGGTCTCAGGCCACATCCGCCTGGGGAAAAGTGGATGAGGAAGAAATGTGAGGCAGAATGGAGTTGATGGGTGTGAATTGGGGGGGGGGGTAATCTTCAGTGCTGATGAACTACCGTGTTTGGACAGTTTAATATTTCTGGGAGTTAAGAGATTTTCAACTCGCAGCTTTAACTCCAGCGCTATGTACAGCACAATCACAGGCTCTCCTCACGCCCTGTCAAAACAACAGCCATTACTGTCAACTCTGGCTGTTAACACACAGGTAAATCCATTAGCACACAAGCAGTGGGAGCTGACACATTACCAATGGGGTCACTGATCTACTGGAGTCAAGAGGAAAACTGAGATATTACTAAAAATGATCACAACAAAGCCATTACAGGGTCACTTCAGATAAATTACAAATAAAACAAAACATGGTGACTCATCTCTAGCACATTGTAGCCATTAAGACACTGTAGATTTGGTTCTTTTTGCTTGTATTTTAAGATATCAGTTTGTTATCAGTCTGCCTCCACCCCAGTGGATGTGAAAGGAAAGCTGTTTTGGGGGATTGCAGCAAAGTGGTATTTGTATAAATTTAACAGCAACATAAATATGTATTAAGTATTAAGTATTATGTATTATTTATATTTGTCTACCGCCATCAAAGCAAAAATGTCTAAATCAAGTGAATAGTGGAACAAATTTCCCATTAGGCCATACTATTGTGGTTTTAACTTGAAACTTATACCTCATTTGCATTGCATGGTTTGGCATACTCTTGCTACCAGGTCCTTTCCTCTATATTTATGGTGGCGCTTTTCCACTACATGGTACTGGCTCTATTCTACTCTACACTACTCAAATTGGTATCAGGTACTTTTCTGGGGGTCGTTTTCCATTAGAAGATAGTTCCGGCTCAGTGTAGCTGGTCATCATAGCGACGCCGTGGGACAGTCCCACTTCGGGGAAGCCGCATTTTCCGGTGCGTTCCACTACTACAACATGTAACATTCATAAAGTGTGCGGCAGCGTGCAGTCAATAACAGGGTTACTGTGAAAAAGATTTTACTAATACCCGATGGTAACATTTCCTCTCTCTTTACACCGCTTCACACACAGATGACCACAGCAGCAATAAAGATGTTCGGAAATGGAATGTAATGTGTGAATAAACACACAACGACTATATATTCTTATATAGTACTAGTATATAATACTTCTATATATTTTTTCATTATTTTAGGAATCTGTATGTGCAGAAAATATATATTCTGTAACAGAAAAGTGAACCAGTTTTTAGAGCTCCCCCTGAATGTCTCAGGGGAACCATGCTCCCCTTAGGTCCCCCTGTAACTCACACTCGCTGGATACGCTCGTTGTCCAGCAATGTGAGGAACGTTTGCACCTCCTTGAGCGACCACGGTGTGATCTTTCTGGTTGGCATTTTGGGAAAGAAAAAAAGATACAAAAAAACTGCTCCAGCTACAATAGCTTAGCTGTTTGCGCTGTTCAGGGTACCAGGTACCAGGTATTTTTTACTAAAACAGGCAGGTAGAGTAGAGCCGGTACCATGTAATGGAAAAGCGACTTTAGTTTTTCTCTGTGGATAGTGCCCCCTTAGTGCAGGCAACAACACAACACTCACTGAATCCTTTCAGCAGCCAAGAAACATTGCACTTCGTCAATTGTACAGTCTACCTTACATAGTTGATGGACATGGTCTTGTGAGTAGTCATGTTTTTAAATACTAAATTAAAAAATTGCAGTTGCTATTGACAGAAGCTTGGCTCGCTTGGAGCCTTGATCAGACTGGAACCAAAAAAGTACCAGGTGCTCTCCATAAATGTTGCTAATGTAAAATCAAATTACAGCCATTCAAGTAGAGTAGAGCTACAGAAGAATCTGCAGCCGAGCTAGCAGCTCTGTGACACTTTACTGAGCCACAGGGGTGCTTTGATTTAAATGCTAACATAAGATGCTAACATGCTCACAGTCACAGTAATAAAAAGCTGATGGTAGGAAGGTCTCGTGTTTACCATGCTTATTACCTCCCAAGTGTTCATGTTAATATTTGCCAATTAGCATATGACACAATATACAGCTGAGGCTGATGGGAGTATCATGAATCTTGTAACTCAAAGTATCAGACAAACTACAATAACCTTATTATAATCCTAGATAAAAAGTCAGAGGATCAGGAGTGGTCACAATTCATTCTGAAGGGGACAGGACTGTCTGTGCAAATTTTTATGGCAATCTATCCAAATCGTGTCAGAGATTGCTGGAGGAAAAGTCAAGAGATCATCCCGGTCAGTTGAATACCATGCACCATGGACAGCTTTTTGTCTATCCAGCAGTTGTTGAGATATTTTAGTAAAAGCCAGAAATGTCGACCTGCTGGTTGCACCAGGAGAAAGTGAGGGGATCACCAAAGATGGATTTATCCTCTTGGGATCATGAATGTTTGTTCAAAATTTCAAGTCAATTCACCTGTTAGATATTAAAGTCTGAACCAATACTGGCACCCACAGGCCCATGCTGCTAACATGACTAGTGACAGTGAGAGAGCTGACCAAAAACACAGCAAAATAGCTCTGGAGAGAGAAGTGATGTTTGTGTGTTTGAATCTCTAAAACTCTGGGTCTCTGACTCACAATTATGTCGGTTGAATCAGATTTGCCTCCTCAATATGAATATGCAGTGATGTATTTCTTTCTCCATATAAAGTTTAAAACAATCAATGTGACAGCAGCATTCATGTAATTTATATAATAATATGTAATCAAGCTAAATGTGCGAATAAGTGATCCGAAATGTTAAACAATAGGGCTGGGTAAAAAAATCGATTCATCAGTGCATTGCAATATGTTTTTTGCCAATTCAGTATCGATTCAAAAAATCCTGAAATCAATTATTTGTGTTGTAATCACGCCCTGTTCTGTTGGGGCATTTTGAGTGCCACTGGAGTGTGATTGATGTTGTTCAGAGGCCCCCGCTTGACCCAAACAATGTCTGTTGTTTATTCATTAAAATGGTGACAGTGGGGCTAGGTAGCGATGTGTTAAAATCAGCTGCAAAATCTGGGGACCAAAACATCCCCTTAGGTACAGTGACTAGCATAAAAAAAAACAGGTTGTTGGCTACCTGCTCCTTATATTAGCTCTTAGATCACACATACAAATATGTATATAGGTTAACACTTTCATCAATATGGACAGACTACACACATGGTTAGCTTGGTAAGATTCTCTTTTTTTGTACTTTTCACAGATTCATTGCTAGCTTCTAAGTCATCTTTTCTTTTGTTGCTCATTACCTTCTTTTCTTGTTTTGATTTATTTTCATTTTTAAAGAGACAATTTGCCTATGTTTCAAAGGGTTTATAAATAATTTTGGTTGTATTTCCCATCTTTGCTGAGCAACAGTTTTCTATGAAAGGAATGAAAAGCCCATCCCATAAAGACACCTTTCCAAAATATAAGCCTGTTGAGTTTAATGATTTGAGCAAATAATAGACCGAGCTGTAAATTTAAGTTTTACTGTATTAAAGAAAAATCTGGATGCTGCGCAGAGTACTTTGTTTGTCCAGTGCACATTCATATATTCTGAAAAATGTTCTCACATTCATTACATGAAATGAGTATTTTGTAATTTTGGCCTGGGTCTTTAAATTGTATAAAAGTAATTGCTGCTGATTTTCCAGTTGAAGGGACCAAACTCTATTATGAGCAGTTGTGTCGTTTGTGTATAAGCTCATACTGACTCAAGCACAGAGCTGAAGTTGATTACTGTCTGGCTCCCAGAACAGCTCAGGAGCCCTTACAGCAAATGAACACTTTACAGTCCCAGCGCACTCCAAAACAACACTGAAGTTTGGCTCATCCTCAACCTTAATGAAATGGCTCTCCACCATCCAATCACTGGCTGCTATTTAAATGGAAAACACATGAGCATTAAGCCGTATCGTGGGGGGACGTTTTTGTCTTCATCCCCCAGAGACATGGCTGCATGGCAGAGAGGGTGGGGGGATGGGTGGCCTCATGAATAAATATGGCCTGGGGGGGTGTGACAATTTAAGCCCGGAGATGCTCCTCTCCATATCACATACACATATTTTCTGTTTTGATTACCGTCCTCTGTACCAGACCAAGAGTTTGCTCACTTCAACTGACCTCAGGGGTGTTTCTCATTACACAAAAAAATGAGACAAAGCAGAAGCCAGAAAAACCTGCTAAAATTAGCTTCCAAGCTGAGCGTCACTTCTTTGGCTATATAGTCAAACACTGCAAAAGCCATCTGGATGTCTGCACACAAAACTCTTGTAATAAATGATTTTCAGTTGATGTCGGACAGTTATGCAGCTGTAATCCATAGCTTTTGAACAATTATTTCAATTAATATTCCTAGTTCTTACAAACAGATAACTCACATCAAGTGTCATTTTGAGTGTTTTTCTATTAAAATCTCCTCACCTCCTGTAAAACATAATTGCATCCATTGAACAGTATTTTGGGCCCAAACTGTACAGTTGTAGCAAACAGCTGAGCGATAACATGAGCCAGAGGTGTGTGTTTGGATGTCTGTTGATTAAATGTTGTACATTTCCAATGCAGTTTAGCAGTAATTTATTCATTTCTACCTCGTCCTCTGCCTCCTGATCCGGGAAAGCTAGCACCGGCTTTTCTGCAACTTGATAGGAATGGGAAAATTACAAGAAAAATCCACATACTGTTCAGATGACTCTCATGAGCTTACCCTTTGTGACTACAGATGATATGTCATTAAAAAAGGATGCAGATTAGTCCACTACTCCTATTCCAGTCTTGTACTGCTGTACTACTGTTTTAAGTGCAGCAGGTGCTAGGCTTGAGTGGTTTCAGGGAATAAGGTTATACCAGGGTTTTTAAAAATGTATGTAGTGCACAGCCACACCCCCACAGCTCAGTCTCTGGTCTCTCCTGGTGGGTCAGGCAGCTGAGCTGAAAGACACAGCAACACCTAGAAGGGAGAAGATACAGGACTGTAAAGAGCCGGTGGCCAGCAAACCGAGATAGACCATGGGAAATAACAGCATGTTTTTTACATCCCACTTGGCGTATTATGAATTCACCAAGGATTGTTAGCAGTGCACATAGGTATTCCCTGGTGAAATTTCAGGAAGGTATTAAGTTATAATATATTACATAATGCCCAAGCCTAGCGGGTGCCATTACAATGGACTTGACACAGTTTACATAAGTGTTGTGACTGGAGACAGGTTGTTACAATACAGAAATTTTACACATTGTGCAAAAATAAAAATCCTAATGAGTTAGAATCAATTCAATTTACTATTGTGGCCCAGGGTAAAGGGCTAGGCCTATTCCAGCCAAGTTGCTCCAAAGAGGTTGGATCCTGCACTCCCTTTAATGTTACTCAGTTGTAGCTTTTTTTTCACCCTGCCTGCAGGGAAATGTCAATATTTATCAAACTGACATCCCCTGTTTGTAATACAGGCAAACCAAACCCTGATTTACAGCTGCTCCCCGACCACAGAAGACATTATACAGCAGTTTGCACTGGCTGATGGTTCTTCCCATATTGACTGAAATGACTTTGATGTGTAAAATCTATGCCGCTGGAAACCACAGGTAATAATTATTGTATTGTTGCAGACTCATGCTATTTTTATATTTGCAAATAAATGTACAAGAAACAAGTTTTTGTCATTTGTCATGCAAACTGTCAAAGAAAACTCACAAAAACAGTCCCATGCTGAGAGCTGCAGACAGACTGTGGATGCTGCGCTGCTGGATGGCAGTGAGGGACAGTGGATGACAGAGCACATGTCGCCTCATGCTGCCGAGCCAGTAACTATACTTCAGACCAAACACACAATAGAGTGAATACTGCGCTGGAGCTTGTCAGGGGCAAACCACAACAATAGCCTCCATTCAGACCAGTTGACCTCACAGACACATCGGCCTCGTGCCCCATTTCAGCCCCTCTTAACACAGGAGTAAAAAAAGCACAGGGGCTGGACCGCAGTGGCTTCTGTCAATCATGTCTGTTCAAACATGACACTTTACAAGACAAGACAGCAGACGCAGTCTGTTCACACTGACCACCAAAAGCCTGCGCTGACTGCAGAGTTCCCTCACACCACCAACAGTAACTCCAACACTGACACACTGTTAGAATCTATTCTTCATATTTTAACAAGAACTTAGCTATGCCACTCTTATCTAGGAAAGAGACAAAAAACACACACACACACACACACACACACACACACACACACACACACGTATAGTGTATAGAGGCTTACCTTTTATAGAAGCTATGCAGAGGCTGCAGACAGAGGAACTGCCAGTAATCCAAACAAAACGATTTGAACTTCAACATTTTGTCAGCTTGAAACTAAGACCTAGATTTAAAATTTCAGTGTGCAGGGTCCATACAAAGAAACATATTTAAAAATAATGGCTTACATGTAGAAGAACAAAGAGAATGCTGCACAGTTTAGGCGACAACACTGACAGCCCACATGTTACAGTCCCATCTCAGCATCTGTCTGTGTATCTGGGCCATGTGGAGGAGGCTGACCCTGCATCTCTCTGCTCTTTTTGTTACTGCTGAGCTGTCCTGTCCTGTGCTCTCTGTGTGTCCAGGCACATGCTCCTGGTGCCTTGATAGAGATGTCAGCCACGGTGCACCATGGCTTCTCCTGGAATTGTTGGGCGAAAGGTTTGTCCCAACACAGCTCTCTGTTGTACAAAACCTCCTCCTTGTTCTCCTCCTCTCCACACTCACTCTGTCCTAGTTAGTCAGTAGCAGAGGAGGATCCTGTCTCCATCATCGCTGCTCCTCAGAGTTGAGTTACAGCTGCAGCTATTGTCTAAGCAACCACAGTGACAAGGTCTGACTCTGCTGCGCCTCGCCGGGCCAACAAAGCATACAAAGGCCTCCCTCGGTGGCCGTATCAATTAGGCTTTATCAGATGCTGCACAGCCACTGCCAGCCGGGGCTGCTCACAGGCCAGCTAATCAGCAGCAGCACATGGTGCACAGAGGGGCAAAGCAAGCACCAATGAGGGCCCAGCCTCACTCACACACACACACACACACACACATGCACACACACACACACACACACACACACACACACAGACGCACGCACTCATGCACACACACGTGCATATAAAGCCTTGGCTGGTTGCCAAGACAACCCTACACACAGCAAAAAAAGACACAGATGGACTCAATATGACTCATTTGATATAACTCTTGGTGATTGGCTGCAGAAGAGCGCTGTCAGGGTGGGGAGAACCAATCAGCAATGTGATCTGAAATTTGGCAGCAGTTTATATTCAGAGTGCTCTTTATGTTGACATCATTGACATGAATAAATTCACCTGGCTGACAGTCAGAGTTTAATTAAAAAACATGCTCCATCAACAGAGACTCAATGTGAAACTTGTAAAGAAGTAATGCTGCATAAAGTGGAACAGATGAGTGCAGATGCATGCATTAATTAATGATGAATGTAGAAACACAGGTCATCAATAGTTGATGATTACATATGTTCCCAAAAGATCAAATCTGTGCAGCAAATCAAAGTGTTCAAATATCATGTAGCTCTTACACAGTTTTACATGGATAGAAGAAAAGAAGCTCTATCTCAGGGCCAGACTTTTCTGGGAGTGCAGCAGAAAGATAGAATGCTTCTTCAGAGTGGTTCATATGAAAGAAAAAAAGTCCATTCGGCTGAAATATGTCACTCAATTCCAACTTTACCAGTGCTACAATGCTAAACAAAACCTATGACAACAGAGTGCCACGGTCACTCTCTGTTTAACACAGATACGGGTGTCATTACTATCCACCGTGATGATTCAGCTGTCAGTAACATTCTGGCAGAGATGTTGAAACGCAGGCTGGATCCGAAACCAGCGCTCCTGCATTCAGCTCCAGCTCCATCAGCTCACAGTGCCATGGAGCAGGCTGGGTGGCGAGCTGCATGAAGCGATACGGCAATTATTCAGCCTGGCACGCAGCTTTGAAGTGAGAACAGACAGCATTTTGTACAAGGCTGTGAGTCATGAAAACAGCAGAGGAAAGTTTGCAGTATTGAACAGCACAGTGTGGGAGGGTGCTGCAGAGCAAAACAGAAAATCACATCTCATTCTCTGTGCGATATGAATGAAACAGCTGATTGGAGGACTTGCTGAATGAATCTAATGTAATGCAGTGTTCAAATAAAATCAACCAAGTAGTGATCCAGAAACTAACTGATAATGGAAAATGGGCTTCTCCAGCTGTTTAGTAGGTGACTTCACTTTCTTGACTTTCATGATGCTGAGGAATTAACAAAAGATGGATTTAAAAGACGAAACCAGGTCGTAGGCAGAAGCTACCATTAAATTTAAATTCTAATGTAATGGATTTAAGTGTCAAGCAGTCTTATGTATCTTGTAGAACTGGCAATACATTAAAAATATAACCATCAAATTCCATTAAAATAAAGGTTAAACAGACAACCATTTACACGAACATTCACACCTGCAGGAAATTAATACACTTTTCCCATCAAAATTAGCATGTGCATGAGGGTGTTTTAAACAGGAAAACAAATCGAAAATCGAAAACGAAAATCGACTCTTTTCCATTACCAGTAGACCAGAGCTGAGTGCACCATGCTGCAGTAGACGAGTATACCTTTCTGTTAATTTAATTTTTTTTCTGGTGTCTTACGTTTAATGTCACAAACAGACCAGAAAACAGCTAGTGAACAGTAAAAAGCAGCATGGAGGCCAGTGGAAATGTTACATTGCTGACTTCTTTTTATGTCTCTTAGTTATTCAGTCTCTCTCTCAAACAATGTGCCAAATGAATTTGAAACTATGCTTGAGCATGGCTTGGCTGCAAAGTGGTCAAAATTAGCCCATCCACCCAGGTGTTGCCATCACCGCTAATTGAAACCGATCAGATCCAGAGCCGATAAATACCCATGATATGAATAAATAAATACCCATGCTGCAGAGTCATTTGTCCTGGGAGTTAATGCCAAATGTAACATCTCCCAATACACATAAAAGCTGGATGTTAGTGGGTGTCAGTGAGTTTCTGTCTAATGGCAAAGGGGCTTTACACCTGAATGCACCAGTAGCACGGGACAGCAACCTCACCAAACTGCAGCCTGTTGCCACTCGTTGTGTTCGCACTGGCAGCATTGTTGTTGTGATGCTTCTGCAGGGCTGCCTGCTTTCAACACTTATAAACATATATTCTGCTGATTTATGAAGTTGTGCAGCTCCTGCATTGTCAACAACACGGTCCTTCAAATGTTTCACAATAAAATACCTCATGTCAACAACTGATGGGATTCTGTCAACAGAAACCTTGCCAGGAAAGTCAGGACATAGAAGTGAAATAGAAGCAGGAAAGTTTGAGTGAAACAGATAGATTTGTATTTCCTCAGACATTAAAAATATAGTAAAACGCAAGCCACCGTTTCTCTTGATGTGCTGGGCCGACCAGCGCTTCTCTAACTTATTTACATGGCCGGCAGAACCACCGCTTACCCATCAGCCATCAATTAACCTAACCTGCATGTCTTTGGACTGTAGCAGAAAGCCAGAGAACCCAGAGAAAAACCCATGCTACGAGGAGAACAGCAGACATCACATAGATGGGCCCATGCTGGCCGGTAAGCTAACAGTACTAACCCCCACACCACCATGCTGGCCCAAAATAAAGGTAATGATCTATAAAACTTAAACTTTTTTTAACAAAATGTATTTTGGTTCAGACAGCTTGACATCTCTTCTAGGCAGTTCTGTTATCTGTTGCTAATCCATCAACAAACGAAGAGTCTCTCAGATCTCTATTTCTATGTAATTTTCTGACCAGGAACCACAAAGCAATCTGGTTACATGGGAACAATGCTGCCAACCCATATACAATTTCCTGGCTTGTTACTGTGTCACCTGGCTGAAGTTCTTCCACATTTACAGTATTGTGTGCATCTGATGCATTTGTCCTGATTACAGTGACAGAAACCATGGAGTTAGAAGATTGGTGTTGAGTGTAATTAGCAACTCTAAATTGCACTTTCACCCCGGACTGAGATCAGACAGCAGCTAAGTTAGTGATATTTTTATTCCCAAATCCTGATTCACAAGCAGTTTTAGACTAGTGTGAGACTGTAAAAGTTCTAGATTCACACAGACTAACTTCATTTGTCAGTGAGGGTGACTGCCAAGTGTGATGAACCTAAAGATCTCTGCTTTCACTGTCACTGTAAATAGCCATTTCAGAGCCACAACTCATATTGTGTTCACGTAGAATGCGGCACACGGTAGATGTCAGATGGACAACGTAGTAGAAAACAACAAACCGTCCCACAGATTGGCAGGACAGTAAAACAAAACATGCATGATGATATGTTGCCATGGTGATTGTTTACAAAGAATTCAATAAAAATACATTAAACAAAACTATTTTGTGTTATATTATGTATTTTATCTAGAAAAGTCAACTTTTAATTGAACAGACAACCCATGTGCTGCCTGATTCTGTCATGGAGGACGGCAAAAACTTGAAATATTTTAACTTTGAATGGTGCCACCATCAACAGTTACCACTGCCTCACCTAATTTTACCATCCTGCTGTCATCCACTAAAATGATTTCCATTTTGTAGTTTATCCTGCTGCGTCTTCCATGTGAATGCACTCCTCACTGTGTGATGAGCACACAAAACTTTATTAGTAAAAGATGTGCATTGTCCAAGTATGTGCCTTCTCTGTGTGCTACATTATCATGTTGTCCAAACTGACAGTTTGAATTTCTGCAGCAGTTAAGGACGGTGTAGTAAAAGTGATTTCCCTCTCATTCATTTAGTGTCACAGGACTGGTTATGGACTGGGCCTCACGTGGTCCTCTCGCCTTATTAGGTGCCAGTATAAACACCTTCCTTTGTCTCACAGTCAGTGTGAAAGGGAAATCTCACGTGTGTGTGTGTGTGGGGGGGGTCCTCGAAGAGCCCAAGGTCTGCACACAGACAGAG
Source organism: Plectropomus leopardus (assembly GCF_026936395.1). Classification (NCBI taxonomy): domain Eukaryota; kingdom Metazoa; phylum Chordata; class Actinopteri; order Perciformes; family Serranidae; genus Plectropomus; species Plectropomus leopardus. The sequence continues at coordinate 1,270,314 of NC_142177.1, read as the reverse complement.
TGAGGCGTCGTCATGCCTGATCACCTCTTTATCCCGGTTAGACAAGGGAAATCCCATGTCAGGGCTAGTCATTAATTATTACTGCTTTATTTCTATTGTTTGAGCCCCATTATGGGAACTCTCATAAAGCATTCAAACTGAAAAGATGATGTTTAAAGATGTGTGGCAGGCGATTCAAAATGTCACAGGCTACAAAAGCAGGAGCGCCCCCATCATATGTGACACCACACTGCTGGACGAGCTGAGCACATTTTACACTCGCTGTGACCTCCACAATAAGGACTCAGCTGTGAAGTCTACTCTGCCTCCAAAGGACCAGCCACTCTCAGTGACCACAGCAGATGTGAGAAAACCCCTGCTGAGAGTGAATATAAACAACTCCATCAGCCCCGACAACATTCCTCAACGTGTACCAAAAACTTGTGCTAATCAGCTTGTTAATGTTATAACATTTTTAACATCTCACTCTCACAAGAGAGAGAGAGTTCCCTCCTGCCTCAAGACAGCCATCATCAGCCCTGTACCTAAACAGTCTGCTGTTTCTAGTCTTTATGACTACCGCCCTGTGGCTCTTACCCCCATCCTTATGAAGTGCTTTGAGAAACTGGTTCTCCAGCACATCAAAGACAACATCCTTGCCAGCCTGGACCCTCATCAGAACGCTTTCAGAACCAACAGATCCACAGAGGATACCATCTCTACTGCTCTTCACTCAGTCTTCACTTACCTGGAGAATAAGAACAGTTTGTTGACTGCTCAGCATTGAACACAGTCTCTCCCATGAAGCTGATTGGAAAACTTAACACTCTGGGCTTCAGTACAACACTCTGCAACTGGATACTGGACTTCCTCACATGCAGACCCCAGAGAGTTTGAATTGGCAGTCACACCTCCTCATAAGTAAGTCCATAAGTGCTCAACACCGGAGCCCCTCAGGGCTGTGTGCTCAGTCCCCTCCTGTTCACACTGTACACCCATGACTGCACTCCCAGACATCAGGAGAACTTAATTGTAAAGTATGCGGACGACATCACTATCATCGGCCGTATTACAAACAACGATGAGAGCTCAAACCGGGAGGAAATCACTGCACAACGTCAGTAAAACCAAGGAGCTGATGATTTTAGAAAGAAAGAAAGAAACCCTGCTGCCATCTGGAAAAAGATACAGAAGTATCTGCTGCAGAACCATCAGACTACAGAGCAGCTTCTTTCCCCAGGCTGTGAGACTCCTCAACTCCTCCTTCAACACCAAAAAGATGTAGCAGGATTCAGGATCAACTTTAATTTAATTTCTTTTTAAACCACGTTTAAGAAAAATAAATCTACCTTGTATGTTGTACTTTTATGTCCCTGTTTTTTACATGACACATCATGACATGTCATTCTGACACTACACACAGATATCTTATAACTATTGAGCTATAGTTGTCAAGGATCTATTAATACATCTGTTTATTTGTCATAAACATTTTCCTGCACGCTGCTTGCTAATCTGTGTAAGCTCGGTCTCCATGTTATGCACAGAGCAGTTGCTGAGGATCATGAACATTTATCTCTGTGTTTTCAGCAAAATCAGTGTCTGTTAACAGACACTTTGTGTGATTCAGATGAGTTAGTTTGATCAGACAGATCGTCGCTGCAGTGTGTGTCCACTCACTGCCGTGATCTCTGTCACCTCCAGTCCCGTATCAGACAGCGTGTGTGTGTGTGTGTGTGTGTGTGTGTGTGTGTGTGTCGGTGTCTCTCAGGCTGTGAATAGTGTCAGATGAATGTGTCCCTGTCTCACTGCACATCCTTGTAACATCTGTAACAGCTGGTTTACTGGTTTACTTAGCTGGTTTCTCCCAGTGAACGGCGGTTTACCAAAATCCTCCGTCACAGCTGCCTCCTCTCTGGCTTTCTCATAACTTTTAGTAACTTCAGTGCACGTACAGTCAGGTCAAGACACACTTCAAAATTCCCATCCTTTCTTGCTCGCCCCCCACTCCTCTCTCTCTCTCTCTCTTCTCTCCTCCCTCAACCTGACCAACTGACAGCTACGTGAACAGCGCCAACTAGCTGTTTGAACCTATACTTACACCGTACTATAAACATATCCCACTTTTAAAACATATCCCACTGTCACTCTTACACAAATTAATGAAGAAAAGAGTTGTGAAGCAGAGTGATACATGCAGAGTTAAAAGTTAACAGTCCCAGTGATGTCGTACTCCTACATCAGCACTCATGGAAAGCCTGTCGACCATTAAAAAAGCTAGGTCGGAACTAACTGTTGTGTGTATATATATATATATATATATATATATATATAAATAAGCTTGTGTGAAGAAATTACACACATTACAGTTTTATCAATTTATTTGTGTGTACATTTAACCAGACAAGACACTCTAGCACATTACTGACTCTCCGGTTTAAGACTAAACCAGCTGGTGGCAGCTGGGGTGGCCAATCAGGTTTCAGGGGTGGCCAATGCCACCCCAGGCCACTCCCTAGACATGCCCCTGGGAATTATTGCAAAGATTTGTGGAATATGACCAACGTGAACAACTGACATGAAAGAACTAAAGCTTGCCCCAAGTGAGACAAATTACTCAAATCTCTCAGTTTTCTCTTGTAGATGCTTAGATAGCAAAGGTGACTTGTTTTGCTTCCCGTTTGAAACCTTAACTTCATTGGCTACTGTTTACTGGTGAGTTATAGTCACATATAGCCAACTCCTGACCAAACGATGCCACTTGTTGCTGAGTTTATTATCGCTTCAAGCAGTTGATGGAAATGTGTCTAATTTATAGCTCCCTTGAGTGACATTTCAAAAGATATATTAAAATTCACCTGACAATTTAATGAAAACACAGCTTATATGTGGGAAAGGTTTACTTTGACAAATAGTCTAAATGTTGGAACCATTTGTCGCAGTTTCACTGCATGTAATTTTTAGCCTCTACTAATCTGATCCAGGGACAGAAAAATAATAATATAGTATCTCTGATGTTACTCTTGTCATGCATGCACTTACATGCTAGTCCCTTTTTGTCGAGCATGTTTCCTTCCCACACCAGCAGTAACTGATTATTGGAAAAATAAAGTGGTTTGTATTTCCTTGAGAAAACGAGCTGAGGCAACAAACTCTGCCAGCAGCCACACTGTTCTGCTGATTCAGTTGGCAGAACAGATCCCATCATCTTGTTTATCCTCATGGAAATTTAAGTTTACCATGTGACCTACATTTTCTCAGCAGATTCAGGTCTCACGCAGGCGCTGCAGAAACAGCTTGTTATTGAGGTGAGAAGGAGAGAGAAATTTGCATGATATCAAAAGGATCAGAGTCTGATGTGTTTCTCCCTGTGGATAACATCACAGGCATGATCAGAGAGTGTGAGTGAGGAGGAAACACTGGAGCCATTGTGTGACTCTGCAGCTCACCCTGACCTGCCCTCTGCAGAGGTCATGAAAGACCTTGCTCTCCTACATTATATAGTTCTTCCTGTCAGATTCAGGTGTGTTCCCTCCTTACCTGCTGTGCCTGGGTGCTGCATTAGGGATCAGGCCCTCTCCCTGAGGAGATGGCAGCCAGTGATAAACGGCTGGCTGGCTTTATAGTGGGAGCCAAGGAAACCAAAAAAGATGGCCTGCAGCGTCTTAAAAGCCCCCCTGGGCACTCCACCACCCAGGGGACCGCCAGTCATGTAATTGCAGCTATTGTGAGGCCCCGAGGAGCCAGCTGAGGTCTGAGCGGGTGTGATGAGTGGAAAGAGGAGGAGGTCCTGTACATCATGTCCTCACGTGGCTTACATTTGACAATGATTGATGGCTGTCTCAGCCTGACTCAGGCTGGACCCAGTGGGTAGATTTTTTTCATGAAGCCTTCTAAGGGCATGTTTAGACAAGAATGGCCCTACTAAAAACGGAAAAGTCTTTCCTTTGTGTTCAGAAAAAAATCTGCATTTATATGGTAACAATATGAGAACGAGCCTCGTGTACACGGATCTGCAACAACAACCCAAAACGCTGTAGTCTGCATGCCAGGCCAGTAGTTGGCAGTGTAACTTTGTAATGACACACCACAGAAAGACACCACATGCATGCGTGAAGTGCAGCCGTGATGTCACCATTCTCACAGGATCTGCGCATTGCCAGTTTATACAGTATACATTTCATGGTGTGCATAGGGAAATATTCATCATCAACACTCTTCAACTCGAAACATCAATGTTCAATCCTAATTATTTTCATCACTGATTAATCCACCGGTTATCTACTCAATTATAAAGGAAATTACATGATTTAAAATGTCTTGTTTTACTGAACCACCAGTCAGAAACCCAATAAATGTAGATGACTACCATAGGTGCTCACATTTCAGAAGCTGGGACCAGTTCAGTTATAGTTCAGGATTAATTTTTTATTGATTTATTCCTAAACAGGTTTTAAGTGAAATCCTTCAGTGTTTTCCTCTAGCCTTGGATTGAATGTAATCTGCCTACTAAGGGCTTTAACTAAGAATTTTTTTATCAGTTTATCTAATGATCATTTTTTCCATTGATCAATCATTCATCAGTCCGTCAAATGTGAGAAAACTGTGAGAACTACTCATCACAACTTCACACAGTCCAAGGTCCTTTCAGGTAATAGTATAATGTGTATTCAGTTTACAATGATACAAAACAGCAGATACCAGTACCTGCATCAAAGACGCTGAAACAAATAAAATATTTGTCATTTGCCTTGACATGTTGTGACACATGACAATGATACATCGGTTTTAGAAATAGTTGCTAATTCATTTTCCACCAGTTAACTCATGTATTATTGTACTAATTGTTAAAACACTAATGCCTACATTTATGCTCAATCTAAAAGATATTGAAAGAGTTTTGTAAACAGGTCTGAGTGTATATCAATCAGGATCTGTTTTAACAAATTGGTGCAGGAAGCAGTTAATTGAAAATGTGGATATTTCATCTATTCAACACTTATGCAGTAGAACTGTACTTCCTGACAGGATGAAGAGGAGAAATCTTGCTAATTTTTATAAGAAAAAATTCAACGGTGATAATAAAAGTATTTTTAATCAAAGGTTATACAATTTGGATTGCTCAAATAGCGTACTAAACAATGACATTGTCCCTATTACAGCAATTCTTGACTTTAACTTGTGTTCATTCCAAATTTTTCCGTAAACAACAGTTATGATAAAAAATTAGAAGAAAAAACTTGTGTTGTAGTGGTAAGAGAATGAATTACCTGTCTTTTAATCAGCATCTGGACCAGAGTCAACAGATTATTTTTGTCTGAGGCAGTCTTCAGTCAGCTAGTCAGTGTTAGGGAGGGTTTCGACTACATGTTGCTTATCTCCATCAACCACTGTAGCCTCCCAGTCATCTGGATGGAGGATTAATGTGCTCTGAGGAGCATGGCAAAGCCTTAGAGCTGTGCTCCCTCTAGTGGACTGCTGTCCTACAGACTAACAGTGGGGAGTAACACTCCAGCAGAGGTGTGGTCACACATGTCAGTGTGCTTCACCTCATGTGAGCCTCTGAGTAGGTGATGCTAAACATCAGTGACAGACAGTGTTTTGTCATTTAAAGAATTAGAATGATGGGTACCAATGACGTTCTGAGCATTTATAATTGCCCTATTTGAGCCGTCCCATCCTGGGCCATGCATATCCAGTAATACCAAACTCTTAAAATACTACTGCTTTGACTGTGCTTTTGGCCTAAGTCTGTGATGTCAAAAGGCACCTTTCATGTGTGCATGACGTGCTGCTGGACGGTGTCATGTAGGTACCTGGCCAGACAGAACCAGTCAGAATGTTATTATATGCCATGGCGTCAGGTTGAAATGTTGTAACATCGTAATACAAGAAGCTCAAGAGCAGCTATACAGTGGGCATGAAAGGCAGACTGGAAATCTAGTGTTCACTTCTTGTCAGAAAGTGATGTTTTTTTCATAATATATAGCAGCACCAATACATCTATTGTGTATTTAAGCCCATGTTAGTCACTTTTCACCACTGTAAACTGGAATACGCAGAGGCTGCACACCACACTGTTACATTGCAGGCTAGGCTGGCTGGATATGTTTCATTTCAAAGAATGACAAGTGACCAAAAAACAAACCACAACATTTTGTACATTTTACAGTCTTCATTGCTTCAGGCGGGTTGAACAGGAGCCTCGCTGGTCTGATCCTGTCTTTGAAGTACTTCTGAATGGCAAGTCTGTTAGGCAACGCCACAAACAAGATGAAAGGTGAAGCAAAATGTCAGTGGAGCCACACTGTTCAACCTCTCATCTGTTGACTGCTGTATTTTACCCACAACAGCCTTTCAAGCCTGTACTGCAAAACAAATAGAGAATATCAAATTGAGGAAGAAATGAAAATGGTTAACATTAATTAAGCCTGGTTTATCACAGTCAGACCCATGCTGGCAAGAGGCATATTTTTCCATCATGGACCACCTTGAAATAGTGTTAATCAAAGACACAAGCAGTTTAAAGGGCAACAAGGGTGCTATCTATTGCACTGCTGTATCAATCATGTCCCTGAGCACAGTTCAGAGCAGAGGAAACTGCACATCTAAGAGGCTGTAAAGTGTATTTGTGCTATGGTGCCCTGACTCAGCCCAGCTGTGTCCTGCATCACTCTGGTCCAGTCATGTCAAAACAAATGCGTCATAATCATAACTCATCAAAATAATGGTGGCTGCACAAAAGCCAGTCTAAAAGACATGCTTTACACCTTTTGGGCCAAAAACACCCACAGAAAAATCAGGCTGCAACAATCAAATGATGAAATATTTAAAGGATTTCTTTGGCCATTGCCCAGAGCACTTTAAATGCTGTAATTAGCCAAACCTGCCTGAGCTGGGGGTGGCTGGGTTTTGACTTTTTTCCATCTTGACCCTCCCTAAATCTATAAATAACTTCTTTTTTGTATTCACACCAAATGCAGATCATACTGGAGCAAATGCAGCTAGCAAACCGTCACAGACTTCCTTTTTCTTTTTGTACAGGCTATGATAAATGGTGTGATTTTGCATTTCAAAGATATACATCACATTTTTAAAGAAAACATGCCTTTCAAACCCTCTTGTGGGATTTGGCATTCTGATGTTATTAAAATAAATACAAAAGACTATCATTCAAAGTTGTATGTCCCTCTCCTAAGGCAAAATAAAAAATAAATAAAAAAAAAAAAACCCGGGTTCCTCTTCAGTGCTTTTTTTTATCAAATGCCTCACTTGTTTTGCAGCACCTCATAAATAACAAACGGTCCCTAACTCTAACCACCGAGGGAGGCGCTTGCATTAACAGGTAGGAAAAGGTATTTAATGAGATAGTGGGTTTTCCTCTAATTTCAAATATAGTCTTGGCCTTCAGAGTATCAAAACCTCACAAAACCCACCGGCAGTCGCCTGAAGCTAATTTTAGCTCCGGCATTAAGCGGTTTAGCATCGCACATCGAAATATCAATGTTATCACGTTAGCCTGCTGCTGTCAGTATGGACATGCTACAAGCTGTTAGTTTGGCTAAATTCTTTACAACTGGCGAAAACCAAAGCAGCCTCTGAAACAAGTAAGGAAAAAAAGTGTTCACTCCTTACCTGCAACTGAGGCTGTCAGAAGGTCCTGGTGTGTGTCCATCCCTCCATTATTTAGATTCCTTTAGTCCGTGAGGGTCCCACAAAAGAATCAAAATGACTTTTAATCCAAGTTTTTAATATGGTCATGTTAAGCCCATGCTAACTGCGTGCTAACATCTGGCCACAATTACTCCGACATACAATAGTTTCTTGTCTTCCCTCACTGTGTTTTTATTGGGTGTGCTTATTTTTGTTACCTTGCTGGCTACAAGATAAAAGTTTCCCTCAGCTTTTCTGTGTGTTTTTCAGCCCGGGAAAGCCCCTGGAGCACAGCATACACTTCAGTTGCAGCCACAATTACTGCTCTTGTTTCTTCTCTGTTAATTCAACATACAGAATCACCACACTGCTGTCTTCTTGATTCATAATTTACTGCTTAAAGTGAAGAATGGTTCGGGGCTAAAGAAAAAATCTCCTGGAGGAGGGGGTGAGGGGGTCCAGACCCTAGTGACACCACTGGGACATCGGCGTCTACATATTATGTTTTAGGTACCCTCCTGAGTCTGCTCTTTATGCTCTAACAGTTGGTGTGTTTTGGCTGCTTGCTCAGATTTGGCTGTGTAAACTGAGCTGGCTCAGTGTTAGCACACACAGGTTATAGCTCTGAGCCTGAGGTGGAGCTGTGCTGAACCACTGCATATTGAAACTGTGAAAGACTTTTAATTAAAAACAAAACAGGTGAATAGTCTCCTCATTTCTTTCAGTTGATTAATAAAGGATTATCTTTCAGCAGAGGGAGCTTAGTTGTTGTTCAGCCCAAATGTGATCATTAATGTGGACTGTGTCATTGTTTGTGTGTGCCGGCTCAATGTTCAGAGTTTCAGTTGTGTCTGTTCCTGTGGCATCACTTACCTTAAATAATTACAGTTTTAATTTTGCTATCCCAATGTGTCACATTGTGTTTAAAATGTAAATATCATGTGTAGCTTCTTCCTGTACAGCATTAAGAAATTACTATTCATCTGTTTCTGTGCATGGCTGCATTGTAACTAACTGCAGCCTGTGTCATATAGCTGTATGAATCATAGACTGAAGCCTTTATAAAGATGGATGATGCACCCCGACATGCCCCGGAGTCTGCTCAGTAGCGATCTCTGCAGTGGGGGAATTCTCACTAAAACAACAGTCTGACCAATCGCAAGCATCCCCATTGAACTGTCAATCATGGTGAAAAATCCCCTTTCTGTAGAATTGAATAACTTATTAAAACCGAAATTATCATAAAAACAAACACTTGAACAAACATCAGGGCAATGAGAGCAACACTCAGTAACAGAAACTGTCCTTGGGAAAAATATATTTGGTGTTTACTTTGAGTTTTTAGTTTGTTGTTTTGTTTTTGTTTTTTGTTTGGCATATGTTCCATTCATTAACATGGAGGGGCGGGCTTTATGGCCTATACTGCAGACAGACACCAGGGGGCGATCCAAATTGAAAAGCTACTTTGGGGAAACTGTCATGTCGTCCATCTTTCTATACAGTCCATGGTGTGAACAGTCAGGCATCACGGAGGCCAACTGGGGCAAACGCGCTTCAACTTAAGAAAACCAACTATTTGTCAGACAAAAAAATAGGAGTCTGTGTTAATCATTGCTCTAACAATAAGACCAGATCAGTCTGGTCTGGTCTTTATTGTTAGTTAGTGGTGTCACTATGAAGTCAGGTTAGTCTGGTTCCCAGTGTTTTTTGTTGTGCGGTGGGGTTTGCAGCACGTTCTCCAAATGCTGCGCATGTGTCTTCAAATTGATGAAGATGTTGCAGATGTTGCAGCACGTTCACCCCTGTTGGCCATTGTGGCAATCAGATTTCAGTTCACTGAAGCATAATGTTAATTAGAAGATTTGATCCTCCTTTCATGTCAGTAAAACTTGCACTGCAATCTAAATACACCTACCATTGGCAAATCATATTAAGTTTTGTTTGAGCATATGCAATTATTAATTAAACTCTCTGCAATGTCCCTAGAGCCCCCACTCACTGTCACCACTGCTGAAGTAAATCCTTCAAAAAAAGCTGGCTTTACTGAACTAACTATAAAAAAATTCAAAGACATTCAGTTTGCAATAAAACAGACAGAGAAGGCACAGTCTCATTAGAGCTGGAACTGAATAAAGTTTGGAATATTTGTGTGACAAATGACACAGTTGTTGTTGATTAAGGGACAAATGTTAGATCAACTTCTGGTTTCAGTGGTTTCATCTATCAAAGAGCCGAGTTACAGTCTCCCATGATGCCAACTGTGTGGCCAGTAATGACAGCTCCAGCCTGACTGCAGAGCCAACACAGGCTGGATTACTGCAAGCATCAGATGTGTGTTGTTCAGGTACAGCAGTGTGTTCATCATGGCACTGCTAGCTGCCTGGATTTGCCTCCATGCAGATTTGTGGATCACTTTGATCTGTGCTACTCGGAGCTGCACTCCGCAGCGCTGCCATGAAAGAGACTTTACAATAACATCAATTCAACACAAACAGTGGTGGCAGGAGAGCGAATAAAAAGCCTGATCTATTTACGGCTTCTTCACACATGATGACAACACTTATACGAGGTTATTCTTAATTAGCTGCAATGTCTCTGCTTTTACGTAACATCTGACAGTTTCCAGCTGTAATTACTACTGCCTACTAAACGCAGCCATGCCCCCGTGTGCTGCACAGCTCTTATATCACTGTGGCCAACAACAAACGCAACGCTGCTGCATACCAAACACACACAGATCTCCCTCTCCAACACACTAAGGCTAAAACAACAAGGCTAATTTGAACTGTTTTTGGCTCCTCTGAGGCTCTGTGCTTTTGTTTATGTAGCATTTTGGACCCAGTGAGGATGGGATACAGAGAACAGCAGCATTTAAGACCACACTGACACTTACTTCATGATTAAGTCGTTTTCCTCGACAGTTTAAAGGCTGTTTGACACTGCTACAGTCCTCTTTCAAGATGTAAAGGTACACAGTGAGGGAGGCATTAAACTTTAACCAGGAGGTCTCCCTAAATATTTTAGTGGCCTATTCATTATTGACAAGTAGGCACAAATCTGTGGTTAGATTACCTCCATGATAACAGGAGATTGGGAACAGTGTTGATACCTGAAGGTCCTTTCATATGGCCTGTAGAGACATACTGACAACGATTTTCTCAATGAAGTCCAATTAATCAATCTAGAACACAGTGGTGCTGCTCCAGCTGCTTTATTTGATATCGCTGTCATAAAGAGATATATATGCAGCCTTATTAAGCAAAGGCAAAGGCAAACAAAGGCACACACACACACACACACAGTTAGATAAATGCGTGTATCAGCTGCCTTCACAACATTCATTATCTGACAGCATAGTTTCTCTATAATTAACAGCCATGTGAGTCTAATTGTTGAGCACTTCTCTAAAGAGCCCTTTCACGTTAATTACTTCATCACTTTGTTTGGAAACATGTTGCCATGTTATTGCTGCTTTGCACTGATGGCGTCCAAAGATTCAAGATTCAAGATTCAAAGTGTTTATTGTCATATGCACAGTATGGAAACATGTTTCCCTGTACAATGAAATTCTTACTTTGCTGTCCACAGAATGCCTAACGTTTAGATAATCCAGATAATCCAGATAATCCAGTCTGAAATAAGCATGTGACTGCACCACAGCACCAAAACATACAACCTGCAGATACTTTGGATCAAAATTAATACAGACAGTCAGCTTATTAAAGAAGTCTAGTTAACTCAGTATCAAGCAGCAACCTGAATATGCTGCCAACGCTGAAGTGTCAAAACTGCAATTCCTGTAAAGTCCACTTGAGGCTGCCACAAAGAGCGACTCAAGCCTCATAGGCATCCATGTTTAAATGTTTAACTGTATAGCAGAAATAAAAATCTTTACAGGCTGAAACAAAAACGGTTTAGGTCTCTATAGTTCATTTCAACATTCATGACAACTGTATAATGGGTGGATTTATACATAACTCACCAGTTTACATTTCATTAAGGCTTAAAGTTAGACATATTTAATGGTGGGCCACTTTGATTGACAGGCTGTCTGTAAGGAGTTGCTAGCTACAGTCTGTGAGTCAGACCCACCCCTCGCTCCTTCCGCAGTTCCACCCTCTTGTCCAAACAGCTGAAATGCCAAACTCGAGGCTTCAAGACAGGGGTCCACAAACTAATTGGTGACATCACCGTGGCTAAGTTTCATATTTTATAGTCTGTGCCCAATGTTCAATATTACCAATTGACTGAATGACTGTGCAACCTACCAACAAGCACCAAACCCATTTCATCCGGGTGATTTGAAAATATTCCACTGACTTTCAGTAAAAATACAAAGTCTTTTCTTGTAATGAAGTATGACATATGGTCCTGCAGCTAGGCTTCTGAAACACAGTGGGTCATTACAGATCCACTTGTTTGTTTCAGAGCTGCATGACCACAGAGAGTCAGTCAGTGTTGGACTCTCAACAAGCCTGACAGGAGAGAAGAGAATCCCCCAATGTGTTTTCCATACTTCCTCTTGTCACTACAGATTTGATTTGTTCTGGACTTCTCTGACTGGTAAGTGCAAAACGGATGAGAAGCTGATTAAATATTGCCAGCACCTACAGTGAATTCTGCGGTTAGTTTAAGTCAAGAGTATCTATCTAGCAATGGCTAGCTCTTTAGAACCATGTCTAAATGTGTCTTTATAACAAACTCTGACAGGAACACGTTAGAAACGAGAAGCACAGTATTGTAGCAGATTAATACAGATGCACTTGGCTACAACCCCCAAACAGTTAGATAAGAGGCATCAGCTGCAACTGCTGAGTGAATGAAAGGTCAAAAAGCTTCAAACAGGCAATAGTACAAACAAGTCAACCATTAAGTCTTTATTCCTGCTGCCTGTGTTTATTCGCCGACCATGTGATCAGTCAGGGCATTTCAGGAAGCTCAGCATTGTGAAACAGACCCACCAGTGACCTTGAACTGGGCAGATCACATGATCAACCTTGACAGTTGATCCCCGGCTCTGAACAAGCCCCAGCTTTGCGTCTGTGCCCTGACCAAGCAGGGGAGGGGAGGGGCTGTTTGGTAATATGATGAAAACCCTGCTTAGCGCAGGCAAGCCCTGGGTGGAACAGATGGAGGTTTCTTCCTTCTTATGCAATCCAGCACAAGTGAAGCAGAAAATACGACTTTTATGTGACTCCTTGGATGTCAGATAAAATAAAGAACCTAATAAACTTCCTGGGACTAATAGATGAGTTTTGTAGAAAGACGAGCTGAGGGATTTACCAGAGGTCAACACAGCCCCCCCAAAAAGCCTGCTGCCTGGTACTGCAGAGGCTGATCCTGCACATTTTAGTCCCCTTCACAACACATTTAAAATAATGTGCAACATGTACAGCAGGGATATGTAACTTGATTTACTTGGGGGCCACTTTGGCAAAATGACAGGAGGCCAGGGGCCAGTAGCCCTATAGGACATTTCTAGGACTTCAGATGTTTCCCGGATTTTAGGACATTTCTAAGATTTTATGACATTCCTCAGATATAAGAACAATCCTCAGATTTTCGGATATTTCTAGGATTTTAGCACATTTTTGGATTTTAGGACATTTCCTGGATTTTAGGACATTTCTAGGATTTCAAGACAATTCCAGGATTTAAGGATGTTTTCAGGATTTGAGGGCATTTCTCAGATTTTAGGACATTTCCAGGATTTTAGGACATTTTCAAGATTTTAGGACATTTCTAGGATTTTAGGGTGTTTCCCCAGATTTTAGGACATATCAAGGATTTTAGGACATTAAGGTCTTAGCTCAGGCGCGGGGTGTGGGGGATCCTCCACTGGCACTTTTTTTGATAAACAAGCTCTGTTTTGATGCTATTTTATGTGTTTTGGCGCTAAAAGCACTGGCTACTAAATGTACAAAAACAATTACTAATAGTTTACAGTTGTAAATTAGAAAAATGTTTGGCACCCGAAAGGGGGCCAGAAGATTATCACTGATATACAGTATCATTAAGTGTGATGCATGAAACTCAGTGTAGTGTAGACTCTGTCTTCAACACATGAATAATTCAAGATTTTTTTTTTTAGATTCATTAATATTTATTGCCCTCATAATATTAGCATAGCTACTGAGGCAATTGTCATTAATCTGAGCAAATTGTTTATGACTTGTTATCCTGCAGAAAATTTTGCAGGTTTTCTGTGAAACATGATGAAATCTAGTATAACTGCATATATTCTCACTGCTTTCTCTCTGGATCCTGCTTGTACAACTTTCAAAAATGTGATTGTGTTCGTGTGTTTAGGGGAAAACAGCCGTAAAGTGGCTACTTAGCCATCTGTATGCATTGAATGGTCCAACCACTTTGAGAGGCTACAACTGAAGGATCCAAGTGAAGCCAAACAGTGAGATTAACCAGGCTTTGAGGAGCGGGCGCACTGATGAAAGGCTCTGAATAATAATACCACTTGAGGAAAAGGAAAAGGCATGCCTTCTCCAGACCCTGTTCTAAAAATAGCTCAGCTGGTGTGACATCATCAGTGCTATGCAAACACAGTCCACCTTGACTTCTGTTGGTACAGCAGAAAAGTCTGCGTGGAGTCTGATTTAGCCTACAGAAGCATCTCTGGTTGTTTGGGTGCACAACATGCACACACTTAAAAGATATGCACATGCACAGAGCAGCACACTCTGTGTCCCTGTTTCTCTCTAAAATCATCTCAATCCAGAAGGAAATACGACATTAAACCTGAATGTATTTCAAAACAAAGTACTCATTTTTTTCATGTTAAGTGAGCATTTTTCACCATAACAGAAAGTTTTCTTTTCTTGCAAATCCTAACTCAGACCACCTCATCCCTCAAAATCCCCCAGCATGCAACATTTACACAAGTACTCACAAGTGATGGTGGTGTCTGTGACTCATGGCAGAGCCAGGGACCTCTGTGTCTGGTCTGGGGGGCAGGAGAGCAGAGAGCTGAGCCACACACTGACTGGCATGCAGTTAAAGTTCCCTCCGTCACCCACCCACTCACACTCACACACATCCTGACTTGGCTTGTTGCTTATTCAAGCTTGGTCACAGCTGGGATGGTGGCTCACATAGGCTACAGCAGTCTCATGATGTAACCGGAGCCACACATCTCATTAGCAGCAGCCGAAGCACACACTCAACTGCATTTAACCTTCTTCATCTATACTCATGTACTAATACTGCATAACCATTAAGTCTATATTATTCTGTCTGTAAGGTCAATATCTATTAGTTCATGATGGCACAGATGTGCTGCAAAACAGAGGACTCACTCTGCACACTACATATATATGTTTTCCTGTTTGTGTTTGTTTATCTGAATATAAATTAGAATCATTTTTAAACCAGCTGTCATGTAGAGTTTCAACCCTTTAAAACCTGGATTGACAGCACTTTTCTAATGCTGCATTCAGATGCTTTTCAAAGTATTCAAACCTTTGAGCCTTGAGCCAGTTCTTTAAAAAAACATGGGGGAGAGACAATGAGCAATTTGGCAAGAAATGCAGAAAATTAAATGTAAAAAAATAAAATTATATGAATAATATTTTCCAAGAAGATCTAGGTAAAAATGAAAATAATAAAATATATATTCCTAATTATCATAATTTTATTTCTAAAACTATGTTACAGAATGCTTATTATTAAGAGGTGTTTTTTTTTCAATTCATTTCATTTATGTTTATTTTCTATTGCTATTTTTTTTTTAGCAAATTTTCTTTTACTTTTAAAAAATCATTTATTTGCTCCTTTGCCCATTGCCTTCTTTCCATGTGTTCGAAAGAAGTCATGCTAATTTGCCCATGTTTCAAATGGTCATTGTGTGTTGACACTTGTTTGACTGCAAAGATCTTACATGAATCAAATCCCAAAAGAATTCCAGTTTTACAGATACAGTGTTATTACACTACACAGTAAGACTTTTTTACTTCACACTCTGTGACTGCAACTGTACAGAATAACATAATTTCAAAGGAATCTTTTATCCCTCTTATTGTGCCACGGCTGCACCATTTCTGTACGTTTGCTGTCACATTTGCATTTGCAGTGCAGGGTGTCGACCAAACAAGGATTATCTCACTGTAACCAGCTCACTGTACTACTGTATTGAGCAGGGGAGAGGGGATTGGTCCGATGGTCTCTATGGAAACCACTGGGCTGTGTTGAAGGTAGGTCCACAGAGTGAAAGGCATAAGGGCATCAAATCCTTTCTGCGCCTCTCATCCTGAGCTGATGAGTCATCTGCAGCTTATGGAGCGCTGTACAAATGACTCTATAGGTGCGTAACCAGTTAACAATAAACAATATTTGATATTCTGACAAACACACTAATAGAGTTCAGTGAGCACAAGCTACATTAAGCAAATTCTGCAAAAGCTGCTATATATTCATGGTGTGAAGAGTGCTCACTCTGATGTTGGCCTGTGGAAGGTCAACATTAGGAGCTTCTTTTCTGCCAGCAAGAGCTTTACCAGAATGGCAAAACATGTAGTCTTTCAATATTTTGGGCCTGTCAGCTCTTAAAATGAACCACTGGCATTACTCTAGACATGGGGTGTGAGCACTTGAGCAAAAGGGTGATTTGTCCTTGTTGGAGTGTTTCATTTAGTGGATTTTTTTTCCCAAGATGCAACTTATGATGCCAGGATGTCAACAAACACACAAATTAGCCAGGGCCAGGCAACAAAAGCACGTGGCTATGCTTACACATAAAAAGCACATGGCAACCAACACCAGGACTTAAACAAAAGCACATGGTTGTGATTACCCATGTGGTAAGTTGTAGGAAAAAAAACCCCATCACATTCAGACAGGAAGTGAAAATCAGACTCCCGGATAAAAGTCTGGGGTTTGTTGGACATGACCAGTAACCCTAAAAAAACCCTAAAATGCAAATAGGTGATTCTTGCCATTGGCATCTTGAGTAGGCGTCATTGCAAAAGTGCCAATAGTTGAATACCTCAGAATGAGAATGTGCTGGGCATTTCAACACGTTCTCACCCCAAGTCAACATTTATTGCTTCTTCTTCAGTGGACTTCTATGTCAACTTATTACGCTCTGGCGTACAGCATCCACTATTTAAATTCCAGGAAGCCACTAATCTGATATCAACAAATGTACATAGTGTGATGACGTGGCACATGGTTATGTTTAGACAACACAAGACATGACAACCATTGCCGGAATGTCAGCATAGCACATACTGGTACAGATGGTGAGGATTAGGGTAAAGAAGGACATGGTAATGTGTAGGAAAAAAAATCACATTTGGACAGGGAGCAAAAACCTGAAGGTGAATGTGCATGAATGTCCAGTGTTTGCTGGACCCATCCACCACCCCATCTGCCTGCCCTATATGCACCCTCGCGCTTCTTGTATTTCGTCGTTACTGGCAGCGTTTCAACCTGATGCCATCCAGCGCCATTTCATGCGGATGTGACTGGTTACTTAAGGCTGCATTGTCAACTGATGCTGCCCATCCATGTATTATGCTGCCAAGGCAGGTGCTGTCTGTCCGGCTGTCGAAGTATAATAACACAATAAATGGTTCTGTCAGGCTTAGCAGCACCTCAGCATCTCAGTAGATGCCATCCAGCGATAAATCATGTGGTCGTGAAAGGTGGCTTTTTGCGTCAGGCTCTTATGCCAAAAGCACTGTCAAAGTGGCTGTATTTGATGTCTTTGAAATGAGAACAGGTCGAACATTAATAGTCCTTAGAGGCTGAGTCCTGCTGATTTTGGTGCTCCCCTGTTTTCACCTCTACTGCCACCCTGAGGCTGATGTTTGTGTTTTTACGTGAAATATCTGAACATCTTTTTGATGGATTGTCAGAAAACTAGGTGCAGACATTCACACCCCCCTCAGGATGACATGTTACAACTTTGGTGGTCCCCTGACCTTCCATCTTGCATAAAAATCAAAATATGAGGTTTGTCTTATTCCTTGGTTTATGACCAAAAAGCTGCAACACTGAATTCCTATCAACCTCAGCTGAACTTTGCATTTAGAGATTTAGAGCAAATGTAGGCATGCAATGGCCTACATGGCCTTAGCAGCTAAGCTAAGATGGTGAACATGATAAACGTTATATCAGCCAAACATCTGAATTTTAGCATTGTCATATTGAAGATGTTAGCATACTGGCATCAGCATTTTGCTCTAAGCTTTACTGTGCCCACATACGAGTCTCCCTAAAAACATGCTGTTTCATCCAGAGTCAATGCCTTCCGTCCTACGTCACACAGTGTTGTGTACCTGATGCACAGTCCCAGTGGCTCGCATTGAACATTTCCTCACTTAACAAGCTGCTCATTATCTAATCCTTGAATTCACCTACACTGATCAGACATCCCGTTTATCCAGGATTGTTTCAAGCTGGGTGTCCTGTGTCTTGACAAATGTCTGTAAAAAAGGGAAATGTCCCAGGTTTCAGCCTTCACAATTGAATTCTCCTGGGTTTCACCAAAATGATAAATATAAGATTATACTTGTTTATGGTGCTCACAGAGACGTTTATCATGACCTGTCCCACTCATTATGACCTAACCCAATGTAAAAACATAAACAATGCACCGCATGTCTGAATTCAACACTGATTTGTCTGTAGGCTATGTGTGTGAAACAATCAGTGTCTAACTGCAGAGGCTGTGGCTGTGGCTATTTATGACAGAACCTGTCAGTATGCTAACAGTTAGCTGTTGTGCTGAAGAGAAAGTTGGTCTTAGAGCTCAAGGAGCCTCACTCCTTCTTTTATGAACTGCCTTGCATTGTGCACACACTGCAAACTTTGGTCTCACATGGTGAAAATGCTGTTATAAACGATCATATTAAAATTGCAAAACATAAGCAGTGGCTAAAAACAGGAAGTAGCACAGATGCGACCTACTTTAGCCAAACAAACACGATAAACAGCCATCTGAAAGGAGCAGCTCAGGAGGGGACCTTTGCCCACCATCTGGTGAAACAGCCAGAGCTTTCAATCCATGCACTGTACAGCTAGTCTTTTGATCAAGTGGGCTCAGTATGTGTGCTAAGCACTGACATAACTGTCCCCCATCCTGATGAGGACACCTATAGTGCATGCATTATCTCATACATGTGTGCATGGGTGGTCGCGAGGATTACTGTAGGTAGTTCAGTTTATGTGCTTGCTGGTGCCCAGGCCGACCTCAGGATCACCCAATCATCCCAAGTCGTCACATGTTGCTGCTTTGTTAGTGAACTTATGCATCTACATCCAGGCATCCACTTGCTGTTGACATTCCAGGATGCTGCTACTGTGATGTCAACACAAGCACATGGTGTGACTGTGGCTGTGCGTAATTATGTTTAGGCAACAAAAGCACATGGAAACATACAGCAGGAAGTAAACAAAAGCACATGTTGATATCAATCGTTAGGATTAGGGGAAGGAGGTACATTGTAAAGTATAGAAAAAAAACACAACACAGCAAACACCAAACTCCCACATGAAAGTCTGAGGTATGTTTGATCCATCCACCGCCCCTCCCACCCACCCTTTGTGCTCCTTATATTACGTCATTACTGACAGGGTTTCAACTTGATGCAATCCAGCTGCAAATCATGCAGACATGTCAGGTTCTGACACTGACGCTGATTGTCCAAGTATCATGCTGCTGTGGCAGGTGTTGTCCACCTGTCCACAGGTGAATAATAACACTGTGACAGGTTCTGTCCGGCCACATTCTCAGCTGATGCTGTCCAGGGGCATATCATGTGGACACAAAAGGTGGCTTTTGGTGTTGGGATCTTATGACAAAAGCACTGACAAAGCAGCAGTATTTGGTGACTTCAGAATCAGGATGGGCTGGATCAACAGAACACTGCGTACATGACCTCCCACTGGCTTCCCCCCCTGAGCACTGCCAATGTTGTCTGTTTGAAATGCAACCATATTGTTGAACTCACTGCATTGGTGAGTGAAAACTTTACCACTGGGTCATTCATACACCTGTAATTTCATACTTCATTACAGATTGGTCATGAAGTAAGACAGTCGCACTACACAATCATTTAAGCTACAGCTACTGGATGAAATCTACAATTACAAAGATGTTTTTCTGCAGAGATTTAGCTCAGTAGCCCTTCACTGAAGTTGTTTTATTGAACAGTAGTTGTTCAAGTACCAAAGTCCACCAGGTGCTCCTGAAGTTCAGTTATGTCAACTTTAACAGGAACACACATGCCAGAAGCCCTATATTTGGTGCTGAAGTGCCTCAGCATTTGTCAACTGACTGGGGAAAAAAATTTATAGATGAGGAGCATTTGAGTTGAAAGACACCACAGAGCAGAGTCAGGAAACAGGGTTCTCAGTTTGAAGGGAGATGAGCTTTTCTTAAGTTAAAAATTGTCAAGCCAGCAGAGGAGCAGCTGCTGGTTTTAGCTTGGGAAGTTCTGCCTTCCATCTGACTGCAGTACAAGAGAAAGCTTGTGAAGCCTCCTGGAAGATGTAAGCTCTAATCAGGAAGAGGGAAGGAGGGTGGAGCCAATCACGGCATTGTGTGATACAAAAGAAGGCTGGAAACAGCCAGGGGGTGGGCAAATTGCTTCACAGCAACATCACTCACAGCAGATAACATGACTGTCGAATATGCTTTGCATGTATCACACTTTTTTCACAGGAAAATACACAGTGTGCAGAAAAGGCCGAACCTCTTTGACATGACAAGAGGTGAGGCAGAGGGAGCTGCTGAAATATCAATCACAGACGTGCCCTTTACAGCAGTTGTCATGACAATAGTGATGGGTGAGAGCATCCTCTCCTTCAGCCCTCTGGAGACTTAATGAAATTCAGTCCTGCTGTACTTAGACACAAACTGGAGGGATCAGCATATGGCTGCAGGGCCGCCGGTCCCTCCTCCTCGGTGCCCTGCCTAGTCTTAGTAAATGCAACGTATTCAGATGGGAGATTTTTTCAGTCTGCTGGCAGCCAGGGAGAAAATGTACAAGGGGCGAGTTTGTCAGTTTGATGAATAGTGCTGGATCTGCTGCTGCATGTGCTCACTGCATGGTGTACATTTGATTTGCTAAACCCCTCCCTTGCCAGCAGGGGATGAGTAAAGGCCCCAGAGACTGTCATCTTGCTTCTACAAGACAAACATCATGCATCTTTAGAGGCATACAGATCAGAGTGACAAGTAATCACAGCTCTGGTCTGATTCATCATTAGAGTTCATCTACGGGGAAATGGACTAGATTAAGTGAATTTGTCCTGATGTGTGTATAAATACCTATGGCTGACTGCCATATCTAACAGGGGATTCGGGATGACAGTGCTCCTCAATTTGGCCTGGTCTGAACTCCAGCAGAGACCCTCCAAGGAGGTCCTACCTGCTGTTAGAAAAGTAAAGCCTCAGCAACAACTGCTAAGACTGGACAGGAAGACAGACGGCAAAAACAGAGAGCAGCTTTCAGCACACCCATGGACATAGATGTGATCTTAAGTTAATATTTGGGCTGTGAGATATCCAAAACTGATTCACAAGAGAAACAACATGGTCATCTGGGGGCCAGAGACGTCTCTGTTCTGCTGTCTTCACTGCCTCTAATCCTTGGGCAGAATGAGCCTCATGGGTCATTATGTAACAGGCTTTATAGGGACGAGACAAGTTAATGATGAGCACTGCTGGACATGTCTGCTGGGATAATGTCAATCAGGTCTGCTCCCCATCAGCTGGCAGAGTAAACAGTCAGTATGTTTACATGATGTTAGAAAAAGTCAAATTATTGTGTTGGTCTGACTTAAACTGGACTTTTAAAATAATACATATAAACATGTAAGTCTGACTGAAATTGGACTAAACCGGATTTTTCTGACTAACATACTTAGATAATTCAATTGGAAGTCGAGCTATTCCATCATGTAGACACCTTAGTCAGACTGGACTCAGTGTTCTGCATGCGCTCTTAATCACCTAGCTCTCTCTGTAGTTATGGATAAGTACTGTCCATTATTGATGAGGAGGAAAGGGGTGTTTACAATATGGGTAAGCATTTTTTTTAAAAAACATGTAGACACTGAGGAGGGACTGTTTTTAATGTTGGCTTAGTGAGGGACATACAACAAGTACAGTCCCTCAACACTACACAGCTAAGCAATGTCCTGCTGTGGACGAGGTCGCAGCAAAACATACTTTAGCCACCTAAAAAGTCGGTATCAGTTTAAGTGTACACTATATGTGAATATTTTCTCCACTTTAGCGTTCACAGCTAACTTCTCCACCATTCAGTGGAGTGAAATGTTTTTCTAAAATATGGAGTCTGGTGATTTTAATATAATGGCTTCAAATCCCCGTTGATAAGGCCCTCAAGTGGAGGAGTTTAAGTACCTCGGGGTCTTGTTCACGAGTGAGGGAAGGATGGAACGGGGAGATCGACAGGTGGATCGGTGCAGCGTCTGCAGTAATGTGGACTCTGCACCGGTCTGTCGTGGTGAAGAGGGAGCTGAGCCGAAAGGCAAAGCTCTCGATTTACCGGTCGATCTTCGTTCCTCCCCTCACCTATGGTCATGAGCTTTGGGTAGTGACTGAAAGAACAAGATCGCGGGTACAAGCGGCCGAAATGACTTTCCTCCGTAGGGTGGCTGGGCTCTCCCTTAGAGATAGGGTGAGAAGCTCGGTCATCCGGGAGGAGCTCGGAGTAGAGCCGCTGCTCCTCCGCGTTGAGAAGAGCCAGATGAGGTGGCTCGGGCATCTAATTAGGATGCCTCCAGGACGCCTCCCTGGTGAGGTGTTCAGGGCACGTCCCACCGGTAGGAGGCCCCGGGGAAGACCCAGGACACTGGGAACGCCTCGGGGTCCTCCGGGAAGAGCTGGACGAAGTGGCCGGGGAGAGGGAAGTCTGGGTTTCCCTGCTTAGGCTGCTGCCCCCGCGACCTGACCCCGGATAAGCGGAAGAAAGTGGATGGATGGATGGATGGAGTCTGGTGATTTTAATATAATGGCTTCAAATCCCCGTTGATAAGGGCTGTCTTATGGTAAGGTAAAACAGTGAAAATATTCTAACTATAGCATACACTTAAACTCACTGATTTTTTTAGGTGGCTTCAAACTTATCAATGAAGACAGAGTTTGCACCCTGCCATTTGATTATATGTAGATGATGCAGCGGTTTTCTACCCTTAAGTTATTGTAAAGAAACAGTTGAAAAAAGGGCATATCTCCACCTGCCGTGGAGTAGTCAGACATACTTCTGTCAATAAATATTCTTTCAACAATAGATGTAACTATTTAGTATATTTCCATACAAAGTTAAGTGGAGCTATGGTTATATCTCATCAGGGGAGAATCTGTTATGTAAATATCAGATTAAAACAACAAAGCAGTGCTCCACAGAAACACTAAAAGGGGCACTTGCAAAGGCCAAGCGCCCACTCGCAATATTTATGAGAGTGAAAAGTAATTTGTGTATCCGCCCCTGATTTGGATTCACTCCAAAATTTTACCATGTTTCTTTGGCCCTTTGTTTTGTTCTGACAAACAAAAAAACCCAAACCAGTTTTGGCTGCTGTTTTAGATTTGGTCTTGGCCCTAGTTTTGAGATGAAAATGCTTATTAGTTTTAGTTACATTTTAGTCATTTTTATACTTCATAGTTTTAGTCTCCTCTTAGTTGACAAAAACATAAAAAATTTTAATCAACAAAAACTATTTGAAAACTATTAGTCAAGATGTTTTTTTTTCTATTTAAAGTAATCCAATTAGATTAATTCCAGAAATTAGAATTAAGGTGATATAAGAATAATATAAATTATATAAAAATGCCATTTAAACATAGTTTTTTTTCTACAAATAATTTCTACACACCCAGAAAGTTGCATTTCTCCAGCTGAGTTTTGGCAGGGTGAAGGGATGATTTACCCATGCACACTTACTCATCATTTGAATAGCTCAAAATCTCTCTATGTCTCAAACACTTTGACACCAAAAAAAGACTGACACGAGACAACTGTGATGTGTACCCAGGTTCACTGTAAATTGACTTGTTAATCTTGCCTTCTTCTTGCAAAGAAACTGAAAAATAAATTTATTCCAGCCTGAATTCTTTCTAAACTCTCAGCTGTCAGAGAAAACTGCGCTCACAGAAAACAGAGCCTCCTACCTGTCAAACAGCACCGAACCACAAAACCTTCTTTAGACTGTTCAGATCTGAGTGGAGCAGATGTGAAAAGAGGATGGCAGCCAGCAGCTGCTCGCTCTGCTGCAGTTCATCAGCTAATAAGCGAATTTAACTGCTAACATCCGCTGCGTCAACTAACTCCACGGATACATCAAACATCATCTACAGTCAGACACACAGGTGATTATTTACTGCTGAACTAGAGCTCACAGCTTGCACCAACAGCTGACGCTGCTTTGGTGTGAGCGTTTGTACAGTCAGTCACCGCAGTGATCTGGTACATACAGCATAAGAAAATAATGCACACATGGCCGTTCTGCTCTACCCTCTTCTCATTTTAAATGTTTGATAGTCCACCACTGACATTTTCATCTCATGTCGTCAACAAAACTGAAACATAGATTTTGTCTTAAGATCTATTTTTAGCTTGTCAATGTCTTGATTTTGTCATGGAAAAAAGGTTGTTGACAAATAATTGTCATTAAGACTGAACCAAACCGAAAACATAACCTCCTTTTGGTTTAGTTTACCGCACAGCATATGGCACTTTAGAGTGAGAGGACATGGAGACACGACTCAGTGTTCTCAGTCAGAGAGGTGCAGTTGCTGGTGTAGGGTGGAAGGAGGTTTATTAGCTAGCTTCTGTGGAGTTCTATTGCTACAACACTAAATGTAAGGCAGGAATTAGGGCTCCTCCTGATCAGAGAAAAACAGCACCTAATCACATCACTCCAGTGACTGCACCGCCCTGCCTACAGTCAGGAAAACATGAGTAGAAGGATGGGAAAGAGGACATGAAGTGGAAATTCAATCACAAGATTGTTCAGTGCGGTACATGATATGGCAGCTTATTGAGCGTGAGTGCTGTGTGACGAAAGCCATTCTGCAGATTGTCTCATCGCTTTGCTAATCACTTCTTTGCAGCGGCAGCAGCAGCCACGACAGGACTGAGCCAGCAGCACTAATGGACTGTGTGTGAGTGCTCGTGCGCCAGCGTGTGTGAGTGATTGGAGGGAAAGTTGTTAAGGAGCCACTCCCCTCTCTGTGGTCACTGTCTCCCTCCTTCGGCTGTCCTGCCTCACCTCTGCCATACAGCCTCAGACACACTCCTTCAGTCTCAAGTGACCCCTGCATGTGAAGACCATCTCAGAAGAGTTCTCTGTTTTCATATTTATATGTGGAAAGTTTTGTCTTTAACTTATCATATGAAGTGATTGCACAAAGTAAAGGTGATGACACCATCTGCGTTTAGATTCCTTACATAAAGCTAGGCTGTCTCTGCAGTAGAAAGACGCAAATACTTGCAGTATTACTCAAATACTTGTGTAATACTGCTACATGAGCAGAGAAAACAGAGAAAAAGGACTAAGGCATTGGCTTTTGCTCAAAAGGTAGAAAACCTACAACTGCCAGAATGGGTTGGACCAGTAAACATTCCTGCTGGTGGGTGAGGTAATGTGACCTTGTCCATTTGACACAAGAGACGCAGATCACGTATAACATTTAAATGATAAGCTAAAACATGTTGAAACATTTGAGACAAGAAATATGCAACACTAACAGAATCTTCTATTTAGGCACTGGTTAGATGGAGGGAAGTCTACCACAGTTCATCTCCACATACTTCCCACACTGCTTTTGATACATAGCTGGGTGAATATCACTGAAGTGTCCCTTTAAGCCTTGCCTTCTTTATGCAGATATGTTTGCCACCAGGTACGATCTCCTGGGAAAATGACAGCTCCATTTACAGCACAAAACATGAAAAGGATAATGCTTTTGATTTCCTCGGTAGCTATCTCCAGTTACCAAAGAATATCCGCAGAAGTTCTCTGAAGTTACTATCCCCAGTGGAGGAGAAGCAGTAAAGAACAACTGAAGTAAATGTGGAAACTGTGGCAGCTTGGAGGCTTTGAGACACCAACAATAACACTACTCGGAAACGCTATAGGGGAGGAGAACTGAAACACGTTCTCATCCCAACTCATCATATGGTGCAGCTTTGTCAGTCACGTACTTATGACGTTTTAAGTATCCTTGCCATTACAGTGATGTCTTCAAATGCACATGGTGGGATGAAGCAGCACGGTCTAATGATTACACAACAGCATATTGCAACCAACATAGACTGTCATGATGGTTAGTATTAGGCAACAAAGTCACGGATTGCTAGCTTTAGGCAAAAGAGGCACACGGAAGGGTATCAAAAAAAAAATTGCATCCTTGCGGGCAGTGAACTCCAGACTCCCGTATGAAAGTCAGTTGTTAGTGGAACCGATCTACCTCACTACCCATCTGTCTTTTAAGCACACTCACGCACCTTATATCATGTGGTCTCAAGTGACGCCCACAGTGTGCCTTGCATGTGGATGCATCCAGTACCATTCACCTGTCCACTGGTGTATAATAATAATGCCACCAGTTAGTCAAGTCAAGTCAATTTTATTTATAGAGCCCATTATTACAAAACATGGTTTGCCTCAGAGGGCTTTACAGTGTACGACATCCCTCTGCCCTTAGACCCTCACATCACCCAAGGAAAAACTCCCGAAAAAGAACCCCTGTAACGGGGGAAAAAAAAAGGAAGAAACCTCAGGAAGAGCGGATGATGAGAGATCCCTCTTTCAGGACGGACAGACGTGCAATAGATGTCATAAATAACAAATGAAATACAATCATGGCAAAAAGGAAAGAGAAAGAGAGAGGGGAGGAGAGGGGGAGAGAGGCACAGCAATAATAGAAACAGATGCATGTCATATTACAATAACGATAGGTGTAAAATAATTAATTGCACTCTATAATGATGTTGAGGGTGATGATAGGAGTCTCATGTGTATATTGATAGGGAGGTGTCCAAAGGCAAGATCACAGCATCTGCGCAACCAGGACCAGGCCACGATCAGGATGAGCGCGGGGGGTACAGTATCAGTACAGCCACAGCAAGAGCACAGTTCTGTCCAAACACATTCTCATCTAACGCTGTCCAGCCATGTTGTGGTTGGGTGAAGAAGGTGGGTTTTGGCGTCACGCATCTTTGCCGAAAACACTGAGAGACCGGATGTATTTGACAAGTTCAGAGTGAGAACGGGCTGGTTTCCCCTTTAACAAATATCATTGATTCATTTCAACTATACTCTCTGTGATTTTATGTATTCAAAACAACCAGTAAAAGAAGGGAAAGAGACATCATGTTGAAGATGTGTTTTATTAGCCAGAAAGTAACGGAACAGAAAGAGCATTCACACCCGGGTCACATAACTCTGCAGTAGACTCAGCTCCAATCAGCACTGATCAATTTCAGCTCCTTAATCAGCAAGGTGTAATGACATGCCGACACTAACTACCCTCCGTCTCCTCCTAAGCAGCTAAAACATCGACCCAAATACATCACCGAGTTTGAAAGAAAGACTGAATCAGTAAGAAATAAATGACGAGAAGAAAGCACTGAAAAGTTTTCAAAGACCTCTGTTCCTGCTGCTGTCTTGTGTTTACCTGTTCTCCGGCCTGTCTGTGACATCACACTGACACACCAACACAACAACAACAACACACACACACACATACACACACACACACACACACACACTGCTCCCTGGTAGTGGGAATACATTCTATCGCTCTCCTATATGTAGCAGGTTTACATATATTTGTAAAACCCATCTACAAATGCTAATTTTGGTCAGAAAGGGGTAAAAGTTAGCAGCTAGCTAGAACATGCTGGAGCTTTAAGCAGACAAAGAGCCAGATATTCCCCTCAGCAGGTGCAGAACAAAAAAGTCAAGAGGACAAAACCTCAAATGAATGCTAATGCCTCCCTGTGACTGCTTGCTGATAGGAAGCTGTTTGCTAAAACCTTTACCACAACAACTTAATAAGGTGTCAGTGTTGTGTTTACAGCTTGTTTCTGCTGTCCCTAAGTAGCCAAAAAAATCAATCACTGTTCCTTTCAAGATCTTATTAAATGGGCACTTGAGCTTCATGGAAAACTCTACTTCCTAAAGAAGGGCTGAACTTTCAGTAGTGGCTCCAGATCAAGAAGTCAATATATTTGTCAATAACTCTAAAAAGTAACATGGCCACCTGACATACATTTAGTCCTGGCTCCAATTTACAAGGTGTCTGGTTAATAAAGTCCCTCAAATTTAGTAACCTCCTCCTGCTACCATTTGGGCTGTGTGAGATCACACAGTCACACATTTGATTCACTTCATCAGAAAGCCCAGTCTGGACATTTCTACGCAGTAGTGTGCATTGTGTCCTTAAAAACAAGTGATGGGGAAAGCAAATATCTTGCCTCCGGGGCAGCCACTAGCTCACCTGCTAGAGTGTGCTCCCCAGGCCTTTGCAGTGGCCCGGGTTTGATTCCAGCCTGTGGCCCTTTGCTGCGTGTCATTCCCCCTCTCTCCCACATTTATTGTCATTCTACAGCTGTCTTATAGATAAAGGGAAAAATCCCCCAAAAATAATCTAAAAAAAAATGTCTTGCCTCTAGCGTTGAGATGATTCATCTGAGCAGGGTGACCCTGTATACCACTGATATAATTTGAGTGAATGGCTACATGATGTCAATCCTGGGTGGAATAAGACTGGATGGTAAGGCTGAGTCTTGTGTGTCCTGCAGAGTGAGCATGTGTGGTGACATTGTGGAGCCACTAAATGTTTTTGGACCAACAGAGGGCAGTGTGTTTTCACCCAATGAAGCCTGTCCTACATGTCCCACTGGGCCGCTGCCTCTGAGCAAAGGACAGTGTCAACATATTGTTAATCTAAAATCTACTTTCATCGTGGTTCGTCTGAGGCCAGAGGCACACCTAAATAATTCATTGTGAGTCTCTGTGCATGGAGACGACCCTGTCTACAGTGTAGTGCTCCAAAACTGCTGAACCGCCTCCCATCTTACCCCGCTCATCTAAAACTTGGCTGATGTTTTATTGAATTTCTGTGTTTCATCCACAGCTTGTGTTCTCACAGACTGCTGCCTGACCTACAGGCCAGCTGTTTGATTGGAAGCCACTGACTGTGTGTGATGTGTGAGAGTGTGGGGGGATGGCTGGTGTTTTCAGTCAGAAGCACACTCATTCTTCTATTCTATAATACTGGTATCATCTGAAACTAGAATACCAAAAGAATCTCGTGCTAACAACCATGTCATGCTTGTGTAGCTGAGCGACTTGGGTTCGCCTAATTGGATAACTAATAAAACAATAAATAGGATGGAAGACAGTGTAACAGCTTCAACAACGACTGCTGACCTTTTTTTTTTCTTTGAACAAAACTCTCACACATGCATGCGCCCTGAAAACAGCTCCTCCATAACTTTTTTCCCTGCTCTACGGCCGCTCAAGAGGGACATACAATATAGAACATTGTATTACACTAGCTTGTCAGAAAAGGGATTAAGTAACGCTCCAAGTTAAATTTTGGCAAGTAAAATGGCACATGGGTCCCTTGACCTCTCTCTGAAGATATTTGAATAAAAATGGGTGCCCAGGAAACCCCCCCTGTTACAGACATACCAACTTTATGCTAGTCCCATGCAGTTTTAGGTAAAACACATTTTTTTGCAAGCAGTATAAATGTGCTATTTTTGGAAATTGTATTTGAATATTTCTGCATATTGGGAAACAGACTTGAAATTGCTCCCACCTACGAGCTGGGCACACAGCTGCAGCTAATCAGACTGATGGCAGCGAGCAACCACAATGCCAAAGACAGCAAAGCACTATTTTGGAGTGTGTGAATCACCATAGACCTGTGGATGACATTAATATTGACGAAGTTGCTACAGCGCTGCAAAAGCAACTGCCTGCAAACATCAGTCAACAAATGCGTCATTTGACTCCCAATCAAGACTTGCTTTGCCTTGTAAATATGGACTTCAAAACTGGTTTGTAATGCAAAATAATGGAACTGAAATATTCCATTAAAATTAACTACTGACATATTTTTTCTTTGTTTTCCTCATTATACAACATGGAATGTGAGTGAGAATGAGTGAATGAGTGTGTGAGTGGGTAAGTAAGTGAAAGAAGGGGTCCAACTGTTCAACTGAGAAACAAAACAGCAGGAAGTTGCTTGTTTCCATGCTGAATGGGCTCTCTGTTGTTTGACTTGTCACATAAAGATGAAGGTGAAGTCAAAACAGTTGGTTGTTAATTAGCAAGCTGCTAATTACACGCCTTAATGTAAATGAGTGCTTCAGATGCACTTAAAGGGGCGTGCTGAGAAACACCCTCGCGACTTTATTAAATTATCCCTGCCAGTAAAGACATAAACCTTTATCCAAGCGTGAAAGATCAAATGAACATGAACATTAATGTATGCTGCAGTGAGACATTGCAAGGCATGCACTCCAGTAATAATATTTTTTTTTTAAATTATGATGCCTGGAATCAAAACCCGCAGGACTAACATGACAGTCCAAACCAGGTTCTCAGGTTTATATTCACCTCATTTCACTCGTACATGTACTCTTTCATGTGAAGATACTTTCACCTTTATATGTTCA